>NC_086156.1:38492607-39742607 GCF_035149785.1 Candoia aspera | reverse complement strand
CCTATCAAGACACTGCTACATTGGGAAATGCAGTAGCTTTTAAGAAGATAACACAGCTGTATTATTCAAAATACTGTAGCACAAACAACAAAAGGCTTGGGACAGTTCCTCAGATGTATTACACCTTAAATTGTTTGGTGGAACAAATTGTTTGGTGGAACAAACCTGCACCAGTCCAAACCTTGGAGCTCTTTAAGATGTGGGGGTGTGGTGGGGGCTCTTTGTTCTTGCTGTTAGCAAAGCTGGGACACTGTGTCTGTCATGTGTCCATTAAAACAAAAAACAGTACGGTATTTGAAAGCATTCTCTGCTCCCCAACTGGAGGATCAACAAGTTTGGGAACACCATTCTTAAAAGGGCTCTCAGATCTGCCATCCCTACTAAATATTTAGGTTGCAATTTCTGTCCACGTCAATCCTTTTTTTTTTTTAAATTTAAGATGCAAACAATTGGGGAAGCTGGTTGGCTGCACAGTGTCCTATACATCGTAAGATCTCTGCCTCGGCATTTCAGCATTCAGTCGAGGCGTGTGCGAAAGCGTTAAGAGAAGCCGGCGGAACTGAAAAGGGCGCTCGCGCTGTTCTCTGCCCAAGAACCCGGCGTCCTGCTCTCTTTCTGTCACTCACTGGCTCGTTCCCTGCCTCCCGCGCTTCCCTCCCTCCCACCCAGCCGGGTCATTTCAGGACACAGGCCGGCCGTCGCCGTGGGAAGCGCTGGAGTCTCCTCGGCGTCTCTCTTGGCCTCTGAGCCCGCGCTCGGCAGGTGAGTCCTCCCCCTTCGCCAACTCCTGTTCTAGGAGCTGCTGGCCCCTTCCCTTCCCTTCCCTTCCCTTCTTTTTTCTTGTACGGAGGGGGAGGCTCGCTCTGACTTTGGGAAACAAACAAGCGCAACTCGAGCGGGAAAGGAAAAGATAGCTGCCCCCTGGATGTGGGAGGGAGACGCAAGGAGGAGGAAGCTTCAGAAGGCGTATACGTAGAAGGCCGGCGGATGGATAGGAATGGCGTTTAAGTTGAACGTGTACGCTGCAGGAGTTTCTTGGCCGGCCTGAAGAGTTTGCGGGAAGACGCGCGAGCGCTTCCGAGGAAAACGGGGAGGGATGAGATCCCACCCCATCCTTTGCACGTGGGCCCCTCAGACTGACTCTCGCAGCGGCCACAAAAAGGCGGGGCGGGAGTGGTTTTTTTTAAAACCCTGCTTCTGAAGGCATAAAATAAATCAACTTGGCACATATAAACATTAATGAGACAGCTCACTTCTGGTGACTTCACAGAGGTGTCCTTTTTGTTGACAACAACATGGAAATCGTACGTCGTTTTTTAAGGTTGCTTTTTTTCAACTTGCCAATTTAGCCTATGGCCCTGGGATTTCATAATGGTCTGCCATTTAAGTACAAACCAGGCCTGTTCCTGTGCTGTCAGCTTAGTGGACTGCTTGTGAAATGCACCCGTTCTAAGTTTGTGGAGCTTATTTCCTCATGGAAGTTATTTTCAGGATTGCACCCTTTTTCATCAAAGAAAGTGGTCTTCCCCCTCCCTCCCCAGGAGTATTTCAGTTAGGTGTTGCATATTCTATTGATCTATGCTTTAACCATGGTTCATTGGATAAGACATGTTTTGCTGTTTTCACATAATACGTTAAGCAATGAATGTCTGAAGATTGTGAGCATAAATCTGATCATTATCCGCAAACTTGTTAAGAAAATAAATAGGGACCTTCTGTAATTCTTGTAACGTGGCCCATGATATTTATTTATCACATTTGTCACTGCCTATCTCCTCCCACCAGAGGGACTCCGGGTGGTTATAATGTGTGGAGGGTTTGTTTGCTCCTAAAAAGGTAAAGGTTTCCCTTGACGTAAAGTCCAGTCGAATCCGACTCTAGGGGGCGGTGCTCATCTCCGTTTCTAAGCCTTGGAGCTGGCGTTGTCATAGACACTTCCGGGTCATGTGGCCAGCATGACGACACGGAACGCCGTTACCTTCCCGCCGAAGCGGTACCTATTGATCTACTCACATTTGCATGTTTTCGAACTGCTAGGTGAGCAGGAGCTGGGATTAACAACGGGAGCTCACCCCGCCGCGCGGTTTCGAACCGCCGACCTTCCGATACATAGTCACCAAAACTTTATGATAATTGCTTTTGAGTGGCATCTCTGGTCTCTTTTTTTTGAAGCATAGCATGGTGAATTGGGTTTTGTTTAGGTATTTCTTAGTTATTTCCCTGCCAGTTATTTCCACCTTCCAGTTTACTGACACTGTCATTCACAGCAAGTGGCAAATTATATTATGGTTGGAAAAAAATGAAGAAAATAATGGTCTGTTCAGTGGTCCATTTGTCAATGGATTATGTGGATTGGAATCAAGTGCTCACTAGTTTTGATGAGATTTTAAAATTATTTTGACTTTCCACCATTGTCCTGTTTTTCATTATGTATAAGGTACGTTCCATGTTGAATCCCACTGTGGAAATTTGAAGAGTCATAGGCATATATGTTTCCTTTTCTGGATGGCAATTCCATAGTTTTTACTTGGATTTCTGTTTGGGCATAATAAAAATCATAAAAATTTGAAAGTACAATAAGAAAGGACTTAAGCACTGAAGATGTTCTTTGAAAATACAATACTGCCCTACACAAGGAAAGGTCTTGGATGTTCACTAAAATAATTTTAAAAATAAAATACTGTTCTGAATAAGAAATGTTCTTGACTTGAGCAATTAAGCAGTTTCTGAGAATAAAGTTCTGTTCTGGATAAGAAAAGAGAATGATTTCAGCTCTTAAGTAAATCTTAAAAATAAAATACTGTTTTGAAAACAAGGCCCTTGACTTGAGCAATGAAGCAATTTTTGAAAATAAAATACTGATTTGAATAAGAAGAGTTCTTAATTTCAACTCTGAAGCAAATCTTAAAAGTAAAATAGTGTTTTATTTCCAAACTGCTTTGGATTTTTTTAATGTATGCAGAAAACATCTGTCAGTGGATAAACATAAAAGAGTAAGTAAAGAATCCAAGGCTGAGCGAAGGAAGATCGATGCTTTTGAACTGTGGTGTTGGAGGAAAATTCTGAGAGTGCCTTGGACTGCAAGAAGATCCAACCAGTCCATCCTCCAGGAAATCAAGCCAGACTGCTCACTTGAGGGAATGATATTAAAGGCAAAACTGAAATACTTTGGCCACATAATGAGAAGACAGGACACCCTGGAGAAGATGCTGATGCTAGGGAGAGTGGAAGGCAAAAGGAAGAGGGGCCGACCAAGGGCAAGATGGATGGATGATATTCTAGAGGTGACGGACTCGTCCCTGGGGGAGCTGGGGGTGTTGACGACCGACAGGAAGCTCTGGCGTGGGCTGGTCCATGAAGTCACGAAGAGTCGGAAGCGACTAAACGAATAAACAACAACAACAAAGAATCCATGGATTCAGAGTTCTCCCAAAGTTTCTTCTGCTCACTTCCTGTACTCAGGTTTATGGCCAGCAGCTTCTTTTCTGTATTTTATTTTTACCTTCATCCAAAGTCATGTAATATAGAAGCTCCTGTAGGATTTGTTACATATGAGGAGTGTGGTATGCCCTGTCAGCTGAGGAGTGCTCTCTCTTTCTTGTGCCAAGGTCCCACAAATTTGTACAGTAGTCTTTTTCACTGCTTTTATTAAGATGTCCTAAGACCAAATTACAAACAAAGGATTCTCCCAGGACTGTTTTTTCAGCTGTAAGATAACCGTTCTGACCAGTTGGCATGGTTTACAAGCCACAATGCCTAGGTTTATACAACCTGTAAGTCACAAAGTATATTATGGCTTAAGAGTGTTGTGGAAAACAAAATATTTTCCAGCATGGACTCAGAGGGTACTGGTGGTGGTTTTGATTGAAGGGATATTTTGAGTATGAACCCAAGGGACACCTTTCCCAATATTGATTTCTGTCTGATCATCATTACCAATCAGAATGAGGTGGGGATATTAGAAATCCACAAAAGAATCTTGGTGGTGATTATGAGCAAATCAGCTGAATTATATAAAACTCAATGATACCCTAGTAAGATATGATCATTGCAACACTTTTCAGACTGATTGGAATCCTATCTTATCAATAGTGTTTGAACTACAGAAAGTGTTCAAAAATCTAAATAAGTTAATATATGCTGAATGTGGAGCATAAAAGGTTCTTTATTTGACCAGGAAATCTGGGAATATTGGAATGTTATAGTTAATTATACAGCAGAGAATTCCACTTTACAGTGTAATCAGGACTTACTTTCTAGACTGGAACTCAAATATCTACAAGGGCTTCTCGCTATTAAATATCCCAGATGTGATCTACATTCATTCATTCATTTATTGCAATATTTGTATAGTAGCCCAATCCGACTCTGGTGACTCTTAGAGGGTGATGATAGAGACAGATCATCTAAACTTACAAGGAAGATACATAGCCAAAAAGAGAAGTGTGTTAGATCTTGCTCCATGTCCCACTGGTTCCTAAAACTTCTTCCAATTAATAGCCAGGAACAGTAATGGCTAGTTTACTCTGCATTCTTGTTTAATATTTTCACCCTAGAATTGGCAGAGACAATTGGTTTCTCATGATCTCTGTGTTCATGGATTAAAGGAGAAGCCATGAAAACGTGCATCCTCTCTAATAGTAGATTTCAGTATCTTTTCATAAGTTCAGAACATGGTTACCTCCTGTTATTTCCAGATAGTTATATGATCCCTCTCCACCACAGGAATTTCCTAAATAAACTGCTGACGTTGGTTGTGATTTTGCTAATGGTAGTATAGCAATGTCAAGAACATTGATTTTTCCATTTATTTACTCCAGTGAATTTTTAATATAACTGCTGCGTGTTAAATTTCAAGTTGATGTAGAAAATAATGTGTAACAGAGAGCTGTAGTCTCTATATACTGGCAGTGAGAGGTGAAAACTCCTGCAATAGTTACATTTTCTATAATAATGTCACAGTTCTTCTTGATGTCTTCTTTGTCTGTCTTAATGCCAGGTATTATTAATGTATTGTCTCTTTCAACAATCATCTTCCTACAGGGACTCTTTCAATAAAATACATACAGAATAAACTATTTACAGAACCTTACCTGTTGAAATCTCTAGATTTCAATGGGATTTAACCCTGGGTGCTTTTGTGTAGTGCTGCAGACAATATTTTCTTTATTAAATTAGTTAAAAGGATTTTTGTCTCCGATTTACAGGGTTTTAAAGGAAATTAGGCAACCAATGAATCTTAGACTTATCTGAAGGATCAGGTTGGGGACAGATCATGCTGGAGAATATCTATGTGGTTGCTGAGAGTTGACACTGACTTGATGGCACATAATCAAGCAAAGTCAGTGTAAATGTTATTGTTTGAGTGCAGATATGAAATATCCTGCTATAAAATATAAGGGTTATGTTAAAAACTAGAAATAGTTACATGTGAATTGTATAGGAATGAGGTCGGAGAGGGAATAATATGGTAATGGAAGAAAAAATGTTGAAAACAAGGCCAAATAATGAAAGCAAGTATCTGAAACAGGACAGGAGTCTTCCATGAATGTGAGTGTGAGCTTCCCCTGTTCAAGATGGCTATCCATATGAATTAGGAGTCTGAATCAGGATCTGCAGTTGATCAGTGAGTATAGAAATAGTGGCTCTCCTTTGCAAACACAACACGTGAAGGAGAAGGGGAGGGAATAGGACTAACATGCTGACTGACTAGGAGAGGGAATAGGACTGACTATGCTTACTTTTTGGGGAGTTGGAGCCATGGATTTACTGTAGAGTAAGCATGCATAGATTTGTGCTTGCTGAGCCAAGTTTTTGTAATCCACGACTGTGTTTGCATCTCCCTCTGTGTACTTCTGTTAAGTGCTTCCGTGATGAAATATTTTATCAGTGACAGTAATACGTATTTTTATTTGGATATGGGAGGTCAGTTTTACAAATGTGTGCCTTGTTTTATAGGCAGTTAATTTTAATCAAATGTCATTATTTCACGTAGTATTTATTTTTGTCCTTTTTATATGTTTTATTAGTTTAACTTTCAACTTCTATACCCTGAGATACATATATTTGTGTTTTGCTATACAATTAAGTTATTAATAGTTATGTTAGTTTACTTAAAAGTAGGGAAAAAATGGAAAATCAAATTATAAATAATTTGATACTGCCTGAAACCAGAAGAACTCCAGGCAGATCATAACATTTACGTATAAATGTGTACACATCAATATAGTATTAATTAAAATAGTAATCCAATTAATTTTTGATTTAATTTGTGTTAAAAGTAGTAAGTTGAATTTATTAATTATGGTGCAGCTGTTGTGATTAACATCTGAAGGCCTTCTGGAAGAGCTGTGTTTTTATCTTCTTGTAGAAGGCTTGAATGTGGGAGCCATTCTGGGGCAAGATAATTCAATGAATGGGACCTGCTATAGAGAATACTCATTGCCAAGCCTCTTCCTGCCATACCTGCTGGTAATGGGGGCTCTTAGCAAGTGCTTTCTAGTTGTTTGGGTAGGATGGGCTGAAGTTATCAGGAAATGCTGGTCCCTAAGATATCCAGTCCCTGAATCATACAAGGCTTTGAAGAGCACCTTGACTTGCACTCAGTAACCTATTGGTAATCAGTGCAGCTCCCACAGCAGCGGTATAACATGGCAGTATTGTGACTGACTAGTAATCATGCATACTGTTGTGTTCTTGACCATTTGCAGTTTCTGGGTACTCCTTAATGGCAACCCTATGTAGAGCAAGTTACAACAATTGAGAGGTGGCAAGGACATGAGCAACCATTTTCAATGCAATACTGTTCCAGGTAAGATGGCAACTGGTATACCAGCCAAAGTTGTGCAAAAGCTCAATCCATTCTTTGAGTAGGAGCTGTGAGTCCAAGAGGATCCCTTTATTGCAAACCTGTTCTCTCTGGGGAAGAATAAGGCCATCACGAATCAAAGATAGTACAAACCTAGGATCTGATGGCCTATAAATCAACAGCTACTCCATCTTGTTGGGATGAGTCTGATCCTGTTTTTTCCTATTCATACTCTGACAGCCTCCAGACCCTGGGTTATGATTTCAGTTACATCTCCTAGCAGGCCCAGAACAGAGGTGTAACTGGGTATCATTTGCATATTGAAGACACTTACTCTAAACTGACAGACAACCTCTTCCAGTGGTTTCATATAGATGTTGAACAGGATAGGAGGAAGGACTGAACCCTGAGGTACACCATACTGAAGTGTCCATGGATCCACTATCTGTCCCCCAACAATCACATCTGAATCCATATATACAGGGAGGAATGGAAATATGGCAACAGTATGCTCCCAACTGCTGATGCTGATAGATCTAGAAGGGCAAAGACACCATCTCTATCCAAGCTTTATCACAGGTCACCCATGAAAATGACCAATGTGGTTTCTGTTCCATGTCCACTCCTGAGCTCAAATTGCCAAGGATCTAGATAATCCATATCCTCCAAAGCCTCTGTAGCTGCAGCCCCACCCTTTTCTCCTAAAAGGCAAGGTTAGAGAAAGGATGGTAGTTGTCTAGTTTTCTATTGAGCATCTTAAGGAGTGGGCAAATCAGTGCCTCTTTAAGGGCTTCAGACATCTCCCTTCTTTCAAGGAGGCATTGATTATATCCTGGATCCAGATCCTAGTTCCCTGTTTGGCTGCTTTTATTAGCCAGATATGGCAGAGGTCTAATTTACAAGCGGCAGATCTAAGATTGCAGAGGACTCTGTCCATTTCCTTAGAATCCACAGGCTCAGAGGTGAGATCTCATATATTATCTGGGAGAATTTGAATTCTCAGTACTTTCTGTTCATCCTGCTTCCAATGCAGAGTGTTTGTGAGTAATTTTATCTATGAAATGCTCAGCTATGCAATCACAACTTACTCTGACTGGCTCTTCTGGGACATCCTTCTCCAAAAGGATACTTTGAGCCATGAAGTTGGCTGATACTTCACAGACACAATAAGGATGGAGAAGTAATTTTTCTTTGCTACCTTTATAGCCACAGTGTAGGCTCAAATCTGGGTTCTTATTTTTGTCTGGTCCCATTTGCTTCTTTTCTGCCAGTGTCACTCTAGATATCTTTTTGCCTAGTTCATTTCCTGGAGCCTTCAGTAAACCAAGGAGATGCATGGGATCAGTGAGTGAGAAAAGGCCACTTGTGGGTGATGCTATTCAGTGCCCTGCATGCTTCCATATTCTAGAGATCAAAAAGGTGTCCAATCACCTTCAGATTGTTTGGGAAAATCCTCAAGTGCTATCAGGAAGTTTGCTGGATCCCTCAGATATTTAGGGCAAGCCATCTTAATGGCTCCCTTCTCCTTGCAGAAGTTAGTAGCTTCATTTAACCGTATTGTATAAACTGGTATATGCAGTCCAAATGTCTAAATATCCTCCAATCAGAACCTATGGTGATAAAACACTAGAAAGGGAGGTGAATTCTTCAGGCCACTGTATAATTTCTGGAGAATAAGTATCCACCCATCATTGTTCATACCACGCTTTTTCCGATCATAAGAGTTCACAGTAACTGTTTCTGTTGTTCTGTTAATTTCTAAACCACTGCTGTAAAATTCAGAAGAATATGAGCATCTACAGAAAACAGTCAGCCTTTCAGAACAAAATATGCTAATTAACTTTTATGCAAAACAAAGCCACTATAACATGAGACCACATCATGGAAAGGCAATGTTGATATCAGCTCAACAAGGTAGACCAGACTAAGATACCAATGCCATATACTTTAGGTCAGGACTACTTGTATTATAAGAACTATAATAATAGAATCTTGCAAGTCTGAATGTGCTTCCCCATCCCTCACTTTATCTTCTTGTAAATCAGGGAGAGGCTTCTCTGAGACATTTTCTCAAGTTATTTTCTTGGACCAGGCTCAAGTCCCAGTTATCTAACCATTGCCGTGGTAGTTGCTCTTCCTCCTGTCCTTCAGGGCCATTTCCTATGATCTTTACAGTTGCATTTTAAGTATTCTTTTTTCCCAAAAGATAGCTGAACTTGTTAATTTCATGCATGTACAGTATGTCCAACAGGCAAAATGGCCTTCAATTAATATTCATGTACTGGGCACTCCAATTTCATATTCCTTTCCTCTCCACAAATTTTGAATATTAAATTTAGCATTGTCTAACAATCATGTATAAGTAATTACTGTAGGCTTGTTGTTTTGGAACACCTTAAATCCCATAGTATTAGAGGGGGTTGTGAAGCCTAAACTTAGATCTCAAAAGATATGTAACTGAAGATTTCTATCCTGTACTTTTTAAGAAAGGATACTTATATTTCAATTCCTCAAACAACAATAACAAATCTATCCATTATCCAATCTAATTGATCTATTACAGATATATACTGCGCACTCTACTCAGGTTCTCCAGCAAAAGAATTGTCTTGCTGTTTTCAAGTTTGGATTTCCACATTTGAGATATTGTGGAGAGGCTGGAAAAGTATTAGGAGGATTAATAAACTGTCTTGGCAGCACTGGCTGAGTCAAGAGGTTCTTTTAGGATTCAGGAGCAATAACCACTTTTAATGAGTATAGTCAATGAAATAGAAGTTTATTTGCTATAAGCTTAATTATTATTTATTAAATTTATATGCCACCTAACTCCTAGTGACTCTGGGTGATTTAAAATACAGAGAAGCATAGCAATATTACTCCAGTCCAAGCCTATTCTATTACTAGAAGCTCCTTCAAGGCAGTGGACAATACCCAAGCCGTCTGTGGAGCATAGCACGGATGGTCTACGCTGAAGCCCTCAAAGTGCAAGTGTCTCTGACTGCCTTTTATATCTTAACTCTCACGTTGTTGTGACCAGCTTGTCCCTGGGCCAAGTGCCAAGGACATCCTTATCTGTAAGCCAGGATCTTTGCAAGTGTGCTTATTAAGAAGTAGCCTGGTGCTTTGTGTCATCTACATATCTTTGTGCCAGTTCTTCCTGTACTGGGAGAAGTCCAAGTATAAATGGATGGGGGAAGAGCAGTAAATGACTTTTAACCTGTTCATGTGAGGTGAAAAATCTGGCACTCCACTATACCTTGTTGACCCAATCATCCACAATGCCAATATAAAGACATAAACAACTACTAGATAGGAGAAGGGATTGTTAGTGGCTTATGTCATAAATGATAGCTCCATGCCAGCTGCAAAAAGCCCAGGAAGAAGAGATTCGAAATGTTCAGAGACTCTACTTCAGTTGACTCACTAATAAATGAAAGCTAGAAATTGCTCCACATTTTCCAAGATTCTGTACTTTACTCCTAATTCTTTTTTTAAAAGAATTTTATTAAATTTCAGAAAAAGATAAAAGATACAGGGAAAAAAAACTACAAAAAAAAAGAACTAAAAAGGTGAAAACAACAAACATTTTAAATAGATTACAAAAAGAAGTGATTTCTGACTTTAAACTTCAAGGATATACAGCAATTTTCCATAATCAATCGCTTACACTAAATTAAACCAAAATCACATTATTTCTACAAGTCAACCCCTTAGCACATTATAAAAATCACTAAATACCATTGCTCCCTCCCTTTATATTAAAAGAAAAAGTATAAATCACCTAATCAACTCCCCCCCAACATAACAATTACTTAATTATTCCCTTCCTACTACTATTTTATACATTCCTGTCTACTATAATAAGGATCAATAATAAAAAAAAACATGTAAATTGTCTGCCATTATAATTAATAATACAAGAAACATAATATTAATACTGTTTTTCAAAAAAACCTTAATAATCATAATTCCAATAATTAACAATCAGTAAAATCATCCAAAGCCAAAAGACCATCCAGATAAATATTTTTGGTCCCTTAACCCACTTCAAAATAGACCAAGACATTTACATGTCCCCATAATAAACACAGAGCTATTTTCTTAAAGAGATCAAACAGCCCAACTGCTCCCCTCATCAACACAGATTTCTCTTCAAAAAACCTCCCATACATAATAACCCCTTCTTTTTCAAAACTTTCTTTCCATCAGAAAGTCAAAGTCACTCATGTCTTGCAGCTCAATTTCTCCATTTACCTTCTTAAACTTAGCATTGTCAATTTCAGCCAGGATTTCAACAGAAGCCCCAATCTCACTCTTCGGAGAGATTTTTCCATCACTGTTAGATTCTTCAGTTCCATCCACAACATCCCCAACCAGATGGTACATTTTAGACCACTTATTTTCCACAATGCTTTAAATGCCTTGCATAATAACTTGGCAGGAATCAGAAAAAATCTGCTTAGTATCTGCTTTAATATCTCCCTGAAAGTCAGAGAAAGCCTGGTTAAGATTGTCCATGTCTGAGGCAGTAAATTATGGCGCCCCCTAGATACTTAACTGGCAGAAGTTAAAGGTAATGGAAAATTTCTGAACTGAGTTAAGATAACAGTCAGTTCCCCAGAGAAAGTAGCAGCAGGAAAGTAAAAGTTCAGAAAGGCAGAATCAACATGAAGGAAAAATGTAAAAATCTTCAAAATTAGCACAAAAATAATAACAGGGAGGTGATAACATACTCTCAACCCTCCTTAGTATTGGATGGAAAGCAAAATCCAAAGCTTTAAAAAAAATTTAAAAAATTAATTACAAAAGTAATGATAAGCACCAAGAGAGATCGTTTCTCCTTAATGTGGAAAGCCTCTCTTAGGGTAGAAATACTTTGGGTGTATTTATTTAGAAATAAATTGGGTGCTTTAGAAATGGGGTGGCTGGACTTAATGTCCCTTTAAGGCTGCAGCGTGGCTTGGAAATGGTGATATCCCAGCCTACCGGCAAAGTCTTACTAGTCAATCGCAGATGTTGTTTATGATTTCCTCGCCATCCGGAGGATAAATGGGTCAATTCCGAGAGTTTTCCTTGGTCCGGAAAAATGCTCCTGGCCTTTAGGAGGAACTAGCCTGAGCCCAAAAAAACGGTCATGTTGCCAGTTCTGCTCGCGGAGCTTGCGGGCACAGCTGTTCAGTCTGCCATGTTCCCACCGGAAGTCCACTTTACTCCTAATTTTTGAATTGAAACACCTTACTGAAATCTGTAATTCTTGCTTTCTTAAGCATGCCAATGTGAGAGATTTAATACCCCATAATGTTAGTTGATCAAGATCATCAGGATAAAACTGAAATTAGGGCACTATTGCATATGTCTCCATAGTAACTAAGACAGAAAGAGGAATTCCATATTTTTCACCTTCCAAATCCGAGGTGTCAAATATGTTGAATCTAAGATTGTCCAGGAGAATAAATTTCCAGTAGGCAAAATATGTCATTACTTTACTTAAGATAGAAGATAAGCATTGTGGTTTAAATTTACATCTGGAAATTTAAAAACTCCTTTTTAAACTGCCAATTGTATCTTCATAGCTGAAAAACTAGGGGGAGAATTTCCTAAGTAAACATCAGTGAATTAAATAAACATATATATATATATATACACACATACATGGTGTGTGTTTGTATGTGTGTATGGAAATAGTGCAGATAGTATTAGTTTTCTGTAGTAAAACTTTCATTTTTAAAGTATTAATTTTTCCCCAATATTCAGTTTAGCTGAGACCTGTGTATCAAATCGATTGCTATTCCTTATGGAAATATATTTAAATTCAGTTTAATTATCTGAAATATATATCTAGGTATTTTCAGGCTAAATACCTGAAGTTACTTCTCAGCACCACTGAAAGTGTCCAGAAAATACAACACAACAACCTGATTTTGACAACCTAGTAGTCCCCAGAGATATAATTTCATAGTGACAGATTAATATTACATCCAGAGAAGAAACCAAAACCATCGGTCTTGTTAATTTCTGTATGGAAGACTTAGATCCATTAATAAATAAAAATACATCTACAAGCAGGACTACTTCATAGTCCTTACCTGTACTAAACTATCAACCTCACTGTTTTGCCTAATTATGTATGCTAAAACTGTAAGCACAAATAGAACAGTAAAGAGAAGGCAATCCTGCTGTATATCCTGTTCCAGTATAATGTTTAGATAAAATCTTATTAGTCTTCACATATATTTTTGAAGGTGAATGAATTGTAATCCACTTTAAAAATTCCTTTAGAAAAGAGAACGTAAATTTTTATGCCCCTGACCTTTTGATAGTGTGGCCTCTGGCCAGTGCATAGTAAGCACACATATACAACTATGTCTCATGTACACGTTTGTAGGAGGGGAAAAAAATCACGGAACTGGTCTCAGGTGAGTTTAATAATCTCCAAACCTGGGTATTGGATTTTTGGGTGATTTCCTAAGAATTTTTCTGTCCAATCTTCTTTGTTGGGGATCACTTTTATTACAGCTTCAGGGTTGGCTACCTCTTGTCTAACTAAATAGCCCTGAGTCCGATAAAGTATAAAGCAGATCACTGAACGCCTTTGTCTTTGAAGGATAATTTGCTAGATACATTATTTTTCAAACACAATATGTTTTTAAGTGAGATATTAATACATGACATTATGAATAAAAATAGTCCTATTTTTGTTTGAAAGTACAGGCTGTTCAAGATTTTCTTTGAATTTTCACAGCAAGGCACCAGGAAATTTGGAAAGAGAGTTGAATTTCCATAGTCAGACATTTTTGTCTCAACCACAGCATAAATTTTCTTTTTGCAGGGAATGATTGCATTATGCTTTTAGTTAATGAAATTGTTGATTATCTATGGTAAAATGCTGTTGGCTCTTTGCCCAAGATAAGTTGAGAAAGTTATTACTTTAAAACAGGCTTGCACAACATGTAGCCCACAGGCAATATGTGATGCGGGAACCATATATGGCAGTCTGCCATATTCCTTATATGCCCTTGATTTTGCATCCTGCCTGAGCCAGCAAAACCAGAGAGTTTATCACAAAAGCATCAGATTGCAGTATACAGATAATATATGCTATATATGACTCAAGGATTGCATATGTACAGCTCTACAATAGGGACTCTAGAAGTAATGCATTACTTTTTGCAGACACATAAAAGGCAGCTCAGGATTGCAAAACGCGTAGCAATGTTTCAGTAGCAATGAGTAATTTTCCATAAACTTAAATTTGATCAGTGCTGCCTAACAATGGTTACAGTCACAAAAACTTTTCAGTGTTTCCTAAGGATGTCATAAAAACTTAGTAAAATGGCATATTGTTTTCTTTAAGTTGAGAAATGTCCATTTTTTGTGGACCCTGGTACTCCCCCAAATCTTGATGCAGACAGTTGGCAGCTAATTGCTGAATTACATATTTCTTTTAAAATAGCAACCAAGTAAAATAAGTGAATTAAGCTTTTGATTTTTTGGAAAACCCCAACTATTCTAAAATTTTTAAAAAATCACCCTAAATCTCTCCTGTCCTCTTCTTTAAAAATGCTTTCAGTATATGGTAAGGGCAAACTAAAATTAGATTTTTAATAGGATAATGAAGTTTTGAGAGACAGGTGCAAGGAACAGAACTGAATGGAGTTGAACTTTGCTGGCAAGCCATTGTGCTTTACCACAATAGGCAGGAGAATACAAAAGTATATGGTTATATTAAGCCCTGCATGGTAATATGAGCATTACACTGCCAATTCTTTACAATCTATGTAACTATGCACCTGACACATACTGTTGCCACCAGCTTTACTTTTCTTCTCTGCTTCCAAGTGATTTCAGTTTAAAGAAAGATTCCGTGCTTGCTTCTTCCTAGAGCTTTCTTGATGGGACACTTTGACCTAATTTGGGCATTTAAGAAGGTCGCTGAAGCATACACTAAATAACCTGTTGCCAGTTTGCTATCAATTATTAATAAAGCTCCTTTAGAAGATCAGTTATATTCTGAAAAGATTTTGAAACCCCAGTGTTAAAATGCTGTTGCAAGCACTGTTTTGCTATTTCTTAGTTTTGTGAGAGGCAGTAGGAATCATTATTAACAGTAAATAAATCATTTGTTTGGGGAAAACATTGTTGCTTTAGGTTCAGATGATCAGTAGGACCCTTTAGTGATTGCCTAGTTACATTTACATTGCCTCTTCCCATTTGTTCTGATAGTGAGCAAGTAACACAATTAGTCAGTGCTGTTGCCCTTCCCATCACCACCTACAGCAGAACTGTTTTCCAAAAAGGGAGGGAGTTCATGACAGAAGTAGGCAAGATTAATGCAAAGGCTAAATTCAATTTAATGTAAATGCAATTTAAATTAATTTTTTTCAATACAGATAAAACATTTATTTACCAAATGTTTAACCATTTTTGTTCTCTGTCATGATAAACATGATAATTCACTGGCAAAATTTGGAACGGCTCTGAGAACTATATCTAGGGATTTGAGACCATAGGTTTTGAAAGTTGGGATCAAAAAAATGATCACAATTGTGCTGCTGTATGCCGTTCTTATTACATTAGATTTTCCCAGACACAATAATACTCTGAATGGCACATAATCACATGAACTTATATAAAATAATTTAATGGAAACAGTACCTGCTCTGCAAAAGTCACTCCCAGATTATAAAGACAAGAGTGGCTTCCAGAGTAATGATGAAAGGCAGGGAAGTGGGAAAGCTGACTGGAAGTGGAGAGTGAGAATGTTTCCTAAATAGTCATTAGCAAGGCTGACTTAAACCACTTAATTTTCACTGGAAATCAGTATGTTGGCTGTAATCTTTCTGAGTTGGCATCTTATGCATACATGATGGGGGAGACTCAAAGAATTGTATTCTCTGATTATAGAGGCACTTTTAAAGCCAATGATATGACAAATATGTTATGCTGTGTTTGTAAGACATGTTTTAATTCATCTTAATTTGCAAAATATAGAATTATGCTCTTCTGTGTGCAATTTTGCACGATGCTTGCTAAGCTTTTACACGTCAAAAAAAATGGAGGATTTTTTATTGAACTCTGAAACAATCTTCTGTACTAATAAAAATATTGATTTTGGGCAGTGCATTCTTCATTATTACCATTTGTACACCCACCTAGAATCTCTGTAGATTGAGGAGCACATAAACCAAACATTTTTAAAATCCTTCCCCCATTTTTCTCATGCACTTTTACATACATTTCTTGTTTCTTCTTTATGAGGAATAATCTGAAATGGCATAATGAGAGTGATGAAAAAGAGAATATTTTATATACTTTTCTGAGTAGTTGTAATAATGATAGAAGCTTGAGAAAATATCAGTTGTGGTAATATTAAGGATTCTAGCTGTAATGATGATCAAAGAAGAATTATAATACTGGATGCATAACCTTCCAAAAATAGATTTATGGTGTGGAGAATAAGTTGTGTTATGTGTTGAGGAATTATAAGAGATCATTTCAAACTTGTATACATTATTCAAAAACTGTTCTGTTAAATATTTCATAGTAAGCATGGATTTATAGTTACATGTTCTGCATTGAATCTACGGATTGATATAACATTAGCTTAGGGATGACTAGAAGTTCTTGCTTTTATTACCCAACATGGCATGACCCATTCATTCAATTTTAGTGCAGGTTTACATCAGCCACATTCTCAGAAGATGTGGTAGGATGGAGGGAAGAACAAGACTTTGATATAGTGTCTTGTTCTTCAGGAGAAAATGCTGTAAGGCCATAACATGGTTTTGCTAGGCAGGCGATTGATTACAAATATTGCATTGGTACAGGATCCTTCTGATCCATCTGGGTACAAGTACATGTGTATCCAAAATGTGCATCTTAATTGGTAGGAGGTGAAGGGGAGCATTAAATATTCTAATCAAATATGGGGACCAAAAACAGTATTAAACAGTTGGTTTATAAGATTTGTCACTCTGAGAACTATAAAAAGTAAGTGAATGAGCAATAACTGTATACGTTTGAATGATATGTAACATATATCGCCTCTGCGGTCCTTTATGTGGTTACTTCCTTTGCATTTGTCTCACTGAGCATGGAGAAGAGATATTCAACTAGGGTCAATTAAAGTTGCTGGAGCTCACTGAAACATGTTTAAATGCCAGAGCTCTGTATGGTAGGTTCTGTTGCCTGAAGCAGAAGCAGAAAAAATACTAAAAACGTAGATGAATTGTCTGATGACGTTAGCTTTACTAGTTGCAAATTTGGTGGTGATGGTGGTGATTAATAAAACAGGAATCATGTGGCAAAAAATGATCATGCTTCATCTATTGCTGGAGTTGGACTATTATTTAATATTATTTAATATTATTTAATATTGCTGATAATGACATTTATCAAGACTTCACTGATATGAACACAGAAGAGTAAGCTGACATGAAATAAATAATGATTTCTCTGTTTATACCCCTGCATGTTTGCTTTTTCATAATTGCAAAACAACGTCTACTCATTTTATTATGTTATAGTCACTCTTCAGCCATTTCTAGAAAAGGAAGGTGATAGATAGTAATTCATTTTTTTTACTAAATCCTACATGACTGGATGAAGGATTTACTGGTTAATATTTTTTTTAAGTACAAGTCACTTAATCTTTTACATTTTGGGATTTCATTTCCTTGAAGTCATTATATAGAAATGAAGGCCTTGAAAAATCCACCTGTATCTTAGTTTTCTGTTAGTTGGCTCACTATTGTTCATGATAAAGGCACAAAACTAAGTTGCTTTGTCAAGAATCCAATTTTATGAGTTTGTTTTGCTTTCTCATTTCATATTGATCCTGACAGATACGGCTTCTATCAGTGGAATGGGAATGGAGAAAATTCTCTTTCCAGGAAATTATATACCCACACACACACAGTATATACACACACACACAAATTATTTATATATAAAATTATACAACTCCTTAAAATCTTTTGGAGTAGACTGGGATATCTCTGGAGCAGGGAAGGCTCAATAACATGAGCAGAAGTCTGTTCATGGAATGTTGGATTTCAGCCTGTGTTCATGAAAGGTTTTTGAAAAGCTAGCCCACATAGATACTGTATGAGAATTCTTTCCATTTCTGAGTTCATACTGATTTCATGTAGGTGATTCATTCTTGGCAGAAGAAGAGGAGTTCAATTTATATTTTAATTTAGTCTTCAACATTAAATTATGTGAAATTGCAAGTACAATTTAATATTCGTTTAGTTCACACTGTAGATTAGTCATTGTTTTTGTACCTAGCAACCAGCTGAAGCTTGCTTTCTCTTAGCTAACAGGAATTATATTGGATCTCATTGTGAGTATATGAAGGATCTGTATCTAAGAAAGCAATGAATCAGTTGAGATAGAGTGTTAGGTCAGGTTCAAGTATTGGTTACGGGCTTATCTCCTTGATATTACCTATTTTGGGAGTCAAAATAGTTGGGATGTGATTTACAAAAAATTAATTCAAGGATATACATATATATATACAGTATATATATACCTACACACCCACACACAGTACATACATACAGTACACACACACAGACACATATACATACATTTAAAGATGCCCAAAAATAATTATACAATTTTTAATAGCTACCTCAAATACTTTATTTTAATTGTAGTCAACCTGATAATAGATATTTTTAAAAGGGCATTGGAAACAAAAGCAATCTCTGATCATGTCACGTTGGATCTGAAAAATCATGTGGTTTATTGATGTCTCTTACATCCTCTTCTATGCCTCACCTCCTTTTCCATGCTAAAATACCTGTGGCATTGGCTAGACATTCTGTGGCTGCTAAATGAATGCTAGTTTGCTTATTTTGATGGTTTTGTAGGCTATGGAAAAGAGGTCCATTCCTCCTCTCCAAACTAACATTTGATGTCTTTTCATGATTCCTCCAAGCCACCAATATATCTCCAAATATATCTCAGCCCTTAGTGGGCAATTATGGAGACTCATCCCATGGCCCAGTGTCCAGTTTCTTACAGAGTCCTGAAACTATTGTTCCATTTAGATAGACAAATCTTCAGGTCTTTTATTTGAACATCAATGTCTCTAAATAGTTCTCTAAATTATTTTGCTTATTTTGGGATTATTTGATGAATCCTCAAATAGAACCTCATGTCTTTTCCCCAGTGTGAACACTGATGACAGTCCTGAATGCTTCTCAGTTCTTAAGTGATGTTGGTTATCCAATCAGTCCAAAGCAGTTCAGAAGTAAATCTATAGAACCTGGAAACAGCTTTGTCTCAGAATTATTTGAGCATGGTTGATGACATATTTAGACTGGTATTTTAGAAAATACCAAAGTAGTGAATAAGTACTTTTATAGAAATAAGTGATGGTTTGAACCTTATTAGTTTTTAATCATTCCTTTGGCTGGATCTAGACTGAATGAATTGCACATATAATTCTTACTGAAATAAATGGAATTTAGATTAACTCACTACTAAAATATTCCATCAATTTCAGTAATGTGGTATAGTGGTTAAAGTGCTGGACTAGGATTGGGTAGATCCAGGTTCAGGTCCTCATTCTGCCACAGAAACTCACTAGATGACTCTCAGCCCAACTTGCCTCACAGGATTGTTGTGAGGATAAAATTATATGAGGAAAAATTATATATGCCATCATGGGATGTAATTCTAATAAATAAGACTAAGTGGAACTGATGTAGATTCATCCTCTTGTTCATTATAAATTGAAAGATAGTGTACACTTTTAAAGATTTGCGGAGTAACATAGTATTGTTTACAGAAGTACTTGTCTAATATTATAGTCTCTTCCTAACTACTTATCCATGTATAATTAAAGGCTTTAGTCTTTAGTTCAAAGCATACACATTTATTATCACAAAAAAACAAGGGCTGTGCATATTTAAAAAATGATTCAGAAAAAGTGCTTCCCAGGTCACATAAACACAACACCTTTCTGCTATTTATCAAAGCAGCCTGACTTTTTTAAAGCTTCCATGCAAATAAAGAAAATATGGTGTGTGTGTGGGGGGTGCTGTTTCTTTAAGAAATCCACTCATTTAGCCGTGTTATAACAGCAGGGTTTTTTTGTTTTGTTTTGTTTTTTGAGGCTCATCCAGAAGCCTGAACAATGTTGGGATACTTTAATGAATAGAAGAGAAAGGCTCCATTTGTTCTCCTGTGAAGTCTGAAACTTTTTTCCTAATCATTTTTGAAGCTTGTACAGCTTTATGGAAAGCTTTATGAACCTATCATCTTTCCTTCAATGAGCAAACACACTGAATGGGAATAATGTTCCTGTTAAAGATTAATTCATTTAGTTTCCTACCAGGTTGAAAGGGTGCATTCCTGGAAGTCATCTGGTCTGCCTGGTGGGTAACAGATACAAGTATGCGGGTCATACTTACAGGGAAGAAAGAGAGAATTCAGACTTCAGATCTGAAGTGGAAAAAGTGCTGTGCATCAACTTTTGCAGTCAAATAATTTGGAAGTTGGGCTAAGACAGTTTAGGATGACATCCTCTTGAATAAGGGTAAGGATTGTAGCCTTTCTGTAAATTCTATAAGGATTTACATACAAGAAACAGTCCTTATTATATATGGTTTATTAAAGGTCATACGTGTAAGAAATAAGAATAAGCAAACTCACAGCTTGTTCTCACACCTTGATACATAATATTGATACCTAAACTGTGTATGAATTAGTTCTTATTACTGAAGTTTTCAACGCCAAAATGATGTAAGAGTAATACTAGTTTTACTTAGGAAATACAATATGTCATTTGATGGTAGGTCTGGGGCCCATTGAGTTGTGACTCACAGAGTGGCTGAAATACTGTTTTAAATATATTACCTGGAATATTTAATAGATGGTAAGTTTCATAGCATCAAAACAAAAACTAGATGGGCACCCTGTGATTTGTGTTTAATGCTGCTGTTCTTACCGGAAAAAGGCAGCAATAAAACCATAAACAACATTATAAGGCTACATACAATCTCCAAAGAAATCAGTACTAGAATTTCTGGAATAAAAACAATACAATTATTTAACAGCTATTTCAGCCAATAATTTGTTTTAAATCTATACTTAATTATATTTTTAAAACTGAAAAGCATTTTAAAAGCTGTTTTCAGTCTGAAATTTCTTCCAATAACTTAAGTGAACAGCTGAGTATCAGCATAATATACACACACAAAGAAATTCCGCAGTATCTACATTAGTGTTTAATTTCTGCTTGTCTTTAAAAAGAGGCTTACTGTAAAAGATTTTGGCAGCGTCACAGTACAGTATATACCTGTGAAAGGTGCACAAGGGTATGCTGAGCTTCCGTTGTTGCCAGTGGTGATTCTGTGGTTAGATAATTGCTAGATTACAACAGTCCGAGTTGGAATTTAAACTCTTCCCTTCCTATCGTAATTTCTTAGGGAGTGGAAGGTCTCCACTTTTGTCATGTTTCTTGGGAGAATTGTGGAAATGCTGAGCTAACACCCTCACCAGTGAAGCCTGCCTTGGCTGTGTTTGGCACGAGGTAAGCGGACACCTCGATGCAAGGAATTGCTTAGGGCAGGAAAGTAGCCTCCTCTTCAGCTAATTTCTTCTGCTTGGAGAGGCTATCTCCAAATCTGCGTTTCCTCTCCGAGGGAGATGATGCTGGGGCTTGCCAAAACAATTCTAAGGAAGTGAAAGGCTGGAGAGAAGGACGGAGCACTTCCCGGCGAGGCGCGTTGTAACACGGAGTGTCAACTCATTCCTGCCTGCTAAAGCTTGAGCGCTGGAATGGAAAGATGAACCGTGCCGACGCCGAAGCACACGTCGGTTAGCAAAGATGAAGGGGGCTGCCGGTTGTATCCTGGAGGGCTAGATCCACGCTGGCTGGATGGCTGCTTCGTCCTTTGCGGGCTCGGCTGGGCTGGGCTGGGCTGGGCTGAACTCTCCTCTCTCCCCCTAGCGTGCTCGCATCGCCTGCTTTCAGCATTGGCTGGGCGGGTGTTGCGTCTTCTTGCCTCTGCGCCTCCGGCTCCCCGTGGGGCGCGAGGGGAAACCAGGTCACCAACGCCGAGACAGAAAAACCGGCTTGGGAAGTGGGACTGATTCAGGTGCTGTTGCTGGCCATCAGGGTGGGACGGCGAAAGGGAAACGGAGGACTCTCTCCCGCACCCCACCCCGGCCATACGGGGACCTTTTCGAATAACAAACACCGGTTAGGGGAGAAAACAGGCCGGAGCGACGGCAACCCTTGATCCCGGCTGCGGATTTGTTTGCGGTAGGTGTCTGGGTTTGCGCTGAAAGCTGCGACCCTGGCCCAGTACTGTGGGCGCCTGGCTGTGTCAGATTTACCTCCCTGGACTCTAGGCAGGAGTTCCCAGCTGGACTTGACCGAAGCGGGCGCAGATGTGACAACAGCGGATGTTTGGAAACGGTGTATTTTTAGAAGCTGGTTAGCTGGGGTCGTCTGAAACGCACAGTGGAGGATCTGTTTTTGCGGAGAGGGGGAGGGAAACGGTCCGGGACCTCAGCGATCGTATTCGAGGGTTCTGCGTTGTTCCTCAGAAGGAAATTCTTTTGATTTTTATGTGTTTCAGTCGCGATCGATTGGCCGTGGGTGGAAGAAATAAACTGCAGATTTCTTTTCGTCGTGTTTATGTACGTGAGCGTGTGTGTCTGTGTTTGACTTTTTTTTTTCTTCCGAGAAGCGAATCGGGGTTTTCCACCTTAGCTCTTGACAGAGTATATCATCACAGGATTTTGCACTTTATTAAAAATACATTGTTCTTTAAACAGAAGTCGCTGGCTCTGCCCAACGTGTGCTCAGTTGTTGACCGAAATATGTTGCTTTTTTGTTTGTTTTTAATATCTGTGGCATAGTTTGTGCGGGCGCGATGGACGGAAAGAGTGGAAGTTTCCGTGATGAGTAAGTTATGTGACAAGGGATCCCGTAGGAAGATGTTCCTGCAGCAACTCGCGAGAAACGGGCTGCGCTGCAGATTGGGGGAGAGAAGGGCTCTGGGCGTCTGACATGTTTGTGTGGGCGTCAGTTGAAGATGCTTCGGAAAAAGATGGTGGGGTGTGGGGGTTTTGTTGCTGTTGTTGGTTTTGCTTTAAAGTCTTCTGACTTGTGTGTCAGCTGCAGCCTTAGATATGTGTTCCTTAAAACTGAGGGCTTCGTCCTCCAACAAACTCAAAGAACTATGCAGACAGACTTTACAGGACCAGGTTTCAATAGCTAGTTTTTTAAAGAAGAAAGCAGTGAATGAATTTGAGATTTTCTATCACTAATTTATTTACTATGTGATCTTATACTCCATTTTCAGATTCCCCAACCCCCTCCCAACAGGACAATTTACAACTGTATCTAAAATAGCATTTTTTTTAAAAAAAAATCAGCATTATTACATTTATTTCTCAGTCTTCTTCTGGAGAATGTTTAAGACAGCCTTGATGGTTATCCAGAGGCATTATTATACAGCTGTTAAAACAGCTTTTGGCAGCCTCCAGATGTGTTGGATTTAATCCCATTGTGGCTAATGGGGAAGGTTAGAGGTGCAGTCTAACAATTTGAAAGGCAAGAGATTGGGAAAGGCCAGGTTCAAATATTAGACTAGAACTGGGAAGATAATGGTTCAAAGCCCTGCTCAAGCATGCATTTTACTGGGTGATTTGGGCCAGTTTCTCTTCCCTTTTGTCATTACACTATCAGATAATTCTGGGAGTTGTGGTCCAAATTCATCTGGGGGAAGGCTACAATAAGCCTAGTAGCTGAGTGGGAAGTTGAATCTGTTTATCCCCAGATCTAATCCAACAAGGCAGCTTTCTTGACTTGGAGCCCTACAAATGTTTGGTGGTACAGCCTTTCCCAGTTAGCACACACAACTTGCAATGCAATACATCTGGAAGAGCGCAGACTGAGGCAGTATGCTATAACTATTATCACATTGAGTCTTGATAAAGAGTGTAGAACTAAAGGTAATAGCATGACAGTGATTTACGAGGATAATGAGAATAGTTCTGTCTGAAGTAACTATCTTTTTCTTTCCTTGTTTTGGTTACTGCAGAAGTTTGCATATAGGTACTCATTAATCATTAGTGTGATAAAATCTGTCTAGTTTCTTCTAAAATGAAGTATGTTCTTCTTGAAAGCCAGTTCTTCTTCTCAGACAGTGTGTCCCAGCAACACCCTTTTCAGAAGTATGTTCTGAGCAATCCAGTGATGAGTTGAAGCATAGGAACATTAGGAGTTGCTTTGTACTTAGGCAGATCATTGGTCCATGCACCCCAGTAGTGTCAGCATTGACTGGATTCACACAACAGGCTGAATTGTAAGATTTGTTTGGGTTTGATCTAGCATGTTCTGTGAACCCAGCCATGGTAACATGGAAAAGATCAGTGTCATGTGATTTATTCAATAAACCATGTTCAAACAAACCAAGCATTAGCATGATACATGAACCCATGCATTTACTCTCCAGGGTTCCCAGCAGGAGTTTTGTAATCTTATCTGAAGATGCCGGATATTAATTATTTTACATGTCAAGAATACACTCTGCCTCATAGTCCTTTCAGAATACAGACAAAGACCTTGCCTGTATTCCTTGCCTTCACTTGCTATGTCAGTAAACAACAATTTGATATCCAACTGCAAGTTTAAAATTGATTTATCAATAATTCCCTCTTTATAGGGTAGTCCAGGAATTATAATCGTAGGAAGCGTTATTACAGACAGAAATTGCAAACAGAATTTCTTCGGAATTCTTCGGAACAAGCCACAACCATTAAACTGGTATAAAAGTCATGTAACACTTGTGTCAACAGATCCTGATGAGTTTACAGCACTTTGTTTTGAGGAAGCCATAATAGTTCGATCTTGTGAATTGCTTGCTGAGGATGTTTTTAGAAATCCCTAGCTCCCTTGGAATTTAGGGAAAGAATGACAGTTCCTTAGGGAGAGAACGACTGTTAAACAAGTTAAAATCTGAAGTGAAAGTGGTTGTTTTGCAATAAAGCAGTTATTCTGCATGTTGTTCACTGGAATCAGATGGGCACTGATTTGATTTATAGACTGAAACCTAAAAATACAAACACATTTCTGGATCAGAATTCCTTGACTGGCTATTCTGGGATAAGAATGTGAACTGTGCCTATGTGTTAAAACTAAATCTAGCTTTTATGAAGCTATCTGCTATTGGATATCTGTATGATGAGGACTGTGACCTATTTTATACATTAACATTAATGACAGACAATATTTACCCCAAAGAAAGCCACCACTTTCCACCCAAAATGGAAACATTGTATATTCTGACAAAGCCCTATACAATGCTTAGCTTCTTCATCCTGTCTGCCTAGAGTTTTCCGCTCTACCAGAAACCATCCTGGATATATCCTTTCCTCCAGTAATGTATGCATGCATCACACTTTTGTGTGCCTGTGTGTGTGTATGTATGTAAATCTACAAGGAGCTGTAACTGGGAAAAGTGGAGAATAAAGATTTGATTTAAAAGAAAAGAGAATTAATTACTCATTAGAATAAGTTGCCCATAAAATCAATTGATAAAATCAGTTGCCCTCCTATCTGCAAACACTGTACTGACCATTCTCTCTCTCATGCAGAAATACTTACATACACACAGTCGCCTCCATTTTTCTATCATAAATAACAAAAAGAAAATAAAAAACAGAATGGAATGGACTGAATAGCTGCACCCACCAAATATTAAACATTTTATACCCCCCCTTCCCTCCTGAGTATGAGCATGTGTTATATATGTGCACTATTAAAATCACACTAATGGTAGAAATTGATATGTATACCTATGAAAAAAGCAATAACTTCTACAGTAATTATTGCAGTGATTTCACAGTTCTGATTCTAAAGCCAGACATATTAGGTTTAGAGCTGTTAAAGGAATGTGAAATGGCTATGATAATAAACAATGCTATGAGTTAAATTATGTAACTTCTAAATGTGTTTGGTAGTGTGAGAAGCTGAGGTTTTAATTTAATCACAAAACAAGTACCTAATGGACCATAGCAAAATTAGATTCTACCAGGTAAGTCTTATCCTTTGGTTAAAAGATTGAGACAAGGCCATCTACTCCCTGGCAACAAGTCTTTTCAAACATAGCCTGTGAAAGAAAATATAATTGAGTCTTCATAACTTGTGTAACATTTGAAGTATACTTGTTTAGAATCACCGAGAACCAGTTTCACTCATGGGTTTTGTGGTATGATGGCCTTTTCCCCAAATCTGACTGGAAAACTAGGTATTGCTTTGCTTTGTCTTCTTTGCCTAGAATCCATTTATTCTATAGTGTTTCCATTAATTTTATGGATAGATTCTGGAGTAAATAGCTTACATTTAGTATTTGTAATTGGGAACATACCCATTTAAACTTAATGCAAATTGCTGACATCCAACATTTTTTGCTAATCCTTTCTTCTCTTATGAATTTTTTATAAATATCAGAGAGTGATTCTTGGATGAAACATAAGAGCTTGCAAAAGTTCAGTGTTTGGGCAGATCTTGAGCCTGGGGTTAAAAGAAAAATGTGGGCCTTATGGTAAAGAGTTGATGTATGTCAACTGCTATTGGCAGTTCTATCTTGATGAAGGCCAACCTGTTGGGAACAAAATTCTTCTCATATGCCCCTATGTATCAGCCTCTTCGTTGCATTTTTCTTACACAGACATGGTGACTCATTATTAAAATGAATAATTTCATTTATTTTAATAAGCTAATCTTCATCACAGAGGCATATTTAGAAACGTAGGAGGAACCATGTTTTTTTAGTTTGTTAGATTTCATAATCACTTCATGAAAATAAGAATACATAAAGGATATGCAACAGTCCCTTCTGGATGGAGTTTACAAGAGATATGTGATAAGACATTTTTAGGATTACGGATTTTAGAATTACAGATCTTATTAATTGATGCTTGAAGCAATATCAGGATTTCCAAGAAGCAAATGAAAAATGCTGATTGAAGTTGAAGGCTGTAATGTTCTCTATGGATCTTCCCTTTTTGGTCTTCTCTAGAAAATTCTTCATGAAATTCATTGCATGTGTTACTTTTTCTTCTTCACTTGGGGCAGACACTGAAGAAATAAACCAACTAATAAATTCAGCAAGCTACTACATTTGTTGGAAATGTGGTTGATTATAACACACAACAAACTATATCACAACTTTACATAAAGCATAACACTTTGTCATTCTCTGGATTTTGTTTTCAATTTGTTGTCATGTAGGTCTTAAATCTTACATTACATAATCTTAAGCTACATAAACTTGGATAAACAGCTACCCTCAAAGGCTTGAAACATGATTCTCTGATGTCTGTTTTTGATGTCCATTATTTCTTTTAAGATGTTTATTGCTAAGGGAGGGGTGTCACAGAATGTGGCAGCATCTGCCTGACCTAGTCTGGGTTTAGAAGGAAGGAGGGTTGGGCATAGTTAGTGCTTGGATGGGAGATCACCAGAGAATTTCAGGCTGTTAGCTGGAACGGGAAGTCAGAAAATATCCTGGAAGAAGGCAATTGCAAACCACTTTTATATTGTCGCCAAGAAAATTGCTTAGATGTATCCATGTAATCACCAAAATTTGAACTCAGCTCCAGGGCATCCCCAGCTAGATTCCTAGTTGACCTTGGCTAATTATAAAATGCTAGGTAGGGTTGCACCTGGTTAATATTTGGATAGACTGGAAAATCGCAACAACATCCTGTAAGTTGTCAAGAAAACTGCTCCAGCATGTTCATAAGGGTCACCAGGAATGTAACTCAATTCAAAGGAACCTTTATCCCCTCTGCCTCCTCCTCTTCTAAACCTGGATTTCCAAAGTAGGTGGATATTTTGGTTTTTGCAAGTCTGATATATTTACTGTTTATTCTGTTACTATGCATTTTCACCCTCTGCGGTATTCACTTCTGTTGACACACACGCAGATATTAACATAGTAAGATGTTGAATTTAAACTGTCTGAAACTTTCTATCCTTTTACTTTTTATTTCACATGCATGCATGCACGCACACACGTCCCCAATTTGAGTGTGTGTGTGACTATATAGGGGGACAATATGTTGCTGCGAAGCCAGTGGATTGGTTCCTATATCTTCTGCATCAGCCTGATCTCCCCAGGTGTCTTGGGACTACAGGTAGTCCTTGTTTAGCAACCACAATTGGGACTGGCAACTTGGTCGTTAAGCAAAGCAGTCAGTAAGTGAAAATCACAGGACTGTGCTTACGATTTTACTTCAGCTTTCCTTGGCTTTACAGCATCAGAAGGATGCTACCCCACACAGCTGGGTGAGCCCAAACAGCCAGGGAAAAACAATGCATTTCATTCAGATAAGACCACAGATTAGAGCAGTGTTTCTCAACCTTGGCAACTTTAAGATATATGGACGTCATGTTGGCTGGGGAATTTGGGGAGTTGAAGTTCACACATCTTAAAGTTGCCAAGGTTGAGAAACAGTGGATGAAGAGAGTTTTGGATAGGATTACAGGTAGTCCTCACTTAACCACTGGTCGTTTAACGACAGTCGAAAGTCACGATGGCCTTGGAATGTGCTTTATGAGCTGTACTCACACAATCGTTGCAAACTGTTGCACCACCCCCACAGTCACATGATCGCAATTCGAGCACTTGGCAGCCGCCTCACATTTTTGACTGGTTGCAGCATCCTGCAGTCACGTGGTCGCAATTTGCAACCTTTTTTGCCAATTTCCAGCAAAAAAATCCATTGGGAAAGCTGGATTCGCTTAACGACTATGGTGATTTTCTTAACAACTGTCATAAAAATGGTCGTAAAATCAAGTATGGTCACATGGTGACCCACTTAATGACCATACCACTTAACCAACATTCTGCTCCCTATTGTGGTTAAGTGAGGACTACCTGTATACTGCTCCTGAAGAATATGATGTGCAATTTTGGGACCCAATGATCTCAATAGACAGAAACATCATATAGTAAGGTTGTTGATAGATGATGGACTTTTCTCCCTTCCAGATTTTTTTTCTCCTTCTCAGTGGACAAGCTAGCTGAGGGAGGTGCTCTTTTAGGTTCCTGCTTTCTAAGCCATTTAGGACTTACAGTGCTTTGAATTGGATGGTTCACAGCCATGCCAGTTTAATGGTTTAAAGATTGGGGTTAGATGATCCCATGTAGTTGCCCTACTTAACAATATGGCAACTGAATTCTGTACCAGCTAGAGTTTCTAGGATGTCTTCAAGAGATAATTCCACATACAGCACATTGCACAGCATTTGCACCATGTTAGTAAATCAGTGTTTAAAAAGCTATTCCTTTTAATCAATCCCTTCAGTTTAGTAAATGCAATGAGACTTCTTCCATAGCTGAATAAACAGCAGTCGCTTTTAGATAACCACCAAAGGTACTTCAAGCCCTAAGTTTCATATACTGTCAACATTTTGGGGGGTGTGGGGGAGATAAACACTATAAACTGCCAGCCAGTCTGGCAGTCATGCCAAGCCTGTTCACCTTCTCATGTGGATCAACTTGACAATAGCAGTATGAAAACAAGTTAGAAGAGCACAGACAATATTACCCAAAAAGCTGTTTCTGTCAATATGGTGATATTATTAGAGAACTATTTTGGAAAAGAAGACCTTTAGTTGGGTTTTAAAAAAACATTATTTTGATTTTCTTTTAATAATAATTAATTATTGGTTATAACAACATAGCATAATGTGTCAGTGCTTATTCCAACTCCAGTATAAAATATGGTTACACATTCGATGCTATGGACTCATGCTACCAGATGCTCTCAGTTGAGGGGTTTTATTTTTGAGGAACTAAAATTGGGAAATGAATAGCATAGCTTTATAATGCCTGAAACCCAATTTTTTCATGTATAAGCATAATGAAAATATTATTGGTCAGGGGAGAATGGGATATGTTGGCAGTCATTAGTCAAAACCCAGCAAAGAAATTTCAAAAATATGGCTATTATGACAGACTACCTCACCATTCATTTGGTGAGATAAAGCTTATTGCATCCAAAAAGACCAACACAATATGGTGGTTCGTTCAATCCATGGACAAGGCACTACAGAAATGCCTGTATAGAGAATGCAATCCACAATATCCAGGGTATTCACGACCAAACCACAGCATTAAGGTTGTCTTTACCAGCAACTGGTGTGTGGAGCAAGAAATGATGCAAAAATAAGCTTGACTGGAAATGCTCAGATAGTGGTCTGATAATGGTTATCACCATGAAAATCAAGCCTCAAGCAGAGCTGTGACCAGAAATGCACAAATGTATCAGCTCCAACTATACTGCCACACTGGGGGCCCATTGAGGGATTGTGTTGATAGAGTATATCCAGCAGAGAGCAGAATAGGTAGCAAATATACCTCTGTGTTTGGGGAGTAGAAAAGCTGCATCAGGGTGTCTCTTTTATATAATAACATATACAAATGTGTATACAAATTAACAGGAACTAAAATGCATCCTTTACTTCTGTCTGGGTTGGAATAACTTTAGACTGTTGAACCTGGAGATTATAGCTGTCAGGTGTTTATTATACTGAATGAGCAATCTGTGTAGGATTTCTCCAGTTTCTACCATAGCCTGTCTCTTGATATCAAACCAAAAGCAGATTTAAAGTTAAGAATTGCTGAAAATAAAGCTTCACATGGCAAGAAAATATATAACTTTAGCTAGATGCTGCAGAATGAAGCTTTGGCCTTGCTTTCCCTAAAGGCTTTTGTACTTCCGTTAACATGTTCCCATATCAAGAGACTGCATTAGAAATTGTCAGGAACATCTTAGTGGAAGAGCAAGATTAGAACTGTCTAATATACAGTCTGGAAATCCAAAAGTTATTTTTTTCCCCATTTTTAAAATTGGGATTTTTTTGTGCATTTGTTTTTGCTGCATGTCACCTAACTGAAAGCTATTTAGCTAAAAGGCAACTAAAAAATCTTTTCAATGAATGAATGAATGACTCAGATCCTAGCATCTGTAGGTCATCCTGAGGCAGTAGTAGTTGGGTATCTTGCTACTGTCCCCTGTACATCTTTACCAGCTTTTCTCCTCTGTTGCACTGTGCCATGTGGCCTGACTTTTGATCCCTAAGCTAACCTGCTGCTTTTAGGCCACAGGTGTCCCCAGGGTGTGAGATGTCAAATGAAAAAAAAGTAGTGTTATGCCATCACAATCAGAACTCCTCCCCTTGTGTATGCGTTGTGATACCACACACATGTATGAAAGGGAAAGAATTTGTGTTGCAACAGCATGATACTGCTTTCATCATTTTGACAAAAGAACCTGATCCTGCAGATGCCTCTGCTTAGGCCCATTAGGAAGTTGCTGTCCCATCACTGTTGTGAAGTAAGAATCAGGTGCCTCTTGGTTGACTACTTCATATAAAAGAGTGGAATGTTCCCTCATGGTTATTCCCTGACAGGAAAACCTTAAGCCAGCCCCGTTGTCAGTATTATTGTTTCAGTATGTTCTTTCATTGTAATTTATTAGGGCTGTTCAATTATTCAGAAATAATTTTGAAAATTATTTTCTGCCTGCCACTTTGCAAAAAAAAAAAAAAAAAACAGCCCCAAGAAAAGATGCAGCTGCTTTGGTGCTGGGTTACAGAACGGTAGCAGCAAGTTCTGCTGTGTATGTAGTGATATTCCTTTCTTCTGGCAGCTCAGTAGCCCTGGCTTCAGCAACCTGGATACAACCTGGATCCCTCTTGTTCCTTCATGCTGTACTATTGGGATTGCAAGGAAATGAACTTTTAGCTATCTGCCCATTGTGTCTTCTTCATTATTTACATCTACAGTATCAGATTCAGTTGGGTTGCAAGAACTACGATTTATGTTTTGTGCCTTTAAACGATTGAGGTGGATGTTTTCCTCAGACTGAAGATGGCTAAGTTGGAGTTTCTTTTCCTTCTGAGTATGAGATGGTGGGGGACAACAATATCATTCTCAGATCACTCCAGATTGTAGTTGGATTGGTGTAGGGTTTTTTAGGCCCACCCTGATTAGACCCAGTGAAAATGGCTATGGGATTGGAGATGATGGTGTGTCTGTGTTGGTGCGTATAGTGGGGACACAGCTAGTTGGATTAGGCCTGAAGTGCACTGAGTGCATATGGAAGTGGACTAAGCTTCTGGGCAGGTAGCTTTTGAAGCTGTTGATCCTAAGGAAGTAGACATACTGTAGTTCTCAGGACAGTTAGTACAGCCATCTGTTTATTACATCCATGTTTTTCCTGGTTGGTCAAGGCTTTCCAGGAGATGATATGTCACTGAGTCCAGGTGCTGATGAATTCATCCTTGAATGAGGAGGTGTTTCTGCCTGTGCTTAAAGAAGCAGTGGTCTGTCCCTTCCTCAAAAAGCCATCCCTGGAGCTGATGATGTTAGATAATTTCCAGCCTGTTTCCAAACATCCCTTTTTGGGGAAGATTATAGAGACAGTGGTTGGGATACAGCTTCAGACAGCTGTGGAGGAAAGTTCTGGAAACCTTTCAGTCTGGTTTTAGGTCTGAGCACTATATCAAGACAGCACTGATCACATTTCTGGATGACGTATCGTGGCATGGGGCTGGTGTATTCATCCAGGCCCTCCTTTTTTTTCCCAAGTAATTTTATTAAAGATTATAATTACAATAGTAAAAACTAATACAAACTAAAGAAAGATAGAAAGAGGAAAAGATGCAAGAGGAAAAAATAAGACATAAAGAATAGAAAGAAAAGTCAGAACATATTTATTTATTTATTTATTTATTTATATTGTTATCCCACCTTTATTATTTTTATAAATAACTCAAGGCAGCGAACATACCTAATATTCCTTCCTCCTCCTATTTTCCCACAACAACAACCCTGTGGGGTGAGTTCAGCTGAGAGAGAGCGACTGGCCCAAGGTCACCCAGTCGGCTTTCATGCCTAAGGTGGGACTAGAACTCACAGTCTCCTGGTTTCTAGCCCAGTGCCTTAACCACTAGAATGAATATATACAGTGTGTGTGTGTGTACAGTAAAGAAAAAGAAAAGAAATATATAAAGAAGTGATTCCCCACCTTTATCGCAAGTATAAACAATTTTAGTAACTTTTTACCTCCTCTTAAATTATAACAAATATACAAAACAATAATACAAACTCTCCTTCCATATTCCATCTCTTATCTATAAACAAATATATTAAACATCATCATTCAGTCCTGGTGTCAGCAAAAGTCCATTAAGGGTTACCAGAGATAACAATATATCTATTTTTACCTTGATCAAATAAACCAACTTCGTATTCCTTCCTTTTAAAAATCTTAATCTTTATTCAAATAATGTCATAGAACTTAATTTCTTTTCATTTTTTCTTTGTCCCTTCTAATGAGGTTCTTCAAAGCTTTAACAAGTCTCTTTTGCAAGACCAATATAGAAAAATTATACAGGTCGCTCTCTTGGTTTATTGTTTGTATGTCCCTTTTAATTATTAAAACATCAGCCAGTTTCTTTTCTAAGTCCAGTGTAACAGCTTTTTCTATGTCATTCTTGTAGGCTGTCTTTTTAAAGTCCACTTTCAACTCTGTCTTGTCAGGTAAAACTTGTTCCTATTCCATAACATCTTTTAGACACAGTCTATCCATAGAGGCAGATATCACTGCTGACATTGTTAATATTAATTTCTGACTCCATTTTTCAAAAGTATCCTTCAGTATTTCCAATATTAGAATATTTCGCACCATTCTGTAACTGTTAGTCAAGTTTATGTGTTCTTCTCCTTTAATTGAAATCTTTAGTTCCCTCTGCTGTCCAGTCTTTAAAATCTTACCTTATGTTTTTTTTAAATCAAAACAAAAGCATTTTCCCATGGGAAGGTTTCTTTATAATTAATTCCAAAATCTTATTTCAAATTTATCTAGACCCTTAGTCCATTTGTAGCTTTCTAAAACGAAAGTTTTAATCAACCCTTTGCTGTTTATTTGGGGGAAAATGTTTTTTTAAGTTCTTAAGCTTGTGGTTAAAATTTTATTTCATTAAGGAATAAAGGCAGACTCACCTGGTGTTTTCAGACTTGTTGATCCAAAAGTTGAATAGCTGAAAAGTAAGCAATTTCTGAATGAGATTAGAAAAGGAAGTGTGCAAACTTAGTGTCCTTTCAAAAGTGCCAACCATGGTTTGAGCAAGATGACTATTCCCTCGTCTCCCACTGCTTGAAACCCACCTGAGACCACTGTCTTGTGGTCTCCTCTTGAGGAGCATTGTCTGTGTGCTGATTGAACCATTCCTGGATTGGGAGGCACAATGGTGACTCCTGCCTTGGTCACCTCTCATCTGGATTATTGCAAAGTGGTCTACATGGCACTGCCCTTAAAGACTACTTGGAAGCTACACCCAGTCTATAATGTAGTGGCACGTGTAGTTATGAGTACACCCTTGTAACACTGCTATTTTGCAAGCTGCATTGGTTGCTAGTGTGTTTCCAGGTGCAATTCAAAGTACTACCATTAAAGTCTTTCATAGCAGAGGGCCTAGTTATTTACAGGACTGCCTTTCTCTGGTTATCTCTCCATCTGATAAGATCCAACAGGGTTGTCATATTCCAGATCCCGTTACTTAAACAATGTCATAGGGCAGATCTAACAGAATGCCTTCTCTTTTGCTGCACCTGACCTGTGGAATAACTTTCCTCCCAAGATCTGGAATGCCCTAACCAGGCCTGCTTTTCGTGAGGCCTTGAAGACCTGTTTACCCCCAGGGCATTGGGTCAGATATTCTTGTGAACCCATTGCTTGTTTTGATTGCCAAATTTGTCTGGCATAATTTGTTTTATGTCTTATTATAGTTTTGATAGGTTTTTCTAATACTATATTATACACTATATTTTTATAGTGTTATTGCTGCTTTAATCTGCCATGAGTCATATGTTGAGAGGGTGGCTATATAAATTGATTAAATAAAGAACTATGCATTCAACTAGGAATTTTGTTTTATGATTTTTTATGCTTTTATATTATTTTATTGCCTTTATTTGTTGTATTGGTTTGCTGTTTTTTTTAATACCGGTTTTTAATTGTTGGTGAGCTGCCCAGAGTCTTATATGGAGATGGGTGGCTGTATAAATTTGATAAATAAATAAATAAACTGAAAATGGACACATCATTATTTCTGAAGTACTGCAACCTTTTTCTTGTTTGTATTTATATGCCATCTTCTGTCTGGGATCTCAAAGTGGAATGCTTTGAGCTTCCTTTTCAATTTTTTTCTCCACAAAACCAATCCATTGATGTGGGTTAAACTGAGAGCCTAGCCCTAAGTCAAACAGTGAGTTTCCATGCCTGAAGTGGATTTCAACTTTGGTGTCACTGGTCCTAGCTTAACACGTTAACCACTCTACCATGTTATGGTCATGTGTGTAGTTTGCTGAATTCTGGCTTAATTATTCATCAGCTAATAAACTTCCAAATTCACAAAGAAATGTGAAGATGGACTCATTTATTTGTTTGTTTGTTTGATTTGTATGGCCACCCATCTTACCAGAGTAACTCTGGGTGGCTCACAAGTTAAAAACAACCAGTTAAAAACCAATGTACAAAACTATCAATCAATCAATCCTATTTCAGTAATAGAACAGCATAGAACATGCAAAAATATAAAACCATACCTTTCTCTGGAGTGAATGTGGATATCCCTTTGTGCCTGGAGTTTATAGAATTTTGATTATATCCTTTGACATCCACTATGTTAATAATACCTAAATTCTATGTTATCTGAAACAATAATAATTTTCTTCCATGTTTTGGATATGAGCAGTTTTGTTCCAAAACTGACAAGCTGATGCATTTTTAATGAATAGTATCAGATGCAATTTTTAGTTTGTTTGTAGCATGTTTTCTTTTTGAGCAAATAAGTGTTCTGTGTTTGAGACCACCGATATTGTGATGAACAGTTAAAAGTACTTACAAAAGCAGTTCAGTTAAGTATGGACTGTTTTGCTTATTTGAGCCAAACAGATGAATATTTTTTCTCTGTTTAAGAGCTAACGTGTTATTTAAATGGTTAAAATGAAAATAATAACATTTAAGTTGGAAGAACTACAAGAACAATGCACAGCTCCTTCTGGGTTTCCATGTGTGCACATACAATTTTCAGGAAATCAGAGAAACAAGGAAGCAGTTTTATCCAGACTGAAATTTATTGTCCTTCTAGCTTCAGTTTGATCATTTTCAGTGGGAGAAACCCTCCCACCCCACCCCACCTTTTGCCCCAGCATGGATCTTCTGAACTAGAATCTAGGAATGTTTTTGGCTTGTTGAAGTTCTCCTAATGGGGCATGCAATGCCAAATGCTGTGAGAAGGCATCTATTTGGACTGTGTGCAAGTGATGGTGTAAATTGAAAAGAGTGTGACAGCTTTCCCTTCTAGCTCAAGTGTCAGCAAGGACAGTGAAATGGTGGTGTGTGTTTTTATCCACCAGTGCTGAGATAGATGGACATCAAAAGCAAGCAACTCCGCACTGAGCAGGGGATCAGACAAGATGGTCTCTAAGATCTCTTCCAATGCTATGATTCTGTGACGGCAGTCATCATTTGCACACGCAAATAGAAACCATCCATTCTTGAAGACCCATACCCAGAAAGTACAGCTCTTGGCACTTGCTTTCCCAGCGTGGTGGGAGGGATAAAGTAGCAGCAGAATCTATCAGTCGAGGTCCTAGTAACTGCAATCCCAGCAGAAGATTTGGCCAGCATGTTTGCCAAAGTTTGAAATCCAGACAGTGATTTCTTAAGTTGGCTTTGTTTCTTGTAGGGATCAACATGGAAGGCAAGCAGCTTAAGGCTGCTGTGCAGATTGGCCCTTAGTGCAAAGGAAGAAGCCAAATACTGAATCACACCGTAAGATTTGGATGGATAAGTAGCAGATGTGCCCTCACTATTAAGTCTTAAGTAAAATGCAGTAAATATGTAACTGATATCTGTACATGTACAAATAGATTCCAGAACTAAATTCCTAATTGTAGTTATGTATTATAATGTAGCTTTATAGCAAGAAATGGACCTGAGAGTAAAGATCCCATACAGTTTTTGTTCACTGATAGCACTGTACCATAGTATGATTTCTTTGTGTTTTGGCTTAGGATGTTGTGCGAAGCTTTAAACCACTTACAACAGTTTAATCTTATGGGTAGTATAATCTTATAGACAGGTCTGGGTTTTACTTTTCTTTCCATTATGAATGAATAATATTTGTTCCTATTAGGGATAAATAAAGAGCTTTTGGAGAACATTTTTCCACCAAGGACCCCTTCACTCTTTTTCTGGAGTTTTGGTAACACAAGAATTATGCATAGATAGAAACATTTAGCCTCACACCACAACCCAATCTTCTCCAAACTAGGAACATACAGATAGTCCTCAACAAGAGCAATTGAGACTGGAATTTCCATCACTAAGCAACATGGTTGTAAAGCGTGACTTCATGTGACCGTGTTGCTTAGCGATGGCAGTTCTGGCACTTGCCAGTTGCCGTTGTTAAGTAATCACTGCAGGTTGTTAAGCGAGGACATCATGTGGTCGCCATTTGAGATGTCCTTCTGGCTTCCCCATTGACTTTGCTTGTAGGAAGCCAGCAAAAAAGATTGCAAATGGTGACCAGGTGAGTGTGGGATGCTGTGATGGCCAAAACTTCAAGGACCCATCATAAGCACCACTTGTTCAGCACTGTCACAAGTTTGAATGGTTGCTGAATGAGTGGCTATTAAGCGAGGACCACCTGCACAGGTCATAGCTGACCACTGTCAGCTATGAATTCTGGGAGTTGTAGTCCCAATACATTTGAAGAACAGTAGGCTGAAAAAAGCCATCAGAAATATTTCATAATGGGCAAATATATAGCATCTATGAAAATAACACTCAAAAGGATACTTACTGCAAGGTCTTCACAATGGACATATTTTTATATGACATTTAAATGTAATGAATTTGATTTAAATGTATCATTTAAATTAATTATGTACTTTTATTCTTCAAAAACCTCTTATAAATAGAACATCTTCTGATTGTACTTTTAAGTGTTCAAAGAATAATGAATACAATATCACTTGTCTGTAATTCAGCTTCTTGGTGCTACAATTTTATAATATTGAATAATAAAAATTACCTCTTGAAGAACTTATACTGATATGATCATCTTGCTAAATTCTTTCCTTGTGGAATTTATCTATAATAATAAAGCAGTGTGGAACATTTTTATGCAGAATAATGTTAAGCGTATTTTATTTGAGAAGCTTCATTCTTTTTGCAATGTTTATTGAGTGAAGACAGAACTATAGAGTTCATTAATTTAGTAAGTTTTAGTTAAATCTGCACATCAGATTGTGATAGAAATTATCAGAGCATTAAAGAAGAATAAAAGAAAAACAAGAGATAAAGCTAGTCATAATTACATATTATTGGCTCATGAGGCTATCCAGTATAGACATTTGTTTGTTGGCCTCTGAAGCAATGTGCAGCTTCCATATTATGAGCTTCTATATAATTAATCAGTAGTTTTTTACCATATTTGATTTCGGCTATAACAATCCTTCCTTTCAAGGACCATCTCTTGTATGACTATCCAATGCTCCTTAAACTTCTTTTGAAATGTAATATGGATGCTTCTGGTTTTAGCTGTGATGACTGGTTTTGTTTCTTTGCAGTAGCTGCCAGTTGTTACTAGATCTTCACTGTTGGTAATCACTTTGGTAATGCAGTGAAGTGTCATGTAGTAATATTACCAGTATGTTCCATTCTGAAAACATTGCAGCATCACATGCTAATTGTGTCACTAACTTCTGATGAACAAAATCATAGAGTACAATGAAGCATCCTGTAATTGTGCTATTTCAAAGTGATGCTGTATGATTTAGTTACTGGGAATAGATATGATGGGAGGTGGGAATTATTTTAAACAATTCCAAAACTAGGCTTACAGGATCTGGGATGCAACTACCACTTGATGGCAGCTAAGCAAGTTTTCTCTGTGTCATTGTTGCCATATATTGTTTGTCCAGATTTTTGCAGTACAGTTACAGTAGCAAATAGTTTATGCTAAGCCCAACAAATACTGCCAATATTTACTCAAAATAAAAGGTATCATCATCAAGTCACCCTAATCACAAAAGCAATAGTACTATTTCAATACTTTTCTTGCCCTTATGACACAGAGGGAAGGTATAACAATAGACTGTTTGCAGGGCAAACCTGTCCCTGTGACCTGGAGAACCCTCAGACTCTACTTGACATGCTCCTTTGATGCCCTTTCCGCAGCAGTTTGTGCTCTATCCTCAAACTCCACTTACTAACACCTGTTCTGAGGATGATTTCCTTTGTTTTTGTATTTTTTTAATGTTGGACTGAACTGTTAACATCTCCAGAGGAGTTGCAAAATTTCTTTCAGATGCCACTGCTTTATGTCTAAAATCACACTCCTAAATTTAGGATCTAATAGAGGAACAACATTTTCTTATGCTTTCGAAGCTGTTTATGTTTTTATATCTTTCTGTTACATCTCACTGGTCACCATCTACAAAAAAGTGTGTATAAATACACACATTCAAACTTAGTGGTTTAGTCACACTTAAAACTTACATGTTTTCAGTGTTTAGAATTTTTCATCTAAATTTCATTTTCATCATCTAGAAAATGTCTGTGTCTAAATTTGAGCCCTTGTAACCCTTTTACAAAAATTGTATAACATGCTGGTTAGTGACTGTAATTAAGCTGCTACACCATTATTATTATTTTTCTTGTTCAGCCATTTTGCATAAACTATTATCCTAAGTAGTTGATCAAATTTGTGAAAGCTGGTCTAAACCAAGCTGTTTATTGAATAATTATCTGGGAACATAAAAAAACTGAAGAGCATGTGGTTGTTAGAGAAGCACAGATTAGTCTGAGTTGGGCATTATGAAGTAATAAATTTGTGTCTGGCTTCACAAAATGCATACATTCATCCATAGTGAATAATAAACTATGGTTTTACCATTGAGCAAAAATGTGAGCCAAGACGCTATGGATTTTGAAGTAAATTGTTATATAATATGTTTCATGAATCTAGCCTACACTGTACCATCTTTCTGCACAGGGAGGCTCGGCTGCTTTATTTTTGCATCAAGGATTGTTTCATGTCCACACAATGTTGCTTTGGATATTGGTTGGACCTTTTTTCCTTTGGAGTATCATAATTTTTTGCAGGGCACTTTGAGGAAAAAGTAGGTTGAAGGTGTAAATAGATGGCAATGACAGTTATGATAGTATTTTTAATGTGTTGTTTAAATGCAAATATTCTGTGACTAAAAGCTGGGGGACTAAAAGGCAATAAATATTTTGGGCAGTGCTTGCTATGTCTTGCTATCCCTTGGAGTCTTATTTTATCTGTGTGTGCTGTGCTTCCTGCGTATTTCATTGTTCTTTTGCACATAATAAAGCCCTTGTTGCTTTTATTTTGAAGATGAAAAATTCTTGCAAAATGGCAAATTATTGAAGGGCATTCAAGCATTTGCATATCACTTAGGGAGTAAGGATTTCCTATACTTCAAGAAGAAGGGTGGTGATCACAAGTTTCAGGTATGTCATCAATCTTAATCAAGTTACGTGGCAGGCATTAGTTGTAAGGACACAATCCCTTCCTTTATTTTTAGTGTGTAGGGAGTGCTTTTGCCACATTTCCATCTATTAAGGCCCTACATTTGATTGACACTACATTTGTCTTAACATACTTATATGAAACTTCCAAGTCATTTAGCTTACATTAGTATCACTTTGGTCAGCTGCACCATTTTGAATGAAAGGACTATATCACAAGTGTATATTTGATATTGTGATATTTTCACCCACCCATAATTTTGGCAAAGATAGCCTTTTTCCAGTAGGAGGGAACTGGCACTGATGATGTTACCTAGCTGGGTAATGAAATGTCTGCAAACAAACAACCAAGCTCAGAGAGCACCAAGGACTCCATAGCCTTTTTTATTATGTTTCCCACAAGGGATCATAGCTCCTATTGAACACTGTATTTAAAATAATGGTTGTAGTGGAAGCATTTTACTGGGTTTTTCTCACATAATTTATTTTGGTGCTGTATTTGTTCTTATTTCTGTAGTCTGCACATATTATTTTCTTTCAAAGCAGCCTTTCCCATCATTTGACAGCTCACTATTAAAATTATTTCAGTTTTAAAAGGCTTTATTTCTGATCTTTCTTGGATGGGTCTTCAAAATGCAACTGGAATTTGATTTGAGGGCACAAGAATGACCAAACATGACCAAACTGGGTATTAATTAAATTTATGCTAAATTACTTATTATTTATATGATGGCTGTTACTAAATTCAAAATATGTCCATTACTAACCTTTGAACCTAGTTTAATAGTAGCAACTCTCACTAAAGAGTTGATGTGTTTCTTGGACTGTTGATCATAATCCATAGCAAAAATTAGAGGACAAAAAAGGAAAAAACAGTGTGATGTAGCAGTTAAGATTTTGGATTATGTTTGGAGAGTGACAACCTTCATAGGAGAGTTTAGACTAGTCACTATCAGTCAGCTCAAGTTACATCACAGTGTTATTGTGGGGGAAAAGTAGAGGAGGGAGATCTGTATCCCTGCTTTGAGCTCTTAAAGGCAAGGCAGGGTATAAATATAACAAATAATATAGCATGTAACATATTTCTGACATTTATCATCATTTGTTGCCCATGGATGTAGGCTCTTAAAGAATGCAGATGCGTGTCCAGTTGGTATTTTGTTCTGTTCCCTTCTCTTCATCTCAGCATTTTATTTTGCAACTGTGAAGTAGAAAAAGGAAAATTAGAATTTAGAATTACTATCTAAAGTATAATCTGGCAACATATTGTGTAAGAGCTGAAGATAAGTCTGCAGTAAGGTTACCAAAATGTTTAACTTGCCATGTCCTATGAGTAGTCAATGATGTCATTTTGCAATGAAATGCAGAGCTCTGCCATTTGGTATCTAATTTTGGTCCAGACACAAAAAAACCCATGTCCATTCCTTTCCAGTTTAGCTTTGGTAGATATGATGCAGTGAAGGTAGAAAGGTTAGGATTGAATGGAAAAGAGAAGAGATAGTGTCTGGGCAACATGTTCAGGAAAGTATTTGATGAAGAGACAGGCTTTTTTTTTTTAGGAAGAAAACCACAAGTAAGAGAAGCTATAGTTTGAACTGCTGGACTGATGAATAACATCAGGTCTGCTCACTGACATCACAGGTTTTGTCAGTGCAAAGGATTCTTTAATTCCATCCTTTCATGGATGAAATAAAAATGGAAGCTTTGACAGAATCATTTCAAGACATGAACTGGGGAAGACTCAGAACTGAAAAGGAAAATCCTCAACAGCATCAAAAGGCCTAAGAATCCCAAGCATGGGGAAGTGTTCCAGATCACCTTTTCCCTTTTGCAGTGACAGTTCATTATTGGTCCTCCCAAATGGAGGAGAGCCAGACCTACCAAGATCTAGAACATTGTCAATCATGATATTTTTATTTTATTTATTTTGTTTATTTATTTTTATCCCACCTTTATTATTTTTATAAATAACTCAAGGCAGCAAACATACCTAATACTCCTTCCTCCTCCTATTTTCCCCACAACAACAACCCTGTGAGGTGAGTTCAGTTGAGAGAGAGCGACTGGCCCAAGGTCAGCCAGCCGGCTTTCATGCCAAAGGCGGGACTAGAACTCACAGTCACCTGGTTTCCAGCCAGCACCTTAACCACTAGACCAAACTGGCTCTCCTATTGTTGGGTTTTAAGACTACCTTCTGCTGTTTATGGTAATAACAAGAAAGGAAACACAAAGAAAGTAACTCTAAAACAAAACTGTTTATCCTTCTCAGTGTAACATTTACATTTCTTGCTTTTGTAATAAAATGAAGGAAATGGTGAAGAGGAGGGGGAAAAAACTTACAATGTAAGTAGAGGAGGAGGGCAGATTTCAATATGAAGTTGTAGGAAACTTGTAGCATTGCCAGTTTTTGCATGATGTGTACCAGCCTTCTCCAACCTGGTATCATCCAGATGTATTTCAATTTCCATTGTTTTTATCTAGCATTGTCATCTTTAGAAAATACTTTATGGCACCAGACTTAGTAACATATATCATAACATTGATTTTGAAACCTGGTTGTGCATTGTTTTGTTAATACTATATAATTTGTCATGTAATATCAGGTATTTCGGTTCAGTACAGTATGAAGTAGAGGTCTATCAGCAAAACATACCCTTACATTGGAAGTTATTTTTAAAAAGTTGCAGAACTCATGGTCTCCCAGTTTCTAGCAGATGGACATTGGGGTTCATCCCCAAAGAATGAACAAAGTCTGTTGTTTTTGGAGTACTCTGGACAATTTAACATAATGTACATCATTTGCATCATTTGTGTAATTAAATAATTTATGTTCTCACAACATGTGCAACAATTTACATCATTTGCATTATAACTTAATTACTTTTCATAATGTTATGTTACCAGAAGGACTTTCCTTGATCTGATTACTCCCACAGAAACCATTTTTAGAGTAATATTTGGCATGATCAGTAGATTTCAGCATTCATCCAATTTTATTTTATGTAAGCATAATTGAATTACAGATAGAATGATGACTGTTTTATGATGCTACTTTAGTGATCACATAGTTACTCGTTAAATTAGATAAAATTATCTTAACTGTACATAGAATAAACTGGAATATGAATTATTTTTCTTGCTCTGGACTATCAGAATAGGTGACCATAGCATAGTTCCTAACATTTGAGGGTCAATAAACTTTTATGATGCTGTAATGTAGGTCTTCTAATAAAATGGTATTTGAAAGCATTTTTTTTCATGTTACTTTGGCCTTATGTTTGCTAGGATGAAGGAATACTATGAAGAGGTCTTAGATGTCACGTCTCCCATAGTAGATTCCTTGTCAAAAGAAAAGTAAAAGGTAGAATATGGAGCCCAATATGAACTTCAGGCTTATAACTTGTAGACACAGCAAAAGCCAGTCCAAGAAATGTTGTAGTATCTGAATTATCCGAATAAGTGAGCTATAGGCTCCTACTAAGCTCACTCTTCCATTTCTTCCTCTTTTTTTCTATAAGGAATCCTTAATAAGAGTCATGATACTAAGAGAAGGTAGAACATAGGCCACAAGTTAAAGCTATTTTACAGCTCATTCAAAGAACTATTGGATACAATATTATAGCCCATTAAATGAGAAGCAAATTGTGAATGTATTATCAGTTTAATACTTGAAATACAGTTCTGCAACCAGTCCAGGGGTATTGGACTACTACTATCAATAGGCATGCTGATGTAGCATTATTACATTTGTAGTTCATTTCCAGTTGGAGAACACCAGATTAGGAAAGATTTTACTTTTATAACAAAAATCTAACATCAAAGTTGTGTTTTCTTTAAAAGAATGGATAGTATGGCCTAGGTCTTTGTGATCTCCATATATTTTAGTAGACTTTGTCTATTCTGATTTACTGAGATTGAGGTATTACTGACTATCATCATGCATTTGGAGGTTAATTTATACATATTGATAAAATGTGCACTCCCCAAGTCCTGCTGTGCTGTCTCATCATGGTGTGGTATGTATTTGTTCCTGGGAGGGATGAGCAAAGAATGCCAGGAGTATATGCCAAAAGTATATATACTCCCAGCAGGGTCACCCAAGGCATGAAGGTCGTCTCAGCTGCCCACCTAAAGCAAGCAGGTACTTGTATTGGGCAGCAGTGATATAGGAAGATGCTGGAAATGGAGGATCAATTTAGTGACAATAGCACAGGCATCAATTCACACTGCTCAGGAAAAGTAAGAAATCAACAGAACATGGAAGCAAGATATGCTGCTTGTGACTGGAGACTAGAATGCCAGAGTTGGAAACATCAAAGAGGAAATGGTAGTTGGATTATGTGCTTAGGAAACCAAAATGGAGTAAGAGAACAACTTAACAATTTCTACCAGTCCAATTATTTCTTCATTACTAATGCTGTCTTTTGATAACCAAAATGATGCCTGTATGCATGAACATCACCCCATGGAGTACATACAAATAAAATTGACTATATAATTGTTAAAAGGAAGTGAAGGAATTCAATTATAGCATCAAAGACATGGTCAGGTGCTGAGTGTGGAACATATCACAGACTGCTTTTGCACAAGTTCCAAGATAAGCTAAAGAAGAAGAAGTTCCCAGTTCAGCTAAAGAAGAAGAAGAAAGTTTCCGCAATATGATTGTGAACTCATATCCACCATTTTCAAGGAGAACATCAGGAATCGGTTTGAAGCCCTGAACTTCATTGATAGAAAACCAAAGGAATTGTGGAAATGACTAAAGAAGTCAATAAGGATGAATGTGAAAAGAGACTGCCAAAGATGAAGAAACAGAAGAAAGCAAACGATGTCAGAACAAAATGGAAATTGCCAAGAAGAGAAGAGAAGCCCAAACCAAGAAAGACAAAAATCTCAGGAAGGAACTTAACAAAGAATTTCAGACAGCTGTTAGAAGGGACAAGAAACTGTATTACAACAACATCTGTAAAGGCACTGGAGATGGAAACTGACATGGAAAAACAAGAATAATCTTCCAAAAAGATCTCTGAAATCTGAAGGGGGTTCCAACCTTGAATTGATATGCAAAAAGGTATCAGTGGACAGATAGTAACCAATTTGAAGAAGATCAAACGAAGATGGAAGGAGTATACTGAAATACTTTACAGTAGAGATGTCAACATCCAAAATACCTGAGAAGATATTCTCTACATATAAGTATCTCTAGTATTAGAAAATTAAATTAAATTAAATTAAGACCTAGTGTCAAGATTTAGCACTAAGAACCACGCTGAGATAAGATGCTTAGCTCTAGTGTTTATTGTTCTGCCCTGTAGTACAGAATCCTGCTAAACTGAGAAACTATCAGCAATTCCTACTAGAAAAGCTCAGAAAGTTAAGGCGTTTCTCTTCGGGACTTCATGAAAGGAAGCTGAAGAGAATCAGAACTACGCATGTGCTTCTCCCCCTGGAGAGGGGGCCCTCCCTCCCCATCAGCAATGTCCATAACACCTAGCTCTCTGGAAAGCTGGTTGTAATGCTGGGAAAGATGGAAGGAAAGAGATGGTGAGGACCTGCAGCAAGATGGATGGACCCAATCACAGTGACAATTGGTGCACCATTAGAAGACCTGAAAGACCAGGTTAGGGATAGATTGTCATGGAGAAAATCTATCCATGTGGTCACTGAGAATCAACACTGACTTGATGGCCATAATCAATCATAAAATGCAGAAACTGGATTAGAAATCATATGACAAAAGTGGACTGTTTTTAATTTTTCAATGTGCTTTTAAAGACAAAGAATCCTCTAATTCATTAATTTATAAAATGAGACTTTTCTTTAACAGTCTAGATACATTTATTGATACTGAATATTTTTACAACCTTGCAGAGTGGGCAACTTGTATGCCTTGGGCCCAAAGCAGAAAGAAACCCCAGAGACTTGCTATCAGTTTGGTTTTAAATAATTAAGTTGAAAAACACCAACCCTGTCCCACCAAAACAAAATATTCTGACCTTTTCACAAACTCTGCACCCAGCTGCAAAAGGTTGTCTATCTGTTTTATTTGATCAGAATACAGTTCATCCAGTGAACTATTCTTTCCAGAAGCCTCAGCAGCTTGAAGGATTTGTTGAAACATGGTACTTTGCTGGACCCCAGCCAACCTTGAATGACCGGTAGAGTTGGATTATTGCTATATTTTAAAATAAAGGAGGAGGAGGAGAAGACAAAGAATGGAAATTTAAACTGTTATACTTTCAAGGTTGTTTTGTCTTCTCTATTAAAGGATTCATGACTCACCATTTGTACGGGGATAATTATATTTTAAACAAATCATTTAAACATTCTAAAGGAAATCCAATTTTGTTTTTGTCTATAGTCTTACAGACTTTTGTCTTTTGAATATAGTCTTATAGTAGTTCAGATACATTTCCACCGTTATTGTTCAAATAGTTGTACAAGAACAAGCCTTACGAATATTTTGGTTTAGATACATCTTCTCAGATTGACTGGACCTTACTTTACATTTTTAGGACCAGTGTAGACCCTTTTGCCCTATTCATGTCAAGCTCCCATGCAGCTGGGCAAGATCAAGGAACCAAGATCTACATAGATTTTAGCAAGGTATCTTTAATGCTAGTCTAGGGTAAATGCAATATCTTGGAAACTGATTCCAAGGATTTCCCACCCTCATTATAGTGAATTAATTAAGACAGAGGTTTTTTGTTCTGTTTTGAGTGATTTGAAATTCATTTTTCAGGTTTGTTTCCACCTGGCTGGGCTAAGTTGCTGTTTATGAGATAGGATGTCAGCTGCCTCATCTGCTGTCACTTGATTGTTTACGTCTATTCTCTCTTACATTCCTTTCCCAGACTCACCCGGCTGTCTCCAATTGCATTGTTATGACCTCAAAGTACAAACATTAATCTTCACTTGAGTAATATTGCCTGTATCATAAGGCCAATTAAATAAACTCATGCCAATATGATATGCTGATTCAGTCAAACTTTGCCAAAATTTTGGGTCCCTCTGAAACAACGGGAAAGTCAGAATATGGTATACAAAAACTTAGCACTGACTTGGGGGGAAAAAGCAACAACTTTGTCCCTTGTAGATTATAATGGAGCAGCTAGGTATAATACTCTCAGAGAACAACTTCATTAGTATAACAATGTCCCCTTGCAGATCAGGATTTTATAGTGGTTGGACTACATAAACTGCTATAGATACTATTACTAATTATGGCCATTTATCTATTAAAATTTATGGAATGAGGAACTTTACAGATCTTTTTCTCTTTCCCCCTCCCCTGCCATCACCAGGAAAAAAAACCCCAGTGTTTCTAAATAGATATTTAAATGACCTATTTAACTGGGCAACAATAGGAAAGGATTTATAGTTTTGTCCACTGAATTAAAAGGAAGCGTCCCAGTGTTATAGAATGCATTATCTATATTATGAGAATCAAACATTTTAGCGACTTAAAATAATTGGTTAAATATTAGAAATAAATACAAGGATAGTATGAAATAGATTTAATGTTTCCATATAAAATAACTAGAATATCAATTAATTTTAGATAAGATCTAGAATACATTCCCTTCCAAGGTTCATGTTTTCAAAAACAGTAATTTTAAAATGGTGTATTTCTTCTTTTCTGGCTCAGCTCAGAAAATGAAATCCAACAGTCCTGGAGAGTACCAGGTTGAGGAAGAGTTTTAGCTTAACAGAGATTTCTTTTTTTTCTATCTAGTCCTGACAAGAACCACTTCTTTCACCTGAAAATGAAGAGGACTCTGGTAGCACCTTTTCAGACTTAGCAAATTTTACTAAAAGGTGCAAAAGAAGTAATAGACATAAGTTTTACATCAGGACTCAAAAGAAGGGCAAAGTAATAGCAGAGCATTTTATTCTTCCAGGACACTCCATTACACTGGCTTGAAACAAAGAAACTTTACCGATATAATTGAGAAACCACTGAGCAAAATGTCAAAAGTTTTCAGGCCATTTCAGAAGGTCTCAGCGAACATAACAGTTTTTTTAACATATGGTAGTTGTTAATAAGATACTGTACTTGTAATCTGTCTCACATGTAACCTGCATCTACATATCCAGCCTCTCTTCCCTTCTCTTTCCCCGCTAATACTCCCTTTCCCTCTACCTCATCCCAATTTAAATCCTACTCCAGTTTAGCCATTCCATGCATCTACTGAACTGAGCTGTATTTCACAAAAGCCTTTTAATAAAATTTGTTGGTCTGAAAGGTGCTTTACTAGACTCTTTCAGATTTGGGGCTATCATAGACTAACATGGCTCTCCTACAGTGTTTTCATCTGGAGTCAATTTGACTTGTATCAAGTTGGAGTTCTTGGGCAATTTATCTGTTTGGAGCAGGAAATCCTCATCTTATTGCATTAGGCAGACAGAAAGAAAGAAAGGACATTCAGTTCTGAATTGCAGTTGTTTTGACAAGCAGAGTCCAGAAATACCAGGTGATTTCCTTTTTTATGTCTGTTTTTCTCTATATTTTAACTAGAGTTCAGTCTTTCGTTTTATTGTTTGGACCACATTTAGTTGTCAGTTCAGTTTAGAAGAACCTATTGTATAAGTTTTACATATGTTTTTCATTGTCACTGTTTTATGATTAAAAGAAGGCTTATAAGAGATTATGCCAGACTCAGACTGTGAGAGGAAGACAGTGCAGCATAGGAAAAATAATTTTAGGTTTGTGGTTTACATGGTAGAAATAGGAAAATGTCAGTGTTGATTATGCTACTTTTCACTAAATGCTTCCATTCTCTAAACAGCTTTGAATGTTGCTCTTCCCATACTGAATAGTCCTTGCCATTGTGGCCACAAAACAAATCAGGTTCATCCAATGTCAGGCCTTGCGTATCTCAATCTTAAGAATGAGTAGAAAAGTCATGTGAATTGAGAATGGTACAGGTAGTCCTCACTTACCAACCACTCATTCAGCAACTGTTCAAAGTTGCGACCGTACTGAAAAAATAACTTTACAGCCAATTTATGACCATTTACGACCTTTGTAGTGTCTCTCTGCACATAATACCATTGTAGTTATTACGTGATGTTCTGTGTCTGACCTGTTGTTTTTCTCCCCCATCCCCCACCTTGCAGAGTGGAGAGACTGGAGAAGAGATTAGAAGAGAATAAGCAGGCACACAATGGGGAATACATATCGAAAGCAATGCGCTGGTGCCAGCATCCACAAGTGTGCTCGACAAACAGCCGGTGTATTACCCATTGTGTGCCTGCTTACTCTCTTGTAATCCTTTCCTCTCCAATCTCTCTGCTTTGCAAGGGGGGGGCAGAGGAGAGATTGCCTATGGAAATCACTTGATGGGGCCCTTCTTTTCAGGGGGACAAGGGGAGAAGAGAGGCTGAGGTTGGCATGTAGGAGGGGGATGCACTGCCCCCACCTCGGTCTGCAGAGCAAAAGAGAGGAAACACTTGCATGCCTCTCTCTCTCCCACCCCCATCGATGCCCAAGTTGCTCCAGCACTTCCCTGCCCTCCTCCCCCACATGCCAACTGCAGCCCCTCTTCTTACAATGAATGTAAATACAAACATTAATTCCTTTCTTGTTAATTACCAGTACTGGGGTGAGCATTCCAAAAGGTTGGGGACAAATGTACCCGCCCACAGCATCCCCCTACCCACATTCCATAGTGCACATATGCATGCCCGATTGAGCTCATGCTGGGTCATAGCACTCCCCCAGACACATTGATTTTCTGCCAATGTGATCAGTGGTTGGCCCTCCTCCAAATTTGAAGTTGCAGAGATAAGTGTCTGAGCATTTGCACAGCAGCCCCCAACACCTTCCTAGCTCCAAAACTGATAGGAAAGCTGGGAATGATTTGGTCATGGTATGAAAAAAAAACTTTAGTCTTATTGGACCAAATAATTAATCACCCACCAATGGATGGAAGTTTGTCAGAGGAAGATCCAACCTGTAAATAAGGACGAATTTCCTGACAATGACAACCATTAAGCAGTGGAACAGCTTGCCTCCCAGAGTTGTAGGTACTCCATCGCTGGAGGTTTTCAAGAAAAGATTAGACAACCATTTGTCCGAGATGGTATGAGGATGGGCAAAGGGTTGGCCTCCAAGGTCCCTTCCAACCCTGTGTTTCTATGATACTATGATTGATGCTGTTACCAAAGACACACACAGCTCCATGAGAATGCAGAACTCAATGCTACATATTCCAGCCATTCCGATCTTTTCCTCAAGAAAGAATAGCATGAAAGCAAAGGTATATAGTACATCACTGTGGATCACCATCTAAGAGTGCATACTTCCATCTAGCCACAATTCCAGTGAAACAGCTCAATAATGGAATTTGGCAGGGACGTTCTGGCAACTAAATTTTCTTTAGCTTAGCTGCAAAGGGCAGCCAATGCTTGTAGACCCTTGCTAATTTATTTAACCTATGCTCCAAGACTCAAAATGGGACACCATTGTATGTCTTGGTAGAATGTGTTAATTATAGCATTCCAACACACACAGATTTCAATTGTGGTTTCCTGCTTGTTCCCAGTTGTATGAGAAGATGCTAGTTTGTCTCTGGAACTGCAAAATCAGAAAGAAAAACACAATTTATTACAGATAGTCCTTGACTTACGATGGCAATTGGGACCGTAAAGCACGACCACATTGCTTAGCAACAGCAATCCCTGCAGTCCCAGTTGCTGTAGTTAACTGAATCCCACTGTTGTTAGGTGAGGCAACTTCCTGCCACCTTCCCACCACCAAAGTCAGCACAGAAGCTGGCAAGAAGTTGCAAGTCCCAAGCCAGCAGGCAGGTGGCTGCTGCTGGGTGGAGGAAGGAACGAGGGGAAGTGTGGGGAAGCTGCAGCAAGGGTTGGGACAGGTGCATGAGGGTGCAGCATGGGTTGGAAAGGGTGCACAATGTTGTGAGGGAGTGTGTGAGAGGCACAGGTCGGGGAGGGTGCGCAAGGGTGTGGCAAGGGTCAGGGAGGAGGTACAAGGGGATGCAAGAGTGGCCAGCATGGCACAAGCGCAGAGGGGCTGGAGGAGGGGAGACTTACCCCAGCAACTTGTGACCTTCCCTGCTGACTTTGAATGATCATTGAACAAATGGTCGTAGGTCAACGACTATCTGTAATCTAAATAAAGCTGTAACAGACTGTAAGCTGATGTTCTAATAAAATGTATCTTCATTAACTTTGCAAACAATTTATATTTCTGTGTAGAAACCTGAAGTTTTAATTCCAAATTTGTTGTTAATTTTGATAATTAATTTAGGTAGCCCTAATTTCCATGAGTGCATTCTCAGGTTTGAGGAGATTTTAGACTTTAGTGTGTGTTTTGCATCATTCAGAATTTGATGGCCTCTGTTGATTATGTTACAGAATGCAGTTTGAAAAGGGCTGCACTCTATTTGTACTTATCTCTAATTCTCATTGTACAGTGTAGAAACAGGTATCATCAAGGGCCTGAAGTTCATGACCAGATGTAGCAGAATCAACAACTGAAATCTTCAAATACATTAGATCTCTGTTACATATTGCCATCCAAACAGTCACCCTACAAAGCATTCTACAAAGTGTAGAATGAGGCCCATTAAGGCAATTAATTCAGAATCTAAAATTATCTAACCACCCCACTGTTCAGAGGAAAGAAATTAACTATAGAAATTAAAGAAGGGAAAGGAACTAAAGTGAAAGTGGAAGGAGTACAGAAAGATAAAGTATGAGTCTGCATGAAAAAAATAGAAGAGAGACTAATCTCCCAAAAGAGTGGAAAATGGGCATAAGGAAAAGGGAAGTAGAAGCTGCTTGGAACAGAATGAAAAGAAATTATATTACAAAGAGTTACAGCAGAGTATAAGTTACACTAATAGAAAGATTGAAAAAGGAAGACTGGTGGAATGGTGAAGTTAAAGAAATGGATGAAGAAAAATTAATATAGTAGAAGTTTGCTGCAAAATCTGAGGTTGAGAGGACTATATTGTATAATATGTATAGAGAAAAATATAATTACAAAGAATAAGATCAAAGAGAAAAGAAGGAATGCTTAAGATTTTAAAAGAAAATGGAGAGCAATCTTAATGGAAAAATGTTTTGGATGTGGTGGAGGAGAGTTAAGCAAGGAGCCTTGATCAGAGTACAGGTAGTCCTTGACCATTCAGTCAGCGACTGTTCCAAGTTATGACGGTGTTGAATGAATGGTGGTTACGACAGGTCCTCAGAGTTCCAGCCATCCCAGCATTCCTGCGGTCACAGCACTTACGACTGGTTTGACAAACACCCCATGATCATGTGATCACCATTTGCAACCTTCCCTGCCAGCTTCCCCAGAAACTCAGTGAGGAAGCTGGCAGGGAAGGTTGCAAGTCACTGGGGTAAGTCTCCCCCAACTGCGCACTCTCCCCTAGGCCTTCTGCGCTTGCACCACACCAGCCACTCGCACATCCCCATGCACCCTCTCCAACCCATGCCACACATCTCCACCCTGACCCACACCGCACACCTGCACAGCTTCCCCAACCCATGTGGCAACTCTGCACCCTCCCCGACCCACATGCTGCCCCTCATGCATCTCCTCGCACACTCCCTGACTCTCCCAGACCCATGCTGCGACTCTCATGCATTCCCGTGCACCCTCCCTGTGCCGCACCTCTCATGCACTCTCCCCAACCCTCCCATGCACCCCTTGCTTCCTCCCCCACCCAGCAGCAGCCACTTACTGCCTGCAGGCCTGGGACTTGCACTGACTTTGGTTGTGGGAACCCAGCAGGAAGTTTCCTCGCCTAACAACAATGGGATTCAGCTAACGACAGCAACCGGGATGCAGGGATTGCCGTTGCTAAGCAGTGTGGTTATGCTTTATGACCACATCGCTTAGTGACAGAAATTCCAGTCCCAATTGCCTTCGTAAGTCAAGGACTAGCTGTAGAGCAAATGAAATTAAAAAAGAAAGGTAATGAAATTATGAAGCAAATGAAATTAAAAATAAATGTGATGAAATTATTTGAGGGGAAACAAAGGTATAAAGACTGTTTTAGAGATATGTATAAGAATTATAGTAATATATTAGAGAATCAAATTGAAACAAATGGTATAAATGGTAATGTCCAAGAAAGTCATAAATGCTGGGTGGTGTAGATGAAGTTATCTGGAGACATGTAAATATATGACTGCGGTGTGCGAGTAGAGTAGAGTAGAGTAAGCTTTTACTGTCATTTCACTATGTACCAAAGTGTACATTAAATGAAATTTTGGTGTAATTGGCTCGAACAATAAAATAAGAATACCATAATTACTATAATATGTAATATATATTCTTTACCCATTCCACTCCTCAAATCTCGATCCCTAATAAATATCAGTCCTATACACAGCATGTGTACCCATGGAATGAGAAGAGGTTATTAAGAGTTCAGGAGTCTAATAGCCCAAGGGACAAAATTATTATCTAATCTAGCTGTTCTACATCGAATGCAGTGGAACCTTTTCCCAGAGGGTAACAAAGAGAACAAGCCATAATGGGGGTAGAAGGGGTCACTAACAATATTATGGAGTGGGTGTTGGACATAAACCTATATCTGATGGTTGAAAGACTGATGTTATTTTTCCCCTGTACAAATGAAAAGGTTACGGTTAGGGTTGAATATATAAAAGCCAAGGTAGCTATGCTTGACAGAAAAAAAAATAGAGATAACAATTGCAAGGTATACATGTGTAGCAAAGATCTAGAGCAAGTACATGAATATGTATATCTTGGTAGAATATTTACTAAAGATAGGAAAGAATGGATTGGGAAAGTGTTAAGATACAAGAATGCTGGTAGAAAAGGTGTAGATAAAATGTGGTTGTGAGAAATTGTTTGTCAAAATAAGCAAGAATTGCTGCTTATAAGAGCATGCTTCTGCCCACTTTATTATATGCATGTGAGAGCTTGATATGTCAGGAGAAATATATGTTGAATGCAGTAGGAATATTTAAGAAGTGTATGTAGTAAAGAGAAATAGTATTGAATGAATTATTGCTAAATGTAAGTGCACTGAATACCAAATTATGTGACCAGTACTAAAGGACTGCTTTGAGATGGTCTAATCATGTTGAGAGAATAAATGACACCTGAATCACAAAATAAATACATGAAGGACAAGTAAATGGGTTGAATTGAAGGGGAAGACTGAGATATTATTGGATGGATTTGATGAGATCTTCAAAAAGAAAGGAGAGAAGTTTATAAAGAACAAAAGACAGTATGTAATATATGATATGCTAGAAGCAAGAATGCTTTGCAAGTACAGAAAAGTTGGTGTTGGTATAAACTACTTTTAGCTATGTTTCCTTTCCTTTTGTATATGTCATGCTTTTGATTTATTGTTATTATGGTTGATCGCACAGCCGGATGTTTAGACTGGAATTGGCATTCTTGTCCACCTATCAAGTCCTTCCCAAGGACTTAGGATAGGCAGATGTTGTTGTTTAATAATATTAGAGGTATTGTCGCAGGGTGTAAGCTGTTCCAAGTAAAGTTGCCTTTTGCAATTGACTGATGGTGATTTTGCAAATGCCAATGGTGTTTAAATGGTGCTCCAGATGTTTTGCAATTGCACCCAAGCCACCTATTACTATTGGTACTATCTTTGCTTTCTTTTGCCATAGTTGTTATACTTCTATTTGCAGGTCTTTCTATTTTGTGATTTTCTCCAGTTTTTTCTCTTCTCTTCTGCCATCTCCTGTATTAAAATATCCACTCTCCAGACTTGTTGGTCTTTCTTATCAACAGTTGTTAAGCCTGGGGTGTTGTGTGGCAGATGCTTGTCTGTTTGAATTCTAAAGTCCCAGAGCACTTTGGCTTCTTCATTTTCTGTTTGTCTATTTTGTGGTCCCACCAGATGATGATGATGATGATGATGATGATGATGATTTTGTGCTTACCCTGAAAGGGAATATCATAATGGGTGTGTGTAGATTTCCAGATTCTATTTATCAGAATTCTCAGCAATGGGTATACGGGGTGAGGAATTCTGGGATATGAAGTCCACACATTTGGAAGTTGTTAAAATTGGGAAAGAGTGGATTAGAGACACAAATAATGGGATCTAATACATTGTAGCTTTCCATTTTGCACTGAAGTCAAAAGGAGTTATATCTGTGTAGACATGCATAAGATTGCTCTATGTTGAATGATTATGACCTAGAGAATATGGTAATTATAATATTATAAGGACTGTGATTTTTCCTTCGACGAATTAATTTGGAATTAAATCTCAGTTAAAAATGGCCTTTTCTGACAGCCATTTCATTTCATTCTTCAGTGAAAGAACTGAAGTTAAAGATGCCAAACTTTGCTTTGGTTTTCAACTCTGTGAAATTTCATTTTAGTTCTTACACTATGTAATTGGACATATATACTGATACATTTCTTGTTACTTCCCATTAATTCCTAAAGCAAAAAAGGTCAGGTGTGAAATCCTGTAGCAGACAATTTAGGTTCATCATAGCAGACAAAATACATCAATCTTCAGTTTGTACTGAGTTCATACATAAAGGGGTCTGCTTGTATGTACCTTTTCTAGCATGCAGGTAGTATCTGTAAAGATATACATCTGCTTATTTATGTTATTTTTTATCACCAGATGCTAACAACAGAAGACCTGTGATCCTTGTATCTGCGCTTATATTTGAAACAAATATGGTTTCTGTCATCCTGCTGATTCTTGTCTCTAGTTTACGGGCAAATTCTAAGGTCAGTTTTACAATGTTTAAATTCCAATGAATGTTTTAGAAGAAAAGGCAAAACAAAATGCACAAATATACGGCATTGTCTTCTCCAGAGAAGAGAGAAGGGCTCCTCTGAAATAAATGTCTAAAAATGTTGCAAGATGCCACAAGGCAGAGTATACTTTGATGTCTCTTCATCTCTTACTTTCACCTTTTAAAGTGTCACAAGCCAGCAGTTGCTTTTTTTCCCTAAGAACATATAAATTACTTCGTGTGGTCTTGATTGCAGTGGCCCAAATAATAAATCTAAAGAAACAAAGCATCTTTAAAAATGCAAGAATGGCAACTTTGGGAGGAAAAATTGGGATATGGTTTCCTTTTTTTCTTTTTTTTCTCTCATCAGGAGAGAGAGTTATGTCTTGGTAAAATTGTACACTATAAAACTATTAATTAAAACTAAAAAGTAGGTTCAAACTATAGACAGAAATAAAATGAGTGGAAGACTAATGAAGCAAAGGTAACTGGAAGTTAAATCATTGTCACCTGTTGCAGAATACCTGATGTCAGTTCAGTTAGCTCAAGAATAAGTGTGCTTTTTTTTTTTAGATAGGTGGATAACATCTGAGTTAGTTTACAATTTAATCAGTTAAGTCTTAACTATACTATTTTTAGATGTACTTCTTAGCAACATATAAGACTTTTCTGAGGTAAGGGAGTGTTCGGATAGGTTTTAATAGTAAATATTTAAAGATGATAGCTACTAGTCCAGGCTTGCCTATAGTGACACAAATTATTAGTTACTATGGGTATGTGGTAAGAGGAAGATTTTTTAAGAGAGTGTGTTCATCACCAGATGACTGCAGAATGAAGCAGTAGTTTAGTTGTTGTTTAACTAAACATGGAGAAAGATCATACCTGCTCATGCCATTCCATATGTTCAGGTGGATCTGTTTGGGCACATAAAAATGTTACTCTTTATGTTTTGTTGAAAATGAAAAAGCTAAGGGCAGAAGCCAGTACATAAAGTTCTGATTCTACCACTCCGTATCCCATTTGCTGTTGGGGGATTACATGTGTGAAAGGGCTATCATGGATCAAAACCCTTCGTACTTCATGCTTGGGTTTTGGGGAGGATCTTGATTTCTTTTTGTTTGTTTGTTTGCTTGTGGTTTCTTTCATGTAACAAAACAATAATCTCACATATATACAACACACACACACACAAGAAATTATTACATTTTGTTGAAGTTTTTCTTTTTTTCTTTTTGGATCTCATAGCAACAAAAATAAATAACTTTTAAAAGAAACTACATGAGTACCGTACCAAATGATATGAAACAAATTGTTGTGATCTTCTGTTACAATATTTATCACAGAGATGATGTCCACTCCTTTTCTTGGATCCTCTTGTCAGCAGCAGTAGCCTCTTCTAGTTCTGATATCTTGGATAATTGAATGGGATTTTGTAGCAGACCTGGGTAATTTACAGTACTGTATGTCAGTAAAAGCTTACAGTCATTAGCTGTTAATGACAACAAAAAGCCGTTTAGTTTGTCCTGAACTATATGGCTAAGTAAAGGCAACCTGGTGGAAGATTGGAGCAATTCTGAATGTGAAGAGATTTGTTTGTGAGTTTTTGTAAGTTTTGATAATGAAAATAAATCCTTGCACCAGGTTCTGGTTGGTGAATCTCTATATGAGAGAGGGAGGGAGGGAGAGAGGGAGGGAGGGAGAGAGCGCACCTAAAGTCTGCATTCCTACTGTAGACCCAATTCTATTGTTAAGAGACTTGTTTTGGAAAGTTCACACCACTGTGAATTGTTCAGCTTCCAAGCTGCAATTTAAAAGAACAATATTCACAATTATTAGAGAGATAAAACTCCATTAGCAATCAAAGCTGTGCGCCAATGTAGTGCTGAAACATCTCTAGACAAACAGTTCTATTGCAATGAGATGGGAAAGGTTAAATAATATAGGAAGAGAAAAAAGAAGAGAAACATGTTTTATCTAACTTAGAATATTATTAGACTCTGACTCAGCTTCACTCCTTGAGCCTTGCATTGGCATTTTGGAATATTTGTCTCTGTATCTGTTGATGCTGTTAAGGGTAGCAGAATGAATGCCATGTGCTGTTTCTAGTTTTGGCAGACACCGCTGAGCACATGTTTCTGTGGGCAGAACTGCCATATCAGGCTTTCTGGCAATCATGATTAATTTTCAATCCATATTAATGTCCTTTTTATAGTCTCCTTTTTGGAAGTTGTTAATACATAGCAGCTGACTTTTGATTAACCAACAGCTTAATTATGTAGCAGCTTTTGTTGTCTCTTGAACTTGATGGATGAACGTAGTACAATGAACAGTACACCATCCAACAAGTGGAGTTTTCCTTTATGCTAAGGTGCTGCCCTGTTGCATTCTGGACTGTGCTATGCCCTTAGTTTCACCCTGCAGAAGATCTTTATCTGATTTTTTTTCTTGCTTGCCAAAGATCAATAGGATTTAGCTAACCTTTTAAAAGTAAATACAACAAAGTCCCACCGACACTTTGGGTTGCCTCCTCTGTTTTGGTGGCTTGTGATGCAGTGACTTGGGTGACTTGCTCATACTTTCAACCTATTATATGCAAAGCTTTTATGTTGTCTAAAGGTCATGTTGTAATTGCTGATTAGTTTAGCTTATCTATTATTTTTATAAGTATCATATTGTATTTTGAGAATGACTGGACATATTATGCTAGATATATTGTTAGAATTAGATCACATACTTTTTCTAAATGTTGCATTTCAGTGTATGGATATTCATGCCCATGACCTTTTTAAGTTGGGGGGGGGATGAGTATGTTTCATTAAGGGCACTCAAACTATTCAGTTAAAATACAACCTGAGGGTTATTGAAGGTTTTTGGTTTTTCCCACGTACTCCCATCTACGCACACACACTCACACACAAACACGGTCTGAAATGTCCCATTGAGTTTAAAGGGGCTTATTATTATGTTAATAGTCTCTTCCTGTGTGCATTTGTTATTCAAAAAATAGACAAAAATTGCCTCCACAAGCTAGATGAAAATCCAGCATTAACAGTTTTCTGATGTTTGTTATGCTAAAATAAATACTATATAAAAGGTCTCAATTTATTATTCTTTGGAAAGTAAATTGAATCAAATAAGATGTTAGTCTATGATAGTTTATTTTTTATTATATGGGTTGAGGAGAAACTGGGACCGGAGAGGAGGAGGAAGAAGGAAGAAAGACCTTTTGGTACTTTACTTATTTGCCAGTTTGGGTAGATAAAGTTCTTTATACCTTGCAAGATAAAGGATTGTAGGATTGTAACAAACTAGAGCCAATTCGGTGTAGTGGTTAAGGCACTGGTGTAGAAACAGGGAGGTTGTGAGTTCTAGCCCTGCCTTTGGCACAAAGCCAGCTGGGTGAACTTGGGTAAGTCACACTCTCTCAATCCTAGGAAGGAGGCAATGGCCAAACACTTCTGAAAAATCTTGCCAAGAAAACTGCAGGGGCTCATCCAGGCAACCCAAAAAACCTAGTATTGCTTGATTCTTCTAAGTTTTAGCCTTACACAGCTCAAAAATATTTTTTGTTTGAGTAGTCGTGCTAGTCTAATATAACATGCGACTGAGAGAGAGATGCTACGAAGGTCATAAATGCGGACATTGATTGCAAAATTACTTTTTCATCACCGTCGTAACTGTGAATGGTCTCTGTCCAAGGCAGTTGCTAAACAAGGATTCCTGTAATGCACATTTATCTTACTGATCATATTATTAAACTACTTTTTAACAGTTGAATACAGTGGAAGAATTGGGCTTATTAAAACACAATTTAGTATGTTAAAAATAAGTCACTCTACTATTGTCTATTCCTCTTTCCTTTTTGCTGGTTTGATGAATTTGTAAGCTCTTGATCTTGTTTTAGATTAATCGTAGTTTGTTGCTTCATCATTACAGTTGTATGAAGCCGGTTAACATAGTTAACATTAACATTAACCATTGTTTAGTTCATATGAAATACTGTACTTAAATATAGTTGGGGGCAATTGAAAGCAAAAATGTATTAGTTCTGTGGCTGTGCCCAAACATGTAGTTCAAGGCTCCATATGGCCTGTTTGTGCCCCCCTCCAGCCCTCACAGGGAGTGGCCATTTCTTCAAGTCTTTCTTGCATTACTGGTGTTTAGAAGCCAAATAGTCTTGGAAGTTGGCTGGTTGGGGAATTCTGGGAGTTGTCAGTAAACTGAAGTTGAATTCCAGTACTTCAAAGCAGGTTTTAATCAATCAATTAAACTATCTTTGTTCTCTTTTTAAAGCACATCTTTGATTTTGAAGAAGCTGATGGCTTGTCAATGGCATGAAAATATTAGAGGCTAAAATAATTTTCTTATAACTCAACCCCATCTTCATCCAACCTTTTCATTACTCCCACCAGGTGCTGGCAAGTTGTGCCAAATGTTGACTGATCTGGGGTTACACTTACAGTATGTAAATGTAAAATGCCTTCTATGTATATATTATGCCAATGGGACAAAAGAGCTCAGATAATAACTCCTGCTCCCATTGTTAAATACAATGAACTGCTCATCCATTTTATCTCAGAAAGCTTAGAACTGGATATAAGTTAATTTTATTAATATCTATGTTCATATCATGGGTAAGTTTTCCTTCAGCAAGTAGCCCATTAAAATAGCCAAAGTTCACAAAAAAAAAAAAAGGAAAGTCAGTGTGTGCCACTGAGTGTGAATGTGGATGTTGGTAATTCATTGCGGTTCATGGCTCATGTTCAGCACAGGGATAGGTTTATTTCTTCTCTAAAACATCCTTCTTGGGATAATTGGTATGCAGGAGCTCATTATATAAGCTATGTTTCTGAAATGTGCAGCCTTTTTCTTGTAACTGTATATCTCTTAGCCATTAATCTATTGAGGGACTATTCTCTGTTCATACAAGCATATTTTCAGGTAGAGTTCTGTTCAAAATCATGAGGCAATCTTGAAAATGTAGCTCAGGATAACAAATTTATTTTTTATTTATTTCTTAATATCTTTGTATAGCACTTTTGCTTTGTGTAGTTCTGAGTGGTTTACTAGTAGAAATAAAACACAGTAATTAAACTATACAATAAAAAAGACTAAAAATATTGATAGACATTAGTCAGCTGGGAAGAATAAAAATGAAAGAATATATAAGATATAAAATAAAATAATAAGATTTTCCTAGAGCCTCTAAAACCTCCTTGTTGAAGCCTGGCATACCATAGAAGGGAGGATCATTCCATAGGGGAGATACTACTGCAGAGAAGGCCCAGCTCTGTACTGATATTTCAAGGCAACATTCACATTCCATGGAATGGACAGAAAGACCTCTCCTTCATAGGGTTACAGATTCCTGAACAGCTAATACAAATAAAGATAGTCATTATTGATTTCACAATGACATATTTGTTGCATATTTTTGAAGTAATTTGCCTCCAGGCTAACCTTGTTGAGACTGTAAAGTAGTGCTTCTCAACCTTAGCAACTTCAAGATGTGTGGACTTCAACTCCCATGGCTGGCTGGGGAATTCTGGGAGTTGAAGTCCACACATCTTAAAGTTGCTAAGGTTGAGAAGCACTGCTGTAAAGGACTACATTTGATAGTAAGCGTAATAGTGGCCAAATGGACAACTGAACATCACTGATAGATATGAAATCACTTTTAAGATATAAAGAGATTCTGCCCTTTCTCATAAACTACCCCTCTGGACAGTGTAAACCAAATTTCCTTTTCAGCCCCCTCCTGCACCCCCACCACCAGGGGACTGTAATGTCTCTGCATTCTCTTTATTTTTTCCTACAACAGTAGACAGTATCTTTTTTTTAACCTGAGGCCTCTCCTTTCTCAAGGCCTGAAAAGGCATCTTGCCTTCATTTTTAAATCTCAAAGGATTGTGTACAAGATTGCCAAAGCTGATAAAATGTTATACAATGAGAAGAGTTGGAAATTGTCTGCATCTGATTGTTTTGCAAGGACCAAGCCACTATGTTACTATGGTAACAAATCACTCTGGCAGGGTAAAAAGGTCAGACTTAAGTATCCACAGTTTTGGGTGTGAAAAGAATGACCATATAAGGAAATTGCCTGGAAGGAATTTGCCTGGGCTTGTCAGTTTCGGTTTCCTTTCTACCTGCCTTCCTCCCAGTCCTCTCTGAGCAGTTGTGAATGCATAAGCTTGTAAATATGTTTATGTAAGAAGCTTTCTGTAAATACATTTATTTTTATAGAAATGCCTGGTGTGTGATTTTTCTGATCTCTTGGGCCAAATGCTTTCCAGCGATCTCTGACAGAAATAGCCATTTAAACTATGAGTCCCTTCCCTGTCCAGTGCAAAATACAAATTAAAACATCCCCTCTGCTTGAGCACATTCAGTGCAGGAGAGCCCACCATTAGTTCCCTTATGGATCCACTGTTATTCTTAGGAAGGTTTTTTCTAATAGTCATTTGGAATCTGTCTTCCTGTAACTTGAATCTATTGTTTTGTGTCCTGCACTCTGGAATGATGAACAACAGGTTCTGACTTTTGTCTGCATATACAACATCCTTTCAGATAGTTGAAAAGTGTGTTCTCCCACTCGGCATTTTCTTCTTAAGGCTAAAAATGTCCAATTCCTTCTCATAGGCCTCAGTTTCTGGTATTTTGATAATCCTCCTTGCTCTTGTCTAGACTTACAAGAATTACTGAATGCATCTTAATGGAGTGCCCAGGACTGGACATAATAATCAAGGTGGAATCTGACCAACACAGAAAATAGTGAAACTATTATTTCCCATGACTTGGAAACTATATTTCTGTTTATGCAGCCTTTCTTGCCTCCATATCATAGTGCTCATACATACTCCATTTGCAATCAAGTACTATTCCAAAATCTGTTTCAATAAGCACTGTTACCAAGCTATCTTGTAGCTATGCATTTTATTCCTTCTTTGTACATAAAGAATGTTGCATTTGTCTCTGATAAATGTGTTTGTTATTTTTAGCCCATTTCTCTAATCTATTGTCTTATATTTTATTTCTGTTTCCAGTGGTATTAGACATCCAGTTTTGTATTATCTGCAAAAATAAGCATTTCCTGCATCTCTTGCTCCAAGTCATCATTTGAAGAATGCAGGACCTTGGACTGAACCCTGTGGCCCCCAACTTAATATTTCAATTTGAACAGGCACCACTGATAAACACCCTTTGGGTATGATTTTCGAGCCAACCGTGTATCCTGTTTGACATCTAGGATATTGACCTATGGTGTTCCATGGAATTCTAACTTATTGCCTATATTGATTAATATCTGCATGAAACTATTGGTGGAAATCATACATAACTTCAGAGTGGGATGCCATTAGTATGATCTGGCTTTATTCAGATGGGTGCTTGAAAAAGGCTTGCAGGTAGAAATTCAAGAAAAACAACTTTATATAAGCTGATTTTATTGTATAAACTAGAAAAGCCATAATTACAGCAGAAAATCAGCAACTGCTGACTATAAGCCTTAAGCCTATATTTGTCATTGTTTGTTTTCAGAACTTCATAAAGTGTGTGTGTGTGTGTGTGTGTAGCTGCATTGACAATTCTTTCTTCATTGGAAATGTTTGCAATTGTGTTTTCAATATTTTTTTTCATGAACTCCTTTTTAGCTTCTTCTGTCACAGAATCCTACTTATCATTACCCTGAGTTTATTAAAATCTTTTTTTAAAAATAAATCCAAAATATAGATTTGACTCCACGCAGCTTTAAAGGTAAAGGTTTCCCTTGACGTAAAGTCCAGTCGTGTCCGACTCTAGGGGGCGGTGCTCATCTCCGTTTCTAAGCCTTGGAGCCGGCGTTGTCATAGACACTTCCGGGTCATGTGGCCAGCATGACTCACGGAACGCCGTTACCTTCCCGCCGAAGCGGTACCAATTAATCTACTCACATTTGCATGTTTTCGAACTGCTTGGTGTGCAGGAGCTGGGACGAGCAACGGGAGCTCACCCCGCCGCGCGGTTTCGAACCGCCGACCTTCCGATCGACAGCTCAGCGGTTTAACCCGCAGCGCCACCGCGTCCCTTGACCACGCAGCTTTAGTTTGTGTTAAAATGAAGAACTCTGCATTATATGATCATTTTCACCCAATGTTCTTGCTACTTCCTCTTCTTTGATTAAGTTTTCTCTATTGGCTAATTCAGATCAAGGATAGCTGATTCTCTCTAGTTTTCCTCTGCCCTCTGAAGGAGAAAGTTGTTGGCAAGATAATTTCCTGGAGGGACTTGGTCAACCTATCTCCCAGCAGATGTCAGGATAATTAAAGAGCCTTTTAAAAAAAATCTTTATTTTTAAATAAAGCACTTGCAATATACTGTAGCTTTAGTTTGTTCTGATTTTTTTTAACCTAAAGGCGCTCCTACTTTTTCTCATTCCACAGATACATTAAACCACTTTTTCCTTCAGGTAGCTTTGTACAGATATTTGAGATAAATTATTACAGTTGTGATGTATCTCTTGGTTTTTGTTGCTGTTTTTTGCTTCATATTTTACTTCAAACTGTTTGCATGATCTTATTTGTCTTTAATTTTACACTATCAGTTAAATTTTCTCATCAGCATAAATATTTAAATAAAATAATTATTCAGCAATAATCTGAAATGTTTCTGCAATCATCTATATCAATTTTGGAGATTCAGCCCAGAGGGCTTCTGGATGAAGATCTATGGGGGCTTCCAGGTGAGGATCTATGGAGGTCTAGATATCCCTGAAGGAGCAGGGACAGCATTGTGGCAGAGATTGGTAGCCAGATGACGATTCTGGCCAGAGCAGTCTTTCTGGATAAAGGAGGGTCATGAGATTGCCCACTTGCATTCCAGACTGCTGTTCCTCATGAGCAGGCTGCAGGCACTGAGGTTTTTGCAGTCAACTCGTGAGTTGAGTGGCTGGGAATCGAGGGATTTCAACCAAGCTCACAGCTGTAATGCAGCCTATATGGACACAAGGTTCGCACAAGCCTCACTTTCTGAAACACTTTCATATGTAATGAATTTACAGCTAAAGAGAGATTGAGCAAATGCTCCTCAAAAGAGAAAAAAAATCATTATTTGGAAAAATTAAAACAAGATATAATTTGCCTACAGGAGACGCACATTAGAAAAAAGGATATAAAATATTTGATTTATAAAAATTTGGGTGAAGAATTTATTTGAGCAGAAACTAAAAAAATAAATGGAGTTGTTTTGTATATAAATCCCCAACTAAAACTAGAACTTGTATTGACTGATGAGCATGGTAGGTTTGTTGGGGTGGAAGTTAATCTGCAAGGGACTAAGACTCTGATACTGGGAATCTATGCCCCAAATGAGGATAAAGTACTGTCCTATGAGGACTTATGAAGAGATTAATAGGTTTCTCTTATGAAAATTGGTGTTTGATGGGGGATTGGAATGGAGTGATCTCCCCACAACTGGATAGAACTTCTGAGAAAAATATTAAAATCACTCAAGCCAAATTACCAAACGTTTTCTTTGATTAGATGGACAATTTAGGCCTTGTGGACATATGGAGACAGAAAAATGGCAATTCAAGAGAATACACCTACTTTTCTGAAAGATATAGATCTTTTTCGAGAATAGATATGATATGGATTTTGAAGAATTTGGCTACTAAGGTTTCTAAAATAGAGATATTACCAATGACTTTTTCGGATCATAATCCTGTGAATTTGGTATATAAAAGGAAATTTATATACCAAGTATAGTTCTTTTAGATGGAGACTAAATGAAATGTTACAGAAAAAAGCAATAGTGGAGGACTGTAAAAAGAAATGAAAATAATTTTTTAAAAAATAATTTAGACAAAGGTACTGATTTAAGAATGGTTTGGAACTCAAGTAAATCTTTTATCAGAGGTTATTTCATACAACATAATAAGGAACTCAAAAAGAAGAGGTAAGAGAAAACACAAGCTATTTTGGATGAGGTAAAGAGAAAAGAATAATTAAAGAAATTTCCAAAGAAGATAAGCTTTTACAACAACAGTTATCTATGTTAACAGTAAGAGAAATAGAAATAAAAATGAATTACATAAAACAAAAAAATTGAGTTTGCAAACAAACCAGGGAAATGGTTGACATATAAATTATGAAAAGAAAAAGAAAATGATATTAAAACTACAAGAGGGAGATACTGTATTAATGGATAGCATAGCCATGCAAAAGGCATTTCATCAATATTATTCTAACTTGTAGAAAGCAAGTGACATCTTTCTGGAGAAAATAGATGAATATTTAAAGAAATAAAATTTACCAAGGATTACAGAGGAATAGAGACAGATTATGAATGGACCTATAACAGTAAGGGAAGTTTCTGAATCTATAAAAAAGATTAAGCCAGGAAAGTTGCCTGAACTAGATGTTACCACGTTTTTATTATAAATGTGTTGAGGACGAACTTTTACAACCTTTACAAAATACGATGAACTCTGTCTTACTGAGAATTCCATGGATAGCCAAGAAAACATACAAATGGATCCTGGAACAAATCTACCCAAGTTTCCATTCAAGGCACAAATGAATGGGCTCAAATTATCCTATTTTTTATTCATTATGCAAACACCTAGCTCAATAGAGAAGTCTATAATGCAGGGAAAGATGGAAGAAAAGAGAAGATGACCACCAGCAAGGTAGATGGATTCACTTACAGCAGTGATTGCTATCCAAAAAACGATAGAATGATCTCAATTCGAATTCAGGGCAAGCCATCTAACATCACAGTGATCCAAATATACGCCCCAACCACAGATGCTGAAGAAGCTGAAGTAGAGCAGTTCTATGAGGTTCTGCAGCACCTACTGGACCGCACCCTAAAAGAGATGTTATTTTCATCACAGGAGACTGGAATGCTAAGGTGGGCAGTCAAATGACACCTGGAATTACAGGTAAGCATGGCCTGGGAGAACAAAACGAAGCAGGACATAGGTTGATAGAATTTTGCCAAGACAATTCACTCTGCATAATAAACACTCCCTTCCAACAACCTAAGAGAACAGCTTTATACATGGACTTCACCAGATGGACAACACCAAAATCAGATTGACTACATCCTTTGCAGCCAAAGGTGGCAGACATCTACACAGTCGGTAAAAACAAGACCTGGAGCTGACTGTAGTTCAGATCACGAACTTCTTCTTGCACAATTTAGGATCAGACTAAAGAGATTAGGGAAGACCCACAGATCAGCTAGATATGAGCTCACTAATATTCCTAAGGAATATGCAGTGGAGGTGAAGAATAGGTTTAAGGGACTTAGTAGATAGGGTCCTGGAAGAACTATGGACAGAAGTTTGCAATGTTGTTCAGGAGGCGGCAACAAAATACATCCCAAAGAAAGAGAAAACCAAATGGCTGTCTGCTGAGACACTAGAAGTAGCCAAGAAAGAAGGAAAGCAAAAGGCAACAGTGATAGGGGGAGATATGCCCAATTAAATGCAAAATTCCAGAGGTTAGCCAGAAGAGATAAGGAAATATTTTTAAACAAGCAATGCATGGAAGTGGAAGAAGACAATAGAATAGGAAGGACAAGAGACCTCTTCCAGAAAATTAGAACCATCGGAGGTAAATTCCAGGCCAAAATGGGTATGATCAAAAACAAAGATGGCAAGGACCTAACAGAAGAAGAAGAGATCAAGAAAAGGTGACAAGAATATACGGAAGACCTGTATAGGAAGGATAACAATATCGGGGATAGCTTTGACGGTGTGGTCAGTGAGCTAGAGCCAGACATCCTGAAGAGTGAGGTTGAATGGGCCTTGAGAAGCATCACTAATAAGAAGGCAGCAGGAGATGACGGCATCCCAGCTGAACTGTTCAAAATCTTGCAAGATGATGCTGTCAAGGTAATGCATTCTATACGCCAGCAAATTTGGAAAAGACAAGAATGGCCATCAGACTGAAAAAATTAACTTATATCCCCATACCAAAAAAGGGAAACACTAAAGGGTGTTCAAACTATCGAACAGTGGCACTCATTTCACATGCCAGTAAGGTAATGCTCAAGATCCTGCAAGGTAGACTTCAGCAATTCATGGAGCGAGAATTGCCAGAGATACAAGCTGGGTTTAGAAAAGGCAGAGGAACTAGGGACCAAATTGCCAATATCTGCTGGATAATGGAAAAAGCCAGGGAGTTTCAGAAAAACACCTATTTCTGTTTTCTTGACTATTCTAAAGCCTTTGACTGTGTGGACCATAACAAATTGTGGCCAGTTCTTAGTGGTATGGGGATACCAAGTCATCTTGTATGCCTCCTGAAGAATCTGTATAACAACCAAGTAGCAACAGTAAGAACAGACCACGGAATAACGGACTGGTTTAAGATTGGGAAAGGAGTATAGCAGGGCTGTATACTCTCACCCTACCTATTCAACTTGTATGCAGAACACATCATGCGACCTGCTGGGCTTGAGGAATCCAAGGCTGGAGTTAAAATCGCTGGAAGAAACATTAACAATCTCAGATATGCAGATGATACCACTCTGATGTCTGAAAGCGAAGAGGAATTGAGGAGCCTTATGATGAAGGTGAAAGAAGAAAGTGCAAAAGCTGGCTTGCAGCTAAACTTCAAAAAAACCAAGACTATGGCAACCAGCTTGATTGATAACTGGCAAATAGAGGGAGAAAATGTAGAAGCAGTGAAAGACTTTGTATTCCTAGGTGCAAAGATTACTGCAGATGCTGACTGCAGTCAGGAAATCAGAAGACGCTTAATCCTTGGGAGAAGAGCAATGACCGATCTCGATAAAATAGTTAAGAGCAGAGACATCACACTGACAACAAAGGTCCGCATAGTTAAAGCAATGGTATTCCCAGTAGTAACATATGGCTGCGAGAGCTGGATCATAAGGAAGGCTGAGCGAAGGAAGATCGATGCTTTTGAACTGTGGTATTGGAGGAAAATTCTGAGAGTGCCTTGGACTGCAAGAAGATCAAACCAGTCCATCCTCCAGGAAATAAAGCCAGACTGCTCACTTGAAGGAATGATATTAAAGGCAAAACTGAAATACTTTGGCCACACAATGAGAAGACAGGACACCCTGGAGAAGATGCTGATGCTAGGGAGAGTGGAAGGCAAAAGGAAGAGGGGCTGACCAAGGGCAAGATGGATGGATGACATTCTAGAGGTGACAGACTCATCCCTGGGGGAGCTGGGGGTGTTGGCGACGGACAGGAAGCTCTGGCGTGGGCTGGCCCATGAAGTCACGAAGAGTCGGAAGCGACTGAACGAATAAACAACAACACAGAAGTGATGGGTGCATCGTTGAAAGACCTGAAGGACCAGGTTGGAGACAGATCTTCCTGGAAAAAATAAACTCAACAAAATTTAAAAATCCAATCCCATGAACTCCAAGAAATAAATAAATAAATAAAATACTGGCCTCACCAGAATGTATGTTAGAGATTCATTCATTTTGCACCGACCTCCTCTCCAGTGAAGCCCTTGGACAGCCCCCCAAATATTAAGTTCAGCTACCAGCCAGCCAAATTTTTCCTACTCTGATCTGGAAAGTAGCCAGGGAGATACTATGTCCTTGTGCTGTTCCACTGTATTAAGTTGCTGACATGAATGTTACAGTCTTCTATTATTCTAATTAGATCCACAAAAGTGTGACTCTTCCTGATTTCTGGACAGAGATTAAAACATTGTACTACTAGTGAAGAAGAGAGGAGTGAATTGCAGGTACATACCAGCTAGTTTTATATCATTGCAAACCTGTGAGATCCCTGCATTTTTATTTAAGAAAAGCAAAAAAGGCTGTAGAATTCCGATAGACTGGCCATTAGTACCCTTGCTGCCAATATATATTAAGTCACTTGAGTGTAGGTTAAACATTCCTTTCCCATAAGAATGGCAATGGGATTTCTATTCTCTATTACGTTATATGTTTTTTTCCCAGAAGGCTTTTAGGGGTTTTTCGATATTTTACCAGAGTAGAAGTTGTCCAGTCTTTTTTTTTTTTAAGCGTATGCTGGCAAGGTCAAAACACTATCCGTGTGAGCAATCATAATTCAGACCAAAAAGACAAATACTTACCTAGCAGTCTTCATTGTTTGGTCAGTTAAAAAGATATAGTACACATGTTTTTAAACAAAGCAGCAGGAAAGAGAGGCTGCACTCTTCTTTTGTTTTTTTATATAATAGTGGGATGTTGCTCCAAAAAGAAAAAAAATCCTGCATCATTGGGAGTATTTCCTGCAGTGCCTAGTTGGGAGGAATGAATTAAAGCGAGGGGTGCAACCTTATTTGAGACAAATACCTGCCAGTTGCGGCTTACTAAACCACATTTCAGAAATAGCCTAGGGTAGTTTTTGATGGCTTGTTGATACAGGGCAATGATGAGTTGAACAGAATTTTCTCTAAATAACACTATTGTGTTCATTGCCAAGGGATTTAGGCGACAGCAGTATATGTGAGAATATGTTTAAAAGTCTATTTAAACAGCAAGGTATGTGTTCCTAGGAAAGCTGGACCATTTGAACAAATATTCAAAAGCAGACCCATTTTTCCACATGTGTTCCTTTTGGCACAACAAAATGGATGGAGCTAATATGGATGTATATTGTTCACTCAGATTCTCAAATTTTCTTGAGTTCATCATAGGGCATCCATTACAGTGTTTGTGTGCATTCTGCCTCAGTGAAACAGAAAACTTCTGTAAATATTCACCAACCGGGAATATTGTTGTTGATTCTAAAGGTAAAGCACACATCCAGACAACACTTTAATTGCCCAGTCACCTCAGTCTCATAATGTTACAAGGAATCTAGACCATATTGCCTTCCATTTGTAATCCTTCTGGTTCCTTGCCCACCCACCCCCTTCCATTATTTCCAGGGAAAATATATTCAGGAGAACTCCCAGAATTCCCCAGCCAGCATGTCCATACATCTTAAAGTTGTCAAGTTTGAAAAACACTGACCTAGAGAGAAGACATAGACCAAAAGATAGTTTGAGCAAAAGGTGCTGTTTGCTTGCCTTCCTCCCCCCCCCCCCCTTTCAGTTGAAATTACGATGTGTATATTAATTAACCAAATACTGGCCTGGCTAACAGTCCTGTCCCTCTCCCTGTGCTGCAGAACTGTAAAATTAAGTATAGCATGAATATTTTTCTGTTTATACATGGACTTTAATTTCTTATTAATTAAATTATAATTATTTAAACATTATAATATTTATAAAACGGCAGTGGAATTTTTGGTTGAGCTGAGTTGGACCTGAGCTAAAATAAAATGTAAAGAAAGATATTCTTAAACAATTATTATGGTGTTACTGTTTGTTTGTTAGGTTTATTCCATCTGAATACTGATGACAAAATCAAAGCTGCTAAATTACCTAACACTGAGGTTCGAAAAGTGGTTGCCAATTTTTATTTATGGCTTTGTGGAATTTTGACACTTTGTTTTTTTATCTTAAGGAAAAGTTTCAGGATGTTCAGAAAGGAACCGATTTTGTTTTTGTAGGGGTTCGTTCTTTCTTGTTTTTTGTTTTTGCTAAGCAAAAATACCCAGGAAAGATGTTTGTTCTCTGGGATCTTTGTGTGTGCTTTTCTTGTTGCATAGATACTTGTGTGTGAGTGTGTGTATGTGTGAGTGAAATACCCTTCAGTGCTAATGAAATCAACATGCATAAATCACTTCTCTAGTTTTTTTTAAGAAGTGTTGTAAATACATGTTCATGTTCATGCTGAACATGTTTGTGCAAATACTGGGTATTTAGAAAAGAAAATAAGTAGCCCAGTTATTAAAAACACATGAACATAGGGTTCTTGAAATTAAAAAATGTAGTGATAAATCCAGAGAGCTTGGCTGCACATTTACTTGTATGAAGTCAAACTTTTTCACAACCAAGGCTTTTGGAACAGCAAAAGAAAAAAATGGGGGATCTTTATTTTCCTCTTTCTCCTTCCCCCCCTTTCCACAGTAAAGTATGTTTTGGATTCTAGCAAGAACACAGTGTTCTGGATTAAGAACAACCTACCGAAAGTATTTAAAGTAGGAAATACTGGAAGCCTACACTTAGTGCATTTAGGTTTCCCAGTAGACCATTTAACAAACAGTAAACAAGAGGCTTGTACACCTTTTAAATCTTTTTTGTTTGTTTTAGTTTCTTGAAAAATGTGGGGGGAGGGTGTTATAAATGCTACTACATTTTTAAGTAGTAGTTTTCTATGATATTGTTAAGGAGAAGTGGGGAATAATATAATTAAGTAATTAATGTTAAGCTGCATTTGACAAGGAATAGCAGACACATCCCTGAGGTTTGTTTCTTATCCCTCCTCACTCTTCTTCCCTTCATAGACATGTGTAGGAAAGTTAGTTTAATTTCTGTAGTTTTGACAAAAACATCAGTTTTTCATTAAGTTCAAATATGGCAAAATAATTTATTCTTAACTTTACTGAGTTCTTAAAGGACACTAATGTGGACACCAGATAAACCACAGTCAGTGCCACCACTGAGAAAGTTTTCCACTCAAGTTCTTACTACAGGTAGTCCTCGCTTACCAACCATTCATTCAGCGACTGTTTGAAGTTGCAATGGTGCTGAACAAGTGTACTTCTGACCAGTCCTTCTGGCCATTGCAGCGCCCCTGCAGTCACATGATAGCAATTCGGGCACTTGGCAACCAGCTCGCACTTACGACAGTTGCAGCATCCCGCTGTCATTTGGTCGCTCTTTGCGACCATCCCTGCTGGTTTCTCACAAGTAAAGTCAATGGGGAAGCTGGCAGGGAAGGTCGTAAGTCACTCTGGTAAGTCTCCCCCACCAGCCTTCCTCCGCACTGCACTGCACACTCATTCCCTTGGCCTCTGTCATGAGCACTGATGGTGAACAGGAGGGGGCTCCTATCCAGGGGGGAAAATACATGCGTAGTAGTGAGAATTTGAGCTGTCATTCAAAGAGACACAGAACAGACCTGCCTTGACTTTTGGGGTTTATCTGTATGGGTTTTCTCACGCTTCTTGAGTTTGTTAGGATTGATGTCCTAACAAGCAGGAACCACGCCGAGACAAGGAATAGGTCTCTAATGTTTTATTACTGCTACATTAGACAGAAAATCCTAACAAACTGAAGAAGTTTGTTCTGACCCCAAAAGTCAAGGCGGGTCTGTTCTGTGTCTCTTGGAATGACAGCTCAAATTCTCGCTACTACGCATGCATTTTTTCCCCTGGATAGGGGCCCCCTCCTGCTCACCATCAGTGCTCATGACAGCCTCTCGGTACTTGTGCTGACCTCCTTCCCTCTGTCTCCCCTACCTGTCCCCCAACTCGCATCTCCCCCACCCCCCTGCGGCACCTCCATGCTCCTTACCTAGGACTCCTGCCACTTACCACTTAACGATCTGCATGTCTTGGGGGTACAACAGCAACTGGGACTGCCTTGATTGTCTTTGTGTTTGGTATATTATTTTCTGCTACAGAAATTAATGTCACCATGGTATTTGAGTACTTCCTTAAATATCGGCAGGGTGAAGAGGTTGAACTTAATTGTCCTCAATTTGGATGTTAAAAGCTGCATTGCTTGGGGGAGGAACTTTGCCTGGACTTGTTTTAGTTTCAGTTTTCCTTCTTTCTACACAGCCTCCTCCCATCCTCTCTGAGTGCAAGTGTGAATGCACAGCTTGTAAAATATGTTTTTGTGCTTTCTGTAAATACATTTATTTTTATAGAAATGCCTGGTGTGTGATTTTTCTGATCTCTCGGGCCAAACGCTTTCCAGCATTCTGTCACAGGTTATGGGCCCAGTAAGAAATCTAGCGAACCCCCAGAGAGAGCAGAGAGATCAGCTCCACACCTCATGCACAATTTAAAGGCAGGTAGCAAAGACCTGTGAAGATTTTCTTTGGAGCCGCCTGGAGATTTTCCAGCTACTGCCAGTCTGCAGGACAAAGAAGGTAGCTGAGGTGACTTGCAAAAGAAGGAAGAAGCCATGGCTACCTCCCAGTCCTCAGCAATGCCTCTTGAGCGCCTATCAGAGACCAACTACTTGAATTGGGCCTTGAAGATGTTAATGTATCTTTGCAGAGAGAATCTTTGGCTACCAATTGGTGAGCTAACCCCTCAAAATCCCAGTGCTGAATGGCTTAGACAGGATGAGAGGGCTAGAGTCACCATTATCCTGGGAGTTGAAGACAACCAGCTAGTGGAATTCCCTCCCCCCGCCACTTCTTATACCCCAGTGAATCACAGGGGGATGTCTGCCTGACCCGCTACTGAATATTATTTTGTTTCTGAGCATTTAAAAGAATGTTTCAGCCTAGGCTGACCCTGTGGAGGGATGCTGCTTTCACGAAGTTTTCTTGGCAGACTATAGCTGGGTGGTGTGCCATTGCCTTCCCCAGTCGTCACCTTCCCCAGCAAGCTGAGTACTCATTTTACCAACCTTGGAAGGATGGAAGGCTGAGTTGATCTGAGCTGGCTACTCGAGAATCCAGCTTCCGCTGGGATTGAACTCAGGTCATGGGGAGAGTTTCAGTTGCAATACTGCTGCCTAACACTCTGCGCCACATGAGGCTTTATCTGTTTAAATAGTCAAAGGAAAATTGAGTTGTCGAAAGTTGAAGATAGGAAGATTGTGTTGCCACCACATCATGATCAAGAAAGAATTAAATTCTAAAGGCTGGAAGATTTTGGAGGAATATCTGGGCTTTTTAAAGCAGGTCATACAATTTGAAATTGACAAGAAGAAAGCTCTGTACATAATACTGAGATACGTAAATGCCTTGGTTTACTTTGAAGTGGGATAATTGTATAAATGTGTTTATCAGGATGGTTTCTTAAAGGTTTGGATAAATGGTGATGCGGTTTTGAAAATTCCTACATTTTGGTAAATGCTTAGGTTATTGTTTAGATGTGATTATCAGGATGGTTTTTTAAGGGTTTAGATAAATGTTTATGCTGTTGGATAATTCCTACATTTTTGGTTAATGTTAGTTTAGTTGGCAGATAGGAGCAAATTATAGTGAAGAAAAATAGTGTTTGTTACTATATTAGGTTCCAAATTATGTTTGAAGGGTTTATATGTTTTTCTTTAATTCGGAGGGTAATTTTGTTTTAGAAGGGAATGTAATAATGAGAATTTAAACGCTTTATAGAAATAATGTTTACTATAATATGAATTGGAGTAAGAGATTGATATTGATTTATGTATATCTTTGTTACAGAAAGTCAGAAGTCACTTTGTAGTGGTTTGTTTTGTGTTTTTTCACACCTTTTTAGTTCTGTTTCTTTTTCTTTTTAGGCTTCTTTGTTTCAGTCTTCTTAGTTTTTATGTATATTTTGAAAATGCTTTAATAAAGTTTTCTAAAAAAAAAAATTGTTGTTTGAAAATCCCAATATATAACGTCAAGTGGGCCACCTCTATACGTGGGTTTACTTTCACAAATAATGTTTACTCTCCTCTGCCTTTCTCTCCCTTTCCAAGCATGGCAAACAGCAAATGAAATAGGAGGTGGGAAATGTCTAATCTGCTGCTGCTGGGCTCAAAACAGCAGAAACCCTCTGGCATTGGGTAATGGCAGGGAGCCAGAACTGCGGGGCAGCATATTTCTCAGTCCTCTTTGCTGTCCTCATTCAGTCTTCATAGGTGAGAACAGGGCCGCAACTGGGGGGGGGGGCAAGCGGGGCATGTGCCCCAGATGCTGCGCTGGGGGGGGGCGCCAAAATGGGCGCAGAATCCATGTTTGCCCCAAGTGACAGAGACCCTAGTTGCGGGCCTGGATGAGAAAGAGGAGTCTGGCCTGATGAGTGGAGCAGCAGTGATAGCAGCTACAGGACTGTGGACATTGGGCAGGAAATACCCATTACAACATGCCTATACTACATCCTTCAGCAACAGTTGCTAGAGCACAGTGCTTTCCTCTCACTCTTCTCAGCCTCTGTATCAGCTACTACCATTGCTCACAATGACCTATTCTGCTCCTCCTCCATTGCCTGCCTGCCTGCCTTACATGTTCAGACTGTGCAGACAAGGAAGCAGGGCCGTGTGCAGTTGCTGATTCAGCTAGGAATGGAGCAAGTGTAGCAGGTGCTAGAGATTGATAGCAGCAATAAGCAGTCTATTCAATATGGCTGTTGAAATTCCCTAAGAAAGGAGGACATAGTGACAGAAAGAATGACTGTGATTAGTGATTTTTTAACTGCTAAAAGTACCTCCAACTTCAAAAAAAAAAAACCCTTGTAACAATAATGAGTAATGTTGGAAGTGCACTCACCAAACCTATACTAACTAGTATTGATTGTTATGTGTTTACTTGGCACTGTCTAGCAGCTTTGTGTTGCCTACAAAATTCTGTTTATGTCATTGCAGTTTTCTAAAAAGTTGGTGCAGATTTGAAATTTTCCTTTCACTATGGCCATTTGTGGTATATTCTTCTAATTCCCCCAAACTGCAGTCACTACAGAAACGTATGCTCTAGGTGAGGGTTGCTCCATGGTAGAGAAATAATATGGGAACTGATCATCTTCATGATCGTTAAGAGAGTCTGGGCAACCTGGGTGAAATGTTTGAGATACTGCTCTTCACTTGTCTGGAAACTAACTAGTTTAGGAGAATGGACAATACCTTCCCTGATGTCATAGTCTTCAAAAGGTACATCTTTTCGATTGAATGCTGTACCATATTACAGTGCAGCCTTGAGCCAAAAAAAAGTTGGCTTCCCCTTGCTTTAGGTCTGAAGCAGATATCAGACCTATTTTTTGTATTAGTGATTTCTTCCAGACTGGAGGAAGAGAGAACAGCTAGTTTAGCCTGTTCTGGGAAGGAAAAGAATGAAGATTGAAAGATTTGGCTGGTAATTGATGAAGGGAGATTATCATAAGCGTTGAAGTAATAACAGCAGGAATGTTTTGTGTTAGAATTATGTAGTATATGGTTTGTAATTTCTGTATTATTGACAAAAGTGACTAAAGATTTCATGTTTACATATATGCATATGAATTCAGCTTGTAAAATGAGCTAAAAGTAATGAATGACTGTTTGGTTAAAAGCAATTAATTATTTATATGTATAAAATTCTTTATCATAAAATAAAATGAACATAATCCAGGCTTCTGACAACAAACAGAACAGTTGCTGAAAAATGAATCAGTAAACCTGCCCCATCTCTATGTTTTTTCCATCTATATTGACTTTTTCCCAAAAGTGCCTTTCAATTGTATGGAGTTTAACTAATAATCCCACAACAAGCCAAGGCGGTCAACGAAAAGCACAACTTAAGATTCACTGATTTCAGTAGTTCTTCTGCAAATATGATTAAATTTTGATCCAACAATTAGCATTTTATCCAACCCTTAGCATTTTATTTTTTCTATTGAACTTAGTGTTTACAGTTTGTGATTCGGTGTTATTTGGAGGGTTTTTTGTAGGCAAGTTTAAAATGAAAAACCATGCAGAGTATTGTTGAACTGATGTATTTATTTATATCCATAAACTTTTGAGCAACCTGTCACCTTCTTTTTTATTAAAATTATCTTGACTTCAGGACATGAACCCAGGGCTTGTGTTAGACAAACAGTTTAGATATTGCGATGATGCTGTGCTTAACTCTTGGTAGAACATTGTTACATGCATAAATTGGATTTATTATTTTTAGAATGCTATTGTATTATGTTCACTGAGTTAGCTTTTGTCCTTTTTAAACTAAATTTTTGCTTTAGTCATTGTTGTACAACTACTTTAGATAATAATAATACATATTTATTATGTGCCTTTACCAAGTGATGGTTCAGATCAGAAAAATACAAAGACTTTGCAAAAGTTTTAAAAAATAAAATTGTCAAACCACTAAACAAATGTTGGAGACGAACCACACCCAACAATGTCCTGTGATACAACTGAGGGTGTACATATCCAGCCAAGGTTAATGAGAGTAAAGTAAGCTAATCCACTAATCAAATAAAACAGTCTTTCAACCTCTTCTAAAGGTGAAGGGCAGGAAGCTTTTTCAGGGCTGCAGAGCCAAGTTCCTCAAAGCCTGTAACCTTGAAACTGTCACCTGTGGGTGAATGGAAAGAAGGCTACTCTCAGAGGATTGAAAGAGGGAGTAAAGTCAGACAGACACCAGTGGTTGTAACCAGAAAGCTCAAAACAAATACCAATGGTTGAAATTGGGTTGTCGCTCAAATCCAGTGAAAAGCACTCCCTATTTTTTTTTTTTTTTTTTTAAAGAGAATTGCTTCCATTTGGGCTGTTCTGGATCAAGGTAAGGAGAGGAAAGAAGGATTCAGAGACATCTGCTGGGAGACTTGGCAGTTATTCAAGTGCGAAATAACCCAGACCTGCACCAATAAAGCCTCAGTCTCTTCCACCTAACCCTCTATGTCCTACAAATATTCCTCAAATAAAAATAGCAACATTTGCTGTAAGATCAATAAATGAGCCCAAAGTCAGGAAATAACAATAATTTAAAGTATTGTGTACAGCTGATGAAAATACTGCCTTAGTACACATATTGTACTAAGCCATTTTCTTTTGGTCTGTTGTGTGAACTTGGTCACTGAGCCTTGTAGGCTGTGATTTATAATTTGGAACAATGTGTGAATCCAGACTCCTTATTCAACAAACTCTGACTTAGTGCATTGTGTGAACCAAGCAACTTAGGGAGGCATTATTACATTCCCACATAAGTGATAGATTTAAAAAAAGAAACAGAACTCTGCATGCCTTTTTTTACTGCCATGTTGAATACAGCAACAAAGATGCTTCCTACTGCCCAGGGTTGCTAATTTCTCTTTTGTTGGTTATCTAGTACAAGACACTACACCATGTCTTGGGCTGAAATTAAAACTTCGGATATGATTATCGTGCATCTTCTAAGCCTTCTATCATGCTTTAAATGCTTATTTGCCAATGTGGGGCCTTCATTTCCTCAACTTGTCAAGTTAAGAGACTTCTATTACTTATGCACTACTTCTGTGTGAACTGTATATTTTCTTCAGATTTCTTAACATTGTTGCTGAGATCTATGAATGTGTTTCCAAAGCAAATCTCAAACAAAAGCTGAATGAGAATCCAAACTGGCTGAGGCAGAGCATGATGACTAATCTTTTGCCAAAAGTAGCTGTTGGTTTAAAAAACAAAACCAAACAAAACCATGAACTGTGGCCTTTAGCAATATTCATGTTTAAAGGCAAAGAAGCAGATAGTTATCTTACATTGGAGAGTATTAAAATGTTGTAAGATAGTTGTTGCAAGTCTGTTTTGTATATATCTAAATATATAATTAACACTTTTTTCTTTTTCTCCACAGTATGCAAGCAGTTCTTCTGCTTCAACATTCTGATCCAAGTAAGTGATAATAAATTAAGTTATAGCACAACCATTTCCACCCTAGTGACTTCAACTACAAAAATAAAATGCATAAATGCAAACATGGATGTACTAGGAAATCACACATGAAGATATGTATAATTTACAAACAAAGGGAGAAACAGGACCAAAATGAAATAATGATTGGGAAAAACAGAATGAACAAAACCAAAAGTGATGGATTTATTTGACCATGCTTCAGTAGTAGAATGGCTCTTGTTCAGTCAGGTAGGCTGGGAAAAAGATCCCTGCTAGAAATTCTAAATGATCTATGGACACAGTTCTGAGCAAGATAAAGTAAAGAACTGGTTCTGTATAAGTTTTAAGCTGAAAAATTGGGATTCATTCCCTATGTTTTCATTGTCTGATTGTGAGCAAAGCAATTAAGATTTCAGCTGACAGGGAAAAAAATAAAATTATAAAGGGAAATGCCTTGTACTGTTTTTATGAAGAAAATGTAAGAAAAATTAGCAACAAGAGTACTATACTCCTAATGAGGAAAAATTCTCAAAAACAGAAACTATATTCATGTCTCCAGGCTATGAGCACCACACCTTGAGTAGAAAACTGCCATGTGGAATTCATTGGTATTCAATTTCCCTGCTTTGATTTCATTTTTGCTTTTTTGCTCCAATTATTTTATAGAGAATTAATTGATGGTTTCAAGGATGGGAAATTATTTTTCAAGGTGAAAATGTTCTGTAATTGTGCCAGCCAAGATATCTTGTAACTTGGGTGTCCTGGGGCTATGTATGATTTACACTTGCACTTATATCTAGTGGATGTGTAGTACAGGCCAGATATAATGTAGTGGATAAGAAAACCTTAAACCAGCCAATAAATAAAAATTGGCTTATTAGAAAAGTACATTTTTATGTTGAAATAAGTGCTGTTCTCTAAGTCTGTTCTGTTTTTTGCTGAGTCCTGTAGGAATGGGCAACCTTCTGATGGCTGATAGTTCCATGTAATGTTGTTTGGGAAGGCCATGGGCTGCAGTGGGTGGAGCAGTGATGCAGAATGGATGGGGCTGTGTCATGCATGTAACAGGAACAAGATTTTCTGTTCTGTTCCTGCACTGGAGAAAGTGTCTTTGTTTATGGAACTGTGTTAAGCCTATTTTAAAATATATACCCTATTTTTATGTCTTTTCTACTTCAACATGGCATATAAGTAACGTATTTTCAGCAGTTGTGGTCAGAGAGGGCTCTAGTAACTGCAGACAAAGTGGTTTGCAAACTTTTGGCTTCTGGTTGTCAACTGCTAATCTACTGTAACTGCTAGTCTACTATAACAATACTATAAATATAATAAAGTATGTAATACTAATAGAGGTAAATATATTTGTGCAAATAGAATAATTACAAATATTTACTGCATCAAAAAGAGAAGAAATATGCTTTTGTTGCCTTTCAACCTGCTTTCATTTGATACTTTACATCAGTGACTTTTCTGGAAAGTTTTGGTAGGATTGATTTGCCTTCTGATCTTTAACAATTGGCACTGATCTGCTTTGTGGATGACATGTAAAAGCAAAGTCAACATCAAGAAGCAGTCTAAACAGGTAGAGAGAATCTTTGGAGCCATAAAGGAAGTTCACAGAGAAATTAGATTCTAAATAAATGATTAATCATCGTTGCAACAGTGTAATTATATTAAATGAAAAGATGATGATACTCTTAAGCATTCTCTATTTCCATCACCCATTTGGAGTACTGCTTCTTGATTTTACTTTTCCACTGATGATAATACACTTGGAGAAGTATGGCATTTTCATAGATTGTGCACTTGCACAGGAACATAACGGGATCTGCTGAACTAATTTCCTTGGCACTCCCACAGAGCCTCTATATCCCACCCTTCTGCAGTCCTCATGCACTCTCCCACATTGCTTATCCTGTGCCAGCTGATGCAAAACAGACTGCCAGACAATTCCAATTTATTGCTGTGTGGTAAACTTTCTCATTACAGCTGGGAATCAGATGAATTATCTGATTAAGTCTGCAAGCAGAAAGAGAGCAGATTCAGAGCCACGAGTGTTGTCTATGACAGTCCAGAGAATTCCATGAGCTGATCCAGGGCTAGGAGCAAGAGCAACAGGAACCCAGGTCCAGAATCAGAGAGTTGTTCCCAAGGCCCTGAAAGCTGTTCTTATATAGCCCCAGATGCTGGCCCAGCTTGATTTAAGGTATTGCTGTCCTCTCCTCTCAAGGTGGCATGCTGGCCACCTTTGCTCAACTCTTCTTAGCTTGAACACATTCTTGGGCTAGTTTCCTTTACAGGATCTGGCCTGTCATTATCCAAACCAGATTACATCAGCTCAGGGTCAGTGTCTCCTGGAGCAGTTGCAGGTGTTGGGTTGCCTATTGACTCTTCAGGCTGCTGATTTATCCAGTCTACCTCAGGATTCAGCCAAGATCACAATACTCCTGGGGAGAGCCTGTTATATATGATGATTGATGATCCTATCCACATCATTCCAGAGGAATTCCTTCTCTGTGTTGATTTAATTCACAAGGAATAAAGTGGCACTTCTGACTTTTCTCAGTAGCTTATCCTAACGGCTAAGTCATCTCAGCGTGAGTGAGTGTCTTTAAAAAGACAAAATGAAAATGTCTTTGAATGGTTAAAATAAAAAAGCATATAGGTAGAAATATAACATAGGATTAATTTTTATTTTGACTGTGTGTGCTTCTGTCTATTTTCTTTGGCATTTATTTTCTATGTACAATTTTAGTAATTGTGTGTTCTATTCATCTGAGAACCTTTTCATAGCAGAATTGTATCTAAATTAGGAGCAGACCAGCAGCAACTTCTGGTCTGCCTAGAGCTTCGTATTTTCCTTTTTTTTTTTCCTATAGGAAATCTTTTTAAGTCATGTTCTGTGACTTGACCTTTACCATGATCTATGACTTCTAGTGGGTAAAGATCTGGGGTCTAGGCAGGAAAGAGTCAATATATCAGGGAAGTCTGTCAGGGTTCAAGGCATAAAGTTATGTGTTTGGCCAACCTCACAAGCATTACTGCAGTTGTTGCTTCTAGTCAGGAACAATCCTTGATTAGATCTCTGCCTCTTTACCTTTTAATAGTTGATCTCTTGATGGTGCTCTATATTTAGGCTTAGGAATTTAGGTCAGGGTCCTGGGAAGAAAATGTCTGCCTAATGGGATTTTGGCCCAGGCTTGGATTTTCTGGTGCAGAGGGCTTTGTGGGATTGCCTGATTTATCTTCTTCCAGTGAGCAACCTTTCTCAGAGGAGGCCATGACAAATACATGCTAAAAGATTCTTATCAGGTCCAATAGGCAGCCCCAAATGGGCTGTGACTCCTCATGACTGTCAGCAGAAATTCTGCCAGTCCCCAAATCCTTTGAAATGGAAGTGAATGGTGCTGAGTCTGAATGGTTTGAAGCATTCTGTATGCATATCCTATGCTATATCACTTATAGACAACAATTGATTTTTTTAGTTGATGGTAGAGTGATAGATGTGTAATTTTCCATTGACTTGTCTTTTTTTTTTTTCCTACCAATTCTACTGTCCTGTCTGGTCGAACACATTTTTACAACATTGTGAGCAATATTTACATCTGAAAAATTATAAATGTTTATGATAGTGAAATCAGTGTACTACTATACCATTATTCTGGGAAAGCTATTGCTGTTTTTAACCTAATTTGTTTCCAGTGAGTTTGGAAGTTATTGTTGCACAAATTTAGAACAAATTCTAAACCAACTAATTTAGAACAAAAGTGTTTATCTCACACTGTAATAACCATAGTGACAATTGAAAATGATATCACTGTTGTAATACCACGACCATTTTTCCCAAATGGCCACAGGTAGATGTAGGCATACCAAGTATTCTTATTTTGATTGCCTAAAGCTATTGTGGGTATATACACATTATAAAATAAGGATTCCCTTCACCTGAGCTTAACTCCTGATGACTAATGTCCATGGACTTTTATACACAAAAGTAGTTTGACATATTTTTCAAGTTTTTTTTTTACTTCCCAGTCTAGCCTGCAGTTGGATTTCATGATGGTCCCCAATCTTATGTAGTAAAAAAGTCAAACTTTCACTTTTTCAAGATCATCCAAAATTGGGGAGGTGCTGCCACTTGATAGGCATCCATATTATAATTAGGGCTGTGCATCCTTTAAAAGTTATTTAGAAAGGTGCTTTTTAACATGTGAATGCTAACATAGCACCTATATTTAAAGCAGCAACATTTTTTTCAAGCCGTTCCATGAACGGGAAAAAAAGATGCAACCATAGTGATGAATTGTATTAAAGACATGGCTGCTTTGATGATTTGATTACATCTAAAGCATGTATAACTGCAACAAAAGTTTATACATTTTAGCAATCACATGTCCATCATTTGTACACAGTTCGATTTTGAATTCCCTCTTAAATTGTTCAATTCCAGTTACTTTTCTATCTGTATTAAATCTTTTTTGTTAATTGTGCATATGAAAATTTTTGAAAACTAAATCGCTCTGCAGTCAATTGTTCTCTTGATTTCATTTAAGTTCTCCATGTTCCTGTATTAACAAAACTTGATATGTTAACCATTTCTCTTTGCCTGCTGTTTCTTTTCTATAAAATTCTTCTTATGCTGAAACCAATAAAGGTATTTTTGGGCGCAGCCTGAGTTTGTATCTATTTCATATTCTCAATATGGCACTTCTAACATAATGGTTTTTAAAATCTACATTAACTTTAACTTTATCATACCATAAAAAGCCGTGCCATCCAAACCTCTGTTTATGTTCTTCTAATTCTAACATTCTCTTGTTTCTCAACAGCACCCACTCTTTCATCTAAACCGAACAGCAGGCTGCAAAATACAATTTAAATTCAGGTAGTCCTAATCCTCCTCTCCTGAACTGTTTATCCTTAATTTAGTATTAAAATGTTGCTGTAGAACCTGCTCTCTTGTCTTCCTCCTGACAAACTGCACAAGTATATCTCTTGGTACATTTCTTAGTTTTGTATATCTTGCATTAATTCTATGTACTTTGTCCACTTCTACATCCATAACTTCTTCATTCCATTCCAAAAATTTTGTTAAGGATTCAACAACCCTCTCTCTAATATCTCCCACCACCAGGTTCCTCTGGAATTGCTCTCAGTCATAAACAAAACTTTCTATCTTAATTCCAGTGGTGCCAAATTATTCACTTTTTGTTGAGATTTGAAATGGAAGTAGAACAAGTTAAAGAGTGCATGATAAAATGGGCTAAGAAGTTTGGTTATAATATGCAGATGGATCAATGGGAGAGAATGTGGTTAAAAGGATTGAAATTAACATTTTGTTATAACTTAAGAGAGAATTTCTGTAAAATGATATATTGTTGGTATATGACTCCAGAGAAATTATCTAAGATGTATAAAGGTACTTCTAGTCAATGTTGGAAATGTAAAAAAAATGAAGGGACATTTTACCATGCATGGTGGACTTGTGAAAAAGCAAAAAACTATTGGATACAAATACATATGAGAATTTTAAAGAACATAGATGAAACCAGAATGATTTTTTTTAATTGGGACTTATGGATAACCAATTAGAAAAGACTCATGGAAGATTAGTTTTGTATATGGTAACTGCAGCAAGAATATTATATGCAAAACACTGGAGAAATACTGAAATACCCACAATGGAGGAATGGATTGTGAAGATGGCATAATTTGCATAAATGGCAAAATTGACCTGTTTGATCAGGGATAACACAGTAAGTAATTTTATAAAAGACTGGAAGCCCTTTATGGATTAAATAAGTTTGTAACTGCTGTAAAGAAGACTGGAAGTCACTTTTTTATATATCTTTTTCTTTTTTTCCCCTTTCTTTATCTGTATTGTCTCCCACACTTTTTCTTTTTCCTAAATTTCCTTTATATATATTTTCATGTTTATCTTTTACTCATGTAAAAATCTTCAATAAAAATTATATTTTAAAAAAGCATGCATAGCCCAATTTTATATACCTCTTAAAATGAAAATATTTGTTATGCTATACTTTGTAGATGGAATTAAATTATAAGAAGTTTTTGAGGGACCTCTTGATTTTACCCTATACAGGTAGTCCTCATTTAGCAACCACAATTGGGACCAGCAACAAACTTGTTAAGCAAAGCAGTTGCTAAGTGAAACCACAACTGTGCTTATGATCTTACTTCAGCTTTCCTTTGCTTTACAGACCTGCGAAGGTCATAAATGCAAGGACTAGTCACAAAGTTACTTTTTCATCACTGTTGTAACTGCAGACGGTTGCTAAAAGAGGCAGTAGCTAAACGAGGACTACCTGTATGGTATGAGTCTATAATTAAAAGCCATGAGCCCTCGGGGTGTAAGAACATGCAAAGATTATAAGGTCAACACTAGGTGGAGGTATAGTATTGTTTCAATAGTAGCAGCATCGGTATCAGTTTGTAGAAGAGATTGTAAAATGGGATGCTGTTATTTCTATGGTAGGAGGGTGAAAATTTGTTTTAGCAATGTGGGAGATCAAACTTTTGTACACACAAATAAACATTCAGTCCTGAACAGAGCAACTTCAGTGTGTTTGTTTATTTATGTATTTATCATTGCCCATCTTCCCCCACAAGGAGGGACTCTGTTGCATTCTTGCCCATCTAGATTTGAATTCACATTATCAGAGAACTTACAGGATACATCTATTTTCTGTCACGTATCAAGTTTCCTCAGTCTAGTGCCATCTAGATATATTGTGACTTCAGGTCCTAAGGATTTTTCTATTTTATTTCTGATTATGTTGTATTTTTTAGTGATGCTCTTGCTAGCTATAGATGGTAACATTCCTAAGAAATTTAAAAAATAAAAAAAATATTTTGGGAGAGAGAATTTCATTAAAAAAAAAAAAAAAGCTTGTCTGGGCTTTTGTATATTTTAAAGTTGTTTCTTTTTATTGTTCTTTTGGGAGAGAGGGGCAGTAATAGAAATTTGATAAATAAATAAATAATAAGTTCCTTTTCTGGATTTCGAAGTTCACAATGATGGCCAGAGAAGGAGTTGCTTCCAGTTGTAAAATCTTCTGGGTTCCTCTGTCCTCCAGGGCAAGCAGTTCTGTCTTCTAATCTAATATTAACAGAATTAAATGGACTACTGCCCACTTCACTACAGTCCTAGTCCTGTAAGGTCTGGCCAGGAAGTCCAGAATAGATCCATCAACCTCTGCAAAGATTAGCAAGAGAGCCTATGTACAAAGAAGGCACTGACTTCTCTTCTAGTGTACTCTAGGAGCAAAAACACATGTCACTCTCACAACTACAGCTTGTTTTCAGGATGTAAACTGAAATGATCCTGGGTTTTTTTTTAAAAAAAAAGATCTGAATCATGTATAGCTTTCAGAGGGCTGTATACAACAACATACATATTGTTTGGAGGATTAAAGACTTCAGTATGTGAATACTGTGATAAGCATTTATTAATCAATCTAAAATAATGTTTCTCCACTTGTTTTGCCTGGCATTTACAGCATTAATTACAACATGCACTCTGTGGGGCTGCCCTGGGAGAAAGCTCAGAAATTCCAACTTATACAAAATGCAGCAGTCTTCCTGGCAGAATGTTGCATTTATTTCTGAATACAACTCCAAATGCTGATCTTTGTTTAATTGTAGGTGGGTTATTATGATGTGTCGCTCCAGGTGCCTTTAAGATATTTTAAATGTATTTGTTCCATGCTAATGCAATTTTCAATTTATGCCTTTCTTTAATTTGCTGAGTTACTGGGTCTTATATTTAAACCACAGTGTAAGTTTCCCTCTGGGCGCTTCTTGAGCTGAAACACAATCAGAAACCACGTTAAGAAATAAATGAGTAAGTATAGATTTCTTGCAGTCATGATCATATCCTCACCAAACAACCTGAGCTTTCTCCACAAAACTTTTGCCATTTATACTGATGTTGACTTTATCACAACAAAACACATGATTAGATTTTGGCTTACATATTTAGCAAATATTATGGAATATGGTAAACAACTTAGGAAACCTTGCAAATGATTTTAAGTCTTAAAGCATCTGCAAGTTTATTAAAGTAATAAACCCGCAGATGCCTGCCATTAATAACCTGTTCTTATTTGTTTTATATATCTACCCAATATATATGTGTATTTTTCTTGGAGTGCAAATTACAAGTTAACACTCAGATAGTTTACAGCCTGATTTTAGAGCAGCAGACTACAATTGTTCAGCTTGAATTCTGGCCAAGATGCTTCTCTTCTCAGCAGTTACACTTCTTTAATTATTCTTTCATTTAGATTTTTTTAAAAAGAGACATTGATAATTATCTAGTTTTCCATATAATTTGAAAAAAGCTTTTTTACTTTAGGAGATGCCTATTGCATATTGATGGCTATAAACATTCTGTGGATTTTTCTACAAAAAATCCAAGGGATAATGCATCTTTGGACCAGAAATGATTTACAGTAAAAAAGATTAGTTAATAATAAATTGAGCAACATTATAAAAAATAACCAGAGCGTGAAGCAGCAACAGTACAGATTGTTTGTGGCTGAATTAGTGTGTTGTTCTCAATAGCTTATGTTTTTCTCTCTCAGCACGAACACCATCACAGTTTTTCACTGTAATAATTTTAAGTTACAAGCACACACACTGGATTCTTTCTGAAATTATCTGCAGCTTTTAAATAACTTTTAATCTTGGTGCCTTACTGATCCCATCCTCACCTGGAAGTATCTGAGATTGAATATGGGATCTTATATGTACAAAACCTTGAACTCTCCAACTGAATCCAGCTACTCTGATTGAAGCAAGTTTCTAAAGCATTTTTCAGGACTGAAAAAATTGGCACTTCCTTGATGGCATTATAGAAATGCTACTATTTATTATGAAATGGGAATCTGAACCCTTTCTTAACTAGTCTGTGAATAAGTCTCAGTGCTGGACGTTGAGGCAGAAGAGTCCACTTGCATGAGTTGTATCTGAAAAAAATAGTTCAGAAACCTTGAAAGGAATCAGGCTGAAAAGAACATTACTGTAGACTAACAGTGCTGAGAAACATTCTTGAGAAGAAAGGAGAAAGACATGATTTTGCTTTGGGAATATTGATACTCTAGTTTGTATACATTATTTTAATTTCAAAGGAAGTTTTGGTTTAATTGTTTGAATCTGATAAATGTAAAATTCTTGGAGGGCTCTACTGGATATATTGAATGTTAAAAATAGCAGTATCTGTTTGGAGTCTGCCTCTATTCCACCATTTCCTCCTCATTTGTATGTGTAAGTGTGTGGTAATTAAATAATAAATAGCTATTCTAGGAGCTTTCTTCAACTTTGGAAACAAACTGGTAATTATTTGGAGGGCAGCTCCTAGTCCAACATATGGAAGCGTCCCAGGTTGAGGAAGGCTATTTTTGGCCTGTTAACAAATTTCTTCTTTCTAGCCAACATTTCCTGTATTAATATTTCTTATAAACAAACAAAAAAAGGATTCTTAAAGCTAATTATTTGCCTGAGAAAATGGCAGCAGGCAGAACTTCATGGTTGCTTTTCATTATCGAATTAAGTATCTTTCACAGACTCCTATTTGCACTGCAAAGTGAAGATGCTGCTTGGTCTTGGCACTACAGCTGTTGATATCTTGTGTCTTACCAAAACTCAGTTTCTTTCATATATTCCTATTCAGGGAAGGCAGAAACTTGTATTCTATATTGCTATTGCATATTAGGAATTGATCGCTTTTCTGTTGCACTGACTACAGTATTACATTCAGAAGGATGTTAAATATCATTTGCCCTCATGTTTTGAGATTCCCTTCATCAGTCCAAATAGTCACTGGCTGGTGAGAAGCAAGAGAATATTGCTTAAGTCATATAGCAAGCATGATAAGTTTCAGAAGAAATACATATTCAGACCCTTGACTTTGGCAAATGATACTCTTAACAGGATTTATTTTTTGTCTATTACACTTTTCAACATCCAAATCAGTAGGAGATGACAACTAGCTTTCTGCTCCATATGATTTTATTTTTAAAATATTCTTTTACTTTAAAAAATTAAAAGGAAAGCTGGTGTGCTATAAAGCATAAGTTTCTAGCATAATTGTGATTTACCGCAATGCCTGTTATCCTCACACAGATCCTATGATGGTAGATAGTTACAGTCTATTGGAGGTGTGCACATACAAAAAAAAGATAGGTGGCACAGGAAACTGGCAGTTTGCCTTTTGGTGGATGAATATATTGGAACTAGCCACATTTTGGTAGACTTTCTATTGTAGTATGGAAGCCTTGGCAATTCATAGTTGGTATTAAATGCCCTAATGAACAGGATGAACATTGTAGACTGCAAGAGTTGAAAGGAATCTTGAAAAAAAAAAGTCTAGACCAATCCCTGCCCAGTGCTAGAACCCACAATTACAGCATCCATGAAAGATGGTCATACAGCCATTAAATATTTCTAGTGGAGAGTCCGCAACTTCCCAAATCAATCTGTTTCATTGTTAAAGAGCTCTTACTGTTGGGAAAAATTCCTGATGTCCAACAAACTTTGCTTCCTTGTAATTTAAACTGATCATTTCTTGCCTTAGTCTGGAACATCTCTGAACAATTCTATGCTATCTTCTATATGGCAGCCCTTCAGATACTTGAAGACAGCTGGGATGTCTCTCCCTCCCAGTCTTCTCTTCATGCTTCATCTTGGTTACTTTCCTCTAGTTATACTCCAGTTTGTCAGTGTCTTTCCTAAAAGGCGATGTCAAAAGTGGATGTAATATTCTAGGTGTACTCTGACCAATGCAGAATAGAGAAGAATGATAATTGTCCTTGACACTACCATATGAAGCCTGCTGCCAGGTGGGAAAGAGTGTGAGTGACTTATCAAAGCTACTTGTGACCTTCCCTGTCGGCTTCTCCATTGTGGAATTTATTAACCATCATCGAAATATTATTTATTAAGGTGTCCTAATGTTGTAGTGGAAGTGCACTCACTGACAGATACAAAGGACCTACTTAAGTATGAAATACTTAATGAAATGTGTAGTATTCTTACTTTGTTCTAACTGGATAAATATAATCAGAAGAAACAAGGTTCTTTAAACTTTTATATTTATTTATACTAAAATAGAAATATTTCAAATGTGTGAAGTAAAGTTAGCACATAGACATAAAGATACAGATATACAGTAGATGAACTTGGATACAGAGAAAAAAAAACAATTGTACAGTATGAATATTTTTTGAATGAACAGTGATCCAAAAGACTACGCAATGCAACAAGTAGCAGTCATTTATACTTCTCATTATAGCTCAACTTAAAACATTTAAATCAGCAATAACTGCTGATAATACTATTTTACTAGCCATGTTATGGTCACTTAACACTGGACTGGGTATAAGGTAGTCACATAATGTGTGGCCAAAAATGAGAAAATGCATCAACAAAGAAAATGCAGGTTTGTATAAAATATCAGAATATTGTGATATACTGTATACATACATATAGAGGCAAATAGAGAAATATTTGCTATCTTTTAAATACCATTACACTTAATCTCATTGTAGTGCAGTGATGGATAAACTTTTTGTAGCTTGGGCTGCACGTTTTGGATGGATCTTCAAAAACTATGGGGCAGAGTAATAACACAGTAGTGTCCCTTGGAAAGGTTGGTGGATTAGAATTTTTAGTGTCTTTTTCATTTTTAGAGAGTTGAGTTTTTTAAAAGTAGGATGTTTATGTTATTCTGACTGGATATTTGATTTATTGCTTATTTTTACTTCAACCCTAAAAAAATAGAAAACTATATTGCCATATCTGGGAAAGTCTTCAGGGATCATAGAGGTTGCCTATCCCTTCATAGTGGGAGAGATTGTAATCAGATGACCAATGTGCTTGCTCAGTTTACTTGATCTGCTCTCTCCTCTTATGGCTCTTTATTTTTAAATCATACTTGGACTGGATTGGCCTCCAAACAGAAAATACCTTCCAGCAGAGATCTTTCCCATTGTGAAATAGGACCCATTGCCTATTTGACTGGGACGCAAATCTACAGGATTAGAATTTTATTTTAATTAATTTTATTTTAATAGCTTTTTACTAGATAGCCTCTGCCTAAAGCTTTTATTTTTAAGTGTGTTAATTTTGAGAAGGATCAAAAGAGTTATTTGGGAGATTGAAATGTGTCAAATATATCAGATTTATTTTGGTATTTTGGATTTCAGATGCCTTCTTTTCTTCCCAGTTTCACAGCATTTTAAGGGACATTAAAAAAAAGAAGTTGCAAAAAAAGAAATTGCTTCAAAATCCACAGTTGTGGCTTCAATCCCATTATTAAAGTATTTGAGGGGACTTGAAAGATTAAAGTCTCTTTTGTGGGATTTTCTGTAGTCGTCATGAAAATAGATTAATTAAATACTCATTGTTTAGTTCTTTTTTTGTAAAAAAAAATCTGGTTTGAAAACTGTAAAACTGTTTCAGGATTGGAATACAAACGTCTGCAATCACATAGGCAGATTCTACTGGAATTTAGCAAAGCTGGTTTCAAAGAGTTAGTCCTGAATAGGCACTTGCATAGATAAATGCCATACTAAGTGCTCTTCTACAATGATTTAGTTGCTTAAGTATTGCCTATCCATTTGCCTGAGCAATTACTTTTTAGGTAATATTTCTTAGGAACTATATTTAGCCAACATATTCTTAAACAAGCAACAAAACCAGATGGAATGGAATTAAACTTATCATATTGGAATAGTTAACTCACACAGAAAATGAACAACAGGAGAACTTGAAATTTATGTAAGTAAATTGCTATGGAAGACTTCTGTGGAGGACTAAAAGAATCATCCCATTTGATAAATCAGTTGTCAAATTTAATTAGTGCCATGATGTCCTGAAGAAGACAGCTACAGTATGTGTTCTTTCTGCTGGTTTTAAACCCATAGCATTAGAGGTTCTGGGGAAAATCAAGATAACTTCACTTTGTGAAATTTTCCTGCACTTACCTTTGTAGGTGTGTCAAGGTTTGCGAGGGGAAGGGTGTGTATGAGCTTACATTTATTTGAAAGGAGCTTTGTCAGAACAGTGTCCTGTGTGAAGGTGTTCCATGTGCCTTATTTAAAAAATTACCTTGTGTCTAATGGAAAATTACATTGGAAGACATGCCCCCACAGTTGATTAATGGTCTTGTATGGCGCTACACTATTTTTGGAGTTAGCTTTATTTTCCAAGTTTTATAGAAGCCTGTTACTCTGAGAAGGAGTTCACTGTCTGGCTTGATACATCACTCTAAAATGATATTCCATCAACAGAAGCACTTGATTTTGTCTAGAGCAATAATTGCTCTCTGGATAGTATACAAAAGCAATGTCTGTGATTTATTTGAAGAACATTTCTTATTTTTGGTCAGTCAAACCTCATCCTTTGATATAACTGGTAAGCATTTTGAAACTTCTCCCTTATGCTTCGGCATGGCAAAGAAAAATGACAGGATATTTGCTCTTCATTCAGCATAGGAGTCAACCCAGAAAGAAAGAAAGATCCAGAATAATGAAAGACTGTTCTGGAAAGAGAACAATTCCCTAATGACTAATTTATACTAAGGATAAAACCACAGAACTGGGTCTGTTTATGTTGTCTGTCATCACTTAAGACTAAAGTATTTAAATAGACCCAGTTGATTACTGAAATATTTTACCCATGGAGATGCCATGCAAAATTACATAACGCAAAGTTATACAAAGCCCCAAACTGGCATAGACTTTCAGTAAGTCTCCCAAGAATATTCCATAGGTTCAGTACTAGTTATGCGAGAGATGATTACTCTGACCGAGGAATGGCACTATCTATCTAGCTATAGATCCCTTACTGTATGAAGAAACAGTAGGAATACTCCAATATTATAGGAAGCTTCATTGTGGCTGAATGCAACATATAATTTAATTTAATATAGTATCCCTTGTATTTAGTAATTTTTCCCTTTGGAAATTTCTTTAATTACATTAATTATTACAGTTTTGCAGCACCATTTTGGTGGGCTTTCAGACCTGCAGGCAAAGCTTTGGGGCCATATGTGATCTCGGGCCAGATTCTTATTCGAAGGGCACATTTGAAAGACAATCCTGATATATTTTTGATTGGGGTAAGATGTCCATCTTAAAGATTGTATCCCATGACATTAAATCTGTGGTACATTTTTCCATACAGAAGGAGTGGAGTGCTTGGTTTTGTGAATAATAAGAGTATAATTCCCCAGTTCTTTGCCAATTAGCACTTCAAGGATTTGTGTGGGAGGGGAATCTTAATACTAATCAGACTGTTCACAAGATTACATTGATTCTACATAATACAGACATTTTGATTATATTAAATTAGCTCTTTCTATCAAGCCTCAGGTCTTCCTCAGTTCATATGAAAATATTTGAACTGATAAAGGGATCTGAAATACACAGTTAACTGAGCTACATTTAAAAAAATAGAGATGGTAATTCTCAGAGATAGAAGATGCAGGATATAAAGGCTATACATTATTATCTTATTGAAAGCAGATATCAAACCTATTACAAACTGAGTGTCTTATGCCGCTTTAAAGTAGCAATTTTTTTATTGGATAAGCTTTTGTGAATCATAGGCCTTTTGCCCCTGATAAAATTGATTCTGACCTACAAGAGCTTATCTGATAAATGTGTTAATCTTTAAAGTGCGCCCTGGTTTTGGTGCAGTAGATTAGCATATTGTAGCTATCTCTCTTGAATCTGAACAGACCATTTTTTATAATGAACTCCCCTCCATTGCCACTTGCTCTATTTTTCTGCTAGTGCTCCTTTCAAGAAAATTATTCTTGTGAATGGCTCACTTGCAGGGCTGGAGCCAGGTTTGTAAGGTCTCTGAGCAAGGTATTCTTTGTGAGCCCCGTATATCATCTTCAAGACAGTAGTGTATAGCAAGCGTCATGCCAACATTTCTTTCTTTATGAAATAATTTGCAGAATGATTTTTTACATTGTCCTACATTTCCCAAATTCAGTATTTGTTTTGTTTTTTAATCTTACAGTAGACATCCATCTGACTCTTGATTGTTCTCTAACGTGCACTCTTATATGGTTCAGCATCTCATACTTCAATACATCTGGATGTATACGAGGACTATAAATACAGTGTAAGAAAATTGCAGAACTAAGTTACATTAAGTCAGTTCTTAAGATTGTAAGGCTCAGGCCCATTTAGGTCTTTAGAAGTAAAAAACAACAACCTAAATAAAATCAAGATAAAGCAATCACTGAGGAGGAACTGTAATGTACCTTTGATCTAAAGGAGGGAAATGCAATTTACGCTGCAAACCACTCAGAGAAAAGCTGATTCTATATATGATTATGACCTCTCTTTTGAGTTCAGTAATTCTTAATTCATGTCCTTAACACTATACCCTTGGGTATTTGCTCAGAAATAAACTTCATTAAGTCAATTGAATGTATCCATAGATGTGTATAGGATTACAGCCTAAGTAATGTATTTAGAATTATATATTTACTCATCTAAAATTAGGCAACGGGCTTTCTTTCCCTTTAAAAGTCAGACATAGTCAGCACTGTATGAAACTTTAAAGTGAGTAGTATGATACACTGACATAATGACATTGCATGTTTATAAATGATACATGGGATAAAGAAAATATGAGAATCAAATCAAGATGCAATTTTTGGAATCTTGAAAAAAATCTTTATCATACAAGATCTTTCTTGTCTCTTTTCCATGTAATACACTTTTATGGACAAACTTCCAGAGACTTCAGTGTAAAGGTAAAGAGAAATGGGAAAAGACAGAAAAGATTAAACATCTGGGATACAATAGTCTTGATGCCCATGCTTATGGGTCCAAACACTGGGAAATTTTCAAAACAGCCTAGAACTTTCCTGGTCTGCAGTGCCAGAGGACCCATCCAGTGCAACTTTCTGGCTACTACCTAAATATTTGCCTGTTCTTGGAGCTAAGCACTACTACTCACTAGAGATGGAGAAAGTGTGATTAATGATCATAAACTCAAATCTTTTTTCTTATTGTTCTCTTCTGCTTGTCACTGAATGACATGACCAGGGCAGAAGGTGCCCAAGAGGCAGAGTTTAAGAAATGAAGAGAAATGTGTGATGTGCATACAACTGTAGGAAAAATGTATTAAGAGTTCAGTGCTACAAGTATGTCAGTATTTTAGTTTCTTGTCTGTAAGATTAGTGCTTTTTTTTAAAAAAAGTATTTATTTTTATTCTCATTTCCTTTCTGTCATATGCAGGAGAAAGAAAGGACTGCATGAAAGGAGTAGGAGAGAAAGAGGTTCCTACTGAATATGGATTATTAGGACAACTGCAACTCTATTTTATTTATCATTAGTTTTTCCTTAAATTCCACCCTATTTTAGCTTATAGGAACAACTGGATCCTTTTCTCAGACACTGATATTTAAAAAGTGTGAGGAAAGAATAAAAAGGCTAAGCAATATTGTAGTTTTGGTAGTTTTAGAATTTGGATTGTCTTCAGTGAAAGGGTCTTTAGATGGAACTGTGTGTTGTTTTGCTTACTATATTTCATTATAGCATTTCAACTTGAAAGCCCCCTACTTATTCTGCTGATTGAGGCTAAAACACAATGAGATAATCTCTTTTCTAGCTCCTTTAAACTTTTGCCCTGATTGCATATGCCTGTTCGACTGGGATGCAGGTTGTGTAAATAGCCGTTTATCCCCCCTGTTTCTATGATTCTGTGAAAAACTATGTACAGTATGTTTGACTAGAGTCATTCTCCCTTCTTAAAGATAATACAGAGAAGAAAGGATAAGGCAGTAATCAGCAACTTTTTCAGGCAGTGGATTTCATCAGAAAATGTGACATGATGTTATAGAAAGAACCTAACATAAAAATAAAAATTAAAAATAAACTATTTGGAATAATAAATAAGCCTAAACTTACTAGTAGTTATAATTAGTTATTACTAATTATAGTAATGTATCAAGATCCATACCTTGCCTTTCATTTTTCCTCTGATGATATTGAATACTTAAAGCAAAATATTATTTTGAATATTCACACTGCTATAGTTCATGAAGTAAATCTTGAAAAGGCTGATTTATTTATACTTTTTTATTTTAAGTACCTGAATTACATATAAGTAATGGCTTTTCTATGTTATTTAAGTTTGTTTATATCCCTGTGCTGTTTATTAATTTATTTAATGTTTAAATGCTTTAAACAATTTTGTGATTTAACAGGAGAATTTTGATTATTGGCCAGATTAGAAATAATAATCTGGAAATATAAGGTGCATTCACAATTGCATGAATATTTTTTAAATAGTATGATTATGGAACAGAATCATAGAACGTAAGGGTAGGAAAGGATCTTGGAGATCACTTAGTCCAACCATCTTCCCAGTTAATGTATCCACCACTACAGCGTCCTCCACAGATGGCCATCCAGCCTCGGTTTAAATACAGAGAGCATCTAGCAGAAGAGAATCCTACAGCTTCCAAGACCATTCCATTGTTGAACATTGTTAAATTTCCATTAAGAAATTCTTCCTGATGTCCAGTTGAATCTGCTTCCCTGTGATGTAAACTCAGTTTCTTGTCCTGTCTTCTGGAACAACTTTGAAAAATTCTGCCCCAACTTTTGCACAAAAGCTCTTCAGAGACTTAGGCAGCTATTATGTCTCCTTGTAGTCTTCTCTTCTGCAGGCTGGACATCCCCAACTATTCCTCATAAATTTTTCCTTCCAGTCCTCATAATATTTTGTGAGTTCTCTGAATGTTCTCCAATGTATCAGTGTCCTGCCCATAATTACTTCTAAATTGTTAATTTTACCTTGACTATAAAAACAGAGTTTTGCCTAGGTTGACAGATATTAGCTCAAAAGAAGACAGTATATACCCTCAGACTAGGGCATTATTTAATAGTGGCATATAGTCAGTTTCTGTTGGCAGTGTTCCATAAATAAAAGCCTTAATGCAAACGATTTTCATTTCTGTTTGACTTTTTGTAGTATCTTTTACGGTTTCATTTGTAATTTTAAAAAGTATTCTTATCTATGGTAATCAGATTCTTGGTTTAATCCTCTAGGAATTAGGAGAGTTGGAAGAAAATGACAAGCTTAATAAGTACATGAATTTATAAAGATAGATGTTTTATTATTTTAACTCTGCCAACTTAATATTTATTGACCTGGTTTTGATTAAGCTTTTATTTCATGTTAGTTAATACAATCTAATTACCTAAAAGTTTTTAAAAAACGAAATAGTCCATGCTTAAATATGGTATTATTGTATTTTTACATTTGTTCTGTCAGTTAAAGAACAGTGCATTGCTCTTACTATTTTCTAATCTAAATTTCAGTGCTAGATCCTAATTGGAATTGTCTCTTTTTGTGAGAATGTGTGCTCCTTTATGTGGTAGCCGGAGCAGATTAGTATTAGCCATGTGACTATACCAATAGGCAATAAAATAATACATACTAAAGTAGGAGTAGAAAATATTAAATCACAAATAGGAAAGATAGAGAAAAATCTGTACTGTATTAATTCATAGAATTTCATCACCCTTGGAATCAACTCCGATCCGTTGTAACAATCCTGTTCTGAATAGTCTTTGATATGAAAAAGGCAGTCCTCCTGATAATATACGGGTTTTCTTTTTTAATTAATTTAATTAAAAATTAATTTTCATAATGGGGGCAGGGTTAGGATCACAATGCTGTGTCTGCCATCTTGCCTGTTTTGATACATACAGACAGACCCCACATTGTATATGTGGCTGCTTGCATACTGTATTCTAAGCTTTGGGAATCCTCTTACTTGACAGCCTCTAACCTAAAGAATTGAGCCCATAGATTTTCTTCACTTTCAAGCAATAAGATGAAAACAACTGTCCAAGCTAAGCATAACATTGGTAAGTGAGGGTTTTAAGCTTACTAGTATAGCCAAGGAACAGAAGATATTTCTATATTATTTTACAAAAGAAATGTGCAAAATCAGGAATTGCAATTCAGGCTGCTGATAGACATTTGAAGTAGTGTAGTGTTTAGGCTTGTCTATGTATGTAGATGTGTCTGTTTTAGAGACAGAGTGTCTGTCTCTATCCAAAATATTCCAAAAATATTTGCCGCCTCAATTACTTAAATTTAACCCATCTTTCTAAAACTCACTAAAAATATTACCTGTCCCATTCACAGTGAACAAATAGCATGCAAAAATAACATGCTTAGCAGTAAGAATTTTCCATTTAAAAACTATGGGATGCACAGTTTTCAGACTGGGGGTCACATCAGTTCTGAGTGGTGTGCCAGGAGCCAACCTCCAAAAAATAGGTGGGACCAGGAGAAGAACTAAAGTAGATTTCATGTTGTTTATCTAGCTATTTAATTAACATTAAATGGTTAATATAAGTACTTCCAATTTATTTACTGATTTTTCCTTTTGGCTACATCAACAATTGCTGTATTATCGCAATAAATGAACAAAATAACAACAAACATGGAAAAAATATTTTTTTAAAAAAAGACAGGAAGAAATTCAATACATAAATTATATTGGTTAGCTAAAGCTTTGAGAATGCATCGGAAAAACCCTTCAGAGAAATTTTGGTTAGCATGCCTTTCCTTCAGCTAAACATGGTTCAATGTGGTTTGTAAGCATGTCTGTAAAAGGGAGCAGTGAACTTGCTGCAGTTAAAATTAAGGAGAGATAAGAAAGTTCTAAGCACTGGAAAGTTTCTGTGGGTGCTCTCTTTTTGGAAGAGATGGGTAAGGAGCCTGCTTCTTGAAGATGAAGCAATCGAATTTGACTTTGCTCAGAGCTGTTCTTCTTGCTCCCATTTTCAGTCTACTTCCGTTCCTTTTTTTTCTATTTGTCTCCTGCTTGTAGACTCATCATTCTTTTCTCAAACCTGAGTTGGTTGCAACATAAACTGTGGAACAGCATCTGAATGGTGGAACTATGCTAACTCTGTGCTGATGAGAATGCACAGATTTTTTAAAATATGTTTTATTGGTATATTGGTATTGGTATAAAACATATGTAATACGTCGTATTATTTCAATACAGTGGTATTTATACAGTGTTGACTAGAGATTATTAACACTGTAATGTTTAGATAACTTAGACCAGCCTTTCTCAACCTTTTGACCCTGGAGGAATATTCTGAAATATTTTTCAGGGAACCCTGCACATTCAGGCTCAAAAATAGGCAAAAAGTTAAAAAATTATTATATTTGTTTCATAGATAGGCCTGTAGTACAGGCATTTACAGTGTTCTGAAACTAAACATAAAGAATGAAACTCACCTCTGTAATATTAAATTGCTCAAATTTGAAATAATTTTTTAAATAAATCGTGAGCTCCCAGGGAAGTCCTAGGGACCTCTCGCGGAGCCCTAGGGTTCTATGGAACCGTGGTTGAGAAACCCTGACTTAGACCATAAAAGGTGGGGGAGGGGGGAGAAAAGATATCATAACAGTATTAACTATGATTTGAAATGTCAATGTTAATACACATAAGATTATTTAGATTTTACATCCAAAGCTGAATTTAACATTAGCAAACAGCTGCAAATTACATCAATATATTTGTTGTACAATAAAGGTTTCTGTCTTAAGCTGAATACTTAATATTAAGGTCTCCACTGTATTATTACTTACTGTTTATACATGTTGAGGGGGAAAAAGGAGACTAGACAAACCAAAATAGCCAACAACAACTAAAAATCAGAAAAAGGAAAAGGAAAAAGAATGCACAGATCTGGAGCTGCTGCTGAAGTGGCACAAAGATACTGTGTGGAGGGGCACTCAGTCTGTAAATTTGTTAATTTATTATAATCTCTCAATCTCTAATGAACACTTCTTTTGGATGAAACCAGAACTGGGTAAAAACTGTACTGCTTAGAATTTTCATTGCTTGAGGAAGTGGGATAAGAATCAGTAACGCTTTCTTCTCTTGTCAGAAACATTTATAGAATTGTATGAGTAGGTACCTGTACAATTATAATTAAATGTTTTTCCTCCCAATGTTGCTTTCACATTCCGTTTGACATTTAAAGCAAAGTTTCTGATCATGAAACTATGCACTGGGAAATTGAAATGCAAAGAGAAATAGATATTTATCATTCAAAGAAATAGCTATTACCACAAAAGAGACTATATTTAGTGTGATAAATTTAAATTGTGACCTTTTACAATGCAAAGGTAAAATATGATGCTGTGGCATGAATGAGTTGAACAGTAATACCTAATTGCAAACTTATCATAGATAATATACAATTTTAATTGCAGAGAAAAAAGTCCAGAAATTAGTTTTTCATCCAAAATGAACAGCTGCTGATGACAATTCAAAATAGATTATCTATCCTCTCTTTTATTTTGGACTTTTATTTTGACAATTTTCTTTGAACATTTTGGTTTAGCAATACCCATTGCAAGACTGAAATGAGATTAATTTAAAAAATAAAATTAACTGTTTCTCAGAGTTTGAACAGATTCGATGAGGCCCAGCATTTGGACATAGGAAAAGTTTGTAGCATTGATTCCAGATTTTGCTCCAACTTCTATGTTAGATTTGGTATGAAACGTGACAGAGCTTCCTATGTGTAGGCAAAAAATAACAGCAGATTCATTACTTTAATGCAGCCTTTCTCAACCTTTTGACCCTGGAGGAACCCTTGAAATATTTTTCAGGCCTCGGGGAACCCCTGCACATTCAGGCTCAAAGATAGGCCAGAAGTTACAAAATTATTACATTCGTTTCGTGTGTAGTCCTGTATATAGGCATTAACAGTGTTCTTAAATTAAAAATAAAGAATGAAAGTTACCTCTTTAATGTGAAGTTGCCCGAATTTGAAATAATTTTTTAAATAAATCATGATCTCCCAGGGAACCCCTAGTGACCTCTTGTAGAACCTGAGGACTCCGCGGAACCCTTGTTGAGAAACCCTGCTTTAATGTAATAAAACTGCTGTTGGAGCTGTGGCAGGTCCCCTTATTATAGTTTAGGAGGCGCTTAAAACATGTTTACTTAGGCCTTGTAACATTGCATGCCTTTTTGAAAAGGAAGTTTGTGGACATATTGCTGCATTTATGTAATTTGGTTTTGAGAGGAAGCTTAGATTTATAATCCACTTTTAATTCAGGAGCTCCTGGTGGCATGCATACTAGTTCCTTCTCTCATTTTTTCCCACCACCACCACAACTCTGAGAAAAAATACTCCAAAGTCACCCAGTGTGTTTCCATAGCTGAGCATGGACTAGAGCCTTGGTTTCCTCCTGCTTGTAGTCTAATACTTCAACCAATACACTACACTGGATCTTTTAAGCAGAATGTCCTGTGTTTTTCACAGATATTACTGAACTTAGGTTGGTAAAAAATGGTATTTTAAAAAAGGTAAGGCAGGAAAGGAGGCAGCTTCAGATTGTTCCCAAAAGGCAACTCAGTTCTTCAGGTTCTACAGAGTACAAATATAACTAGTTGACAGTACTTTTATTCATTCTTAAAGTAGGCTGTGGAGTTCCAGTCTAATGATACATTTTTAACCATAAAGGAGTTTAGACTAAAGTGGACTAAACCACATTTTTCACTTTGTACTTATGGCCAGATAATGCCTTTCTTTCTGTAATATTTGTAGCATTGATGGCACTGAATGGATTTTATTAATTTTGTGTATTTTGATGCAAAATAATTTTAGTTTGACTACAAGATAGAAAGGAATATAAGTAGCAATGCAGTACATTTTACAGGAGGGTGGTGCACAGCACAAACAATATTCATGGCCATGTAGTCACCAGGAATCAAACTCGACTTCATGAAAACTTTGCTTTTTATTTTCAAACCAAGTGTTCTAATGTTCTACATGGTTTGTTTTTCAAATGACCAAAGGAATCGTCATATGAAGAGCTCTTTCTACTGTATGCTTCAAATCTGAATCAACTGTTAACAATAAATGTAATATAAAATAAATATATTGTGTATCTTTTGAAGCAGTTCCCACTTCCATGCAAAGATAAACATCATCCAATATTATTTATCCTTTAATAGTTTTGTAAAAGGAAACTTTGTTTGCCACTTCACTGCATGTCCACCAATATGGTAAAAATTGGCTCAAATTTCTTTTTGGGAGAGGGTTTGGGGTTTCCAAGAGAGGAGTTTTTTAAAATTCTGCAAGTTTCAAGATACCTTTTTGCCTCACAGCCCCCAAAACCTGGAGGAAAAAAAATCATACCTCATCCACTATGGGGAGCCTGGGGACTGCAAATAGCATGCTGAGGGGCATATGTGGCCAATAGACCACTGGCTTCCCACTCCTATCCTAACCTGATTTTATTTACTTCAGTGCAGCTGTAAGGGACAGTAATTTGATTCTGAAAATGCCACTGGAGAGCAAGGTTAACCCTTTTCAAGCGGTGATTCCACCAGCAAAACGTCACTGGAAGTTTTTAGCACTCCTGGGGAAAAAAAGTAGGATCAGAGGAGGATTAATTTATTCTCTACTCCTGTTCTTCATCTCTGCTTGTATAATATATTCTTCTAGACTTGTTATCTTTTTTTAAAATAAGAATTTTATTAAGTTTAAGCAAAGATGGACGTCTGGTGGGAACATGGCCAACTGAACAGCTGTGCCTACAAGCTCTGCAGGCAGATCTGATGACGCGGCTTTTTTTCTGGGCTCAGGCAGTCTTTTCCTGAAGCTCTAGAGTGATTTCATGGACAGAAAATGCTCGGAATCATCCCATTTGAACTCCTAAATGGTGCCTTGCAGCCAGAGAATCGCAAACAGTTTTAGCGCTAATCCGGTAAGAGATGCCAGGAGGCTGGGACGTTGTCATTTTCAAACTGCACTGTAGCCTTAAAGGGACACTAAGTTGAGCCACCACATTTCTTTTTCTTTTTTAATAAAACTATTATTTTCAAGATATAGTTAAGATACAAACAAAAGAGAATATAGAACAGATATAAAACAGAACTAAAGAAAAAAGAACAAACTATAAAAATGTCAGTAGAAAGAAAACAGAAAGGGTAAGTGACTTCCAACTTTCTCCAATACAGATATACATACCAATACAGATATAAATAAATTTACAAATCTAATCTCTTACAATTAATTAACCTATCTTAACATTATTTCTATTAGAGCAAACCAGTTTTGAATCTTCAGCTTTCTGTTCACTTTCCCTGGAGCTGATTGTTAGCATACTTTCTCTTGTGTCAACAACTTTTGGAAATCTTCTATTAACTCATTAACTCCTACGTTCGCCAGTTCAGGGGGTGCCATAATCCATTGCCTGTAACATGGATCTCAGGGAGACTTTCTCAGAGTTTTGTTCTGAGCTTAAGCAGATTTTCTCTGATTCCTGTCATGTTACCTTACAAGGTGTTTGGGACATTGTGGGAAATATCAGGTTTAAAATGTGTCATCTGGCTGAAGATGTTGTAGAAGAAGTTGAAGATTTTATCACTGACAGCAAGATTGATGCCTTTGATGAAATTCCAGGCAACAATTACATTCTCATCTTGAAGGGGTTAAAAGGACAGTCTGAGTTGCAAATTACAAATGGAGTTGTTTTCCTGATGGAATGTATGGGAAAGAAGAGGTTTTGCTCTGTGGGAGTGTCAGAACCAAGCTTACCTCTGACTCAGAAAGTGAAACTAGTTCTGAGTCGGAGGAAGAATTGGAGACTTACTGGGCTAGAATTGGAGAAACAAAACTCTAGCATGACTTAGCAGAGCAGGAAGAATCTACAACACTGATTGGGTGAGATCCGGAGGATTTGAATACGCCAATCAGCGTGCACCAGAGACAGGCTGAAAAGCGTGCGAAGGAAAAGGCAGCCCGATTGGCTGCAGGAGACTCCAAGCTCACCAAAGATCAGGATAAAAGAAAGCCGCACAGAGAGCGAGCTGCTGGAGACAACCGATCCTCTAAGCCTGCAGCTTCAGGAGAAGAGTCCTTACCGGTGTTGGAGTCAGCATCTGTGGCCAAAGAGGAACTAGCATTTGAGCTCCACTACGAAGATGAACTGAATCCTGCATCTGCTGCCAGCAAGGAATCAGCATCACCCATGCCCAGCAGCCTTTGCCTTGCTTCCAGCCGTGAAACTCTGCGATCTCCTCAGCAGTGTGGGCAAGCCTTGATGTTCCAGCGCCGCCATTTGCCCTCAGTCCTGCGCATCTGTGCTTCACATGCTCCATTGCGTTCATGAATTTTACACCTGTCATGTTCAGGATCTGGTTGCCAGCTTAGTCCAGGGCTTCCAGCTGAGCCCAGCCTAGTTCCAAGTCTTGCTCCAAGCCTCCAGTCCAGAGAATCCAGCCTAGTCCAGGGCTTCCAGCCAAGTCCAGCTTTGCTCCAGTTTCAAGCCTTGTCTTCAAGTCTTCTGTTCAGAGTACCCAGCCTAGTCTAGAACCCCCAGCTGAGTCTAACCTTGCTCTGAGTTTGAGTCCTGATCCAAGTCTTCAGTTCATCCCTGTCTGTTGTTTGTAGCCCTGATCCCAGATCCAGTGAGTCAGAGATTCAGCATCAGTGTTCCAGTACTGTTCCAGTTTGAGAACTGTTGCCTCCAGCCTTCGTGTTCCAGTCGGATCCAGTCGGCCCAGTTGGGTTTGCTTAACCCAGTCTAGCGTATCAAGGACTTAATTATTGTAAATAGTTAATAAAGAATATTCTTCGAGAACCTGTCTGGTGCTTAGTCTGAACAGGACAGGGAGGTTTTTTGCTGAGAAGTGTGAGTTCCTAAGGGGAGCAGTTGGGCTGTTTGATTTCTGTATGAAAAATGTTGTGTGTATTATGGAGATATGTAAATGCTTTGGTATACTTTAAAGTGGGGTAAAGAATTAAGAATGTTCATCTGGATAGATTTTAAGGCTTGTGATTCTATTTTTCTTCAATGATTTGGATTAAAATTTACTGGATTGCTTTTAAGGTTTGTTTTATTTTTAAGATTTGTAAGGTATAATAATAATTGCCTGGTTTTAGGTTTAATAGGGATAAGATTGTTATAGTATTATTAATTATAAAAGTAGACAATTTATATGTTTTTATAGTCTGATTTTTATTATAGCAGACAGAAATATATAGAATAGTGGTAGGAAAGAAATAATCAAATAATTGTTGTTTTTTGAGAGGGAAGTTGATTTGGAGGTTTATATATTTCTTTTTCTTTTAATATAAGGGGAAGGAGCAATTGTATTTACTGATTTTTATAATGTGCTAATGGAATGATTTATAGAATTAATGTGATCTTGGTTTGATATAGAGTTAGGGATTGATTATGGAAATTGCTGTATATCCTTGGTGTTGAAAGTCAGAAATCATTTCTTTATGTAACCTTTTAAAAAAAAATTCTCTTCTTGTATTTCATACTTTTTTCATTTTTTTTCTTTTTTTTCTTTTTTTTCTTTTTTGTAGTTTTTATCTTTGCTTTAAACTTAATAAAATTCTTATTAAAAAGTTTAAGCAAAAATAAAAGCTACAGAAACACAAAAAACTACAAAGAAAAAACTAAAAAAGTGTAGAAACACGAGAAAATTTTCAAAATTACAAAAAGAGATGAGTTCTGACTTTTAAAAGCAAGGATATACAACAATTTTCCATAATCAATTCCTTACTCTATATTAAATCAAAATCACATTATTTCTATAAATCATTCCATTGGCACATTATAAAAATCACTAAATACAGTTGCTCCCTCCCCTTATATTAAAAGGATGGAGATATGTATGTATGTGTGTGTGTGTTTATCTGTATGTGTGTGTGTGTGTGTGTGTGTGTATATATGTATGTATGTATGTATGTATATATATCCTATTCACCTTCCCCCCCACAATATAACATTTATTTAATTATTTCCTTCCTACTAATATGCTATACATTCCTGTCTACTATAATAAAGATCAAACTAAAAAACATATAAATTGTCTGCCATTATATTTGATAATACAACAATTTTAATAATCTTGATCATATTAAACCCAAAACCAAACATATATTATTTTTATTATAGCTTAATAATCTTAATCCAAATAATTAAAGATAAATGAAATCAGCCAAACCCTAAAAGCAATCCAGATAAATATTCTTAAACCGTTATCCCGCTTCAGAATAAACCAGAGCATTTACATATCCCCACAATATGCACAGAGCTTTTTTCTTAAAAAAATCAAACAGCCCAACTGCCCCCCTCAAAAACTCCGACTTCTCAGAGACCTCCCATACATAATAACCCCTTCTTTTCCATGGTGTTCCATCAGAAAATCAATTTCACTTGTGGATTCCAACTTGATCCCTTCAATTTCTTCTACTCATCTATCTGATCTTCATCCAGCATTTCAACAGAAGTCCCAATCTCACTTTTAGAAGAAACATTTCTGTTGCTGTTAAATTCTTCAGTTCCCTCCACAACATCCCCAACCAGATGGCACATTATAGACCTCATATTTTCCACAATGTCCTGAATGCCTTGCATAAAAACTTGACAGGAATAAAAAAGAATCTGTTTAAAATCTCAGTGAAAGTCAGAGGAAGTCTGCTTAAACTCTTCCATGTCTCAAGCAGTAGATTATGGCGCCCCCTAAGAGCTTAACCAGTTGAAAGTTGAAGATATGAAAGAATTCACTTGTGTAATGTGTTTACACAAGTGAAACTGAGATATACAGACAGTTCCCCAGGGAAAGTAGAAGCAGAAAACTGAAAGTTCAAAACAGCTGATTCAATGTGTAGGAAAATGCTAATATCTTCAATTTTAATACAACAATAATAACAGGGAAACAATTATTTACTCTCAATCCTCCTTAATATTTGGAGGGAAAACTTAAAAAGAATTTTTTAAAAAATTGATCCCAAAAATAATGATAAGCACCAAGAGAACCCACTTCTTGCTGTAGAAAGCCTCTCTTACGGTATGTGTACTTATGTCATATTCCCCGTTTCAATGTTCTGTTAACATCGTAACGTTTCACATGTCAAACCATTTTTCCGTGTATACCCGGCTTGCTCATTGCTGGTATTTTCCGTTCGTGCGCTCTGCTTTGTTTTGGAACTTTGGAATGTATGTTTGGGTTTGCACTCCTGTTCAAGGTTACTTTCCCAGGCGCGTGTAACGGATCCTAGCACCTGGGAGGGGGTGCGTGCTGACGGGTGCTTAGGGCGGGACTGAACGGAAGGCAAGGCTTTTAAGTTTGTATTTCGCGCGCTTTTGCTCATTCTCAGCTTTCTCTGTATTTGCATACTATTCCTTTAATAAATCAGTGATCTTTAAGCCCGAGCTTGTGAGACTGAGTATTTGGGATTAGGCAACCATTACATAAAGCTGAGAATCATTTATATCATTTCCGCTAGCCCCATCCAACGTTTGGGTAAAGAGGAGCGCTAGCGATGATTGAACCTCCGCTTCGCGAGAGTGAAGGGAGCGAAGAAGAGCCGGACTCGACGAAGACTCTGATAGCTCCAACTTCGAGAGCGCAAAGGGCAGCACGTCGGGAGAGGCGGGATGTCCGATTGGATGATCTATTGTTGGCAGTGCAGGGCGCCGCAGGGGGTGAACCCCAACCCGAAGTGGAAGCAGCACCGGGGAGGGGATCTCCACAGCCATCCTGGGAACCCGAAATCCCCTTATCACCGAGGGTGGTGGTGACCAATAGAGCCTTAGAAGAGCCTGTCACCCCTGCCCGCATGAAAGCAATAGAGGACAAAATGGATATGATAGTAACCCTCCTAAAGGATATCCCCAGGGGCCCGGGGTCCCTACAGGAAGACTGGGAAGAGGACCCCTCTCAGCTGGTTTTCCCAAGACAGAGGTCCCTGTCACTCAGGGGAAGAAGTAAGACTCGGGCTCCCCGACAATTGGGAGGAAGGGAGTCGAGGGCATCCAGAGATCGGCCACCACTGGGGGCTCGACGCACGTTGTTGTTTGCAGAGCCACCACAGCCGGTGGAGCCGGTAAGAACCTTCCCACCCTTTGGGGTGAAGTTTGATGGGGACCCTACCACGCTCTCCTTCTTCATTACAAATGCTAGACATTATATGGAGGATTGGGGCCAAAGTTTTCGTTCAGAACAGGGCAAGATTAATTTTATTGCCAACAAGCTGAAGGGGAGGGCAGCTGATTGGTACGTACAGCTGTGCCAAGCGGAGGCCACGGAGTTAGAGGACTTTGATGAGTTTCTGTGGTCGCTAAAACAGCACTTTGAAGACCCATTGGCTCAAGAGAGAGCGAAAAGCTCCCTGAGAAAACTTTATCAAGGAACCCTCTCTGTCGCAGACTACGCCTTGGAATTTAAAGCCCTGGCGGGAAAGGTGGAGGACTGGTCCCAGTCGACTTTGGTAGAGATGTTCAAGCAAGGGCTGGAGACGGAAATCCTCCGTTGGGCTTTGTGTAGGGACGATCCTAAAACGTTATACGGCTGGATTCAGTTGGTGGGCAGTGCGGAAAACACTCTACAAATGTATGCCCATAGCAAGAAACTGAGACAAACACGAGTCGCTAAGGGAGCTCGTGCTACTGGATATTCGAGTCGCCCTAAACCAAAACCTTGGGAGGAAGAAAGGGAACGACGATTTGCGAAAGGTCAGTGCTTGAGATGCGGGAAAGATGGGCATCGTGCCACTTCGTGCCCAAGACGCCGACCAGAGGAACGGCCCGGGAAAGCACCAGGAAAATCGCCATCCCTGCTGCGCAAGATGAAGGCTGCCTGCGCTGAACTCGACCATCCAGACCTTCCATTCGGGGAAGAGGAAGAAGAATTACAGTTCGACCAGCCGGCGGGAAAAGCCTTCCACCTGCCCTGAAGGGCGCCGTTGGGCAGGTGGAAGAAACCGGGCGCGACCACGATTCGGTGAGTGGGAACCTCCCTACAATGACTGTCAAAGTAAAATTGGGCTCTAGAACCAAAACTGTCGAAGTCTGGGCCATGCTGGACTCAGGTTGCTCTCGTTCGCTGATGCATCCTGATGTTGTAGCTGCCCTAGAACTGCCCACGTTCCCTTTGCCACGGCCCATGATCTTCACGCAATTGGATGGAACCATGGCGGGGGGGAAAGTAGTCACCCACTCTACAGGACTGGTTGCTTTACAGATGGGCACCCATTGGGAGAAATTGCCTTTTGTCATAGCTCCAGTGGGGGGGCCTTTGGTTATTTTAGGAATGCCTTGGTTCGTACAACAAAACCCTTTTATCAACTGGCTGCATAGAACTGTAACATTTGCTGATGGATTTTATAAAGTACCAGAAAAGGACTTGTTAGAGGACATGGAGGGGGGACGGGTGGCTAACACTACTGTACAAACACTTCAGCCACTAGAAGGACTGCCTAAACAATACCAGGATCTGGCTGATGTGTTTGGGGAGAAGGAAGCAGATCGCTTGCCACCTCACCGGAAAACAGACTGTGCCATTGAATTTCTCCCTAATGTAAAGTTACCTCACCCAAAAATCTATCCTATGTCTCCTAAAGAGCTAAATACACTGAGGGAATTCATTGACAAAAATCTGGCTAGGGGTTTCATTGAGCCTGCAGACTCCCCGGTGGGGGCCCCTGTTCTCTTTAGACCAAAAAAGGATGGCTCGTTGAGGCTGTGTACCGATTTCCGCGGGCTCAATGCAGTCTCAATATTAAATAAATATCCTTTGCCCCTTATCAAAGATATGTTATCACATCTGGCCAGAGGCAAAATCTTCTCAAAATTGGATTTAAGAGAAGCCTACTTTCGCATTCGCATAAGAGAAGGGGATGAGTGGAAAACAGCGTTTAACTGTCCTCTTGGGGCTTTCCAATACAAAGTCCTGCCTTTTGGTCTATCGGGGGCACCTGGGGTGTTTATGCAACTTATCAATGAGGTCTTGCACGACCACCTGTTTAAGGGAGTATTGGTGTATTTGGATGATGTATTGATTTATACTGAAACCATGTCAGAACATATTCACCTGGTGCGTCAAGTGCTTACTAAGTTGAGAAAAGCTGAGTTGTATGCTAAACTGTCCAAGTGTGCCTTCCATCAATCACAAATCGACTATCTAGGATATAGGATTTCCGCAAAGGGTATTGAAATGGACCCTGCCAAAGTTGAAGCTATTGTAGCATGGGAGCCTCCCCATACCAGGAGGCAATTACAAAGTTTCCTTGGATTCGCCAATTTCTACAGGGCATTTGCCCAAAATTTTGTGGAAATCGCCCTTCCCCTTACTGAACTGTTAAAAACTAAAGCTCAGGGGGATACGCGACGGTCTAAGAACCCAGGAGCGCTCCTTAAATGGACTCCAACTTGCCAACAGGCATTCGAGGCGCTCAAACAAATCTTCACTACCGAACCCATTTTGCAGCATCCTGACCCCACTAAGCCGTTCGTGGTACAGGTGGATGCCTCTGATTTCTCCGTCGGGGCACTACTGCTCCAGTCAGACCAGTCTGACACTTTAAAACCCTGTGCTTACCTCTCTCGCAAGTTCATGGAAACAGAGACGGTGGCATGTTTGGGAAAAAGAGGCTTTTGCTGTAAAAACCGCTTTGGAAACTTGGCGCCACTTATTAGAGGGGGCTTCAAACCCTTTTGAAGTGTGGACCGACCATAAGAACTTGGAAGCATTAAGCACCAGTCGAAAACTCAGCCCCAAACAACTTCGCTGGGCTGAATTTTTCAGTCGTTTTGATTTCACCCTCAAATTCATACCAGGCAAGAAAAACTTTTTAGCTGATGCTTTATCACGCAGACCCCAAGATGCTGGCCCAGGGCCAACGGTACAGGGGACTGTATGGACGGAAAAGCAACTGAGTTTGGCAGCTGTGACACGCAGCCAAGCGCGAGCGCAACAAACTCAGCCTCAAGCTGCTCCGCCTCCCTCCTCTTCACCGCGCTTGCCAATTCCATCAGACTTGCAACAACAGTTGCTATTCCACCTCAAAACTGATACTTGGTTGCAGGCAAACCTACACACTGTAACTTTCACTGACAACTTTGCCTGGCGAAACGATCATCTCTATGTCCCTGACGCTTTGCGAAAGACGATCCTCCAGCCTTGCCATGACGACAAGCTGGCTGGACATTTTGGATATCTTAAAACCCTTCACCTAGTTAGGTGTCAATTCTGGTGGCCAACTTTACTTAAGGACCTTAAGGCATATGTCACGGCATGCCCTGTCTGCGCGGCTACAAAGCGCAAGACTGGCAAGCCTCAAGGTCTCCTCCAACCTGTGGCAACCCTTGCCTACCCATGGCAGGACATATCCATGGACTTTATAGTCGACCTACCACCCAGTCAACGAAAAACCGTCATTTGGGTGGTAAAATATTTTTTTTCTAAACAAGCTCATTTCATCCCATGCGCCTCTATTCCCACCGCGCAACAGCTGGCACGCCTATTCCTCGTTCATGTGTACCGCCTTCACGGAATCCCCGCCAGTTTGGTGAGTGACAGAGGCACACAATTTACGTCACAATTTTGGCGGGCATTTTTGAAACTGCTTGGCACCAAACAAGCCCTCTCCACCGCATGGCATCCGGAAACAGATGGATCTACTGAAGCAGTTAATTCTACACTTGAACAATACCTACGAGCTTTTGTCAATTACCAACAGGACAACTGGGTGGACTTACTTCCATTTGCTGAACTTGCTTATAACAACGCCGTTCATCAAAGCACTGGTCATGTTTCCTTTAAACCTGTCTTCGGGCGTGAGTTTGTCCCCATACCGAACTCCCGCACCCGCAGCCACTACCAGCATCTCTCGCTGACTGGGCTGACACTCTCAAAGACTCATGGCTCAATATTCAACATGCTCTGAACCATGCCCAAACCACCTACAAACGACATGCCGATGCCAAACGCTCCCGCGAACCTACTTTTGCTGTAGGGGATAAAGTCTACTTATCCACAAAATTCATCAAATCGCCACAACCCTCGAAAAAACTTGGTCCTAAATTTGTTGGTCCTTTTCCCATTGTTGCACAAATTAACCCTGTTACTTTCAAACTTGATTTGCCCCATAACCTCAAGTGTTTACATCCTGTTTTCCATTGCAGCTTGCTCAAACCCTACCTGCAGTCGGACCGCTGGCATCCCCAACTGGCTCCACTACCTCCAATCATGATTGATGACCAACAGCACTTCGAGGTTACTGAAATCCTTGACTCCCGCCGCCAGCGTTCCACTTTGCAGTACCTCGTCCGCTGGAAACATTTCCCTCATCCTGAATGGGTTTCTGCTCCCGATGTTCGCTCACCCCGCCTTGTCGCTTGTTTCCACTCTACCTACCCAGACAAACCGGCTCCTTAGTGTTGTTCTGGGGGGGGGGGCGATATGTCATATTCCCCGTTTCAATGTTCTTTTAACATCGTAACGTTTCACATGTCAAACCATTTTTCCGTGTATACCCGGCTTGCTCATTGCTGGTATTTTCCGTTCGTGCGCTCTGCTTTGTTTTGGAACTTTGGAATGTATGTTTGGGTTTGCAATCCTATTCAAGGTTACTTTCCCAGGCGCGTGTAACGGTTGCTAGCACCTGGGAGGGGGTGCGTGCTGACGAGTGCTTAGGGCGGGACTGGATTGAAGGCAAGGCTTTTAAGTTTGTATTTGGCGCGCTTTTGCTCATTCTCAGCTTTCTCTGTATTTGCATACTATTCCTTTAATAAATCAGTGATCTTTAAGCCCGAGCTTGTGAGACTGAGTATTTGGGATTAGGCAACCATTACAACTTAAAAGAAATATAAAGTGGATGATATAGAAATGGGGTGGCCAGTCTTAGTGTCCCTTTAAGGCTACAGCGCGGCTTGGAAATGGTGACTTCCCAGCTGCTTTTACCAGTCAAGCACAAATGCTGTTTGCGATCTTCTGACAGCAAACAGCCATCTGGAGGACAGATGGGGTGATTCCAGGTGTTTTCCTTATCCAGAAAAACACTCCTGGGCTTCAGGAAAAACCTGCCTGAGCCCAAAAAAACTGCCGCATTGTCAGTTCTGCCTGCGGGCACAGCTGTTCAGTCTGCCATGTCCCTACCGGAAGTCCTCTAGATGTTTTTAACGTCTGAAAAAGCTTTGGAGCAATGTGTCAGCAGATTTCTGCTCTGGATATTACCATAGTAGGAAGTAGAGGGAGACCATTTCTAGTTTTCTTCTGCAGCTCTCTACTGCTACCTCTCAAGCTATTCCCTACCTTCTGAAGATTTGGGGAATAAGTAGGGGGTTGCAGGAAGAAAAGGAAAATGAACATCAGTGGTCTCTTGCATCATTCTGTAAATGAAAATGCTTCCCTGGATCAGAAAAAGGCCCCTTCTGTTTATAGGAGACCAGATTTCAATTCAGTCTGACCATGCAATAAAGGAAATAGTCCTCAATGTTACCAGCTTATGTTGAAACTGAAACAGGAGCGTTGTTTTCCTTTGTTTACACAGTTAATTGTGTTTTTTAAAAGCCTGTTTTTTTTGTGGGATCAGGAACTGTTTTTCAATTGCAGTGATTTATTCTTTGTGGTAATGGTTACTTTTCAGATATAAAAATATCTGCCTTTAAAGAATGCTAAGTTTATATTTCAAATCAAAACCATTAGGGTACTCCTAAAAATATACAATGCTATTTGTTAAGATTTCACTTGTTGGATGATAACAGATAGCTGACACTTATTAATCCATCTTTCCTGTCCGTAGCTTAGTGAAGAACTCTTTTTTTAAAGGTTACATTATGGTTAATAAATCTACTAATCAAGTTGTCTAAAATTTGTTATCTTACTATTTGACATTTTAGTGGCCTTTTTCCTAAACTAATTGGCAATTCAAGTTGACATGAAAATGATGATAAAAGAGCACTTACTTATCTATCAACTGCCGCAAAGAACAATGATGAAAATTCACACAGAAGATAAACTGTCCCTTATTAAAATTTAAATGAGAGCGAACATGTTCTGAACTGATATGGAAAAGTTTAGCATCAAAAATATAATTTGTTTTGAGAATTAATACACTGAAGGTTGTTAATCACCAAATATTACTTTAAGATTTTCATTATGTCAGTTCTGAAGGAATTATGTACAGTTTTGGAGGAATTATGCACAGAATGCTGACTGATAAGGCAAGGTATTTACAGCACAATTCAATTTAGTTTAAGGTTACTTAATATAAGTAATTTAGTTTAGATTACTATTATATCAGTTTAGCTTAATTTAATATTAAGTATGTTAGTATGTTTAGCATATAACATTACTAAAATTTTATCCATTGCTGGCACTAGTTCTTATCATGTAGTCCTGGGTGTATCTACCTATATAAAAGCTTAATTGAGTTCTGTAGATTCCATTTCCTGGAAACCAGATGAATTCTATGTGAAACTCCTGACAGACAAATAGAGTAAAATACAAGCTGTCACTAATTTTGTAGAATTTATGCTTTGCTAACAATAAACTAACATGGGATTTATTACTGTTTATATTAAGGGAGGAAGCCATTTCAGCATGATGGGAAGATACTATTCCAGAGAAGGAGGACAACTGAAAAAACATGTTTTTATTTTATAATATAACTCAGTGAATTTCGAGGGTTTATTAGATATTTCTGAGTGTGTTAAGCTTGCCAAATTCCAAACATGTTATTCCAAAAACGTTCATCATAGGTTTATTGATGATTTTAAAAGGTTTTGTGGTTCTTTTTTACCATTAGGTACCATGTGCAACTATAGTTCATCTTTTAGGAGAAAGTCTATCAATTTCAGACAGATAGTCACAGGCTTACTAGACAAAGAGTTTTCATAGTTTTGTGGCTTGCTGATTCCACCCAAATTTTTGTGCTAGATTTCAAGAAAACAGCAGAAGCCACCCTTGGCCAAATCACCCACCAAATCATAAAAGTTAAATACAAGGAATTTTGGTTTAGGCATTTCCAGTGTTTAGCTAGGGAAGGTTTTGCTTCTTCTCCCCAACTATAACCATCCTAGCAATAAATCAAATACAACTGCAACAGCTTTATGGACTGCAGAATGGAAAAGGAAGCAATTTGTCAAAAGTAAAAATGCAGAATAAAAATTGGTTGGAAAAAATTAGGATTGGTTGGAAAGATACAAAATAAAGAAGCTACACAAATCATACTTTCATCGAAGTTCTTGAGACATTTTTGTCCCAGTGAGAGAGAGAGCACAGAGCAGAAGGAGCTTGCGCAAAAGAAACATCCTCTCTCGAAACATTATTGGTGAGGCCTCATGAAACATTAACCATACTTTCAGAAGAGGCCTGTTGGTCATTCAGATTCTTTCTTCTTCCTCCATACATGGAAAAACAAAAGCAAATTAGTATGCTTTTTGTTTTCTTTGGGCAAAATTTTTTCTGCCCTCACTAGTATGAAATGGCTCATAGCACAAGAATGTCCAGAGATAGTTCTGATTTTGAATGAAATCCTTCTCTTCAGAGAACTATAGGAATTCTCCAAATTTCCTCATTCTTATCTGGATATGGCCAAAGTGCCTTATGTAGACTACCAACTATGAATATTCTCCACATTAATATTTTCAGATGTCCACAGGGAGGCGCTAGAGGCTAATATCCCTAGCAGTTATCTCTGAATTCCTGGTAGGGTGTCAGGTAATCGAAGATAAGAACCACGCTGAGACGGTATTCCAACTCTAGTTCTTTATTGTTCTTACCCTTCAGGCAAAATCTTTCCAGACTGAGTTGTGTTGTGTTGTGTTGTGTTGTGTTATGTTATGTTATCCCATTTTTCCACTGCCCATCTTAACAATGACTCTGGGCGGTTACTACACTAACCTATGGGAAATAACTCAAAAGGGCTCTAGGGAGGGGCTTCCTTGAACTTCTTAACCTTCCCAGCAAGAGAGTCTGGGCTGTAAAATCTTTTATCAGTCTGGAATGCTCTCTCCCCCTGGAAACCAGCAACAGCACCAGAATCCACCAGATCGGGTTAGGGTTCCTATATGTGATTGTATTTATTATGTCCATCGAGCAGGTCTTTGCTTTATATGAAAGTAAAAACAGTCTACATTGTACACAAAAATATACAGTGTATAAGACACAAAAATGAATTAAAACAAGAAAATAGCATACAAATAAATAGAAAGGTAGCCAAAGAAACAGTTAAGGGATATAAGGAAGAAGGAAGATGAATGACCACTGTCCTAGAAACCCTTTTAGCTGAACTTTTACCACCACTTGGCCTGTAAACAGATTCTAGAAATGTCTTGGGTTGGTTGATTTTAAATAATATTTATGGTATGTTTATTTTCAGTTGGTTTTATTGACTGCAAGTTGCTTTAGGAGGATTATTATTCTGAAATGTGGGATATAAATCACTATAAGGAATTTTTAAAAACTGTGGTAATAAAATAGTAAATGGGACCAAAAGGAGTAGCATTTCAAATCTACCATATCTGCTTTCCTTGGAAATATAGTTTGTAATTTTTGAAATTAATATTGCAACCATTTTTTGTACTGGGCAAGCTTAAAGGGGAGCCTCAAATTGGCAATTTGGTGTGTGTGTGTAAACCTTGTAAACAGCTGATATGACATACAGTCAACCAGCACACATCATACAAATGGGAGTCAAAATTAATCTGATGTAAGAGAATTAAAAGACATGGGTCTCAGTAAGAAAATAATGAAAATGCTGTATTTTAATAGTATTATTCTTTGGTTGGATTTGTGCTTTTTCAAATACATCAGTAAATGTATTTGAAGGCTCTTCTTTGCCTTCACCTTCTGGAACACCAGGCTACTTTATTTAGGAGGGAGAGTAGTTTCTTTCCCCTTGATGTATATTTACAGAGTATGTAGTCTAATCAAACTGGCAATGCATTGGACTGGAAAGTCACTTCTATGGAGTCTAGAAGTCAGGGGCAGGACATCAGGGTGGGTAAAAAATCAAGCGATTTCTGTAGGCAATCTCTCCTGTGCCTGACCTATTCCCCCCCTCTCAGAGCGGGGAGATTGGAGAGGAAGGGATTGCAAGAGAGTAAGTAGGCACACAATAGGGAATACACCAGGCTGTTTGTATAGCGCGCTTGTGGCTGCCAGTGCCAGCACATTGCTTTCAATGTGTATTCCCCATTTTGTGCCTGCTTACTCTCTTGTAATCCCTTCTTGTCCAATCTCTCCACTCTGAGAGGATGGGGAATGGGTCAGGCACAGGAGAAATTGCCTATAGAAATCACCTGATTTTTCACTCTGCTCTGCAAGGGGAGGGAAAGAAAAACAACAGGTCAGGCACAGACAACATGTTACTGACCATAATGGCGATCGTGTGACTTAGAGATGCTGCGAAGGTCATAAATACGGGCATTGGTTGTAAAGTAACTTTTTCAGCACCATCATAACTTTGAATGGTCGCTGAATGAGGCAGTCAGTAAACAAAGACTACCTGTAGTTTGAAGATAAATGTCATTCCTTATTCCCAAAGGCACTTCCTAGAAGCACATTTCCCTTCTAACCAGTGGGAAAAGTCGTTCTCAAAGCAGCAGAAATCATCATATGTTTTTAGCATCCAATTCCGTATCTTTAAAATGCTCTTACGTATTAATATATAAGAAAGAAAAGTTATGTTCATTAAGTACTGACAAAATTACTGGGTTTTTTTTTAAACAGGTGACACTGGTGAAGAAGAAGAATGAGAATGACTACTTTCTGTTGACTCCCAGCAGCATGTCAGGTATGTAGATCTATTTTGTAAGATATTTCTCCTTGTGTTCCCAGCTTATTTAAAAATTTAATCATATGTGCTACAACACTGAGGGTTCATAAAGATGTGATCTGTATCTGCCTCATTTTTTAAAGATTCATATAGTGTGTATTAGATTCTGAGGAGTAGTTTTCACTTGTGTCAAGCGGGATATCTGTCTGTCTGTCTGTCTATCTATCATCTATTTCAGAGATGTGCAGCATTTTCCTTTGTGGATATTTTCACCATTCATCAGCAGACAACATCAGAATTTTAATACATTGCTGACATCTACAGTATATTTCTGTTTTTATCTTTAATTGGTGAAAGGTTCAGGGGGCTTCAACTCATGCCAAGATTACATCTTGTGAAGACCCTAACTTTCTGCCTTTACTACCCTCCCCATTTTTCCCCATTAAATCAAATATTTAAAAATTGTAGAATTATCGTTCTGAGAGGGTAAATATATAACATATATATAAAACAATAACCAATTGTTATTATTATTAAAACTCAATTTAAGTCACATATCTTTAGCCTAAATTATTCAGACAGTGCTATAGTGGTGCTTGGCTAGAACCAGGTTCTAGTTCTCCTTTAACTAGTGGTATGAATAGGGGAGTTATTTTATATATTTTAGGGGGAGATGGGCGGTGATAGAAATGTGAATAATAAATAAATATATTTAAAACTTCTTAAATAACATAAAAAAGGAATAACATAAAATAACATAAAAAGGAAAGTGAAGATGTAGCTGCAGAGAGAAGCAAAGGTTTATCCTTCAGTTTTCCCACTCATATGAAAAGGAAGCAATACTCAAGTGACTTCTTCCATATAACTGACTGAAGAACTCTATCAGTCAGAGCAACCATTCACAAAACACTACATGGAGATTCATATCTTTCCAAGGATCATAAGGGAGGGAAAGGGAAAGAAAGAAAAATAATTTAAGCCTTTCTGTATGAAGTACATCAAAGGGAGGAAATGTGCAGTCCCTGGGAATCATCATCATCATCATCATCATCATCATCATCATCATCATCATCATTTTTGTTTACAGTCTGTCACACAGTCAAAAAGGAAAAATGCTTATACATACATACATACATACATACATATAATAGAACAAAGAATTATATCTGTGGCTGAATAAAACCTCCAGAAAATAGCTACAGTATTAAATGACAAATAGCTATGGCAATTGAGAAAAATCAAATCCATCCCATACAAGAAGGGACTTTGCAGTCAGATCTCTTTGAAGATAATTATGAAGAGTCCATTGCTTCAGGTCCATCAAAGCCTCTTCGAGGCTGAGCATCTTGATCTAAATGTATGCCTTTCTTCCAATTGATAGGTAATTATCTTAAAAGATCAAGAAAGCAAAGGAGTTATCAGTAAGATTATTGTAATTCAGAATTTGAGGTGGCAGAACCATATACAAGCCTTTTTCAAGATTAGTCCAGTGTCCAGACCCAATAAAGCATTGGAAATACGCCTGGGCACTCACAGTAAGGCTCTTAAAATTTAAACTGGATTATAGAAGGCTTGAGTAATGGTGATTACATTCACTGTGTGTCATTTAACAAATGGCTTATTACCTTAGCTCTAGATACTTTTATTTAAGAGGTCATAATTGCTGTAATTGCAGTTGGCATAATGGCCTTTGCAAGTCTGTTGGCCCAAATAGAAATGGCCCTTAGTTGTTCTTTCCAATATGCCAAGGAATGAACAGAAATGCCAGGCATATAAATAACTTAATTTGTTCAAAAATGAACCCATTATTTTGCAAAAGTGATGGCAGATGACCAACCTTTTATCATTGTTTTATAATGAGATGCCTTCTCATTATAAAACCTCATTTTCTTAATTATTAGACTGCATAATAATGCATGTTGTTGTGGCACTTCTAGTTTCCTTTTTCCTTTAATTCCTATCCAAAAGGAAGAATCCCTAGGAAAAAAGTGGATGGTTTGGAAAAATATTCCAAAATTCATACTACAATACTATTATTTGACCAATTCAGGACTGCAAAATAGCATGCAAGCTTTTAAGTTTTGAGAACTGTTTATTAGGAGAGATGATAAACAAAGCAAGGGGGTAGGGAGGAGATGACTGGGTGGCTAATGGATCAAAATTTAGATATAGTCTTAGAATTTAAGATTTTGAAATTAGTATCTATGAAGTGCTGAAATGGTTTTCAATTGTATCAAGAACTCAAGAGTTGCTGATATAAAGGAACAACATTGATTGATCCCCAATTTTTTTTAAATTTAAAATCAGCTCCTACCCTCCATCGGTAAATCCACATAATGCCTTAATAAGGAAATATTTCAGATATTTTTTTATGGCCAACACGCCTCTCCTTATGATCAATAACCCCATAGAAGCATATAGATAGGATTGTTGCAATTTTGTCATTGTTTAGCAAATCGATGTGAAGGTACTTGTTAATTCATATATAAAGTGAGATTGAGGGAATCTGTTATTTAGATGAATTGGGAATAGGTTAGAACAGAACCTGCCCAGCCCTTTTTATTTTTAAATACTGTTCTTCTCTTGTGGCTAGAAAGTGATAAATTAGCATTATTGTATTGGATATGTGGTACTCTAGCTCATTTGGTTGACCTAAATGTACCTCTGATTATAAGTTTTATTATATTTGATTTGGTTATCTCTTGATTTTGAACTCTCTGATTCCACCCCATTTCCCTGATCTCAGATACTTGCATATTTTAGTGTTTTTTTAAAGCAAGAAATACATTTTAACTTATTGCTAGCACAAAGTCTGTGTATCAAGAAATCAAATCTCTAGAACAGTGATTTCCTTCAGTCTGTTGATTTCTAATAAGGAAGTTGTCATAAAGAAGATTTGTGGATAGAATTTCAATTCATTAGGTGTGAGAAAAAATCTTACAACTCCTCTTGGACTCACAGCTCCTGCTCAAAGAGCAGGTGGCAACTGTGGCCAAGCAGGCCTTTGCTCAGCAATATCTGGCATGCTCTTTCCTGTACCAGAAGGCCTTTCAGGCCATCATTTGTGACCTAGTCACCTCAAATTTCTACTACTGCAATGTAGCCAAATGGGGCTGCCCTTGAAAACCATTTGGAAGTTTCAGCTGGTTCAGAACGCAAAAGTGGGCAGTGATGGACATTCCTTGGTATGCCCATATGACACCTCTGCTCTGCCCAGTATGTTCAGGCAGCGTGAGTGTGCTCCGGGTTCCTTCAATTAAACAATGCCATCCAGTGGGATGCAGGACTCTTCTCTTTTGCACTGCCTACCCTTTAGAATGAGATCACCCATGACATCTGTGTTGCTCCCACCCTGTTGGCTTTCCACAAAGTCATGAAGACCTGATTGTTCTCCCAGGCTTTGGGGTGAGGTGGTTGGGGCCCCTTGGGTGTGTTTGTGATTTTTGTTTTCTGTCTGTATATTGTGCCTGGATCACATTTTGGTTTTTGTTTGTAGTGGCTTTTTCTGTTGTTATTTGTGAACCAACCAGTCATTTGGAGTCCAAAATTAAATAAATAAATAAATGCAGTTCATTTGACTGGGTAGTATTATTCTGCTGAAGCTACTAAAACGCTATGTGTGTAAGCCATAAAGAAATTTTAACAAACTCTTGAGTGTTAAAATTTCAGAACTCAAATTGCAAGATTTGCCGTTTATTGGAATATAGATTTATTGTTAACTAACAGTAATTTTACCTCCTTTTTAATACAGTTGTTAAGATCAAGTAGCTGTCCTGTTCATTTCAAACTGCATGAAATGAATATATGCATTTGATTCATAGGCTACCTCTGATTAAATAAACAAATGAAATCTCTGATAACAAATGAACAAATGAAAAATAATGGTACATTGCCTCTATTTTATTAAAATGCTTACATTTCAGTAGGTCATATTTATTAAGAGTTGTAACAACCTTTAAAAAAAATCAATACTTCCAAAAGTATGAATAAAATATTTGTATTATATGTAAAGATTCACGGCTGAGGATTTCTGTGCAAGAATAGACTCAGATACATATATGGACTGTGCATAGATGTCCTTTGGATACCTAGCTAGAAGATAAAGACTACTTGAAAACTGCATTTTTGTATAGAAAAATTTTTATTGGCTGAACAGAAGTGTTTTTATTCCTTTCCCATTTAATGTTCAAGCAGGGATGCACATACACCAAAGCACAGTTGGTTGTAAAAGGAAATATAGAAGTTCATGAACTATGAAATAAATTATGAGTGAAGAGGAATGCACATAGACTTGTTATTCTCCTTAATAGCCTGATGCTGTAAATGTGCCCATGTGCACAGACTGAAAAGGAAACAAGAGAAAAAGTACTATTGCGAACTTTGTGTGTAAGTTTTCACATTAATTTCAGTATTTTTGGGATAGTGGAGAAGTTAGTTCTAAAGTATGCATGCAGACAATCCATATATATATACTGTTGTGCATATGGAAGTGTAGTAGAAAATATTCACAAGTTCCTTTTTTTTTTCCTAGTCTGTAGGTTCTCACTGGTTAATATAAGGAATTTCAGTTAAAAATACTTGTCCCTGTATTCTTCGTTACCTTTGAGGTTTGTTAACTTTTCAAGCATTTGAAGTTAGTCAATACACTGCATATAGTACTTCTTAATTGGTGGTGTACAAGCAATACTATACTGGCTTGCAAAGTAGTCTGCACTGGGCTTTGGCTGCATTTGTGGTATATGGCAAAGTACCATCAGCAAAGGATCGTTACCTTGTCGTGGTGCTGGAGCTTGAGCACCTCAATGATGCCATGAGCTAAACCGTGAAGGGCCATCCAAGACGGGAAGGTCATGACAGAGAGGTCAGACTAAATGCGATCCCTGGGGAAGGTAATGGCAACCCACCTCAGTATTCTTGCCGTGAAAACTAAATGGATCAGTACAACCAGAGATATGTCGGTATACCATCGGAAGATGAGACCCCCAGGTCGGAAGATGGTCAAAATGCTACTGGGGAGGAACAGAGGATGAGCTCAACTAGCCCCAGATGTGATGACGCAGCTAGCTCAAAGCCGAAAGGACGGCTAGCGGCCGACGGTGCTGGTGGTGAACGGCGAATCCGATGTTCTAAGGATCAACACACCATTGGAACCTGGAATGTAAGATCTATGAGCCAGGGCAAATTGGATGTGGTTATTGGTGAGATGTCAAGATTAAAGATAGACATTCTGGGCGTCAGTGAACTGAAATGGACTGGAATGGGCCACTTCACATCAAATGACCACCAGATCTACTACTGCGGACAAGAGGACCACAGAAGAAATGGAGTAGCCTTCATAATTAATAATAAAGTGGCTAAAGCAGTGCTTGGATACAACCCAAAAAACGACAGAATGATCTCAATTCGAATTCAGGGCAAGCCATCTAACATCACAGTGATCCAAATATATGCCCCAACCACAGATGCTGAAGAAGCTGAAGTAGAGCAGTTCTATGAGGATCTGCAGCACCTACTGGACAACACGCCTAAAAGAGATGTTATTTTCATCACAGGAGACTGGAATGCTAAGGTGGGCAGTCAAATGACACCTCGAATTACAGGTAAGTATGGCCTGGGAGAACAAAACGAAGCAGGACACAGGCTGATAGAATTTTGCCAAGACAATTCACTCTGCATAACAAACACTCTCTTCCAACAACCTAAGAGACGGCTTTATACATGGACTTCACCAGATGGACAACACCGAAATCAGATTGATTACATCCTTTGCAGCCAAAGGTGGCGGACATCTGTACAGTCGGTAAAAACAAGGCCTGGAGCTGACTGTAGTTCAGATCACGAACCTCTTCTTGCACAATTTAGGATCAGACTAAAGAGATTAGGGAAGACCCACAGATCAGCTAGATATGAGCTCACTAATATTCCTAAGGAATATGCAGTGGAGGTGAAGAATCGATTTAAGGGACTGGACTTAGTAGATAGGGTCCCGGAAGAACTCTGGACAGAAGTTGGCAGCATTGTTCAGGAGGCGGCAACAAAATACATCCCAAAGAAAGAGAAAACCAAGAAGGCAAAATGGCTGTCTGCTGAGACACTAGAAGTAGCCCAAGAAAGAAGGAAAGCAAAAGGCAACAGTGATAGGGGGAGATATGCCCAATTAAATGCAAAATTCCAGAGGTTAGCCAGAAGAGATAAGGAATTATTTTTAAACAAGCAATGCGCGGAAGTGGAAGAAGACAATAGAATAGGAAGGACAAGAGACCTCTTCCAGAAAATTAGAAACATTGGAGGTAAATTCCAGGCCAAAATGGGTATGATCAAAAACAAAGATGGCAAGGACCTAACAGAAGAAGAAGAGATCAAGAAAAGGTGGCAAGAATATACAGAAGACCTGTATAGGAAGGATAACAATATCGGGGATAGCTTTGACAGTGTGGTCGGTGAGCTAGAGCCAGACATCCTGAAGAGTGAGGTTGAGTGGGCCTTAAGAAGCATTGCTAATAACAAGGCAACAGGAGACGATGGCATCCCAGCTGAACTGTTCAAAATCTTGCAAGATGATGCTGTCAAGGTAATGCATGCTATATGCCAGCAAATTTGGAAAACACAAGAATGGCCATCAGACTGGAAAAAATCAACTTATATCCCCATACCAAAAAAGGGAAACACTAAAGAATGTTCAAACTATCGAACAGTGGCACTCATTTCACATGCCAGTAAGGTAATGCTCAAGATCCTGCAAGGTAGACTTCAGCAGTTCATGGAGCGAGAATTGCCAGATGTACAAGCTGGGTTTAGAAAAGGCAGAGGAACTAGAGACCAAATTGCCAACATCCGCTGGATAATGGAAAAAGCCAGGGAGTTTCAGAAAAACATCTATTTCTGTTTTATTGACTATTCTAAAGCCTTTGACTGTGTGGACCATAACAAATTGTGGCAAGTTCTTAGTGGTATGGGGATACCAAGTCATCTTGTATGCCTCCTGAAGAATCTGTATAACGACCAAGTAGCAACAGTAAGAACAGACCACGGAACAACAGACTGGTTTAAGATTGGGAAAGGAGTACGGCAGGGCTGTATACTCTCACCCTACCTATTCAACTTGTATGCAGAACACATCATGCGACAAGCTGGCCTTGAGGAATCCAAGGCTGGAGTTAAAATCTCTGGAAGAAACATTAACAATCTCAGATATGCAGATGATACCACTTTGATGGCTGAAAGTGAAGAGGAACTGAGGAGCCTTATGATGAAGGTGAAAGAAGAAAGTGCAAAAGCTGGTTTGCAGCTAAACCTCAAAAAAACCAAGATTATGGCAACCAGCTTGATTGATAACTGGCAAATAGAGGGAGAAAATGTAGAAGCAGTGAAAGACTTTGTATTCCTAGGTGCAAAGATTACTGCAGATGCTGACTGCAGTCAGGAAATCAGAAGACGCTTAATCCTTGGAAGAAGAGCAATGACAAATCTCGATAAAATAGTTAAGAGCAGAGACATCACACTGACAACAAAGGCCCGCATAGTTAAAGCAATGGTGTTCCCTGTAGTAACATATGGCTGCGAGAGCTGGACCATAAGGAAGGCTGAGCGAAGGAAGATTGATGCTTTTGAACTGTGGTGTTGGAGGAAAATTCTGAGAGTGCCTTGGACTGCAAGAAGATCCAACCAGTCCATCCTCGAGGAAATAAAGCCAGACTGCTCACTTGAGGGAATGATATTAAAGGCAAAACTGAAATACTTTGGCCACATAATGAGAAGACAGGACACCCTGGAGAAGATGCTGATGCTAGGGAGAGTGGAAGGCAAAAGGAAGAGGGGCCGACCAAGGGCAAGATGGATGGATGATATTCTAGAGGTGACGGACTCATCCCTGGGGGAGCTGAGGGTGTTGACGACCGACAGGAAGCTCTGGCGTGGGCTGGTCCATGAAGTCACGAAGAGTCGGAAGCGACTAAACGAATAAACAACAAAAACCATCATTAACCTTAGCAAGGAATGCTGCATGTGGCTCATATGGGATGCAGGTTGGCAATCTAGAGTACTCTTTCTCTATTTAGGAAAAAAAAATGTGAAAACTTCAATTAACCAAAGCTATGATGGGGGGCCAAAGGCAGCATCTGTCAGCTCCTATGGTGATGACCACAGTATGAGGAAGATTTTAGTTTGGAATGTAATAAAAATAAACGGTAGTCAAGATTTTACTCTATTTCCAGCATTAAAGGCTACAAGCACATTGGAAAGCCTTTACACAAAAATATTTTAACTCTTATTCACTTCTGAATAACTTACACTGGGATAATCCCAGTTATCTCTTAATTAGTACAGGTATTAATACTTTAGAACAGCTAATTGCTGATCAAGTTTTAAAATAATGTATTGCACGTGGAATTTCAGTTGTTTAAAACTGCAGAATGGCAGTATATTCAGTAAAAATACCCATTTTCACAATTTGATCCAGATGCTTAAGTAGCATCTAAATTTGTGTTACGATTAGCACTGAAATGTGCTCTGGACCGTTCTAAATCTACAATATTTTAAATAGACAATTAAATAGTTCTGTTAAAGTGGGTATTAGTTGTTTTTTGCAAGGATTTTTGAATAAAGATTTGGAATATCCCATAGTAGCAAATCAATAGTTAAAGAATTTTACATATGTTATAATCTTAAAATGAGATGAATTCACTTCAAGACAGTACCACCTCAGATTTGCCATTTTAAATTGATGATACATGTTTGCTATCTGCTTTTGAACTGGCTCTCTATTGTAATGGAAATGTGGCAATGGAAATGTACTAATGGAAATCAATATCACACCATGTGGTCATAATGCTGTGTTTAAAAAGGAAGCTGTACTCCCTATATTGAATATTGAATAAGGTGTTTGTATTTTTTTTCTTTTTTCTGTTTCTGATTTTCCTTTTTTATTTGTTTTCCTTTTATTTCTATATATTAAAGCAAATTTTAAAAGATTAATTGAATTCAGTGAAATCCGTCCCCCCCCCCCAAAAGATTATGTTGTGTATTGTGAAACCAAGAGAAAGGAGAAGAATAAATAGATCTGAATGAAGGTGGCCTGAGTTTCTGGAGTAGCGTTTTTAATGTGTGTGGAGGTATGCCAGAAATTTGGGGAATTGTGCTAATGAAGTGCTTGGAGGAATGATGAAGTGAAAAGGGCTTATAAATAAATCTACTGCAAAATGTTTGGATGAAAAATACTGTATAATGGTATAAAGAGAAAAAGATGTAGTGAAAGAGATCAAGAAACAGTGTAGAATAAAAGAAGCAGAGAAAATGCAAAGCAATATTGGTGCTTTTTTAAAAAAAGATGGGTAGATGAAATTGGCTAAACAAGAAACCCCCATCATAGTGAATGGAATTAAAAATAAAACTGATGAAATCAGTTGGGTGAAACTGTAGTGATGAAATCCTGGGAGGGGTATTTTTGAGATTTGTACAGAAATGATAGAGCTATGTTGAAGAGGGAAATAAAAATGAATTAAAATAACGTTACTGATGTTAGTATCCAATAAAAGCAGATGAAAAAGAAGTAATAGATACTGTGAGTATGTTGAAAAATGGTTAGGTTTCAGGAGTAGATGATGTAACTGGGGAAATATTAAAATACGTAGCTTTGCTCCTGACATAACTATGCAACTTCTTCAATGTGTTCATGAATATTGTATTTTTGACTATTTGAAGAGCGCTATTATTCTCCTATACAAAAAGCAGAGTAATAACAGTAAATGCAGAAACTCTATGGGGCTTGGGACATTGTTTGCCAGAATTCTGGATTTAAAGTTGGATTGAATCAATGTATGGAGGTGGTAGAAACAAGCATGGTTTACAGGAAGAGAAATGTAAGGAAAGACATAGTGAATATCAAGATATGTTTTGGTTCATGAAGAATCTGAAGGTAAAAAGAGGTTGGATATTTCAGCAAGACAATAGTTCAAAGCATACTTCCAAATGAACCATGAAGGTGTTTTGTTGGGTGGGTTTTTTTGTTTGTTTGTTTTTGGTTCCTTCAAGTCAGTTTTTTTATTCCTGGTGACTACCTGGACTGGTCCCTGCAGTTTTCTTGGCAAGGTTTTTCAGAAGTGGTTTGCCACTGCCTCCTTCCTTGGGCTGAGAGAAGGTGACTGGCTCAAGGACACCCAGCTGGCTTTGTGCCTAAGGTGGGACTAGAACTCACGGTCTCCCAGTTTCTAGCCTGATGCCTTAGCTACTACACGAAACTGGCCCTATACGAAACTGGCTCTCTAATGAATTACAAGAAATAAAAATTAAGAAGAGAGTGGCTTTACAATCCCCAGACTTGGATGTTATTGAAAACCTGTGAGGTGATATCAAACGTGCAGTGTGTGCAAGGAAACCCAAGAATGTTTCTGAGCTAGAAGAGTTCTGCATAATAATGTAGAGAAAAATTCCACAAGCAAGAATACAAGTGTTCTTAACTGGCTGGGAGGGAATGTTTGGAAACTGTTATTTCTGCCGAATGAGGGGTTGCAAAGTACTGAACAAAAGGTTGTTCATACTTTTGCACCTGCCATATTCACTGTTTTTTTATTCTGAATCTGTTAACCACTGCACATAAATGGGTATGCCTTCAGATTGGCAAAAAGATGTCTTAACTAATGAATTGTGCAAAATAATCCACATTGCACATGTATGTATAAGTATGTGTCTCTGTGTGTGTGTGTGTGTGTGTGTGTATCAACTGTGGTTGCTCTGGAAGTCAAACATTTCAGCATGGGTTAATGTGAATAATTTAAATCCTCCCAATAGAATTAGTCACAGGAAAAATAGCCTGTCTTTCTGTTTTATTCACAAAACAGAAAGGACTGCAAATTTTAAAGTATGTCTGTTTTGGTCATTTTTATGTAACACATGTTTGGATAAGTACAAACTATAAGTAGCAAAGAAAAAATAACCCCTAAAAGCTTTGGATTCTAACACAGAAATGAATCTTTTGAAAGCAAATTTTTACAAGCAAACAACTATGAAGAGTATTATTATTTCATTAAAATTACATTTTGCCATAGAGAAATGGCAGCTTACACACTGAAATGCTTGTGGCACAATATACTTATATAAACAATGGAAAGTCCATGGTAAGATCTAAAACAAAAGGCAGCTACAAGAATAAAATTAAAATGTCCACAGTGATAATTAGCAACCCAACACATCCTCCCTAGCAACCAACACCCAGATAAGCAGGGAAGAAACAATACTGTAATCAAAGAATTATCAAGGAAGAAACAACACCCCAATCAAGATTGGCAGAACAAGCCGCTATATGCAGTTCGGACTCCACCAGTGCAAATGGAGGCAATTCAGCACCATTGTTACCCTCCCTAGGAGTGGTCAACCAACCAAGATCACACCAAGAGCAAGGTGTATAATACTCTGGGAGGTCTCAAGGAACCGAAGGGTAACGTCTAAGGAACTAAAGGCCTATTTTGTGTTGGTGAATGTCAGTGTTCATGAGACCACCATCTGGAGAACACTGAACAACAATGGTGTGCATGGCAGGGTTGCAAGGAGAAAGCCGGAACTCTCAAAAAAGAATATTGCTGCCCATCTTCAGTTTGCAAAAGGCCACGTGGATAGGCCAGAGTGTTATTGGAAGACTGTTCTGTGGGTGGACAAGACTAAAATACAACTTTTTGGCTTGAATGAAAAGTGTTATGTCTGGCGAAAGGCGAACACTGCATTCCAGCACAAGAAGAACCATATTCCATCTGTGAAATGTGGTGGTGGTATCATGGTTTGGGCCTGCTTTGCTGGCTCTGGACCAGGATGGCTTGCCATCATTGATGGAACTATGAATTCTGAATTGTACCAGCAAATTCTACAGGAACATGTCAGGGTATCTGTCTGTGAACTGAAGCTCAGGAGAAAGTGGGTCATGCAGCAAGACAACAACCCAGAACACACAAATGGTACAACCAAAGAATGGTTAAAGCAGAAGAAATTTTATCTTTTGGAATGGCCAAGTCAAAGTCCTGACCTGAATCCTGCAGAAATGTTGTGGAAGGGCCTGAAGCTGGCAGTTAATGCAAGGAAGCCCACCAATATCCCTGAGTTGAAGGTGTTCTGTAAGAAGGAACAGGTTCAAATTCCTCCATGCTAATGTGCAGGACTGATCAACAATTATCAGAAATGTTTAGTTGCAGTTATTGCTGCCCAGGGGAGGCACACCAGTTACTGAAAGCAAAGGTTCACATATTTTTGTCACACGCAAATCTGTAACTGTGGATCATTTTCCTCAATAAATAAATGAACAACTATAATGTTTTTGACTCATTTGTTTAATTGAGTTCTCTTTATCTAGTTTTAGGACTTGTGTGGACAACAGATCAAATTTTAGGTCATATTTCTGCAAAAATATTGAAAATTCAAAAGGGTTCACAAAATTTTAAGCATTGCTGTCTAAACAACCAGAAAACCTCAGTCCCCTGTGCACTGACGATGCTATCTACCCTGGTAAGAAAATTTCTGCAAGAATAACCAAGCTCAGAGAGCACCAAAAACCCTACAGTTCAGCTGTGGGCTACATATATTCTCCATTACTGAAATATCAACTTAGGTGAAGTGTCCTGGCTTATAGTTAGAAAATCATTGGTTTTAAAATCTCACAATGAGATCTTATAAATCCCTGTTATAGAGTTGCTTAACATTGGACTTAACAGTGTATTTCTATTCAAAATAAAATGATCTAATTATGTTGGTCTGCCATTTATCCTACTGCTGGGTGTAGATGATTCATAATACCATGCATATTCTCACTGGTGTTTTAATGGCATTTTACAAGAACTTCATTCATGACTAATATTGTCATCTGCATTGGACATTCATGACTAATATTGTCATCTGCATTTGCATTTCATAAATGCAAAATTGCCTGAGATTTTCTTTAATGAAATGATTACTTATATCTATACTGAAAGTTAGAATCTTATAAATCCCTGTAGAATGTTGTTGTTTATTCGTTTAGTTGCTTCTGACTTTTCGTGACTTCATGGACCAGCTCATGCCAGAGCTTCCTGTCGGCCGTCAACTCCCCCAGCTCCCCCAGGGATGAGTCCATCACCTCTAGAATATCACCCTATAGAATATTTTTATGTAAATTTGAATTATATTTTTAAATGCATAACCTTTTTTGTGTCTTCCCACCCCCCTATTCATAAACACAAATACAGAATTGGAATATATATTACACCAATGCTGGTCGATATATGAATAATGCCAAAGTTAGTATAAGTCCCAAAGAAAAGGCAGCATCTGATTATTACTTGTGACCACAGAGCTGACCAGAAAGTGGCAATAATAGCAAGACTGGAATTGTTAACTGTGCACACCTCAGAATGTTAGCCTTAGATAACTGAGTATCCCTCAGGTCAGCCCACAAAAAGAGCCAAGTCAAACAAGGCTGAATCCTTGATGTTTTCTGTTTTAAGTATCTGAAAATTGTTCATGACCAGCTTTGACCTTCTAGACCTTAAATGATCATACGAGCAAGGCAATAAATTGATGGTAACTTGCCATGGGGTTCATGTTTTAGACAGGAGACTGGCGAAAGTTCCTTCACTTGTGTTCATAACTACCTTTGTTGGACATACATAAAAAGGATACTAAAGTTTCTAACTTCACTGAATGGAAGCTGACTATGGTGGCTAAAAGTGCATGCTGAAAACCTGTACATCTGACCAGGGCAATCAGTTGGCGATGCATGTGAATTCCACCTGATCAAGAAAAATTGAGAAACACTTCCTTTCCAGAACTTCACAGCTAAGCAGGATCTTGGTAAAGTTTGTCAACCATTTTTTCTAAAGCCTCCAGATCATGATCTTTCATCTTGGGATGGGCTGATGCACTTTTCTAGCAGAAAATAGAAATGGGGTTTAATTATTTAATGAAAAACATTAGTGCATGAAAAAAATATTGTGAAAATAACAATATGCTGAGAATTGAACACCAACTCACTTGGTTTCTACATTCTTAGTACTCTCGCCAGACCATATAGGTATGACCATTGATGACATTTCAAATTCTAAGGAGTATCAATTCAGGGGACAAAATGAAAAGGTTATTAGAATAATTATATAAAGTGCAACAGATATGTAAAAGTCACTGTATACAGTATATATAAACTGAAAATAGTATTTTGTTAGTAGTGATTTTCATTGTGGTCAACTCTGTTTTTAGATTCTGTTGGTTTTACTGTTTAGCGTAGCTAAATGTTCAGTTTTGTATTTTTCCATTAAGAAACAAAGTGTTAATGCATGGACACTTAAAAGGACCTAAGTAAAAGTGCATCATATAACTTGGCAAGAGATTAATTTTCAATGTAATTTGATTGCTTTTTCTCTGTCTCTATTGGCTTTATGGTCACATTGACTCATTTATTGCCTGAACTTCAAAATACTTACTATTAATGATATTCTTACTGTCAAGCGTATTAAGATGTAATTATTTTATCTTTTTGGCAAAAAGAAGTACTGGCTTACATTCTTGTTTTATTTTGATTGGAATATGTACTGTTTGTACCTTGTATAGGAAAAAGACTCAGGGTATAGTGCTCTTAAGGGAGGTTTGAAACATTGTTTGTTCTTCTTAAATCCTTGTATAACATCAGGAGGATAGATTATAATGTCACTAAGGGGATCACCTCATCCAAAAGTTAAACTGGTCTAATTTCTTTAGATTTGGTGGTCCTTTACCTCAGAATGCCTCCAGCTAACAGATGTCAGGTGCTGATCGCTTTAACATCTTAGTAAAGGCAGTCAGTTGATGCCAGGCAAGTCCAGTGTGGCTTTTTATGTAGGTTACAGAGGTCTATCCTGTTTCCTTGGGTACATGAAGAAAACACTTTTATCTCAAAAGGGATGAATTAAAGTGTTATCAGGTAATAAACAGTCTAATTAGCTAATAACCGTTTAACATGTGATTAGGCATATGTATGCCTCATGAATTTGGTGGCCTTTAGCTTGAGGTTGTCATTCCATTTATTAATGTAACTAGGTTTGGAAAATCGCATTAAAATGGTGTAAGTACACAGCAGACAAAGTACTTCTATAAATAATACGTATCCATGTTTATTTCAAAACATCGAAGTAGCTTACACTAGACATAAGTTATCAACAACAGAAAGGTTGAGTACTGAGAATTATGCTGACCATGGAAAATGAATATTATTTATTTAATAATAATAATAATTTATTAAATATAATAATAATTTATTAAATGTGTATGCTGTGTATGTTTTTAAGTCCTTAAACTTGTATTTAAAATTTCTTTTGCTAAGGAATCCGGTACTGTAAACCTTGTTGATCCAAAGGTTCCTAATAGCTGAAAAGCAGTTAACAAGCAATTTCCTAATGTGATTAGAAAAGGAAGTACTGTATGTGAACCCAGTGTCCATTTGAAGGTGCTGACCATGGTTTGAGCAAGATGGCTATTCCCTTGTCTCCCAGAGCTCTAAACCCTCTGGAGACCATTGTCTTGTGGTCTCCTTATGAGGAGCAACTGTCTGGAGCAATTGTGGGTGATCTCAAGTCCTCTCCTTGAAAGGAATTATGAAGAGCTGATCTGCTCGTCGGCTCTTCATTCCACCGATTAATAAGGTTTATATATTCTGAGTCATCTGCATCTTATTGTCATATTTTTAAATTTCTCTTGTTGACTATTAATAATTAGCATTTAACTAGAGAAAATGAACAATAATTATACTGTAGGCTTCTGAATCAGGTAGATTTGCTTGATATATAGTGTGTGCTATTTTTAAATTAGGTCTAATACCTTCAATTTAACATTCAAAGCCGCCTTACCTGTTTGTTATATAATGATATTAAATATAACATTTTTATCAGGGAAAAATGTTCAGTGCAAAGTGTAAGTGGCCTCACAAGCCCTCCTCCACTTTTTCAATATACAGGGTCATGTTAATGAGAAGCTGATACATGTAGATAAGTGTATATATAAACTACATGGAGCTTATGTTATCCTTCATGCCTTAAAGTTTTCAGCCTTTTGATTTGCATGCTTTTAAAACTCTTGTTACTCTCTGTGCTGGAATAAATTTAGAACATGTAAAGTAGCTTTTAGTTGGCATGCATTTTTGCAGTCTAAAAAACAGAAAAGGAAGATTGTAAGTGGAGAAAAAAAAATCTGGTACAGCTAATACAGTATGCTCATTATGTTTAACACAGATGAAAAGGTGAAAAATAGTTGATTGGCATCAACCCTTGACAGAGGATTGAAGTGGTCAGTCTGCATGCATCATGGTGGTACATAAATAGATTTGCTTGCTTGAGTGTTTCACAGCAAGTATACTGTTGCTGCAGCTGAAGCTCAGTTGTTTACTCAAGAAAGCAGGCAAAAGTACTCACTTGCCATGAGTTCTATGCATTTAAAAAAACTGACTAGATACTTAAAAAAACTGACTAGATACTTTGCAAGCAAGCAAAAGGGGTGTTGTGTCATAGGCACTTTCCTTGTGCCTACAGTGGGCAGTGGTCCCTCAAGAGCATACTGCAGGGATGCATAAGCTGAGTTCTAAGGATAATATGCATCCTTGCAGCCTTAGACTAAGCCCTTAGAATCTCTCTAAAATTAGCTACTGCATTGTAATTTTTAATTGGACAGAAAAGGGATCACATTAAGTGTATGTATTTAATTTAAAATAATATTCTGTCTATATCCTGTCTACTTTTTGAGGGCAGATCTGTGATGCCACTTAATGACAAGTGTGTTCTTAGCCCAGAAAATGGCATAAGAGAAATAGGGAATAAGATCAAGGTGGTATGTGATTGTGCAAAGCAATTAATTAACACCTTTCATCAGCACTAAGTACTTTGAATAATAATTCTTAGGTTACTGGATCATCTCATTAAACTGAATCCTTAGTTTGTAGTTTAATAGAAGTCTGACACATTATGTGTGTGTGTGTGTGTGTGTGTATACACATACATACACACATATACATATATATACATACCTACACACACACACATGTACAGACACACACACACAAACATACACACACACATAGACATGCATACATATGCATATGTATATATGTATATATATATATTATAGGAAAAAGCACACAGAGAAAAAAGGAGCAAAAAGGGTAGAAGAGTAAGATTCAAGTAAAAGAACAAGGGATTTACAAGCGTCAGAAATTATAAATTATTCAGTATTAATTGATTATAAACATATGTATGTATATATAAATATCATGTTAAAAAATTAAAAACCATTATTGGACTCTGAATAAAATATAAATGTCAGGAACCATGGTAAGCATGATATAAATAATAAAATGAGATCGTAAAATTCAATAAATTCTATCCATACTGCTAAAAGACTGCTAAATCATGTATAACTGAAATATGTAAATCTAATTCCAAATTTTAGATGTGATATGAATCCATGTAATCTAAAATGGTTTCCATTTTGAATTAAATTTTTACTTTTAAGATATGAGGTTATTTTTTTTGCATCAAAGCATACTTCCACAATTTGGTTAACCATTCTTCTGAAGAAGAATTAAATGTCCTTTCCAACAAGAAGCATAAAGTATCAAAGCAGTTAGCATGTATATAGCTAATTCAATATATTTTGTGGGCATATATAGTTTATTAACATTTAGTAAAAATATTTCAGGTTGAAAAGGAAATTCAACTTTTAAAATTTGTTTCACTCTGGAATGAATCATTTCCCAAAATTATTGAGTTTTAGAGCATTGTCACCAGATATGGAAGAATGATTAGACCTGATCCTTACATTTCCAGCAACTTTAAGAAAATGAACTCCCCCTTTTAGTGATCAGGATTGGAGTAATATACCAATGATAGAACATCTTATATATTTTTTCTAAGCATAATATTCATTATGAATGTAATGTTCTTCTTCCATTTGAAATACCCACTGTTTCTATTAATTAATTCTATTAATTCCAATAATTTCTATTACTATGTCTAAATTCTGCATCCTTTTAATCATACGATTTTTAACTTGCTTGATTCTGGAATCATATTTCACCAACAATTTGTAAATAAAGCCCAGCAGATACTGTGAGTTGCATAATTATCAAATTCAATCAACTCTCTAAGTATGTACCCTTATTTCTGCAATTCTTTTAATATTATACTGCTTATTTGAAGATACTGAAACAACTCAGGTAGACTGAGCCACCAAGAAATAAGGGTCTCAAAAGATTTTACCTTTGTCTTATTAAGCCTTGCAGTCTGTATGAATTATGGTCTCTCGACTGAGCAAATGACTGCGTGCTTTCCATTTCCTAAAAATAAGCATTTAATAACAAAGTGAGAAGGGATAAATTTGGGCTAATTCTTTACCTGTATTTATCCCAGATTTTCCATAAATTGCTTATTATTGCATGATCTCTTCTAAAATTATTTATTTCTATTTGTAACAATCCAAGGTTATTTGTGTAGGGTTATTATATCTGGAAGTCTTTTCCTTCCATAAAGATGGCCAGGCCATAGGGAGACACAATTCATTTTGTGATCCCTGTTAAGCATGGTAATACAACAATTTGAAGTTGGGAGCTGCCAACCCACCTCATTCTTTTGAGTCCTGTAGAATTTGGAATTTAATTATTTTATTGGACCATATGTAATTTGTTACTTGTTTGTGCCAATCTTTTAATGCCTTGCTTTCAAAAATGGAATCATTTGAAACGAAAAATTGAGTCTTGGTAAAATATTCATTTTTATGGCTGCAATCCTTCCTAACAAGACAGTTTTAGTTTTTTCTGTGTTGAAATGTCTGCTGTTAAATTTTTCCAGATCTGAAAGTAATTATTTTTCAAGTAAAGCTGTTTTTTTTTTTTGGTGAAGTAAAAGCCTCACATAATTTTGAAAGAGCTAATTCAGAATAGAACAGAGCTTGGTCAGAATGAATGTACTGTATGTTATACTGCTGACATTTCATGAAAAGAGAAACATAAAACTGAAAAATATAAAATCATGTTCCTTATTGCTGCTGTTGAATTATGTTTGTTAAAAAGGTTTAAATATGGTGGGAGCATGTAATTTCAGCCTGGGAAAAGACCCTCTCAGGATCGGGAATGCTACCTCTACCTTGTTCCTATGCCTGAGGAAAGTTTCTGATATTTGTAAAAGGAAGAAATGGCAGGCAGTAGCTTATAAGATTGAGGCAATCAACATGGTGCAGAAAGGATTGTGCTTGGCTTATTTTATTTCACAAGCATTCAAGAAAGGGTTTTTCTCATGTCAGTCCCAGCTGATGAAGATATGGTAGAGTCTAGTTCTGGGCATTAAATACATTGGATGCTTAAAATGCAGAACTGAACAGTTCCTCAGAAGAAACGCATTTAGAGAGAATGTCTCTTCTTAGAACATTTTGTTGCTTGAGCACTGTTCAGTTATTCATCTTGAATGAAAGGCATTTTGCAGGCAGACGGTATTTTCACAAAAGTGTCTACTATCTTATGAGCACTTTGAGAAGCATTTCATAACAAAGAATTCTCTCAATTTGGATCTCTGTAGAAGCCCCACTTGGGGATAGGGGAGTGGCCCTGAACCTATGGACTGATTGTGGCATATGAATACCATAGAGAAAAGGAGATGATATACTGTAATGGCATGTGGGAATGACCTTGGGAGACAAGGGGAAGAGCCCCAGCCAGGGGAATAGATAAGAGGAGTCTTCTGGGGATCAGACAGCATTCCTAAAATTCCAAGGGGGATCCTCTGCCTTTCTTTGGAAGAGAGTATCAGACTTGCAAGATTAATGTCAGCCTTGTGAGGTAGTCCAGACAAGAAGCACACCCAGATGAACTAATTCTACTTTATTGTAAACTTACATTAAGAAAATCTTGCAAGTCTGACAGTACATTTGTCCCCTGTTGCCTTTATTACTGTTTATTACTAAGTAAACTCTCATGGATTGTAGTCAAACTCGCCCCTAAGTAAGTGTAGTATATTAGCAGATAGGTCAGTCTGATGCTGGCCAAATGTAAATATGATGCTGAACTGCATTCTAAAAATATGGAATGACACTTAATGAAGAATGCTGGCTCTATCGAGCCCGGGGTTTGGCTAAGAGAATTATCTTAAATTTGAATAATAAATAAATAAATCTTATGCAGGTGGAAAGAAAATGACATTCCAAATGTCAAAGGATGGATGACTGCACAATTAAAGCCCTGCCTCTTTTCTTTTTCCAAGCAGCCAAGTAAACGCTTGGGTTGCTATCCCTAATCTTTCCCCTAACTGAAGTGAGGTAGTAGGAAATCCTTTGTTTTCTTCTCCCGTCTTTCAATACGGAGACAAGGAAAGAGTTATTGCAGCTACATTAGGTTTCAGAGGAGCTTAGAAGTTTAATATTGCCCACAGGGATAATCTTGTACAAATTTGGTTTTGAGGAGAGGAACAGTGACAGTTTGGGGCACTGAACAAGCTCAAAATAACTGATACCAAACTCAAAACAAAAATACTGATATGGGTAGGTAAAATAAGTGACAGTTTGCATGCTAGTGAATATTTTGGGCCTGGAAACTTGTTTCCATAATAGCTGTTCTGTTAATGCCTTTGCAGAGGAGCAGATCTAAATTTCAGTAAATTAGTCTTTCTTGGACATATAGAAGAACTTTGAAAGAAATTTTGAAGTACAATTGGAATCTATCTTGCACTGTGGTCTTCAACTTGGAATTATTTGTTACATTGGTTAGAAACAGCCCAATACACAGAAGTAGACATCTGGTTTTAGAGAATATGAGATCAAATAAAGGAATCATAGCCCAAGCTGTGGATCACAATCCTGGTTCAAATCTATACTCTGTCATTGCACTCACTGGTAATTTTGTATAATTGCTGTTTCTCACCTTACTCTATTGCATAGAGTTTTTGTGAAAATAAAATGAAAGGAAAATGGTGTATGTTGTTTTGAATTCTTAGAATTATAATTGTAATTAATGACAACGGTAATAATCCATCGCATTTACAGTATGTATTGAATCACAACCAACACAATCTCACTGTAGTTTTGCATTCTGTAAATCAGATGTTAACCCATTGCTCTTGCAATCAATGAATTATTTCCTATACAGTAGGTCAAAGTTCATACAAGGCAGTCAGAAAGTGGTGGTTGGCAAATTCTGTGGAGTAAACCCAAAACTTCCTCAGCCCTGCTGGCTATAATTGCTCAGGTAGTAAAGCTGAAGAACTGGTATACTTTGGCCCATGTTAGGGAAAACAAGAGGATTTTAGATTTTATGGATATAATTTTTTTTTCCATACTTTCCTGGTACATTCCTTTTTATCTCACATCACTGTAGAAAAACAGTTAGTGATACATTTCTGGCAGGGGCTGAAGTCCATTGGTGTAAAAGAGGAACTCCTGGGAACAGGTTCTTGTCCCCCCCCCTTGTAAAAATTCTCTTCATTGTCATATCACACTTCTGCGAAATCTGGTACATTAGCTATAAATAGTTCAAAATATTTGTAATGCTGTACATCTAAGTTAAGGCTCACATTTTTCAGAATACATTCAGACAATTGATCATTTATGTTATATTGATTTTTAAATCATGTTAATTTAACAGTGACAGCACAGTCTTGTATATTTTTATGATAACTGTTCTGTAGTACTAAATATAATCCTGCTGGGAGAAAAAAATCACTTGTTTTTCCAAGTAAATATTTTAGATAAATAGTTTATTAAAAAAAATCTATCTCCACCTATTCTCTTTTGGCTCCTTCCTGCAAAAAAGTAGAAAATGTAACATATAAGGAGATTTTTATTAATGGGCAAAAAAAATCACAACATCAAAGAACATAACTCAATTTAGAGAAGTATATTGTGGCTATTGATTTCCCTTCAAATGGTTTCATATTTAAATAAATTGCTATAGCTGTACTAACACCAAATTCACCTGTTCTTTTTAGAAATAGTATAAAATTTTCAGTCTGCAGCTCTATAAGAACAGAACAATATAAGTTAACTTTCCTTTCTTTTCTTTTTGCATTAATATTTTATTTCAACAATCAGGGGAATAAATTATTTTCTTGCACTTTACATAATGTGATATTTTTAGAATTAAGTATTCCGTATTTTATTTTACTGTCCATACTATTTATATATGGACAGTGTATATATAGTTAGTATTAAATGGACAGTGTAATGGAGCTATAAATGCTCATACAAAATAATGCAGATTATTTCAGTTCCCTGCTCTTACTTTTTTATATATCTTATAGAATGATATAGTCTGCTTCATTGGAAGTTGCTCAAAATGTTTTATTTCTAAACAAAACTGATTTTCTTTCAGGCAGTACCAAGCAGTTGTATAATTCATCATTGCTATAAGATCCGTTTTTTGTCTAAATTATGGAAAATTACTTTTGTAATTTTCCATAATTATTATGGAAAATGAATTATTCCAAGGAAAATGAAATAAATATGAAATGAATAGCAAATTTACAAGTATTTTCCTTGTTTTATTGGAAATATTTTTAATTCATGACTTTCTGGCTGCTAATTATTGTAAGTGTGGCATACAATCCAGCTGAAATAAAACCCTATTAGGTCCCTGAGATATCACAAGGATATATAAGGATATACTGTTAGGAGGTATGTTTAACTTTCCTGTCGGAATCAATTAAACTTTGCTTGCCAGGTGAAGTGCTCTGAAAAATTGACCTTATCTAGTCTATATATTAAACCCAAATACTCAACCAAAATCATAGAATGTGTGCTGCTGATTCACCTTCAGCATCTTATGGTGTTATCTTTTTTATAACTTTTGAAGTAGATCTTGCTGTATAATGCCAGTTATTGGGGAAAAGACAGAATGAGAAATTTCTTTATAAAAGTGATCGTTTTTTAAAATGTGCAGGGCAATCCTATCTCAATGTCACTATTCAATATGCAGTCATTCTTTTATTTTTGAAAATTGCTCCTTTTGAAGATATTAATGACTTTTAACTAGATTAGATACAGTTTACAATGAAAATTAACATTTATTATTGGCTGGTAATGATGTTACCTAAACTTACTTACAGTGCAATACAGAGCATGTACCAAGAAATAAATCTTACTGTCAAATGGATTTACTTCTAAGTGACTGGGTCTACTATTGCAGACTTAGGCATTATTTTGAATGCTTGATATATGAAAATGTATGTGATCTAAAATAAATGTAAAACCTTATTTTTAGAGTTGAGAAGTGTTTATCTAATTATTAACTGCCTTGCCTAATAACAGGTACATGTGAATGAAACAGACGCAAGAACAGCTCACACTGGGAAGAAAGCAATTTAATGAAATTCAGCTGGAAAACCAATTAAGCTTAACTTTAATTTGTAAGCAGTATTCTGCTTGCTGATTAAGGAGGTCTGTTTTGTAATTTCCCACCTGTTGAATTCAATAAACATTTCTATTAAAGTCAGTGAAGTCTGAGAAATCAGCTTTCTTGCAAATGTGTTAAATTACCAAGCAGCAGGGAGTTTGACCTAAGTATGGGTAAGGCAGGACAGGTCCACTCAGATAATTCTGCCAATCAAAATCAATAAAGTAGATGACAGATTTAGATACTAAAGTTTTGTAAAAAAAAAAAAAAAAAAACAGACTTACTGCTGCAGTCATCAGTGTTGCCCTTTAGGATTTTTCAATTAATGCTGAAAAGCAGGATTATTGATTTTTGGATTTTGAGCATATCGTCCTTAGGATTGCCTAAGTGTTCTTTCTGATGCTCAGACTTAAACTGATAGTGCTGGAGGCATAGTTAAACTCTTTTCTTAGCAATAATTTTGTAGTCTTAGTGGAAGGCAAGGGAACTGGCTTTATAAAATAATCATTTACACACCCCTCCAGATAGTGCAGGAGTCGGATGGTCTGGACATTACTCCTTTGTCTGAAGGCCAAGAGTGAGCAGTATCTTCTCTAGGAATTAGCATACAGTCACAGATTAAGACATTTGACTGTTGTAAATCTGCTTTCCAATATGTGGGACTAGAAGGACAGCACTCCATCCATCCCTAATATAAAGAGGGTATTAGTCCATCATGTGCGGCTCTAAAGTTAAGCATACAGTTTTGCTGTTCCCTTTCTCAGTGTTCTGTTGCCTACTTACTTGTTCCATGCATATGCACACTGGAGTGTATATGCATGTGAATGTGTACACGCATATGTAAAGTATAGGCTGAGAGAGGATAACAAAATGAACTATTGCACGCAAGAAATTTACGAAGCTCACTCAGCTGCCAGCAGCAACTGCTACATGCAGCCTTCGGAGTATTGCACTTATCTCGAAGATAGCCAGAGTTACAGCAGTTGCGATGCTCAGGTCCTGCACAATAATAACATATATATGGAACAGGCCTGGGTGGTGAATCAGCCTTATACCTGTAGTTACCCTGGAAACGTTTTTAAGAGCGAGTACTCTGACATGGACATGGCCCTGCATCAGTACAACCAACCGGAATATTTCACTGAAGAAAAGCCTACTTTTTCTCAAGTGCAGTCACCAGCCTACTCTCAGAAAAAAGGTAGGGGGCAATTTTGTTATTTCTTAAAAGCAAAAAGAAAGAGCGAGAGAGAGAACAATAACATTTATCTGCATCGAATTCTTTACAGAAGAAAAAGCATACATTTTTTTCCACTAGGCTGAGTTACATGTTTGAATGTGAAGACTGCCTGTTTAGAGTTGGAAACAGTAGCAACAGATGTTGCTAGGTGATTGGAAGAGGCTTTATTTTGGGGAGGGGTAGATGATAAAGACATGCAGGTATTTTTTACATTAATCTCAGGAAGCTTTTTATGTATATACAATATTTTCCTACTGCCAGCCTACCATGCTATTTGTTTGTATGTGGTCTGAATGAATGAAAGTTTCTCCCTAGCAGGCAGTTCATTCATAGTTTGTCAAAATGTGTTGTCTTCTCAGCCTTCGTCTCTTAAGTGAACACCGTCTATTTAGCACTATTTAGTTCTCAAATATGTGCACAGAAATTGCCGTACTGTTAATTTGCAAAAAGTGCTAATCACTGGATTTTTCCAGAAATATAAAACAGTCCAGTAAAAAAAGGCTGTGAGAGAGACAAAATAAAACTTTACTTTCTTCCTTGTCCAGTTGATCAAATAGTTGGGTTGATGGTTGAGCTAATGGCTGGAATAAGAGCATAATTCTAAATAAACCATTCCTGTGCAATATTGAAGGATGCCTTTATTTCGAATGATATTATATGATATTTCACAGCAAGCAAACTACTCAACGTTTGTGAGAAAGATTTAGCTGCATTTATATGAAAATACTGTTAAAATTCTCTGTAATACATATTGTTTCATTATAGACCAATACTGAATTGTCTTTACAATGTTAAATGTTACCTTCCTTGACAGTGCTATCGGTTGTGTTTCCTTAACACTGCAAGTAAGTTGAGCTTGTTCAAAGTATATGGACTAGTTTTTGATCATTATCCTTCAGCTAAAGGCTGAATTATATGCAATTAAAATCTAACTGAGTTAATATATAGAATAGCCATTTGTTTTAAAGCAATTCTGTAGAGGAATGTTATCTATTTAAAATAGTATGTCAAAATAGTAAAAACTGTCCTTTTGCTCAGCTTGAGATATACCCAGTAGCATTTACTGTTCTTAAATTATTGCCTTCAGTAGACAAAATTATTCAATAGTTTTTTTAAAAGATACTAAAGTCTAGAATTTTTTTAGAAATTACCAGAATGGAGTTAGGTAACAGTCCCCTTCACATTTAAAATGTTCCAATCTGAAAAACTGACCAATATCACTTCATGTGACAAAAGTTTAATGCTGTATTTAAAAACTGGGCTTTAAAAAGAAAAAAGAAAGTAACATTTTCTTTGTTCTTTTTATTTTCCATCTAATTCTATTTTTATTTCTTTTATTTCTTTATATTTTTTTCTTCTTTGTTTTTTGAATCTTAATGTAAATAAATAGATATATATACTTTTTACTTTGCTCATCTTTTTCTCATTTTTATTATGTGAAATGTATGTGATTGGAAGACATAAAATCAACAAACACACTATTTGTTTTGTTGGAAAATAATTAGTAATATAGTTAAGAAAAACTGCATGATATTTGCTATCACCTCCACAAATATAACTTTACAAGATTTCTGTCCATGTACAATTTGTAAAAAATTATGTGACTTTAAAATAAAATAATTCAGTTGATGATTATCAATTTATAATAATATAAAATGTGTGTATGTATTGTGCTTTAATATTAGATTTAATACAAACCAATAATTTTAATTTGGTAATTGTTTTTATAACTAATCTTATGTTAGCAAACATGAAATATTATTTTCTTTTCTCTACTTTTAACAATCTCAGTAGATATTTCATTGAATTTTCATTGTGAGATTTCCCTTTATTAATATTTTCTTGCTTATTTTCAGTTGAATATAAAAGCTTTCCAAATATGTGACAGTAATATGTTGCTATCCATGAATGAAAATTCATATGACTGCAAACCATTGTTAATCGATTTTGAGTCAGCAGAGATAGTGTGATATTTTTATACTGCATTTGTTGATCAAATTGTATTGGAAACTTTAAACACATTTCACAGTACTTTTTATGAGATGCTTTCAGCCAAGCCCTGATAAAAATTTGATCAGCTAATCCTCTCCTGAAGGCAGACAGCTGTAATATAGAACATTTGTGACACTATTGATCCAAAATTGATTTCCTTCTTATTTTTCATGCACATTTTTCTTGCTGCTAGCAAAGTCTTAATATTACCTCATTAAAACAAAATTAAGATTCAAAACAGGTGTTCACAGTTGGCTTTACAGGCTCTTTGTATTCATTTCATGTTACTCTGAGTAATTTGACTTGCATTTGTTATAATTGCTATTATGTTTGTATAGGCTACTGTCTAAAAAATCATGAAACACATCTTATACATTTAGATTATTCCTTAAACAGAAGGTGGATTTCTGGGTTTCTAATTCTGAGAAAAACTTGTGCTTATAAAAGTTGCATAGCTTGTGGGGGAAAAAAAGATCCACATAATTGGTAGGATACAGTCTTAATTATAAATAGCCAGAACCTTATGAAACATACAAGTTTTACAGTTTAATCATATATTCCCAGCTGTTAGTTTGAAAACTTTCATTTAAAATCTTAGCTATCTTTAAAATAGCAGAAAATTAATCAGGAGGACCAAAATCAGGATCTTTAAAATATTATATGCTAAAGTTACTCATGGATTATTGGTTTTATATATGGTCACAGCAGCAAAATTATGATATGCACAAAGATAGAAGAATACAAAAATATCCACAACAGAGGAATGAACAGTGAAGATGGTAGAACATGCAGAAACAGTGAAGATGGTAGAACATGCAGATTGTTTTATAGAACAATCATAGAGTTTTTTATTATGTTTTTTCCATAATTTTTAACAGAACAGCCATTTTGTACTCTGTGGCTATCAATTCCATGGCAAAGATTGAGGGGGTAGGGAGAAGTGTAAGTTAACCTGCATCATTAAAGGGGATCTAAAAGGAAATAATAATGTTTGAGCTTAGCACAGATAAAATGATTTCCCTTGTTTTTCAGAGCAGACAAATTATTCAAAAAGCAGCTAAGTGGCCTTGCCTAAGGAATCTAATCTAATTCTTCCTCTGCCTTATCCAGCAATTGATTCTACCTTAACTTTATGGATATATGTATTTCTAAATTAGTTTGAGCCAGGATTCAGTTTGATCATCAGTCATATTAGAGTTATATTAATTGGTATATTATTATAAAATGCATCTTTCTTCAAGTCAATAAGCCTCGTTCAAGTTTGGTTCAATATATCTGAGAACAATGCAACACGGATTTAAGAGCAAGATCTGCAATTGGCACATTCATGAATAGCTAGACAACTGCTACTTATCACAGGGGCTGGAAATAGGTTCCCTGGGCTGGGAGCTTTGACAATTTGCTCATGCAACACTCTACATGGGGAGAACTCAGCTAATATCCTGTAATTTTCTTCAAAAGAGCTACTCTTTTCCTGTAAAAAGGACTCTGAGGTATTTTTGCTTCTGTGAATGAAATGCAATACAGCTCCCTGAAGCATCAGCAGCAAGAAGAATAAACTTGAAAATTCAATTGTACACAGGAGCTCCTTATCTATCAGTATCACACCTCTGCTGATGTATTTTAAAAAGGTCAAATGTGGGAGCTATTTTTACAGTGAATCCTGTTGGTGCCTGTTACTGGTAGCTTTTGGCTAAAGACCTCAGTTTCAGGAAGTAGGTGTGTGAGCTCCATAAGGTTGCTGGCTTTATGCATTCCCAGCGGTACACACAGAGCCAAATCCGAACAAATATCTTTTATAAAAGCTATACTAGTTAAGGAAAAAAAGCTGTATTTAGGCTTATATTCTATGCAAACCTGTATCTCATCTTCCCCAGTTTTAATCACCACAAACACTGAACATGATATTGATGTGCCCAGAGCCCAAATTTCAGAGCATGCTGCATGGGGCCCTTTACATCTAAATAATAAAATCCCTTCTATCCTTATATTCCTTAGGGAATTGTATTTTATACTCTTAAGGATTAGATGCACCCAATTTTTCCTTATACTAGCATGCTTTAATATGCACCAATGAAAATTCCTGAGATAGCATGTACAAATCCCCTTGGCCCTCACAAATTATATTATAAATAGTTGGGGTGCAGTCATTTTTTAAAAATCCAATAAAAACTACTTCCAGCAGGTGTTACCTACACCTAGAGAAAAAAGGATGTAGATGAAGCCCAACAGTCCCCAGTCTAGTTCTTATTTCCATAACTGAGCTACAGAGAGAAATTAAACCAAACCAGAAACACCCCTGCAGCCTCTCAGAGCTGAATGGAGGAACAGAAGCAAGAATCATTTAACAAGGAAAACAATGGGACCGGACATATAGAAGCCAGAAGGTCCCAAAAGTGCAATCTTTTATCTCAAGGCTGCCTGTTTGACTGGCAATGGCATCATGAGTAGCTGGGAGTTCTGTGTTAGTTTGTGTTAAGCATAATTTCTGTTAGGGTCAAAGGATTCTTCCAAGTATTTATCCCTTACCCTCCATTCTTCTAGGCTATGGCTTGCTGACAAATGGCACAGAGGCAGATATTCTAAAGCAACTATTGCGTATGTGTGTGTATATAATTTTATTGAAATTTTTAATAAACATAGTAAAAACTAATACAAACTAAAAGAAAAGTGCTGAAAAAAGAAAAAATAGAAAAGAAAAAAAGACAACAAAGACAGTAATGAAGTGGCTTCCAACCTTCATCACACCGGGTATAAACTAATCTACTAACTTTTCACCCTCTTTTAGAGTTACAAATAAAAAAATTTCTCCCCATAGCGTAACTTTTACCTATATGCAATCCAGAAATCATAATCTTTTCAATCCTAGTTCAGCAAAAAGTTTATTAGGAGTTACCAGAAATATCAAACAAATAGTTTATCCCTGGTCAAATAGTCCAACTTTCTTGTTGCAGCTGTTCCGTATTCAAATCCTTTTCTTCCCATTAAAGAAGTATCCCATTAAAGAAGCTTGTTACAACTGTTCCAAAAGTTACAACTTTTCTTGATTTGTCTTTTGTATTCCCATTTTGGTAATCTCAATTTTGTTGTCTTCCATGTCTTCAAACTCTATAATGTCTATATGTCAGGTAAAAAAATTTAATTTTTTTCTTATCTTCTAAAAGTTTATCCATTGAAATGTGTGTCCTTTCTGAGATATTATTTATTAATATGTCAGTCCATATAAAAAAATATTTAAGATAAGAAAAATGTTAACTCTTTGCTGCCTGGTTCTGTGGTTCCCTCTAGTGTCGTTCTGCAACCTTCATCAAGCCTCAGGTCCTAATACGGTTTTAGTTTCGGTCATTTCCCATGAGGATATTATTTAATTATATACTTGTTTTTCAAATCTTACAACAAAAATAACCAATATTACAAATCTCTCTGGTTTCCCAATCTGTTTAAAACTTTCTTAAATCAAAATCCCCCCTTTCTTTTTTGCTTTTTGCTAATTGCATATTATTTTAAATTATTGAAATTCTATTTAAAATTTCTTAGATCCAAAGAAGGTAAAACACACCAGGTGTCAAATTAAGCTCGCTCTTTTGAAGGTCTCTAATATCCATAAAATGGTTAAATTGAGCATTTCCCTTTTTTGTATAAGAACTTTATTAATTTTTTCGAAGTGTAGTTAAAATACAAAATATAGAATATAGGAAAGCTGGAGCATAGAACTAAAGAAAAAGAAGAAACTATAAAAGTGCAAGCAAATAGAAAACAAAAACAGAGTGTGTCAACAGAGTCAAACAGAGTCAACAGAGTGACTTTCTCCAATACAAATATGAATAAGTTTACAAATATAATCTCTTACCATTGATTAAATTTCAGTAACATTATTTCTATCAAAACAAACCATTTAATCACTAAAACCCAAAATCAAAACATTTTTTTCTAGCACAAGCAAATAATCTAAAAGTGGTTGCCAAATAGAAATAAATCCAGAAACAGTGTTTTCTCTTATTAATGCTGTTAACTTAGCCATTTGAGCCAAATACATTAATTTAATGATCTAATCTTCCAGTGTAGGTATTTGTAAATCTTTCCAACACTGTGCATGTAAAAGTCTTGCTACTGTAATCATATATAACAGCAAAGTCCCATGTTGTTTCTCAAGTTCCTTCTCCATCAAACCCAAGAGGAACATTTCTAGTTTTTTTTTTTGTAACTCCACTTGGAGGATCTTTTCAATAATAGCACATATTTGATCTCAAAATTTTTTAGCCTTCTCACAAGTCCACCAAAGATGATAAAAAGTTCCTTTACCCTGTAAACATTTCCAACAAACATTCTTTACAGTATTATATATTTTTGACAACTTATCAGGAGTTAAACCACCCAGAGTCCCCCTTTTCTGGGGGAGATGGGCAGTAATAGAAATTTGAAAAATAAATAAATAAATACCAGTGATGCATCATTTTATAAAAATTCTCTTAAGTTATAATTCAAAGTAAATTTCAAACCTTTGTTCCACATGTTTTCCCACTGCTCCAACATAATATTGTATCCAAAATTCTTAGCCAATTTAATCATGCATTCTTGAACATGTTCATCTTCTAAATTCATCTGTAACAACAGTTTATATATCTTTGTAATAACATGTTCATCATTTATACAGAGTTCCATTTCAAATTGAGTTGTTTCATTAACAAATTTAAAATTATTTTATCCACTTTAAAACGTTCTAACGATTGCATATATGTAAACCAATGACATGTGAAACCTTCCAACTCTAGCATTTCCCTTGGTTTTAGCTTTAGTTCACCCTCTTCAAAATTTAACAGATCTTTATAATTTAACCAACTTATTCCTTCCACATTTTCTCTTCTAACAAATGCTTCATGAGGTGACAACCATAATGGTACATTAGGAGACAATCTTGCTTTATATTTATTCTAAACTTTCAGTATGACACTCTGAACAAAGTAATTTTTAAAATCCTTATTAACTTTAACTTTATCATAGCACAAATAGGCATGCCACCCAAATCTCCATTCATGTCCTTCAAGATATAATAATTTCCTGTTCTTTAAAGTTATCCATTCCTTCATCCAAAGCAAACCACAGGCATCAAAATACAATTTTAGATCAGGCAAACCCAAACCTCCTTGTTCTTTGGCATCTTGTAAAAATTTATATTTAATTCTTGGTTTCTTGCCTTGCCAAATGAACTTCAAAGTATCTCTCTGCCATTGTCCAAATGTTAAATCTGTCGTCAAAATCGGTATAGTCTGAAAAAGAAACAGTATCCTAGGCAAAACATTCATCTTAATCACAGATATTCTCCCCATAAGAGACAATTGTAATTTTTCCCATCTCAGCAAATCCTTTTTCACATCATTCCAAATCTTAACATAATTATTCTGAAATAACATACTATTCTTAGTTGATAAAATCACCCCCAAATATCTAACCTTTTTTTCAATCTTGAAACCAGTCTTACCCATGAACAATTCTTGATTGGATGAGATCATATTTTTGGTTAACATTTTTATTTTTTTGTTTATTTATTTTAAGACCCGTCAATGACCCAAATTCTTTCAGTTTCTTCATCAGTTGTTCTGCAGTATCCAAAGGGTACTATCAAAACTAAATCATCAGCAAAAACTCTCAGTTTAAAAACGTCTTTTTTAATCTTTAAACCCTTTATTTGTTCGTCTCTTCTAACATCTCTATTAAAGACTTCCAGCACCAAAATAAAGAGCAAAGGTGACAAAGGGCATCCTTGTCTTGTTCCTTTTTGTATATGTCATGGTTCAGTTAACTCATCATTCACAGTGATATTTGTCTTTTGAGGTGTATAAATTGACTTAATTGTTAAACTGAAGATTTCCAAAGATGATTAGAAAATGAGTTCGGCTGGCTTTATGTCCTTAAGAAAAGCTTCGCTGCTGTTGAGAACAAAGGTATCATTTCCCTCGGCTCCTGACGCTCAAACTCACAGGAGACCATAGCCTCCTCTCAAGGAGCTGCCATTCAGGGCACTCATGGGCGATCTCCTGATCTCTCCTTCTCTGGAGAAATTTGAAGGACCAGTCTATTCGCCAGTCTTTCGTTCTGCACAGCAGTCGTCGTCCCTGCTCATTCCTGGAGACGTCTTCAGTCATCCATGACTCACACCAGAAGTGAGCAACTACTGTATCTCAGTGAAAGAAGGGTGTGTGTTGAATGCATTATTGCTGCAAATTGCTTGCTTCTGCTATGCATATATCATTTACCTTCATTCTTTTCCACACATATAATTTTAAAAATATAAAGAGAAAATAAATCAGAAAGTTAAAAAATAAACCAATGAAAGATAAAGAAATAGGTATACCTTCTAAAGCTAAAAATCCTATTTACAAAAGCTTTTAAAGGAGTGCTTTAACTGACATTATAGGAAACCTAATTCCTTATAATGACTTGATTTATAAATGGCTCCTCTTATTTTCTGGTAAAGCCAATGTTCATATGAAATGTGTCATTCTTCTACGAATGGAACTATAACATGACATCCATATTAAAATCCTATGTATTTACCATAAAAAACATTCTGACCTAAATTGTATCCACAGTAATTGCTCATAGAACATGTTTACTAATTACTTATTCCCCTATTTTGTTTTTTTTAAAAGATTACGTGAATATACTTAATTAGATCATTACCTAAAAGCAAATATTACTTAAATGTAAAAGTAGTATAACCAGTATAAGAAAAATAATGGAAGTTCATGACTCTTTCATATAAAACCTGATATGTACTGTATGTTTCTGCTTTCAGTTCTTTTTTCAGAATCCAATTTTTGTAAGATATTTTCTCTCAGTTTCTCTGAGAGCAAACTAGATTTATAATAGAATGTTTTAGATGCTTTCTTAACTAATTATTTTAATTCATTCTTTTTTCAATATTTTGCCTAATTGATTCTATTTAAATATTTATTCAATATTTTCCTAAACTGATTCTGTTTTGGGGATTATTATTATTATTATTATTATTATTATTATTATTATTATTTGATTTTTATCCTGACTTTTTAAATATTTGGTCAAGGCAGTGAACATACCTAATACTCCTTCCTCCTTCTCTTCTCCCCACAACAACAGTCCTGTGAGGTGGGTTGGGCTGAGAGAGAGGGACTGGCCCAAAGTCACCCAGCTGGCTTTCATGCCTCAGGTGGGATTAGAACTCCCAGTCTCCTGGTTCACCACTACAACAGGCTCTCTGTTTATATTTTTAGATAGTGGTTTTAGGATATTTAGCTATGTCCCATCTGGAAAAGCCCACTTTAAGAAACAGCACATGCATTTTATAAGTAACTAAATAAGTTAGGTTAGTTTTACATAGATACTAAATCATTTACAGCTACTCTTGGATAATATTCCTCTGTACTTAATTCATGATTATGCATGAATTTCCCAGTGGCTGAATCTGGCTGACGTGTCCTTGATTTGCTGATGTGCTAATCATTAATCATTTTTAACATTAGGAGAAAGCTTTCCATTTACAGAATGTATAGTTGGTATCCTAAGTGAGACTGAACTACTGTAGTTGAACCTGCATAAAGTTTGCTTAACTGTTCCATTCTGGTAATTAAATTTTCATACTGTTGCAAGATTGTTGCAGGTTTCCATGATATGAATTTCCTGATTTCCTACACAAAAAGAAGTGGTGGCATATTAAGCTTTTGCACGTTGAAAAGAAAAGTACATCCTGCCTATAGACTTCTTTTGCTCATGAACTGTTTTACAGATTTGCTTTTCTGTATCTCATGCCTTCGTTTTTCTCTCCGCCCCATCCATCAGGTACATATAGTGGCTAAACATACTTTACTTCGTTAGGCTGTAGGCATTGGGCTAATGGATAGCACCTCCCATTTTATCTGCACATGTTATCTTTTTGTAAAGACAGAGAAAATAAAGGCATTGAGAGTTGTTAGTTTTTCTACTTTATTTGTAGTAAGTTGGAGGAGCTAAGCATGTGCTTAAATACTGTGCGTTGAAATTGATCTTTTAAATTCTTAATCTTGGATAGATTGTGCATTGCATGGATACATGTTGATTCTGGCAACAATGTTGTTTTTTTTTTTAGCAATTTCAGCTTCCTAATAATTTTCTTTTTGGATTTTATAATATCTTGATTCAGGCTGTTCAGTGTCTATGCATTTCCTACCTCTGTTTAAGAAATTGTTACGTCAGGGTAGTAAGTGACATTGGCATGCATTAAATAATGAGGATTCTTTTTCAGGTTATTTTTTTCATTGATAAAGTCTCTTTCTCTCTTATTCTTTGCAGGGTACATTCCCAGTTACTTAGACAAGGACGAGTTATGTGTTGTTTGTGGTGACAAGGCCACTGGATATCACTATCGTTGTATCACTTGTGAAGGTTGCAAGGTAATAATAGCAGAGTAAAGAGATAAGAGCTGGAAATCATAAGCTAGTTTGATCTCCAGTAATGGATATTACATAAATGGAAATGCCAGTTAGGGAACAGCATGTGTTATATGGAACAAAACAAGAATATTCCATTTTTAGTATCATAGAATTAATGTTTGCCACTTGCAATGGAAAGAAGGGTATCTTTTTATTAATTGATTTTTATTTTAAATACAATAAAAGTATAAAAAAATCAAAGTAAGGTAAGAAAAACACAAGAAAATATAAAATTATGACTTCTGCACTTCTTTCTATTGAGTAGTTACCACCTTACTCTTTCCCCTCCTTTATTTTTTTGTAATTCCCTTCCCAGAAAGAAGGATCTCTTCCCAGAAAGAAGGATAAATATTTTTGAAAACTTGTTTTTTGTGGATTTTTGGATTTTTTGAAGAAGGCAGTATAAATCACCATAGACCCAGTACGTTCTTTGGAACAATAGGTGTTTTATATAAGAAATCTAGTTGTGCTGACTGGGACTATGTTTTCCTTGCTACCTTGCAACTTCTGTCATTTATTAATGTTAATTTCAGAGTCCAATCCTCTCTTCTATTATGGCTATCACCAGATGTGAGTTTATATCAATTTTAAAGCAGGGCTGGGCAAGATGTGTGTGTGTGTGTGTGTGTGTTTGTGTGTCCTAGGCTGCAGGGTGAAAAATAGTGACAAAATGATATCACTGAAAGTAGAGAACAAATTTTGATTCCATTTTTTGTGATAAAAGAGTTGGGGATATTTTTTTAATAAAATAGTTGTACTAAACCTGTCAGAGATGTATACATTGTATTATTTAGTTTAAAAGAATAAGTGAACTGCTACCAAATTCCAATAGCATGTTCTTGGGGGGTTTCAAAGGCCTCAAGTAGCCCACAAGTTATGCCGTAAAGATTTTTGGAAGCTGGATCTTCTCCTGGTCTCCATCTGCCTCAGGCCAAGTGTTTATCCAAAGGAATAAGCAGTGCATCTAGGATAATCTGTGCCTGTGATTTCGAAAACCTTTTCTCCCACCACCTTTTCTTAAAAAAAAAAAAAAAACCTCTTTGAAAACTTTTTTTAATCATCCAGCTCATATTAGCCAATTATCTCTCATTACAAAATCAGACCATTAGTAATAACATTTTCTTCACTTTACTTTTCCAGCGAAGTTGTCCTAACTAAGAATGTAATTGAAAAAAGTAAAACATAAACACTCCAGTTCAGTTGTAAAATATATTGCCATGATAGCTCTTTTATACGTTCCCCTAAGCATGAATCTTTATTTTCAGTTTATATAATGGGCATCTGTTGAATATTGATTTAAATGTGAGTGTAGGAAAAGAAGGGAGATAGCAATGCAGGAACAAGATAAAAAATGTGTTGGGTTCTCGCATAACTTGAATGTTTAATGTTGGGAGTGATATGAAGCATTTCATACATTACACTAAGTCAGAATCAAGTAGCTACTTAGTGGCTTAGTGTAGTGTGTGAGCCAGGCCATTCTTTAAGATGCACTAAATTTTGCCTAATGTATTCCATAAATCACTTCATAATAACATTCTTAAATCATTCAAGTCTCTGTTTCACAATTCTCCTTATGAAATGTTAATCAATTTACATTTAATTAAATATAATTAAATGTACCAAAGAGTTTTTCATTTTTAATTTTAGTTCCCTACTGTCATATGTGAACCAGGCATGTTACCATTGATTCACTGAGTCTGTTATTCATCTTCAAAACTGTTCTAGAGCTGAATAATAAGGAAGCTCTCTGCTCTCTTCATAACTAGTTTCAACTTCTGGTTTCTTCATAACTCAGCACAGGAGATGGGAATCAGATGCTGTTTTATACAAGTTAGTATAGAATTAAAAGGGATTTCATGACCATTAGAATCATAAACAGGAATCATATCTAAGCCATTCTTACACCTATTTCAGATAAAGATGTTCAGTATATTATGGCATAGAAAATGTTCTTAAGATGTGTCTGGTCAATCTATGAATTGAGTCCACCTAAAGTTTAATGGTATAAAATCTACTTTGTACCTGTCTTATGTGCATTCAAATATCATCCAAAAGTTAATATCCATCTGTGCTGTTTTAATTATAAAACACCTGGTGTGATTATTTCCAGATGTCACAGGATTTTTGGAGGGTTGGGATATCAACAATATACAATAATTACTAATCTCCACCTTGTTTAAGAGAACACTCCATGAACTGGAAAAATCTGTCAGTCCTAATCTTATTTTCTTGAAATAAGCTCTTATCATTGATAGCAACTGAACAAGAGTTAAATACAACATCTGTACAATTTCTCGAAGTAAATAGTTGAAACCAGTGCAGTTCAGTATGATGCATGTTCTTGTTTGCCAAGATTTACTTCTAAAACCATCTTCTGAAAAATTAAATAAAATGTAAAACTGATGCCCAGAATTTATGGGTAGGCTGTACTGTAACTTAATATCATAGTTGAGCTTCAGATTCCAGGCTGAGAAACCAAAGAAACTGCAATTCTAGAATTATATTCCATATTCTTAATGATTTATAATACTGTATCCAGAAAAGTGAGTAATTTGGTGTTTTTTGCAAATCCCTATGCATATAGGGTTTTTTCCGAAGAACAATTCAAAAAAATCTTCATCCAACTTACTCCTGTAAATACGAAGGAAAATGTGTGATAGACAAAGTCACAAGAAACCAGTGCCAGGAATGTCGCTTCAAGAAATGCATCTATGTTGGCATGGCAACAGATTGTAAGCTCCTTTTTTTTAAATGTCGTTTGTTTTCATTAGACATGTTTATTTCAGTAAATGTAATTATCAGGATTTTTCTCCCAATTTTTAATTTATATTTTTATACACTGGTTGAGAATATTGATTGATGTGTTCCATTAATTTTCTGCAGGGCTTTAATTTTCTGTTTACTCTTGAAAAGATTAGGCTTTCTTCTGGCCAGAATGATTTTGTGCAATATTAAGGAGATGAACAGTTTCTATCACAGGAGTGGGAACATTTTTGAGCAATGTCTTGCAGAGGGGGGGGGGGGGAAATCAAGCTTAAAGATTTGGAAAAATGGGAAGTTGGATGGTGTTGTTGAATGAGTCATCCTGCAGTTGTTTGTTTTATTTTTAGCCAGAAAGAAAAGGAACATTATTTCACTTCTAAGAAACTAGAGGATATGGCTGCAAAGTTAACTCTTTGTAAGTTTGTATTCCCAAAGTTTCTCAGGATATTTGCAGTAGCATCTTGATTGCTGTGAATTGGAGTAATTGAAATTAAAAATGTCAACCTCAGCATATTAGTCTTAACAGTTTATGAGAATATAGACAGTTAAAAATCTTATTAAGAATATTAGGAAAGCAATCCAATAATTTTTTCTGCATGTGTAAAGAGGTCTCCTGCCAACCTAGCAGTTCGAAAACATGCAAATGTGAGTAGATTAATAGGTACTGCTTCGGCGGGCAGGTAACGGCGTTCCGTGTAGTCATGCCGGCCACATGACCACGGAACTGTCTACGGACAAACACCGGCTCTTCGGCTTTGAAACAGAGATGAGCACCGCCCCCTAGAGTCAGACACGACTGGACTTAATGTCAAGGGAAACCGTTAAAGAGGTGTTTAGATTTTTAGAACATAAAAAAATGTTTTTCAAAACCATTTAGCTTATGAATAATCAAGTTACTAATCACGATGTCTAGATATTATCTTAGTATCATAGGTAGTATACTTCTAAATACCATTTGTTGAGTAATATAAGAATGGGATAGTAGTACTATGCTCAAGAACTCTGTCTGGGTCCCTCTAAGTATCTAATAGCAGCTGAATGCTATTCTTGGCAGTCCTTTGATCTGATCCAACAGGATTCTACCTAGGTGCTTATACACTATGTCTATTCTGACTGGCAGTGTCTCTTCAGGTATGAAAGGTCTTTCCTACATCTCTCCTTCATCCTTTTAATTAGAAAGCCTAAATAGTTAACCTGTGATCATTTGCATGCAAAATGTGTTCTGTACCATTGAGTAGGGATGATTGGACACAATCATTTTGGGCAAAATATTTCTATGCAGCATTTTTTTTCTTCTAGATTTGGGATAAAAAATGGGTAGTAAAAAATGCTTTATCATTTAGTGACAAAGAGGGTTAGATTTACTTTTCTTAGGTTTATAACTTGACCAGAAATCACCTCATCTCCCCTCTCCACTGTTTCACATAATATAACTGGATTTTCTGACTAGCTTTACTCTTGATGATGCCTACATTGGACATGGGATCATCGTCACCCTTTCTCGACAGGGGCCAGCCTGCCAGCCATTGAGGTTATGTTCTCACACTAGAGACTCCATCTTGGGGACGACCTGTCCCTGAAGCAGGCTAAAGCCAAATTAAGATGATCTGGCAGGAAACTAGTGTTTTCAGTCAAAAATATTACAAGCCCTTCTTGTTCTCACTCATGTGGTGGAGGAGCGTGAAGGAACTTACAGGGCTCCAACTGGCCTGCTGCAGGACCATCCCAGCTGGCCACAAGCCTCTGCACGTCCATGGCCATTTCTCTTTTGGCTGCCGGAAAGAACAAAGTGTTGTTTGGCAGCCAATTTTTTTCTTTCTTGGCTTTGGTATGAATACTTGTACCTTGTGAAAGTTGTATTCCATGAGGCCAGTATTCCTATCAGTAATCTCCCTGTCCCAACCTCAGAGATTGTAGGGAGCCTCACTGCCCCAGCATTGCTGCGTTTGTCATAAAGGGCATTAGCAGTTTTCCTCGGCAACCACAGAGGTAAGGGCAGCGATCACCATAGTGGGAAGCACCAAGGGATCTGTGCAGGGGGCAGGGGGAGAAGGGGAAAAGTCTGCCCCTTGCTCTCCCACCAGCAGCAGCAGCAACAGAAATCATTGCTCGCCCCCTCATGTGAAGGTAGCAAGTTTGCTGGCCTCATTTTCGAGGCATAGCAAAAAGACTGCTGTGAGGGCAGTGACTTTCCGTCTTTTCTCCAATCTCCAGCACAGGAGAACACATCATCAGGGTGTGGGAAAGAGCTCATAGATGTCCCTTGCCATACGTTCTTTATCTTTCTGAAGGGAATCTCTATACTTGAGGGTCCTCTTTGTGGCAGTCAATTGTTGGTCAGTCAGGATTCTCTTTTTATGTGGTGGAACCCTTCATATATACATCTTGATTCATGTAAGGCTCTTTTGGATGATCCCCACTTTCCATGGGTGATGGCTGTAATGGCATAGCTCCATGATTCCCTCATACATCATTGGATATGGAAGATCATGTGATTATCCCAGCTATTTTTGTACCCTTTCTTGTTTTAGAATGCACACAAAATTGGAATATTTTATTTTAATATTCTCTGCCTCAACTTTGGATCTTGAAGATATTTATATCCCTACAGAGAGATCTGACGAGGGTTTTTTAAAGTGTTCAACTTACTATTACATAGAATAGGCCAGAAATAATAGCACCAAAATCATAGTTTTGTTTTCCCATGAATTTCCATGACTTGGAATTGATTTGATCTTGGAGGATGTGCTTTACTAGATATAAAAGCTCCAGATTTTGCACTGACTAGTCATTCTGTTATTTGTTCACTACCAAGATAGGGTATTACCTTAAACACCAAAAGAGATAGTGAGTTCCATATAAGAAGTGTTTCTAGTCTCTTTTTCTGTAATATGTTCTCTCCTGGTTAGTGGTGTTGGATGACAGCAAGCGACTAGCAAAAAGAAAACTGATTGAGGAAAATCGGGAGAAAAGACGTCGAGAAGAATTACAGAAAACAATTGGAGTGAAACCTGAACCGACAGATGAGGAATGGGAGCTTATTAAAATTGTTACGGAAGCACATGTGGCCACAAACGCACAAGGAAGCCACTGGAAACAGAAAAGGAAATTTTTGGTAGGTGCTACAACAGTTTAGAGCCTTTGCCTGTGACAAGGGTGGAGAACCTGCAGCCCACAGTAACTGTACTTGCTGAACATTCATGGGATGGTTTTTGCCATTTTGATGCAAGAAACCCATGGACACTATATTGTAGGGTTAATATAACTAGAAAAAAACAAAGATCTCAAAATCCTTCCTCCAAACCCAAGAAAACAAATTCCTAGCCCACCCATTTGCATCACCACCCCACCCACTGCCACCCTTGAGCTCCTCCCAAATGTAAATGCCACCCTTGGCTGCCAAAGGTTTGCATAGGTGGGAGTTCAGGAGACTGCATGACTAATATTCCCTGATAGACTTGCCTTCCTTTAATTTGTTTAATTGTGTTTTAATGCCATCTGTACTAGTGGATGTCACCATGTTTTGTGATCGTGAGTTGTATATTAAAAAAATGCAGCATAGTTTTGTATATGGAGAAAAGATTGTTGTTTGTATTGTGCAGTAATAATTTTAAAAAATAGAACACAATAGCTTATGAACACATGGTTATGCCTCACATGATTACTGCAGTAAATAAACAAAAATCCTTCATGGTAATCTTCTGATAAAGCTCCATGGAAACCACTGATGTCATTGGGACTATCCTAGCATATGGACTGTTATTTTTCATACTGTTACTGCACATTTAGTATTTAGTAATAATTTAGTAATTATTATCCTTACCCATTTTATATTTTCTTACTTAAATATGGATATTTTCAAGTTATAAGAGCTCCTCCTAGAGGAGAAAGGTTTGGTTTTGGGTAATAGCAGAATGATATAAAAATCTTCAGTCCATTACTTAAAAAAAAGTGAAACATGTTATATTACTGGATTTTTCTTGTATTCCATAATTTTCTGTACTGGGTCTTGGGGTAAATTCTAATCCAACAGGGCAGAACTTTTTTCAATCTGAGGGCCACAACCAAAAATGGGCTGGGTTGGAATAAACAAATGCGTAGAAGCAAGGTAAAAAAAATAATAAATTTTATTTAATTTACATAGAAGTTAAATCACATTAATTAAAGTTTATGATCATATATAACTATTCCCCATTTATTTAATATTCTTCCTCCTATCACAGCAAAAACTATAATTCAGTAGTACCTTTAGGAGGCCTCAAAAGTCTGAGGTTGTGTACCTTCTAAACTAAATGGACAAACTGAAACCAATACAGTGGTCCTTGTCACTGTTTAGGAATTTTTTGTAAAGTGAAAAGTGAAGTCTGAATGTTTGAATTATGAGGTATCATAGTGATTTTCCTACAATAATTTCATAAAAGAAGTGTAATGGTTGCCTATTCTGAAACACTATCAGACTCATGAACAGGAATTCAAAGATATCTGATTTATTAAAGAATAGTATGCAGGATCACAGAGAAAGCTGAGAATGATGAAAGCGTGCCAAATTCAAACTAAAAACCCTTGGTGCAAATGAAATCCCTCCCCCCCCCCCCGTAGAATCTTCCCACGTTCACAATCCCAGGTGCTCCTAACAGTTTCTGATGGTCTGCGGGAAAAGTCCTTGAACAGAGCACATAACCCAAACACATTCCATTGAAATGAACATAGATACAGAGGCTTCACAGCAGCTCCCTCCCAAACAGAAACGCGCGTCAGCGCCATGGCATGTGAAACGTTACGATGTATAAACTACATTGAATCAGTGAACATGACAAGAAGACCAAGAGCACCAGGCTGTTTTGCTCCAGGGAGTAGGACCTTAATTATCTTAAATTATGGAAAGACAAATTCCAGTTGAACGTAAGGAAAGATTTCCTAATGGTGAGAGCAAATTGATTGTGGAACAAATTACTAAGATACTGGTGTGCTCCAATTCCCTGGAGTCAAGCCTGGCCCCATCCACACAGCCTCCTTGCCCTGAGTGAAGACACCCCATTGATTGTTTCCAGAGGACATGTACTTACACCAGCACCTGTCTATCATCAGCCCACAATGGAGGCAGCCCAAAGAAGTGTGGGAAGTGTTTTTTCCCTTTTATCCCAGCTGAAGACCTTTCATCTGGACAATCATGGTGCATGAAGGAGAAGGCTTGAGATGACGCAACTGGAGGCAGAAATCTGCTTGGCTCAAATTGGTCCAGCAGGTCTGCTGTCCCTGGGCTGCTTTATGAGGGAAACCAGAACTCTAGCTTTCACTGTCACTCTTTTTTCCCTTTTGTAACTGGATTAGTCACGCAGTAGACATAGAGAAAGGGAAGCTCTGAAATTGTTATCCCACCCTTGGCTTAATGATGTAATTGAAAATGTAATTGAAAGTATCTGGCTGTTCTACTTCTGTGGCCTGTGAAGTGAGGCATTCCTTTTCCAGTGGCTGCTGTTCCCAAGGAAGCCCTGGTTCTTCACTTCATCTCTTCTCATACTGTTCTTAGAGTAGTTTACAGTTCCTAAACTGATCCCCAGAGCAAAACCTTTGCTCAAGCTCCAGCTCTTCAACACATAGGTGGCTGCCAAAAAACATACACACAAATCTCTTTGCTGCCTGCTAATGGTTGACCCATCAGCCCATATTAATAAGGAATAAATCATTCCAACAATGGTATGAGAAGGAAGTAGGAAAAAAATGGTAGTGCATGGGATAACCAGAGCATTCTGCATGTCAGTTGGAGAAGCCAATTTAGAGTATTCGTTTAAGAAGTTTATAAGGGCTTCTTATTTTCATCTAATTGTAAAACCATACAACACAGACAGCTATCACAAAAATAAACAAATACATAAAATATGATAATTTAATATTAGTACAAATAGCTGTCAATAGCAAGATCAGACAAAACCTGGATAAACTGTTGGCAGAAATCATTAAGTGACATAATCTCAATGGCCATCACCCAGTTTTAACGCATAATCCAGATACTGAATGTTAATACCAGAAACTTTTATGGGAACTTTTCCATATGCTGAAACATAGGAAAGGCAGAAGTATACATGTCCATGTAGCATGCAGAATTTGCCCTGACATAAAAGTAAATTAAAAAGTAGGCTCTGAGACATCTAGCTGACTACTGCTAAAAGGAAAATTCTGAGTGAGATAACTCTGTCTTTCAACAGGGTACTCTGTTCTCCTTTTCTTTTGATCAAACCTACTTCTCACATTGTTTTGTTTCAAACTCTTTATTAAGTTGAACTAGATCACATTCTAGAGTAGTTATCCTTCCTCTCTTGCAGCAGAACACTAGGAAAACTTCTGTGCCTTTTTGTTTTGGGGCAGATGTCTTTAGGGCAGTCATACGAAGAGATTAGGATTACTTTGTCTATTATTAACAGACCTTGCTAACTTTATTTGTTCCCCTTCTAATTTTAATTTAGACACGGCCACAGAATTGCAAGCCAGTTTTCTTTTCCAAGGGAAAGAGTGATTGATCGATCAATTGACTATGTTCATTAAGCCAATGTCAACTCCCAGCAACCACATAGCAGGATTTTCTCCATTATGATCTGTCTCCAACCTGATCCTTCAGATCTTCCAACCTTAATTTAAATATCAATGTATGGATTGGACAAATTATGCAGCTATTAATTGAGATACAGTACATAACTGAGTAAATCCAAGATGGGGACCAGGGCGAAGACGCTGATCACAGCTTTCTAGGGGGGAGGACCCAGGTCTCTACCAGCCCCCACAAACCTGCTGTTTAGCTGCTTTTTAGCTCCCATGTCAGCTGGGGAGCTGAGGAGGGAATTGGTGGGCTTTCCGACCTTAAAATCGGGTTGGATTTGAGAGACAGGAGACAGGTGGGATCCCCCCTTGAAGGAAGTGGCAGAGCTTTTTGTTGGCGGAGGATTCTGGTGGTGGCGGTGACAAACATGGGGTGGATTTGGACGGACCTTCTGTGGACCCTGGCAGACCCTGGTGGATCCCAGCGAGCCCCTGCAACCCCCGGTGGATGCCCCCCAGCAGACACCCCTTGATAGACGGGGCAGCACCCCTTGACAGACTGGGTGGCTTCAGCTAGGTGGTGGAAGATGGTGGGCCTAGCGGACGGAGCTGGAGGCTGGAGCTTGTGCTGGCAGGAGTGAACGGGGTGGATCCCTACAGCCTTGGTGGCTTCTGAGGGGACAGCAGAGCAATGGAGTGCACCAAGCTTTGGGGTGACGACGGACTCCAGGGAAGCTCCTGTGGGCCTTGGTGAGGGGTGGCGGCCTTAGAGACTGCTGTGCCTCTTGTTTGAGATGGAGGGCCTGGGTGGAAGACCGGCCTTGATGGCAAGCTGAATATCAACAGGGTGGACTGAGGCTTGGTAGGGTGATGGACTTGGGTGGGGGAAACCCCCGAAGTGTGAAGGACTTGGGGGGTAGAGTGGTTTTGGGGGTAATACCCCATGGTTTTTAAGATCTTAAGGGATCTGTTGGGGGAAGCAGAGGACTCCCCATTCCCATCATATTAGGTGACAGAGGGTTGGGGGCCCTTGGTGTGAGTGAGGTACTCCCCCCCATAGGTGAGATACACAGGAGTGGGTTAGGATTGGCTGATGGTATGCAAGCTACCCACCCTAGTGAGAGACAGTTGGTGGTTAGGAGTGGCTGGAGTGTCTCACCTCTACTAGTGAGAGAAGTTGAGGGTGGGGCACAGTAAGGGTGTGGACAGTGGCTATGACCCAACAGTGCCAAAAGCGAGAGCTGGTGTGCTGGGGGGTCCCTCCATCACCCAGGGTGGATTGTGTGTGAGAGGATGGATGTGTGGAGAAAGGGTCCCTTGATTAAACCCAGGATTTCCAGAGGTCTGGGAGTGGAAGCTACTGGACTAGGAAACGGGAGGCTGTGGGGCAGGCTATCAGGTCAAGGTGGTAATGGGCCAGGGATGTTAATGATGGAACCTGCAGGGCCGGCCGTCTTTGGGGAAGACGCCCCTGGTGCTTAATACCGATGGCATGTTCCCACCCTCCGTGGTCATACCCAGGCCCTGGACAGCAGATCCTCAAGAGCCCTGGTCTCTGGCTGCTGCTTTTTAATGTCAGGTCAGCAAACAACAAAGCCCCCCTCATATGTGACTTGATCGCAGAGGAGGGAGCAGACCTAGTGTGTATCACTGAGACCTGGCTGGGTTCCAAAGGGAGAGTAGCCCTTTCTGAACTGTGCCCAGCTGGGTTCCAGGTGAGACACTGGAGCAGGGGAGGAGGGGTGGCATTTGTCATCAGAGAATCTTTAGTGGCCTTCAGGGGCACTGCTCCGTAAGTGGCTGGTTGTAAGACCCTGTTTTTCAAGCTGGGTTCCCAAGAACAGTTGGGGGTGTTGCTATTGTACCAGCCTCCCTGCTGTGTAGCAACCTCCCTGCCTGAGCTGCTGGAGGCTGTCTTGGGGTTGGCGGTGGAGTTTCCCAGAATTACGGTTCTGGGAGACTTCAACCTGCCATCCCTGGGACGTGCCTCGGAGGCAGCTCGGGAGTTCATGGCTACCATGGCAGCCATGGGCCTGTCCCAGATTATTTGAGACCCGACACAAGACAGTGGTGTCACCCCCTTGATTTTCTTGTCTGAGCAATGGCAATGTGATCTGAGGGGAGAGTTAGATCTGTCCCCGTTGACATGGTCAGACCACGCCCTGGTAACCCTGAGATTCTATTGTGCCACCCCACTCCGCAGGAAGGCAGGACCCATTCGATTGGTCTGCCCCCAGCAACTGATGGACCCGGTAAGGTTTCAGAGGGAGCTGGGGGTTATTCCCGAGGATCTGCTGCACGGTCCAGTGGAGGTCCTGGCCGCGGCCTGGAATAGGGCCGCAGCCAGGGCCTTGGACAGGATCGCGCCTGTGCGACCTCTCTTGCCTCATTTGACCCATCATTCCCCATGGTTTACGGAGGAGTTGAGGGTTTTGAAGAGGGTTAAGAGACGTCTGGAGGGCCACTGGAGAAAGACGACTGAATCTGACCAAACACAAGCTAGAGCTGTTAATAAGGCCTACCTTCTGGTGGTAAGACTGGCAAAACGTATTTCTTCGCTCTTATTGCATCCGCAGAATGTCACCCAATGGCCCTGTTTAAGATCACTTGATCTCTTCTGGGTCAGGTAGACTCAGTGACCCACTTACAAGGCCATTCAGAAGAGTTTTTGAAGCATCTGCAGGACAAAATCGCTCAGATCCATTCTAAGTTGGACGCTAAGCGTGAATCGGAGTCTGGGGAGATGCGAAGGGAGCGTACTTACCCCTTTAGCTGGGAACAGTTTGATCCTGTTGGGCCTGAGGAAGTGGATCCTCCAGACTGTTAATGCAACCACATGCCACCTTGACCCATGCCCTTCCTGGCTGGTAAAATCAGCCCGGGAGGTAACTTGTGGTTGGGTCCAGGTGATGGTTAATGCATCCTTGAGAGAGGGGGTGTTTCCAGCTGCCTTTAAGGAGGCACTGGTACATCCCTTCCTCAAGAAGCCATCCCTGGACCCTACAATACTGGGTAATTTTTGCCCTTTTTCCACCTCCCCTTTTTGGGAAAGGTAGTTGCGAAAGTGGTTGTGTTGCAGCTCCAGAGGATTCTGGAGGAAATGGATTATCTGGACCCCTTTCAGTCAGGTTTCAGGCCGGGATATGGGACAAAGACTGCATTGGTTGCACTTATGGATGATCTCTGGTGGGAGCAGGATGGAGGGAGTGCATCCATCCTGGCTCTCTTGGACCTCTCCGTGGCTTTCGATACCATCGACCATGGTATCCTTTTGGGGCGGCTCGGGGGGTTGGGGTGGGTGGTGTTGTTTTGTGCTGGTTCACCTCCTTCCTCCAGGGCCGTTCCCAATCGGTGGTGATAGGAGAGGAGAGATCCAATCCTCGACCCCTCCATTGTGGGGTGCCGCAGGGTTCAGTTCTCTCTCCTCTCCTATTCAACATCTACATGAAACGCTGGGTGAGATCATCCGTCACCATGGGATGAGGTATCATCAATATGCTGATGATACCCAGTTATATATCTCCATCCCAGGTGAAGTAAGTGATGTGGTCTCCACCCTCTCCAGGTGCCTGGGGGCTGTGGGGGTCTGGATGGGGAACAACAGGCTTCAACTGAACCCTGGTAAGACGGAGTGGCTGTGGATTGATGGCCCCTCGGTGTCCAGGAAGTTGTCATCTTTGGTTCTGGATGGGGTTGCACTGCCCCATTCAGAACCAGTGTGCAACCTGGGGTCCTCCTGGACTCATGACTCCTGCTCGAAGAGCAGGTGGAAGTCGCAGCCAGGAAGGCCTTTGCACATCATTGGGTGGTACATCAACTCTGCCCATTCCTGGATCGAGATGCCCTCTGAACAGTCACTCATGCCCTTGTCATCTCCCACATAGACTATTGCAATGCGCTCTACATGGGGCTCCCCTTGAAGAGTAGCCAGAAGCTTCAGCTGATCCAGTATGCAGCTGAGTGGGCAGTTATTGGTGTTGTAAAATCAGCACACGTGACACCACTTTTACACGAGCTGCACTGGGTACCAGTTTGCTTCCAGGTCCAATTCAAGGTGTTGGTTATCACCTTTAAAGCCCTACGTGGCATGGGACCAGGGTACCTGAGGGACCGTCTCGTCCCCATAACATCGACCCGCCCCAGCCGGTCAGGCAGAGAGGATCAGCAAAGGAATTTCATCTAGAGGGGTCCAGGAGGTGGGCCTTCTCAGCAGTGGTGCCCGCCCTTTGGAATATCTTGCCCCTGGAGTTGAGACGGTTTCCTCGCTCCCAGCCTTCCAGAAGAAATTGAAGACCTGGTTCTGCCCCCTTGCTTGGGATGGGGAAGGTAACAGCTCCACCTGGGGGTGGTTGGTGCCATAGCATCCCCTATTGATTGTGATTCCATCTCCTCTTGGATTTTATATTCATTATCTTATCTATGTTTTTAGATTGTAACTTAGGTTTATATGTTTTTATTATTACTTTTATTGTAAACTGCCCAGAGTCCCCTGTTGGGGGTGATGGTCAGTAATATAAATTTTAAAAATAAATAAAATAAATAAGTGACAAGAAAGAGAAGCTTATATAACTTTAGTCTCTTTGGCCTGAATCCCCAAACTTAATTCCACCTCCTAAAGCAAGTGACAAAAAGTTGAAAAAATATAATCCTTGCTGGTTCCTTTCCTACCTATTTTTCTTATGTGTCAGGCTTCTTTCTCTTCCTCTTCCTCCTCTCCTTCCTAGCATTTTCCCGCTATCACAGGGTCTGCTTTTCGGATCCTGAAACGCCACTTTGCCCAATTGTCTGCATCCTCAGGGCGCAGACCCTCAATTTGCATGTCCTTACTGATGGTATCTTGCCGTCTCTGTTTTGGTCATCCATGTGGTCTCCAGCCATCAATTTTAAGATGGTAAACTATTTTGGCGACAGTGGAAGGTTCCGCTCTAAGGACATGTCCATACCAACCAAGCCATCTTCTCTGTAATTAATGACACACCTAGTTGTTGTCGGATGGCATAATTTGTGACGTGATCGAGCAGGGAGATGCCCGATATCCAATGGAGCATACGCATTTCCATAACACGGAGGCGGCTCTCTGTATCCTTTTTTGCTGCCCAACACTCAGTTCCATACAGTGCCACAGGGCGAACTATCGTCTTATAGACCTTAGATTTGAGACAGGTTGGTATTTGTCACAAAGCACACCGGTGAGTTCTCGCCAGCGCAACCAGGCCGCATTCACCCTCATTCGCACATCACTGCTGATGCCACTGTCACCTTGGAGATTGGAGCCAAGGTACCGAAAGATATCCACCTTCTTTAAGTTTTCTCTATTTATTTGGAGCGTCCCATGAGTGGTTACAGTCTCTAGGTACTCAGTTTTCTTTATGTTCAGGTGGAGTCCAAAATGGCTGAGGCGGTCATTCCATGCCTGTATTTGTCACTGCAGTTCATTCCTAGTAGTAGAAGCAAACGCGGTATCTTATCTGTCAGGCTATCTCACCTAAAGAAATACCCTTTGGTAGTTATGAACTTTCAGTGAAGAATAGGAGTCCCTCTGATAACAAAACAAATATTTTTATTTATTTATTTATTTATTTATTTTCTATCCCACCTTTATTTTTATTTTTTTTTATAAATAACTCAAGGCGGTGAACATACCTAATACTCCTTCCTCCTCCTGTTTTCCCCACAACAACAACCCTGTGAGGTGAGCAGGGCTGAGAGAGAGTGACTGACCTATACACCCATAGTAACTATACAAATGCATACATACACACACATGTACTTACATAGTAAACATAAGAAATGCAGTTTTTGTAAGAGTTAATATGGGATATCTTTTAGGTTTCAAGGGAAGACTATTCCTTGATGGGCCATGGGTACAGCATTGGATTTTGGCTTTCAGATACAAGCTGCTACACTGCTTCCACTAGATTATTTAAATTTGCAATAAGTAGTTACACTTGCCACATACACAGGTTACTGTACAAACGAGCACTGATACGTCAAAACATATGTACATAAGTGTACAGTTATCTTACACAATAGCTTATTTTCAATGCACTTTTTAAAAATAATTTCAGTACTTGGTTGTGTAGCCAAGGCTTAAGCAAGATTAAGTTGCTAACATTGCACAAAGTTTTAAGAAGAGTCCATATTTATGGTAAATAAATTACATTCTTACAATGTTTTTGTTTTCTATTGTCAGCCAGAGGATATTGGACAAGCACCAATAGTAAATGCCCCAGAAGGTGGGAAAGTAGATTTAGAAGCTTTCAGCCAGTTTACAAAAATTATCACACCAGCAATCACAAGAGTGGTGGATTTTGCCAAAAAGTTGCCTATGTTCTGTGAGGTATGAATTCCTTTTCTATTCAATTTGTTTTGCTTTCTGCTAGCCTTGTTGTTGTTGTTTGCCATAGATGTTTGCATTATCTTATAACAGTTCAGAGCACAAGTAGACAATTTGTGGTTCACGGTGTGCATGCAGGCACCCAATACACCAATATCAACTGAGGTAAAATGAGCACCCTTTGTCAACACAAACTGGACCTTTTTTTAGAGTTTTCGGTGATTTTCAGGCAGGAAAGGGGGTATTTTGCCTTTGGGAAGCCTCCCTATCCCTACCCCTAACTCAACCTTGCCCCCTTTGAAGGGAATTTAGATAGTTCAGAATATCCTTCAATACCTGTAAAAGGGCAACACAGATTCCGCCCACCCCTTGAAAAATTTCATCCATGTCATTTTCTAGTGTCATCACAGCATCACTGGATGGCTTCTTATAGCCCTTCCAAAGCCAGGAGTCAGCCTTGCAGGTCTAAACCCATGAAATATTGCCCACCCTTGGTTTAAAGTAACAGCATGAATCCATTCAAAGGGCTGGGAACTGCATTTATGTTGTATGTTAGGCTTTCAGAATCTCTACTTGCTGTTTATCAGGATAGGATCCTAAATCCCTGTGCCACTATATCTCTTTAGGATTAAAAGGAAGTTATAAAAATATTCAAGACAACTCATGTGCAACTCCTTCTTATCTAATTGGATAATAACTATTGGAATTAAAAGCGGATTAGAATCGAAGGGAAATTTAATATGGAATAAACCACCATTCAAATGTAATTTTAATAGCATATAGTCATTTTTGTAACAAGCTATAGAGCAGTGTTTCTCAACCTTGGCAATTTTAAGATCTGTGGACTTCAACTCCCAGAATTCCCCAGCCATTTCCCATGCTGGCTAGGGAATTCTGGGAGTTGAAGTCCACAGATCTTAAAGTTGCCATGGTTGAGAAACACTGCTATAGAACACACTTAAGAAAGAATATTTCTTTTCCAGCTTGGTTTTTGTGTACATCAGAGCTGCTATAAGGAGGGGTCATTTTATGAATAAATAATGTCCATGTACCATGTATAACATTTTCTGACATTGATTTTGTTATTTCTGATTTAATAGCTTAGTGTGGCTACTTTTTTTTTTTTTTAGCAAAACTACATACCAGGTTATTTCTATTGCCTAAGAACAAGCGAAAAGAACCACTGTCACTGCAATCTAATTTTGTCTCCCACCTGGTTTTGCAAGCCCCATTGGACAAGTGAAGGTTAATGAGCTGGCTGTATGTCGATAGATTTGAGGACCTTGCCTGCTTCTTCTTTCTTCCATGGGCCTCTTCCTCCAATCAAAGCCAGGACATACATAGCATATCATATAATTTGCCTCTTAGACATGTGTGAAATAAAACAGCTTTTCACAGCCTATTCAACCTGAATAGAAGCATCTGCTGATTGTAATAAGTCCAATCTAAACATGTTAGACTTTCATAGATTCCATGACTGATGAGCTTTGCAATTGGATTTGACATGAAACAAAACAAAAATATTAATCCAAATGTGATGATTGAAATATCCACTTCCAAGATAATATTGTTGAATGGGGGTGGGGGAGAAAATTATGTCCCACCAGATGTTACTGAGCTGCCACTATCCCTAAGCATAGCCTGCAGCTACCTGGCCACTGAGAGTTGTAGTTTGGCAATATGTGAAGGGTAATATTGATTGATTGATTGATTGATTGATTGGATTTTATCACCGCCCATCTCCCCCCAAAGGAGGGACTCTGGGCAGTTTACAACAAAAAGAAAATTTAGAATTCAATACCATTATAAATACAATAAATATTAATAAAAATAGACAATAAAAATATAAAATGTAATAAAATCCAGATGGCTAAAGATTGAATCTCAGTCCATGAGTATAAAGGGCCATTCTAGGGCACTAGCCATCCCCAAGAATGACTGTTCCCCTTCCTGTTCCAGGCATACTGGCAGAACCAGGTTTTTAGTTTTTTACGGAAGTCCAGGAGCAAGGGGGCTTGTCCAGAGGGTGAGTGTTCCTCCAGAGGGTGAGTGTTCCAGAGGGCAGGAGCTACTGCAGAGAAGGCCCATTTCCTGGACCCCGCCAGATGGAACTCTTTTACAGATGGGGTCCATAGCATGCCCTCTCTGCATGACTGGGTAGGATGGGTCGATGTTATGGGGATGAGACGGTCCCTCAGGTAACCTGTCCCCATGCCATGTAGGGCTTTAAAGGTGATAACCAACTCCTTGAATTGGACCTGGAAGCAAACTGGGAGCCAGTGCAACTCACGTAGCAAAGGTGTTACATGTGCCGACCTTGGGGCACCTAAAATTGCCTGCACAGCTGCGTTCTGGACCAGTTGTAGCTTCCAGATATTCTTCAAGGGTAGCTCCATGTAGACCACATTACAGTAGTCCATATGGGAGATGATCAGAGCATGAGTGATCGTTCGAAGGGCTTCTCAATCCAGGAAAGGGCGTAACTGGCGCACAACACAAAATTGAGCAAAGGCTCTCCTGGCCACAACTGCCACCTGCTCTTCAAGCAGGAGTCGTGAGTCCAGGATGACCCCCAAATTTTGTATCGGGTCTGTATGGGGCAGTGCAACCCCATCCAGAACTAAAGATGACAATTTCCAAGATACTGAGGAGCCATTAATCCATAGCCACTCCATCTTACCAGGGTTCAGCTGAAGCCTGTTGTTCCCCATCCAGGCCCTCACAGCCCCCAGGCACCTGGAGAGGGTGGTCATGGCATCACTTACTTCACCCAGGATGGAGATGAATAATTGGGTATTATCAGCATACTGATGATACCTCACCCCATGGTGATGGATGATCTCGCCCAGCAGTTTCATGTAGATGTTAAAAAAGAACGGAGAGAGTACTGAGCTCTGTGGCACCCTACAAAGAAGGGTCACGGGCTGGATCTCTCGTTCCCTATCAACACTGATTGGGACCGGCCCTGGAGGAAGGAGGTGAACCAGGGCAGAACTACACCGCCCACCCCTAACTCCCTGAGTCACCCCAAAAGGATACCATGGTTGATGGTATTGAAAGCCGCTGAGAGGTCAAGAAGAGCCAGGATGGATGCACTGCCCCCATTCCGCTCCCACCAAAGATCATCCATAAGTGTGACCAATGCCGTTTCTGTCCCATAACTTGGCCTGAAACCTGACTGAAAGGGGTGTAGATGATCCATTTCATCCAGATTACTCTGGAGCTGCAATGCCACCACTTTCTCAAATACCTTCCCCGAAAAGGGAAGATGGGAGACTGGATGAAAATTGTCCAGTACAGTAGGGTCCAGCGATGGCTTCTTGAGTGGGGGGCGCACCAGCACCTCCTTAAAGGCAGCCAGAAAGCCCCCTCTCTCAATGATGTGTTTACCATCGTCTGGACCCAACCACACATCACCTCCCAGGCTGCCTTCAGCAGCCAGGAGGTACTTGGATCTAACTGACAAGTGGTGGCATTTATCATCTGGAGGATCCTGCCCACTTCCTCAGGCCAAACAGGATCAAACTGTTCCCAGATAACTGGGTAAGTACATTCCCCAGGCATCTCCACAGACCCTGTCTCACGCTCGGAGTCCAACTTGGAATGGATCCAAGCGATTTTATCCTGCAGATGCCCAGAAAACTCATCAATACGACCCTGTAGATGGATTTCTGGATCCCCGTTCCCCAAAAGGGATTAGGTGATCATAAACAGGACTGTCAGGTGGCATTCTGCGGATGCAATAAGAGTGGAGAAATACTGACGTTTCGCCGCTCTTACCGCCACAAGGTAGGCCTTTATAGCAGCTCTAGCTTGTGTTTGGTCAGATTCGATCTTTATCTTCCTCCAGTGGTGCTCTAGATGTCTCTTAATCCTCTTAAGAACCCTCAACTCCTCCGTAAACCACAGGGAGTATCAGGTTTGATGGGACAAGAGAGGCCGCACAGGCGCAATCCTGTCCAAGGCCCCATATTCATTACATCTTGCAGCATCCTTTAATATGTCGCTGCATTATTCGATCTGTCCTTTAACAGACTTGTTCCACATTGGAGGGCAATACAATTTATCTTGGTTCTCAGAAATAAAAGCAGGATCTAGAGCATTTCAATAAACAAATGTACAGAGCTTTCTGATTAAAGATGATTGTGGAAATATAGTGGCACAGATAAATTTTTAAAGCACTGATTTGAAACTACAGCATCTGATGTTAGATTAACTGTGATTGCAAAGAAACAGCACAGATGCTTTCTACATCTTTGCTGAGCTTCTGTTGTAACATAAGGGGATTGTAAATTCTAGGGATAGGACCTGTCCAGATTGGCTCTCTTTGGAAGATGAAATCACTGGGGTTTATGATGTTTTGTAATACTTGATATAAATATTAGTGGGTGGAACCTCACAGCTTCAGCAATCTACAAACAGCAAATGTAATGCTCCCCATTAGAAGCCCTATGTCACTGCAACCCATTGGAATTCAAGAGCAAAACCAACTTTTACTTTCCAGGATGATCTCACTCAGAGCATTTTCTGGAACTTGCTGGATGTATGGGATGGCAGATGGCCAATGGGAAACCTTCTCTCCAATCATCAGACAAAGGGCAAGAGGAACATATAGGCTAAGATGTTAGAGAGCACTGAGAATGCCAGTTTTAAACATAATAGCTTTTGCTATGGTTTCTTACACTATATATACTCAGAGAAACATCTCAATATGCTTCTGGAGCTCACTGTTAATCCTCTATATCTTTCATTCCATTTGTTTTGCATTCTCTCTCTTTCGCACTCCCTCTCTCCCTTTCTCTGCTCCAAAATGATCTTCAGTTTTTTGCACAAACTTATGGATTTCATGGGGGGAAAATGCATGGTTTGGTTGTCTGACTGAATTTATCCTCTGTTTTTTAAAATATAAAACGCTGCAGTTTCAGTTTTAAATAACAGTAATTTGTTCATTAGAGAACAACTGTAAAAAGAATTGTAACAATTTTTATATTAGCAAAATTGGGGATTGATTTTTTATTATTTTTCCTCAAACTGGCACATTCAAATTCTAGGGCAGTGTCCAATTATTTCATAGCCATTTTGGCTATTTTCTGTTATACTTCCTAATAAAAAGAGATAGCAAGCTCAGGTTGGCCACTGTCTGGTTAAGGAACATTATCCATTTATTTTGCAGCTTTCACCCTTTTTGTAAAATTCTACTTTTTCACAGGAAACATATGGCACAACACTAATAAAAATATGTATTGAAGGAATTGTATTTATTTCAAAATTATCTCATAATAATTATTGATAATTTATCCTACAATTTTCCTATGTTTTATTCCTTTTACACACAGGTAGTCCTCAACTTATGACCACAATTGGGATGGGAACTTTGGTTACTAAGTGATGTGGTCATTACATGAGGCATCACATGACCATGCCCAATTTTATGACCTTTTTTGCCATGGTCATTAAGTAAATCTGGCTTCCCCCATTAATTTTGCTTATCAGAAGCCAGCTGAGAAGGTCGCAAATGGTGATCATGTAATCCTGGGATGCTGCAACCATCATAAATACATGCCGGTTGCCAAGTGCCTGAATTTCAATCATGTGACCGCAGGGACACTGCAACAGTCGTAAGTGCGAGGACCGGTCATAAGTCACTTTTTTTCAGTGCCGTCATAACTTCGAAGAGTCCCTAAACGAATGGTTGTAAGTTGAGGACTACCTGTATTTTCTCTCTCTTATGTTAAGAAACATTATTTTCTTTGAGAACAAATATGGTTATCTTTCACCACAACTCCTTTCTTGTATAAGCTATTTTGTCTGCTATGCAGGAAAGTCAGTGTATAGGATCAGTTAGGCTCTCAGTGAACCAATCACTGTACTCCTCAAGCTGACAAATGAAGGGGGAAAAAAGGAGGAGGAGGAAGAGAGGAAGTGGGAAACATAATAATCAAGATAATTTTGTGTTTCCATATGAAGACCTGTTTAAAATCCTTTTTTATTTTACTTATTTTGTCATTTTCTAAACCCACCCACTTGCCAACAATTCTTTCCACCATTAAAGCATGGCTTTCAGTTTGTGAAAGCAAACTGTTGTTGCTTCTCAAAATGGCTTTGTCAAGGCTAAATGTAATCACTTTATCTGTAAAAAGAACTTCTCCTTCCTCACTTTACAGGCAGAGGAAGAAAACATTCATAGTTAAAAATAAAACATCTTCAGATGTAGCCACGTGAAATCAGACTTTTATTAGGACAATTAATAACCATATGAGTCATAAAACCAGGATGGTCTCCTGCCCTGAATATTCTGTTGATTTCTATTTATAAACTACACAATTGGCTGTTTAGAAACTGGCTGAATAATATGCACAGAGCACCTTGTGGTGTATAACCAGTAATGTTCAATGAAAATATTTTGAATGTGTAGTTGCCAACTTTCTTCACTCTCCAGTCACCACCATCTTGAATCCTAACAAAGTTCAAACTTAAAAACTTGCATGAAGCATATTGGCTTTTGGTCAGCTATCTACCATGAAGAGGAAGTGCCAGGTGCCACTCTGTACACCTTCTGATATTATTCTAAGCAGATCTCAAACATTATAAAAGATTGAAACTAAGGGGCTTCCAATTGGATGGTTTCAGGCAAGAGGTATTGTACAGCTATTCCATCTTTCTCTCTTTAAAGAATTTTCTATGGCAACTAAAAAGAAAGGAGAAGTCCAGAAAAGATTACAAACAATTGTTTGAATGCCCCCAGTCTTCTATGAATATGGCATGGATATTCTATACTAAAAGCCTTATCTAGAAGCACTCTATACTGGGGAAGAATTATTTTTCTTATTATTTTTTGTTATTATGCAGAGATACATTTTTCCCCCATGGGAAAACTTATTCCACTTGCAATTATTTGCAGCTGCCATGTGAAGATCAGATTATACTTCTGAAAGGTTGCTGCATGGAGATCATGTCCCTGAGAGCAGCAGTGCGCTATGACCCGGAGAGTGAGACCTTAACACTAAATGGAGAAATGGCAGTAACAAGAGGACAGTTGAAGAATGGGGGTCTTGGTGTAGTATCAGATGCCATTTTTGACTTGGGTATGTCACTATCATCATTCAACCTTGATGACACGGAAGTTGCTCTTCTTCAGTCTGTACTGCTGATGTCTTCAGGTGAGCATGAAAATCTTATAAGTCATCATCCTTAGCTGTCGAGGATTCTGTAAACCTTCTAGAAAAGTGCATAGAAACTTTTTCAGAACATACTTAATAAAAATTATATGACATTCAAATACTATTTATAATATAATGGCAATTTCTGTGGCATTCGGGGACTATAATACAGCAGATCTTCCTTGATGAGGTTGGAGATGCATGTCCCCACAGAAACCTTTGCTGCTTCAAAGGCAGTGTTCCATTGGGGAGCAAAGGACCAGTTTTTCCCATTTGGGCCCAAACTCTGTGATCCCTGGCGTAGTTAATTTCCCTTCCAGTGGTATTGATGAAAGAGGAAGGAATGGAACCACAGGGAGACAACCATTCAAAAACTGCACTTCCTTCTTAGAATATTTTAAAAAAAAATGTTATATCCACTATTTAAAAAAAAATCTATTACACATGGTTTTATTAACTTGCGTACATATAAGTAGCAGTCTATACTTTACAATTCTTATGAGCAAACTTTGTTTAAGGATTTTTTTTCTGTTGCCACCCAGTGTCCCTAAAACCTTTCATTGCTGAATATATTTTGAGATGCCTAGGTTCTTTAGTGACATTAAATTGTGTGTGAGCACATAACTGTATGTGAAGACTAAAACCAAAATATGTGAGATTACTTGTAGTGAGGCAAATTATCCATCACTTTGCCACAATTTCTGGTTATGGCATCACTGTTGCCTTTGAGTAGCATGTAAAAGAATCCCTGTGCAAAGCTCAACATGGTTGCTGTCTTAGCTATGGCAGACCATATGGGGGTTAAAAATTTACTGCAAAACAACACTGTAAATTTTCCACAGTAGTGACCAAGGATGTGTAAGTAAAATACTGGTTTTTGTTTTTTATCTCTCCTTTTTATATTTGTATAGGTTTTTATTGGTGGAGGTGCAAGGGCTTTAAGTGTTGTTTAGGTCTCAATAGCCATTGAAAGTCCAGAAGTCAATGTGATTTGGTGGTTTGGTCATATTCAGAATCTTCTCAACCTGAAACTCCCAGGCAGTTTGGAGTCAGTCGCTGTCTCTCAGCCTCATTTTATCCTTTTACTCTTCTCGTAGGGCTCTGAGGTGAACCATACACATTGCTCTGGGCTCCTTTGAATAAAAGTAGAAAAGTCAAGAAAGAGATGTAGTTCACAGATCGGTTTTAATGGGAAGAATGAATTCCTGGCCATGACTTGAGAGGCTAGGAACAAAGATTAACTCGGGTATCTATCCTTGCCCCCAAGAAATGTAGATGCCATTGAGAAAATAGAAAAGCATTGGTCTTGCTAGGACTTTATTGGGTCGTCAGCCAGCAGTTATAAGCCTGTTGTTTTTGCAATGAATACTGAGCAAAAGAAAGAATACATAAGGGAAAAGGAATGTTCTGAGAGCTGGCAACTCTCAAAAAGTTGGAAATAATATTGTAATAAAGTCTTCAAAGGAAATGGGCCAGGTCAGCTTTCAGCCTGTTTATTTCTGTCTCGAGGTTCTCTCTGTCTGTCTCTTTCCCTCTCACCGCCCCCGCCCCCAGTGAAAGCTTACTGCACTAGTTTTTATTTTGTTTTCTTTTGTTTAAAAATCAAGATGAAACTCTGCTACCAAATTTCAGCAGCATGATTGGAGGGCGGGGTGGGGGTGGGCAGGATGATCCAGAGGCCATAAAAAAAAACACCTCTCTACAGTACATAGCTCACAAACTGGTTTTATGCTTTTATGAGACTGGAATATTGCAACAGCAAAGGTTGTTTCAGCTCCAACAGAGTGAACTATTGTATTAAGTCATCTGAGTTACGAGGATTGTGTAAAGAGCATTTCATTGTAAATTACATTTCATTGACAACTGTCTTGGGGCATTCACAGGTCACTGGGTTTTGCAGTGAGTTCAACAGATCCCAACTTCTGTCTAAATAGTCCAGTTTAATGATGCCCAGAGATCAGTCATCCACAGGGGTGGAATTTAATTTTATCAAAATGGTTAGCACAACCCGGTAATTGAAACCTCTGACCCTTTTTATGTGCATGTGATGCGAATTTTAAAAGGTGGGGCTTCAGTCACCTGATTGTGTGCACCATTTTGATGTTATTGACCCCCACACACAAATGCCAGAGATAATTTGTAATACACAAGAAAAATAGGTTTGCTTCTCCCATAGAGAAGTATGGGAGAAGCAAATAGTCCCTTTCCCCAAGCTAATAACTAATATCTCACAGGGATCATGCAAAGATTCAAGTTGTATATCCTGGGGAAATGTAACGGGAGTTGCTCTTGGTTCTATCTGCACTTTGCAAAATATACTTTTTAAGGTGAATTGAACAAAAGCTTTTGTTTTTTAATCTAAATCTTATATTTACAGATCGCCCAGGTCTTGTCAGCATTGAAAGAATAGAGAAGTGTCAAGAAAGTTTCCTCTTGGCGTTTGAACACTATATTAATTACAGAAAGCACCACATTGCACACTTTTGGCCAAAACTGCTGATGAAAGTGACAGACCTACGAATGATTGGAGCCTGCCATGCTAGCCGCTTCCTGCACATGAAGGTGGAATGCCCCACAGAACTCTTTCCTCCTTTGTTCTTGGAAGTGTTTGAGGATTAGGAAGACTGGAGAGATTCTCGGAAATTCTATAGCACTACTGGGTGTCATTTCATTCCATTGCCTAGTTTTTTTCTTCTTACTTTTGGTCCATTCCCATTTTGTTCCACCTCGTTTGGAGGATTATTTTTAATAGGCACGAATGAATGAAGATGTCCCTTCAATGCGGGTACTTGTCACAATTGCGTTTTTTGTGTGTCCTTTACTCCTTTCGATGTGAATCCTTTGAGAGTTTGACCTCAAGAATTTTAAGTTTATTCACCAGCACTCAGGTGACCCATATAATTGTTTGGAGAGAGAGAGATAAAATATAAATAAGTTGACATAGCAAGAAAATGGATAGATAAATCCTGCCATATTTTATACAGTATTAACTCACTTTCTGGATGTGAGTCTTCTGCTGAGGAATTTAGCACAATCTAGCAAGTGTTAGTCTGCTGAAGACCAAATTAAATCAGTTGCAGTTATATACAAATTGGCATATAATTCAGCTGTATTGAGTTCACTGCAGTGTGCTCCCAGATAACCAGGTATAGCGTTGCAACTTTAGCCATGCCTAATTTCACCTTGCCATACTTAAGAATAGGTATTTTTATCCAACTGAAGCTTCCCACGACAATCATAATTGCATCATCATTTTGAGGTTATGTGTATCTTAGAAATCCAATTACAGGTACTCTTCGTTTGACAACTGCCCCGTTTAGCAACCATTCGAAGTTATGACAGTGCTGAAAAAGTTCCTTTACAACCGGTCCTCGCACTTACAACTGTCACAGTGTCCCACAGTCACGTGATCGCCATTTGCGCACTTCACAGCCAGCTTCCGACAAGCAGAGTCAATGGAGAAACCGGCAGTAATATCACAAGTTGCGGTCATGTGATATCTTGCTTAACGACCACGGGTGATTCACTTAATGACTGCAGTGGGAGTGATGTCATAATTCCAGCACAGTCACATGATGCTTTGCTTAACCACCTTGCTGGTCCTAATTGTGGTTGTTTAGCGAGGATTACCTGTATTTATATGATTGCATCTTTTATAGAACCTTTAACATCTTTAAAAAATGCTCCAGAATGCAAGTAGAGTCCTTTTTTTGTCCAACTGAACATTGCTTCTCATTTCTTCTTTCATTCAATCCAAAACCAAAACAAACCAGGAAGGGAATAAATAAATTTAAAACTTCTACAGAGCCAAGATCCTAATCTGTTTTCTCTTTAATGGTAATTTGGATGCATTAGAGGCGTAGTTGGCTGTATTTCTCACACTTCCCAGTAATTATTTTAATAAGAAATTGAGTCAGTAGCAAGATATACTACTACTGTAGTCAGTTAGGTGGGGCCCTTGCCACTTATATGCTTTAAAATATTCACACGATAATGACTTTAAGAGATGCCCTGTTTCCCTCCATTGTGTCTGTTCTAGTGAATGTAGTTCCTAAACCATAAAACATCTGTGCAATGAATTCCTCTGTTTAATATGATACATCTGAAAAGGTTTTCTCTGTCTTTTTTTTCCCAACTCAACAAAAATTAATTCTAGGTATCTGTAATAAACCTTTCCATTCTGTTCTGTACATCTATATATCCTTTTTCTTCCTGTATACAGTCACCCTTCCAGTGACTGTAAATCAGTAACCTGGATCCTGGGATTTGTGAATCTCATTTCATACAGTCAAAGGACGTGGGCCTTTAATTTTTCATGAACAGTAATTGCCACAAAGTGCCATGTGCTTTGACATGGAAATCTGTTTCAAGAAAAAAGAATTGACAAAATGTAAATTGTTAGGTACACTCAGGCTTTTGGATCCTATTCCAGATGAATAGCTGAAAGTCTAGATTCAGATTCACTTTGTTCTCTTCAAAAATGTTTGCACTCAGGTAGACTGTCACTGTGGACAAAATTAGAACTGTAATATTCATTTCAGCCATGCTTAATTCCATTGGCAGCGGAAGTCTTTTCAATGTATATGCACCAAATATATGGCCAGAGTTCAGTGCAGAGTTAGGTGTACTGTATTTAAGTTATTTTCAGTGGCTTAAATACACTTGATTTACAATCTACAAAAGTAGTCTTTGTCGGTAAATGTGAAACCATGCCAGTAAATCTTTCATAGTCTGCTTGAATTGGATGGGAGAAATGCTTCTTAAACATAAATGGCATGCTGACTTCAGTGTTTTAGCTTTTACTAAACAAAAGTCCACATTCCCAATTGCTTTCTGTAAAACATTTGTAGTTCTACAGCAGCATAAATCAAGACGTCATTGAGCGTGCCTTACCGAGGATTTTTTTTCTGAAAGTTATTTTCTCCTGGATGATATCCTCTATGGGGCTTCACAGGCAAGGGATGAATTATGTTCCTTGGATAATCTAGCCTGCCTACAGAATAGGCCGAGAAGGTTATTGTGATTGGAGAGACTGTTACAGACTTTGCAGTTTCTTACCTTTTACAAATTTCTGGTAACATAAGCATTTATACATTTTCAAAGTTGACTACTAGCTTAAGACCTCTATCCAAAAACACAGTTGAATCAAGTTGGGAAATTTTTCCAAAATGGTCACATTTAAATCTGCCCAGCCAAAGTATGTGTGAAGGATATTGGAGGCAATAAGCTTATTTGGTAAGAAAAGAAATGAAGATGTACCATATCCTATGATTTTTTTTCTCTTCAATTCAACCTTCCCAGGACCCAGAGGTGTACACAAGACTAGAGGCTTTCATCGAAATGATATCGTTGCAGTATTGCATCGCAAACTTCGTTCTTTTCATACATGTGTGCAGTGTCATGACATATGAACAAAAGGGGTGGAGTTTATGGTGGAATGCTGCTTTCATCATTTGACCTCCCTCACAGAAGCTTTTGCTGAAACCTGATACCTTTTAGATGTGTTGTGACTGCAACTCCCAAAGTTTTTAATCAACATGCCAGAAGATCATCAAGTTGCAGAAGTATAGAGTGGCACTGGAGAGGGCGGGACTTATTTCCCTATCCCATTTTTGTTATTTAAACCTCCATCTTTTCTTTACCTTGTTAGGGAAAATACATGAGTATACATATCTGTTATTAACTTGATAAGCGACATCATACCCTAGCTGGTTTAGATCACAATGCAAGCAGAAATTATTTCTAAAATCTTCCTAGTGTTGCTATTCCTCTTCGCTGTCCCAAATACAAATGTCTATGTTAGTGTTTACTTCCATGTAAATCTTTCCAAGATTGTAACCTAAAAGAGAAAGGGGCATCCAGCGATGACTCTAGAATACCTCACTTAACTGTTGGCCTTAAGAATGAATCTTGGATCCAACCTCTTGGGTCCAATAGGTGTGATGCTCCATAGCTTTTCAGTCATCTGCTGTAAGAAGAGAACAACTACTCCCATCCATTGCCTTTACCTTGAGCAGGGAGGAATCTCCCTATTGCTATGAAGCAGTTCCCATTCTAGAAGAATAGGGTGCGATATGTATAAAACACATAACACATCTTACAAATCAAGAACACAACCTAATGTTATGTTTCGATTTGCATTAGTTCTTTGTGATACAGTATTCTAAAACTAAGCCCCCATTTAAACAAAAGTATATGGAATTGATTCGTATTTGGTTATCAGTGTGCTTTATGCTATTCAGACAACAGTCCATCGGGATGGGTTTCCATTTTTCATCCATTAAAACTCAAGAACCACATTTTGATTCGTAGAAGCTTGATCTCTCAAACTCAATGGATATTCTGACCCTAGGATTCCAGTTGCTATTATTTTTTTCATGTGAACTTCTGCTGAAGTTACAATGGTTTCCATTTTTATTTACACCAGAGAAACAGAGAGTATTTTAAATTGTTAAAATCTGATCTCTCAGGTTTCTTTTTAACAAAATAGTCCCAATCCTTCAAGCGCTGGTATAAGATTTTAAGAAACTTCTGGCAGCATCTTCAGCTATAGATTTCATAATGATTACTAGGAGTGGTAAGTTCTACACCCATTTATTCTCTGTGGGGAGGCTGACTACAAGACATCTGAATTTTTGACTATGCAGCTTAAATTCTGATAGTTTATGGAGTCCCATGCTGTTCAGGTTTGTTTTCTGCTGTAGGTATAGTGTCAAGTGGAGCATTCTACAAAATATGATTTTTTCTTTTTAAGAATAATTGTTATCTTTAATATGTCCTACTCTAAATGATAGGTATTTAAGCTGCCTGTGTTTAATGTTGCAATGCAGTTCCATAGTGTTTTTAAATTGGGAAGGAGGACAGTGATGAACTTTACAGTGGAATAACCATTTTAAAAGCAATCATTTTAAAAGCAACAACACTGTGCCAAATGTTCAATGTCTAATTCTGACACCTATATGATTTATCTTTGTGTTAAATTATTCACGGTAGACTTAAAAAGGCAAAACAAAGTCAAAAGGAATATGGCTGATTTGTGGAAGGCAATCTGCCCACACTGCTCTACTGAATAGACCATAAGAATATTGTTGCTAGTGATATGTTTCATGCTATGGAACCTTAAAATGTCAATGTCACATTGACATGCTGCATAAATTGTCAGTAACATCACTCTCACGGTTTTTAAGTCTTACGGTTTTTCAGATGGAGCCAATTTTTTTGTGGGACTAGGCCTTTATTTCCTCTTTGGCAATTAGAATCAAAACAGGTGAAGACTCATTCAGTTCTTGCCTTATTAGAAAGCAAGTGTGGTCCATAGGATTAAAAAAAATTGAGATGAATAAAATCAAGAACATTTGACTTTATTTTTCAGCTGTGCCATTGACTTACAGGGTGACCTTGGGCAAGTCACTATCAGACATTTGTGCCAGAATAAGTTTCTGCCTCATTTTGATAGTTAAGATAAATGTCAATAACATTGTGCACGCATTCATGATCTATTAAGAAATATTTCTTTGCTTGCCTTTTTGCAGCTTTGAAATAGCAAGACCTACAGGCCACGTTATGCTATGTCCTGTTGTAATTTTCTGCTAGTAGTTTGATTTATCAGATCTTTCCTTTTGATATTATGTTGCTATGACCCATGAATAAAACTTTATAGGGACATGACATCCTTGATAGTAGGGGTTTATTTTCCACAGACACAAACAAAAAACAGGTTTCTTTTAAAATAAAATATGGTTCCTTTTTTTAAAAAAAACCATCAATACAAACATTACCATAATGTGAAAAATGTTCAGCCCTTCTCACAAAGTTCTTACTGTGTTGTATAAATGCTATCAAATGCAAAGATTCTGCCTTGCTTCTGTGTATTAATCCCCTTTCAACTATGTTGCCTTCAGAAGCAGTATTGTGCAGGTAAAAATATGTTTGTGACTCTATTTTGCACAGTTTAACTTTATGAAGCTAATTGTTATTTATGCACAAGACAATCAAATGTAAATCTGCATCCATGTAGATGGAATTGATGTAAATTACCTAGCACAATGTAAAACATTAAAAAGACACTTTAATTTTGCAGCTGAAATTATGAAAGTGAGAAGATCATACCATGGCATGAAAAAATAACATTTAATTTTTAAAACTATTTTTTTCCTTATGTCAATTCTTCTAGAATTCCTCAAAATGACTTTTTGTTTCTTTTCATAATATTAAGGTGGATGCTGCTGAGCTTTGGATGTGGTCTTTTTATGGTTTGGATTCATTCAGACTAAGTTTGAAAGTACACAGATTAGAAAGGCTGAAGATTCTGGGATAAAATTTAAATGTTTTGTTTGTTTTGTTCTGTTTTTTTTTTCCTTTCAAACAGTGTTAAATATATGCTAGATGGGTAATATTTTTTTCAGCCTAAAAACTATATTAAATATGTGATCATAAATGTTTTAAACTACCTGAAGAGAAATTTGTATATTTGGGAAAAGAATATAATTTTTACATAGCTTTTGTATGCAGATATTAATATGTAATTACGACCATAGTGAGCATAGATTATTGTGTAAGCTTGAATTCTAAAAACAAACATCTTACAACTGATCTGTGTTGGTGTCTCTATTTCTTGTCACTGAATTTCTTTCCAGGCTGTTGATTTTAATATTATGATGGACCATTGTTTAAGGATATATTGTCCTTGAAGAAAGGGCTTCAAGTTTCCCTTTTCTTTAGGACTCCAATAGACTTAAAGTATACCTTTGCTGCCATCTAGAGGTTGCCCAGACTGTGCAGCCCAGATCTTGGTCTTACTGTCCAAGAGCAGCCAATAGTGGCCCAATATATTTCGCTGCCTGAAGTAAAGTCATGTAGAAAAGGAAACACAACATTCAACATAGTAATCCTGAGCTCATTCAGGTTCATTCCTATAGTGCTAGGACATGTTTTAGAGTTGAACGGATCCTCTTGCTGGAGGAATGTGGGCAACAGTTGATAGGAGTATAAAGACTCCTGCTAAACATTTAGCAGACAACATTGTAATGAGTTCAAAGTCTTCATCAATGATAAAAGCCATTAAAACTACATCTGTCTAAAGAAGACGCTAAATAATTGCTTGCTCCCCAAAATTGAACAAGCTGAAACTATTTGAAATTAATGCCACAACACACACCTCTACTGATATAATGGAACAGTTCCAAATATTTTCACTCTGAGTAGCTGAGGATATCCCTGAGATAGCATCGACTCAATTACTGTTGTGAGACAGCAGGATATCTTGCTGATCTCCTGGAACATAACTGAATGGCACTCAAAAAGGAGTGAACTTTCCTGAGAGTAGTAGATTCCTTTAACCTTATCCCCTTACAAGAAGTTGGGTATGTTAAGCTGGATGCCCTAGTTCAAGAAGTAGTCAAGCTCAAGGTGGCCTTAACATTTTAATCTCAGACAAACTTCTGACAATTAGAATCCATCTCCTTGCTTATGCCCCATTGTGTATGGCTTTTAATCTGACAGTTGGCAGCTGGAGCTGTAGGTAATTAATGGTTACATTCCCCACCCCACAAGCATTTATTGAGGCAAACCAATGGTAACTGGAGCAGGATAGAGGATTATCTGTTGGGATGGATGGTAATGCATCCTGAATCAGTAGTATTACATGAGTATGACTTTAATGCTGGATTAGGCGAAAAGGATGAAATCATTTATACTTCTATTAATAGTGAGCCCCTTTTACCCTGTGGGTTGATTTATTGCCAACCCCACCATTCAAAAGGTAAGTTTAGCATGAGTTTGGCCAGCTGGTCCAAATAATAACGAAATTTTATTTATCTTAAAGGGATCTAGGGAAAGGGAACATGAAAAGGAATATACATTTTTGTGATGATTGTGGGGCTAGCACATTGACTTTCTTATCACATCTGTAATGACTGCCTATTCAAAATAGCAATCAGACTCACACAGGTTTTCTATGGATATCTAATTTAATAATGAATATTATGCAGTAACACAGGCAAAGCTGAGAATACTAAAAGCATGGGATTTCTCCCAATTCCCAAGCAATCCCATACCCCTCCCCCCAGAGTCAGTACAAATCCATCCCCTTGCAGATGTTCCTAACGGTTGCTGGCAGCCTTTGGGTAATGTCCTTGACCAGTTAAGATAGCCTGAACGTGCATTCCTCTAGACTTGCATCATCCAGCTCGCTGCCTGGCACCAAGGAGCAGTAGCAGCCCCCTCCTGTACAACATCACATGTCAACACCAGCATGGCATGGGAACTCATTGCGATGTTTCAGAAACATTGGAACAGGAACCATGACAACATCCCTAAGACTAATTTTATTTATTTATTTATTTATTTAATTTTTATCCCGCCTTTATTATTTTTATAAATAACTCAAGGTGGTGAACATACCTAATACTTCTTCCTCCTCCTGTTTTCCCCAGAACAACAACTCTGTGAAGTGAGTTGGGCTGAGAGAGAGGAACTATAGAAAGTATAGAATTACTTTCTTCAAAACTGACATCTAACCAAGTAGTGATTATTTTCCATTAATTGTGAAACTAGCCACTAACACTCAGGTTTGTGATCTAGAAAGTAACTGTTCAGCCCAAACACCAAGAGACAAAGATTATGGTCTAGGGACAGGATCACAATTATTTTGCTCATCTATAACCCCTTGGTTCCATCTATCCCCTCAGTTGCATTGGGAAGAATACCCCAGAAGTATTATGTACTTTCCAACTAATTATTATTTTGATTCAAGAAATATTAGTAACCAAAATTCCAGTAAAGATTACCAGAAATTTAAATCCACAACCCATTTGACTGAGAAAGTGCTATAGCCATGGCTGAACTATTGAAGTATATAGGGCCTATAGATTGATTAATGATCATCATCTTCAGAAATCAGTATACAAACTAAAAAAAGTAAGACTTTGATAGAAAAAAGCAGATGGTCCAGTTGGATAACTTGTGTAAGCAAGTCCAATTGTCAAGGATCAAAACTTCTTGGCATATGATTTCCCAAAGGTACCACCCAAGGTCTGGCTGAATATTTCCATTAACTATTTAGGGAGGTTAAGTAATTCAATTTTTCTCAAGAATTCTCCTACACGTTTCAGATTGGCTTCCTTTGCTGCCTTCTGAGACAATAAATTAATCTTACATTTGAAAAATGATAAGGCAACTAGAAGAGACTTGATCCTGCTTATCTACTGGTTTGGGAGGCTCCAGTAGTGGACTGGAGTAGATCAATTACAGTTCCAAACTTCAAGAAAGGAAGCATAATCAATGCAGCAAACTTTCAACCAATTAGTCTTCTAAATATATTTAATAAAGTATATAGCAGACCTCTTTATTGGAAACTCACTGGTTCAGGACAAGGTATGGGCAGAGGAGCAAGCTGGGTTCAGGTTGGAGTGATCCACACTTGACCATTTAGTAGGAAAGTATTCGAATTATTGAAGAGGTATTTTATCTGTCATTGTTACTGGCTTAAAAGCAGCATTTATTTCAATTCAGCAGCCTCCTCAAGCTTCAATGTTCAATCATGATATTCCATGAAAACACTTCAATACAAGTTAGATCTATCTCAGGCTGCCTCTCTGCATCAACATCTGTTCAATAGTTGGTGAAGCCAAAGTGCATCCTAACTCAGCTCCTTTTATATTTTTACATTGACTCATAACTGAGCATTGACAAGCAATGAATTTCATACCTCTACATTGGCAAACCAGCCCTTCTCAGCTCTTCTTGATGCTGGCAACACAGCTATTTTCCTCACAACACAAGTCAGCTTAAGGTGGCACCTCTAAGTCCTTCCTTATGTTGTAGTGAAAAAAGTCTCAACATCAATCAATCCAAGGCAAGGATATGGACTTTATGCAAAGGTTTTCTAGCTCTAGCCTTTGCTGAAAAAGACACAATTCCTCTATGAAGCAAATCAAGACCTTTAAATATCTGGGAATTATTTTTCAGTCCTCTGCTTTCATTTACCAGGCCCCCTACAATTACTCATGCAATTCTGTGGTTTGCTAGTAACAGACATGGCAGCTATGTCCCCTCTGCAAAAAATACATATAAGACTAAAGACTAAAGATATTAGCATTCTATTTACAGTTTGCAGATTTAAAATTACAAAAGTTCAGGTGTCCTTGAAATAGTCCAGCCGAATTTTTAAGAGCTGCACTATATTCTGAGTTCCTTGAAATGTGTCTATCTCTTTGTTACGCTTTAATATGGAACAGATTCTTTAGAGGCTCATATGCGACTTTGCTGCCTCAAAAGTCTGCTTAAAATAGATCTTTAATAAGGGATCTTTGCCTCCTTGATCTTCTTGGATAGTTTTCATACATCACAAAGAAAGACACTGAATCAGACCTCCGGTATTGTTGTCTTTCAGCTCAATATTTAGTCTCACTTGGGCAGGAGAGAGCCAATGTGAAGTTGACCTAACTTGTCTTTGACAGTGATATCTAAAATGATCAAAATGCAGTTCCCTCCTAGTAGGGGAGTGGTCTGTATGGAAGACCTCTCATTCCAGTCAGCTATCAATCGAATGCTATACCAGACAACCTCCATGGCTAGACTCAGTACCTATCATTTGTACTGCTGTAGAGATAAAGTAACATTTCAATGCAAAAGCGATTATGCCCCCTCTCCTTTGAAAGAAACTGAGTCTGTCATGCTTGCCTTATTCTAATGTCCATATTACATGGCTTGGGGCATCTTAATTGGCTAGATGAGGAGAAAGTTCTTCTGCTGGCCAGTTTTGTCATCAAACACCTCTAGAAAGGTAGCTGAATCGTGTTATAGCCACTGCTGATTAAGGGATAAAAGTTTAGATTCTTCATTTGCTAAATATATATATTTTGCTCATATCATGAATAAGATCAATCAGGTCAGTCGATGAAGATTCTCAGTCATCCAGGTGGAATTGTCTGTAGGTTGAGTCATGGCAACTGGATTCCTTTCTTTTTGGTAGAAACGTTTCGCGGCTTGACTGAAGAAGCTGCTTGAACAAGCAGCAAAACGTTTCTACCAAAAAGAAAGGAATCCAGTTGCCATGACTCAACCTACAGACGATTGATCAGGTCAGCATATTGTCTGTGAATATTAATGCTTCATTTTCCTCCTACTGTGCCTTTTTGATACATATAATGTCTATTGATAGTTGGTTTCGAGATGTAAATAGATGCAACATTTTATTTACCTACCGTTGGTATTTGTTTTTTTCTTTTCTTTTTTTGCTGGAAGTAAGCTGCAGAGGAACAGTATCCATAGTAACAAATCACATAGGCAGAATCAGAAGGTCAGGCTTAATTGTCCTCAGGTTGGAGTGTGGAAAAGGATGACCAAATAAGAAAAGCTGCTACATGCTTGGGAGATCTTGCCTGGACTTGCCAACAGAAGTTTCAGTTTCTGTTTCTGTTCAGCCCAGCTCAGCAGCAGTCTCTCTTTTGCTCAGTGTCTGTGTGTGCGTGTATGAGCTTGTAAATATGCTTCTTTGTATTTAAGGACTTTGCCTATCCAGGGCTCTGGATAAGGAAACTGTTTGCGTTCTACGCTTGGTTTAAATACAATTATTTTTGTAGAAATGCCTGGTGTCTTCTTTCTCATCTCTCGGGCCAAATGCCTTCCAGCACTCTGCACAAATGCCAACACCTACAAAGTACAAAATATAACTTGGAAGTGCTTAATAGATCAGAGATACAAAACCTGAAGCCTAGGACTACATGCTGTCCTTGGAAGACCTCTAAAGATCAAGATTGGGTTCCATAATCTGTTATCAAATTGCAATTTTAATGTCAAAAAGTGAAAAATTCTTAAATATATGAATGGAAAATAATCATACTAACTTTATTTTATGAAAAGGAAATAAAATCTGTTGTTTCTTTTATTCCCAGTGTAACATTCAAAAACAGGGATGTTCCTGGGTCTGTATAACAATGTGCACCTCTATTATGGATTTCGGGTGTATGTGTGGGTAAATGAATTAAGTCACCAGTTCTGTGACTTAAGTACTTTGTGAGCCATTGGGATGTAAGCCCATACAATTGGCATTTGTGTAGTGACATCACTGTGTATGTGTCATCAATTCTGGCATCACTGCAATGAAATCTATATCACATACAGACACAGACACACAGACACACCATTTAGAATAATTTATATTTTAAGTTTCATAATTACCACCCATTTTTCAAAAAGGCCAAAAAGTTAATATTTCCTTTGCGGGAGAAGAATATAATCAAGAAAATAAGATTAGATGGAGGGGGGGAAGAATTAAAAAAAAAGGGGGGGGGAGGAAAGAAATACACATATGATGGGTTATGTTGCAATCAGATTAACAATACAAACCTAAATATATTTACTCAAGAATTAACCTTCCTCTATTTCTATTTCTATTTCCATGTGCATGTGCAGAGAGCTGTAGTTGTATGTAACAGTAATTGATTCCCACTGGAATTGATCTGAAAAATTATGACTTAGCTGATTGCAACTAAATAGTACCAAAGTTTAAGGGGAAAAAATCCCATTGGTTTCAATAAGGTTTATGCATAGTGTGTAAAGCAATGCAATTTTAATCTGGATTTCACATTACATACGTTTATACGTTTTCATTAAATTGGCTGTGTTTCCCTAGCTTTTCAAAATAAGTTAGGGAGAACATGTTGAACAGCTAATGTGCATTCCATCCAGCCATTGGGCCTATTTATGGAGAATATGAACATACCCTATCCACTAAGAAGTTAGATTTGTTTCTAAAATGTCATTTATGTATTTAGAAACATAAATAATAATTAAGTGCACTGATAAAAATCCCATTTAAGATAGGGATAAGAAAGTGAAATACTGCACTCCCCCAGCCTTCAGTTTTGTGCCTCCTCTCATCCTAATTTTTTTTAAATTAGTGGCTTAGTTTCCCATTAGGTTGAGATGGGAAACTCTACAATATGCTCCCGGTCGTTAAAAATTTAGCCCATTCCAGCATTAAGTAGTTTGGGCATTCATTGGCCTGTGACCTGCATTCTTTACGACAATGAAGAATTTGAACTAGTGCAGAGAAATAGGCTTACTAAACAATGGAAGAATTGTAGAGAAAGTTTTTTTTAATTTTAATTTAGCAATACTATCCCCCTCTACCCATCATTCAAGCATTTCAATCAATGCAGGAAGTCATGCAGCATTTGACTACTACAGTGTAAATAATAATCTGGGTTCTTTCATACATTTTGATCTACAACGATTATCATTACTGTTCCTAGGCTGGTGTGTTAGAACACAGGTTTTCAGATATGCAACGGAACTCATACTGTATCATGTCCAGATATACAGGGAATCTTTTGACCTTGCAAGAAGTGTGTCTTAATAAATTTACTCAGCAAATTATACATAGGCCAACTGCTTTTGAAGTGGATTGATTAATTCCAGAGTCATCAATACAAATCTACATGACCTATGTATGAAAATAGGTACTTTGTGGGGAATCTCAGCAAAAGAATTCTAATGTAAACATAACAGAGGCAGCCCTGATCAAATATTAAACCCTACTATGTTGATTATTAACCATGTGAGTAAATAACAGTTACTAAAATGATTGAGAGGTTAAACTATAGCTAATATGTCTAGAACAGATTAGAAATCATGCCGTTATATTGGAGGCAAGCTAAATACAGCTCTTTGGGATATAAAAGGTTTCTTTATCTATACTATGCTCCATTGGGCAAGAAGATGTTGGAAAATTACTGTGGTTAATTTCAGCACCCTCCCAGTCAATTCCTGTACTGTATCTAGATCAGAGCAAGCACAGATGCCACTCGGCTTGGCTAGCAAAAAATATACCTTGGTATTTATTTATTAAACATCAGCAAACATCAAAGCAGGTAGCAATAGGCAAGCAGAAGCAGGGAAAATGAGAGAGAGAGAAAAACCTACAATAGGCAAGAGATAAAAGGCAGAAGATGGAGTATCAGTAATTTACATTATCCATATCTCTGTATCAAAAGGCACAGAACTTTCCAGAGTTGTAATTGGCATGTGGGTCATTAGCATGGATGGTCCAAAGGAAGGGGCCTTTGGTTATTCCAGCTTTAATACTTGTATCAGCCCTGGATTAACCATTAAGCAAAGTAAGCACGTGCTTAGGGCACCAAGGGAAGGAGGGCACCACAGAGTTTTTTTCCCCTAGCTATCATGTCCTTAACTCTTCCACTGCCACACTTGACTTTAGTTTTCAATAAATTTTTGTATTTGCATTTTTTCTCTTACAACAATCTTATTAAAAATGCATTAAAAAGTTGTGGGGTCCAGCCTGGGGGGATGGCCTGGAAGAAAACTGAATTTTTAATCTCTTATTTCATCTTCAGCACTTATTGAATCTCATGTCTTCTCAGTTAAGCAATGGAAGGGATGAGGGGCACCATTGTCAGGCTGTGCTTAGGGCATCAGTTGGCCTTAATCCAGCCCTGCTCTATTCTGATCCCTCCTCTATTCTGCATGATTATAGAAACCATTTGGTGGATGGGGATGATGTATCTAACAGAAGAGAAGGGAAGTTGTTCCATAAATCAATTTGGAACCAACAAAGAGAGAAGTTGTTTTAGGCAGACTCTTTCCAATTCTGTGGTTATGACTTGATATGGAGTCTGTTCAGATCCTGAGACCCCTTGAACCTGGTCATCCAGCAGTGTGGCCCCAAAGGGCACAAGAAAGAACTTCACTCTAGTTTACATTTGAGGCTTGCTATATTTTGTTAGGGAAAGGTCTAAGTGAAGCAAATGAGACGTACCTGGATTAACGCTGAATCAGCAGGATTCTCAGTCTAATCCTTTACAGCATGTCCAAGTGTTTTGCCTGCCAATTTCTCATGAAAAAAGTTGCATTTCAAAAGTTAGTAATCACAAAATAGAGCTGACTTTGCTACTGAAGCTTTGTTGCCACATCAAAGCAAAAGGCTTAAAAATAAATATTGATTCCTAAAGATCATATTCTGAGCTCAGGAATAAAATAAACAAATGTGGACAGAGTATTTTTTTTCCCTAGCACTGATTTTCTGTGATAGAAATTAATGGGTGCTGTAGAGAAAAAAAAAAATACATGGAAGGACCCAGATTGGAGAACGTTGGTTTAAAGGATGCAGTAGGAAATCCTGGAGTGTTGGTCTCAATACGTTGACACCTCATATTGGAGCTGGTAAGTAGTTGGCCAGAAGACCACTTCTCTTATTTTGTAGTTGTGAGACCCTGTCTCGTGGGAGTGGGTCTAAACAACCATGAATACAAGAACACATTGTTTGAACAGGCCAAAGACTGTGAATTAATTGATTAACTGCTGAAATATATGACTATCGGTGTCCATAGAAAGAAACTGATGAATGCAATGTCGCTCTGCAAGCTCCACTCCTTTCATATTCATGCAGGATATAATGACCTATATAAAAAGGGGTGGGACTTGCATTACAATGTTGTGATGTTGATTATCAACTGCTTCTTGTTTGTTTGCCTTGTATATCAGCCTCAGTTTGTGCTACATTGCCCATACATTGTCAACTACTTATTATTTGATTTCCTTATATACCATTAATAGTAAACCTTGCATGCCATTAATACCAAATACTATTAAGTAAATAACAGTCCTTGGTTATTAATTATTAGTTTCATCTGTTTGATTTCTGGAACACCAAAGCCTGTTTAATAACCTAAATGTTTAGATGCTGATGGAATTGGTGCTATGGGAGGCCCCGGGTTGAAATACAAGTTTCTAACTGGTAAAAGAAAGTTCTTCCCAATTGGTTTTAAAAGGTCTTAATGTTCATTATAGAAAATGCCTGAGTTCACTACTGCAATAGTCTGTCTATTGATTTTTCTTTAATTGTTTTTTTAAAGCTTTCTGCAGTGCACTGATTATAGTAATTGAATGAAAATTATATAGTACATCAACTGAGCTGGGAAAGAAGTGGTGGTTGAAGATCTCTCTTGGCTGCTTGTTAATGGGCGTGGGTCATTGCACCCAGAAGTGGCTACCGAACAATTTAGCCTCAAGCAGGAACCTGTTGGAAGGCAAAAGTACCATTTGAATACCAAAAGTACCAAGCTCAAGGACCCCAAATTATAACTCTTGCACCCACGTCTGAGCAAATTGGTTTCTAACAAAGTGATACTTTCTTAATGATGCATAACTAAAAATCATTTTGGTTTGTGTGTCAGACTAACACCTTTATTAGTTTTCTAGAAGAGTCATGTAAGTGAAAAATATGAAATGTCTGATCTTGCTGAAATTATTGTATATATAATTATTTTTATATATATGCATAGTCCCTGGAATGAAACACATGTTCATCTCGGTTTTTAATCTGAGTAATTCAAGTGTAATTCAAGCTTCAGAGAGACAGTTTGGTGTAGTAGTCAAGGCATCAGGCTAGAAACTGGGAGACTATGAGTTCTAGATCTGCCTTAGGCATGAAGCCAGCTGGGAGACCTTGGGCCAGTCACTCTCTCTCAGCCCTAGGAAGCAGGCAATGGCAAACCACTTCTGAAATCTTACCAAGAAAGCTATAGGGACTTGTCCAGGCAGTCACCAGGAGTCAACACTGATTCGAATACATCTATTTATTTTATTTATTTATTTATCAAATTTGTCATTGCCCATCTCCTCCCACCAGAGGGACTCTGGGCAGTTTACAAAAATAATCAATAAAACAATAAATATACAATAAAATTACCATATATAAAAATACAATATCTAAAAACCAGTTACAGTTACAGTTATATATATGGAAAGTGTCCATTGATAAATTAAGTGCTTCAGATGTTACCAAGGATGATTCTTGACCCTTTTGAGACAGTGGCAGTGATAATCAGATACTTTGCCTGGTCACAGGCAATCAGTTTATATTAAAACAAATGATTTAGTGGGAATGTGTGCTGGGTTCTCCTTTCCACAAAAATGCCACACCACAGAGGTTAGTACTTCTGTTTCTGTGATATTTAGATCAGGTATTTTCATTGCCTTTAATGAATAATACATTGCCTCAGACTATGATGGATCATTTAATGGGTTAAAACAAGAAAGGTACAATACAAAACTGAACTTTAAATTGAACTTTTCAATACTGAAGACCTTCCTGAAACCAATAATATTTTATGTTATATATCTTACGCCTTCTTCAAGTCTTCCTATTCTGCTGGGATGAACAAAGAATGCTGGGAGTGGGCAACAAATGTATATATTCCCTGCAGGGTCACCCAAGGTTGCCAGCTAAAGCAACCAGTCGCCTTTATTGTCCAGCAACAATATAAGGAGATGATGAAGGTGGGTGATGACTTGAGTGACAACAGCAAAAGCATCATTTCATATTGTGCAGGAGAAGGCAATAGTAAACCACTCCTGCATTTTACCAAGGAAACCACATGGTTAGACAATGTAAAGTGATCGACAATATAGTCTTGGTTATGGGCCCCTCAGGTTGCATAGTACTCAATGGAGGAGGAAGAGCTGAGGAGGAAGAGCTGAGGATATTTTATAGTACTAATGGTGTTTAGTAGATTAAAGCCTTTGGGACATCTAGTTGCTGTTGTTGCCATGCAGGAAAAGAAAATCCAAACCTGCAAAGACACAATTATAGTGGCGACATGGAACATAAAAAGCATGAACATGGAAGAGCTCAACACAGTGAAAGATGAAATGAATCAACTCCAAATTGATACTGTGGGTATCAGTGACTTGAAATTGACTGGAATTAAATACTTTCAGTCAGAAGATCATACTATTTATCAACGAGGACATGAAAAGCAAGGAACCCCATTGCTTTCATAGTCAGGAAGCATATAACAAAGACAGTTCTTGGGTACAATACAGTCAATGATCAGACAATAGTAATTAGACTTTATGGACCACCCTTTAATATGATGGTTATCCAAGTTTATGCTCCAACTACTGATACAGAAGAAGAACTTGACAAGTTTGATTTATGGTCAAGCTGACAGAATATGCAAGCAAGATGTGCTGCTTGTGGTTGGGGACTGGAACGTCAAAGTTAGAAACAATAAGGAGGAAAATGTAGTTGGACTATATAGCCTAGGAGGTAGAAGTGAAGCAGGATAACAACAATACTTTCTGCCAAGCCAGTGATTTCTTCATTGCAAATAACTTCTTCAAACAACCAAAACAATGCCTATGAGCATGGACACTCCCCAGACAAACAAATGTAATGGTATGTGGGAATGACCTTGGGAGACAGGGGAAAGAGCCACAGCCAGGGGAATGGTTGGATAAGAGGCAACTTAGCCCACAGCAGGAATGTGAATGTGGCAAACATCTCAGAAGGGACCTTCCCTAGTTTCTTGTTCTGTAAAGGTGATGGGGGAGAAATGTACTTTCAGACTTGCAAGATTCTGTTGATGTAACCTTACAATAAAATAGAATTAGTTCATCTGGGCGTACTTCTTGTCTGGACCTCAAAAGGCTGACAACTTCACAGAAATCAAATTAGCTGTGTTATTGGTACAAAGAAGTAGAAAGACTCAGTTATATCAGCAAAGATGTGGACAGATCTGGTCTGTGGAACTGCTCTGTATAAGTTCCGAGTCAAGCTAAAGTGGAAGAACAAAGCCAACCAGTTTCCACAGTGTAATATTGAGCATACACTCATCATTTTCAAAGAGAACATCAGGAATCACTTTGAAGTCCTAAGCCTCATTGACTGGGAACTGGAGCAACTCTGAAACAGAATCAAAGTCATTAAGGATGAGTGTGAAAAGAGACCAAGAAACAGAAGAAAACAGACTGGATGTGAGAAGCAACAGTGGTAATAGCCAAGAAAAGAAGTTAAAGTCAAGAAAGGCAACGATCCTACGAAGAAATAATATAACAAAAGAATTCCAGAGAGTTGTTAGAAGAGGTTAAAAGGAGCATTACAATGACATCTGCACAGACATGAAAAACGGAAACATATGGAAAAACAAGGCAAGATGATGCTAGGTTAGCATCTGGCCATTACCAGGTTGGATGGGTCCAGGAACTGATGAAATAGCTACAGAGATATGGGAGCAACAGAATAAGGGTCAGTCAAGGTTCTAACCAAACTATATCAGCAAATTTGGAGAATCACACAGTGACAGATTAGGAGAAGTCAGTCTACCAATACCAAAGACAGGAGGCTTAACAGAGTATAACTTGTACACGTTTATACAAATTATTATACAATATCCTTAATTTTACATGCTAGTAAGGTGATGCTTAGGACCATCCTACACAGGATATACTGGATAATTGAAAAAACCAAATATAAGTAGTCCTCAGCTTATGATAGCAATTGGGACTGGAATTGCCATTGCTAAGCAACACAGTTGTAATGTGTGACTTCACCTGACCATGTTGCTTAATGATGGCAATTTCAGCAGTTCCAGTTGCTGTTGTTAAGCAAGCACTGCACGGGTTGTTAAGCAAGCACTGCACGGGTTGTTAAGCAAACACTGCGACTTCTGACTTCCAACTTCCTGCCGGCTTCCCCATTAACGTTGTTTGTGGGAAGCCAGCAGAGAACATCAGAATTTGCGATCACATGACTGTGGCTCACTGCGACATCATAATTGCAAGCTGGGCACTGAATGCCTGGATCACGATGACGTGACTGTAGGGATACTGCAACAGTCAGAACTACGAGGACCTGTCATAAGTACCATTTGTTCAGGGCCATCACAACTTTGAATGGTCGCTGAATGAATGGTCATAACCCAAGGACAATCTCTACTGATTTGAAGAACACACTGAACTGCAAACTAGCCAACCACATTTTAGTCCAGGGTGTTGTGTAAATGCAAAAAAAAAAGAAGCTCTATTTGAGTAAATAATGAATCAGTTGTCAAAGCTGGCAATATTGAGCTAGGTGGGGTGAGGGAAGACAACTTCCTGTGTTCTTAAGCTATGCCATACTCAGTTCATTTTTTCAGGAAAGCCACTTGTTAATATGCTGGAGTAATAGCATGTATTTCCCCTCCACAAATCAGACAAATGTCAGATATAAATGAAATGCCACAGGTGAGCATGTCTGAATACTGCAGCCACACACTGTGATCTTCTACCCTGCATGACAGATAGCCAAACAGAGAGCCTGGTGATATGACAGGCTGATGCTGCAAGGTAGGGAAACGGCTCCTGCTATTTGCTGTTGTACTAGATGAGCTTTGGACCCGGGCCAGGAGCAGTTTGCATGACGAGGGCCTCGGTACTGCTGCAGCTACAGGACTCCTATCTCTGCATTTGAGGGTTGATCGACAGGAATGGGTCCCTGTACCAACTAGCCTACAGAATTCACAGGGCAGCAGAAGAGTCTCTGCGTTAGTTCTGACAATTGCATTCTTTGCATTATATCACCCCCTGCTGATCGATGGTTGTAGCTGTTAACAAAGCTGTTAACAAAGAAAAGGTGATTGCCTATGTTTCTTTAGGATGGGCTCAGGGGAGAGAATCATGCTCCACAAGGCTGTCAATGTTGGTACCTAACATGGAGAAATTGTACCAATTCATTTTTATGAAATGTGAAAAATTGCGGGGTGGAGGGGGAAATCCCAAATGGAAAAGAGAAAAGCATTGTTTAGAGTTAATAGTTATAACTGAGCATTTGGGGCATAGAACATCTTTCCACTACTTGCAAGTAGTACCTGCTAAAAAATCTTTGGTTAAAAGAGAAAAGAAAAAAAGGACCAATTGGTAGGGGGACAGATAGATGGAGATATAACAGGAAAAGGCGTAGGAATTCCATGTCATCCAAAAGAAATATGAAGTTAGATGAAACATTAAATATAAAATGACCAGGAAGGCAGAGCATCTGCACTTTGTGATAGTTGTGCATAACAGGGACTTTCAGGTAGACCCTGCTGAAACCTTGCATTAAATTAAATTAAATTACATTAAATTAAATTACATTACATTACATTACATTACATTACATTACATTACATTACATTAAATTACATTAAATTAAATTACATTACATTAAATTAAATTAAATGACCCCCTGATCTTGTAATGCAGCAGGGTTAAAAGTGGATCTGAAATAGCTGAAGGCAACTCTTCTAAATTGCATGTCAGTCTGACTGGGGCTGCTTCCATTTCATGATTATCAGGATTTTTGCAGCCCAAATAAGGCAGCCTGGCAATGGTGTCAATGTGGACACAGGAATGAAGGAAAAGGAGTGGGCAGTGAGGAGAATGTGAGGAAAAGGAGGAGGAAGTGATGGGAAAGTGGGAAGATAAAAGGAAAAAATGCAACAGTCTGCAGGGGAGGAGAAGAACAGTGAATAGATTGTGGGAACACTGATGGAGGGAGGAAGCAAATGAGGAAGGGAAGGGCAGGCATGGATTAATCTTCCAGCCCATGATTACCATCCAGGAACAAAACTGGATCCAGAAGTGAAGCTGATCTAATCCTCCATGAGGCATAGAGGTGGACTGGTCTCTCAGCCCTGGACTGGGAAATTGAAAAGCGGCTAGTGTATCTACCAGCTTGCCTGGTAGATTATGGTGCATAACCTTCAGTTAAAAGAATTCCATCCTGCAGTGAATAGATTTTGGCTGATAACAACAGCAGCAAGAACAGTAACAACACACTCCCAAGGAAGAGGTTCCTTTGACTTTAAATGACATGTGCTGTATATACATTGCTCTTCAAATATTGTTAATATTCTTGGTGGAAAATTCTCATACTCCTCAAAAGAAATGATTGGACTTGTCTGATTTGAAACAGCTTGAAAGTTGCGGTCAGTTTTTCAGCATGTTGTCTTCATGTGATACTGATACACAACAGGAGGAATTGGAATGTAAGGGGACACATATTGGATTTAGCGGGTATTTCTGCTTTATTCCCTGCACGAACCCTCTCTCTAGTTTCACAGCCCACAACAAGCATTAGCAACAACTGTCTTGGTCTTTTAAACCTTCCCCAACTGTGCCACCAATAATCTGGTATGGGGAGAATTCATATTTCAGATGCCCTCCCTGCTCATCCCTTTGCCTTCCATTAGCACAGATTGTTCCCAACAGCTGTAAGAGCAGAAAGGCATTAATAGGATCTCTTCTGAATGATTCATAGCTTATTTGGAAGCCCACGAGAGGAATGATGGGTGTTTGTGGATTATCTTTCTGGCATCCATTTTTATTCAAGGTGGATAAGAGATAGGACCGAGTCAAAAGGTATGTGTGTCTATGGGTGCGACTGAAATCTTCATTAAAGTTGAAAAAAGACCCACTTTTCACTCTTTGGAGGCATCACTGCAGCTAGACTGAGTGTTTTCGTATAAAAACTAAAAAGGACTGAGAGGATACCACATTTGGCTCATGATCCCTAATAATCCTAGATAGAAATAAAATAGAGGAACAACTGCAGAAGATGTCTTCTCTCTGGTGACTAATTACTAAAATGTAAAATTACTAGCTACTAAATTAGTAATTTCTGAGTTATTAAAGGTGGTGTTCCTGGAAATGGAATAGGATTTCGTAAGTAACTTCAAATAATATTAAAAGATGTATTAGATGGTTTTAAACTGTGGATTGAACTTCATGATTGGCTTTCCAGCTCATACAAACACCTTTTTCGTGTCTGACTCAACTTGACTCACTACAGCTCCAGACATTAGTCCACTTACTTTCTAGAATCTGAAGAAAGAAAAAAGGTGGGTGGTATCTTTTTAATGTTGACATAGAACTCCAAATCTCAGGATGAGACTCATAGATCATAAAATAGCATAGAGGACAAGGTGGAATTCTCTAAGACAACAATCCATGAATTTCTAAGCAGCATCTTATCAGGCCACTCCACTATTTCCTACTCTGAGTTAGTTACTGGGGCTGTGCGGTGCTTCAGCTTTGACCCCCCAAAATTGTGTCCATGGGGGCACATAGAGAGGCTCCATCTACAGCTCCTTAAAGCAGCTGTGTTATGACTGTGTTCCATATGGTGGTCACCTTTAAGGCCCCTCATGGCTTGAGGCTGGATGACTTATGGGATCATCTCACCCCAGTGCTGTCTAACGATCCTGTTAGATTTGGCAGGAGAGGCATGCTACAGGTCCTGACCGTGAGAGAGTGCTGTCTGGTGGGACCCAGGAAGATGGCTTGTTCTGCCATGGCATCCCTCCTTTGAAACATCATCACCCACCCACCCCTGCCCGAGATCAGACTTACCCTGACCCTGCTGGCCTTTCTCAGCAGACAGTTTTAATTCAAGATGCTGTGCATCCATTTTATATTTAACAGCACATTTTTTCTTAAGAATTTTCTTAAGTTTCAAAAGAAAGATAAAAGCTACAAAAAAACAACTACAAAAACAAAAAAGAAAAAAGAACTAAAAAGATGTGAAAACACAAAAGAAATTTTTTTTCAACATTACAGAAAGAGGTGACTTCTGACTTTTAACAGCAAGGATATATACAAAAATTTTCCATAATCCATCTCTTACTGTATATTAAACCAAAACCACATTATTTCTATAAATCATTCCACTTTAGCACATCATAAAAATCACCAAGTACAGTTACTCCGTCCCCTTATATCAAAATAAAGGGAAAAAAATCATATAAACCTCCTAAGCAACGTCCCCCCCCCAAATATAACACTTATTTAATTATTCCCTTCCTACTACTATTCTATACATTTCTGTCTACTGTAATAAAAATCAAACTAAAAAGCACATAAATTGTCTGCCATTATACTTAATACTACAACAGTTTTAATAATCTTAATCTTAATAAACCCCAAAAAGAAAAACAATTCAAAAGAGTAACGTTAAATCAAGTCCTTAAAACCATCCAAATAGACATTTTTTTAATACCCTAATAATCTTAATCCAAATCCTTAAAAAATAAATAACATCAGTCAAACCCTAAAAGTGATCCAGGTAAACATTCTTCAACCCTTATCCCACTACAAAATAAACCAAAACATTTACATATGCCCAGAATGTGCACAGAGCTTTTCTCTTGAAAAAATCAAACAGCCCAATTGCCCCCTCAAAAATTCCAACTGCTCTACATAATGAGGCCTTCTTTTTCATGGCATTTCACCAAAAAGTTAATTTCACTTATTGCTTGCAGATCCCTCTTTCCGTTGAATTTCTCCAACTCCACTATCCAATCTTCATCCAGCATCTCAACAGAAATCCCGATTTCATTCTTAGAAGAAACATTTCTATCACTGCTGAATTCCTCAATTTCCTCCACTACATCCCCAACCAGATGGCACATTTTAGGCCTCATATTTTCCATGATGTCCTGAATGTCTTGTATAAAAGCTTGATAGGAGTCAGAAGATCTGTTTAAAATCCTCCATGTCTCATGCAGTAGATTATGGCGCCCCCTAGGAGCTTAACCAGAGAAAGTGGAAGATATGAAAAGGTTTGCTAGTGTGTTTAGACAAAGTGAAAGTGAGATAAGCAGACAGTTCCCAAGGAAAAGTAGAGACAGAAAGCTGAAAGTTAAATCAACTAATTCAACGTGTAGGAAAATGCTAATATCTTCAAATTTAATACCAAAATAATAACAGGCAGGCAATTGTTTACTCTCAATCCTCTTTTATATTTGGAAGGAAAATGAATTCCAAAACTTAAAAAAGGATTTTTTTAAAAAAGTAATCCCAAAAATAATGATAAGCACCAAGAGAGGCAGCTTCTCTTCACTGTAGAAAGCCTCTCTTAGGGTACACATACTTTAAAAATATATATATATATAAATTTGGTGATTTAGAAATGGGGTAGCCAGTCTTAGTGTCCCTTTAAGGCTACAGGGCAGGTTGGAAAATGATAACATCCCCGCCTCCCAGCTGGCTCTTACCAGTTGAACGCAAAATGCTGTTTTCAATCTTCTGGCTGGATGCAGCCATCTGGAGGACAGATGGGGTGATTCCAGGCATTTTCCTTTATCCAGAGAACACTCCTGGGCTTCAGGAAAACCTGCTGGAGCCCGAAAAAATTGCCGCATTGTCAGTTCCGCCTGCTAAGCCTGCAGGCTCAGCTGTTCAGTCTGCCATGTCCCCACCGGAAGCCCATTTGACCCCTTCTGCCCTTTCTCAAGGCATTAAAAACTTGGTTTTGCCATCAAGCCTGGGGCCCCGAAAGTGTGGGTGAGTCCATATCTTGGTTATATTGATTGTGGGATACTGTATTCTCTGCTATTTTATGTTATTTATCTTAATAATTTTGGTTGGGTTTTTATTGTTTTACTGTCATCCACCCAGTTATGTATATGAGATGGGCAGCCATATAAATTGATTGAAGTACATGCCTATGGCGTCAGTGTATCTACAAAAGAAGCAGGGATTTCAACCATCCTGCTGTGACCACCATCTTGCCTTTTCTGAGACCTATTCCCTCCCAGAGGCTGAAGTGATGTAACACTAGAAGTTTGGAGTACATCTTGATGTTAATTCTAAGCGTGTCTGCCTCTATAGGTAGGCTATGTTTAAAAGAAGTTATGGAATAGAAACAAGTTTTACCTGACAAGATTGAGACTGATTTGAAAGTGGATTTAAAAATGACAGGCTACAAGAATGACATGGAAAAAGATGTTACACTGGACATACAAAAGAAAATGGCTGATGTAATAGAAGGGGTGTACAAATGACAAACCAAGAGAGTAACCTGGATAATTTTCCTATATTGGATTTACAAAACAGGCTCGTTAAAGTTTTGAAGAATTTTGTGTATTTTAAGAGGAGGTGACAAATTACTAAAATTGTTTATACATGTTGCGATGAAGGGGGAAGTCACTTCTTTATATGTATTTTTTCTTTCTTTTCTATTTTTTTTGCTTTTTTTCTCCACCTATTTTTTATTTTTTTTTAGTTTGTATTAGTTTTTACTGTTGTAATAGTAATCTTTAATAAAATTACTATTAAAAAAAGAAAGTGATGGATTTATACTGAAATTGATGCAGCTTATATATTACTTATTGCCAGCTCAGATTCCAGTCTTTTGGTTTAAAATTTATGCATTTTTGAGGGAACGAAATGCTTTAAATCAACTATTTCTAATAATGGTAAGGCCTCCAGGACATGCAAGCCAATAACCCCAATTTTCCGCATTCGATAAGCTGAGTAGACAGCTCTGCTTAAGCATTTACAAAGTCTCTTAGTAGCAAGGATTTTGGAAAACCACACCAGCACGGGCTCTCTTGCAGCACTGTCCATAACAAACCAGTGTTATCAACACGCAAAGCCTGCAGTGGAATACTTGTGGCATTAGGTCTGACTCAAGTATTTAAGCGGACACATTGGGTGACATGCACATAACATCATCCCCCCTCCCCCTGCCTCAAGCTCCACTGTGCTTTGGAACACTGCACATGCAGCAACTAAGAGTCAGGCACAGGTTACTTGATGGTGGCTCCTACACTTCAGAATGCCCCCTGCCTGAAATCAGTAATGCCTTTCCAGTATCAAACCTTCTGAGTTGTGCCTCCACTCTCTGGGATGGTCTTCCCCCTGCAGTACAGATTACCCCAACCCTGTTTATCTTTTCCAAACAAGTTAAAACTATTCTGCTTGAACATGCTTTCAGCTCTTAGAGGTTCTTAGGTGCCTCATTTATGTGCTTTTATCTTGTCTTTCTTATACTTAATGTTTCATCTGTTACATGTCCACAAATCTGTCAGATTTGGATGGGATATCAATACTGGAGAATAAAACCTGTTGAGGAGCTCTTTGCCCAGGCCTTTCCTCTCTGAACGTTACAGTATTTTATTGTCTCCCCCTTTAATGAACATTTATATTGCTTCAATTTAAACTGCTTGAGGAAGTAATTTTATGGAAAGCAATGTAGATGTACATTAAATAAACAAACATTTTAAATAATAAACACTCAGATCATTGGCCCAAGGAAATAGGATCTCCCTTCTTCAGGTTCCAGTTTTTAACTTTGCAGATGAGGACACACGATTGTAAGAAATCTGTTTCGCCATCATAATGCCCATATTTAATATTTTTAAACAAGTAAAACCAGTTTTTTTTTAAAAAATCATTTCATCTCATACAGTACATTTTTGTATTCCCTCAGCAATGTCACATCAACAGTACTCAAAGTCCGATATGAAATATTTCTCAGTATTTTAAGCAGTATATAACCAGTGACTACAGTAAAGCAGAGTTCACATTAAACAGCTTCTTCAGTTAAAATCCAGAATCTTAGTCCTTCTGTCACATTTGACGTAAGGACTCTCCCTCCACCACCAGACAGCATTGGGCAAGGGCCAGGGGCAATCATGCAATGGTTTGTCGCCATGTCCGTTTTCACTGTCGTATGATGCTGATAAAAGCCACTGCATAGCTCTCCCCACTACTCTGTCAGGGTGAAGGGAGAGGTGTGACCGCCATTCTAGTCCAGCTAGCATAACGTAAGTACTCGGCCTAAGGCTCTAAATATCAGACATAAGGTGAGCTCAGATCTACATCTTGTTTCGAAAGAAACTGACGGGGTTTTCTTCAGTGAATAGTATCAGGATTAAATGGAAATGGCAAGAATATATTTTACAGTGTATTTTGCTAGCCTATATATGCATTTGTGGAATTTATTCTTTAAAACATAAGCAATTGTTCACAGAGGGTCAAGCAGTATTTTCCTTCTAGAGAAAAAACATTGCATGTGTTAGAAGACTAGGATCGAAGAATTTCCCTCTGAGTTTTTAAGAAATTGATGTGAAATGGCTAACCTATCTCTGGATTTTTGCTAAATATTCTGTAACTATTTGCAAAAATAGTTACCCCAAAAACTGTAACTTGCAATTGAGGTTTTTTTTAAAAAATGTGAACCAATTATTGTGGTGAAAAGTCTTAACACATCCCAATAGTTGCTTGACTTAAACAGAATAGGAGTTTTATGTCTAGATAGTTAATTTAAATCAAATATGTAATGCTATATAATAGGACTGCAAACAAGTATTTATATATTTAGTGATGTATTGGCCTAAAACCAGTATGTATCTGAACTATGACATCGTAATTCTTCACATGAAGTTATGGGAAGTTGGAGGCATGTTAAGTACTAAATAACGACATGAAATATCAATGTACTATCTTTTCCAAAGTCATTCTTCGGAAAATCTCAAGTTTTGATACAGACTTAATCATACTTTGATCCAACCTAAGATATTCTTTCACACCATGAAACAGTATGACGCAATTAATATATTAATTTGAAAATGCAACAGAAAGCACAGCAAATCCTTGTTTACGAATTCGTCACTGGCATTTAAAAAGTCATGAAATTAACAGAACTTCACAGACATAGACAACCTAGTGGATCTTTGTTTTGAGAAACCTTTGCAGATATAATAAAACTGACTTAAAAAATCCCACTAATGTTTCAAGACTGATTATGTAGCATTTAACTTGCATATATGTGTAGCATAAATGATTCACATAACACCCAATATGCAATGAAGGCATAATATAGTTTTCTTGACATTTTTCATGATTCTCCATAGAAACTTTACAGAAAGACTAGCAAGGGTGATCACCAACTTTAAATGCCTACTACTGTAGATGCATACAATATTAAGGGCAATGACTTTTATGAAAAAAACCCCACATTCTCAAAAAGGCTTAGATTTGACCTATTTATCTCTTATGTTGTTTTAAGCTGTGTTCAAAATTAACGAATTCAGCATATCAACATATTAATTTGGTAGTCTCTAAACTTTACAAATTCTTAATATGCTTGATTCAACTGTACATAACCAAATGCATTCATATGGGTGATCCTCCTCTAATTTCTTCACAGTTGAAAATATTGTGAAGTTATTTGGAACTATTTACATATTTACATAATTATGTACATACACCATGAATTTTATAAAACCCAACATGTTTGTATTACACACACACACACAGAGATGGCGTATGTATTTTTGTACTAAAGTGAACAATTAATGTACACTGACTGTTTTCTAAATTATCAATAGTGAAGCCAGAAACCGTTTTTCAGAACTTCCTCATTTAGCAAGGTTTTAAGGACGAGTTGGACCAATGTAGTCTTGTTTCAGATGGTATTGTATCATTTACCCAGAGTGCTGTTTTCCATGTGTAGCCACCCTGGATTCTTCTTTAGAATAGATAATTAAATGATTTGTTGTAAAGATCAAGCAGTCAGCATCTGTAATATTTAGTGTAATTTCTTCAACTTCTGTGCAAATGGGGCTGTTCTAGATAAAGAAGAAATCTGTGGACATGTTGTCAGTGGTGAAAGAAGATTCAACCTGAAGCACTTACTGCACAGTAAGAGATCATTTCAGTATTATACAGTCAACAAGTCCTTTTTCACAGAAGTATGTATAAACATAAATAAACATTTTAGCACAAAATACAAACAATTAATTTTAGGTAAGTCAAGTATATAAGTAAGAGGTAAAAGCCTATGGATGGACTTTAAAGGCTAGAAGTTCTTCAGAGTGCATGTTGTTTAAGGAACGCAGGTCAGGCAGTTTCAAAAGTAGTTTTGTAAATATAGAGGCTTCATTTGGATGATTTTTTGTGATTAAAGTCCTGAGCGCACGGATCAGTGTTTCTTGCAGCGCTTCCACAGAATTGACATTCTCTATTCCTGATCGTTCTAAATGAAAGATAAACAGGGAGGGAGACAGTTATTGGTTTGCAACTTAAATCATTAAACACATTGTATAAAATTCTACAAAGTATCCAGCTATTCATCAAAGCATTTGTGTTAGCAGATGGTATTCAAACTAGGTAAGTCATAACCACCTTCGGTTAAGACTGTAAATATAGTTTATAATAATGATATAAATTGACATGCAGATCTTCTTAACTAAGTATCAGTTTAACAAGCTACTTCCTGCCCTTATAGTGAAGGTGAGGGGCACCTTAATGTAGGCAAATACATTCTGCAGAGGTGATGGCAACTAAACTTGTGATCCAACAGCTTGGATGTGTGTGGGATTCTTTACTCCACTTTTGGAGCAGAGTAACAAATATACACATGCTAGAGCATCTCAGAGATCAGAGTAACCACAAAGGGAGTTTTAAAAAAGCATCTAACAATAGTGTATTGCAGAAAAGGGCAACTTTGGATGTGCAGTTAACGCGGGTGGGGTGGGGTGTCAGGCAAGGATCCTAACGGCAGCCAAGGATGTAAGATGGACAGAGTCTTATCAAGGTAGGATTTTCTAGGGCGTTTGTTTTTCTGGGAAGGGGTGGAGTTGACTCTACCCCATCTCAGAAAGGGAATTCTGTTAAGTTAAATCGTAAGGTTTACATTACAACTTTCACCTCTTTTGCATCAATTTTCAACAAGTGTGAGTTGAGAATACTCTGCCTGCCACTCCAGAAGAGGTGGGGCACTTGTAGCCTTTGGTTGTCCACCCCCATCCTATATTATCTTATGAATTACTTTGCAGTTAAAAAACTGTTCCTTTCCATGATAAAGAATTTAGGGTAAGTGGACTGGGGAAATATGTCTTTGTGCTTACCAAGGACATTATTCATTTTACCTGTTGCACTTCAGTAACTAAAATTATCATAGATCAGACTGCATGACAATTCAAAATTACATTTCCTTTTGTAATATAGATCAGAAAATGTGAACATTTTTATATCTGTATTGAAAATGTGTATTTCCCCCCCCCAGGATACATTTTATTTTAAAATTCAATACTATATTGTTCTTAGAAGTTCTCATGAGGAAGAATACTGAACCAAAACTGAGTTGTCAAAAAACTGAAAGATCTGACATATGTAAAAGCAGCTGAAAAATAATAGTACGTTCCTAATAAAATAGGAAATGTTTAGATCATTACTGAAAAATGGCAACATGGATGCCTTTGGCTAACCTCTGTAAAACAGTCTCCAAATGTACCTACTGCTGAAAAACTCTGACTCTCATCCCTTTTCATGCAAACCAGCTGTATAAAAGGAACAAGAACAGAACCACTAGTGAGGCACCTTCAGAAGAGATAAAATATTGCAAGATAAATCTCAGATATAATCTTAATTGTTAAACAATGTGAAGAAACCTGGGGGGGAGGGACGTCCAACCCAAAAGCCTGATTTCATATATTCTAAAAAGACTTTATTTTTTGTTACAGATAAAGGTTCATTTTGTTTTCTTACCAGCAGATACAAGGACCACCGCTGTAAACAAACTCATTTCTTCATCACTAAGGCTCAGTGCATTTAGCTTCTCACTAAACTCAAACATGGAGTTCAGCAGATCACCAGCTCCCATGGTACGTAGATCATCAAAACTGTATTTCTTTCCACTAAGAAAAGTGACAGTACGATCTTTTGCATCAAATAAAGATGCAAACCGTACCATTAATACCTGGTCAAAAGAAAATTCAGGGAGAAAAGCTTGCATGTGAATCTATACTTTGCTTATATAGAATCTTCAAAGTTTTTTTTCTAGACTCAAAATTTATTGAAGATAAACTAGACCAAGTGTTTGCTTACAAAATTTAGTATTTTTTCATTAACCCAACGTAAGTATACTATACATATGCAATGGAAAGCAAAACTAATCAATGCATGTGAATAGCCAGAAAAGTGTTGACCAGATTAGTTTAATAACCAAAGGCAGCTATTTGACATAGGCAAGTAATTGCTAATTGTCAGCTCCAATGACAGCATAAAATTATCTCGATCTGTGTAAAGCCTGTCTTAGCATTGTATTTTAAAAATCAAGGTTCTGGCACATTTCTGTTCAAAAATGTTTTGGGTTGCCCTGCAGGACTTAACATGACTTGCCCGCAACTCTTTCATCAACATAGTAGCAGCTGTTTGACTTCAATGTTTCTCAACAGATGGCCTATTTTTTGAAGGGAGAAGGCTGAACAAATGCAGGGAAAGCCACTGGACAAAGCAGCAATACCTTCATCTGCTCATTTAAAACTTAGATGCCAACTGTTAAAACTGCAATACCCTTCCCAAGTTACTATTTTCCCCAATCTTATAATTTCAAATGTCCTAAGTACTAGGCAAGTTTTAGGCTGAATAATCTAAGGCTTTCATGGTATGAGTAGCTTCACTTAATAGTACTTGTTACACGTCTTTTCTTCAAATCCTGTTAGTGCCTTGAAAACAACTTTTAATACTGCCAAACAGTTATTAACTCTTGTTGCTGTTAAATTTATCTAGCAGTTATTCAGATACTGAAAGACACTGAAGATACAATCCAGACAGATTTAAAAACTCAGGTCGATATAGTCCTAATTTTTAAAAAAGGCAGTGCTTTACTTTCACTTTAAATTCTTTAAAAATGCTCAGCTGTAACAGGAACAAGTCCTTAAACTAGTTGCCTATATTTGACCAGGAGCCAGAGTCAGGTGAAAAGCAGAACCCCAATATCCACAAACTCAAGCACATCAAAACAGTTTGAAGGAAACCAAGTACTGTATTTTTAAGGACAGAAAAACAAGCCTGTTATCCTGCATGTTACACCTTGTATTTTAAAAGGCTGTACGGGTACAAAATAGCCAGCTGTTCACATAACAAATGTTTGAATATAAAATTCTACCATCCTTTATGAGGCCCCACAAAAGCTACAGGATTTTTTTCTTATTGTCCACACACGCACCTCAAGGGTACCACAAATGCAGATTAAAACTCTGAAGCTGAAATGGTGCATAGCAATGTCTTCTGCTAGTAGCACTATTAAAATCCCAAATCTATTCTAAGGGAATGATACAATTGGACTCCATTTATTATAGGACTTAAGCCACCAACTTTGCCATAACATCTAGAACCTGAATATAGATTATACTCTCAGCACAATATTGCTTTTAAATGAAATCCCAAATATTTAACTGTTCATGATTTTTTTAAAGCTGTTAATTTCATGATTTTATAATTACCAGCTGGAAGATAAAGTATAATCAACTTGGAAAATTTTCTAGTTGCAGAACTTTTTTAGAAGCAGCAAAACAGCATTTGACCTTTTAGTTGATTAACCACCTTTAACTTGCAGCAATAGCTTGAGAAATATTCTATCAGAGGTGAATTTCTATGTCATAACCTGAAACATGATCACATAATGCTTTATTCAACCCAGGAACTCAATTTGAAATTATCACTGAAACGTTAATCTATAAGAGCATGAAAACATACAGTACAAATATTAAACGTGGGAAATTGAATCTATAAACCTAATTTTGTAGCTTCAATATACTTGAAACTGAACTCCTTGACTATTCTATAATTCTTAGATGCTGGCACAAAATTAAGATCATTTCAAGGATTTTGTGCTGCAATACTTTTGTAAACAATCTTATGTCCCAAAATCAATAATGAAGTGTAATTTTTACTTTTTGCTACTATACAGCTCTGCAAAGCACAAATGAAAGTTTTTGAGTATCCAAGTATAACTAATAGCCCCAAAGAACACAGAGACTTTGCATTAAACTTTTGTTTTTAATGGTCTCAAAATGTGTGACAGATTTTGGTCAAGTTGTTTCCATTTAAAAAAGATTACTGATTTTAAAAACTAACAACTTAGAAACTGCCACGAAACAAATGGTCCACATACATTCCTTTCCTTCTGAAGCTTTTATGATGCATTGTAATTATTAACCAGTCTTTTACTATTAAACTTAAATGGCCAATTGAGACAAACAATTCTGAGACCATGCTTCCACCACTGATTAAGACCGAGGTGGCAGTTGTACAGAATTTTTATTTAGCCTTCTGAGCCTTCTGGGCAGACTTTGTGACCTTGCCAGCACCGCCTGCTTTTTTATCAACAGCCTTGATGACACCAACAGCAATGGTCTGTCTCATGTCAAGCACAGCAAAACGACCCAGAGGAGGATAGTCAGAAAAGCTCTCAACACACATAGGCTTGCCAGGAATCATGTAAACTATGGCAGCATCTCCAGATTTGGGGAACTTTGGACTATCTTCCAACTTCTTACCAGAACGACGATCAATTTTTTTCCTTCAGCTCAGCAAACTTGCAAGCAATATGAGCAGTATGACAATCCAGAACAGGGGCATACCCAACACTGATTTGGCCTGGGTGGTTCAGAATGATAACCTGTGTTGTGAACCCAGCAGCTTCCATTGGTGGATCATTTTTGCTATCCCCAGCAACATTACCACGACGGACATCTTTTACAGATCTGTTCTTTACATTAAAGCCAACATTGTCACCAGGCAGAGCTTCACTTAGAGCCTCATGATGCATCTCCACAGATTTTACTTCAGTTGTAACATTAACGGGAGCAAATGTCACCACCATGCCTGGTTTTAGAATGCCAGCTTCCACACAACCAACTGGAACAGTGCCAATCCCACCAATTTTGTAGACATCCTGAAGTGGCAGGCGTAGAGGTTTGTCAGTTGGACAAGTTGGTGGCAAGACAGAGTCCAGAGTTTCCAGCACTATAGTTCCATTAGCATTGTCATCTTTATGAGTCACCTTCCACCCTTTGAACCAGGGCCTATTAGAGCTAGGTTCCAACATGTTATCTCCATTCCAGCCTGAAACTGGCACAAAGGCCACTGTATCTGGACTGTAGCCAATTTTCTTTATGTATGTGCTGACTTCTTTGACAATTTCCTTGTATCTCTTCTGGCTGTAAGGTGGCTCAGTGGAATCCATTTTGTTGACACCAACAATGAGCTGTTTTACACCCAGAGTATAGGCCAGAAGAGCACGCTCATGGGTTTGTCCATTCTTGGAAACACCGGCTTCAAATTCACCAACACCAGCAATGATTAGGACAGCAGTCAGCCTGGGAAGTACCAGTAGTCAGGTTTTTGATGAAATATCTGTGTCCAGGAGCATCAATTATAGTGATATAGTATTTGCTAGTTTCAAATTTCCAGAGTGAAATATCAATAGTGATACCACATTCACATTCAGCCTTCAGCTTATCCAATACCCATGCATACTTGAAGGAGCCTTTACCCATCTCAGCAGCTTCCTTCTCAACTTCTCAATGGTTCTCTTGTCAATCCCACCACATCTGTAAATCAGATGTCCGGTGGTGGTGGACTTGCCAGAATCAACATGTCCAATGACAACAATGTTGATGTGGGTCTTTTCCTTTCCCATGCTGGATGGTCAGATATGCTATTTGTCGGCTCCAATAAAGGTCCTCCGAAGCAGTGGCAAACCCATAGCGAAAAGCAGAATCTTCAAAGTTTGACAGCTCATAAAATTGAAGATAAAAGTCTTCCCTGAGCCAAGGTCAATTCTTGCTGACTAGTTATCTTGGAATTAAATGGAAGTGATCTAATCCTGTTGCCTTCTGGGATTTTACTTCTTTTTACTTCCCAGCCCTTCTATCTCCTGGTGCTCTTCCATCCAACTATTATCCTGCTCAAAAAATGTGTTCTCTATTTGACCCTAAAAGTAATGAAGTAGTGAGATTTATCCTGAAGGTTTCCATATAAATTCTAAAACAGTCCATGCACAAAATGATCACCATCAGAAGATTCTCTGTTACCTATATCCTCCTTTTGAATGGAGGGATACACTTATATTGTTTGTTTAAAAAGGCTTTCTTACAATTTACTAAAGAGATAATAAAGCACAGGCTTTAAAAAAATCCCAGCAATTATTTATATACTTTAGATACAGGCAAGGCTATACGTAAAAATATATTTAGTCATTGGAGTTATGGTGTCATCCTCTTGGTTTTGGTATTTTCTACTGGCATTTTCTTGTACTTATTGACTCTGGATATAATAATGGTTTTAAATTAAAATACAACATATTTTTTAAATTAAATTTTTATTAAGTTTCAAGACAAAGATAAATGCTACAAAAAAACAAAAAATTACAAAAAAGAAAAAGAAACAAAAAGGTGTGAAAACACAAGAGAATTTTTTTTTTCAAAATTACAAAAAGATGTGGCTTCCGACTTTTAACAGCAAGGATATAAAAAAATTTCCATAATCAATCTCTTACTCTTTATTAAACCAAAACCACATTATTTCTATAAGTCATTCCACTTTAGCACATAATAAAAATCACTAAGTACAGTTACTCCTCCCCCTTATATTACAAAAAAAAATTCATATAGACCTCCTAAACAACTTCCCTCCCCCCAAAACACATATTTAATTATTCCCTTCCTACTACTATTCTATACATTTCTGTCTTGTTGTTGTTTATTCGTTTAGTCGCTTCCGACTCTTCGTGACTTCATGGACCAGCCCACGCCAGAGCTTCCTGTCGGTCGTCAACATCCCCAGCTCCCCCAGGGACGAGTCCGTCACCTCTAGAATATCATCCATCCACCTTGCCCTTGGTCGGCCCCTCTTCCTTTTGCCTTCCACTCTCCCTAGCATCAGCATCTTCTCCAGGGTGTCCTGTCTTCTCATTATGTGGCCAAAGTATTTCAGTTTTGCCTTTAATATCATTCCCTCAAGTGAGCAGTCTGGCTTTATTTCCTGGAGGATGGACTGGTTTGATCTTCTTGCAGTCCAAGGCACTCTCAGAATTTTCCTCCAACACCACAGTTCAAAAGCATCGATCTTCCTTCGCTCAGCCTTCCTTATGGTCCAGCTCTTGCAGCCATATGTTACTACGGGGAACACCATTGCTTTAACAATGCGGACCTTTGTTGTCAGTGTGATGTCTCTGCTCTTAACTATTTTATCGAGATTTGTCATTGCTAAGCACATAAATTGTCTGGCATTAAACTTAATAGTTAACATCAGTCAAACCCTTAAAGCAAACCAGATGAACATTCTTCAACCCTTACCCCACTTCAAAATAAACCAGAGCATTTACATTTCCCCACAAGGTGCACAGAGCTTTTCTCTTGGAAAAATCAAACAGCCCAACTGCCCCCCTCAAAAATTCCAAAAATACTACATCTTCCAAAAATTCATTTTATTACTGTTGAGGCCAGAGGCATTCCACAGGGGGCAGTCCAAAACATTTGTGTGAGCAGACTAACTTTCCCTGTGTCCAGCCCTGCAGGGGATGGAGAGAGGATGTTAGTCAGCACCAGTATGCAAAGCTGTTTTTAAGCCAGAGCTCAAAAGTATTCTCTCCTCTCAGAAAATGCAAGGTGAGGCAAGACAGGAGTATAGTTGGCACTTCTTAAATACAAGTTTTTCAAGGGTTCTCTGACAGAACCTGTATGCCCATTCTCACGTTCAGTGTGGACTTTCCCAAAAGGCAAGACTGAATGCAGTGAGGAAGCATTGGATTTCAACTGTGTACCGAGGTGTGGGGCCCCTTTAGGCAGTAGAGACCACCAGCCAGGGAAGCCACAGAGAGAGGATTGTTATCTACCGATCTGGATACAGCCAGCAAGGTGAGTGCAAGACTGAGGACCCTGCTTTTCAAAATGAGTAACGAAACAGGATAAAATCTCCAAGTCAAAAATACAATCTATAGTAATGTGAAGAGGCAATTTTTGCCATATTTCCCCAACAACTGCAGCACACACGTGCTGAACTTACCAAAAAAGCTGCACTGATTTTATCAGTTAGGTTGATGTCAAGAAGAAGAAACTAAATTGAAATATTCACCTCAAAGGTTCCAGCCTTCAGAAGGTTTACTTGGTCATGTTGGGAAAGATCTCGGAAGCCTGGAACACGCTTGGCAAATTCCACTACTTCCTTTACTGCAGGGGTAAAGCTCATGGAAAATTCTTCCCAGACTTCCTGACCAGACTTATTTGGATCCACAAAAGGAGTCTTGTTCATTGGGCAAACCTAGGTATTTACAAATATATAGAATCAAAATCCTATTCTCAACACCCTGTTTTCAAAAACTATGACGCTGACAATGTCTCCAAATCTAACATGAAAAATTGCTCATAATTAAACATACTAAAGAGTATGTCCCAAAATATTAGAATCTAATTAAAATTAAGTGTTGCTTCCTAGTCAACAGCATAGTTCAGTGAAAAACTTTCTTAGAAAAGAAAACAAAGTAAACACCCTACTCTTCTTTAAAGTTCATTTTCCAGTGATATTTTATAGTTGCAGACCTACATTCTCAGGGCTCCTTTGCATTACAATTTTGGAATGGCCATGATAATTTTATTTCTATCCAGTGCATCTGGTTGGGAAGTTTAGGCCTACTGTCTATCAGGAAACAATATAATATGGTATGACCTTGACTGTAACCATACTACTGTAACCTTAATTTTTCTCAGTTCATTTAAAGCCTTTAAAAAAAACTGTTAAGGCTTAAGATGTCTGAGTCTCCTACATGTACATTTCTTCTCTTAATTTCTATGCCATTTGAAAAGCATAGCACAAATAGTGTGGAAGAATCTCAAAGAATGTATTTTCAGCATCAAGTGAAAATACCATGGGAGTGATCACTATTCATCTGATGTTTATGTTTTATTCCACAGAAAGCCGCACTACAATTAGTAGCTAGGTAACACTTACTCCCCACCTGATTGAATTCATACAAGTATTTGTTTTAAAATATACATGTGAGGAAGGGAATTTGTCCACACTATGGCTGCTTCACACATGGAAATTTTCTACAACTGTGTTAACATTCCAGCTAGAAACATCAGCTCACAGGTTATTAAACTAATGTCTAAGAAAATACCCCCCAATGTACTTTCAAAGTACCTATATGTTCTGTGCAATAAAGAAATCAGGCTGGTTTCAAGATAGTACTAAGCCACTGTTCAACATTAGAATAACAAGCCTAAGCAAGTCTCAGGTTTATGCACTGGAGTTTGAAAAACTCTCACTTCCATTCTTGATCACCAGGTTTCCTTATTATCTAATCCCATAAAATGATAGTATTATTTAGTTATTTATGTGCTACATTTAAATCCCATCCACACTGAAACAACTCCAGACACATTTAATTGTTTCAAGTTGAAACAAACCAACTTCAGACCAGGCCAAAAGAAGACAGGTAGCAGCAGTGGCTATGGAGCATAATAAAATAGCAGCTTTCAGGGGAAATAAATATAAACATTGCCCCAATTATAAATCATTATAAATTACTTAAATTATTCTGGAACAACAACAAAAGTTAAGGTGTAGCTAAATCAAAACACTATAAATGAAGTTGTATTGGGGACAGAAGCGTCTTCAATCAACTCTGGTCTTTTCTAACATGGTGCCTTCCAACTGTACTGGAATTACCTCCTCTTGCTTAACAAATACAAATGCATTCTTTTTAATTGGGAAGCAGAATCTTTCCATTTGGATTTTCCCTCCCCCCCACCCCATCTTACCCCATAAATAACCCAGTGATCTCTCTCTTCTACTTTTGTAATATACTGTACTGCATTATTGTTCCCAGGCCCATGTCACTAATTTAAGCTTATGACAACTAACACAAATGAGCTACTGCTCTGCAACAGAAATTGATAGTTGTAATACCAGATGCATTCTGCCTCCAGTGCTGCAGGAATAGGCATTCAGAGATTCAACAGAAGAAAAGCCATTTTCGGGCACCTTATTACATCCTTTCGTAGTAAAGCCGTTGGTGAAGTTCACAGAATGGAAGCAAAGATTATACCCAGTTGGATAATGCATACTGCTTTGCCTTTTATACTGTCCATTGAAATGTTGAACATTCCCATTATGAAGTATGCTGCTTATGGTACCATGATTGGGCTCACCACCAGAATTATACTGCTCCAAGCATTTAAGACTTTTCCCCCTATTTGGAGGCTGCACAACAGTGGTACGATCTTCTGGTTGTTCTTGATTGTACATAAATGTATCTTTGTGGGCACTAGTCACCATGCCAATCACTTCTTCCTTGGCAATGTCAGAGGGCAGAGGAGGAGGAGAAGGCAGTGGAGGAGGAAGGGGGGAAAGAGAGGAGTGCCTCTGGACATTTTCTTCTTCTTGCTGTAGTTTGGAGTTCAGCTGTTCCTGAGGCACTAAGAGCAATGCCTTTTGGCTATCTCTTAACGCTTCGCTCGGCAAGTGATCACTGAACTGAGTATTCATCATAGTTTTCATGGCACTTTGCATTTCAATCAGCATCCTCTGCTTCTCACGTTTAGGAATTCGGCCAAATCGAACAGCTATAAAGAAGACAAATGGAGCCTTTAGTTTTAAAATCATGTCAAATTCTAATAAGAATGCCACTGTATTCCTCCCTAAGAAACCACACTATTGATTCCACCACAGAATATATTTGACAGCAGAATTGTGAACTAGGACCCAAAGTCTATCCAACTAGTTCTGGGAGCCTAAAATTCTTTAGATGCATTTGTCTCAAATATGAGATACCACATGGAATAGAAGAGAATTCACACCGAGCACAAGTAGTTTTTCATTGTACTGGAGAGAGTGAGTCAAGTTTTTAGCATTCTTTCCCCCCCCAAAATCAAATAGTGCATTTATGGTGCTTCTAGGAAGAAAAAGCTGTTGGGAAGGATGTTGACTTTTATATGTATTCTCTCTTTCCTTTTCCTATATTATTTTTTGTATTTTATTCCGTTATTTCCTTTTATTAGTATAGCTTATGGGCTGTCCAGAAAGCTGTGTTATTAATAAAGCAGTGAAATAACTTACAAAATAAGAATAAATAAGCATTTTTTCTTCTCATTTCAGGCAGGAATGCAAACAAGGAAAGAGTTTTCACAACCAAAGAAAAAAGAGCGAAGAGAATCATACACAGCTTGGGATGAAAACAGGGAAAGCTTACTGCTTAGTAACCAGGGTTACTCACAGTTTGGAAGATATTATGGCTACATTGGCTAGAAATTCTAAGAATAACCAAACCATATCTGAAGGGTGTCAGGTTGGAAGGGGCTGTACAAGGATACTGTGGCTTGAGAGAAATGAAAACCAGTTTGTCTGCAATTACGATATCCAAAAAAAGCAGACACGGGCAAAGTAATATTAGCAGCACCACCAGCCTAACTGTAAGATTGGCTTAAATCTACTTGTCCTGTAAGAATTCTTTTAGTTCCTTAACAATTAATATATATTTGCTGGTCTTATACAACATACTTAACTAAAACATCACTGGCTACTTTGTGACTCAATATATGATGCAAACCAACAGTGTGGTTAGTTTATGGTAGTGTGTGCTGTGCAGATTCAATCAAGTTAAGTCACTAACCCATGATTCAGTTAATAATGGTATGACACTTCTCACTTACTAGATCATTCCTCTAAATCAGTGTTTCTCAAACTTGGCAACTTTAAGATGTGTGGACTTCAACTCCCAGAATTCCCCAGCCAGCATGGGGAATGGCTGGCTGGGGAATTCTGGGAGTTGAAGTCTATATATCTTAAAGTTGCCAGGTTTGAAAAACACTGATTTAGAGGAATGATCTAGGATGACCAAACCAAAACTTACAGGATTCCAGGCTAATTTTCTTGTGGCTCAGCCTAAACTGGAAGTATACAATTTGCAAGGAAAACATCTAACGAAGTCACCCAAAGTACTGGTCAGCTCTAATTTTTGTCCTTGAAAATTATCCTCTTAGAAAACCCTGCTTGGGAATTCGCATTGTTTCCAGTGGCTGGTAGACACTGAAGTCCAGATCCTGCAATGAAGTCTGAAAGAATCTCCTGTAATTTTCCTCAATGATTAAGGTTCTTTGTAAGTTCTCTGACAAATTTACTAAATAAAGACTGTAAACAGCAACTGACCATTAGTAACTTTTATTTGCTGGTTTCTTTAATCAATATACTGAATTGAAATTGCTTAGCCTTTTTATTTAGCATAGGAAGTGGCTTTACAATACACCACACCATTGGGTGTATAAACTTACATACTTAAAAAAAGCCGGGTCATTCTCTAGAGGAGCAACACTTAGTCATGGATGTATGAGTTCTGACAGATTTTTTGTATTGTTTTAAATCATACAAGTGGTGGCTGCATATGTAACTTGGAAACTTATAACAAGGGGTCTTGACAGCCTGTTCTGCCTTGCACAGTTGGAGATGTAAATATCCCCCTCAAAAATATGGTTTAAAGCACTTTGGGAATATGGCCTTGCTATACTGCTTATCCCCTTCACTGTGGGCACTGCTTATGTCATGAATATAAACTCACTACTTGTATTCACAAATACTCACTGAGAGTACAAAGCCGTAGTAAGGAACATACTTCATGTTCCAGAGTACATTGTTAACCACTACTTAATCACCATTTTCATAAAACTTCCATTTGAATTAAGTACAAAACGCACAACAATTCACCTTTTGAAGGTCACTGCTCAATATAGACACGTACCATCTCTTGACATTCCTACCGACAAACATTTTTTGAATCGGCACTGCTGACACCTGTTTCTATTCATTCTCATTATAGAGCAGTTGTTACTCTTCAGGCACTTCTTGTATTGGATATTTTGCTGAATGCTTCTTCTGAAGAAACCCTGAAAAGAATAAGCAACTGTTTTAGATTTTCTTTTGCAAGCAAGCTTCCAATTCTATATGAATAGAATCTTGCATGCTTAACATTGAAGCTGATTAAGGCTTATGAAATTTTGTTGTGATTAAAAAAGATGGAATAAAATCCAAGCAAAAGACATTATTCTCCCTAAAACCCTACACAATATCACCCCTAGCCTTGCTGATGGGACTTATTTAGAAGAAACTGAAAATATTTTAAATTCGGCAATTTAGCAAGTAAAACATAAAATATATTCCAGATACATCACCACCAATTATACTTATTCCTAAATTTATATTTATTCATTGCTACCTTAAGCCATTTATATTAGAAAAATTACCTTGCAGCCTTCACAGGCATGGACCCCATAGTGAAATCCTGAAGCAACATCTCCACAGACTCTACACAGCAAGACCATGCCATTCAATTCTAAAAATGCAAGTATGAAAGCTCAATAATAACATGGGAAAATGAAGCACAGATAGATTTGATTTGTTATGTAATGTAAAGGAATAGAATTCTGTATGCCTGCCATGACAGATCATTAGTTATTTATGTCTCAGTGAACGGAAAAGGTATTTTAATATAGGAGTCAGCAAATGATTAAGCTGCGTAGTATTACTTTTTAGCATATGATGTGTCACTTTAGAAAAAAAGCACTCTAGGAAGCCTGTGCAGAATGACTTTGAAATCAATCCCATTCCCCACTTCATTGAAACTTCTGATGGGTTTGAACCCACTGCTAAAAAATTGCTCTCCAAACTGCAGCCAAAATTTTGAGGTGTAAACGTGTCTCACTGTTAAATCTGTATTAAAGGTAAATATTAACTAATATTCACTGTACAAATACAAAATTGTTTAGGACAGCATAGAAACTGATACATCTGCTCTATGTAATTGAAATGTTAGCCCCGTATTATGTCATTGTTCAAACAGTAAATACAAGAGAACAAATGCATTAGTTTTAAATGCCATCTGAAGATTTCTTAAGTTGTTCAGAAACGAGGCAGTAAGTTTATCAAATAAACACAAATGTATCAGCAAGAGATGGGGTGAAAAAAAAATGAAAATACTATCTGATGCTGATGTATGAATTGATGAAAATACCATTATTTATTATCATGTTGCAAGCAGGTTCCAAGTAGCAAAAGTTTAGGGAATCAACACTTCTAAAGATGTACCACAATTCAGATGCTAAAGACAGTAATTTCTGATCATGGAGTTTAATTTTCTGGGTAATAAACAAGCTAATGTTCTCTGGGATTAAAATATTAGAAAGCCTGCAAAAATAACGAATTAATAAATTATTTTTAGAGTTGGAAATACTTCAATAATTAGAAAAACAGAGAGAAGATCATTTACATAATTAGTACAACAGGTATTCAGGCATGCTTAGATAAAACAAAAACATTTTAGGTGATTTACTACCTAATAAAATAATTAGGTTTAGTGCTTTTCCTAATACTCCTGACATCACTAATAATAAAATGTAATACACATTTTTAATATTTCAGAAATTCAAACCAAATAGTCATATAAATGTTGTACTGAAGTATCCTTCAGCAAAGGATCATTACCTTGTCGTGGTGCTGGAGCTTGAGCACCTCAATGATGCCATGAGCTAAACCGTGAAGGGCCACCCAAGACGGGAAGGTCATGACAGAGAGGTCAGACTAAATGCGATCCCTGGGGAGGGTAATGGCAACCCACCCCGGGATTCTTGCCGTGAAAACTAAATGGATCAGTACAACCAGAGATATGTCGGTATACCATCGGAAGATGAGACCCCCAGGTCGGAAGATGGTCACAATGCTACTGGGGCGGAACAGAGGATGAGTTCAACTAGCCCCAGACGTGATGACGCAGCTAGCTCAAAGCTGAAAGGACGGCTAGCGGCCGACGGTGCTGGTGGTGAACGGCGAATCCGATGTTCTAAGGATCAACATACCATTGGAACCTGGAATGTAAGATCTATGAGCCAGGGCAAACTGGATGTGGTTATTGGTGAGATGTCAAGATTAAAGATAGACATTTTGGGCATCAGTGAACTGAAATGGACTGGAATGGGCCACTTCACATCAAATGACCACCAGATCTACTACTGTGGACAAGAGGACCACAGAAGAAATGGAGTAGCCTTCATAATTAATAGTCAAGTGGCTAAAGCAGTGCGTGGATAAAATCCAAAAAACGATAGAATGATCTCAATTCGAATTCAGGGCAAGCCATCTAACATCACAGTGATCCAAATAGACGCCCCAACCACAGATGCTGAAGAAGCTGAAGTAGAGCAGTTCCATGAGGATCTGCAGCACCTACTGGACAACACGCCTAAAAGAGATGTTATTTTCATCACAGGAGACTGGAATGCTAAGGTGGGCAGTCAAATGACACCTGGAATTACAGGTAAGCATGGCCTGGGAGAACAAAATGAAGCAGGACATAGGCTGATAGAATTTTGCCAAGACAACTCACTCTGCATAACAAACACTCTCTTCCAACAACCTAAGAGGCAGCTTTATACATGGACTTCACCAGATGGACAACACCAAAATCAGATTGACTACATCCTTTGCAGCCAAAGGTGGCAGACATCTATACAGTCGGTAAAAACAAGACCTGGAGCTGACTGTAGTTCAGATCATGAACTTCTTCTTGCACAATTTAGGATCAGACTAAAGAGATTAGGGAAGACCCACAGATCAGCTAGATATGAGCTCACTAGGGTTAGATAGGGTCCCGGAAGAACTATGGACAGAAGTTCGCAACCTTGTTCAGGAGGCGGCAACAAAATACATCCCAAAGAAAGAAGAAACCAAGAAGGCAAAATGGCTGTCTGCTGAGACACTAGAAGTAGCCCAAGAAAGAAGGAAAGCAAAAGGCAACAGTGATAGGGGGAGATATGCCCAATTAAATGCAAAATTCCAGAGGTTAGCCAGAAGAGATAAGGAATTATTTTTAAATAAGCAATGCGCGGAAGTGGAAGAAGACAATAGAATAGGAAGGACAAGAGACCTCTTCCAGAAAATTAGAAACATCGGAGGTAAATTCCAGGCAAAAATGGGTATGATCAAAAACAAAGATGGCAAGGACTTAACAGAAGAAGAAGAGATCAAGAAAAGGTGGCAAGAATATACGGAAGACCTGTATAGGAAGGATAACAATATTGGGGATAGCTTTGACGGTGTGGTCAGTGAGCTAGAGCCAGACATCCTGAAGAGTGAGGTTGAATGGGCCTTAAGAAGCATTGCTAATAACAAGGCAGTAGGAGACGACGGCATCCCAGCTGAACTGTTCAAAATCTTGCAAGATGATGCTGTCAAGGTAATGCATGCTATATGCCAGCAAATTTGGAAAACACAAGAATGGCCATCAGATTGGAAAAAATCAACTTATATCCCCATACCTAAAAGGGAAACACTAAAGAATGTTCAAACTATCCAACAGTGGCACTCATTTCACATGCCAGTAAGGTAATGCTCAAGATCCTGCAAGGTAGACTTCAGCAATTCATGGAGCGAGAATTGCCAGATGTACAAGCTGGGTTTAGAAAAGGCAGAGGAACTCGGGACCAAATTGCCAATATCCGCTGGATAATGGAAAAAGCCAGGGAGTTTCAGAAAAGCATCTATTTCTGTATTATTGACTATTCTAAAGCCTTTGACTGTGTGGACCATAACAAATTGTGGCAAGTTCTTAGTGGTATGGGGATACCAAGTCATCTTGTATGCCTCCTGAAGAATCTGTATAACAACCAAGTAGCAACAGTAAGAACAGACCATGGAACAACGGACTGGTCTAAGATTGGGAAAGGAGTACGGCAGGGCTGTATACTCTCACCCTACCTATTCAACTTGTATGCAGAACACATCATGCGACATGCTGGGCTTGAGGAATCCAAGGCTGGGGTTAAAATCGCTGGAGGAAACATTAACAATCTCAGATATGCAGATGATACCACTTCGATGGCTGAAAGCGAAGAGGAACTGAGGAACCTTATGATGAAGGTGAAAGAAGAAAGTGCAAAAGCTGGCTTGCAGCTAAACCTCAAAAAAACCAAGATTATGGCAACCAGCTTGATTGATAACTGGCAAATAGAGGGAGAAAATGTAGAAGCAGTGAAAGACTTCATATTTCTAGGTGTGAAGATTACTGCAGATGCTGACTGCAGTCAGGAAATCAGAAGATGCTTAATCCTTGGGAGAAGAGCAATGACAAATCTCGATAAAATAGTTAAGAACAGAGACATCACACTGACAACAAAGGTCCGCATAGTTAAAGCAATGGTGTTCCCCATAGTAACATATGGCTGCGAGAGCTGGACCATAAGGAAGGCTGAGAGAAGGAAGATACATCCTTTTGAACTATGGTGTTGGAGGAAAATTCTGAGAGTGCCTTGGACTGCAAGAAGATCAAACCAGTCCATCCCCCAGGAAATAAAGCCAGACTGCTCACTTGAGGGAACGATATTAAAGGCAAAACTGAAATACTTTGGCCACATAATGAGAAGACAGGACACCCTGGAGAAGATGCTGATGCTAGGGAGAGTGGAAGGCAAAAGGAAGAGGGGCCAACCAAGGGCAAGATGGATGGATGACATTCTAGAGGTGACGGACTAGTCCCTGGGGGAGCTGGGGGTGTTGACGACCGACAGGAAGCTCTGGCGTGGGCTGGTCCATGAAGTCACGAAGAGTCGCAAGTGACTAAACGAATAAACAGCAAACTGAAGTATCACTGTTGAGTTTTGTTTTAATGTAGTGACAAGTTCCTAGCACTGTACAGGTAGTCCTCGCTTACCAACCAAAATTGGGACTGGCAACTCCATTGCTAAGCAAAAAAATCACATGACTGTGCTGGACTTACGATGTCACTTCCACTTCCATCATTAAGTGAATCATGGTGGTGGTCAAGTAAGACATCACATGACTGCGACAGATATCATGTGACCGTGACTTGCGATTTCACTTCCACATTCTCCATTAGTTCTGCTTGTTGGAAGCTGGTTGTGAAGCTAACAAATGGTGATCATGTGACTGCTACAATGGTTGTAAATGTGTGCCAGTTGTGAAGTGCCTGAATGGTGATCATGTGACTGTGGGACGCTGCAACGGCCGTAAATGCGAGGACTGGTTGCACAGCTGCTTTTTACAACTGTAGTAACTTTAAATGGTAGCTAAACAAGGCAGTTGGTAAGTGAGAGCAAATGTGCAGTTCCAAAACAAATATGCTGCAATCCTAAGAAGTTCCAGATTCAAAGGCTGGTGTCTCCAAGCTAAGAAGTACAGAAATTAAGGATGGGGGACACTAGCAACTGAGAGCTTAAGAAACTGCAGACAAGCAAATGAGATATTACAAAAAAATCCCATAATCAGGCCTGTTGGGAAACAGACTTCTTAACTTTAAGTCATGCAAGCAGAAAAACCTGGACATTGTGATGGGTGGAACTGAATTATTTTTAAATGTATTTTCAATACTTTACTCTGAAACAGTCTCCAAGAACACTTCAGATGCTAGGATTGTGCACACTTGGTAAATGATTCAGAAGAAATGCTTTGGACCTTGTGCTAGTGCAACACTCCTCTGCTATTTTTTAATCAGCTCCCTATTTTTCAGGCTTCCGTACAAGCCTGGAAAAGAAGTGCTACTAACTTTAAAGGTCACATTAACTTTGATAAGTATTCCTTAAAGCAGTGGAAATCTAATAGAAGAGAGATTTTGTGCTTATATGAGATCTAAAGCACTTCTAAATTATTTTCAAAGTGTGCACAGTTCTCTTACACAGATTAACCTTATTTGTTTACTTTCATTCTGAAATGAGAATGCCCCTTTCTCAATTTGAACTAGTATATTCCATCAGTAGCAATGCCGGGGGATTCCAAAATCTCAATTCTAAATTGCTGTGTCTCTTGAGTTTTAAATAGGGAGATTTCAAGACTGGGGTTCCTTTGTAAACATTTCTCAATTTCTAATTAATTGGAATTTAATGTTGGCCCCACTTTAAGTATGGAACAGGAGTATGCCAGTATGACAGAGGATGAGCATTGGAACTCCAGTTTATTTAGAAGAAAGGAGGTGAGAGGTTAAGTGCTGAAGATTTACTGCTACAGACAATCTGCTGCCAAGCTTCAGATAAATACATTTTATTAAATTATACTTACTGTGGATAACCTAAAGATCAATTCAGATGTTACAAGTTCCTCCTCTTGCTAGTCTCCTCTATCATTTACTGTAACCCTGTTATATGGGTATGTCTAACTAGGGTTCATCCAAAGAGCAACTGGAAGCCAGGATTTGGAAAGGATTTTCAAAGCTTCAATTACCAAACAAGTCAATACCAGTTTAATCCTAACAGCTAACCATGGGAAGAGAAAGGAGAATCTACAGGTTATAGAAAAATGAAAGCAGCTGGGAAATATGATGTCAGAACTGGGTCTTCTGCCAAAGAGTACAGTACTTACTTGTAAATCCATTAGGACTTTTTGCTGTTGAGGTTCCACTTGATTGATTTGCCTTAGCGTGATTCTTTAACTGGTCACTGTTTGGTCCTCCATCAGAGTGCTCTTTGCTCTTGCTACCACAGCTCCCCTCAGAGGAGGAACTGTTTGGTGATGGTGGTACAGGCGAAGAGGAGGACTGAAAACTATTTTCTGAGCCCTCACTGTGACAGGAGGCTGGGCTAGATGCAGAGCTTGAAGAACTGATGTAAGCAATTACACTTCCTGGAAAAGAAGGAACACAGGAGCACAACTACTACCTTCAGTCAGATGTCAGCTTCCCCCTCTCCTCCTCTTTTTATACCATTATTCCAAATGCCTTTTAATTTTCGGATTCAGAAATCAGCACCTACAACACTATCGGAGCCTGAGATTCACATCACCCTAAACAAGAGAATTTGCTTAGAGGAAAAAAACAAATAAAGTCTAAGTTGCTTTTGTTTTCTGAAGTTACAAGAAAAATAATTGGTGGTGAATCCAAGATATTGCACTTTGATTTTCGTATCTATTAGGCAGCAGGTATGGCAAGCCATTAAAACACAAAAGCCAATAAACTGTCTTGATTGCACTGATAGAAACACTTTATAAAATATAGCATAGCTTTCAGCAGCAGTAAACATTTTTTTAAAGTTTGCCTAGAGCTTGGAGAGCTAGTTTGCAAGTTTCCCAGGTCATACAATGGCTAAATGACCCTCCAGAAGGGCAACTCTTAGAATATATTAAAACTTTTTATATATGCTGACTGATACAAATTAACAAAATTTCAAATATTGCAAATGCCCTTGGTAGAAATAAACAATTACTTTGGAAGTAAGTGAAAAAGGCTAAACAAGGAACCTCCACCAGAGTGAATGGAATTAAAAACAAAAGTGATGAAATGATTTGGGATGAAACTGAACTAAGGGAATGCTAGAAGGAGTATTTTAGAGATTTATATGGGAATGACAGCGATATGTCAAATAGCAGTATTGAAATAAATGCTATAAATGTTATGTCCAAGAAAAAAGCTGATGAAAAGGAAGTCATAAATGCTGTTAGAATGTTGAAAAACCCAAGGCTGCAGGTGTAATTGCAGAAATGTTGAAATGTAGCTTGTTTACAGAGTACCTAGCAACTTGTTTAACATGTGCACAAAGATTTCATTTATACATGATTGATTGGATGCATGACATTACTGCCTCCCTATTCAAAGGAAAAGGGACTAGGAGTGCATACAAAAACTACAGGATAACTAATTTAAGTGTGCCCTGGAAGTGGGCCAAATTCTGATCAAAAGGGTACCAGGACTGACAATGAGCAGAATTTGGGAAGTGCAATTTAAGAGCCTTACTTTAATAGCATTTTGCATGAAAAATACAGATTAGCATTCTCTCTTAGATGTGACCCAATATTAAATAACTTTCAACTGATTTGATATCAGTGTGTGCTCTCTAATATTCAGCATAAAATGGGAGATAATGAAAACATGCATTCAAGCCCATAGCCACAATTATGGATGGTCTTTTAAAATTACTCCATGATTCACATGAGCATGTCAATGGTCCGGTTTCTTGGTTATATTAACATCCATACATTGCTTACTTAGCAGCCATCTATACTTATTTTGTATTTTAATTGTTTTAATTGTAATTGTTTTAATTGTTCTATAGTAAGCCACCCAGAATCACTTGCTGAGATGGGTGGCTATAGAAATCAAATAAATAAATAAATAATAATATAATCATCATATAGTGAGCTTATCATGCAGATTGGGCCCTTTTGCATGTAATTGAGTTTGCATGTAACTGAGATTAACCTGTCTTGATGCTTCTGCACTACCCTTTATGAAGTTACTGAGTTTAAACTTTAATAGCACCAAGCAGTGGCATTAATAAGGAAAACACTAGGAAGGAAAAAATAAATACCATGTGTGTCAAATGGCTAATTCTATTGCATCATGAAGAGTTAGGGAAATGGAGCTATGTAATGGAAAATGCAATGTCTCCTGTAGTGCCATCTTAGAACAAGAAGAACCCAAAAATCTTTCCCACAAAACATTGAATATACAAGTAGCTTAACTGGAAGTAAAAATCAAGAGTTAAATGTAACTGACTCTGATATAAATGTGTTTAACTTATAGTATTACAGCACAGTTATTTACATATAAGGGGAAAGAAATCCCAGGGCACTTTGTAAGGCTTTCTAAGAGGTAAACATGAATAAGATCCCAGCCTCAGTTAGTCTCCTGCTGATACTTTGATTTTTCAAGTACCCTTAACAAAAGATCCTCAGAGGGAGAGTCATTTCAAATGATAACATTAATAAGAACCACACACAAAGAACGGTTTCTAAATTTGCAGAACATAGTCCTAACCTGTGCACTTACCTAGACATGTGCTGATTTCATACATAATCCCATTATTTGCAGTGAATGGAAGAGAACAAGACTACAATAAAAATCACATCTGAATAACAGGTTTTACGAATGGAATTGCAAAAGCAGGGAATAATATGGGTACATGGGGACACATCTGTCATTGTTGCTTTGTGCCAAACAAGATAAATTTTAAAAAATGGAATACTATTTCCAGTAGATTGAAAAAAAAGAAAAAGAAGAAAAAAATCAAGGATACTCTCAAACAAATAGTAAATGTGTACAGTACTCTATTTTACAAAAACAGTGTTTTAATTTGTCCTGAGACACAGAATTCTGATGTAGATCTCCTAACATTTTTATGATGTTTTTCCTTAATATCCTACATACAGTTGCATTTTGTTGTTGTTTATTCGTTTAGTCGCTTCCGACTCTTTGTGACTTCATGGACCAGCCCACGCCAGAGCTTCCTGTCGGTTGTCAACACCCCCAGCTCCCCCAGGGATGAGTCCATATATCATCCATCCACCTTGCCCTTGGTCGGCCCCTCTTCCTTTTGCCCACCACTCTCCCTAGCATCAGCATCTTCTCCAGGGTGTCCTGTCTTCTCATTATGTGGCCAAAGTATTTCAGTTTTGCCTTTAATATCATTCCCTCAAGTGAGCAGTCTGGCTTTATTTCCTGGACTATGGACTGGTTTGATCTTCTTGCAGTCCAAGGCACTCTCAGAATTTTCGTCCAACACCACAGTTCCAAAGCATCTATCTTCCTTCTCTCAGCCTTCCTTATGGTCCAGCTCTCGCAGCCATATGTTACTATGGGAACACCATTGCTTTAACTATGCGGACCTTTACGTTAAGTATTAACAGAATTTCCCACAAAACAATATAGTAGCTTATGTGGGACATGCAACCTATGTTCATGTTTTATCATACAAAATGAGAGATAAAACAAGTATAACAGATCTTTTAACAAAAGTTGACTTTAAATTTTGAGTTTACACATGAAAGATATTGTCACTTCAATTCTAACCATATTTAACTGACTCTATTTATTCTTAATTTAGTCTTTAAAAAATATTTATCTTCTGCCAGATTTTTTAAAATACACAACTCTCATCTAATCATATTGCAGATTTTCAACAAAATGCCAACTTTGGACATGTAAAACTATGTTCACTTAGCATAATTAGTAGTACATAAATACTATAGTACTTGTATAGAAGATGGATTAGAACATAAAAAGTACAGAGGAATATAATTATTATGATTTAGCACTCACTGATGGCCCTAAGCATACCTCTTGGTTGAAAATCATTCTGTAATGTACTCACCCCAATGCCAACTTGTTAAAATACACAAATACTTTCAAATGTGTATGTTAGCCACCCCAAGTGGTTCAGCAATTTATGCATAAAGAATCAGTTAAATAAAAAAGAGCCCAGAGGAAAAATAGGAAACATTTTCACAGTAAAAGAAAATCTACAGTGAGACAACTACTATTTGATGCCCTTAAATAATAATGCTGACATCAAATTAATCAGGGTAGTACGGAAAAATGAATGGGCAATAGACAAAAAATGTTGCCTATTCATGAAATACAATGGAGAAAAAAAGTCCTAATTTCATTTATGTATTTACAAATTCTTCATTTTGATGATCATGGTCAATGGTTAGCTCGGTTTGCAACAATACGATGACAAATTCCACATTACGCTTTTACATAATCCATCTCCTGCCATTATTCTGTCCTCTACTGTCAAGTACCATGTTATATGGATGGCACAGAAAAATAAATACACAAAAATATTTTGTGGTTCCATATGGAATACTCTTATACAATTCTTCTTAATCTATCTCACAGTGATGTGCAGAAAATTAGAGTGATTAATGGCCTTTCCTTACAAGGACAGACAGAATTTAGTGCAGGAAAAAGACAAGGCAAAACACAACCCATTTTAAAACTATGAATGGTGTCAAGGAAACAGATAAAAGAAACTGCCTCCCTCTCTTTCATAGCAATGTAACTCAGGGGTATACATGGCAGTGAACTGAAGACAGGCCAGAAAAAAAATTAAAGAACTATTTCAAGCAATGTACAATTGACATAAAGATTTGGCTGCCATAAGGTGTGAGAAGGGCTACTGGCTTAGATGGCCCTCATGGCATAGAGCCTGGTAATTTGAGGGGCTGTCTCTCTTCCATAGCTTCCCTCATCCTATATGATCAGCCAAAGACAGCATGCCTTGGGTCCCATCAATTAGACAGCTTGATCTGATGTCACCCAAGAAGTAGGCCTTCTCTCTTAGAAGGCCTACCCTCTAGAATGATGTAATCCCAGAGACTTGTATGGCCCCCATGCTGACCTTATTTAAACCAGCCCTTAAAACCTGGCTTTTCCCCCAGACCTTGGGCAAAATGGTTAATGGACTCTTTGTGGGACATTTGTTTTGGTGGTGTTGGCATTCTTTCTCTGGATGTCTGTTTTCCATAGTCTCTGTATTATTGTATTTTAAATTGTTTTCATGCTATATACCACCCAGATTTAATAAATATGTAACTAATGAAATGTTAGTCAAATTCATAAAGAAAAAGCCTGCCAACTAATAAACAGAGCACTATATTCTGGGGTAGTCTAATTCTATGAGTTATAAGTTGCTTTTACTCTGCTAGAATGCGAGTGGGCTTCTCAGAACTACATTTGTTCTTAGCCAAAAGGCTAAATAATGGCTTCTCTGAATCTATAATTGACCATTACTAGAAGCTACAAAGACTTCATCTGATCCAGAAAAGATCTTTTTATGTTCTTTTTCTCATACCTTTCTATTACATTTTTGACACTATATACTAAGAAAGACCCCAAAGAAAGCAATTGTAATTGGCATTCCACACATATCTTTTAAGATTCTTTAAAACTTTTTCTTAATCATCAAACTATCACCTTGCAATTCAACTTTATTTTGTTTCTCCAAGATGTACATCCTGTTACATAATTTTTTTCTGTTAAATTCCATTAGATTGGCAGGCTTAGTCAACTTGCGCTATAGATACTTCAGGAGAGTAACTTTGGGCAATTACACACAGATACTGCACTCCTATACTTTCTACAGTTACTGAATTGGGAGGGAGAGAACCACTCCCTCCACTATCCAGTCTTTCATAAACCAGAAAAGCATTCCAATTCTCACAGTTTTAGGCAAACCGCCCAGCTCAGTTATGCAACCCTCTCTGGAGTCTATACAGGTTATACCAGCTGACTACATCTATTGCGTAAGCTCAGTCATCAGAGAAAATTGTTCTGCAGCCCTCCTGCAGCCTGTTACATTACAAACACCACAGTCCGTAGTCCATGTGAGAGCGAGATCTCAGTGATGATTCAATTCCTATCACATGGGCATACACGCATAAGAAAAACTACAAATAACTAGAAGTGCTTTCTGTCCTTGAAGGAGACACAAATAGCATAGTGAGATATTCTAAACCTACTGAAAATGCTTTCTAGCACGCCTAACTCTAGACTGGAGTTTATAAATAAACAAAATGCCCTTGAAGGAGACACAAATAGCATAGTGTCTCCTTCAAATGTTTACCTGAAAGTAGAAACCATGAACTCAGTCTGAGTAGGTTTCAAGACAGTATCTTCAGCATCAGGCTATTCTTCAATAAAAAGGAACTGTGCACTTGTCTGCTCAGAAGGATCTACAGTACAAGTAAATTCAATATGATTTATTCCAAGGTATTGCTTCCTTTTAGCCTTCTGGAGGGCTGTGCAGACCTGGCTCTTTCCCCAAGCATCGGGCTAGGATGTAGGTTGAGCTGGGAGGATGTTTGGTCTGGCACCTGGGGGGAAGGGTACTTTCCTTTTTAACTATGGTTTTTATGGATTGTTGTGAGCTGCCTAGAGTCATTTATATGAGATAGGCAGCCATGTATGTCCTGTAAGTAAGTAAATACATAAATAAGTTGGGAAATAACTGCAGTAAGTTATCCAGGAAAATAGAGCCACATCATTTAGTTAGTGACAATATCATCAAGCTTCCCATATGTTCTTTCTCCTTTCAATTTCCCGGCAACTCTTCTTGTTTTTCAAAGAAAACTGTTCACCTCACCTCTGAGCCTCCATCTTTTCTTCCAGAACCAGGAAGATATTTAACATTGCTATCCTATCTGTCCTTGTTTTCTCCAAAAACAGACCACTGAACTCAACTTCTTGATTGTGTATAGAACTGCTACAATTTCGTACATCATATTTCCTAATTAGGCAAATTTTAGATCTCTTGGGCTAAAATTCCTTCACTGCTGTCTACACAGGAGGTGGAGTCCTATACAACCTACACAGCTATCTACTTGTTATGTCGTCAAATTCAACATATAAACGTGTATATGGGATAGCTCAGGGTCATAAAATGTAATCACCATGTGGCTCAATGACAGAAAACAGAAAAGAAAGCCAAAATGCACAACTGAGCAGTATATTTCCTCCGGTCCTATTCCTGATTATGGTTTTCTAAATTCAATGGGTCATGCTCCTGATGAAACCTACATAGGGAATGCGCGGTTAACCAAGCTAAAGATACCTAGCCTTCCATCACTTGGAGACCAAAAAGTGACAGAATTCCGCCCAGCAACTGGGGACGTCCGGCCAAGCATTCCGCGGTTCCTGGCGCGCGCCCTCCGTGCTCCAGCGGAAGCGGCCGCCTTCGGACACTTTCTGTCTGCAGAGCAACTCCTATTCACCAAGTACAAATCACCACTTTGCGGCGGAGTGAGAAGAGGCGACGGGCGTGACTGAATAAGTCGTCTCCGTTGCCTCCGGCCCCACGTGTCCCTTGCTCGCCGCGCCTGGATGTAGGTCACCAAAACAACGACTTCCAGCTGGCTACACGTGTCAGTCCACACGGTCTCCCAGCAAGACAGCCCCGGCGCAATTATGCAATCTGGGCATCTCAGCAAGGCAGAGCCAATGAGGGCGCGCCTGGCACCGAACGTAAACAAAGGGCGCACATGGCTCAGCCGGCCAGTCCATGTGAGGCGCTGGAAACAGCTGGGTAGGAAATAGGGGCCGCAACTATGGGGAAGGAGGGGCGGCGGCGAGCCCAAACCTGCCGCCGAGACCGAATGCCCCAACTGATCCCCTCTGAAGTATCATGACCTTGTGATCCCTAGGAAGGGGTTGGATCTGCATCAAGCTTAAAGAGGGGGATCTTCTCGCCAACCCCCCTTTCCATGACGCGTTGTTTTTTCTGAAAGGGCTGTTGGCCGCTTCTTCCCCCACCCCCCCCACCCCCAGCAGATTGTAACCTCGCATTCCTTCACCTCTTCCTGCAGATCCTAAGCCAAGGTCTTCCCTTTCCGTCAGCACAAACCTCACCAGCTGCTTTCCAAACCCCTTCGACCATCCCCACCCCGGGTGTAAAAGCCACAGGTCTTACTCTGTGCTCCTTTGCTTTTGGAACAGAAAAACGGGAATAAAGCGATAAGGCGCCCTTCGGGGTCAAGACCCTGGCGGAAAGGACCGCACTTAGTAAAGGCAGCTGCTTGAAATGCAAAGCACCATCTCCCCCGCTCCATCTGCCGAAACTCTGCTCTAATCATCCTCTTCTGGGAACCCCATGCCCCCTTCTTTCTGTGTATTTGTGGTTCTGGAGTCCCATTCCACTAAAGAATCCTCTTACCGGCGCTGAGCTCCATGCTTGCCCTCCTTCCCTTCCAAGAAACTGCTGCCAAGGGCCGTGGTTTTCCAAAGCGGAGAAGGAAGTGGGACGGACTGCGGCTGGCCCTCGCGAAAGCCTCCAGAGCCGCCCGCTTAAGAAGCCCACCCCACTGCGTCTCTGGTGACAGCCTTGAAGGCGCGGGGGGCGGGGGGGCGCCTCCTTCTGGGTCCCCTTCCTGTGCCTCCCACCTGCGTGCGGATGCAGAAGGAGCCACTGCGGCAGCTGTGTTCGGGGGAGGTGCACCCGCCTGCCCTGTGCGTGGAGCTGCCTCGTGCGTTGGGCGGGAGGAGACGAAGGAACGGCAGCAGAAGCAGCCGCCGAGCCTTCCTGAGGAAGTTTCTTGCTGAGTTGGCTCTTGTCAGGGCTGCTGCGGCCGCGGCTGCGGCTGCTGTTTCCTCCTCCCCCGGACAACTAAGCAGGGAGGAGAGTCAGCGGGAGTGCGGCGCCGGCCCACGTGCTTCTGCACCTCTATCTCTCCCCTACCTGCCCTCGCTCCGCCTGCGCCGCGCTTGGGCGTCTTTCACCCAGTGACACAGTTTCTTCTCCCTCGGGAGGCCAAGGGGTAGGGGTTGGAAAGAGCGAGCCATCCTCTCGTGTAATCCCGCGTGGTGAGGCGGACCCGTGTCTCGATCTATGCCCAGACTCCCAGGGCGGGTTCCCCCGCACCAGAAATTACAGGTAAGGGCAGAGAAGCAGGCGTGCGGCTTGCTCCGGAAGATGGCCGACTTGCAGCTTTCTTTGAATTTTGGACTTCTTTCCTGGGTCAGAAAGGAAATTTCTGTGCTTTCACTCTCTTGAATAACTCTACTGTAGCATTATGGTAATTATCACCTGGTTTTTGGCAGAGCTTTCTGTCCTTATCAACTCCTTCATCTGACCGCAGTTACCTTTCTTACAACTTCCTCACCCACGAATAGACAGGAAAAGCCTCCTGCCTTGAATTTGATCGTTAGGATATGTATTATATGCTCTTCATTTTAAAACCTAATACATTCATTATGATACAAACTTTCATGGGATATGGTCCGGATCTAAACAATTTGATCAAGGTAGAAAGAAACATCTCCAGAAGTGTTTTGTGTCTCCAAAAGCTTTATAAGGTTAAGTCACATGTAGATGAAACTTCCTTGTTAAATAATAAATAACAATACAGTGGAGACCTTAGTACTAAGTATTAAGCTTAAGACAGAAACCCTAGTTCTATGTATTTTGCACTTGTTTATTAATGCTACATTAGCTTTGGATGTAAAATTTAAACTACTTTATGCTTATCAACATTGACATTTTAGGAGTGATAGTTAATGTTTATATTTTTATCTTGAAAGCTTTAAGTTATCTAAACATTAGAGTGTTAATAATCTCTGGTCAATATGGTATAAACACTACTGTACCCAAAGAATATAATGTACTACTTCTGTTTTATAATAATACAATAAAACAATTAAAAGAAATGTCATTGTTTAGGGGTATTTACTGATCACCACCATCTCTTACTAAATAAGCCTCTGATATTGGGTAAATGTAGAAAAAAATCAGGTTAAGTGTTATATATAATAAAATTATTAAGCTTGTATGTAGCTTGTAATTAATTCTGTACTTTGTGTCATTAACAGAAATGTTAGTAATAAGCCTTTCTTGCACACAAAAAATGCCTTTGAACCGACTCTGAAACAATTTGCATTGTAAAATATCTGCTTGGGACTTGTGTTTTTTAACTTGTTCATAAATGATCTTGGTTTAGAGTAGCCTTTCTCAACCTTTTGACCCCGGACGACCCCTTGAAATATTTTTCAGGCCTCAGGGAACCCCTTCTCATTCAGGCTCGAATATAGGCCACAAGTTACAAAATAGTTACATTTGTTTCATGTGTAGGCCTGTATATATGCAAACAGTGTTCTTAAACTGAAAATAAAGAACGAAACTTACCTCTTTAAGGTGAAGTTTCCTGAATTTAAAATGATTTTTTAAACAAATCATGGTCTCCCAGAGAAATCCTGGTTTAGGGAAATGCAGTGAGCTGACCAAGTAAGCAGATAAAATTTTTTCAAGGTAATAAAAAACAAGACAGATTTATTTAAATTGCATCAACAAGTCAAATAAATCGCAAATACTATTCATTTAAGGTTTAGAACACTTCCCTCTTTGCCTGACTTCTTAAATACACTGACATCTCTGTAATTAATGGAAAAAAAGATCTTGGAGTCATAGTAGAGAGCTCAGTGAAGATGCCAATTCATTGTGCACCAAGCCAAATTCCATGTTAGAGATAAGAAAGGGATTAAAAATAAAACTGCAAAGATTAAAAATGTCCTTTTACAAATCTATGGTATGTCGGCATCTGAAATACCTTGTACAGTTATGCTTGCCATATTGGGTATGATAAAAGGGTACAATAGAACTGGAGAAAGGGTAGAAGAGGCCGAGAGGGCCTAAACTCCTTATATGGAAAGGACTAGTCTAGGCTGAAAAGAAGACAACTGAGAGGGAACATGATTGAGGTGTATAAAGTTATGCTTGGCATAGAAAAAGTGGACAGGGAGAAGTTTTTCTCCTCTCAGAATACATGACCAACAGGTCATCCAGTGAAGTTGCAATGAAGAAAGTTAGAATATATGAAAGAAAATACTTCACGTGATATATATTAACCTGTAGAATTCATTACTACAGGACATGATTATAACCACTAACTTGGATAGCTTTTAAAAGGGACTAGATAAATTCATGGAGGATAGGCCTATCAAAGGCTATTCATTTTTGAACCTTAGTATGATCTCAGGATATAGGGCTGCATGCCTTCAAATACCAGCTGAAGATCCAGCAGGGTTGTTCTTACGTTCTCATGAACTCTTTTTTTGTGACTGCAAAATACGATTTTTAGAACATTAAACAGATATCATGCTTAGTATAGTATCTTTGCAGAATGACTTATAGAACTGACAAAAAAATTTTGCAGTAGAAATACAGTGATGCAATTTGTTATCCTCACTAATTATTCACATAGCCATTCTTATTATTAAAAATGTCTCTTGCAGATAAAACTTTCCTGGAGATTCTCCATCTCCATACAGTACTTCCACAGATCAGGTTCAATCAGATGGCTAAACCCACCATTCTCACCTTCTTGCATTCTCTACTAGCCCTAGGTCCACCCCACATTAGGGAGAGTGCTTGGTGGATTTTTTTCCCCCAGAGAAAATCAACCAATCACTGAACCTTGCACTTGTCCCAGTGCAAACTTTTAGGACAGCAACACTGACCAGCCTCATTTATGAGGCAGGGTAGTGATTGGCTGTGGAGGCTGAGCAAATTTGTGCTGCCTCATAGACCAAAGGAATGAACATTAGGTTTGTCTGGATGTGCCCTTTTCTCCAGATTGACTCTGGATTCAGCAAAGTAGAATGCAGATCACTTGCACCAATTATTTTGCAATTCTTCTCTTATTTATTTATTAATCAAATTTATCACTGCCCATCTCCCAAAAGGGACTCTGGGTGGTTTACAATGAAACATAAATAAGAAAAATATAAAACTGTAAAAATACTATAATACATAATGAAATAAATATGATACAAACCCCAAAGGCTGAAGTTCTCTGTGATTTGCAAGCAGAGCAATGTCCTTCTAAAAGACTAACCATCCCCAGGAATGACTACTCTCTCTCCCGCCCCAGGCATGATAACAGAACCAGGTCTTTAGTTGTTTCCTAAAGTCCAGGAGGGAGGGAGTCAATCTCACTTCCGGGGGAAGGATATTCCAAAGGGCAGGGGCTGTTGCAGAGAAGGCCCGCTTCCTGGTCCCCGCCAGATGGAGTTCTTCTCTTGAGTTATCCTTCTGGAAGGATCTGAATGAAGCAAAGCTAGGTCTGAGCAAACTTCATTCTTTCAGCTATCACTTACTGATTGAGCCAGACTCTGCTTTTGCTACCACAGCCTTTCTTTTAAACCCCGAAGTTACCTGTGTACCATTTATGGTATAATACTTCTAAATCTGCCTAAGATATATTGTTCTTAGAATTTACTTTGGATTTGCATCTGTAAACCAATACATAATTAAAATTTCCTGCAGAGCAAGATAAATGTTACTTATGTGGTTAACATAATTATATTTGTAGAGTTTATCCATAGTTCTATTTCCCTGCTATTTGCCTGGTAACAGGATAGGAACCAGGATGATTTTTCTCATCATTTGCCACAATCCTAAGATTCTGAAGAACAACAGAACTGTTGTTTGTCAGATTTGGTACCTTGAGCTTAAACTTATAAGAAGCTGGGAGTCCTGCAGATTTTACCTCTTTAAATATAAACAGTTAAAATTCTTAGCAATGGATTATGAGAATGTGGATGTTATAAATTTGGTAATTGCCCATCTAAATTATTAACTTCCCCTGTTAGAGAGGAAAAATTATACTACTAATATAATTGACAAAAGTTGGGCCTTTTTACCAAGCAAAAGTACATACAAAATGCATTTATAGAATATTCCATTTGTATAACCAACAAGCCTGAGGATAGTGAAGTCACAAACTAAATAGTAAACTCTAAACTTACAACATTAATAAAGGAATATAAAGGTAGGGCTGGTTTGAAGAATTTGGGGGTCCAGTGCAACACCAGGTTTGGAGCCCTCCTCACCTGAGCCCTATATTAACATTGCTGATTGATTTTTGCAATATTAGATGTTAAGCCTGTGTATTCATAATAAAATACAGAACAGGAACTAAAAATTAAAGATGAATCTTTAAAAAATATGGGATACAAAAATCACTGCATAGTAAAATCCTGCTTAGAAGAATGATTGTATTGGTCTGATCTACCATTGGCTAATACTGAGCTGTGTTAGGGTAGGGATAGTCTTAGACCCCCCATCCCACCCCACCCCACCCCACCCCAATTCCTCTCAGCCCAATCTACCCATTGGTTAACTTGGAGCTGCATTAGCCAGTGGGTAGACTGGCTTGCTTAAACATTCCATTATCCCAATTTAATGGTTGGCTAACAGAGTTGTGTGAGCCCAAGAATGGACCTGACCTCCCTGCCTGGAAACCTTGTTAGCCTCTCTCACTAGCTGAGTAACAGAGGCAGTCATCTATAGCCTCTGTGGTTTTGTACCCTTGCTTGCCCACAGCCTGCTTCATCCTGATGCTCTGTTGGCTGGGGGCACTTTTCTAAGGCCCAATCTGCCTAAGCTGTGACCACCTTAAACCACACTTGCATAAAGGTTATCTTAATTTAATAACAAAACGAAATGAAATAGTCTTATGCTCTCCAATAAAATCTTTTTAAATTAAAAATATATTTTTAAAAATTATTGGCATATCTATGTGAATTATATTGCATATTCACAGCAGCTGAAATTCCTGAAAATAAATCTTCCTAAGCCAAATAAAAACTCTGAACAAAAGTCATCATACATTGATGCATTCTTAATTCAATACCAAAACGTATTTACTCCATGATTGACCAAAGTACTAAATATGTTCTTAAACAGTTATATTTCTCCAAAGTGATCCAATTAGAACAGTAATTGTAATGCACTAAACTCCCACTAGCTTTGCTGTTGTTAGATTAAAAAAAATCATAGTGTATAAACTTCTAAAAAAGTGAGATTTGACAATAATTTCTATAACGTATGTTCATTGGTAAAAATATTAATTAGCATCAACATCTCAAATACAGAATCTTTTCAAGTAAATAGGGGAACCAAAGAGGATGCTCATTCTAACCTATTCTGTTCAATTTCACTACTGAATTATTAGTAAATAATACTAAGTAAAGTAAGATATTTCACTAAGGCCATCATGGCATTAATATATTTATAAATGATATGTGTATTTTTAGTTGTGTTCAAAATGCATGGTTCTGGTGTTCTCCAGATGATCTGGATCCACACATTGCAGGAGAAATATAGAAAAATGGAAAATTCTAGAGAATAGTTCAGTTTTGTACATCCCTACTAATTTTTCTGAAAATCCAAATAAAGATATATTTCAATTGCTAATTGAATTAAATAAATGCCTTGCAGTGGCAAGTTTAGAAGTTATTTTTCTTGTTAACTGATATGTGTTCTTGTTTTTCATTGTATTATTGTATACATATTTCTATACATATTATTATATACATATTTCTATACATAATTGTTTAATATAAAAACAATTCAGAAAAAATAGTTTTACCAAGAAGATCTGAGCACTATTTGTAGCCCATTTCATTCTCCTTTAGTTGGCAGAGTCTGGAAATTTATCACTAGTTTCAATTATAAACAACATGCCAATCCACAGGAACGTAATACTTTACATTTCATTACATGTTGTTGGCTGTACTTGGAAACCAAAGTGGAATATTTGAAACAGATGGACATGGTTTACAGTTGCACTACACCAAAATGTAGTTTGTTTGATTTTGAGTTATAGCATGTGTGAACTAAGCCATTGTGTTTTGCAAGCCATGGCTTGCAGGCATCATAAAGGTGTACTGATCAACATAGATGTTGTTTCTGTTGATATATGTTTTTTTCTGCCAGAAATTTTAGCTGCAGAGGTTACTACGGTAACAAATCACTTTGGCAGAGTCAGAAGGTCAGGCTTATTTGTCCTCAGGTTGGGGTGTGAAAAGCTGCTGATTGCCTGGGGGCAACTTGTCACCAGAAGGTTTTAGTTTTGTTTTTTGCAGCCTCCCTTCCAGCAGCCTCTCTTCCAGCGTTGCGTGTGTGAGTGTATGAGCTTGTAACACTTTTGTGCCTATCCAGGGATCTGGATCTGGAAACTGTTTATGTTTTATGCTTTCTTTAAATACACTTATTTTTATATAAACGCCTGGTGTGTTTTCCTGATCTCTCGGGCCAAATGCTTTCCAGCACTCTGAACAGTTTCTGGCCTTTTTTTTTTTTTTTTTTGGTTATATTTCTTTGGACTTTGGGGAGGGTTTTGTTATTAAATACATATAGATGCTTACTTAACATGCTATTTTCTTTAGAAAAGAAAACAAGAAAACTCTAATCTGCTGAAAAATGGAGATTGCTACCAGTTTTCAGCAGTTTGAACTGGGGTCATATTCTAGGGTTCATGCTTCTTGCCACTTCTGTGGCTTGCTGTAGTGCTCATGCACAACCAGTAAATCAAAACAACATCCTTAAACAAATGTGGTATAAAAGTTCCATCTTATAATAGCTAGCTATCTGAATTATTTTGGACCTTATTATACCCTGAATAGAACTGATCTCCTAATATACTATAAATGTGCTATCAAATTTTAAATTATAATTCATTTCTTACATAATTTAATGTTGAATCCTTAACTCATAAGAGAATAATCAGGCAGAAGAATCTCTGCACTTGAGTTATCACATCTCTATATTTTTTAAAGATTGAGCATTCTCTCTTGCTATTCAGCTCTTCACTAAAAATCCTTTCTCATTTTATTAATATCAGACATTAAGCAAGATGAAAATTACATGATTCATTAGAAATACTTAATGAAAGTTTTGGCAGTATAGCAGGATTAGTTTATGCTGTTTTCTGCATGAAAAGAAAATGTATGTTTTAATCATAGACATACAATGTAGGAAAAGCTTGTATTTTAAACATTGAACGATGTGTCATTCATGTTTGGTGTACAAGGCTGTAAGTTATTCTGAATATATTTTTTTCTTCCATTGTGCAGCTTTTAACAACATCCTAGCCAATTGTTAATCTTGGATGTGAAAGCTTTTTCCTCTATATTAAATATAAACTTCCTTAGCTTCCAAGCCATGGAAGCAATTTGTGTTCTAATATTGCTGCACTTGAATTGTTATGCTGCGTTATGATTTGCAAAATAATAACAATAATACAATCAGTAATAGTGTATTTTACAACATATATATTAAGACCCAATAATTTCAGTGTCAGAGGATAATTTCTCAACATCAGCTCGGGTTAAAGCTAGTGGAATCCAGCATGAAAAATTAGTAATTAGCTCTAGGAGTATGGAGTTCATGTAGTATAGGTTCATGTGTGTTATGATAACCATCAGACTAAGTAAGATGTATTTATGTATGATATAAACTATATAAACCATGTAATCCTGAAAATATTAGAGAAACACATAATTTTTGGCAATGTGAAATCCTGAATTTGCATTCAAGGCTCTCCTATGATAGAGTTCTAATCAATCAAAACCAAAATTAAAAGTTTGCCTAGGAAAAAAAATCTAAAAGTGTATTTTTTTATTAAACCAGAATATTTGTGCAGTTGTATGCTTTATTTCATGAACTACCTATGTCAGCATGCATAAAGGCAGTTGAAGAATTCAGAAATAGCAAGGTAGGGAAAGCATGCATAGCATGGTTCCTAGATTTTTTTCCAAGCCCTTTATAGCAATGGCTATAAATGTTTCTGTTTTCTTCTATGTAACCAAGTAATTTGCTGTGGCTGTTGTGTTTGTGTATACATGTGTTAAGGCAGCTGGAAAACACAGGATGAGCTGCACAAACTCTACTTTGGGTCACATGACCAGAAGGGAGGGGTGGCTTTGAATAGAACAGTCAGCAACATTGTGAGTGGCTTCCCATCTCTCCTATAGGGATGCACCAGGGGAACTGGTTCTGATTTTTTTCTCCACAGCCCTTGGTCTAATCTGAATAAGGTTTTATCTTTGTTTTGCTGGCTTCTCCCTGCACACTAAATTTGGCCTAGTTCTGTTCTCTACAGTTCTGTAGAGTTGGAAAGAATAAAAATCAATTGTCTGTACAATACATAAATTGGGGAACAGATCACACTGGTTTTAAAAAAAATTCATTGCAACTGAGACCATTTTCTTGACGCTGATTCTATGCTTGAACCTGAGACCTGAAAAGAAAAAACGTAGTTACATTCATAAAAATATATTGCATGATTCCCTTTTGGGTTAAGCAATATTTTGGAGGTTCATCCTCATGATCTGCATGCTGCAGCATAAAGATGCTTTATTAACAATTTTTGAGTGACAAGTCTTCACAATATTGCTTCCATCTCATCCCCAGCCTGTTGCTGAGGCAGTCTTGAGCTGCCTTTAGTCGTTTCAGTTTGGAAATGCGTTTTTCCTTCTACTTCTGACCCAAAATTTCCCATGGGGACAATCTAGGACACCCTGGGGAATGACACTATCAGGGATAGTGATCTGCTCACTCCAATCGGCCCAGTAAGTCATCTGGAGAAATCTCCTTCCCCGTCTGTTCGCTGAGTAGTGCACCTCTGTGACCAGTTTGGCATTACTGTGAGAGAGATCAGATAACTGGTATTTTTCTTTTTATGCTGGAATATCAGACTCCCAGGAGATCAGTATGAGTAGGTCTGTCTGCCAGGAATCCTGCTGTTTGTTGTGTATGTGTACAAAAGAGATGTTAAAGTAAGCAAAACACATGCAATACAGACACCCATAGAAACATGGAATGGGAGAGAGGTAGCTCTTTGGCCAAAAATGTTTCATGAGGGAAATTGACTTCAGGAGGTAGAAAGACAAAAATGATCCAGTGGCACAACAGTACTACGAACTCTCAGGTTTGAGCTTCTCTGCTTTTTATTTCAACCAGCTCTTCAATTATGATCAGGGAAACTTTCTGGGGGGTCTGTGTTGTTTGCCCTAGATGCATCTTCTATTTCTCTTGACAGGTTTGCCATGGGGAAAAACAACAACAAAAAGTATTCCTTTTGGTAATGCAATTTCCCTCTCTCAGGAAGCATTAGTTGAGATACGGGAACTCTGTACAGTTTGCTCACTGGAACATCGCCAGACAGAAATAAGACTAAGTTTCAAGACAAAAACAGTAGTCACTGATTTCTTTGTAGTGGTTTGCCTCCCAACAGATACCAGTTTAGAAGGCTAGAAGCACTATTCAAATGTATTCTGTCTTCCCCTGCCAAATTTGATCTGGATGACCCACAACTTTCTGGAGCAAATTTGGAGCTGTGTATGACTAGTGCTACTCAGCTTTACTGTCAGAATAGTATCTGCTATCGAAACTAAATTACTAAATGACACATCCAAAACTACTGGATATGTTTTCACCGAAACACCTGGTTCCAAATACAAGGATTTATTCTAAATTTGGGACAAACTTCGTAACTTTTGTATTGACACAATCACTCCCACCCCCCACAATTGGCACCCACATAATCTCTGAACATTTAAAGAAATTTAAAACGGCTGTTCTACATGAGATCATTTGCCTGCTGTTAGGCACTAGCTGATTTCTGATGATAATCAAATTCTGCTGTCAGCATTATCCAGTTCTCAAAACATCCAGAATACAGTATATAGTGCTATGGTTGGTAAGTGACCACATCCCAGTTCCAAAATTTCTCAGTCTTCCCGGGTACTTAAATGATCAGTTAAGAATGGATAAGCAGTTTTAATCAAAAGTAATTATGTAGTGAGATTTCAGTTTTCAAACTCTTTAAGTGTAATTTCCTAACTGTTCATTTTGTTCTCAATGCAAATGGATGGAGACCACTCAGCCCTTTCTCATTTGTCAATAAATTAAGCACAATACTATGGCTTTTAGATTTTTCTGTTTGGAATTAAGTGAACAATTTTATCTGAAAATAAATAAAGGGAGTTATGAGAGGGAGTTCGAGGGGGCCCCTATATAACAATCTTAATATTAACTGAAGCCCTGCATTTAACTACCATTTTCAAACTACAACTGTATTACAGAGACTACGTGTGAATGTATAAACATGTACTACTGGTTTAGGAGCAAGTAATCAGTCTTATTTTAAACATGATGTGGCTCAATTATTATGAAGACACCTTTGACTAACCATTTTTTAATGCCTACTTTAAGGGCTGACAAAATAGCATACTGTGAACAAGGATATCCAATAATCCTACTTCCAGAAAATGTTATCAGAGCAAGCTAGACAAATTATGATTACAACATAGCTTAACCTGTAATAAAGTCAATTTCAAATTTATTAACCATATCTTCATTACATCACTTTTGGAATAACCACTTCAATATAATTCCAAAATTTGCTCACATTGCAAAGCATTTTTTCCCAGTCCAGGTACTGCTTTTGTTTTCAACCTCCTCCAAAATTTAGAATCAAAATAATTCTAAATCGTTCATAGTATCTGTATTTAAGATAAACGCAGGTGAGTTTCTGTTGCATGTACTAGTTACATGTTTATAGATCAGTGATCAAGGAACAATTCTGAGAAGTTGGAGTAAGAACCCTTTAATCAACTGCAGAAAAAGCCCACTGTTTATCCCAGTTTCAGCTCAATAACAACACAAAGCAATGGAAATGTAAAGCCTCTGGATGACTTTTTATTATGAGAAATTTATAAGCAAAAGAATCAGCGATAACGATGAAGCTGCAAAGTGTTGTGTCGTCTCCATGCAGCACGGCGTGAACCACCGATTGTGTGATGGAACTTGTGGCCCTTGCCAAGGCCACGGCTCTTCCTACCAGCAGAGGTCAGCCCACGCATCTCTCTGTGTTTGTGAACTGGCTTGGTGATCCATTGGGTATCTGGATTGCGCCTGATAGCTTTGTGGAAAGGATCAATCAGAATGACCTCAAAGAACTTGTATGTGGAATCCTCACCCACCCAGTAAGAATTCAGCACTCTCAAGGCTCCACAGTGTCGGCCAGCACGCTCCTAGACAAAAAAAATTATAAAAATATTTTAAGTATGTGTATCTATATATCTGTCATACAGATGAAATCAGATTGAGAAACTTGGTGCAAAGGAAATAGAATAGTCTTGATATTTAAAGACTAAAATACTTACAAGGAATTTAATAATCCCTTTCTTTACAGAGGGGATAAACAAGTATGTGGAGTCCTTGGTGCTCTCTGAGCCTTGTGGTTTTCTTGCAGACGTTTCATTGCCAGACTAGGCAACATCTTCAGTGCGAAGAGGGAGTGGGCCTTGCTCTCAGTTTATATACTGTGGCTTGCCCTGCTTGTGTTGGTAGGGGTGCTGTTCTCTCCTTGGGAGTTCTTTGATTGGGCTGTTGTTTGCTGCTTGTTTGGTTGACTGAGTTAATAGTTCCTTGAACAACACCCCTACCAACACAAGCAGGGCAAGCCACGGTATGTAAACTGAGAGCAAGGCCCACTCCCTCTTCGCACTGAAGATGTTGCCTAGTCTGGCAATGAAACGTCTGCAAGAAAACCACAAGGCTCAGAGAGCACCAAGGACTCCACAGTTCAACCCTGAGCTACAAATACTTGCTTCGATTGATAAACAAGTATTTCATCTTCCTCAGTGGCTATCTCTCATATTTTCCCAGCTCTGAAGTAACATTTTGACTCCACAAATTCTATGCTTTGAAGAATTGTTCTATTCAGGTATTAGTATTAGCTATTACTCACCAGTGAGCTATTATCCCCAACCAATGCTGCTCAAATAATGCCAGCCTCCTGCAAACGTTCATGTGTTCAATGTGGATTTCTGTACAACTCAAAGTATATTGGTTTCCCCATGAGCCAGAACCCTGCATTTTCAGGACTCTCCTGTATGGAAGTTTTCATGCATATACCATGCATGGATGCTTACCCAAGGCTGACAGCATTTGAGTGGCAAGTGGGGAGAGTTCTCATGTGAACTATGGTAACACAGCACTTGAATTAGCTATGTCTCCTGAAAACAAGGAATACAGATAATACTTAAAATCTAGTTCAACCCACCAAGAATAGTTACTATTGAGCCATCAAACTCAATTGCAAACATGAAATTGGTTATCTTTTTGCTATATAGCATGTTCTTTCTCTGATTGGTTTCTTTACTGCTCTATAGGTCGAGTTATATTTATGCAGAAACACTATCTCCATATAAGTGAAGGTTATGCATCGCTATTTACCACAGCATCCTTTAAAAAAAGACACGTTCCACCTAAAATTAGAAACAGTTACACCTTCACTACTACTCAGCGAGGAATATTTTCATTAGTTAAACATATATTAGTTTTTAATACATTCTACACTACACTATGTTACATTATATTATATTGCTATATTATAGTTTATAATATATGCCACTTATCATGCTATCGGTCATGGTCTTCTAAAATTTCATCAGATTCTTCTCAAGATATATCTACCTCTGCTACAGACTGCAGACTCCGGGCAAACTTCAACTGGTTCACACCATGATGCACAGGTTTTCCGTAAGTAGCACCCTTAGGGACGGGACGTTTACGACCACCACGACGAACTCGGATGCGATAGATGACATAACCTACAACAGAAACAAACAGCATTTTAAAAATCTTAATAACTTTTGTCCAGCTACTTGCCTATCCTATATTTTTATATGGTCCATTTTGTTCATCTGAGATGATCTACAGCAGGAAAAAAAATGATAGGAATTGGATTCACACAATGTAGACAAAATAAAATGTCAAGACTTGCTGCCTTATATAAGCCTCCATTCCACCAAGTTGACTTTTCAGATGTTTCCCTGCAGTTTACAGTCTTTGGATGTATAGCTATGTGCCAGATAATTTATACTGCTTAGTGTAGGAATTACTGTTATATTGGATCAGTATTTTCCCCAAATATGTAATAAGCATGCAATCAAACATACAGACCAAGCAAACTTTTTAATGTTCCTGTTACCTTGCTTGGCTTTATATCCCAGCCTGCGGGCTTTGTCTGGTCTGGTTGGGCGAGGAGCTCGATGAAGAGCCGACAGCTGGCGATATTGCCAGCAACGGACACGCAAGAGGAAACGCATCACATCAGATTGCTTCTTCCTCCATAGTTCTTGGATGTACTTGTAGGCACCCATTCTGACTTACCCACTAAAAGAAATGCAGAATTATGCTATACCATATTTCTTTAAAAACAGTCATATACTAAAAAGCACTCCCTTAAAAAGAACAATGCTTTCCAGTATCTAAAACTAAACTCCGTAAAACCAACCAGTAAGTAAATCCGTAATAAATATGCCATTATTCTTTGGTGATCTGGTTTCTTTTTTTCTGCTAATGTGCTGGGTAAGAACGCACATACTCGTAAAAGCAATGTTAACTTTAGTCCCAGAGAAAAGCATGTTTGCCAGGTCAAGGAAAAACAGCATGGCATAACTGGTTTGCTTTGTTCCATCAGATGTCCTTAAGATGTCCAAGATACAACTTCACTTGTTATATTTGCTTACTATATATACCATACACACGTATGAATATATATGTATATTCACTATACACAACATGTTTTTTTTCCAGTACTAGGTAGCAATTCCTCTAAAATTCTCTAGGTTTTAGCTTTTGAAGTCAGAAACATAGGTTGCTGCTTTATATCAAGCCAGTGTACTTGAACCATCTACTCTGACAGCAACTGCCCAAAGGTCGTAAGTAGATATTTTTCACATCCTTTAGTATCTAAAAAAACAGACTTAAACCAAGTCCGCTTTATAATCTGCGGAGTTATTCTCTATTCTGACTCTCACAAAAGTTTTTTTCCCTTGATTGCCTATCGGATCCGTTTAAATGGAAATATCACGGACTGAAACGGGGGCTTCGTGCAGAAGATCTGCTCTACTACTTCTACAGGGTCCCTTCCCCCAAGAGGTTTGCATTGAGCTGCCATCGCTCGACTTTCAACGCAACTCTGAGCAGTAAGAAAAGCCCCGATGCCAAACCAAGGCAGCATATCAACGACTCTTTCCGTTTCCATTCTCATCCTCCCAGCCCACAAGCCGTTTTCGTTTGACCATCTCTCCTGGTAGCCTAAGGCCCAAGACGCCATCCTGCCAACCAAACGCTAGAGGAAGAAAGCTTCTCTCTTTTCCACAGCTGACAAAACCTAACCATCCTCTCTGCCCGAACCTCGACCCATAAGACGGCGGACCAAATATATGCCAGAAGCGTCCAGACTTTAGGATGACAATAGATAAATCATCAACAGCAACCACCCCGCAAACCTTACCAGAAAGCGCCCGGAGCCGGAAAGGAAGAGGCCTCTCTCCCAAAATGCTTTGCAACGGAAGCGGGCAGGAAAGAGTCTGTGTTCAGATGCTTGCTGGGAGATGTAGTTCATGGGGAACACGTGTTTGGAGAGGCTGGCTTTCGTGCCCTGGGGTAAAGCTGGGACCTGTGACTGTTGGCCAGTCGCTCTCTGCGAGTTATATTGATTTAAAGTACGGCATGAAAATTATTCTAGAGAAGATTCTCCTTAATCACACAGTGGGACTGTTTTCATGACTTTTAATGGGTGAAGATAGAATGCTTTGGAGATACACTTTCGCCTTTACTATTTTTTAACATATTATAAGTTTGGGGGTAGATGCTGAAAATGGACGTCATGCCTAAGATCTTATTTTAAATTAAATTCCATTTTTATCCCAGAATTGGAAGCTCATTGCGTGTTAAAGGAATTGGAGTGCAGAGTAATTCTTCCATATTTCAATTCCACTTTTATCTATTCGTTGCTCTTTAACAAAGAAATGGTAGCTGTTCCAGTTTAATTAACGTCGTGGAAAAAGGTAATAGGCTTATGTTTTATAAGTGAAGAAATAGTTCTAAAAGCCTTTTTGCTTGTCACCTCAGAAGCATGGATAAATCTTAAGGATCTAAGGAAAGTTGTGCGGTAATTTTAAATGGAATTGCCTCTCACCTCAATGACTTGTAGCAATAGCGTACTTTTATCTTTAAACAATCCGTGAAATGAGAAAAATAACTACAATTCTGGATGGCCTATAGGTTCTGGATTTCTAATAGTCTGAAAGAAGATGGGAAAGGGCTTCAAAGTGGTGGTTTGTGGAATGTGTTCAGTGGGGAAGACGGCCATCTTGGAACAAGTTCTATATGGTAATCACAGTGTCGGTAAGAAAGATGCACCTTCTTTATTTTCTAACTAATGTTGTAAGATAGCTGCCAGTTTAATAGTTAAAAAAATTCCACCTGATGGTAGTAGCATATGTAAAACAATCCATATAACATATTCGCTTTGATCCCTATAGGCATTTGGATTTTCTTGAACCAAGCTGCTTTGTGGAAAACATGAATGCTAGATTGGAGAGGATGATTTTTTCCCCCAAGAACTGGTCGCTCTATCATTTCTATTTTTAAAAATAGGTGAAGAGTGCAGCAGAACTATAGAAGATGTGTATGTCGCTGTGGCTGAAACAGATAGAGGACTAAAAGAACAGTTACGTCTGTATGACACCAGAGGACTGCAAGGAGGAGAGGAATTCCCAAGGCATTACTATTCTATTGCAGACGGCTTTGTTCTAGTGTATGCTGTAAATAGCCTGGAATCTTTTGAGAAAGTTGACTGGCTCAAAAAGGAGATTGACAAATTTAGAGGAAAAAAAGAGATAAAAGACCACGCCCTGTAATTTTTCAGCTCTATTTGCAGTATTATTATTATTATTTTATGCACAAAGCAAGATGAGCTTATTACTTAAACGATTTTTCCAGGCTGCTTATTAGTCGTCATCCTATAATTTTGAATGTGTCAGGGATTTTGGGTGTGGAGTTGAAAGAAAGGGAAGTACCTCCACTTTGGATAATCTCACTGTAAAGAGCTGGCTTGCCCTGGGTGACATTCAGCGTTGTCCTAGTTGATGCCTGCTTGCTCAACGGGTTTTCTTTCCCCTTCTATTCTTTCCTGACCCTTCTGCCTCTCAGTCTGTTTGGAAGAGTCCCCTTCAGAAGAAATGGATAGGATCTCCATAGTACTACTATTGGAAATGGATAGGAGACTTAGTACTACTACTTGCCATAATGGGCAGTTAATTTAGAGAAAAACCAGGACATAATTGGGTGTGCTTCTATGTGAGTCCTTCATGTGAAGTATTTGCTGCCAGGATTCTGTATCTTGCCCCACTGAATGATTTCACACACTCATGACACTGTGTACCTTCTTTTAATAAATTGTAGATATATTGAGCTTCTAATGGGATCAAATGCTTCTGACAAAACACACACAGGCAGAGAACTCTCATCCAGGGCCATCTAAAACAAGTTTGCAGGTGGATAGCTGTTGTCAAAGGAAGTATTTGTGTAATACATCGGGCTGGCTGATTTCATGTGCTGAATGGAGCATTACAGCAGTAAGTTCTGTAAAAAGTCACTGCTGTATGGCTTTAATTCAGTCTCATGAGCCTGTTGTAAGAAGACAGTAGATTCTCAGTGTTCTGTAAGTGGGATCTGTTGGCTGATAATTTGTGTTTCTGTTTAACATCGAATACAGTAGCTTGAGAGTCTAATTCCCCTTGTGTGTGGTAGTCCTCACTTAGAAACAAGCTGCTGCTGCTGTTTCTTCTTTTCACTCAGACTGTTCCAAAAGTCTGATACCTTCCAAATATTTTGAATGATAACTTCCCCAGACACTTGTTATCACCTATGTTGGCTGGGACTAAAGGAGATCAAATCTAAAACATCTGGTGGTTACTAGGCCAAGTGAAAAGAAAACAGGAGAAGCATTTAGTGGTATAATTCTGTAATCTGAAATAACACAGCTCATGTGCCATTGGGACAATATTTTTTCTCACTCTTTTCCATTGTCTGTGCAGACCCACCCTTCTGTGTACAGTGCCACATTGAACCTTATTTGGTGAGCATATATGGTACAAATTCAGTAAATAAGTAGGAACAGTATGGTTTGTGAATTGGGGTGAGGAGGAAGAAAAGGAAAGACAAATCTTGGGGACTCTTAATTCCTCCAGAGTTAATTGTTCCCAGTTAGCTAGAGCCACTGGATATAGAAACTTGGCAAGAACTCATTCACTGCAAATAAGTTCTGTGCATACAATTTTAGAGTATATGTATAGCCCTTATCAGAAAATTATTAACAGTACAAATAGGCTCTTTCTGGAAAGAAAAAAGGAGAGCTGAATTTAGCCCTTTCCTCTAGGAAGTTGCATCTGATTTCATTTTCAGAATAGAAGCCAAGGCACACTTTTCCTTTTAATAAGTGTTAATAAGTTTAATTTTACTTTGGTTTCTGTATGTTTGTGGTTTGGTCATTGTTGGCCATCAAGAATGCTAAAAAGGGAATATACATTGAATAAATTAAAATGTTCGTTGCAACAAATGATTAATGAATATATGACCAGAATTATGGTTGAAGAGCCATAGTATCTGGATCAGGACAATTTCCTGTATTAAACTACTAAGTGTATCAGAATGTGAAAAGGAAGAAAAGGGCAACAGATTCTTATTACAACACAGCAACTGTACTGTTTGTTCCTAAATTTGTTTCTTAATCTGATTGTATAAGTGGTTGTCATAGTAGCTGACTATGATGTAGCTTAATTTATCAGTGTAGATTACTATCAAGGAATCTGAACCATCCAACATTTATTGATTTAACATAATTGATTCCTTGTACAGAAAGAAAAGGGCTTTGTAATTTTTCTCTTCTTTTTATCCATTGCTGCAGAGGAAAAGTAGTTGTCATGCTCTCCTTTAATGACAGCAGTCTGAAAATTTCTGATTTGATGTCAGATTTCTAACACACAAATAGCCTTTAAGAAGCTAAATTTCAGTTTACTGAAGACCAAAGCAAAACACCTCAGTTCCAAGCTTCTTCATATCCAGCAGAACTGTACCCTTAAATCAGCTGCTTTTTGATATTAGGTACAATCCCTGTAGCAGGGAAACTCTGAGCATGTTATATCGTGTAAATATTGTTAATTGGATTCAGACTTAGACTTGCAATGTAAAGGATTGTAATGCCATGGTTAAGAAGATAAAAACATCCACTAAAACAAAGTCTAAATCTAATAGCATATCCTTGCAAAATTCAACTATAAGAAGAAGCAGAAGGGGAATTCTCACTTTGTTGTTTATTCGTTTAGTCGCTTCCGACTCTTCGTGACTTCATGGACCAGCCCACGCCAGAGCTTCCTGTCGGTCGTCGACACCCCCAGCTCCCCCAGGGACAAGTCCATCACCTCTAGAATATCATCCATCCATCTTGCCTTTGGTCGGCCCCTCTTCCTTTTGCCTTCCACTCTCCCTAGCATCAGCATCTTCTCCAGGGTGTCTTCTCATTATGTGGCCAAAGTATTTCAGTTTTGCCTTTAATATCATTCCCTCAAGTGAGCAGTCTGGCTTTATTTCCTGGAGGATGGACTGGTTTGATCTTCTTGCAGTCCAAGGCACTCTCAGAATTTCCCTCCAACACAGTTCAAAAGCATCAATCTTCCTTCTCTCAGCCTTCCTTATGGTCCAGCTCTCGCAGCCATATGTTACTATGGGGAACACCATTGCTTTAACTATGCAGGCCTTTGTTGTCAGTGTGATGTCTCTGCTCTTAACTATTTTATCGAGATTTGTCATTGCTCTTCTCCCAAGGATTAAGCATCTTCTGATTTCCTGACTGCAGTCAGCATCTGCAGTAATCTTTGCACCTAGGAATACAAAGTCTTTCACTGCTTCTACATTTTCTCCCTCTATTTGCCAGTTATCAATCAAGCTGGTTGCCATAATCTTGGTTTTTTTGAGGTTTAGCTGCAAGCCAGCTTTTGCACTTTCTTCTTTCACCATCATAAGGCTCCTCAGTTCCTCTTCACTTTCAGCCATCAGAGTGGTATCATCTGCATATCTGAGATTGTTAATGTTTCTTCCAGAGATTTTAACTCCAGCCTTGGATTCCTCAAGCCCAGCTTGTCGCATGATGTGTTCTGCATACAAGTTGAATAGGTAGGGTGAGAGTATACAGCCCTGCCGTACTCCTTTCCCAATCTTAAACCAGTCCGTTGTTCCGTGGTCTGTTCTTACTGTTGCTACTTGGTCGTTATACAGATTCTTCAGGAGGCATACAAGTTGACTTGGTATCCCCATACCAAAAGAACTTGCCACAGTTTGTTATGGTCCACACAGTCAAAGGCTTTAGAATAGTCAATAATACAGAAATAGATGTTTTTCTGAAACTCCCTGGCTTTTTCCATTATCCAGCGGATATTGGCAATTTGGTCTCTAGTTCCTCTGCCTTTTCTAAAGCTAGCTTGTACATCTGGCAATTCTCGCTCCATGAACTGCTGAAGTCTACCTTGAAGGATCTTGAGCATTACCTTACTGGCATGTGAAATGAGTGCCACTGTTCGATAGTTTGAACATTCTTTAGTGTTTCCCTTTTTTGGTATGGGGATATAAGTTGATTTTTTCCAATCTGATGGCCATTCTTATGTTTTCCAAATTTGCTGGCATATAGCATGCATTACCTTGACAGCATCATCTTGCAAGATTTTGAACAGTTCAGCTGGGATGCCGTTGTGTCCTGCTGCCTTGTTATTAGCAATGCTTCTTAAGGCCCATTCAACCTCACTCTTCAGGATGTCTGGCTCTAGCTCACTGACCACACCGTCAAAGCTATCCCCGATATTGTTATCCTTCCTATACAGGTCTTCTGTATATTCTTGCCACCTTTTCTTGATCTCTTCTTCTGTTAGGTCCTTGCCATCTTTGTTTTTGATCATACCCATTTTGGCCTGGAATGTACCTCCGATGTTTCTAATTTTCTGGAAGAGGTCTCTTGTCCTTCCTATTCTATTGTCTTCTTCCACTTCCGCGCATTGCTTGTTTAAAAATAATTCCTTATCTCTTCTGGCTAACCTCTGGAATTTTGCATTTAATTGGGCATATCTCCCCCTATCACTCTTGCCTTTTGCTTTCCTTCTTTCTTGGGCTACTTCTAGTGTCTCAGCAGACAGCCATTTTGCCTTCTTGGTTTTTTCTTTCTTTGGGATGTATTTTGTTGCCGCCTCCTGAACAATGCTGCGAACTTCTGTCCATAGTTCTTCCGGGACCCTATCTACTAAGTCCAGTCCCTTAAATCTATTCTTCATCTCCACTGCATATTCCTTAGGAATATTAGTGAGCTCATATCTAGCTGATCTGTGGGTCTTCCCTAATCTCTTGAGTCTGATCCTAAATTGTGCAAGAAGAAGTTCGTGATCTGAACTACAGTCAGCTCCAGGTCTTGTTTTTACCGACTGTACAGATGTCCGCCACCTTTGGCTGCAAAGGATGTAGTCAATCTGATTTCTGTGTTGTCCATCTGGTGAAGTCCATGTATAAAGCTGTCTCTTAGGTTGTTGGAAGAGAGTGTTTGTTATGCAGAGTGAGTTGTCTTGGCAAAATTCTATCAGCCTATGTCCTGCTTCGTTTTGTTCTCCCAGGCCATACTTACCTGTAATTCCAGGTGTCATTTGACTGCCCACCTTAGCATTCCAGTCTCTTGTGATGAAAATAACATCTCTTTCAGGTGTGTTGTCCAGTAGGTGCTGCAGATCCTCATAGAGCTGCTCTACTTCAGCTTCTTCAGCATTTGTGGTTCGGGCGTATATTTGGATCACTGTGATGTTAGATGGCTTGCCCTGAATTCGAATTGAGATCATTCTGTCGTTTTTTGGATTGTATCCAAGCACTGCTTTAGCCACTTGACTATTAATTATGATGGCTACTCCATTTCTTCTGTGGTCCTCTTGTCCACAGTAGTAGATCTGGTGGTCATTTGATGTGAAGTGGCCCATTCCAGTCCATTTCAGTTCACTGACGCCCAGAATGTCTATCTTTAATCTTGACATCTCACCAATAACCACATCCAATTTGCCCTGGCTCATAGATCTTACATTCCAGGTTCCAATGGTGTGTTGATCCTTAGAACATCGGATTCGCCGTTCACCACCAGCACCGTCGGCCGCTAGCCGTCCTTTCGGCTTTGAGCTAGCTGCGTCATCACCTCTGGGGCTAGTTGAACTCATCCTCTGTTCCTCCCCAGTAGCATTTTGACCATCTTCCAACCTGGGGGTCTCATCTTCCGATGGTATACCGACATATCTCTGGTTGTACTGATCCATTTAGTTTTCATGGCAAGAATACTGGGGTGGGTTGCCATTACCTTCCCCAGGGATCGCATTTAGTCCGACCTCTCTGTCATGACCTTCCCATCTTGGGTGGCCCTTCACGGTTTAGCTCATGGCATCATTGAGGTGCTCAAGCTCCAGCACCACGACAAGGTAACGATCCTTTGCTGAAGGGAATTCTCACTACAAGGAAGTAAATTGTGAAAAGTAAACTGCTGTCACCCTCATCATTCTGATACTTTCCCAAAATCTAGTAAAACTGTCCCCATCTCATGTCTTCTAGATGTGTTGGGATTACAGTTTCTACCAGTCTCTCTGGTAGTGCAGATATTGTTCATTATTTCAAGAATTTTGCTAAAGAGAAAAAAGTCTAAGTAGCTTTAAGTTCAGTAAGACACATCATCCCAAAAAAGATACAACATTTTAGAAAAGGCCTACTAACATTGGTTTATATTAGAAATAATCTAGTGCTTTCCAATTTTGGACCTCATTCTCTCATTAGTTCCAGCTAGCAGGCCTAGTGGGCAAGAATTGTGACAACTGTAGCCCCCCAAATTTGGAGTTTATTAAGAGATAAGATGTTTGTGAGAGAAACTTCAACTAGCAGTTATTGAGGAGTTAAAATGATTTGATGTATCAATAAGTAGGATCAAGGGAGGCTGATCTAACGTTGAACTTCGTTGATACAGAATAATCTGTTCCTTTTGTCTCAAGATAATTATATGCAGAAGTGGTTTATTAGAATCCAGCAATTCTTTTTCAACTTCTACCACTACAACACAAAATTTGCTAAATCATATGCAAACCACTAGTGAAAAATTCTCAACCAGGAAATGTGATTTATACAAATTGCTGTAATAAATAAAGATATAAATAAAATTTCAGCTGAAAGGGAATTATATTGTAGCAACTGTATAGCAAAGCTTAATAATTCTCTATTCCAATAAGATGGTGGTTCAGCTTGTATAGACAATGTGCAACAAGATTTAACAGCAGCCAGTCAGTTTTTAATCCTCACTCTGAGAGTATTTTTCTGTTTTCAACATCTCAACAAAAGCTATATCCCAATCTTTTAAGTACTTGTGCAGCTGAGCCAGCATTCAAACTATGCATGGCTTGTGAAAAAGCACAAGTGTCTGAAGTGCCCAAGTGTTCCTTAGCAGAATCTCACAGTGTAATTACATACATAATACATACAGCAGCTCCATCTAACACTGCAGTAGGTTCTTCGACCATAATGAGTTCTAGGTTTTCATGTCATATTTTCCCCACCAGTTGGTGGTGAATATACTTTTGTCTACAGTTTTATAGTAACACTAGTATACCCATGACATGTTGGGTCATCCTTCTTTCTACATATAATATAGGCTGGTGGCATTTTCCCTCCCCTCATGACCCTCAGCAGAGCCCCAGTGAAGCCACCACCTCCTTAGATGACCTGCAGAACTGCCTGCCACTTTGCTGGGGGGAGGGAGAACAAAGGGAGCTTGGACTGCGAGGAAAACTGTACCCCTGCTCCCCAGCCCTGTGTATGCCCAAGGGCCCCCCTCCTCCAGAGACTGCTGGCTCCTCCCAGCTTGCCCTACCTCAAGAGCGGGCATGTGAGTTGCTCCCTCCTTCCCTCACCGCCCACTGCTGTTAAGAGATTGCAATTTTCGGCCTCAGTTCCGAGGCAGCCAATTACTGCTCGTCCATCGGGCCTTGCTGCCAGCCGATTGGGTGCAGGAGTCACAAGGAGGGAAAGAGAGTGGGGATACACCCCTCCCATTTTCCCTTGCGCCATGCAATCTACAGGTTTTTGGGAAGTATAGTCTGAAATCACGATCATGTGACCATGGCTAACTACGGTGATGCTGCAGTGGCCCCAACTTTGTGAATAGAACTGGTGTGAAGATCCTTTAAATTTCAATTCCACAGGAGTCATGGGTCCCAGTTTTTGGATGCATTAAGTTGGCCATTTGAGGTACCTTGCTTCAAAAATTGTTGCCCTATGATGCATCGTTTTGGCCAATTGAAGGTTACAAACAGACAAACAGGAGAGTTTTAGTAGTATATAGATGCTTGTAAAGAGACATAGAAGACAGACTTATGTTTAAATACTGGTAGCAAATGTACTGCAAAAGTAGAATAGAGTCATACTCTTAAAATAGAGCTGAATGTATATAAACCCTTTCACGCACCTACAGTACATGTGTGCTGGATTTGGAGTGGTCTGTTTGAATAATCCTGTACTGACTTGTAGCAATTTTCCATTGGAAGGAAGAAAAAAAAACAGTATTTATGTCATTTATAGTATTTATCTGACAGTAACTGATTGCTGTTTACCTGCAAACTTGCAGGTGCTTGTGGTTTTTCTCAAATGATGGCCTGTCTGATGGAAGTACTAGTTTTGCAGACATCAGTCTGAAGCTTAGCAGTGTGGGCTACTTCAAACTTTCCGTTAAATCAAGGGGGAGGGGGACACCTACGTCTGTACCTCCTAGCATTTTTTATCATTGGCAATACCGGATATTGTAGTTCAGCACATCTAAAGGGTTTTAAGTCCCATATCCCTGTGTAAGATCCAGATATAATCATGGTTCAAATAGACATATTAAAATTAATGACACGAAAGTGGGATTGCTCCACAATTAACTAAGTCTGGCTCTCACCCTTTGTTTTTAATGGCAATGTTTTTCAAGTATCTTGAAGTTGGGCCCACTTCTAAATTTTGTTCTATGGTAATAGTAGCTATCATTTTAGAACATATTTTATTGCTTGTATAATTGTTCTGTTCTACTGCACTTTTATTGTGGTCAGTGGAGCAGAAATAGGTGTTACCTCCTTTATGGCAACAAATGGTTTTAAAATATATATGGAGAGGTAAACCCTTTAAAATAAATAATGGTAATAAAATACAGGATTAAAACTGTATGTTAGAGGAAATAAAATCAGTAAGATTTTAGTGGTTACCAAGTCAATGTCAGTGCATCTACTTTAAATGTGACTATTAAACCACTACATTATAAAATTGAATAAAACATATTTAAAGAAGTGAGCCAAGCAGCCAAAGGATTATTTCTTCAGCCTGTGTATCTCTTTGAATGTGACATGGTCTACTTGGAATGATAGCAGCTGTCTAAGGTGCAGGGGAGAGGACATTCCAGTCTCCCCCAATACTTTGATTATCCTATATTTGGAAACTGATACCAAGTGTTACACCACTGAGCTTCTTTCCTGTTTTGTTTCATTCCTTTTTTCCAGGGGACAATTATTGTTTTAGGTAATAAAACTGACCTTTTGGAAGAAAGACAAGTATGGAGGGAAGTTGCACAGCAGTGGGCTAGGTTTGAGAAAGTGAAGTTATGGGAAGTAACGGTAACTGATGGAAGGACATTGATGGAGCCCTTTATGGTGTTAGCAAGCAGACTCTGCCAATCACAGAACAAGTCGACATTTCCTTTACCAGGGCGGAAACTCAAAGGCAATAATGAAGATGTCTGAATGCTCTTCTGCCTTCTGCTGGGCCAAGGATCTGCTGTGGCTTTTGCATTCTCAGAGGAGTTGATGGTGCAGTCATGGTTACTTATTTCTAGAGCAACTACTCTCACAGATCAGGGTCACAATGGCATCTGAAATTGCTTCATAAAAACACTGGAATGATCATAGCTGTCTGTATTCAATTATATGTTCATGGAATGTAAGCTGGAGAATGCTAGAGTGCACAGAAAGGAAAGCCTTCTGTTTCCAAAGGGGGCATTCAAGAGTCATTTGGGATATTGCCACTTCACTCACCACTTATTACAAAAGGGCATTTCAGAAAAGAAAGAGCAAGGTGAAAAAAAAAGTTTATTTTGATCATACATTGCATAGCTTTTTTCATTGTACTGTGGCTTTGAGAGATAATATCTGAAAAAGAGAAGCTGACTGAGAACTGGGTGCTTCTGAAGAAAATAAGCATTTGACCTTCCCCTTTGAAGTGTACTGATACAGTTGCTAATGCTTTTGGATGAACCAGTGTTACTTCTATTGATTGTCATAAAGCAGACATTCCTCTCAGCTAGTGTAAAATGTTCTCTAGGGCTGTGAAAAATTGGGCCAAAGAAAGAAAAATAACTTTCCATCGCTTCACGGATGGATGGGGACCATTTTGGACCTATCCCCAATTTCAAAATCCCTCTCGTATCTGTTCCTGTGCAGCAGCAGGAGCTGCCTCCTGAAAAAGAGAGAGAGGAGGGCATCAGAAAAAAAAGTAGCTTGGTTCATTTAAAAGGCTAAGGCGGTGTTTCTCAATTCCAACAACTTTAAGAGGTGTGGACATCTAACTCCCAGGATTTCATAGCCAGCATACATACATCTTAAAGTTGCTGAGATTGAAACACACTGGACTATGTTATAGTATTTGTTTGATTCTGCCTTCGTGTGCTGTATCACTACAGTATTCTGTGTGTTCCATAAACTATGGTTTATGGCTTAACATATTGTGTGAAATCAGCCAGTGGTAATTTATTAAGTCCATAGAGAAAGAGTATTAGCATGAGAAAGGATTGCTCCATCCAATTTTAGCTCTAACCAGCCTACCTCTTACTTCAGCTGTACTCATTGTTGCCATGCAGTTAAGTAAGTGCCTTCAATCAATCTATCTTATCTATCTACACATGCAGTATGTATATGTATATATGTATGCGTGTGTGTGTGTGTGTGTGTATTGTATCATTGTAACAAACACAGTTGAGAATTTTACAGAACTATTCATTCTGGGCCATGTTAATGGTCCTGCTTCAATTAACTATTAGCTGAAATCTCATCTGGATTATTATGTTCACTTCAGATAATATTTTGAGGGCTATTAAGAGAGAAAAGGTGGCAGAAGTAACTCTTTTTAATAGAGGAATCAAATATGTTAGCACTTTGGTATAGATGGATACCAGGAAAGAAGGGAAAAACTAACCCTACCCCCCTACCCCAAAAAAGATACATCAAGCAGCAACAGCCTGAAACCACAAATAAGCAGCTCTAATGTCAAACTGCTAGGGAAACTCCAGGTTTAAGCACTTCAAGTACTTAGGAGTTGATTTGATCTTCTGATAAAAGTCATCTGCAAAAGACAACAGATGTTTGGATAGGTATGTAAGTGCCTTCTGGTCCAGGGTTTAATTACACAACCTATTAAAGCCTTCTTGGCTAACTTTTTGTTCTGTGGCCTGGAAACTACTTTTTGTTTGCATGATTCACCTACCAGCAATGGATTATATTGTCTGTTACACACAACCAACATAGCTGAATTTCAGAAAGACATGGTAGCATTGGGGGGGTTTGTACATATTTTTATTAGCACAGTAACAAATGCAGACTTAGATAGCCCACAACATACAACCAATCCACTGAGTGACTCCTATTCCACGCCTTACAGTTAAACAGTTTAAGGTATTTCACTACAGGTTGCTCCAAGTCCCAGTTTAAACCTTCATTTTCACAAAGGTAACTTGGTATAGAAAAATGAATCCATGAACCAGGGGAGGCAACATACTAGCCACACCCCTATATTTCAAATTAATGAAATGGTAGTCTTGTAAAAAGATGTGTTAAATATGAAACTCTCCCACCTCCCCTAGGGAAAAATATTCCCAACATTTTTTTTTTTACAAAATAAAACCAAGCTAAAAGAAAAGTTGCAAGCCCTCTTGCAAGAACTTTTACATAAATGCCAAATATATGTACCCATAAATTAAGCTGTTTGAATTTTTCTTTATCTATCACAAGTAACCAAACACCCTTTCCCACCCTCATCGAATTGTCAGATTAGTTTACATTCTTCTTCTTGGTGCTATATCAGAGCTACTATTGCTGAACTAATGACAGTCTTAAAATATGCTATTCCCATTCTAGCTGTCTACTGTAGCAAGATACCTTAAGTAACAACAACAAAATCTCAGGAAATAAACGACTGAATAAAATCTGTTATAGAAATACCCTACTCTTTTTCAGTTTCTCCCCTTCCCTGTCCCACCCCTTCAAAATCATAAGCAGCTCTTTCCATCACAGATGATTTAACACAAAGGTCTGACAAAAATCCAGTTTATGTCGCGTATCTCTTGGTCCACTGTCTGGCCATTCTGTCGTGCTCTGCTCTGTTAGTCATATACTGAGTAGCAATACTTCCAACAAGGGGATCAGCTGCAAAATAAATAAAACAATTTCTAGCAAATTACCAATTTTGGGGGGGAGAAAAAAGACATAAGAGAGGTCAGATGTGATGAGGACCTAGAGCATTGCTTTACTGAAAAAATCTTGACATTCTAATTTCAATTCTAGAATTCTAGTACATTTTCCACTTAGGCCAGAAATGGGGAGGGGAACCTGTGGCCCTCCAGATGTTGCTAAAGTGCAAGTCCCAACCTTTATACTTTCCCACTAGACTTCACAGAGCTTTTTCTACAATAGACATGCTTGCTGAAACTGCTGGCAATCATAGTTAACAACACTGCATCTCTGTTAGGCCCATGCACATCAAAGTCCTACTATAATAATGTGACTTGCTGGACAACTGGTGTTTCCATAGATACGGTACATTTCTATCAATCCTTTAAAATATTTCTCACAACAGCCAACTCCCCTGAAGAGATAATAATGGCTTTCACAAAAGCAATCAAAGGCTGCAATCCTTCAGTCACTGAACACCATCAGTGGGGATATTCCATTTCTTATCAATTTTGTGGAGATGATAGATTCATTTTTTCACCCCTGGATTTTTTTTTAAAAATGTATTTTTTAAAATTATTTTTTGGAATTGATGTCAGTGTGATGCAATATATATGGCATTCCAACCAATAAAAATTCTGCTTTATTTGAGTTTCTGTTTTGCATTTGCTGTCTGTTTAGACAGTACAGGTAGACTTTGTTCAATAACCAAATCTGGGACTGCCTGGATTGCTGTTGCTAAATGATGTAGTCATGTGACATTGTGCTTTACGACCGCATCACTTAGCAATGGCAATTCTGGTCCCAATTGCAGTCATAACTCGAAGTCTACCTGTATAGCTTTTAGACACATTTGCTTGTGCTTTCCCTGTGTACTGTGTTTTGGAAATGGGCCTTAGCAGGAAAGGAGCCAGGACAGTGGAGTAAAACCTATGGGTTGACAGAATAGCCTAAAATAAGGCTGGACAAAGAAATGTAGGCTGGCCAGTGAATGGCTTCTGCAGTGGTGGTGATGAACATCCAGAGATCTATGGAAAAACAGCTATAATGCAGGTTTGCAAATGTTTTTGTTGGAACACTTCTAATTAAAAGAAGGTATTTCCAATTCTAAATGAAAAGATGACCTTGCTTGGTGGTAAAAAGGTCTGCTGCCCCCTCCTCCCCCAATATGTCCTTAAATACCCAAGAGAGTACAGTGTGAGAGGGCGGCCATTCTTCTTGCAGGAGATGTTCCTGTATTAGTTACCAGAAATCAATGTGAAAAACTCCCTATGGCTTTACTGTAATTAACCACATATGACATATGGGCTAACAAGGAAACGGCAGACTGAAGCTTCACCATTCAATCTCTGTTACAGATCCTGTTTCTCTCTCCCTCATCCCTCCTTTTGGCCCAACATACCAGGATTGCAGTCTGTGAGAAGTGAGCAAATTGAAAGAAGAACTTTAGAAATAGTTAATGCTGGACTCCAGTTGTCCTTTAAAATGTCCAGACAGATCACTCCTTGGCTGTTAATGTTGCAGTGATAGATTCTTGTTCGAAAGGTAACCTATAGGAGAAAAGAAAAAACAACAACACATAAGGAATTTGTGTTTATCCTCAGCTCTAAACAACAGTCATAAGGATATTCTGTCTTTTCAGATAGGCACTCCAACATTTCCTACAACAGAAATTAAATACTGAATTTGTCTAAGCCTATTTACAGACAACTTCCAATTTCTGATAAATTACTAATCTGCCATCAGACAACTTTCTATTATTTCTGGTTCTGCCATAGCTTTTGACCAAATGCTGTTCTCCCTTAATTCCAAAATACCAAACCCCACTTGTGCAGGCTTTTCTAGAGTTTACAATGATAATAATTTTAAAAATCCTTAGATGTTACCTGAGATGAATCAGACAATATTGTTAAAATGAAATTTTGCTACATCTGATTTTCATTCAAAGGGATTAACATTAGCTTGACTGATTAATTTAAGACATGTTTTCTGATCTCATAGAAAAGATCTAAAATTTCACTTTCTAATGGTCAGAAGGCTTCATGCAGACCACCAGTATACCTTTTACAGCTCATAGGGCCCAACTCCTGAATGAGGGGGCCAAAACCTTTGTCCCATTTTTGTACTGTTTTGGATTAGCTACATTAAGAGCCAAAATGTTTGTCTTAAACCTCGCAGCAGCTTAAAGTGCTCATTCAGTTCTTAAAAATCATTGAAAAAATGGATCCTGCACTTTTGCAGTGTGGTCCTTGACATGTTGTACAATGGCTAATGTTGCCCTTGAGCTGACAGAAGACGTGTGCATCTGCCATAGATAATGAGGAAACTCTCATGGATTCATCTTGTATTTGATTACATTCCTTAGTTGGTCCTTAAAAGTGGTTGGATTTCACATGTTGTAATAATTCATTAAGTCACTGATTCTACAGGCTAAGAATTCCTGCTATTTCTAATTAGTGAATGATAAGCTGAATACCTGTTATGTGATCTCAACAGCAAGCAACATTTCATCAAGGACAATCTTATACAATTTTTGTTTTTGGAATGCTTTTAATTACAGTAGGCTGGTTACAGAGACTGATTTAATCTTGTACAAACTTACTTTGGCTATCTCTATTTTCCCAGTCCAGGTTTTCCTTTTATTTTTTCTTACCTACCTTCTTATTTTATTTGTTTGTTTGTTTATATATAAATCAAATTTATATAGCCACCCATCTCACCAGAAGGGTCTTCTTACTTGAGTTAAAAAATAAATCTGGATTTTCAGTAATTTCTCAGATGCCAGTGACTAAAAATAGGAATGTAGAAGTCTTCTCTCCTACCCATCCAATTTTCTGAATAATTTTGTAGCATCCAAAGGAAAGCATATCTTTTTTTTTCCAGCTCATTTTTCTTCCATTTTTTAAGTTACAGATAATGGTACATCTTATAATGTATTAACAGAAAAGCTTTGTGAGAATCACTACTCTATCATTTGAATGCAGCTCTAGACATCAGAAGAAGGATCTCTGCTTCATTAGGTACTGGAGATGCAACAAGACTAAGATAATTTAATCTTATTTAGACTGACATGGTTTAATAAAAACAAACAGACTGGCAAAATAAATAAATAAAGAGATCAATAAGGCACAATGCAGACTACAGATATGGAGAATATTAGGCTGAGAACTGTAAATCTATTCTTTTTACCAAACTTAACTGACAAAGACCAATTGCAAAACTGATGAATTTATAGGGTGATTCTTATTCTTAGCTTACATTTTACATTTTGGGTTGAAAGTTGAACTTGACAATCCAAATGGCTCCTTCCAATTCTGTGATTTTATGAACTTACATGTATAGAACAGACTTTGGATTCAAGACGCAGTTTACCAGGGAGTAGAACTCTCTCTGGTACAGTATACATGGCAAGTACATCCTTCTGGATAAATAAGGCAACTAAATAATTTCAGAAATCTGTAAAAGTAGATACTTCAAAAGGAGATAAGCCTACAGGTGTCTTGGATACCTCCCCCCCACCAAAAGATAAGAAGGTATACTTGGCCACATTGAGAAGCAATAATATATTCAGATTAAACTATAAAGAATGTAGTAATTTTTCAGCTACACTCATGACAGGGCAGGACAAAGTGACAAATTGTTTAATCCAATGATACAGAGATGATTTCAGGGACACTGTGGACTACCTGACTGAATCAAAACTTACTAATGGAATAACACCACGCAAGACCTGTAGGTGTCAGCATCTAAAGGCAAGGCATCATGTGCACTATCCAGGTACACAAAGCTACATTTTAAATGGCTGATTTGCCATAGTGATGAGACCTCAGTATTGGTCAGTCAGGGGTCTTGAAAAAAATGGCCCGATTTATAAGTTTCTTCCTGGTTTACCTGGCTGGGTGGTATGCATTTTCTCTTACCAGTAATTCCCTGAAGGGACCTCCCTTTACTTTGATCAGTGGAAAAAGCATGTAACTCTCTTAATCCACTAATGAAAACCATGAATAATTAAGCTTTGAGTAATCTGAAGTACTATTTCTTTCCCTTGGAGTTGCCAAGCTTTCAGCTTTGTGATTCTTTCTGAAAGAAAATGGAGACCTGGGCCAAGGTTTCAGTATCATAGAAAAGAAATACACGGCATAACTATACCGAACAGAGACAATAAGCATGTCTTAGGTCCTTTATCTAAAAAAACCTCTTCATGGTTGCATGTGGATACTCAATCATATCAAAAATCTTGGGGAAGAGGGGTGATACTGATCACAGAAATCTCTACAACTGCAATGTCTGGACAAATGATACTGATAATTGTGGAAGTCGTTGCCATTTTTTATTATACTGCCTGCCTGCTCAAATTAATGTTTATATCACACGACTGTGGGCTAGACTGCAGTTTACTGGTCAACAGACCGTAATGTGTAGAAAAGTCATGGGAGGAATACACAATTCCAGTTCTGAGTGTGCTGTAAAAGCAGATCTCATTATACTTCATGTAGCCTGGATCAGTCTGAGGGAGAAATATTTCTGCTTGAACTTGAATTTGAAAAAACCTTTTCAGCTGGTCCTTGTGTCAGACACTAATTTACTTGACCTTTTCCCTGCACTGATCTTATCCTATCCCAACTAATGAATCCAATTCTAAAATACCCATCTTTCAGGACTCAGAAAAATTAGAACAATTTTGCAGAATGAAAAAGTTACATGAAGAAAGATTTAGGGAACTGGATATGTTTAACTTGAAAAGAGAAGAACTGGGAGTTGGGTGGGTGGTGTCAGACTTCTGAAGCATCTGTTTCTTCTGAAGTATCTGAAAGGACATCACACAGAAGACTATAACCTGTTATATATTGTCAAAGAATGCAGAACATGGAATAATAATCGTAAAGGATGGGAAAATAAACTATTAGGAAAAGCAGTGGTAAATGTAGTTCAAAAGCGAGAACTAAGTATCCAGGCTGGATTCTTTAATTTGGATTCCTTCTCTGAACAGGGGGCTAAGCTTGGTACCCTAAATGGTTTTTCCAACTCTATGATTCTATGGCTCCATCTTTGTACCAGAGCGGAACATAAAAAAAAAAGGGAAGAAAAAAAAAAGAGGTTTCGCTTAAAGTACCAAATCATCCTTTAATTAGGTTAGTATGCTTTAATGAAAAATGTCTTCTAAGTGAATCTGTGATAGTAACTACCGAATGTTACACCAAATAATGTACTTATATTTTAGGTTTTAATTTTATATATGCTAAATTCTATTCTAAAAAATTAGTATTTCCTTTTCAACTAGCCATTATACAGGCATTTCAATTTATGGTGAACCACTGCCATCCTGTGTCAATTGTTTGCATTACATGAGAATTACACAGCCTTAAGAGGGGTGAGGAAATTTACTTCAGCATGAATATATTGCTACTTTTCTTCACAACTTTAGGCAGGATACTTATCCGACATCTGCTTTCTAAAGACAGGTCCTTTATTAAGAGGCAGAAATTAGTAATCTTTTACTACAAGTGCTGATTAGAGAACACTTCTTATTACATTCCTGATGCACAGTGCTTAGATTTGCCATCCATTTAATGCATTCTTCCTCTAGGGACCAATTGTCAAACCAATTTAGCCCAAATCTTCTACCAGATGTATAGATATCAGCTCTGAGTGCTCCTATGAAAAATGTTGCACTGACATTAATGTATTCAGCACATATCTGTAGTGATGAGGGTTGGGGTTAGGAAACAAGAGTAAAGGAAGTCAGAAAAGGAACAACAGGTATGCAGGATGAAAGAAAAGGGTTTTTTTCACCATTCCACCCCTTATGTATGTGTGCCTGTTTGTGATCAGTGGAGGGCAACTAGAGAAATTCCAGAAACACTCTCCAGGCAACCTTACATTTAGAACACCATTGTGGGCAAACCTGAAGGATTTGGAGTGCAATTAAAACTCCCCACTAAAAGCCTTCCTTGTAAAGAAGGGGCAGGTCAGTTATTATTCTGTGCATTTGTATGAAAACTGTAGTTTGGTCTTTAAGGTCTCAACTAATTGCCTATAACAGTGGAAATGCAAAAGCTGAAAAAGCCTGGATATCAATTTTTTTCTTTCATTCAGAGCAAAATGTGTACTCACTTGGTACAGAAGAAAATGCTGAGGCATTAATACAAATGAAAATATGTTTTCTTGAACTCTTTATAAAAATACACACTTGGATAATTTATATTGTACGTAAAACGGGAAAAAAAGGCTGTGTCTGAACAATACCTGCAGATATGAATTTTGCTAAGCTACAATTGTGTTACCAGGTTTCCAGTATGCTTCTATTGTGTCCACTTTTTCAGAGTGATTTTGACAGTGGAATAGCATAGTACATTACAAAATTAATACAACACTTTAATATAATATTAATTTCTGGAAATCATCCTCTTCGTTTGGCTTTCTCATTGTTATATTATTAAAATATACAGTTCAGGAGTGCAAACTGTATAGGCCACCAGCACCCTTTTTATGACTCTAAAGCCCCCTCCAAAACAGCATGCCTTTTTGCACTGGGAATTTTGGGGTTTTAAGGATTAAAATAGGTGCCTTAAACTCTACAGAGACTTACTTCTTTCCACATTAATATTCTCATCGCTCCCTCCCTGCTTTTTTAACAAGAGAAATGGTTAAGGTTCAGCATAGGTGCCTTTAGCTTTTGCAAAGAAAAAAGCATTAAAAAATGTCTTTTGGAGCTTGGCTTGAAGATGCTGTGCAAAGCAAAGTGGGCCCTTGAGCCAATAGACCCTGTGTACCCTTGTTTTAGTTATTATGCTAGATGGGAGACAGAGAAAAATGATTACTAACGGAACGCAGGAAAGGTTATTTCTAGTTACAATAGGAAAGAGTTATATTTACTAGTTGGATCCAGAGTAAGTCACTCTTGAGTAACAGGAATTAAATTCAACTAATTCAGTCTGAATCCAAAAAATCTACAGAATATTTAGATAAGAAAATCTTAGCAATGTAATATTCAGTGACAATGCCAGAGGCTATACTCTCATTGACTCATTTTTTTGTTCAAGTTTATTCATTAGAAAACTTTGATAAGCTTAATTTTCCAAAGTTAACAAAAGAAAAAGTATTTGCAACCATTACAAACAATCTCTCATTTGCAAAAATTAAAAGAAGGACTATTCAGTATAATCACTGTTAATTGAATTACTATCTCTTTCTTGGAATTCATACAGAAAACAGGTGGTACTTTCCAAATTATCTTCTTCAACCTGATTGCAGCCCACTGAATCATATTCATAATCCATAAATTTTTCAGTGTTGTTGAAGAACATGTTATTTGAATATAGGATGGTATGGTAAAACTTTCTCTGCTGAGGTTACATTCTGGTCATTTGAAACTTGTTTGGAAGAGATAGATAAACAAGATAATTTTTGCCTGGTATAATTTGTGGCTAAAATTGTGGTAATAAGCTGTTTAGTATCCAGCACTAAATACCAGCCACTTTTGAACATGCAAAATGAATGCAATTTTTTTCTACTGTTGATTGCTCTAAGTTGGATGATGATTGTTATACTTGGAAGGCACCACAGGCAAACATCTATAAGAATTAGAGGCAGAACACAAAAGGCAGAACATGATTGGATAGAATAGAAGGGTTGATACATAGCATTCTAATACCATTCTCAAATCAATTTGCATAATTTGAAGTCTGGGAGACAAAGCAGCATAGTATGATAATGATTTAAAGAATATTTTAAACAAAAACACAAGAGGAGGAGGAGGAGGAGAAAAGAGATACTGTTGCATTAAAAAAAGAGGAAGAAAGTTTGGTGATAACATCCTCCTCTTTGTCAGAATACAGTGTCTTGATGTCTATGCTTCTTAGTGATAAACACAAAAGCTATTTGTGAATGACAGGAGTCAGACAAGAGGCAAGCGTGTTTATAGCTTATCAGCCAACTCTTTAAACTCACCCATCCTTCCTTTTAAGCACTGTGTTAGTACAGCTTGTCATTCCCTACAGAGTTTGGGGTAGGGGTGTAGTGCCTGTAGTTATGTGATTGTACATACAATGTTTCTCTGAATTTCCAAATACTCCACATAATTAGTAGATCGTTATTCTCTTTAGAGTGTTTGATAGCTTAATTTGGAAGAAAAACATGTCATCAATTCCAGAACCTCATTTAGAAGAAAAGCACCTATACTTTCCTCAATTACATAATTTTTATTAGCTCTTCTATTTTTTTAATTGTTAAAAATATGACAAGGCTAAAAATCTCTACACTTTCATATTTATAAGAGTGACAGCTAAGTTGTTCGTTAGCTTCTTATTCCAAGTGTTGTAACCTCCTTGGAATTTATGGAAAGATTAAAATATACTGAAAACAATAACTTTAAGAAGAAAGTTGGAATGTTTTAAGTCTGATTTAGTAAAAACAATTATTCCCTATAAATGCACTGGAGGAAGGAGATGGGGAGGTAATAATTTGCTAGATTATCTTCTCCCTGGACTGCTTACCACAGCTCTGTGGTAGATGGCAATGGCTACTATAGTAGAAGATAGAACTGGAAAAAATCACTGTCAGTCCCCTTTTTCTAGTGCATGGACTACAAGGGTACCTAAGATCGCATTACTAACATCTGATGGATAATGGAAAATGCAAGAGAATTCCAAAAAACCTTTCAATAATCAATAAAGCAAAAATAGACTATATAGAGCACAACAAATTGTGAATAGCCCTTAAACACATGGGTGTTTACTCATCTGCCTACTGAAGAATTTAGATGATGACCAGGATGCAAGAGCTGGAATAGAAAATGGTACAACTAAACAGTTTAAGGTTGGGAATGGAGTGTGCCATGGTTGTATGCTGCACCTTATTTATTTAACTTATATGCAGAGTATATCATGAAAAATATTGGACTAGAGGAAATTGGAATTAAAATTGCCAGGGAAGCATCAACAACCTCAGATATGCTGATGATACCAATTTGATGATTAGAAATGAGGAAGACTTAAGGAATTTCTTTAAGATAAAAAAAAGAGTACAGAAGTCAGTCTGATGCTCAATATTTAAAAAAAAAATCCAACCACTAATACTAGGTAAAAGATTATTTATTAACAGTAAACTGCCCCAATCTATATAACTCTGGACAGTATGCATGGAGAACCAATAAAAAATGAATAATTCCATGTTTAAAAAACAACAGCTCAAAATTATAGTTTGAAACAATCACAAAAACAAGAAGTACACATGTACCAAAATGCTCTAGTGCCCAAAGGCCTGCTGAAATAAAATCCTTTTGAGGGCCTTCCTGATCAGAAGGCAGTTAGGGCCCAGTCATAACAGACATTTATCATCCTAGGCTTAAAAATTCACAGGCATGATAATTGCAGCCATAAAATAAGGATATATAACTTGGTATAACTGTATGTTTAGAAGTGGAGAGAGATTCATATTCTAACCAGCTGGGCATTCCTATGCTATTAATTACTAATTAATTAATTAGTCTCCTCACCAATCATGCAAGACTCATGAATAAGAGATTGAGAAATTCTGCTTTAGGAACCTGGGAGATAATTCTAAAGGGGGAAAACAATTCAGTTGCTGAGAATTCTGTAACTTTATCATATGCTCTTAAAAAAATATACACACACACAGACACACACACAGACAGACACACATATACCCAGTAAAAAGACTCTAGAAGAATCTTGCTCTCAGTGAAGATGGGGTGGTCAAGAATTTGACACTTGGGGAAAAAAAACTACAATAATCTAGACAAAATATCAAATTTCAGAGACATCACACTCATAACAGAACTAAGTATTTTAAAGATTTTTTTTTAGTTTTAGTGAAATACTAACAACTAGAACACCAACCAAAAAAAACCTAATACAGTACTGATTATATAGTAAAAAACCCTACATATACTATACTGATTAAAATAAACTAAAAATAACAGAAAGGAAGAAAAAAAAAAAGAACTAATTAAAAAAAAGATCCACACAATATCCATTTGTATTAGCATGGGATCAATTCAATCCTTAAACTTGTCATTAAATCTATATAGAAACATACTGCTTTATCTTCCAATTTTTAGAATATAATGACTTTTGAAAAATAGATAACATACTCATATCTTGAATCCATTCCTTAATATCAGGAGGATAATTTTCTTTCCATTTACATAAGAACCAAAGGTCTTAATAAAATTACAAATTGCATATTGTATATTTTTCAGAAATATATCTCTATATTTTAGAAATATAGTTTAACATTACTTTTATGTCTTATTATACTCTTTCCAAAATTGTCATAACATATGCTGTGATTTTAAACCAAAACAGAAATGTGGCTGGACAAGAGCAAATCAAATGAGTTAAAGAGCCCTCTGATTTCTTGCAGTACCAGCGCAAAAAAAAATCTGATATTCCACTTCTTAAAACATTATTTGAGAGATCCAATAGACATGAAATAAGGTTTTCTAATATATTAATTTCTTTCTTAAATCATAAGAAGTAAATTTTACATTTTTAAAAACCTGGACCTTCTGATTTGCCAAAATTGGATATTCCAATTCTTCGTTCTATGTAACTAATGCTAACTTTCATAATATTCTTAATCAAATGGTTTCATTTCAAGTGCTCCATCCCTTAAGGATACTAAGATTCTGGATACTCTGAGGCTACTACTGCATCTGGGCCATATAGTTTTAGCTAAGTTCCTAGTTCTTGCTTTCTGAAGTGCCTTATTTCACTGCCTATTGTATTTTCAATCACAATTAACAAGATACAAAATTTACAAATACACTGATTTTATAGTCTATAAAGCAACTTGTAAATCCACTGGTTTTCTGATAAATGAAAGACATCATTTAAATGATTATAATTCTATGCAAGAATTTGAAAGTAATTAGTTGAAAAAAAGAATACAAAAATACCCAAGAGCAACAAGGTATTGCTTCTATTTGTTAGACAAGTACCAGTTCTTGTCTGATTCAAATGGATCTTTGCTTGACAAAGCTTTTGAAATTTTAGCAGTCTTCCAAGAGGTGGGATATATTGACATACAAGATTGCAGAGAATAAATATTAAGCCACAGTGGGCAAAAGAAAAATGGTATTTATGTAAGACAGGAATAGAAGGAAAGCCACGTATTTGGTACATACTTCAGTGGTCTTTCCTGGCCAGGAAAAGAACAACTTTTGAAATTTCCTGATAGATATCCAAGTATCTCAAATACATTAGTGTTGTACTCTCCAAGAATTTTTTTTGGTTGAACCTTATTTTGATGTAATAGGTAAATGGTAATAGCCATTTAGCATAGTCAATGCTTATTTAGATAAGATGCCAGCATCTCATTGTTAAGCTTCTTTTTAGGAACACTTGCTTAATTATCTCATTAATGAGATTCGGAAAGTAGGTTAAAACTGTAGTCATTCAAGTAAGGTTTGCAAAAAACGGACAATCTGCTGCCCCTATAGTCTGCCCAGATTAGACAGACACTAGTTTTAGACAGAACACTAGACAATAGTGTTCTAGTTTGTTTTTATAAACTCCCTTGTAGATCCCAACAGAAGAAAAGCCAGTATATAAGTATTTTAAAGAAGTAAATAGATGGTTGTAATCTGAAAATCAACAATCCATGGTTCTCACAAAATTTAGAAAAATAATGTATGTAAAAACCACAAAGATATGCCTTCTATGGAAAAATACCCACCCACTGTAAACTGTTTTATAAATCTATGATTTAAACTATAGCAATGTTAAAATATCTCAGGTATAATCAATGCAGACACTTTTATTGTAACAATTGCTTATGCAATCTATTTTATATCCATACAGTTTTCTTTATTTACTTTAAAATTGGTACTCCTTGTTATTCATCTCATGGAACTGCATTTCCATTACAGCAGCTGTTTTCATATACTTAGAGCCAAATATGTATACATCTGATAACAGTCTCCCAATATCTGAAGGGCTGTCATGGGGAAGGGGTGTGGCTTTATTCTCCATACTGCCTGAGGGTAGGGCAAGAATGTTGCGGGTCCCTTCAGTTAGGGAAGTATCTAGTGGGGCCAAGGAAAAGGGCCTTCTCCGTGGTGGCTCCCTCCCTTTGGAACATCATTCCCCCAGAGATAAGACTGGTTCCCTCCTTGCTCCTTTTCCGGAAGGCCCTGAAGATGTGGTTTTGTCAGTGGGCCTGGGGACTCCAGGTTGCTTCGGAGCCAATCAAGTGGCTGATATGAATGTGTATTGTGTTTTTATGGTTTTTAATTCTGTAGGTCGCCTAGTGTCACCATGTGTGAGTTGGGTAGCCTTATAAATTTGTTAAATAAATAAATAAACCAGTGGGTTGAAACTGTACAGGGGGGAATTTAAACTCAAAATAAGAAGGCATTTCCTGGGCATGACAGCTATTAAGCAGATGAACAGTCTGCCTCCTGGAGTCATGGGTGCTATTTTACTGGAGGTTTTCAAGCAAAGGTTGGACAGTCCCTTTTCTGGCATGTTATGAAGATTTCTGCCCTGGGTTGGACTGGAAGCCCTCCAAAGTCCCTTTCAACCCTACGATTCTATGATGATCTTAATGGCTACCCTTAGCTATGCCAGGCAGAGATTTCCGCAAGTGCAACTCATTGCACAATCAATATGGCATATGCTCCAGTCATGCCTGTGGTACATACCCATGTGGAAGGGAGCTACATTTGCAGAAAGGAAAAAATATTAAATGAATGAAATTATACTGAATACTATATAAAATGTTAATGCATTGTATATAGTGATATATTAGCAGCTAATGAGAACATGTGGTACATTTCTTACCTTTGGAGGCTTGAAGGGATATTCTGGTGTAAATGTGATGTCAAGGAAGAAAACACCACCCTCATATACTGAACCTGGAGGTCCTAAAATAGTTGATCTCCATTCATAGATGTTATCACCCTTGGGGCCAGCACTGTAAATTAAATGGGGAAACAAAAAATTGACAGTGATTAGCTTAAATAAGGCTTCAATGTTTATGAAAAGTAGCTCAATTCCTGTAAACATATTCATTATAAAATTAACACTGTAAGGCAGGGACTGACAACTAGCAGCCTATATTGATTGTATCTCACAGAAGGCTGCCATCTGGGGTGATGATGAAGGTAAAAAAAAAAGGGAATACTGCTCTTCCCAATGCACTTTAAAGAAGGCAGAGTGACAACTATTTCAGTTCTCAGCTGGCAGGCTCTGGAAGATTGAAGTAGAAATTAAAAAAAAAGTAGGTTACTGAGGAATCTTGCAATCATCCATACACACAGACACACACACACACACAAAGATAGAAGCTTATATAATAGTAAATCCCACACAAATGTGATTCCAGAAACATTTCCTTATCTTGTATACTGCTTCCTTGTATGTTTCCATCACAATTTAGAATGTCTAGTTTTGACCTATAAAACTTTTATTTACAACTATCTTTTCCACTAAATGACAGATTTTAAAATCTTAACAGAAACCCACTCGGACCTCAAAGAACAAATGAATGGTTACTGTGAATTTACTATTTACAGAATCTCCCAGATGGAGTTTATTTATCAAATTTCTATGGCTGCCCACCTAGCTAATGGAACTCTGGGCAATGAACAAAATAAACACAACAGAATAAAAATATCCAATCCATTAAAAGAAAAAGAACAAGAGAAATAAAGTTCAGGGACCAAGTTCAGCATCAGTCCCTGACTACCACCCAAAGGGTCAGATGTGACTCAGTGCTTGCACAGGGGACCTTTCACCTTCACTGTTATAAAGGTATGTTTGCTAATATGTTTTCTGTACCATTATATTGTAATCTTTATCAGTGAAGCTCATCAATAATAGAACACAGTATCTTCAAAGGAGTCATGGAATTGGAAATAATTAAATTTATGTGTGAAACTGCAAGAAAAAAAGATCTATGTTTGACTCAAAAGTACATCAACATTAATTCAGAGTGGGAGGGGAGAAACCTCTTCAAAATCCAAACATACTGTGGTATTCCCAAGAGGACACTTTGCCTCAGCTGCTTTGCTTGAACTATGTATACATCACACTTGAAACAGAAGCCTTGCTTACTAGTGTATTTAAATAAGATGCAAAATTACTACTTTAGATTATGAGGTACATAATTAGCAGATAAAACTTTTTTCAGGATTAGGTTATAGATGATGCAGTCTGGATTCTCTCCCAGATGGGCACAGAAGTTATGCCATCTCTAGAATTGTAACAAAAAGCCAAAAGCCAAATAATAGTAGAAAATTGTTTATACTTATATTTCATGATCTAACTCAAGCTAACATTAGGGTTCCCCATCCAGACACCAATTAGATCCAGAACTTATTTAGCAAAGAAACGGTAATGAAAGATGGAGTGGGGGGGGGGGGCCATAACAGACCTTAAAAATGATTTTGAGACTACCAGCATATTGGTCAATTATACTTTTGCAAGAAAAAATCCCTCTATCAAAACTTCACACAATGAAATTTATCTCAGAATACAGGCAATTTAAGAAGTATCTTACCCCTCAGTCAGCACACGGACTAGATACATACTTTTTAAATGCTTCACTCAGTGATGTTTTGCAAATGTTATGACTATGTTACTTTATTTACATGATCAGTTCAAGCAGACACCACAGCTAACTGCAAACTTACAGAGAAAGAGTTCTATTGAATATCCTCAGCCATGAGTCTAAGGAATTATCTAAATGGGATTACAGTGCTGCTAAAATACTATCATTACCTCAAGTTGCATTAGAAAGCTCTCCTATGATGGAACTCTGCAATAGCAATTTAGAACTGGAGAGTGCAGCTAGAATTGTCCCCTGGGACTCTTAGTGAGAAAAAAGGAACTTGATTATTCTTAACTACAAGTTTCTCTGCCACAATTTTAGTTAGCTTCTTTATTTTGTTTTTCTTTTAAAAATTATATTGCTAAGTGTTACTGAAAGAAACATGCTCTCTCTTCTGTATCCAAATTAGAATTGTCAATGCATGCTGCTTATATTGCCAAAAACTAGGCAATTCACTGTGGCTATTAAAAAGTAATATACAGCTTTACAACACAACGGAAAAAAAACCCCCAGCAAACCAGAAGTGACCAAGAGACGGAGGTGCCATATGTTTTGGCCTTTGCACCTCCGTCTTTTGATCACTTCTTTAATGGATGTCTCAGATAATTCCTTATCTATAAGGAGGGGTTAGCTGTTGATATAAAACACATTAAAATGGTTTATTAAACACCCTTCTCTTTGCTAATAGTCATTTTAGCCCTTTCTATCAACTATACACAATAGCGCTGCAAAAAATTAAAAGTGTACATGTACGAAAATAATGGAAAAGGAAATGTGGTCTGTGTAACACCATTCAGGTTTCAATTAAAAGTGAATCAAGAAATCAAGAACTGAAATACTACTTGAAAAATAGTATTAATGGACAGATATAACAAAGACATAATTAGTAAAGGTTTATTACAACATACACATATTCTGATGACATTTTTCTTACAATTATCAACTATGGAGTATCTACTCAAAACCTCTCGTCTCTTTCAATAGTACTGACCACAGTGGGGGTGGGAGATGAAGGCTCTCCCCAGCCCCCGACCTTTAGTATGGTGTTAGAGCATGGATTATTGTTTCCCAGCTCCACCTCATGCTCTATCACTCCCACCTTACACTCATGCAGTTTCTGAAGATTTTTAAGGTCTATATGAATGATCTAGTTCCAGATAAATAGCAAGGCGGTGAAATGACAAATTCAGAATCTTCAGTCATAATACTTAAGTTATACATAGTTCCACATTATTAATAAGCTGTTTCATATATGCTTGTCTTAGAGAAAATTCCAAAGGTGTTAATCATAGTAAAAGAAAAAAATATATATATTGAGTTAAATAGCTTATGCTTCTTGAGAGCCATCAAATGCTCTCTGTAAAGTTTGCAACTTTTAGGGAGCCTTTCTGGTTTATTTTAGCATGTATGCCCCAAGTTCTTTATGACATGTGATATGCAAGAACCATGCAAAGTCTCATATTATCAAAACATAATTAACGTTAAATTTCAATAATGTATAGATTTGTCAAGTCAGCATTTATATGTGCCAGTGATAAAGCATGAATGATATTAAAGTCTTTATTCTGAATAATCAATTATCACCTCTTCTTCTACCCTTCCCCCTGGAAAATAATCTGACATGAAAGAGGCTTCATCTTAAAAAAAATATTGCATTTTTATATTATTATTATTGCATTATTTAATACTGATCATATTATTTTTTACACTATTTTTCATTACATTTTTGAGCACTTATGAGATACCCAAACTTCAGAATGCTGAAACCATCTACCATTGGCTTTCATTAATTATACAATACAATTTCTTTGACTGGAAAACGTGAGCACTGTGGTTTGTTGGTTTGTTTTAACTTAATGTTTATATTTTTCTCTCTGCTTTTCAACCACAGCAAAGTAACTAGGAATATTTAAAAACGAAACACAACCTCTGAAATTAAAGTGAAAAACAAAAAACTGCTTACTGGGAAGTTCATAGCAGGCCTGGGTCTATGCATAATAAGACACTGCCTGTCTTATGCCCACTTTTAAAGATTTCAACAACGCAAGTTAGCAATTGTTTGACAGGCTGGAACTAGGAAAAGTGTCCTTATTCACCAGTGGCACTTCTTCTTTATGTTTGAGTCAAGTAAATAAATTTGGGCTTTTTAGTATATTTTGTTTTAGTATTCGAACAATTAAAGCTTCAATAAATTATAAGCAAAGAAACTGGCCAGTCAATGTAGGGCCATGTGGTATCTCGGGATCACTAATGTTACAACGTATTGCTAGAAAACAGTCATATTTCCTCTTTCTTCAATATTACTTTTACGTTAAGCAAATTAGAACAACATCTGCAACTTCATCCCACTATAAAAACAACCAACCAAGCAGAATAGCCCTCTCAGAAAACAGAAAAAACAGCCTAAAACCTCTAAGGCTGCTGTACTTTAGCAGCAAAAAAAGAAACATTACCAATCAATCAAATATAAAGTGGAACATGGAACAGAACAACATTTTGTCCATTTTCATTTCATACTGCTCTGTGTTGTTCTTTATTGTCAAGATTAAACTGAATTGATGAGTTGGCCACAGGCAAAATGCCTTGAAGCAGCATAAAGCAGGTGACAAGGACTGAGAGAGAGGTTTTAAACTGTAGCTGATGTAGATCCTGCGATATCGTAACTCAGCAGGAATGGGTCCTCTGGTCACTCATTCTGGCTGATTTTATTCCATCAGAAATAAATTGTGCACTTACGTATATAGAGCAATTGCTTATGGATATTTTCTACATACAGTTAATACATACGTGTGTGTGTGTGTAGTTGTACAGAAATAATGAGTTCAGGTAATGGCATCTAAAATGTCTGAAAAGGGAAGCAGAAGAGACAAATAGATACCTTGAGGTTTATGGTACATCAGTAGCTTGACCAAATATGCAACACAATAGTTTCTTTTCAAATTCAAGATGAGAGGAAAGAGACTGAATTATTGCATCTATCAAATGGGACATGGCATGCATAATTAGGTTCTGAAACACTACTTGCAGTACTCTGTTTGGAGTAAATATATCTTTAAAAATACTAATAAATGAAAGCCACATTAAAAAAATAAATATTTCCAAAAATATTTTGTATCAATAAAATAGAAAGGAAAAACTCTGTCAACATTTAAAAACAACAAATTAAATAGCCAATACATATAAAATTGAAATTAAGAATCAATAAGCCTAGTGGACTTAAATGAACTGCATAACAAATGAACACTGATATACAATCTAAACTGATATAAGTGCCTACTGTGCAGAATGAATTACGGGTAGTCCTCATTTAGTGAGTGCAATTGGTTCACTAAGCGAACCACGTGACTAAAGAGAGAGACGCTGTGAAGAAAGCTGGTTGCTGCCATCTCATTCAGATAAAGTTCTCTTGTACAGGGTCCTGTGCATGACCCGTTTCCCCCACCTTTTTTTTTTACTCCCTTGCAGGAGGGAGAGATTGCTTAAACAAGCTATCTCTTCCTGAGCTGCTTTTCTCCACAGCACAGGGTGTCCCTAAAAAGTGCTAACCGCAAATTAACAAGCTTAGTTCTGTGACTTTAGTTGATTGGGACCCTTGGCCAGCTTGCAGTTGCTGCCTGAAACTGACCAGACCTTAATCAGGTTCAAGCCAAAGGCTTTGTTGTCCTAAATGCCCACATTGGTCAGTAAATGAAGTTTTTATTACTGTTTATTACTGTCATATTTGCTAACGGTATACAAGGCAGTTGCTAAACGAGGACTACCTGTACTAATTTTATATGTATAGTAATATATCGAATAATTATATATTTGGCCCATAAATAAAAAAACCTAGGAAAGAAACAGAAAGATTGTAACACATCCCCTCCAGCAGCCAACATTGAGATAAGCAGGGATTAACACCAGACAAACGATCAGCAGCAAACAATAATCAAGGAACTACCAAGGAGGAAACCATCCCCCACCCCCAAAAAACCTGGCAGGGCAAGCTACTACATATAAATAGGCAACAAACCCCACACTCACTGCACTTATGATGTTACCTAGTTGGGTAATGAAACGTCTGCAAGCAAACAACCAAGCTCAGAAAGCACTGAGAACTCCACAATAATGCATCAAGCAAGCCCTCCTATTTCCTAATTTATACAAAAGCCCTCTTATTTGCTAATTTATAGAATAATCAGTACTTTATTTTGAATCAAGGGAATTACTGTTGTAATAATATAGCAAGCCACCTGTGATTTATTTATTGAGTTTTCCAAATCACTGCAAGGTAACAGATGGGGATTGTAAATTAAACTGAATACTAAACGATTAGGTGAGAAACAGGGTTTAATTTTTATAGATTATTTTTATAGAAAAATAATTTGGGATCAGGCCAAGAGCATTGGTGAATCTACTTGTGACGTATATGTAGATAAAACATACATTATGCTAAGTAGCTTAAGAGCAGTTTGATATTCACACAGCAGAAGCAGAAGACTTGTCAGCAAAAGAACATGAATTAAGAGCCTCAGCAATTAATTGAAAAGCTAGTCCTACCCAACTCACCATAATTCAAAGCAGGAATAGCAGTAAAAAATAGGAAACAGGCTTAAAATATTTAAATTATTCCTTTCTCTTTCCCCACCTCCCATGCACCAGTCCTCCAATTCTCTCCCCCTACACACAAATTATCCATACTTGGGATGTACAGTTCCACTAACATTAAAAAAATCCGCACAATTTTCTAACCACACATTTGAAATGATAGTTTATACCTAGTGATACATTAAACCTAATGCTAACCTACTTTTTAACATTATTATAAATATATTTAATCTATATGAAACACAGTATTATTTTTAAGGTTCAAAAGGAAGGTTATTATTTTTAAGGTTCAAAAGGAAAAAAAACCTTCTATGAAAAGATCAACTTAACTGTATGGTTCGCTGCAAAAATTCCATTTCTAAATCAAACTAAAAGGCTGACAAAATACTAGTCCTTACTCTAGGGAAGCCAGAAGGATAGCTACACTAGTCGCAAGGTAGTGCTGAAGCTCTATGTAGTCCAGCAATAATCACTTTATTTAAAAGCAAGTCCTGGTAAAATGGTTCAGAAAAAAAAATCCATTTTGTATTGGCTTTGGAATACAAAATAAAATCAGTTTTATTCAACAAGGAGTTCCTAATTCCTCTGCAATCTCTTGTCCTGTTCTATCTGAATCTTATATTTTCATACATTAGCAACTGTATTTTACTTTCTAATACTAATATATATTTGTATATATTAATTTTAAAAGGCTTTGGATACAGTCTCTTCCCCTGAGTATGCATAAATATGCAAAGTCCATCTTCAAAAAAGTTGTGAAATAATGTCCTACAATGAACAATGATTCCAGTTTCCTTATAAATTGATATTATATTTTATTCTACAGCTGACTTTATGGTTTGCTTCTTTATGAATAATTTTATGATGTATGGCAGAACAGTATAAATACCTCGTTGAAATTCATGCAATGAAGAAAAAAAACTCTGTCACAACTTGGTTACCTATATTACAAAAAATAGTTAAGCAATTCCCAATAATTATAATCCAAAAAAAGCTAGTTAAAAACAGATGGAAATCCACTGAGTAGTGGAATCACATTTTGTTAGTTGTGTAAAATGATAAGCATTCTAATACTTGTGAATCTTTATGCAAAAGAAAGACCCACTAACTTCTGTGGGATTTCTCACAGAATTCCAATAGGAGACTATTGGAGATTTCAGAATATTTCAGAGTAGATCCTTTTGGACACAATAAAACTTATTTCTAAGTAAAAATGTAGGAAATCCAATTGCATGGAGTTATGATAGCTGGGAGTTTAAAGATTTTTCACAAAGTTCAGGAACCAGGAAAATCTCTAGGAGCCAAATCAAAGAAAAAGAAACCATACAATTAGGCCCCAATTATGAAGCTCAATTTTTATGCACCAGTCCCTATTGTACAGCTGGTCTTTCAGATTCAACAGTGATATGCACATACATGAAAATAATAAATATGACAGTTTTTCCCCCCAAAAAATGCATGCTTCCCACAGTTCATGCCAGAGAGATTCTCAACATTTCACTGAAAGTAACAGGGCTGTTGAAAATTTATATCAAATAAATGCAACAGACAAATCTGGTATATCAGAAGCATATAATTTGCAATGTGTCTTTAGTAATACTCAGTTGTTTTTCAGATACATTACACTACACTAGTAAAAGTGTTTTACTAGTCAGTACATAAAGAATTGTTATTAAGTACAACTTCTGCTATACGTTTTATGAAAAAGCTAAGATTACAAGAAATGTGATTTGCCAGAAACTGTACAAATGAGCTTTTTAAATTGTAACTTTCTTCTCCAGTTTCTTTAAAGAAAATGGAGGAACAATTTTCCTTGTTCATTCAGCTAAAGAGTGAGAAAAAACCCCACCAAAGTATTCCCTACATTAATATGATATAAACTCTTATCTGCATTGTGGGTGATAGAGTTAAGCCATTAAAAGAATTCAGTGCTGAGAAATTCATTAAATACATGGGAAGTAATAATATTAATTATATTTAATTAATTTAATTTAAATTAAATCAGATATAATTTTTCTCCTGACCTCACCCATTTCTCTGCCTTGGCTCTGCGTTTTTAGCATGCAAGTCTTAACATGACGCTCAAAAGTATGGCCCTTGGTCTGAAAAAAAGTTGTGCATGCCTACACATACTAGACTTCGTTTTTTATGAGCTAAGCCAGTAGGAAAATTGGGTGACCTTGGGCCAGTCACTCTCCCTCAGCCCAACTCACCTTACAGGGTTGTTGTGGGGAAAATAGGAGGAGGAAGGAGTATTAGGTATGTTCACCGCCTTGTGTTATTTATAAAAAAAATAAAGGTGGGATAGAAAACAAACAAACAAACAAACTCTAAAACAGCTGAAACCACAAATTCATTTAGGCTTACATCTAGCAATCAGTTGATACTTCATGGACAGAACAAATCAACACTCAATACTGTCTGAAATTTCATACTCCTTTCAGTCACACGCTGAGAAACATCTTCCTTTATCAGTGGAGCTACTATTGGGGAATAGTTACTAGACTAATAGTTCTGGGTATTTATTATCTCACATACATCTGATATGCGACATGCCAAAGTTAAAACAAAACTGGATGCCTAAGGCCAAATGACAGGGAAGGGAAAGAGATGGGGAGGAAGCCCTGACTGCAAATCCCTGAAAAAAAAAGAGAGGCTAAAATATAGACCATATTTGAAAATATTTATGGAAGCTTATTTCCCTTTATTTTTGTGATCTCACTGCCTTTGCTGGAGCAATGTTAAATTACAACAGGCAATATCATGCATCACTGTCCCAGATTCTTCTGTGGAAAGGAACAGGTTACACTAAGATGTACAGCTTGTGTGCTTCCTTGTATGACATGTTTTCTCAAGTACGATGAAGGTTTTTGGGGCATAAACAGATGGGAGAAGCAAAACATAGATATCAGTTATGTAATTTCATGGATAATGAAACCCAATAAAAATATTAGAAATTCTAGGCAGGCAGGCAGGCAGGCAGGCATATATATATTTATATAAATTTATATATAAATCTCCAGTATAAGAAATCATATAAGCAGAAATTGACTAGCCATTTAAGTTCATCTGGACTAAAACAAAATAAATGTGTATAAGATCACCATGAAATCTGCACTAGCAAAATTTCAATTTTATTGTGGTTATGGCAGACATATTAAACATGCCCTTCAAATTTTCAAGACTCATTGCTGCTTTAAATTTTGCTAGGATGAAAGAACCTCTATGCGAGGCTTTCTTTCCCATTTTCTTTTTTCAAACTTCCAAAGGAAGCTGAGATAAATATAATGTGTGTCAAAAGTGTGTCAAAGAGACATCTTTCTATTAGTCTCCCTGTTCAATAAAGATAAAGAATTTGAATGGTACCTTAAAAGTGCAGAGACTTATTAATCTGTAAGATTTCATGGGGCAAAGTCCATTTTTGCTAGATACATGCAGAGCCCATATAAGCTAATGGTTAAGGTGTTAGATTAGACTAGGACATTCAGATTCAAGTCTATCCTCAGCGAAAGAAAAACTTTCCCAACTAACTGACCAACAAACTAAATTTTCTGAATTCCAAAAACATCCATTCTGACTGTAAGTCATTACTTCTTAATTTTCTATTGGTATGAAGAGAAATAACTCACATATATATCAGTAGTAAATACAGGTGGTCCTTGGTTAACAACCACTTGTTCAGCAATCAAAGTTGCAACAGTGCTGAACAAGTGGTACTTACAACCAGTCCTAGAGGTTCTGGCCATCACAGCACCACTGTGGTCACATGATCACGATTCGGGTGCTTAGCAATTGGCTTGCACTTATGATGGTTGCAGCATCCTGCAGTCACGTGATTGCCATTTGCGACCTTCCCTGCTGACTTCCCACAAGCAAAGTCAATGGGAAGCTGGCAGGGAAGGTTGCAAGTTACTCCCATAAGTCACTCTTGCTTTTTCTACCAAGGAGCCCACTACGGAGTATGAGATACCTGGGATCCTTCCACAGCATGCGCCCACCCACAGCACCCCCCACCTGCACCCTGTAGCACATGCCCACCGTTATTGTTTTCTACCACAGATTAAAGTTACTATGGTAACTAATCATTTTGGCCGGGTGCAGAGGTTGAATTCAACTGTCCCCTTTTCAGATGTTGATTTTTGCACCTGGGGGGAAAAACTTGCCTGGACTTGTTTTAGTTTCTGTTTCCTTTCTGTGTAGGCATGTAGCTGCTCTGAGAGTCTGCAAGAATGCAGAAGCCTTTTAAATATGTTTTGCTTTCTGTAAATAAATTATTTTTATAGAAATGCCTGGTGTGTGACTTTTCTGATCTCTCCTGGGCCAAAGGCTTTCCCAGCAATCTGCCAACAGGTTATGGGCCCAGTAAAAGGTAAAGGTTTCCCTTGACATAAAGTCCAGTCGTGTCCGACTCTAGGGGGCGATGCTCATCTCCGTTTCTAAGCCGTTAGAGCCGGCGTTGTCCATAGACCCGTCCGTGGTCATGTGGCCGGCATGACGACACGGAACGCCGTTACCTTCCCGCCAAAGCGGTACCTATTGATCTACTCACATTTGCATGTTTTCGAACTGCTAGGTGAGCAGGAGCTGGAACTAGCAACGGGAGCTCACCCCATCGCGCGGATTCGAACCGCCGACCTTCCGATTGGCAAGCTCAGCAGCGCAGCGGTTTAACCCGCAGCACCACCAGCCCAGTAAAACCCAGAGAGAATAGAGAGATCAGCTCCACACCTCATGCACAATTTAAAGGCAGGTAGCAAAGACCTGTGAAGATTTTCTTTGGAGCCACCTGGAGATTTTCCAGCAACTGCCGGTCTACAGGACAAAGAAGCCAGCTGAGGTGACTTGCAAAAGAAGGAAGAAGCCATGGCTACCTCCCAGCCCTCAGCAATGCCTCTGGAGCGCCTATCAGAGACCAACTATTTGAATTGGGCCCTGAAGATGGAGATGTATCTTCGCAGAGAGAATCTTTGGCTGCCAATTGGTGAGCAAACCCCCCAAAATCCCAGTGCTGAATGGCTGAGAGAGGATGAGTGGGCTAAAGCCACCATTATCCTGGGAGTTGAGGACAATCAGCTAGTCCACGTGCGAGGCATGCAATCTGCAAAGCAACTTTGGGACGCTTTGAGAGACTTGCATGTAAAGGCAACAGCAGGGAGTAAAGTTACCCTGACAAAAAAGCTGTACAAAGCCTACCTTGCAGAAGGAGATAGCCTTCCTGAGCACCTGCATTATATTCAGCAGCTGTTTGTTGAGTTGCAGGAGAGAGGAATGGAATTTACACCTCTCACAAAATCCTATATCCTCCTGTCCTCACTAAATGGAACATGGGACACGCTGATTTGTACCCTGGAGGCTATGCCTGAAGCAGACCTCACCCCATCGTATGTTACACAGTGCTTACTCGCTGAATGGGAGAAGAGAGAGGAAAGTCCCCCCCCCATCTCTTCTGGAAAGCTGCAATACCAGAAAACAAGGGAAAAGAAGGGAAAGGAAGCTGAGGCCACAGCACTAGCCAGCCAGCGATGCTTCACTTGTGGTTCTGCTGGACATTTGCAGAAAGACTGTGCCTTGAGACCCAAGAGTAGAAAGACAGAGAAGAAGAACACAAGGGCAACACAGAAGAAGGCTCTTCAGACAACCCAAATTGCACAGGTTGCTGAGAAGGGTAATTCTGATGTATGGGTGTTAGATTCTGGGGCCAATTGTCATTTATGTAATTGTAAAAGCTCTTTTGTGTCACTGTCTAAAACTGAAAGACAAAGTGTATCTTTGGCTGATGGGTCTGTGACCAAAATTATGGGACAAGGTGACTTGGGAGAAACTGTAAAAGGTGTGTTGTATGTGCCAAATTTACAATCAAACCTTTTATCTGTGGCACAACTGGCTGCAACAGGGTATGTCATAACATTTAAGAAAAATGGTTGTGAGATACGTAAAAATGGAAATTGTGTGCTACTGGTATATTAAAAGACTCCTTGTACATGGTGCAAAATGCAAGGAAGCCAAGCTGCAAGGCTGCAGTTGGCAACAAGCCATATCATGACCAATGTGTACACCTGATGCACAGGAGATTTGGTCATGCTAATTTCAGGTATATAGCACAAATGCCACAGCTGTGTGCTGACCTAAAGATAAAACCCTGTGATAAATACTTAGACTGTGTAGTTTGCAAAGAATGCAAAATACTAAAAGCTCCTGTGAGTAAGCACAGTGACAGGGTTACAACTAGACCTTTGGAAATTGTACACTCTGACATTATTGGTCCTTTTGCTCCAAGTCTTGGACAAGCAAGGTATGCAATGACCATCATTGATGATTTCTCAAGATACACATTTATCTACATCTTAAAACATAAAGATGAGGCATTTGAGAAATTTAAAAGTTTTGTGACATGGGCAAATAGAAAATTCCCTAGGCCTGTATCTGCACTCCAATGTGATAGAGGAGGAGAGTACCTTTCTCACAAATTCAAAAGGTTCCTAGTGGAAAAGGGGATAGAACAAAATCTTTCTAACCCTTACACCCCTCAGCAAAATGGTGTTGCTGAAAGAAAGGGCAGAACCTTGCAAAATGTGATGGAATGCATGCTAAAAGATTCACATTTATCTTTTAAGTATTGGGGAGAGGCAATATCTACTGCCTGTTATGTACAAAACAGATTGTATAACTTTGTGATTCAGGACACTCCATTCCATTTGTTTTATGGTGTGAAACCAAAGGTAAACCATCTTAGAGTGTTTGGTAGCACTGCTTGGGTTCATATTCCAAAACAACAGAGAAGGAAAGGAGGCCCCACAATAAAGAAATCCATTTTTGTTGGCTATGAACAAAGCCAGAGGAGCTACAGGTTCATAGTGGGAGAGAAATTAATAATTAGCAAAAGCGCTTCTTTTGCTGAACAAAACTGGGGGAGATTAAATTCTAGCTCTCCAGTTGATCTGACCACCACAAGAGAACAGCAAGGACTTGGTGATCTTTTGCCTGATGAGGACATTAAACCAGAAAAGCAAACTGAAGATCTGTCTGATGAGACAGATGCTTCTCAGGAAAGTGATAGGAGTCAAAATTTAAGCCCTGTATTACCTCACAGATCTCAGAGAAGTAATAAAGGCGTTCCTCCATCACGTTTTCAGGCTGAAACAGTAAAGGCTTTTCACATATTCACAGAACCTGAGTCTTTAGAACAAGTGAATGCTTTACCACATGAGATTGCACAAAATTGGCATTCTGCCATGCAACAGGAGTTAGCATCCTTGAAAGAAAATAAAACATGGAAACTGGTAAATCTACCTCCCAATGAACGCTGTCTAGGTTGCAGGTGGGTTTTTTCAAACTGAAAAGGGATGCTGATGGCAAAATCCAAAAATATAAAGCAAGGTTAGTTGCAAAAGGGTTCACTCAAAGGAAAGATTTAGACTTTAACAAGACTTTTGCACCAGTTACTAAAGGTGAATCAATTAGGTTACTGTAAAAAATTGCTGCACTCAAAGGAATGTCAGTTCACCACTATGACATTCAAACTGCATTTCTCTATGGTGATTTAGACCACAAATTATACATGCAGCAACCTCCTGGCTATGAAAAAGGGGAGAATCTAGTCTGTGAACTGCAGAAGTCAATCTATGGGTTAAAACAAGCTGCTAGATCCTGGAACCAAAAATTAGATGAAAAACTGCAGAATTTTGGTTTTGAAAAAGGAAAAGCAGATCCATGTGTATATATGAAGAAAGACAAACAAGGCTGTATGTATCTGTGCATTTATGTTGATGATTTGCTGCTGTTCACACCAACAGAAAAACAAAGGCTTGATTTTGAAGCCTGCATGAAAAGCCATTTCACATTAAAAAGCCTTGGAATTATAACAACCTAGGTTTAGAAATACACAGGAAGAAGGATGGTAGCTTTCTGTTAAACCAAAGGGGAGATAATGTTAAAATAATGTGAATGGAAAGACAGAGTTGTCAAAGAAAATTGGTTTGCATCTTATTCTGTAGTATAAAAAGGGGAGTGTTAATGTTTTCTACCACAGATTAAAGTTACTATGGTAACTAATCATTTTGGCCGGGTGCAGAGGTTGAATTCAACTGTCCCCTTTTCAGATGTTGATTTTTGCACCTGGGGGGAAAAACTTGCCTGGACTTGTTTTAGTTTCTGTTTCCTTTCTGTGTAGGCATGTAGCTGCTCTGAGAGTCTGCAAGAATGCAGAAGCCTTTTAAATATGTTTTGCTTTCTGTAAATAAATTATTTTTATAGAAATGCCTGGTGTGTGACTTTTCTGATCTCTCCTGGGCCAAAGGCTTTCCCAGCAATCTGCCAACACCCACCTATGCTCCCACTGCAGCCCCCCCCTCCCTGCTGTAATGATTGCCTATCCTAATGTACTCAGACTCGCAAGCAGGTGCTTAGAGAAATCTGATTTATTAAAGGAATAGTATGCACTCACAGGGCACCAAAGCACCTCTTTCCCCAGCCTGCCACACTTGTGCAGCACCACAGTATCCCCTGCCCACACTCCATACCACTCACTTAACTGCTTGTGAGCCGCCCAGGACTTGCGGCTTCCTGCTGGCTTCCCCATTGACTTTGCTTGTTGGAAGTTAACAGGAAGTTGCAAGTTGTGGTCCTGTGAAGTCTTCGCTTAACAATGGCAATGGGGATTGCTGGGATTGCCCTCACTAAGCAATGCAGTCACATGCCATCACGCTTTATGACCACATTGCTTAGCGACAGAAATTCCGGTCCCAATTACCATCAAGTGAGAACTACCTGTATGTATCGTTAAAATATATTCTGGGAATGAGAACAAGAAAACACAGTAACAATTAACCTTTCCTGGAGTAAAACACCATGAAAATGGATGAGCACTGAAGGGTCAAGAAACAAAAATATACTGTATGATGATGATGAACTCTCATCTGATATTACTTTTATCTTTGTACAATTCAGAAATATCCCATCCAACCTTTGATGTCTTCACAATGATCTTAATTTCAGTCTATAAAAGTGACTAGGCCAGATTCAGATGCACGGTTTTGCTTATGTGCTAATGACAGTAGCTCCTTTTTTTTTTTCCTTCAAAGAGTAAGACAGTCTAGATGCTTATTACAGTACCAATCATACTGGCAATTCTGGAAGTTTTAAGAGTGGGCAGAACTCTTTCATAATCTTGAATTATTACCAGTTTAAATACACAGTTGATCCAAACTGAAAGTAAAGATTCAAAATGCTTTGGATATTCCGGGTACAGCACTATTCGATTCATCAGAAATATGGGAATATACCTCAATCGTTAAATGTTAATGATGATGATAATTACATAACCATCATCATGATAAGAACTGAATCAGGACTGTAGCAAGAGGAAAAGTAAACTCATGTTTTTCACAGAATGTTTTCTATTTACACTTCTATGCTTCCTCATACAACAGGAAAACACTAGTACCTCACTTTTTCTGTTTCTTCTTCTCTGCACATATCCAGATTACGTGGCCTGAAGATTGGAAATGTTCAGTATGCATTTATGCCAAAAAGTTTTCCTTAGCAACTTGCAAAGAAGAATAGAACCATGCATAGAGAAAAAGTTCCCAAATGAACAGGAACATTTCAGAAAAAAACAGAAGGACATGAGATCATACGGTTAATGTATGATGGGATTAACAAAGAGCAGGTAAATTTAAGGAGAGTTACCTTTGTTCATTGATTACAGCATGACCTTTAATAGTACAGCTCATCCAGATGTAGAATATATTAATACATGATTCTTCTTCTGCAGAACTTTTACAGTGAACAAGAAGCTACTGAAAGAATTGAGTTTGGAAAAACACAATGGTTCAAAATCAGAAAGGGAGTGAGACACGGATGAATACTGTCCTCATATCTATTTAATTTGCACAGCGTTTAAAGTTTAAGAATGACAGGATCGGAAGGGATGACAATTACAATCAAAATTAAAGGTCAAAACATTAGCAATTAAGATATGTGAGGGCAAACACCACTTTTTCTTAGCAAAAAATTAAAAAAGACTTAGAAGAGCTCATTATGAAAACAAAAATAGACAGTGAAAAATCTGGGTTAATGTAAACAAAGATAATATCAACCAGCATGCTTAGTGAGCTCACAGTTAATGCTGAAAAAGTGAAGCTTGAAGTTAGATTTATTTTCTTTGGCTCAACAATAAATATGAGTCTTGGCAAGGGGAAATGTGAAAACTTATTTCCTTCCCTGTTGGTATCTCTGTCCTCAGTGGGCATAATCACTGCAGAAAGCAACAGAGTACATTAACACAATTGCATAGGCTTATTGAATCAAAACATGAATACAGTTGTCCTATTAATACATTTCTCAGTTCCAGCACAACTATTAGAGTTTCACACTGCTGATCAACATAATTTTTCCAACTAAAGTAAGCCAAGAAGTTATGTAAATAAGTAATCAGATAGTTACCAAAAATTGTCTTGTAGCTGCTTAATTCCAGAAAGATTTCCCAATGTGGAAAAGACAGTGAGAGTAGCAGGCAAAAAGTAGCAAATAAAATAGCAAGCCACAGAATAGAGAAACTTTTCCATCAATCTTTTCATGAAATATTGTTACAATTTAGAAGATAATTTAGAGAGGGCTTTAACTGTTCTTGAGCAGTTAGTAAGCAGATATCTATCATATCATTCATTATGCCCATTATCCATCATGAACACTAGAAAAAGTAAAATTTGTTAGGCAAACCTGCAAAGAGCTGATATCCTGTTCAAACATGGATTCTCTCGGGTTCAACTAGCCTATGTTTTCTATAGGTCCAAAGTTCCCTTCTAACAATCAGTGTGTTATGGAAATTAATCCACTCTAAATTACAACCTCCTCAGCTACTTTTAACTAAAAACATTAAAACAGGTAATCCTAATGTAAGTCTATCTAGTTTGGCTTTAAATTCCAATTATCTAAAGTCAGCTGGAATGCAATGCTTGTACAGCTACTGGACTTCACAGTGAAATACCAAAAACTACTGATTTATTAATAAGATAAGCATATCACAGGTATTTGAATTTCTAGCAGCAGAAAGATCCCTTTTGAAAAAGGCTGGTATGCTGCCAGACTTCTTTTGGTCACAAGAAGTGAAATGATAAACTTCCCAACCAGTTATGTAACTGCATCTTAATCAGCCAGTGTTGACAACCAATAGAGATTACACTACCACAAATACAATTGGAAGAGGTAACTCCTTTTCTAATTTGTCCTACTGATTTCAGTGCTAGCTAAATTAAGTAACCTTACTCAAAATCTAACACACACATCCTAATCCAGGGTAATAATATATTATATTAAGTATAATTATGTCTATATCTAATCTACTTTCTTTTCTGAAATACCTAAAATATGAAAAATGTGCTTAGTTATCCAGTAGCTTAACAAGATGTTTATGAAACAGCAATATCACTAATAAACTAATCCAATTAACTAATTTTAGTACAAGGCCAACAAAACAGAGAGGCAGCAGGAATGGAATTTTAAGGCTGCTCAGAAATGGTGCCGCAATAAGCTACATACTAGGCTACTCAATAAAATGCATGCATATTTGTTTATTTTGCACTAACTTGATCTGATATTCCTTAGTCTGAATTCAATATTTGAGTATTAAAAGAAGAGCAGTGATGGTGGCAGTTCCACTGAATTCAGTGGAACTGAATTCCACTGAATTCAGTTAAGAGCTTTCAAATAATTATACATTGAATTTAACTGCCTTATGCAGACAGTCTTATGCCAAGAATTGACAGAGAAAAGACTGGCAAGAAACCATTCTGTAGCATGGGTAATATTTTAAAGTAAGTCTTTCAGGGCAGTACAGTCCTCTGTTAAATATTAAAATAACCAGTTCATTTGCTAGACCCCTTTCAGCATTTATAAAGGAAACCAGTTGAAAAGTATGTACTGTATATGTGTGCTTCTATACAATTATGAACACTTGACTGATGATTATCCAATGTTGTTGTAGTTCAGAGTCAATATTCCTCTTACAGTTAATTGTGAAAGCATTTTATCTTTCCTCTTTTTTCACCTCAGCCAACTATACTGCTAATAATAGAGCTATTTTCTTTTTATTTCTGAGGAGTGAAAAGCAGATGTTCATATTATAGAACATTTACTTTCAGATTACTGCAAACTCTTGGCCTCTTACAGAAATCAGATGCTTTGGTCTTGGGTCTTTGGTCTCTGTTTTAACACTTCCACTTTTACATCTAGAGTTACACAATAAAGTGTGACCCTGACACTACAAAGAACTAAAGAGAACTGGAAAGGCAGGCTGCTCAATCTTTGCTCTTTTAAAGTTTCTCTCTGATACTCTTAACACTTCCAACAAATGAAGTAGAGGTACTCTCTTTCAGAATTGGATCTTTTACATCTTAAAACTGTTAAAATACCATGATATAAATGAGCTGCAATAGTAATATCTCTTTAAAAACAATTATTACTTCACCCTATATATTTGTGTGCTCTGGGCAATTAAATTCATCATTTTAAGTGCTACATAATGAAATCTCCAGATGCAGCTGCTATCCACACTAGAAAGTGCCTGTTTTCTTCATATATTCCTTTCAGAAGACCACAGTGGCTCCCCAAATTGTGTATTTCAGTGAATTGTCATGCCCCCTGTTTCCCTAAACGCCACTAATTTGTTCTTAATACATTTTAGGATTTTGCTTAACATTGTACGAGCAAATTCAATAGGGCTTTGCAAACAGTTTGCAATAATTTGCTTCCAAGGAAAGTTTAGAATTACTTTAAGACAAGAAAACACCAAAAACAAACAAAAACCCAAAACAAGAATAAAACAGACATAAATTGCAGAAAAAAATGTTTTTAACTCTGAAAACTAGCTTTCATTAACAAATTAGAAAAACTGACTAAAAGTTAAATGGCTGATTGATGAGCAAAGTAGAACTGTGTCTTGAATTTGATAAACCATTATATTCATATTGTATCCTGCTTTCCATATGAATCAGGTGTCATGTCACCATTACATCAGGCTACTCAAATTTCCCAAAGAACTGATATACAAATTTAGATTTTAGAAAATTTAGATTCCAGTTCTTATCAGCCCCATCCAATATGGCCAATAATAAGATTATGGGCACTGTAGTCCAAAACATTAGGAAGCTACCAAGTTGCCTGTCCTTGTTAATTGTGCACATTCTTACTGAATCTTCCTCAAAGGAACATTCTCAATACAGCAATGCATCCTGGAGATGCTGAAGACTCAGAAGGCTGAGAGAAAGGATCTGACAGTTTCTATTTGCACAAACCATTCTGTAGAATCAAGCTATGGAAATTAAATTGCTATTCTTCTCTAAGTCTTCTTAGCCTTCACCACTGAAAAACCTATATTGTATTGGTTCTCTTGCATTTAGAAATGTCCAAACTATCAATAACTATGTGACAATTGTATGGGACAATAAATGATGCTTGGTGCTTTCCCAGAGGATTCCTAGCACTATGAATAAAAATTCACTGTACAGCTGTTTTGCCTTTCCTACCTAACAGATATTTTAGAGACAAAACAATTGTAGAAGATATGGTAGGAAAAATGGGAAGTAGAAGGTAAGTTTTTCTGGACATATACATATACATAAATAATCCTCTGGACATAGACAAACACCACACTATTCTCTTTGAGGATAAGCCAAAAAAGCACTAAGCAATAATAAGCCAAAGAAATAAAAGAAATGAAATTTTAAAAAGAAAAGGAAACACAGCTAAAAATAGCTGGCTCCAACACCATTCACTATACCTCCCCATACATTACTATCCTTGCAAACCATGCTTGCTATCACCACATCCATGCACCGCTTCATACACTGGTCTTTCTCACTTCCCTCTTTTTGAGGATACTTCAACTCCATTCAAACATGGCTTTTACTGTCTTTACCTTCCTCTCCATTCATTCATTTTCCCTTTATGTATTTGTTTCAAATTTGGTAATTTAATAATGTAATAATCCTCTCTAACTTGAAGTATATTAAAGTTAGACTAGGTTACCAACATTAGTTGTACCTGTGCTACATGCAGCATTCCCTCTGGATCTTTTGCAAAATTCTGGGAATGTGTCAGGGGCATTGCTCAATAAAAAACTCATAGTTACATCAAACAAATGGGCAGAGATAATATTCACACAGCACATTCAGATGGTGCTGGAAGAATGCCTGTCTTTCACCACATCTACCATCCAGATACATTTAGAACTTCAGCATCTATATATTACAGCAACTATAAGAGATTTAGCTAAAGATGATGTAAAAGAAAAAAAAACTTTCTATCATTTAATGGTCTGAAGAAACAGCAAGCTGCTGAGCTATACAAACTTCTTCATTAGCAGAATAGAAAGATGACTAATATGGAGTTAGAAATAGTGAGTAGATATTCCAGTTGGTGTTTCTGAAGGTAATGTTATCTGAATATTCAAGCAGTCATTGTGAGTTATCTTTAATATTCATGTGACAGACCACTTCACCTCCTCCCTTGATCAACCAAGGTCCTTTCCCAGTGCCTGGAGACTGTGAGGGTCTGGATGGGGGAGAATGGGCTTCGGCTCAACCCTGGCAACCCATAAAACTGTGGGTTTTAAGTGCCCTGGTTCTGGGATTTTCCTACTTTAACTCTGCACAGGAGTGCACATCCCCAGTCAGAGCTGATGTACAATCTGGGGTCCTCCTGGACTCTCAGCTCCTGCTCAAAAAGCAGGAGGCAGCTGTGACCATGGGGGCTTTTTGCATAGGTTTGTCTTGTGCACAAATTGTGCCCACTCCTGGATTGGGAGGCCTTGTTCATGGTGAGTCATGCCTTAGTCACCTTCCATTTGGATTACTGCAACACGCTCTACATGGGGCTGCTCTTGAACAACACTTGGAAGCCGCAGATGATTCAGAATGCAACTGCGCCGGCAGTTTTTGGTGTTTCTCATTATGCCCATATAACACTGCTCCATGGTGCTCCACAAGCTGCACTGGCTCCCAGTAGGCTCCCAGGTGCAATTTAAGGTGCTGGTCATCACCTGTAAAGCCATTCATGGCATAGGGCTAGGCTACCTACAGGACTGCCTTTCTCCAATTGTTTCTGCCCACCCCACCATATCTAGTAGAGAGGGCATACTCCAGATCCCTTCTATTAAACAATGTCATCTTGTTGGGCACTGGAGTGGTGCCTTCTCAGTGGCATCTCAGTGCCTTCCCCAGAGATCTGTATGGCCCCAACCCTGTTAGCCTTTTGTAAGGCTTTGAAGACCATGGTTATGTTTGTGGGCAATTTTTGTTTTTAATCTTGTAAGCTGCCCAGAGTCACTTGTATAAGATGGACAGCTATATAAACAATACAAATAAATAAATAAAGCCAGGCAACTGTTCCTACTTGCTTTCCATGTATTTTCATCCTGTTTGGTAAACTGTTCATGCTGTAATACTTTGCTAACAGTAAAATCAGGATGCTTCTAATGATTACAAAGAAAAAAACCCATATTTTAATAAATAAATAAAAATGCTGTGAGCAGCAGGATTTAAAGATTTATATTATATTTCTTTAACTCTCCACCAATACCCTCTCTCTTAAGAATGTCAGTTTGTTTACTGTAATTATCAAAACCAAAAGTCTTAATTTACTCAATTCCAGCTTTCTCACTGTTTCTTCGACAGAGTGGCTCATACCATTCTTTAAGGAAGCATTAACCACAACCCATCCAAGTTAATCCATATAGGCTGCATATAAACAACTGAGGGGAGTGGGTTAGTGCAAACACATTTAGCAAGGAATAACACAAGATGGTATTATTTACAGTCTACATATCAAATCACTTATGTGCAGTATGCTGTTGGGAAATTAAATATTTAGGATGTATTTATAGATTTTCCTTTTCCTATATGACCAAAGGGGAATACAGAAACTGAAAAAAAGACTTCTCCAAGGAAGTACAACTCAGTTGGAATGGTGAAACCGGTGCCACATAACTTCAGAATATGAGAGAGAAAAAAAATGCATGGAGCTGAAAGGACACACAAGTTCATAAACCTAACGCTTTCGAATCACTGAAGAAATAATTTCTCCATCCTCTGCCACAATTAAAAACTTATCCCGTCTAGATGGGAACTGAAAATTGTTCATTTTTCATGATAGGCCTATAGTCACTTCTGCATCACTTCACTAATAGATGAGATGGCAGCTAATAGGTAGCAGACCTAGCTAACAGAAATAGATAGAGATGCATTTTTTTCCATGCCAGTACCATGGCAAACTTGCTGCTTACCACGAGCCCTGGCAGTGCTCTAATCACAAACAGAGCGGCTAAACCAAGCCAATCTGAAAATAACACATCATAGCCAAATCATGGACAAAGCATCTGGGTTAAGAAGAGATGGCAGAAAGAAAGGGTAGACGAATGATAATTTCAAAGTGAAGTTTTGTACATACTCAGTAATCTGATCTATGTCCCTTAGGCACGTAGCACAGAAATACATACACAAACTGGCCTAGGAGTTAAAAAAAAAAAAGCTATGTACTGTGAATCTTTATTTTGACAACTGTAAAGGAGCTCCCTATCCTACCCAAATGTGGATAGTTGGTTATTTTCCCCTTGCACTCAAAACCAAAAAAATCGAAGCAAGAATGACAAAAAAGAAGCATTAATTTTGTCACAATAAATTTTCCCATCAGGGAAAGTTTTTTAACTTGCCAAACATAGTTACTGAATGACTCAGCTGGCAACACTCACTTTTATTTAAAGCAGGGGGGTAGGGAGGGGGAGAGAAAAAAAAAACAGAGAAAGAGGCATGGTGCAAGATAAAGGCTGATCGTTTTACATAAAAAGCCAAATCCCAAATTGCATATTTGCTCTGCTGCAAATGTGTAGCTTTCATATAAGCTGGCTCCACCCGAAACTGATTTCAGTAGCAAAGGAAACTTCATGCATGGACAGCTGGCCCCACTGCTGAAGTAATAGTGAAAATGTGGCATCCTTGCACATTACAATTCTGTCATATGCCCTTGAACCATACTGCTAAAAGTTCAAAAGGAAGGAATATGAGGGAAGTGGGGAGAGATAGTGCCGCGCTAAGAAACGGCAGTTTGTTAGGATCTGCCAGACACAGACCTCAGATCTCACAAGACCTTCTCTAAAGACAAGACAAGGCAAAAACTTCCTGCCTCCTGTTAGAAATTACTTTCCCACACACTACCTTATACAACGTCATTGGAATAATATAGACACTATAGTTCCCTATCCCTTGTCATCACCCAGGACCAGGCTAAAACTAATCCCTACTGACTCCCTCCATCCCCACTTCATGTCCTAAGGAACCTGGCTGAAACTTAGACCCAGGATCAGAGTGGTTCACTCATCAAGCCAAGACCTCCCACCCAAATGGTCAATTCAGGAGGCAGAAAGCAGTCCCACACATGCTCTGAATTTTGGCCACAAGAATTCTAAGGACAACTTCTCTTTAATCTTCATTTTCGGCTTTTGTTAAGCAGACAGGGGAATAGCATCCTTGGAGAAGCTAAACCAGATACAGTATTACACAGACAGGAATGGAGGCAGCGAACAGTTTTCTGGACCACTCAAGAGCACACTAAGGCACCCGACTGGGTAAGGCTAAAGAGAAGCAAATGTTTAGCTTAGCCCTGAACTCTTCAAAGAGCATGACTTTGAGATCACACATTTCCTGATTCATTCTTACTTTAAAAATATGAGAAGCCACACTGCCTTTTTATTGACTTTACTAACATGATTACCAAAAAATAAAAATAAAAACCATGAGCCAGCACAGCATGCTTAGCATATCTGGCAATTTGAAATAAAGAGAATAAATCTCATCAGCAAGGAAATGAAGTGAATCTGAGTGTATCACCATTTACTACACACACTCAATGGAGCTCAGTTTTGTTATATTCCTCCAAAAGCAAGAATCATTAAAATGCTAGAGTCTGTAAGAGAAGCCTTAACAAAGTCATGACCAAAGATTATAAAGTCCTTGACATTATAGGCACTTTCTTGGAAACTTCACAATTAGTTTACCATGCTTATTTAATCCAATAAGATGGCACACTTGTCATCCTAAAAGAAAATCAAATTGAACATGATTTCAAATGCTTAATTCCACATGCTCAGGGATCAAGTTCACCATAAAGATTGAGCAAGCGAACAAACTCCAATTCCTTGGTATCCCATCACCAAACAAAGCCTAAGTTTACAGAAAACCAATACACACTGACCAAATCTCAAAAATTTCCACAGCAACAGCCGCACAGCACACAAGATCAGCTGCAAAGTAACTCTCAGCCATAGAGCAAGAACATACTGCAGCTCACTAGCATTCAGAAAAGTGCTACCTCCAAAATATATTCAAGAACAACTATCCCCCTTCATTAAAAAAAATGCACACACAGAGTAAACAATAACAGAAATACAATTCCGGAACCACTTCCATAACACTTTCACACATTAAAAAAGACATCAGAGCATACCAGCAGACTATGCATCACAGTGACCCACAAACCTACCAAACACTACAAAGAATTCTGTGCAAACCCAAAGACTGCACACCTCCCAAGACAGAACTAACCTTGTTTACAAAATTAACAGGATTGCATATGTAGGACAAATATGATGCCAGTTGCATCAAAGAATGAAAGAACACACAACTGTAAAAGAAGAATCAGGATTTCAAATACTGAATAGCCACCCAAGCCCTCAATACAAATTCCACATTTGACTGGGAGTTCAGGAAATAATAGATCATACAAACAGCAGGAGAGCCAGAGAATTCCTAGAAGCCTCACACTCAAATAAATAGGCCAACAATGGGTCAGTGGAGGTGGATATGATTTAACACCCAGTCAGATGCCTGATCCAGCCACACACAGTAAGCAAACAAGGCAGACCAATTAAAGCAGAGAAAACACCATTCTCAGCAAAACACCTCCCAGGAAACCTTGAATCACAAATCCTCCCTGAGTTCAAACCTTACACAAACTATATATACTGCAAGGCAACTCCCACTTCTGAACTACTGCACTGAAGATGCCTTGGTGGCAGGTAGACTGAACTGTCTGCAAAGTAACCCTGATCAATAAGCCTCAAGAACCTGACTATTAAGTATGCCGAGTAAGGTATGTTCTTCAAATGGTGCAAAAAAAAAAAAAAAGAGCAACAAAGAACAGAGCTGCCAGCCCAGGTATTCAAGTCCTGCTTGAATTCCACTGATAAAAGTTATTATAAAACAATTATCACCCTAGAATTTCTGGTGACTTTAATACATCATATTTAGTTGCCTGTTTAGTCATATTGGATGAACAGAACCACAAACAGTTTACTGTATCTAATTGGTAACATACGTATAAATAATCAATGTTTCACAGACTTTCTCATTTGAAGAACCCAGATCAGATGAATTTTGTCAGCATCAACAACCGGTAAGGTGGAATAAGTTAAGGTACAATTGGTAATTTCCTCACTGGACATATGTGAGTGGTTTCTAAGCTAGGGGAAACAGAACTATTTAATAAGCTTAGCAGTGGCATATATCATAAAGTTTAAGTGATGTTGCCCAAAGGGTAGCATAAATAAATCCATGCAGGTTAAGTGATTAAAAAGAGAAACAGCTCTGACAAGCAGAAGGTTCCTTTCCTCCATACTGCATCCAGTGTCAGTGATAAATTTCCAAAGGGGAAAAAGATACGCACATTTAAGGATAAAAATAAGTAACTGATTTTGTATAGTGTTCTGTTCTTGAAAGTTCCTCCAGCCATTCTAAGAAAGAAAAGGCAGTGACTGGAAGCAGAGAGCAGCTTGGGAAAAAAATTCTGCTAGAGGGACAGTTACAACTAACTAATAACTAAGTAGGTCAGAGTAGAAAGTGGGCTAGATGGATTATTGGTATATGTGAATATAAGACAACAGTTCATCTAACCTTCAACTCATGGGCAAGTAAAAGAAGTTTCCAAGCTTTATTTTCATAGCATTTTAAAATTTTAAGTCCATTAAACAACAGGCAATTACTGTTTCCAATAGTCACATGGTGATTCTATTGATTAGATTTTATTTCTATCAACTGGAAAATTCTTGTCTTTATTATGAGTGAAAGGTGATCTCTTCTCAGTTTATTATTTGGCATCAATATAATGCAGCAATTTTCTTTTCAGTCATGGAGCTCATTGGATAATTTCATCAGGCAGTTTTCATTTGAGTTTAAGAAGAATAGAAGGACTACTCCGTATCCTTGGATTCCTGAAATAATGGTCGAAGATAAATGTGAACATTTCTATGCAAAGTTGGACATAATTAAAATATTCCTGGGTCATATTTAGGAACTTTCACAGTCTTCCAAGTACAACATTAATTATAAGGCGAGGTCTATCATCTTTTTCACAAGGATTGGAGACTTTAAGATACAGTTTTTACTCTTGGAATGCCCTCATTATATATGTTAACTGCCATTTCAAACTGTATATAAAAGCCTACAAACATGGGGAGTCAAACACACTGCACTTATTTGGCATTACGAGTCAATCTATTTTAGCATTATTTATATTAGCTGATAATCGTTCAGAGCATGTATGTTTGTTGAAAAATACATCAGAATAGTTGTAACATTTATTTTAATAGGACTTGTTCAGACTTGTGTACAATATATTCATTCAGAGGTTAAATGGAAAAGCTGAATGTCTCTCTGGAGATAAACTAAGAATATGAGAAAGAACGACTTGCAAACAAGCTGTTTTTAGTTCACAGAGACATACACACAGAGAAAGCCACAAGTTCCTTGTAACAAGGAACTTTTTTTTTTACTCCTATGATTTCAGCTCAATGAAAGTAAAAATTATGGGAATGTGCCAAATCAGGAGAAACTACCTTCAACTGCAACAGTGCAAGTGGAATCAATGATGGGAGAAACCATCCTGATTAAGGCAGAGATAAAACCTTGGATGAAACGGACTGGATCATAGAGAAGGGAAGGGGAAGAAGTAGATCTGAATGTATTTGTTAGATTGGCAGACTCTGGCTCAGTTGCATTCAAGTAACCAGATATTTTTGTGTGGAAGGACTGTGAGCAATATTCAGTTCTAATTTTTAAAACAATGTCCTGGGCTCAGAGTTCTCTAATCATAAGTACATATCTTTTATGCTAGACTTTGATTGCTGAATATCAAGGTTCTAGGAAGGACAAGAAAGATCCCTCTATAATTTCCATACTGCCAAGACCATGCCTAATGAGCAACTGTATACTTTCCTTCCTGTTCCCCCGGACAAGAACACATTATAGTCAACTACAAATTTATCATCCTCCCTCAACAAGTGTCCAAGGGTGCTAAAAAATTGCCCCAAACAGAAGTCTTTGTTCCCCTTAAGAATTAAAAAAAAAGAAATTGAACAATATCCCACCCTAAACAGTAATAGTAACATGCTTGGTAAGAAAAACTAATTTTCATACACAATTTCACAGTCATTAGAAATCATATGCACTCTACTGTAAATAAATTTGTTAAGTCTCTCCTCTTGCCAGGCAATAAAACTGTGTTCAGTGGCTTGCTTTCTGTTTATTTTTATTTTCAGGCAGATGGGAACACTTCAAAGCAAAGCAGCAGACAACAGTTAGCTACAATCTCTATTTTCCAAAATTGTCTAGGTCCACAGGAGGCCCAGAACCCTCCGGAAAATAAAGATAACAAGTAGATGAAGATCAGCATTTTGCACTGAAACATTTCTGATCATACCCCTGCCACACATTTAATTTAAAAATAATTTAAAATAAAAGATTGATAATGAAAGAAATATACATACGTCAGCAAAATATTTCACAGGCAACTCGTTGCTCATCCTTGAACAAGACTGTGTAGGTATCACAAGAATAATCATAGCTTTAAATAAATAAAAGGTACCTACAAGTCCAAGAAACAAAGTAATATGATAAAGTTGAAAGTTTTCCCCCCAAAAGCTATAGTGACTCAACTAAAAGAACCCTGAAGACCTGAACCTAGTAAAACCCTTTCAGAGGACAGTTGCCTAACTTACTTTTTCACATGACAGAGGTGACAAAAGCAAGTCTTATCTGTGACAAAGACAGATATGTTATTTTTAGGTTACCCTGTGCCAGGGATGTTAGAGTGGGTGGCAGAACTAGTCAGCCTTGGCTATCTCAAAAAACTAATCAGGGTTGGACCGAATTAGTACTTGAATGGAGGAAATCCCAGGGTTCTAGGTAAGGAAGCCAAAAAGTTCCAAGAAGGAACAATGGCAAGCCATTTCTATATTGCTGCCAAGAAAAGTACATATTTCCATTTAGAAACCAGAAGTCTTTACCATTTGGGGCTAAGAGCAGGAAATTATGCACACAGACTGAATAGTCAGAACTGATCACATAGTTTACCCAGGTTAGCCATGAGAAAGTGGCATGAGTTGGGGTTCTGCCTCCTAATATATATTAGGCCAAATCGAAACAAGTGACCAACGTTAACTTTAGTAAGATCAGCATGAGTTTATTTTATTTCATAACACTACACTTTCCTGCCAGCATCATATCTGACGGGCTTATCTTAATAATAGCACAATGGCAAAACTTTAAAATTTGATATCATATAGTGGCCTAATTCAAAGATATGGTAAAAAACAACTCTTATAAAAGAGTAACTCTATGGCAATTATTAGCTTCTAACTTCTAAATCCCTTTTCTTCACCACTATGAATTACTGAGAATGATCCATGCAAGACAATTGACAAAGAAACTGGTCTTTCAATGAACTGGATTATTGTATCAGCTGTAATACATGGAGGAGGGGGGATGGAAGGAACTGTCAAAGAAGCTAATGTAACAGGACTATGGAGGCAGGAAAAGATAAAAAAATAAAATTTAAATGCAAATCTCTGCGTTAGCAGGTGACACAAAATTCTGTTTGGTCCAGCCATCATCCCCTGACTACATTCTCATTTTTCTTTCCTTTACAGCAATATCACACATGTGTAGCTATGAATAGCAGCAAAAGTACGAATTGCTCAAGCATCTGGGTTAAAAATATACTATTCCCTTGGAAGCAGAATTTAAGGATGTAAATACATGAATCTTTACATAGCACCAATTCACAGGCAGCCAATTTAACAATAGTAAAACTAGAAAACAATTAAAACCTTCTCTCAAAGCAGAACCACAAACTGAAAGTGCAAAGGAGAGACATAAATATCTAAACAGGAGTGAGTATGCATACAGTGTTTCCTAAGAGGGATTTTCAGATCTAAAATAAAACTGTTTACTTCTCTAGATTAATGTTTATCTTAGATGATCTCAAACTGATAGGTTTGAATAACATTTATGACCCAGAAACAAAAGAGCTGTTGGATCAGTGAAAAGGTCAGGTAAAGCAAGAGTCTGGAAGACACGGAGCTGGTTTCAGGCAAATAGTTGTCATATACCAAGCTACTTGGCAAGGAACAGAAGATTGGGTAAAAAATCCACTCCATAGATTTTTTACCCAAAACACAGCTTAGGTCACATGGGTAATTAAGGCAGTTTTCTAGACAGTCTAGGAAATTTCTATTTTAAAGTTGATTACGACTAAAAGATTCCAACTTCACTGTGAAAGTAAAAAACTATTTCCTTCTCTGAAGCTTACCACTTACCAAGAGTAAGTATTTTCTGGGTCTGTGTTTTGAATTTTATAACCTGTAAAAGTCTGTGATCTGAATAGCATGGAAAAAAAGGAGGATTAAATTATGGATGTTCTAAATATTTACTGTATATGTGGAATAAATTAAAACGTCTGTTTTATACCTGGGTTATAGAGAAAATAAGCAATATGCAGTCCTCATACACTCTGTTAATTAGATGGATCACAAAAAACTGAGTAAATGATTGGTTGTATACATTTGAAGATTACATTTATGGCTACATCAATTTTAGTGTCCTTTCAACTTGATCTACTCCTAAACATTGTTATAATTAAAACAAATTGCCCTTCCCCCCCTCTGGAAAGCATTACTTTAGGATCCCTTGAAATACAATATATTTTGTGTATGATAGTTCTCTCATCAGGAAATAAAATTTAAGCCATGTTTAGATGTGTAGATGAGTATCACATTCAGGTCTCTAAAAACAATCTGTCCACTTATCCTCAAAACAGCCAGATTTCAAAATATCTCAAAATATTTAATAATTCTGTCTCATGTTAATCAGCCTGGACCTCAAATACATCTTTTATTCCAGCAAGAATTTAGGCTAGCATCCATATGGGAGAATTTTTATTTCTAGAATATCTGTATAGGTTGCCTTTTCACTTTTATTGCAGCAGTATCTTACCTAACATTAACATGGGAATTACACAGAAAAGAAAAAAGTAGTAGTAGTAATTTTGGCTTTAGAAAAATTATTTTCTTGCAATCAAGGATCCCCCATTTTCTCTGGGACTCTATAAGCAGCACTATTTTTCACCTTACTACATTCCACATTTTTAAAAAGCAAAGTAATATGTATATGCTTTTTATTCTTCTATAATAGAAATGGGAATTTAAGGAAGACACCATTCGCACGTCACCTAATCCAGAGTTAGATCTTGGTACAGTTTTTAACTATTTTAACTAACAAAACCCTTGTTCAGAATTAAGATAAACAGATAAGCAACTACTTCTCAGTATCTCTCACCAACTGGTAATAATTCTTCCTTCCTTTCCTGACAATCCTGGTGCTTTTATAGTCAGAAAGTGCCGATTTAGAAAAGCTACATCCTTGAACTTCAAGCCCAAGAAGTGTAGCACTATATGTGGCTTGAATAAACTGGAGGGTGGGTCCCATTCAAGCTTTCTCCCCTAGCTTCAAAAAGGCAGCTATGACTGCCTTAATTCTATGACTTCCTAATCTGGAGATGAGCATTACCCTTTCCAAGAGAAAGAGGTCAAGGGAGTGGCAGTAGTTTGAACAGCAGATGGGAAAATCATGAAAAGCATAGCACTAAAAATTATTCCTACTTTTTGTCAAAATCCAAAGTTTCTGCTTTTATACAATACTGGCATGATGAACACCAGGTTAATGAAACTAAAATGACACTCTAGTCAAGGCCAACTCCTGATGACAATGTAGGTGCTTTTTTTTGTTTTGTCAACAATACAGGTTGGTTTGCCAGTGCCTTTTTCCAGGATGTTTTCTTTCCAGTCCGGCCTACAACCATGGCATTTCCTGCTGGTCTCCCATCCAAATACTACCTAGGCCTGACCCTGCTTAACCTCAGTATCCAGTTGCTAGACAGCCACTAACCCCTGCTGAGACAAAAATAATAAAGTTTCTGCTACTTCTGTAAAACAACTTAGATATGATCTATAGTGATAAAATAGTTTATCAACAGTTCCCAGGAATCTTCTCAAACTTCTAGATAAGCTAGCAAAGTTAGATATGCAAAAATACTATTTAGATATGGCTACACTGGCATAAAGCTACATGAGTAATGGTTTTTCTGTACTGAATAGTCTGTATGTATGTTATCAGCTCTGAAATGTACATAATATGCAAATATTTTTGAAATATCAGCAGGTCACACAGATAGCTAAATAATAATATTAAGCAATATTTGTCAGCTCAAACCCTACTTCCTCATCAAAATGTTTGGATTAGATCAAACCAAATTATTGGTTCTTTTAGCCCTGTACACTGTTTATTCTGCAGCCCCTCTCTAGCAAAACTCTTTCTGAGCCCTGTTTCTAAAGATTTTTAAAAAAAATGGACAGGATTTCAGGTATATAACCTAAGGTTATTAGTATGAAAAGCATCTGACTTCTGAGCTACAACTCCTGCTTATCAGAGAAAATGCAGCTTTTGAATCAATTCTTGGTAGAATCTCAAACTTTCAGCTCCCTGGTTGTAGAAAAAAGTATTGTGTTACTCATATTGCTAAATATCAAATACAAAGTAGTAAGGTTTGAAAAAAGACAAATATTTAATGTTATTTTTAATGTAACTGTCATGTATATAGACCACTATTATCTGAAATGATTATTCAAATATTTTAAAATAACATTTGAGTTAGAAAACAAGGTAGGCATCATGTAGCTAGCTGCATCCACTGGCTAAATTTTCTACAGACTACCAGAACTAACACTTAACTTTGTTTTTCTACAAATATTTCTGTCCCAAAAATGGTTGGAAAACCAGGGAAGACAAAAATATGTTGATCAAATGCAGGCCTCATGATTATCTGGATTTTGTTTTAATTCTGAAATTAATCATTCAAAACCACAATAAAACAAGTATAATGAGGCACAAGTTCATAAATGTTATACATATGCATCCCTCCAATGTGTTTTCAAGCATAGCCTGTACTGAAACTGTGGTTTCCCTGCAGTAAATATTACCTGAAGGGTGAAATATATATACAAGTTGAAAGTTACCAAGTGTACAGTAAATGCTAAGTGGTTTCTGTAGCGTACAGTACTAAATGGTTTCTAAGATGAACAGTTCACAATTATCAAGGATTACATAATAGACTGTTTCCTCTTTAGGAAAGGAGGAAGAAACCACTAGGGAATGTATATATCATAATCTTACATGCACCCAGAAATCCCTAAAAGGTTATTTCCTGAGATTATCAAACTTTTGCTTTAACTGAACATGGCATATTGTTTCTTTCTTAAGGAAAATAGAAACCACTAAAGAATATATACAGTATGATACATCACAAGCTTACATACACCATTAAACCTAAAAGGTTCTTCCCATCTTTGTATGTGAAGATACAGGCAAAGATACTTCTAAGATCTGAAATGACTAAGTGGCTTGCACCACCTGGACATAACAGTTATAATCTGGATATGGTGGATTAGTATGCTGTTGTGAAGATTTTAATAGAACTGTGCTTTGAAATGTTCAACACCAATGGCACAATATAGAACATAATTTTATGTGCATGTATTCAGAGATGTATCTAAAAACTGTTTCTCTAATTGTATTAGCCAAATTAGTGTTTATAATAATTGAGCTGACTGATTTTACTAAATTAGTAAAATCAAGGTAGTTTAGGTTTCCATTTCCATATGAATCTTGAATGTACATTAATCTGTGTCTGCTCTAGCAGTTATGTAAATATTTTCAATTAACATACATCAATAAAGTGCTGTATGTATCAGATCACCACTGAGAAAACCCCAAAAAGCTTGCAAATGCAAAATGAACTTGACAATCACAAATGTCTTTTTCAAGCTAACAAAGGAATGAAAACCAAAACTCTTGTCCTGGCCTAAGAGCTACAGAGTATTCCTGCATTATGCAGCGTTAGAAAGCAGCTCTCTAGCTGCTGATGGAAATATATTCATATATGATTTCCAGAAAACAAAGACACTATGTTTCAAAATCTCAATTCTCAATACATGGATTTGCACATGCTTCCACTTCCAGAGGACTATGTGTCTATAACTGTTTTAAAAAATCAGGTCCTTGGGGACTGGATTAATTCCAATGTGAAGTAGACTTCAATACTGATTTTCTGCAGTGTTCATGGAAAGAGCTTATTCAGAGGTGTCTGCAGGGGGGATTGTCAAATGATGAAAACAGGATCACACCAACAGAACACAAACTCCACCTCTTTTGTATGTGCATCACATCGCACACATAAGAAAGGGGTGAAGCTTGTATCATAACAACACACTTCAGTTATTTTAATGAAAGTGCTGAATCTTGCAGACACCTCTGAAGTTATTCTTTATTTCCATCTCCATAATTTACAAGCCACAAGATTCTATGCATTCCTTTGTGTTTATTAATTCCTGACAGAACATTAAATCTTAAGAAAATATGTATTTATTATTTTTAAATTAAAAGATTTATAGGCTGTTTTTCTTATAAAAACAGTATGAAAATACATACCACTAAGATTTATAACAGGATCCCCTGAAACTGAAAAATCTCATTAAAGGGAATATATTCCCAGGTAATAGATTATAAGATTGCAGTATTAGCTTTATTTATATACTTTGACCCTTGTTTTATTGTTAGCAGTTCCTGATGAATTCCAAACAATGTTGATACTATTAATAAAAACCTGGAAAACGGCTGGAAAACATTTGTGTTTTTATTCAGACAGACAATACACTTTCTAGTGTATCAGTCTTCTGGATTGGGCTATATAGCTATTTGCACTGAGTTTTTATTAAAGTTTATGAAATTCAGAATTTGAGATAGACTCGTAAATAGGCCTTAAGAAAAAAATCTTCACCTGCTTTGTTCATTACTTTTCTGGAACAAAGTTATTTACATAACTCTCAAATTCTATATTACATAGTGAACATTTAAGCATACATTTATTGGAATTCCACATACACAATATTATTTCTTTATAGCTAAATGTAAGCCTCTGCATTTGAAAGCTCTAGATATCATTTTAAAGCCCATAAATTGTAGACTAATCACCCTTCCATGGAGACTTATAAATAGTGAGTTAGAAAATTGAAATGTGCAAGGCAAACATAACTCCTTGATATTAACTAGAAAGTTTATATTTAAATAAACACAACATGAAAATTTAAAAAACAATTACTGCTTCTGACAATACTGGAAGTCTAAATATTATACACAAAGTTTCTTTATGGGAACCCATTTCTTTCCTTCCATTGCTTTTTGAGGGTTTATGAAAGCCTAGGTTGGGTTTGCTATTCAGACATCAGTTTTTTTCATACATACTTGCTTTTCAACCTGTTGCACTAAAATAGTTATGTACACAAGTCAGTATAGTCTGGACAGTTTCTAGCCTTTCGTACATGATCTCAAAGAGCACCAGGTCGATAAAGAAAAGCACTTGGTCAACATCTGGAGCATTTCAAACCAAGATTCAAACACAGACCATAAAATGAGGTGAAACTCGATCACTTGAAAAGTACTGCCATGTGAAAGCAAAGAGATGCCATCCAGATCATTATCAGGTATAGAGCAAAGGGGAAGGTCTTAGGGCAAGGAAGATGGTCACATGTTATGAATGAGGAGATGCAAGAGCAAGCTGGTATGAAAAAACAATCCCAAAATAGCTACAGTATTTTACCACAAAACTTTAATTTTAGTCACAATTATCTAAATATTACCTTTGGATACAAAATTCTTACAAATCAAGGACTGGGTTACTATTCAAAGCAGTTTATAGTCAATGGTCATTTTTATAAGAATTAAACATTTTAATAAGAATTACTTAAACCTTCTGCAAGGATCCCCCAAGTCTGGGTAGCGATCACTACATTAACTTGCACTATACATACTCAGATCAAATTGGCAAATACTCTTAGCTTTTTCAAGCCCAATGTAGACAAAACATAAGCAGACTTTCATTGACAGTGCTCAACCTTGGCCTGAAGGCAAACAGATCAAATAGAAAAGGAAAGTTAGAACCACATGGGTCTGTTAGCAGAGTTCTTAAAGAAGAAAAAGGTATGTGAAAAATAAAGTAGTTGCCCCTATCACTATTAACATTAAGGACACCAACACTTCTCTGCTTACCAACTGGGATTGGTGAAACAGTTTTCACCGTAACAAGGTTTTTACAAACTTGCCATCTTTCTTAACAAGGCTAGCCCCAAGTCTTTAGATCCCTGGACAAAGGCACTTGAATGCCATGAACTATCTTGAAGCCTAGGATTTATAAAATTTAAATTGTATTTATATCAACTTATATTGCTGCCCATCTCGCAACTGCAACTCTACTCCTCAAATATGTAACTAGCAATTGAAGCTTCTCCAACTCACAATGAAAGCAACTTGAGAATTGATAGGTGGTGGAGAATGCAGAGATAGTAGAAATAGCCTTGATAGCCAGGTGCCTATGTTGCATAAGTTATCTACTATAAATTTAACAATGTGGGCCTACACAGTATCCAGGCTACTTTCACAAGTGGTACTTAAATCAGGTATTGCATTTCTTGTGTCAATCATTTTAACATTACATCTGTGCTGGCTAGAACATTTATTTTGGTGAAAAATTGCTCTATATATTTACACAAAAAGGACTTTAATATGTTTAGTGCAGAAAAGAAAATACAGAACTCAACAATGCAACACCTTTATCAGAAACAGCATCATTCCTAGATTTATTGCCTTTCCCATTCCTTTGCCCAATTATGAGAACAAAGCACAACTAATCTACTTCTTTGATGTTAACAATGAGCACACAGAGAGAATAAATTTAAAATAATCTACAGTTTTATTCACTTATATAATCAGAAATTCAAGACTCTTATGATCACTAGATTGCTTGTAGCATAACCCAATCTCTGACCCTCAAAAATCTTAAGCAAAACAAGTATATTTGCATGTGTCTTGAAATTTATGGTTCCCAGAAATAAGAAGCCACATCTACTATCATTATATTTTGCGAACACAGAGACACGAAAGACACTACATTTATACATGAACTGTATAAACAGAATTAATGGTTGAAAGTGTCCTATAATGATCTGGGTATAGACTTTGATCCAGAAAGTGCGGGCAGGAAAGAGAAAGAAAACACTTCCACACTGGGTACAGAGCACAGACAATGTTTACAATCACTATGAATTAAAATTGTGTGTTAGTTTCAGTAACAGGACAGCACTCACTGGTCAGAAAAATATCTTCTGTTCACCTGTCAGAGTGAGATAGTCATGTATCTACTAGCCCTCCTATTTAGTTAACAGAGGCAAACCATTTTACTACTTCATATCTAAATGCAAAAGTCTAGAAAAACTAAGTGATAAACTAAGAAGCAGCTTAGCAGGCACTTTCAAAAACATGTTTAAATCTTTTAAAACACCACTCAGAGCTGTTTTATAAAAGGCAACAACATCCCCAGGTTATGGTATTACCAGATTACATATGCTCTCAAGGTACATACATTGACCATCTTAAAATTACACTTCTTCCAACACACCTTACTATTCTGCACAGAGATAGAATAAGAGGTATTCCTTTTTATTCCCAAATCTAAATAATAAACAAAATGAAAATATTAAAAATACTTGTGAATGTAGGAGACAGTGATAAAAAGAAAATGCAACTTGTACAAACTCTCATACAATCATTTTTCAGTAAAACAAAACCAAGAGAATTCACATCTGAAACTCACATCCTGAGTTTCAAAGTCTGCCACTCTGACTCTTTACAAAAGGTTCTCTGTGTCATCATTCAGAACCAAAAATGTTTTTTAAAAAACCTATATAGCAATGCAAGTAAGCACTGTGACCCCAGAAGTTCTTTTAATAACAGATAATAATATGTGATGTGATGTCTTTGTACTCTGCCTTTCCCTGCTATCCTGCAACCACCACCAATTGCGTGAAAGATGAAATACAGTACAATGTCATCAGATAATACATCTTACTTAAATATTAGCAACAGGAGATTGGAGAAAATATAGGATGGCATTGTAATTCCCACACTTGCAATGCATAACTCAGGTTAAAAAGTAGACGTATCAATACATACCTGCAGTTGGGAGGAGGATCTAAGGTGATGTCAGCCAATTCCTTTTGAATCCTATGACAATAAATTAAGAGAGAAGGTACATAATTTGATAAAGTTATTTTGATCTGCTATATTAGTTTCCCTAAACTAGCTATAAAACTGATTAACAAGGGTGAAAGAAAATTGCACAGATCTACAAAACAAGAGCCAGGTCAACATTTCCTAATCTGATAATAGCCATTTAACAAAGACCTCTGTTGTGCCCACTTCACAGTTAGGGAACAGTTCAAGAGAGATAGCTAGCCTGAAAATCTAACAAACCTGAGCCTGCATCTGTTCAGCAAATTTATCATTTTGATGCCATCATAGGGATAAAGGCAAAATAGAATGCACAAATATTTTCTCATTAACCACAATAAAGCAAATTCAAGTATCAGTTAAAATTAGTAACAATATTTTCAATTATTTTTATCACTTAAGTTAAATGGAAGGCAGTAGTCAGAGAAGTATGAATATTCCTTCTCTTTGCTTCTTCCTCCCCAGACAAGAGACAGACCTTCGCTTCCCTATATAAATCCCTAATGAAAATCTGCTTCTTCTATTTTCATTGTTTCTGGGTTGCAGTAATAACAATAGGAACAAGATACAGAGAACTGGAACTATCAGACAACTTGGTGAAAATACTGTTTCAAATTCCAGTCACAGAGCAAACATATAGGAAGGATCATAAGCATGAATTGGTACAATGCAAATATTTGCTGTCTTAATTGACACTGACAATTCTTGTTATTGAAACAGCGGATATATTGCATGAAAGTCTTAAAATATGTATTGAATTCAAACTGATTTGCAAAATAGAATTTGTTAATTGAAATGCATATTATAATAAAAAGCAGAATTCTCCCCCTTTCATAAAAGACAAATATTTTGTCATTTAATTAGATTACCTCAAAGCAGCAGCCAAACATAAAACAATCTTTACATTACTTATGTGCACAGACTATTGTTATAATCTACAACTTCAGAGAGGTGAAGAAATTAAATGTCTTCCTCAAGGCCATGCAGTAAGTCAGAAGCAAGGCAGGAATTTACAGTCTTGGTTTCAAGTCACATGCTTTTAACTTTTCTCACTGTCAATATCAGAGCTATAGACAAATGCTGAGAAGAAAGTTACCAAGAAAATAATGCATCTTGAAAGGAGTGGCGATTCTGATTTGGAAAAAGCTATCAATTTGCACAAAGACGAGCAAAACTAGGATATTGAAAAGGGTAAAAATCACAGTTAAAAACACAGGTCATAGATACACTTAAAGACAATCTCACCGTTTTGCACTGGTGGAAAGGAGCTTGGAATTTTTACTCATACTGACTTTACTTTCCTTCTTCTTCGGTGTGTTTGTCTCTTTCTCGGTCTGTTGGTTGGAGGATGAAGATGAGGAAGAGCTGGTGCTAGCCCTTGAATCGTCATCCGACATAGCTACCCCCCACTATGTACCCCAAACCTGGAGAAGAAACACCACAAGGAACAGGGAGGGAAACTGAGAGTTACTAATCGCTGAATGTTTGTGTGTGCACAAGTCTCAAGATTCTAACTCTTGGGAAACATTTTCTTCTCCCTTTGCAGGGAGATACAGAGAGTGGATTGAAAGAGGAAAAAGAAGTAACTCTCCTCCCCCACCCTTCTGCTTCAGTAACATTTAGTGCCAGTTCCATCTCTGGAAATGGGGGGGGGGGAAGAGAAGGAAAAAGGGTGACACAAGTCACAGGAAGGAAGGAAGGAGAAGGAAGGAGAAACAGGATTACGGAGACTAAGTAATGTCCTTAAAAGTCTCCTCCTGCAATTTTTTACTTGAGTGAGACTTATCAAGACCCCTCTCCCAAACATCTACTCCCAAGACACAGGCACATGGAGAAGAGAGACTGCCAACTGTAAATCACTGCCTGTTAAGCAGAAGAAAATATTGGTGGGAACGCAGGGGAATTCTTATTTACAAGATTAGGGAGAAAGAAGAGATTCCTATTTGGAAAGGGGGCTATTCTAAAAACCGCTGATCAAAAGCAAAGGCCGTGGGGTGACATTTTAAGAGATTAGAGGGGAAACTTAGAACCCCAGGATAAGGAGTGGGAATATAAGACTTTTCAGGAGGAGCATAATCCATGACTACTAATTTAGGGTGGGGGAGGGTTGATCAGAAGAGAGACGGACTAGAGCGGGGGGGGGGGATTTGTAGCTTTCGGCCACCATTTGTGTGTTAAGGGCAATAGGGAATTTCTTAAAGGAGTGTGTGGGGGTATGCCTCCAATTTGAAAACAGCTTCTCCAATGGGACCCCTGCCCCCACGTCTTCTTGCTGCCTACTAAGACCCCCTCCTTTCCTGCTGTCCACTTCTCAATCCTGAGAACCCCTCCTTTCACTCCAGCCCTCTCCCACTCCAAATTTCTCCCCCTCCAGCCCATCTCTCGCCTTCATTCACAAGCAGGACGGGGGGGGGGGAGGGAAAGCTGCACATCGAGGCACCCCTCCTGCCACTGCCGGCCTTCTGCGGCTCAGCCAAAGGGACAGCTGGGCTGGGGGCGATATCTGACAGCCCCAGAAAGGATCACCCCAAATCTTCTCCCTCTCCCTCCCCCCGCAACCCCCCCGTCTCCTTTGCCAACCCACGTCGTTCTCCCATCTCTCGCTTTCCCCGGGCAACCACAAAGCCCCACCGGGTCGCTTTCCCCCGTTTTCCCCTCAGCGCTCGCCCGGGCCAAGCCGTGACGCAGGAAAGGGGAGCTGTGCCTTGTCGTGGCGAGGGGGTGCCCCTTCCCCATACCTCTCCCTTTGTGTCTGGCTGCTCCTCCTCGGTGCGGCTGGGCCTGGCCACTCGTGTGTCTCTCGCAGGGAGAGAAGCGGAAGTGCTGCAACAGCAACTATTAAACAGGCAATGGCTTCCCTGCCTGGCTCAGCCCCCCCTCCCCCCCCGCCAAGCAGGGAGGGCATCCAGCCAGCCGGTGCCACATACATTACTGCATACACACACGCACCACGTACTACTTTCCAATCGGAGGGGGTCGGTACATAAACAGGCACCTACCACCCCATTCAAAGAGTGCTTCCCCTGGGGCATGACTTCAGGTCGCCCCTATTCACAAACTGCACCCTAAAGATTTTTAGATGAACAACGAGGAAAAGGGGGTAGACACCCCCACCCCCCATGCTTGTGAGGCGAATCTCTCCTTGCCTGAAGCAAGCTGTGTAAACACTCCACACCTTGACAGGGCACTCTTCAGAGGACTTTAAAAATAATAATGATAATGACAACAGCAGCATGAATAATAAATGAGAGATGTGCTTTCTACAAAGAAAAGTGTCTGACAAGGAAGACAAGCGGAGGCCCCCACCCCACACTCAACATTCCTACCAGTTGGGCTTTTCTTCCTCTTACCTGTATAGACTTCAGAGCATAAAACGTAAGGGGAGGAGAAAGTGTCCAAGTAACAACTTGTACGCAATATTGGTAAGTGTGTCAGATTTAAAAATTACCCTTTTCATTTACTTTCCTTCACAGGCAGCCCCCCTGCTCCCTGCTTTGGAGGCAACAGGCCTGCTCTCTGGGACTATCTTCCCCTCCAGGGATTTGACTTGTACAAACTTTGCAGTAGGAGAAACATCCTCTTCTCCATGGCTGTATCACTTGAAACTCATATTCTTCTTTTGGCTCACTTAATCTGCAACTTTAACTGCACACCTGCCTTTTTTGTGTACTTTAAATAAGGCAATCAGTAACCATTTTTCTTCCTGGTTGTTAAAACAATGCAGAAATATCATTAAGAAATTGTAGTCACAATCCAGCCAGAGGTGTTGATGGCAAGCTATGAATTCTGGAACCGTTGCATTAAAAAAAATGAAATTGCTTGATTGAGTAAGGGTATGTTTAAAATGTTAAAAGCATGACATCTTAGTAAAATGTTTATTAACATCCACATCATCTCATTTTCCTCACTTGGCTTTGATCTCCTCAGATGTACCATCCTTTAGTGCTGACTCCCATTGCTTCTTTGGGTAACATCATTACCTTACAATGGGGAACTCTGTGATGTCATAGATCCTATTCTGGGATTTTTATGAACATACCTGAAATTGTCAACAGACTGAAACAAAATCCAGTCTTATTTCAGATTTATGACTGAGAAATCTATGAGTCAATTTTTTTTTCATTTGTTTTCTTGTCTAAACTGTTACACTGATGTGCTGCTGTGTAAGAGACAAGCTATGTGATAGTATACTAATTAGAATTATAAATGGCAGAAATTCCTCACATATGGGCAGGCACAACTTTGTAGTTGGTGAAGGAAGGAAGCACTGGCTTTGCCCTTCTTTCTACTTACTGTTTACTTACTTCTGAGTAGACATGAATAGGATTGAGCTGCTAATGTGGCCTAGAATGGGAAAGGCCATTCAGAAGGCATGCCAGCGAGAAACAAAATTGGGTGGATGAATCCAACTGGACAGTCCTTTTCTTTCCTTAAGTGTTTTTGGTTGTGGAAAACAAAAACTACATAAAATCCTGATTCAACACTGGGGTCCGAGCTGAAGTAAGTTGGAATATCCTGAATTGCAGAAAATGTATTGTGCTCACAGCAAGCCACCGGCATTTTCAATTTCACCTCTTTAGCATCCTAGAATCCTAGAACTGGAAAGAATCATTTAGGTCATCAGGTTCAACCCCTTGCTCAGTGTAGGAATCCAATTTAAAGCAACTCAGACAGTTGGCTGCCTTGCTTCCTGTGAACATACTCAATGATGGAAACCCCACCATCTCTCTGGTAATTGGTTCTACTGTGAAACTGCTCACTGTTAGGAAGTTTTTTCTAACATCCATTTAGAATTTGCCTTCATATTGAGGAGGCACCACATAGTTAAGAAAAGCAACACTGCTCTACCCTGTGTGCATGCATTGGGGGTAGAGAAGTCAGCACTCCAAATGGGTTTTAAATACTTGCTTGATTTGATTCACTGCAATATTTCTTTCATATGGAGTCAAGCTGTTTCCCTCAGCCCACCCCTATTAAACCAGAAGGCTGATCTGACTCTGGAAAAGAGAAAACATTTAAAGAAGTGATATCTAACAATGCTGTAAATTTCAGACCTACTGTAAATATGACAATGGGGAGGGAAAGCCCTCGTGAGCTAGTGTTTCAATTCCTGAACTGATGTGCAGCAGCAAGGAATTGTAGCCAATCCTTCTTGCACATTTTTTTTCTGTTATATTACTCACATTTTAAGATCAAAAGAGATTGGTTTTAGAACAATCTGCTGTTCATTTTCAAGGCAGGATTTTCAAGTGCATTATTCAAAAGTTTGGTTTGTTGGTTAAATAAATAAATACCTCTTGTATTTCTTGGTTTTGGGGCTATTATATCTATTGACTTGCATATAAATATCATTGAATGCAGTGAAACTTCCTTCTGAGTGAATATGTATAAAATTGTGCAATTAAAATGTATTTTAGTTTTGCTTCATTTATACTTTATTTCTATTTATTTTTTGCAATTTAATAGGGTTGAAATGATATAAGAAAAGTTCTAGATGTGCCTCAGTGATCCAGGATACCTAGAAAGTGACACTTGTCTTTTTATATCTAGATCAGGCTCGTATAACTTGTTGAGGGGAAAGGGCCATATTGATAAATTAAAAATCCTTGTGGGCTGCAAAGTAGTACCTGGAGTTCTGATCAGTTGTTCTGCAGTTAATGGAGTGGCAGAAACACTGGAGCTGGCAGTGGTGGCTGTAAATCTACTACTTTAAAAAAAAAAAATCAGCAGGCTGTACAAGGCTGCTTGGTGAGCCACATGTTGTGCAGGCCTAATCTAGATGATGATGACTGGTCTGGAAAAGTTACTCCCTGTTTGTGTTTTTGTGATGGAACGTGTTCCTGAAGGAGGGGGTGATGTGGTGGATTCTGGCGCTGCTGCTGGTTCCCAGGGGGGGAATGCATTCCATCTCAGTTTTTGAAATACTTCATTTCTGTCAATGGTTTTCTGAGATAGGCATAATTGGTTTCTTTTAAACTAGAGGTTTGCCAATATAATTAGTGTTCCAGAATAGATTCCAGAATCTATTCCTTCAAAGGTCCTTAGATTGAATTATAATCCTTTAGGTTGCAAATCTGAGAAGCTGATGCTTATTTACATGTTTTCATTCAAGATATTTGCATTAATGCATGCATATTAAGAATGTGTATGTGTGTCATACTATTATGATATACACGTGGGACTGCGTGTTGTGTATTCTCAGCCTCATGAATAAGCTGAAGTTATCCTGTTCAGGATACATGGGGAAGGAGGGAGTTTCAGGGAAGACAAAAAGAAAACAAACATGTTTTCATTTCCATTAATGTGCTACAGAATAGCTTTAGAGGCTTCCAGCCTGGAAGTACATCATAATATTGCTATATATTGTCTGAGGTGGTATGGGAGTAGGAAATGGGTTGTGGAATTGAGATGGGAGATTCTGGGGAGAGAAACATGGTAGGGAAAGCATGCTGAGCATGGTTTCTGGAATTCTTTCCAACCTTTTAAGAGCAGCTCCACTCTAGATCACCTGACTAATGGAGGGGGCTAAAGAATGGAGCAACTGGCAGCATTCTGAGCCACTGCCCAACGGCTTCTTCCCTAGAGATGCATTGGGAATATGCTTTTAGATTTTTTTCTCTACAGCCCCAGCTGGATCTGACCCATTTTTTAACTCAAGCTTTCTTTTGCTGGTTTATCCCAGCATACCGGATTTGCTCCCCTTCTGTTCTCATTTTGGAGTTATCATGTGAATGGATGGTCAGCTAGAGATCTCAGCCCCTTTACATAATTTCTAAGATTTCACTAGAATTAATAACAAGGTAGGAAAAGCATGCAGGGCATGGCTTCTGGAATTCTTTCCAACTCCTTTAGCAGGAGTGGCCTTAGGAAGCATCTGTATTTTCTTCACTGTTATGAAGTACCATGATGTGTGTCTGCTTTACCCTTGTGTTGTCTCTCTGTGTTTGTGGGAAGCATAAGACAACCTGCATATGTTCCATGAAAGGAGGAAACAGGAGGGAGGACTTAGAATGAAGCAGTAGGTAGCTTTCTGAGCAGCTGCCCGGTTGCCTTTCTGTAGGGAAGTATGAAGGGATTTTTTTTCTGAAATGTTTTTTGTTGCTTCTCCCACCATACCAAATTCGTCCCTACTCTGTTCAGTTTTTGGAGAGGCATCTTGCTGACAGACAGCAAGACAAATGTCCTGAGCCTCTTTCAACATTTCAACATTCTGCTGGTTTGGAAAGAAGAAAAAGGAGTCCTCTTGAAATTATATGTGAAGACTATGGCGTGATTGTCATTCCTTCTTCTCAAATTTAAACCTTTATACTGATTGTACTTTGCATCCCTTCATGAAGTGGATGGCGTCTCAATACATGTTATTGGTAATATCAAGTGCATGATGTTTTTGGACACCTGTTACCAGAGTATATAAATGGGAGGGTGCTATTGGCTCATGTCCTGCTCAAGCTTTCATAGTCTGATTAGCCATGGTGGGAACAGGCTCATTTTGCAGATTTGGCCTAGAGTTTTATCTCCTGGAAGCACCACAAGAGTCCACAGCTCTACCCAGAAGGTTAGGGACTAGATTAGAGGTAGCAAATTTAGACATTCTTTTAGATTCCTGCATGTGTTTTAGGTGGACACTCTTTCACTGTGTTAAGAAGAGCAGGGCATAGTGGCAAATGCTGTCCCCCTTGTCCTTTCTTTATCTGTGCTTCTTCTAAATTTGGAGATGTGTGACCTTCTGATGCAGGTGATGTATGGACTCCTCTGATGTGATTTTGAACCTTGATTGTGCTGGGCATGAGAAGAAAGTTTCACACTGGAGACGTTTGCCATCCTCCTCAAGAAGAGATCTAAATGAAGGAGTGGCCTGAGAGCTTGCCCACTTTTTTTTTCTTTAGGTGTCTAATTGCTGGTGAGAAAAAACCAGGACATGAGCCAATAGCATCCTCCCATTTATATACTCTGGTAACAGGTGTTATAATGAACAATGAATCAAGGAGAAAACTGTAGAAACAGCTTCCAGCTGGCCTAGCATTATCATTATAGACAAGGCAATTAATTTTTCATATTCTAGGTTTTCATCTACAAAATGGAAAACCAAAAGTGATGTAGTAATTAAGTTTTGATTAGGAGTGGGGAGACACAGGTTCTAGTTTGTCCTCAGCCTTGGAAGTTCATTAGGTCACTCGGTCTTTCTCTCCTAGCTCAACCTACCTCACAGTGTTGTTGTAGCCAAATTAGTATGAGCGAGTGGTATGTATGCTGCCATAAGTGGGAAAGGAAGGATACAAATACATAAAATAAATCTGTGACTCTGAAGTTGTCTTGATATTATCTGGCAGGCATTTGGAATCCATAGTACAAGCATTTTTTAACTTTATTACCTTTATGCTCAATGAAGATGCATTGTTCCATTTGTTTTCTTCCATGTGTAATAACACTTTTCCTTTGTTTTTGATTTGCATGTTGATGGAAGCTCCTGTTTCCTACATATTAGTGAAGCAAACAGGTGATACTATGCTTGCAAAGGATTTGATCACAACTTTCAAAACTAAGAAACTATCCAAGTGAGTTTTTGATTTTTTGGTTTTTTGCTTGTTGTTTCTTTGTTGGTACAGAATCCAAAAAATTATTCAGCTAAATGCCTGAACTAGATAATAGAAACCTACCTTTCTGTTAATAGTGTAGTTGTCTTTACTGTAACTTACCGTATTTCCTACTCAACTCATTCAAGGCACAGAGGTTTTAAATATCCAGAAACTAATATGAGATGTAGATTCAAAGAATCATAATTATTCTTTGATAACGTGATCCCCAGTTATTTTACTCCTACATCACTATTTCCTGTGGACCAGAATTGGTAACCCTCATCATATTTTCTTATTATCCCTATATCTACCAAAGCCATGCCATCATGAATTAGTTAAACTTTCAGCTTCTACATCCTTTGTTCTATCTATACCTAATATTGTAACAGGTGCTCAGTGGTCTTTTACAACTGCAGTATAGTTTGTTTACCAGTTTAGCTGTACTGTAACAAATTAAGGCCTATTTACACAACACAGTTATATTGGTTTGAATTAGAAATAAATCTCATTTTCACAGTACTTCTTTAAAATGCAAGAAATTGTAATCTTGTAAAGATAAAAATACTTTCTAAGTACTTTAAGTCCTTCCACGGAATTATGATTCCAGAGGAAACAATGCAAATTAAGGTATTCTGAAACTATTTGTAATGCAAACATGCCCTCTTAAGCTCTTTGCACTGCAATACTATACAAGTATAGTAGATTTGTACGAAGTACCCAGAAGAAAGGTCCAGTGTATTTAATGGGTTCACACAACATAAATATTTTCACATAAATATATATTTGGTTTATGGTTCGGATAATCATGAAAACTGAGAAATGTGGGTTAATTTAATAAAGCCTGGTTAGTTAACCATTGCCAAACATACTGTAGGAATAGAACTCCCATCTGTCCACTTTTTTATCATAGCATCCTAAATCATGGTACATTTTTTCTTCGGTGAAGTCAATAGTCCAATAAATAGGAAATCCTACAGCACTGAAATGACTTCAACTCCATTCAATTGATCAGTTCTACTGCTTTGGATGAAAAATATTGATCTTTTCAACTACTGAGCCTTACTTTAGATGGAGCTTCTTTCATGTGTGAGGCATTGGGTTCCCATTGTCCTCTGAGCTGCATATTACTAATGGCATGGTTGCAACTATACTACAAAATTGTAAATTTGCTCCTGTGCACTGCACTGTGATTCTACATGTATCTCTTTCATCTGTCTTTTAGTGCTAGCACTAACAATAAATTTAAGGTGGATTGTGGCATTGGTACTGGGGACATGTGACTACTGGTTGTTCCTTGTGGTTTGATCAATTTCAAAAGGTGATGCTTAAATTACTGCCAGAAGGAGCTTCAGGAACTGAAGATCTCTACACCCAGGGATTTGCTGAGCATAAAAGGGCAGATGAAGGGAACCAGCATTTTCCCTCTTAATTTGTTGCAACAAGGTTGTGAATCAGGGCTCTGATCTTAAAAGTATAGAGGAAAAATTGTTTACATTAACCCAGTACTATCAAAGGAGATACTTATTTGTAATTGCATTAACGTTAATCAAAAAAGGTTGTTTTGATTTATAAGGAGGAAAAGTCCACTGTATTTGCAGATAGGCACTGGATGGCTGGATATAGCTGCTGTCAATTTTTCAGAATGCCCTGAAATAAGGCTAAAGTGGAAAAATTGGAATAGTCTTTGCTTTGTGAGGCACGTTCCGGCTAATCAGCAACTTGCCTCTAGCTGAGGCAGTCCCAGATCCACCAGCGTAAATATGAAAGTACTTCCCCCCTTTTAAAGATCATATTGAGCTGAAGCTTTCCATCTCCTTTTGGATCATTAGCACTGACCTTTGGACCACAGCGTACAAGTGTCAGAAGCACAGTAAGAGCCACTCATATATGCTGGTCTCTCTGAATTCACAGAGGGGCAAAAATTTACTGAATCTGTCTTGAATTTAGGAGTACACCATTTAAGCCACGAGTTTACAACCCTTGTACATTTGAGTAAAAAGGCAGAGTATACATAGATAGATAAATCAATAACAATGCAGGCCCAAGTTACATGTGATCTTTAAAAGCTTTGGAGGTGGCCCTCAGAGGCCTCTCCAAAAGTTACTACATAGTTGATGGGACTGAATGTTAATGTTATATTAAATATACTTGATTTAATTGTAATTAAGCTTTTTGATTCTTTGGTCGTTCTTCACTTACGTTTTTGACCTCACTTACCTACTTTCTGAATGTGGCTATTAGCGTTTCACTCAAAAGCCAAGTGTGGCTCTCAGCAATCCCCCCAAATTGTGCACACCTCTGATTTAATCCATGAAAGGGTGGTAGGAAAAAAATTAAGTTATGCCATCCATAAACATTTTTCAGGCTGATCTGAGCTTTACATTTGAAATAAAGAGAGCAAAAAAAGGGATTTAAAACATCTGTCAATATGCTGAAAAAAATAGATTTCTTGGAACAATTTTCTACTGTGTCCACTAACAGTTTTATTTGACTTTTGTCAGAGTGAGGCAGAAAAGAGGCTGAGGAATCCAAGCATCTTTCTTTGTATATCTGCAAAATCAACATAAGGAGGAGAGTGTGAGTTCAGCAAAGTGATGTACAAGGCATGATTACTAACACACACAACATTTTATTCCATCCTTCATCCAGGCTTTATGCACACAAAATACTGGGTTGTACATCACAGAGCTATTATTTCTGTAACTATGTTGAGGATGCATAGGTAAACCCAAAAGAAGAATATAAGGTGTTCTTGTATGAATACATTTCTTTGCCAAATCTCCTAAGCTTTACTCGTTTACCCCAAATAGTCTACAATTTGTCCTTCACTGTACTCCTTTTGTTAAAATGCCCAGCAAATCATGGTTTGCATGCACTCTTCAAATGGTGTCTTCACCATTGCCAGTCCTTATGGTTTAACTTTTTGGCAGTAACGATCATGATTTTACATTTACACAAGCAGTTGAGGAACACAGTGACCACATTCAGCCCACAAGATGCTCTTATTTCATTAATAGTTGTGCAGAAGACTGCATTCTACTCAGTGCCACTTTTCATGTGACAGGAGAAATAGTGGATGCAATTGCAAAATCAAAATCAGTTACCAGATATATTCAGTTGATGTGAGGAAAGATCTGTTGTAGGGTAAATCCAGCTACAGCCACCAAAATGGTCTCTACATTTATGTACATAAATTGAGTATTGTGACATTGTGGTTTACAACTTCCTGAAAAATGCAGCAAGCTTAAACCCAAAAGATTGCTGTGAATCAGAATGTCACAAAATGTTTGAATGCACGATATGACATATTCCAGGCCTGAAGAAGCCGTAGCCCATGAGCCCAATTCAACCACAAGGTTCCCTATTTGCTTGCAAGTTTCTTAGAAGTTGTCTGCCTTCTTTCCCTCTCTCACACTGTTCCCTTCTTCCAAGTCCTCTTTTTCATAGGCATATAATTATTAATGTAAGAAATGCCCTAATTGCTTCACTTAATATTAACAGACTTGCTACAATATTCAGATCTTGTACCAGCTTCTGTCTTTATCTGTCCCTTCCTCTACTGTCCCTTTCTCATCTTGTTATGTAGAAGGGCTAGTCTGAATGTGAACAGATGAAGATTCTCCATCTGACTAGATTGTCTCATGACAACCACTGTCCCACAGTCTCAGCTACTCTGAGGTGTGACTTCTCTCCTGAAAAGGTAAAAGACTTTGGACCTAAGAGCAAGAATAAAAGTTGAGAGGTCATGAATATTTCCAACTGGCTTGAGCAATAGATGCCACGTAATGTTGAGTCGCTCAGATGAAGCTGGTTATTAATGTTCATTTAATCGGGCTTAAAATCTGATTTTAATAACAGAATGGCTGTATTTGCACCACAGATTTTTTTAATGGTTAACTTATCATTTATTCAATTAACCCCATTGCCTGACTTCACAGTATGCTCTAACTAACCTCATGGACTGCTAAACTGTGATTGGCTGGTTTGTGATTTAGAGTACTGTGTGAAAACAACCCATGTGGTCTTGTTAATTCTTCTATATTCCTCAGCTGGATTTGATACGGTTAATGAAATTCTTTTGGAAGGGTGCTAGGAATTTGGGCACAAAATTTTGCTGAAATATTGCTTAGAGATGGTGATTAATTGAATGCGATAAATTAAAATTTTCTCCCCCAAATGACAGAGGTACTTTTAAGATATGGTTCATGTGTCTAGGATCTAGTGACAGTAAACTTGCTCTGGAAAGGAAACTTGCTTTGATTGCAACCTATTCCCTCATTTTTATGCTCTGAATGGTACAGAAGTAGCCACTTTTCAGACCTAGGCATTTGAGCCTACTTTCTGAGTTCTCTTGAGAACTCCTCTGGCCTGACTATTTCTTCTGAAGGCTCTCAAATGGAGCTACCTGAGCCAGGAGTACTCTCTGGACATGACGAATCAGAAACATATGTGATGTGTGCATGGTACCCATCTACTACCCTTTCCAGTCTGCTTCTAGGGAACAGGTGTATTCTGCTTCAGATGCAGCCTCTGTCAGTTTTAGTGCCAGCTAATTACATCAAAATTCACACTACTGTGCCATAAACCTGATTACAGAGACAGAGGACCCAGAGAGTAGTAAGAGGTCAGCCTAGATTTGAATGTTATTCCATGGGCAAGTTTCAAGAGGACATCCAAGGGTCACAGCATACAAGGTTTCCAAGGCTGTCAGGCAGCAGAACTATTACATGTTTGGAGTTGGAACACAGACATTCTCCCTAGTACTGAAGGCATTTGAGTTTTCAAAACCTCATCTAAGGTTTACTAGATATATCTTTAAATAGTGCCTATCCTTGAGGAGAGTTTACTCATGAGGAGTCATGTTTCTAGTCTCCAGAAAAGTAATTTGTCTGGATACTGATAATCTATACATTCTTGACACCCATAATCCTTAAGACTAAATGAAACCTCAGCTTCCTTCTTACAGTCAGATAGCGGTTCTCAGCATCCTAAGAAGGTAGGTCTGAGAATGTATTTCTAAAACAAATCAGGATGTTTTGGAGTACTTGACTTCCCATGATCTTTCAGATCTTCTTTCAGGATAATGGGTGGAATTCCTGCTACAGGACCAAATTTAAAATGCAGAGCTTCTAATTTATTCACCTATTTCACTTGAGGCCCAAGTGATTTTAACTGCCCAGAGCATCTTTTACCTGATAAAACTGGTGTAGAACTTCTAACTCTCTTGGGCAGGAAGAGTGTGTCACTAGTTATTCATGCCCTGGGATTGGTCTGTGGAGTCCCCTCTAGTTACATTTGGTTTTATCATTGAGTATATTGTTTTCCTAGTTGGTTTTTATTTCCTTTTATATGTACTGGGATTTTTTAATTAGTGAGCCACCCATAATTATTAATAATTAATAATTACATTATTAGTAAATTGTTTTGTCCTTAGGAATGAAGACATTAGAATCAAGAGTATAGGCAATACATGCACCAGTGCTTGTTTTCATACACTGCATAGGAAAGTCAGGAAAATATTCTTCTTTATATTTGTCTTACAAACTAATTATACATGCTGTAGCTGGACCCAGTGGCCATTTTTAAAAAAAATCACAGTAAATGGAAAAATCCAGCCGATTACAATGTCTTGTTATAAAATCAATCCAACTGAGCTGAAATCAGGCAAAATTTGTTTAACTTCTACCCATTCGTATGTCTTTTGAGAAAAAAAAATTAAAAATGGTCTGGGCTTCTATGTAAGATTGCTTAATATTTGCGATTATATGTATACTACTGTGAAGTTCCAAGAAGAAAAGCTTTTTTATCCCTTCTGATCCAAACATTTGAGAAATTGCTGTTTTTGCATTTCTAGATAAACTTTCCAGTGGAAAAGACTAAGGAAATGCATGTAGAGAGGTGTTTTTTTTTTTGAGCCATGCTTTTCAATCCAGTTTCTTTTAGAGAGACTTGAACCTTCTGCTGCAAATCAATATATAGTGCACTTTAAAGACAAAAATAATTATTTGGGGGGCTGAACCTTAAATGTGTGGCCTGAAAATTCTGTGTAGATGTAAAGTTCAAAAGTTGTACTCCTGGCTAAAGAAGAGCCAGATATGCGAAGAGTAGCTTTCCTATCCAAACCAGCTGAATCACAATTTCTTAATATTGAATATTTAAATATTTGTATGGTAGATTTTATTTAAAACATACAATTAACTATCCCCATTTAAGGATAAAAACAGTAGCTTCCATAATCAGTGATACAGCTGAGTAAAAGTGGTCAAGTTGACAGGCAACAAACGAGCCAAGGAAGATCTGTGTGTGGTGGCAGAATGCCATCACAAAGGTTGCAAGATAGATTTCCTAGAGAGGAAGTGACAAAGTCCTTTTTAAATAGAAAAAAAGAGAAAAGAAACAAAAAAGCCCCACCTTCCAACAACCAGCTGCTTAGGAGAAAACAAAGAGGGAGGTCTGGAATCAGGCCTGCTTGTTCCCCTGCCAAACACTGAAATGTGGCTTTTCAAAATGGGTTATTGCACACAGCCCCAGCTGTTCAGTGCCTGCTGCTCTGCATGGAAGCCTGTCTTAATCGTCAAGATGCTGCAAAAGTCTTTTTCTGATGTTACTACAGATTAACATAGCTGCTCTTCCAGATGTCATAGAAATTTGCCTGAATTGTTGCCCATGATCAGGACTTCAAGAATCCAGATGACCATTAGATGGCAGCAAGGAGTTAGAATTTTTTCTTTGCTGGCATCTGGCTGTTATCTGAGCCTTTGCATCCCACAAACAGAAGCTGCCCATGCAACTGGAATCAGCCAAAATGTGTTGGGATGTTGTGTTTCCTTGCATGTGCATAAAATGTGTGACATCACTGAACAGACTTTAAACAAAGAAGTCCATTCCATAAAGCTCACGTGCTAAGAACTATGTGGATGGGCAGGTTTATTTATCACAAGCACTTGTGTCTAAACTGAAAATACTGTACTTAAATTGATTTTGTCTTTGCTTCTTCCATTCTAGATACCAATTCTGTCCCTTCTTTGGGGTTAGTATATGATCCAGGCCCTATTCTGTGCACCTGCCAATCCCAATGAAGCTGGGCAAGATCTCCCACACCACCTGTGGTCTATGCAGCTGCAGTAAATATCAGAGGGATTGCTGTGATAAACTTATGCAACAAAACAAAAAATAGTATTGTGGCAGCTGAATGATGGACAGCTTTATTACCGAATAACTGGATCAAAGTTCACTTGACCACTGGAAAGTGTAATAGAACTTTGACTTGAGGTTTAGGGGTATAAAATTGGGCAAGTGGGGGCAAAAATCCCCAATACTCCTTGTCACAGTAGTTCTTCTGGCTTCCCAAAAATGTTACATGGATGGTCCTGTTGAACTGTATAGGCTAGTCTTTCTCAACTTTTTGACCCTGGAAGAACGCTTGAAATATTTTTCAGGCCTCGGAGAACCCCTGCACATTCAGGCTCACATATAGGCCAGAAGTTACAAAATTATTATATTTGTTTCATGGGTAGGCCTGTATATATGCATTAACAGTGTTTTTAAACAAAAAATAAAGAATGAAACTTACCTCTTTAATTGGAAGTTGCCTGAATTTGAAATACTTTTTTAAATAAATTGTGATCTCCCAGGGAACCACGAGTGACCTCTCACAGGACCATAGGGTTCCATGGAACCCTGATTGAGAAACCCTGGTATAGGCTGTGGTGCACAGGGAAAGGAGGAGGAGTTGAAAACTGGGCAGAGTCATTTTTCACCCACAGAGCTCTGTTCTCAAAAGATGGCACCCACCAATCTTGGGCAATCCCTCCCTCCTCTTCAGCACCCATGCCATAACTTGCCCATATATCATTCTCTGTCCCCATTCTCTGGGTAGTATTTTCAAGGCAGAGGATGGAGAGAATGCCATCAGAGGAGTCTGCAGGGGGTTAGTAAAGGAAAGATGGTGACTGCCATGTATGACACACATGTAAAAATGGGGTGGAGCTTCGTTTGAATGGTCAGAGCTGCCATGTTGACTTTTCTTTTTACATCTTCCCACCTTTTTTTTTTAATCGTATGGCATAGGAGTTTGGTGTTCTGTCATGGTGACCACGGATGTCAACCGGTGGGAAATCCTTGGCTGCTGGACCTCACAAGGATTTCCCACCGGTTGACATCCGTGGTCACCATAACAGAACAGGTTGGGGAACTAATTTCTCACTGCTCAGTTGCATGCATTTACATCTGTAAAGTAGATTCTAACTGAGAACTCCCTGGGACCCTGACTTTGATTTACCTTGTAAAAGGAACAACTGAATGTGTTAAGAAGCTAGAATATAACAATTCACTCAATCATTGCAGAGGCATCTACTGCAAATATTTCCTAACACGTCATCCTTATCTGTGGCGCCAGAAGTGCATTGTCTATAGACTCACATGCTGTCTGCCAAATGAAAATGCTGTGTATAAAACTATATACTCATTCTCTGAATTGTATTTTATGATATGGACACTTTTGTTTGTTTACATAGTTTGTTTAAAAGGTCATATTATTGAGCCAAATTATTGGAAAACTAGATACTGTTTATTTTATAGTTTGACCTTTATCTATATGTTGTTGTTCAGTTGTTAAGTCATGTCCGACTTTTCGTGACCCCATGGACCGTATATCTATATAACTATATATAAATCTACAACTGTTTTGTAAAAACAAAACAATCCAATAATTAAGAAAGAAATACAGAAGGAATTCTTGGCTCATAGAATAGATATATGAAACACTGTGATTATGGTGTAGTAAAGGTAAAGGTTTCCCTTGACATTAAGTCCAGTTGTGTCCGACTCTAGGGGGCGGTGCTTATCTCCATTTCAAAGCCGAAGAGCCGGCGTTTGTCCGTAGACACTTCCGTGGTCATGTGGCCGGCATGACTACACGGAATGCCGTTACCTGCCCGCCGAAGCGGTACCTATTCATCTACTCACATTGGCATGTTTTCGAACTGCTAGGTTGGCAGGAGCTGGGACTAGCAATGGGAGCTCACCCCGTCACACGATTCGAACCACCAACCTTCCAATCGGCAAGCTCAGCAGCTCAGCGGTTTAACCTGCAGCGCCACTGCGTCCCTGATTATGGTGTAGTTTTCTTCAATTTTAATTTAAAAAAAACCATTTAAGATTAAACAAACTGTTTGAGGTTTAAGGAGGCATTCACATTCAAATTCAGTTGACATGATTTAAATTCACTTTCCCTGCAGTGACTCGAAGGCCATAGTCTAATTGTACAAACAGTGCAGTCCTGTGCCAGTTTCAGCGGAGGAATGTTCCACCCTGCTCAAAAGGGCTTATTCTGTAGAACAGGAGCTGGCAGTGTAGTTCCTGGGGCACCAAGGCACCTGCAACATCCTATGTATTGGGCTCTTGACATTCAGTTGAAATAAAACTTTTAAAAATTAAGAAATCGCCAAAATCACTGTCAAGAGGTTTCAGGTAAAACTGACAAAGTTGTGTGAGATTTTGAGGGGTGAGATAACTGAACACTTTCTAGGTTTGTCAATTTCATAAGAGTTTGGCTATTTGTTTTAAATTATTGTTATTACTACTATTATTAGAACTACTACTGTTTCATATTTGCATCAGTGCACAAGAAAAAGCTTCCCAAAGCCAACATACTCCAGAAGTATTGAATTACACCATCCATCCTAGCTAGATAGCAGAGCATGGCAGGGGTGGAGAGGGTGATGGCCAATGTAGATCTACATATCTAAACATGCCAAGGAAGTGGGGGTGGAGGGGAGGCTGGCTTAGGAAATGTATTAAGCCTTGCAGCCTTTTGAAGGAATAGATTCCTTCCAATTCAGTAAGTAAACATTGCATTGCAGGAAAGTGGGCACTATATAGATAAGAAGTAAGATACCTAGATAAGTAAACATTTCACTGCAGTGTTAAGAGCATTGGCATTAGCACCTCTTTCCAAGGCAGAGTTCTTCAGGAGACCAGCCTGGCTTGGCAATTCAAACATTAGATGGTGCCAGTTCCTTTTGTCATCTCAAACCATGGAAACTCAAGAGCATTATCCCCAGAGGCTTTGCTTTCTCATGGGATGGCATTCATAATGATGGATGGCTGAACTCAGCTCGATGCTGTCCAAAAATCATGTCCACATCATTTAGTTGGTCGATTGTTTGCAAAATTTCTAATTGGCTTGTTCTTGAGTCGTCTGCACTGTTACTTAAAAGCATTAAACATTTCTAAAGACATTTAATAAGAGCACAACAATACTAAAATATTTATTTTGTTCCTTCAATTTACATCCTGCTTCTCCTCCAGGAACTCAGGGCAGCTCACATGGGTATCTCCTTTCATTTTATTCCCATAACAACAACCTTGTGATGTAGGTTGGGCTGAGAGGGAATGCCTGGGCCAAAGCCAGCCAGTGAGCTTCCAAGTTGAAGGCAGACACAAGACTTCTTCTGGCACGGAGAGTCCATGCTGGGCTGGAGCCTGGGGGAGGGAGCTTTGTTGCCTGCCCTGAGCTATTTATTACAGCTCTTGGAATTGCAAGTGTAAGTCCAATGGCAGTTCAAAGATGCTTGGGGACAAGAAAGGATGCTTTTAACTGTATGCAGTTGCCTATCTACAGTTGGCAGGGCAACAGGGACTGTCAGGATCGCAGAGAGATTGTCAGGGAGCCAAAGCAGCAGTTCTCCGTTAACAGGGTAAGAGAAGTGCCATGAACCGGTGCTGGAAATGATTATGTAGGCATGTTCTCAGCTTTGTTTTTGCAGCTGGCCATTGTTTCCTGCCATATAGTTTCCAAATGGAGTCTGGAGTGGCTAAAGCTCAGGAGAATATGTGCCTTGCAGAAAGGAAGCTGCAGGTTCAAATCTCTGAACCTCCAGGCAGGAAAAGCTAAGAGAAGCTTTTACCCAAAATTTCAATGGCCCAACGAGCTGGTTTAGGGTTAGGTAGCTCTTTGTATTTAGGGATAGCACATTCTAGTATTGATAAATGTAGAGGGGACACTTTCTTTTATCTGGATGCATTATATATGGGCATGTTTCTGAAAGGAAAGAAAAGGAAACATTACTTTTATATTCTTGGTATATTTTGCTCTTTGGATGTCTACCCCTCTTTCATATTTCACAAGAAAAGAAGCAGGAACTTGATTTTAGGGAGATTTCTGCATTACATGTGTGTGTGTGTGTGTGTGTGAAGGAGAACAGAAAGTTGTCTTACACCAAGTAGATTGTCCATATGGTCCATTAATATATTAGAGATTAAAAAACCTCTTTAGGGAAAAAAAAGAGAAGAAAAAAATTAAACAGACTTAAAAAATTAGATTAAAAAAACTTTCTAGGGAAAAGAGAAGAAAGTCTTCTCCACATCATTTTTACCTGGTCATTTTAACGTGGCATATCTAGAACTGAATCTGAGGGCTTTGGCATGCATGACATACACTTACCATTAGGGCTTGAAGCAAGTTATATCTGGCTCATAGGCAGGAGCCTCCCCATCATTTCACTCTCCATCCTTTCAAGAGTAGTTCCTCACCTGTCTGTGAGATCCTGGAAGCTGGTATCACTGATAATCACAAGATAAAATACATTGTAAGCAAAAGAAACAGAGCACATATCTATGTTACACTTAGATTATATGCAAGTTATGCATCATTTTCAATCCTTTATAGCACAAAATGTAGATCTACTGATAAAATGAATTATTATGCTCTGAATAACCATATTAAATAAAATTTTATATTTCATCTCAGTAACAAAAGCCTATAGGGACCATAGAGGCACTACCCATAATTCACCTGAAAATTCATTTCAGATTAGATATACTGCAGCTCTAGGCTCCAGAAGGTCGCTGTCCTAGGTAAGATCTGGATAGGTGAGGTCAGTTTTACTAGGTGTTTACAGCATTTTGCTAGATGGGAAATTAACAAAACAAACAACTGGTTCCTGTTTGCTGTATGTACCATGTGATGGATTTCTAAATACTAGATCACTCGTTTATATCAACTTCAGAGCCAGTTTGGTGTAGTGGTTAAGGCACCAGGCTAGAAACTAGGAGTGTGTGAGTTCTAGTCCCACCTTAGGCACAAAGTCAGCTGCGTGAGTTTCGGCCAGCCACTCTCTCAGCTCTAGGAAGGAGGCAATGGCAACCCACTTCTGAAAAGAACTTGCCAAGAAAACTTCAGGGACTAGTCCAGGCAGTTGCAGGAATCAAGACTGACTTGAAGGCACACATATCAACTCAGTTAATTTCTGGATTCAATTACCAATCAGCCTAAAACCCCCCGGAACAAGAAGAAAAAGCATTACTGAATAAAGTCAAAATATATCAGATTTTGAAATTGATATTAACTGATTGAATAATTTTGTAGCTAAATTCCTTCCATGCCCAGAACAACAACAAAAGTTAGCTGTCTTAGCTATAGGAAAAATTCTACAACCCATATTAGGGCAAACTTCTTTGTCCCCTTGTTCTCTCTCTCTCTCTCTCTCTTGTAATTTGATATGGCAGCCCAGTTTCATACCTTCAACTTTATGGTGCAGTTAAATTGATCAGAACCTTGAAAATACTTCCAGTTTGCCAAGATTTCCTTTAAACGTTTGTACTTCCTGAGAACAATAATCTGGGCTTTCTGCTAGTTTGTCAAGACAGCAGAAATAACTAAACGTTTGCCCAAAGGCTAGAGAAGCTCTTTCTTGATATTTCAGTCCCCATGTTCCAAACAGCTGTTTTTCCCCACTGCTATTAAGGGAAAGAAAACAGTCCAGAGAGAGTTTTGCCCTGTCCTTCATCAGGAGTTTTGAAACAATCATCAATGTGCTTGGCCTGAGCCAAAATATATTCCTTCCTGCCCTTTGTGAGCAAAGACAAAGGGGGCCCTAAAATATGGAGATGCAACCAGATTGTGTTCTTAGGATTGCTACCCCTGGAAATGCTAGTGAATTCAAATTCAAATTCATTCAGGATGGTGATTAATTAGGTTTCGCATTGCTGAATAAACAGAAGCATCAGAATAATGAAAGAAAAAGTCATTTTAGAGTTTAAAATATAGCAGGATCAGATGTTGTGAGTACTTGGACCGGAGACCATGAAGAAATCACAGGGCTCTATGTTAGGCTGAGAAGTTGAAAAAACATCTTGAAAGAAGTCAAGGACAAACCACTTACACGCTGTTGCCAAGAAAACTACATGGACCTGGCCTTGCAGTCACCAGGAATGGACCTCAAGTTGAGGGAGTCTTTATCTTTTACCTTGGCAGGATCTCCAGGCCATATTAAACATTACTAAACATTTGTCACAGCAAGCCTGCTTATATCAGAAAATCAATGGAGCCAGATGGATTGCTGGTCAGCTTATACCCATCCTTGTTAGCAAATGGGGAAATAGTGCAGCAAAGAGACCTGATCAAGCAGGGATGCCTGGATCTATTTCAAGCTTTCAAATCATTTCAAAAAATGACCTTGGCAAAGCTCTTCTGCATATTATTTCTCAATGCTGGAAACATATACAAAAAAATATTATTGAGTGCTAATTTAACAAGCACCTACCAAAGTCCTGATCTCTCTTGTTGAATGTGCACAAATGGCAAATGCTGTTACAGAAAAAGCAAACAGCATTTTCTCACTCTCTCTCTCTCTCTGAAAGCAAAATATGCTTGCATGTTGCAGAAGACCAAAGATGCTGGTGGGAAGGGAAAAGCAAATATTTTCAAGTTCTTTTGTAGAATACTGAAAACTTGTGAAGTATGCAAAAGGGTGTAGAAAAATAAGGCAAAATCCATTTCTTTTTAGTCATTTATTTTGTATCAGCTTTATGACAAACATTGAAGACTGGCAAGCTGCTAGCAATAATGAGCAGAATAATTTGAGAATAACTCTCAATGAATTATCAGACTCCAAAAACTGTCCAAGTCATTCTACAGTTACTTTCTTTTAACATAACAGCTTCTTAAAAACATTGAAAGCTTCTCTCATGTTTAATTACCCCAGACTATCTTTACTTCTTATGCTTGTTATTTGTACAGCCCAATTGTTCTGGAGGCAATCTGGTTGCAAAATTTGAATTTGCTTGTGAACCTTCTTTGTTGAATTAAAAAGCATAATAATAAGGAAACAGTTTTCATCTGTGTGTTGGTTTCCTGCTGTAGCTCTGGAATTTCAGCAAGTTGTACAACCCTTTCTCTGTTGAAAAAAAAGTTGCTATTTGTTATAGGAGAATCAAGGAGTTAATTAACTTTGTTATTTATTGTGTTAGTATCCCGTCATTCTTCCAGGAGAGTCATGGAACATCCAAGTTTATCATTACAGCATTTCGATAATATAGATTAGAATGTACGGTGAGCAGATATTTGAACCCATTTTCCTAGTTCAAGTTTAGTATTCTGTCCACCATACCCTATTGTTACAACTTAATCCAGCTTTCCCTAAACTGACTTTTTCCAGATGTGTTGACTACAACTATCAAATTTCCCAGCCAGCCAGCCAGCCAACATGCCCTTTGGCTGAACATTCTGGAAGTTGTAATCCAATACATTTGGAAGTACTAGGTTGGTGAAAGCTGATTAATCTTCAGCAGTTTACAATTAACTGTTTTGAATAACTTCTATATCATGCTTCAGTACAAAATTCTCAGCATACATATTAAGCAAGGTAAGGAAAATATGCAGAACATGGCTTCTGGAATTCTTTTTTATTTTCAGATCTATACTCCTTGTTATATTTTCCTTTTTACTGTGTTAGTATAGATCTTGATACTATGTGATTTCAATACAATGATATTTATATAATATACTTAAATTATGAACATTCTATTGTTTAGCTACCTTATAGCATTGGATATAAAGAAGAGGTGGAAAAAGGTGGATATTCTATCTTTATTAGTTACAGTTTAGGATATCATCGTTATAAGCATTATGATTATTTGGCTTTTTCATTCAAGGTTAAGTATAACATTGGAAAGGAAGAGGTAAAATAAGAGCATACATCAAGATATTTGTTATATAATAAAGGTTTTGGTCTTAGGCTAAATTACTTGATATTGAAATCTCCATTGTATTGTTACTTTGTGTGTGTGTGTTTCTACATGTTAATAGAAGGAAAAAAATAGATGAACAAAACAACTTCTGGAATTCTTTCCAATTCCTTAGTGGCCACAGAAGGCATCTTTTCTTCTGTGTAATGAAGTAACCAAAATGCATGTATTATTCAGTGTTAAATGCTCTGTGAGAGCAGAAGCTGCAAACACACATAATATTAATTATGAATAAGATTTGGACATCTAAATATGGATTTCAAATCCTAATCCAGAAGAATTCAGAGAAAATGCCCAAGATTTGGAGTTATCTAAAGTGAGTTTTAACCTCTCCAAATTGTTTGACCTGTAGAGGCATAATTCTATCCACCAGCATGAAACTCTTAGAAACAGACCAGTGACTTCCTTTTTTATGGCTGTTTTTTTGAATGGGAAGCACAAAACAATAGTTCATTAAGTCAGGAAAAACTGTTCCCAGGTTCTTCTATCCAAAGAGATTTATGTGCATGTGTTGTATATATTTTGAGGGAGAGAGATTTCTACTTTTTTGTTCCTAAAAACAACTACAGTTGATTATACATGATGGCTTCCCAAATACCATATAGATTAGTTTTTGTCTATTGCTCACTTGGTCTTTTCAGTGACAACTCTCTTCCATTTAAAGATGAATCACAGGGTTTCAACCTGTGGCTCTCCAGATATTGTTAGGGCTATCAGACCTTGGCTGGAAAAATCTGGAGAACCAACCAAAAAGACACTCACTTTTTGCTGACATCTAGGGATCATCCAGATTTTTCCATCCCAGACAATGGTAGTCTTAGTTTTACAACTCCCAGTAGTCCAACTCCTAACATCTGTTATCATTAGCCATGCTGTTCATGTCCAGTGACATCCTGCTCTAAAAAACCTGTATGTTTTCTTAGAAACACTGAAGGGTCAGATCTAGAGTTGTTTTACGTACTTCAGGATAACTGAGGGAAAAAAATCAGATTGTTTCCTATTTATTTTTATGGAGCTGTGATGGGGACACTCTCTTCCTTCCTAATAAGTAACTTTTTCAGTTCTTATTCAGAACTGGGTAAGATTCCCCCAACTTAGTAAATTCCAGATTATTGAACTACAACTCTCATCCCTAGACAACATTACCATCGGCCCAGCTGACAGGCTGTAATAGAAATTTCAATAAAATATACCTGCTTATAGCCCACATTTAAAATTAAAGGGCAAGAAGCACTTATCAGCCCTTCAAAGTAGGCCATGTCAGGAAACAGACTTCACAAGAAATACTGGAATTCTACTTTACTGATATAGGATATAGTAACAGAGTCCTGAAAGTCTGAAGGTATTTTCTCTCCCCCCATCTTATGCCAAAGAAAGTTAAGACAGAGTCAGTTTAAGTTTCTTTCTAACAGTTTCTTCGTATCTCTTTCCTGGGCTAATATCACATTTTGCTAACTGCTGCATTCAAGGTAAACTCTGTGGTTTTCTACAGCAACTATGGCTCCCACACAGTATCTATTTATTATTTATTGTATTTATATAATGATTTTCCTCCAAGGATCTAGATGATGTTCTCTCTCACCTATTTATCCTGTTTTGGATTATACAGCATTGGTATCCATTCCAAGTGCCTTGGCGAAGTCTCAAACTATTCTCACCATCTCAAACTGAACATGGACAAGACACAGATTTTTCTGTTCCATCTTGATGTCTCACTTCTTCTTTTTCCATTTCTCTTTCTGTTTTTACAGCTGCCAGCCTCCTTGGAGGTGGGTGACCCAGGAGCCCAAATCAGTGAAGAACTTTCTTTAAAACCTTGAATTGATAAAACCACCAAAACATGTAATTTCCTTTAATGAATGTTCATAGCATCTGCTGGTTCCTCAACACAGATGGCAAAGCAGCTGGTTCATGACCTGATTATTTCACATCTGGATTAGTGCAGCTATTTTTTGGTTAATTATAATATATCTCTCTCTACTCCCTGATCCAGGTCAGTGCTGTTTGGGTTGTTCTAGACTTTACTGATCTATCTGTATCTCCCTCTGTTACCAATCTCTACAATGTATACCAGTTTAAGTTGCTGTGTTAATTCATCAGGCACTGCATCTAGTTATAACAAAAATCTGTTTGTAGTTCATGTGCCCAACTCAGTTGTCTAGTCAAGGCTGATTGCAATAAAATAGTCACATCATGGTTTGATAGCTTTTCCCCATCTGGTGACAGTCCTCAGAAACCAACTTCTACCAGAATTACACATGGATCTCATTTTTTATTTATTTAATTTTTTGGTGCCTTTGAATTACTCTAGGTTCCTGATGATTGCCTAGATGAATTCCTGAGGTTTTATTGGCAACATTTTTGGAAGTGGTTTGCCATTTCCTTCTTCCAAAATTTAAAAAAAGCTCTAAAAAGGTTTCTTTTTTATGGGTCTTTATGAAACTGGGTATTAATTTTTTAAAAAAATATTTTAATGCAGAGTCTAATGATCGTTTTAAATGTTTATGATCCATTCAGATATCAGAGAATCTTTTTTGTTGTGATAAATGGATTATAGCAAGTTATTGTATATTTTTCATATTGTATTTGATTACTTTGTATTATTTTAGGATGTAAAAAATAATTTTTAGGATGTAGAAAATAAAGCTACTACAACAAGCCTTTCAGGCTGGTTAATTGAGAAATAATGAATAATCCCAAATCTCTTACTGAGCTTCACAGTTTGAACCTTGGACTTTTGAACCTTGGTCTCCCTAGTCTGAGTCCAAACACCCAACCAGTATGCCATCCTAACCCTCTTTAAAAATACTATACTTTAAATACTTTAGCATCCAGTAAAAAATGGGGAATGATGGAAGGCCTTTTCTACTGATCAGAGAAAGACACTAGACTCAGGAGCAAGTTTTCCTACAAATTCTAGAAGAATTAACTCAGGTAATCTGCAAGAATTATAACAAATATAAGCTGACCAAGGTATCTGAGAACCAATACTAATGCAGAAGCACAGTTTATCAATAACAGCAGAATCAGGAAGAAGTGTTCATCTCTGTCTCCACGATATTAAGAAATCACAGCCATTCCATTGAAGCAACTCCTTGAAGCCTGGTCTACAAGCAAGGAGAAAGAACAATCAAGTTGGCTAAGAATGGGAAACAGAGTTCACATAGATTTGCTAGGCAAAAGAGTGATCAAATCCAGTCTATGAGTCAAGTTAAAAACGAAGTTCAAATAGTTCAGGAAAGCAAGACAAGCTTTCGGGATACAAAGTGAGATATCACAAGAGCTGTTTCCAGCAACTTGACTAGCTTGCTGTGTGAGCTCTTATGCTCCAGGCAGATGAGCCCCACCCAAAGTTAGCTGGCGCTTCTCCCAGTAGTAACTCCTGAGGAGCCTGACCTCAGAATCTAGTGCCATTCATCTTTCAGCTTCTCCACCTAGTGGCAGTGACACTCCTAAAGATTCAGAGGTTGAGGTCTCAGTTCAGGCTTAGGAACTAGGAAAGAAGCCCAGCAAATACAAAAAGTCCCCAGACAGGTTGACCAGAGATAGTTTATGCTGAAAATAATAGAAAAAGCCACCAGCAGTACATGACTCTAAGGCAGTGTTTCTCAATCCTGAAACCTAAGGCTGGCTGAGGAATTCTGGGAGTTGAAGTCCACATATCTTAAAGTTGCCAAGGTTGAGAAACACTACTCTGAGGGATGTATGGGGTCTCATCTTGAGGGTTTTACATGTGGGAAAGTGAGGAGGAGGAAGAGTAGGAAGCATGGAGATATAAGACTTGCTTGAGGCTACATGTCTGCAGGGTCTAAAATGCTTGGCATTCTACTGCTGAAATGCCAAGGCATAGATTAGCCAGGGCTCATTTTCTTTCCAGGTTTCTGTCTTCTCACCTCTGGCACTTCAAAATGTTTCTCAGCAGACAGTGGGGGCAGAGAGGTTCAGCCCATCCTAACCAATATGGAGAGGAAGAATGTGCTGCTGAAACAGTGGAATATGTGAATACACTGTTCTTCTACACTCAGAAGAGATTCCATTAAAAATAAGTGAGGTAACACTGTCTAGGTTACTCAGTTGTATCATGTGTAGCTTGTTGACTTTTCAGTATTGCGAAGAGCAGAGATGCTAAAGGAAGAACATCAGGATTCTGCCACAGCTGAAGTAGAGAACCTGTGGATGCAGGACACACGCGTCCCCTGTCTCACTGAGTCAGAGTTATTTAAAATTTGAGGGATGCAGTAGGCAGGGATGATGCCAAGTAGGCAGAGCCATAGCATGCATATAGGGAGGGTTTAGATATTCAGATTTTACTCTTGGCAATAGGCATCCATTCCAAACAACAATTATGCCAAAATGATGAAACATGCCTTGCAGTTTCATGATGCAATCTTTATCCTTTTGTACTTGCATCAAAACATCTCAACACTGCAACTTGAGTGCAAAGCAGTGGCATGTATGTTGCAAGGTAGGTCATGACACACATTTTGCCACTTGCCCCTGCTTGCTTCTGCTGTGGATCCTATGGACCTAGGCTGACCAAACTCTTTTTTCTGGGGGGGAGGGTCTTTAATTTTTTTTAAATGTATGAAACCTATTTTTAGGTTTGCGCTATTGCAAGGGACGTTTCCTGCCCCCAAATAGTTGGGAAGCTTGCAGCTGATTTTCAGCACTTATAGTCAAAGGAGCTCAAACACCCCACAAAAAATGGGGCTCTGGGTTGCATAGAGCTCTGGGGCATCAGTTACTCATCAGTCTCCTGCCAATATGATAATGATAAGAGTTGATGATACATTAGAAAGGAAAAGCTGTGGGAATTTCTTGTCATCCTTGTCATCATGATGCTGAGTATCAATAGCAGAGGATAAAGCAGAGGGGAGGCATTTTGTTAACTATTTCCTGCTGTTACAGAAGCAACTGCTAGGAGCAGGGGCAGTGGTGTCCTTTTGGGATGGATGAACATATCTTAAATACCAGGCTTGTCACATGCCGAAGTAAGTGATGTGCCTCATTGTTTAAAGAACTTCCCCTAAACATAAGACCAATAAGTCTAACGTGACCTAATTCCATTACTAAAGGAATGGTAGAGAGAGGCTGAGAAACGTAGGCCCTTCCTTCCTCCCTTCCTTCCTCCCTTCCTTCCTTCTGTATTCAAAGATAGATGTTTAACTAAGAGCACCCTACAGAGGGGCCAAAACAAGCTTGTATCAAAAACATTTTCTATAAATGCATCTTATATTTGCTGAGATTTCATAATGGGTTGTAACTATTTTTGTGCAATGCCAGTTTTGTTAGCAACTATGAACATGCTGACAGAAAGGCAAGAGAGAAATCTAACAACCACATTTGAAAAACTTCAACATTTCACTAGTTGTGTTATGCAGTTTGTGGAGAAAGTGTTCATAATGCAAAGCTTTCCAGGAAAGTTAAGTGTTTTTCTTGCACTTTGCACATCAAGAAGAAACACTCAATGCCTGGGCAATCTCTTTGGGGAAGGGACTCTATAAGCTGACTCACTGAATGAAAAAGTTTCTTAATTCAGTTTTGGGAATTTCCAGGTAAGGCTGGGAAAGATACTTGTCTGAAATATGAACAAGCTATGGCCAGTCAGCACAGACAATGCTAGTGTAAATCAGCTTTCTATATTCCTAAATATGTTTGTTCCAAGCTGCTTTTTGTCAATAGTGGAGAATATGTTCTTTGCTTGGGGAGGATAGCAAATACTCCTAAGAGATGAGCAATTCACAGCCTATGAATCAAAGCACACACTACCACCACCACCACCTTGTGTGTGAAGCCATTTAGTGGCCAGCTAGGACCACATAATGGAGTAGAGTTTAACACAGTGGAGGAAGCTGTGCACAGAAAAAGAATACTATCTAAAATAGCTTTGATGAGCATGTCAGAGAAACACAGGTTATTGATCTTACACATTCAGCCCTCCCAAACATAAAGAATCACACACTTAGCAACGTAGGTTTAAGATAAGTAAAAAGATTCTTACTGACTTTATTGTTGGTTCAGTTACATCTATCTTTGGTGGAAAAATGATGTTCCTTGTATCGTCTGTTCTTTCTAAACTTAATTCACCCTAAACTCTCAGCCCTATAGCTGGAGCTGCATGGAAGAAAATGGGAATTCCAGGCCCACCGCATGGTGCCCAGAAAGATGGAGCAGCACACAGCCCTGTGCTTTGCTCCCGGTGGAAAAAGGAGGAGGAGGAGAGAGAGAGAGGAAGTAGGAGTGGCAACAAACAGCTTTCTCAATAGCATGGAGAGTTTGCATCCTAGAGCAACCATCCATATGCTAATGAGGCATGCTGGATTTGCCAGGACTTCCAACAGTGTGGAGCCTTGGAACTCACCAAGATCATATTGTTGACATTTAAGGATAAACTGCTTTTGAAAATGTGCAAAATGAATAGTAAAATAAGTGGATTAAGGCTTTAATAGAAGTAATGCACCTATTTTAATTACAAGAGGAAAAAAAAGGGGGCGGGGGGAGAAAGGAAGCCTGCTCATTCTAGCCTTCCCATACTCTTGGTGTCACTACATCACCGTGGTGCTCTCTCAATGATCAGAAGAGACGTAGGGAAAGAATTTGGCCGCAGAAAGATTGACCAACAATGACTTACATGGAAGAAAGCAAACAGGAGAGACACAGAGATATGGTTAAGATGAGGATTAATACAGTATCTTCTTCCGAGGCCTATGATACTAGCCGTCAAACATCAAGCTGTGTTGCCTTATCCTGGCCACAGCGTCTTTGTCATTGTACAGCAGATTCCTACAACCTGGATTTATCTAAATATGCTGGCAAGAATGATGAGCGTTTTTTATATGTCTCGAGGACAGCAAATTGGAGAGGCTGTGCTACGCTCGGATCGATGAAAGACTGGCTCCTGCCCTCCTAGCCTTCAGGAAGGCCTTGAAAAGCTGGCTCTTCCCACAAGTGCTGGGGAGAGTGAGGCTGGAACTTAGTAAAGCTGAATGCTGACATGTGGGGGAATGTTGATTTTGGGGTGCTCAGAGGGTTTTTTGTTTGTTTTATGGCTTGCTGATGTTATCATTTTGTGAGCTGCTCAGGGTTATGGTACGTAAGATGGGCAGCCATTTAAGTCTAATCATTAAATCAAGCAAGCAAGCAAGCTGGTTTTGAGACTGGCCACCAAAAAAGGCTTGTCAATCTCCAAGCATGGTTCTATCTTTCTCTTGCCTTCAAAACCAAGCCTGAAGATCATTTGCTTCTAAGTAAGCTTTGGGTTCTGGCGGATATTATGGAGTAAACCTTATTCTCTGAAACCAGCAAAATTCAATCTGCAGAGTTTTTTTAATGAGAAAAATATTTCAGATTTTGTTTTTACCCTGATGCACCTTAATCATTTGGAAGCACTCTGTTTCTCTCTGTTTCAGATTTTTAGAGAAGTTAAACATTTGATAGAAAGTAAGACGTAGACTGGGAAGACCTGATAAGTAACATTCTTATAAGTAAGAATGTAACATACATTTCCCCTGTTTTATGGCAGATGTCTATATTGTCTAGTAATCGGGTTTTTTGGCTACACGTGCATCAAATTTTAGGCTGCAGCTCAATGAGAAACACCTTAACAATGTTGATACATCCAGGAGTGAGTGAATCAGTCAATCGGTGAGAAAGCAAGACCAGAGTGTCTTATATAATATAGATTGCCTCATTTTCAAATTGCAAATGCTTTAAAGCAAGGAAACAAATCATAAAGGTGATGAAATGAAAAATGCATAGTGATCATAAAAGCAAACAGATTACTATCAGCCATACTCCATCACTAGCCAAACTAAGGATGATGAGCTGTTGATTTAGAAAATGGATTGTTTACTTAAAAAACGATCTTTGCATGTAATGAATTTGCTATTGGGGGAATGTTAAATGGCATATCAGCTAATCCAGTTCCATTAATCAAATAGTAGTATTACTCTGTCAGCACTGTTGATATATAGGTGGAACATTAACAAGACACATTAAGGAAACTGAACACCACTAAATGCAGAACAGAGTGACCATATGTTTCAATTAACACTCAGTGAGTTACAAAGTCATTAATAGTAAAAGATTCCAACTACTGGATATCTGAATAATGGCTTATTGTTAAACACGCTAAGCTGTGCTACTTACAGTCTACATAACTGTATACTTCGTATTCCACTTTTGCAAAGTCTTTTGTTTCTTTGGGATTTTAAACGTATCTGTTAGGCAGTTTGAATCAGTTCAGAACAGTTTGCAGGAGAAAAAGAAAAGGAGGCTGCAAAACCATTTCGTAGTAAAACAGTTCAGTTGAGATGTATTGGGATATGTAACACTATTTATGAAAAATTAAAAGACCAAAATTGTGTAACCAACTACATGCTTTAAATCGGCTTACCTACGCAAGACTGCTTTTGTTACAACAGTTGCTTTGTGAATGGCCATCACATATAGAACAAGCAGCAGAAAGTCTTATGTGTCTTAAAAACTATGACATTGACTATAAAATAATTATTTCTACCTGCCTCCTGTATTTCGTTTACCTCTGGCTTTTCATGTTATATTCCCTCAGGCCTCTCTTGGGATACTACTCCAAATAATGTATAAAAGGTGAGATAATAAGTTTGTAAGAAAATAATCTCAAAAGCTGACATTGTTCTCAAACTGGTAACCTTAAGGTACCATAAGACTTCCTGTTGTACTGGTTTTGCTGCAACATCCTGATGTGGGTACCTTGCTGGAAGGAATAATAGTTATTAAACAATTACAAAAGTCATACATAGAAGGTAGTACAAAAACCTGAAAGAAAAATCAACTCAGTATATTTAAAACCTTAAAAACAGTTATTGAAAATTAGCTTGTTGAAAGACACCTATCTTTAAAAGATTTTTGCAGACAGAGGGAAAAAGCATCTGAGACCTCCAAAGGAAAATGATTCCTTAGTTTAGCTTAGAAACTACAACCAAGAATGATCATTTTCTTCTCATTTTCAATCACCCATTATTTATTTATTTATTTTATTTATTAATCAAATTTATCACCGCCTATCTGGTCGGCGGTTCAAATCTGCGTGATGGGGTGAGCTCCCGTTGCCAGTCCCAGCTCCTGCCAACCTAACAGTTCGAAAACATGCCAATGTGAGTAGATGAATAGGTACCGCTTTGGCGGGCAGGTAACGGCGTTCCGTGGAGTCATGCCAGCCACATGACCACGGAAGTGTCTACGGACAAACGCCGGCTCTTCGGCTTTGAAATGGAGGTGAGCACCGCCCCCTAGAGTTGGACACGACTGGACTTAATGTCAAGGGAAACCTTTACCTTTACCTATCTCCCAAAAGGGACTCTGGGCGGTTATGTACAGAAGGGTGGGCAAACCTTTTAGTTATTAGAGATAGTGATGTTTTTAAAAAGCAAAATAGGTGTATTGTCCCATCTTATTCTAAAAAAAATGAGTTTGACATCCTGTCTAAAATACATGTTCTAATGTCCTGACTGTTCTGCTTCTTTCCCATTCTTGTGGCTTTTTTGTGCAATCTTGCCTGATGCAGGGGTCTGGAGAGATTGAAACTTTGCACATTCTTTTCTGACATACTTTGTAATAAAGGCTTTAGCCCAGCATGGAGGTGGAGAGCTGGAAATCTTTGCTGTTCTACTTGGGATTCCTATTGCCATAACTTGATTTATCACCAGCTTTATTTATTTATTTTGTAGCATGATAAAAAGTGAAAGACAAAACCAGTTCTTTTAATCCCCAGCAACAATACCAAATAAAAACAAAAAAGATTCTCCAGAGTTCCTCAGATATTATATTAATACCAAATTGTAATTTTGAATTGTAACAACAGGAGAATTTCTTAAGCACTTGGGAACAATTCGATTAACTGTACTTCATTTAAGTTATATTGGTTTTGCTAGGGCCCCTTGGTCCAAAAATGAAACCCAAACCCCACCATCTTCTGTATCCCTGAAATATATGCAAACCATTTAAAGAATATGCAAACGTGCATTGATTTGGGACATGTTTTACTTTTTTATAATGTCAAGTTTTCATATGACTCTTGCAGAAGTGAAAGTCTCTCTTCTCTATTATAGAGGACATGCATCCTGGAAGGCAGCCAGTCACCCGTGCACAGAATATTGTGTCATACGAGACAATTCCTGAAATAGCTGATCTAATGAAGTATAAAATATGTTTTCTTTTCCCCTTAATTCATTTCCATTACCTTGCAAGTTGTCTGAGGGAAGCAAGCCAGCATCCTCTTTTTCATATCTGAATGCCAGCCAAGGTGTGCAATTAAATGCTTAGCATCAGGGATGCAAATGTATCAGCAATAATCACTTAGAGATGTCTGAAATGGCTTTTATAAGCATGCAAAAGAACAGAAAAACACTGACACCATTACAGTGGTGTCAGCTCCACACTAGGAGCACAAGCACCACCTTAATATTTTTCAATGGCTAGGTTTTTGTAACAATAAAATGCATATTTCTCAAATTCACTCTAGATGTATTATCTACTTAATGTCTGTGTGTATTGAGCTCATCTGAACAACATTCAAAACCAAACAGCCCTGCTTAAAACAAAAACAAAACAAAACCTGATGGTTTTGGTGCCAAACCAGCACAAAAAGGCAGAGAAGAAATTGAAGTAGTAACTGACTTTATCTTCTTGGGTTCAAAAATATACAGAAATGATGACTACAGCCAAGAAATAGTTGTTTGCCATTTGAGAGAAAGATTGTGACAGAACCAGACAAAATATTAAAGTGCAGAGACATCATAAGGACAGAAAAGGTACATGTTGTCAAAGCCATGGTTTTCCTAGTGGTAATATATTGCTTTAAACTTGGACTGTTGCAAAGGATGAACAAAGAAAAACTGATGCTTTTGAACTGTGATGCTGGAGAATACCTTGGGCACAAAATGCACAAATCATTGAATACCTGATGAAGTAAAACCAGGAGACTCAGTGAACGCAAAGTGCTAACAGCGAGGCTAAAGCTTAAATATTTTGAACCCGTAATGCAAAGGCAATTCATTGGAGAAAACCCTGATGCTTGGAAAAATGGAATCATCCAAAAATAGGCTGACAGAGGGCAAGATGGCTAGATACTATCACTGATGACACAAGCAGGAGCTTACAGGATCTCAGAGAAACAGTTACTGATTGCTGAAATCATGTCCAGGTCATGAAGAGTCAGGAGTGACAAACAACTGAAACATCAGTTTTCTTCAGTTCTTACACAGCACATGCAGTGTATGATACAAACCCTTGTAGAAGACTCTGTTCTTGATTTAGCTTTGGGTAAGTTGTTAATTATTATTTTTACCTCGCTTTTGGGTTTTGACTGGATACACACACACATTGTGTCTGCTCCCTGTTTTATCCCCTGCTCTTCTTTTAGGCTGTTTGTAATGTTTCAAAGTTTGCTCATTGTTTTAATTGATACAGCTCTAGGTTTTCTTCTTCCATTCATTTTTAGAATGTAACATTGTTGAGAATAAAAGGAAAAATAAATTGGTAAAAAAATAAGTAAATCCAAGATTACCAGTTTCAAACTAATGTAATTCCACATAATACTGGTTTCTAGTTCTGACTTACGTAACTAATGATTAAGGAAGCCTAAAGATAAAACTGGAAAAATGTCATCAAAATCCTTAGTATCTATCTTCAGTAAAATCTTAATGTTAAATTTATAAAATCTGGGACAAGCCTTAATTAATGCCTTTAAAAACACTAGTCATGCTTCTTAAAATGTTTATACCCTTGTTTAAAAGCAAAGGCTATCCTTTGGCATAGATGTTTTCAGTTGCAAGCCATAAATACATTACTATACATCAGACAGATGTGGATACTGGGGAACAGGCCTTGAATTAAAGAAACAAAAAGGAAAAGTCAATTGATGTGGTAGATAAAGTTATAATTATTTCATGGAGTAGCTACAGTCCCAAACAGTAATGTGATAATGACAACTGGTGCCTCTTCACATCTCTATTAAGGCAGATATTTTTTTTTAAACTGGGTCTCTGTGCAGCTTATTTATACTTATTGGCATTGTGCCCAAGGTTACCAATTGCCGGGGAGTGAAACAGATGCTGCCAGCAAATAATGTGGAACTGAAAACCTGTTCGTTTTCTCTGAATGACTTGTGAGTATGGTTCAAGCCGTAGAGTTTAACATTTGTAATTCTGACACATTACCTTGTCTGTCCCGTTAACGCCAGTTGACAATAGCTTACTGCATATACTTATGAAGTCCTCTACCAGCTTTATGCATTTCTTGAAGCCGATTCCTAAAACTTCCAGCTGTAATAACCGCTGGCAGTATTTCTCAATCTGGTACCCTCCAGATGAGATTGATTCCCAACTTCCAGAAGGCCCATACGCTATGACCAATTCTGCTGGAAGACACCAGGTTGGAAATAGTGGAACTACAGAATATTTCTTCTAATACTAATGATCAGTGACATTGCTTTGCTTGAAAGAACCTGGGGAAGTTGCCATCTGGAGGTCCTCTTCTGAGTATTCCTTACTTGGTTCTCCTCTTTCTACCTAAGAAGAATAAAACAGGAAAAAGAAAGAACCAACCGCCTAGCCAGTCATCTGAAGGGGAAAAAATAGATGAATTGGGCAGGGGGCTTGAGGTTCTGGGGTTCTGGATCCTGGGGTCAGAGATTCAGTCCTACTGACTTCACTGAGATTTGATGAAATTGTTGAATTGCATTACGTCTGGGTGAAAAGCAAAGAAGAATCAGTACCTCATGATTATATGAGAAAAATAGATTGTGTCCGGACAATCTAAAAATCACCTAAGTCAAAGTGAAGATAGCACAATGTTCTCTGTCAGAGAGAACCCTCCCATCTATCACTATGGGAAGAAGAAGAGAGTTAGGATTATACATGGTGGGAGCCATCTTTTCTATCAAATGTTTTATGATTAAGTTATCTAACTCCAGACAGTATAGGACACAATTTTCCACCCTATAGAAGCATTAGATGGGTAAGGTTTGCTTCACAGTACAGCTGGATAATGGATACATAAAGAGGAGATTTCCAGATAGGGAGCTGTTTTAATCAGTGGAGAACTTCTCCTGGCCACCAGGCAAACCACTCAGAAACGAAGGGAAGATTATCAGGCCATTACTAGACTGACACTCAGCCAGTTTGCCACATACCTGCTGAAGGAGGAGATGAAATTTGTGAGCAAGATTCATGGGCGTAATTTTATGCAGTAAAGTCAAACTAATATTCCTCTGCTCATGCATCACACACAGTTGATCACAGAACTAACTTCCCAGGGTTAGCAATTAGATTCTAGTTGTCGACTTCCATGAAGCTATTTGAAGAGGAAATCAGGTCTGAGGAAGAAACATTGGCTGAGAATGTATGAGGATGAGGCCATTTTACCCCTACTTCCCAAAGCTCTTTAACTGAGTTTCTGGGTTACAACATCAAACATTCTTCACCTTGGGTCACTGTAACTAAGGTGTTTTGTCTTAGATGGGGTACAATTTAGAGCACTGGGTTAAAACCAGTGGTGGCCCTACTAGCCTTCTAAGTGAACCTTGAAATTACTCCCTCCCCCTCCCATAAAAAACCATTATAACTTATTTGATTATTTTTCTCAAAATCTGGTACTTATTTAATCTGGCACCATTGCAACCACTTAGTTCACCAGTATGAATGGGCCACTCCTGGTCACAATTATCCCAGATGGTGGCCATTTCAGATTCATACAGTTAAAGAACCATATATGGCAGTGGTGAAAAGGTGCTGTGTGCACACTCAATAGCTGATTTTTATAACTGAGCATGGTGTGCAAACATAGCCACTGTGCAAATCACTGAAGGATACACAGTAGCAGAATAAACCATCAGGCTTATTCCCATTTGTAGGAGTCAAAAAACTGGCACTGCAGATATTTGTTTTCAGCACATCCCCCAGTCCTCGTGTTTTCCCTTGGCAGAAGCAATTCTTTTACAATGCATGCCTTTCGGATGGCTCACATTGCGTAAGATACTGAGTGGCTCCTGAAATTCCCTGCGTTGGATCAGACCCTTTGCCAGCTCAGTTTCTGTGCATGGAGCAACCCTTTAATTTGGGGGTAATGATAATGATTAGGCTTGCACCGAGATGTTGACACATATTTATTAATTGCAAGGTGGGGCTGGTTGAGCCGTCTACTAAGGCAAACACCAGATGAACAATGAGTGCACACAGTAGATTGGGAACAACCCAGTCATGTATCAGCAGCAGCTGCAGAACCACTAAATTACTGTCCTGCCAACGAAATGAAAATCCTACCTAGCAACCTGCTTATTTTTCCCGCCCCAGTTCTGGAAACGCTTCTCTTCATCAAGAGAAGCCCTTTGCATCCAGTTCTGCTGAAACAAAGGCAGCTCCAAACAGACAGCCTTGGGGCCGTGCCAGGATTCCCAGTGATTTAGCGGTGAAATTCCTAGATTACAAATGCCCCAGAGCTGCAGCCAGCCAAGGTTAACAGTGCCTGACAGTATATTAAAACAGATGATAACTCAAGTGAAAGGTTACTTGAAAGCAAAACGAAAATATGTTTCCTAGCCGGGAGCTAATTGAATGATCAGAGATCAGCTACTGACCATTTAAACTGCCATTTCCATAGCATGTCTGAGGTTATGTGACCACCTCTCTTTAAGAAGTAGGGAAGGTAAGGAAGGAGCACGGCTCATTTGCATGTTTTAATTCATTTCAGGGTCTGAAAATGTAATATTGCTCATAGTCATAATGTTAAATGATCACGTGGTAGTCATTAAACACAAGAAAATACTAATAATACCAGAGCATTACCTTTTAAAAATAAATTAAATTCACATCTCTCTCAAAATTAGTAGGCAACTTGGTTGCCTTAGGTCTCCTCTCCAAAAGTTGTCACCAAATTGTCTTTTTTAATGTGGCAAGAGCGTGAGAAACTTCCTTTGGTAGATGATGCCTCTGTCAACAAGGTAACCTCTAGATGTGTTGGAACTAAAATCCCCAGTATTCCTAGCCAGCGTAGCCTGTGCCAGATGTGCAGGATAGCTGGTTGAACTCAGGCTGAACAGAAGATGCCTATGCACAGCATTTGAGTTAATAGAGAAACGTGGGCCAACTTTTTATGCACGAATAATCTTCTGGGCGATGCATTGTGGGCAGGCAAACAGTGGGGAACATGAGAATCAAAAGTAGGTGAGGACAAAGATTACCTTCCTGACATGCCCTTGTCATTTTTTAAAACCTCTTCCTTTTCTTTATCTGGCATTTCCTTCTCTCTCCCAACTTGCAGAAACAGGGAAAGGGCCTCATCTCTTCCAGAAGGCTTGTGGCACCAGGCCAAGGGCCACATGTGGTCCAAGGGCCATTCCTTGAAATTAAACAATCCCCCCAACAGCCCTTTAAATAGTAACTGTCCTCTGTAAGGTTGTTCACATATTGACTCCAACTGATGTGCTATAGGAGGGGAAGACCCAGATGTTGGCGCTGATTATTTATTTATTTATCAAATTTTTATCACCGCCCATCTCCCCCCACAAGGAGAGACTCTGGGTGATTAATCTAGATACAGTAAATAAGAGTGTACGTTTGTGAACCTGCCATGTCATTCTGTTAACACAGATCAATACACAAACGATCCTACAGTTATGGATCGTTATGGCATCAGTTCACAAAAATTTCTCACAACTATGCTTCATGATTCATTTTCACTCCTTTTTGTTAACCGATTTTCAAAGATTGGCTTCAAAAGGTTCAGTGTCACATTTTCTATTTTATTCTGTCTGAGTCGGACACCTTTTTGCATTTACTTTTTTTCCCATTCAATTGTGTCTGATTCTCAGAGACTGCCTGGACAAGTCCCTGCAGTTTCCTTGGCAAGGCTTTTCAGAAGTGGTTTGCCATTGTCTGCTTCCCAGAGCTGAGAAAAGTGACTGGCCCAAGGTCACCCAGCGGCTTTGTGCCTAAGGCAGGACTAGAACTCATTTCTCCCAGTTTCTAGCGTGATGCCTTAACCACTACACCAAACTGGTTCTTGTATTTACATTATTTACTCTTTAATCTAGTAATCGCCACTTACTATTGAAGTGATTTACAAGAAACTGTCAACTCTTTTATATTTTCATGCTTGACTCAGTGAACAGAGAGAGAGAAAATTTATGTCAGTCAATGACAGCAAATTGCAAAGAAAAATATAAAGGCATCCATGCAGCTATGAATACAGTAATAAAATATAACATAGAATTACAAGCATTAAACCTATAAAATCAGTAAAATGATTTTACTAACTAAACCTCAAAGGAATCTGTTATCCTAGTATGTTAAAACTAATGTTTATGCTAAGAGACAACAAAAAATACTAACAATAGAATATGAATACTTTGTTACAGATAGTGGCCAATTTAATACATTAAATACAGAATAATAAAACAATTGATGGATAGAAAATATTTGGGTATCATGCTCTCACAAATAATCATGCAATTATTCCCTTTCAATAACTGCAGGCAATATGACTGTATTTAGCAACATTCAGAGATAAAGTATTCTATCAGAGATAGAATAAAACTAGATGGCCTGGTTAATTTGCTATTAATGGTGCCAAATAGGGTGCATAAACATTCTGATAAATGGGACAGTATAGAAGGAAATGACCAGTTCCATGTGGGCAAAGGTGCTCATTATAAGGAATTTTCTTACACCTCTCTACCAAGGCAGCTGTAGGCAAAACATTAAATCATGCTAATGTCATAGCCTGCCTGTATTTAGATATTTCGGTCTGTCTCAGTTATCTGACCGGACTAAGATTAAAGGGTTGAGCACCCAGACACTGTAGACCTCCACTGGCACACAGCATTGAGCTTCCTGGATTTCTCTGTCTGTTGTGCTCTACCTTATCTTGGCTTTGGCTTGATCATAACCTAAGGCTACTAAGGCTTCTGGAGAGTAGCCGCTATGATTCAATTTAGGTAAGATGGAGCTTTTCCATTTGCTGATAAATTTATCACAGGAGATCAAGAGGACCAGACCACTAGAGTAGAAGATTGTTTTTAACTAATAGTTCAGGGGGTTGGGCCATATCATTGTATCAATTTTGAGTATACCAGCTTCCAACTGGAGAATGACATTGGGTACATACTATGGTACCTAGAAGATATTTCTCAAAAATTTAGACTGTAAAGGCACCATCGATGACATGTTTTTATAGGGTCCTCTCTGTGCACCATACAGAAGTATGGCCTTAGAATAAATAAGTTAATTGCAGATGGAATATATAATGCTCCCTGAGATCTATAAGAGGCTTGAATAGCCAAAGTTCATCTCCTTGCATTCTGTCGAGCGTATTCTAAATACGCATTCCAGCTTCCTGTGGCTGGAAAGATTATCCCCAGGTAAATAGTTTGACCTGTAGCAGTTCATGCCCATTTAGTGTCCATCTATGGACTTTCAAGTGCTTTGCAGTAACCTTGGTCTTCTCATAATTGGGAACGTCTGATGCTCTAGAACTGTAGCTTAGTCCAAACAGAGCTGGCTTAGCTGCTATTGAAAACACATTTTAAAGAACAGGGAACTGCTATTCTACTTAAAAAGAAAGAAAACAATTTGTCTACAAAGGCATTTCTTGCAAGTATATAGTTTTAAAAAAATACTTTAAAATAGGAAAGAGAAATAGCAAAGAAATGCTGAACCTAGGCAAATCTACTACTACTTACTCAATAATTGGCTTCACATGGTGTCCTAAACCTTAATACAGCTTGTTTGTGTTTGGCTTAATGTATTGTGTAAATCTGGCTGATGTGGGTGCTAAATCTTTATGACTAAATCTTATCAGACCCTACCAATTATATCTTGTTCAATAAATGCTGGTTAACAAATCATGGCTTAGCCAGGGTGAGACATGTATAAAAAGTGGAAGCATCCTTGTTGACTATTAGAAAAATAATTTCAAAACTTGTACAGAGGCAATAATAATTTCTATTATTAGGGCAAATGAAACTTGCAATTCTTTAATAACTGTTCTATTGGACTAATAAACCTATTACCTCAATATGGATTTTGACATTAATATGAAGAGCTAATTTTGTGACACTTTCATTGTTGCCTATTTTAAAACTTTTTTTACTTCTTCCCTAGTCCCCATTTTTTTGCCATATTAGATGATAAAGAATTCTGGAAAACTCAAAACTTTGTACAATTTTTGTCACATTTTGGTTGGTCCTAATGTTCATCCATGGATTTGGATGCTGAGTCTTTGCATTTAAGAAGCAGGTACAGAAAAAACATATAGCTACCTAAATCAAATCAAATCAAATCTTCATTATGGTCATAGACCAGCATAGATATAGCTACCTAAATTTCAGGATCATAGCCTTCCTGCAAATAAACATAAAGTCATTTTTAAAAAATACTGCTTTAGAACTGTACTGTGATGGTTGCCTTATTCAAAAAAAAACAGACTCACCAGCCAGGGCTAAGGATATCTGGTTTATTAAGAATAGAATGCAGACATGGAGAAAGACGGGAATGAGCACATGGCGTGCGAGGTAGCCGGTAAATACCCACGGTGTGGACCTGATCCTTCCCCACCCCCCATTGTCCCAAAGTCTTGACCGATGGTGAACCCGGAGTCTCGATGGGCGATCAGGGGGCGATTCCGGAGTCTCGATGGGCGATCATGAAGATTAGCGCTGATTACCTCTGTCCTCTTCCTGTGTCCGGAGCAGGTGTGTCCCCCGTGGTAATGCAGAGATGTCAGGGAGATAGGATAATGGTTTCCCGGGTCAGGGCAAAGGTATGTCTCCTTTGTCCTTTATCTGTTTTGTCTTTCAGTGCTTATGGGATTAGCCCTGATTCTTTCCTCCCTGCTCCCCTTCACCAGAAAGGCATGTTCCCCGTTGTGATGTATGTATACATCGCAACGGGGGACATGACATACTGCCTCCCCAAAAAAACTTCAAGGCGCTGGTTTGGAAGGATACGCTGCATGGAAGTGTGTGACTAGCCGTTGTGCTGAGACATCCCGGGCATGCACCCACTCAGGGTGGGGGAAATGTCTCCAGCGGACCAGCTACTGAAGGGTGCCCCATAGCCTTCGGGAATCTAGAACCTCCTTTACTTCAAAGTGCTGCTGCCCATCGATCATGATGGGAGGAGGCGGGGGGGTTTCGTTATGCCACTTTGAGGAGGTAGCTGGTTTCAGTAAGGCACAATGGAACACCGGGTGTATGTGCTTCAAGTTGTGTGGCAATTCTAACTTAAAAGTTACCGGGTTGATTATTTCCACTATTGGAAAAGGGCCAATGAACTTGGGGGCTAACTTCTTTGAGGGCTGCGGAGACTTAATGAATTTAGTGGAGAGGTAGACCTTATCTCCCACTTTGAAGTCTGGCTGCACAGCCCTGTGGTTGTCTGCATAATGCTTGTAGGTTGCTTGGGCTTCGGAGAGAGCCAGCTGAATGATTGGCCAAACGTTGGCTAGCTGAGCAGCCCAGTCATCTGGGGAACAAGGCGGGTTAGCTGGCTGTGGCAACTCCGGGATCGGGACGAAGTCTCGTCCATAGACTATCCGGAAGGGGGTGTGGCCCGTGCTCTGGTGCACTGCATTGTTGTATGCCACCTCAGCAAAGGGGAGTAAGTTTACCCAATTATCTTGCTGGTAGCTTATGAAGGAATGCAAAAATTGCTCCAGGGTGGAGTTAAGGATTTCCGTAGAGCGTCCGTGTGGCGGTGCCAAGCAGTGGACAATGCCTGCTTGGTGCCAATTAACTTCAAAAATGCTTTCCAGAATTGTGAAGTAAATTGTGTACCCCTATCTGTGACCAAGTGGGAGGGGGTACCGTGTAATTTGTAGATGTGATTTAAAAAGAGGCGTGCCAGCTGTTGAGCGGAGGGAATGGAGGCACATGGAATAAAATGGGCCTGTTTCAAAAAGTAGTCCTTAACCACCCAGATGACCATTTTCCACTGGCTGGGTGGCAAGTCTACGATGAAATCCATCGAGATTTCCTCCCAAGGGCAGAAGGGGCTTGCCACCGGCTGCAATAGTCCCTGGGGCTTACCCACTTTTCACTTGGCCATAGCACATGTAGGGCAATCAGTGACATAATCTTTTACATCCCTCCTGTCCTGACTCCCAGGAAACACTCTGAGACAAGGAACTGTTCTCTAATGCTTATTGCTAGTACATAACAGTAATCCTAACAAACTGAACAAGCATGGGAAAAACCCAGCCATATAAACCCCGCAGGTTAAGGCGGTCCCAATCTGTGCCTCTTGGAATGGCTCACCAATTCCTCAGTGCTGTGCATGCGCTTAACAGTCTGGAAGGGAGCCCCCTGCTCGCCACCCTTACTCATGACACCTCCTAAGTGTAGGCCACCAGAATTGTCGCCTTACCAGATGTAGCGTTTTTACAAAGCCAAAGTGCCCTGCCATTTTGTCATCGTGAGAACATCTCAGAACCCCTGCTTGCAATTGCTCCGGCACGTACAGGCTATTTTGTTTCCAGGCCAAATCATTTTCAAAAGAAACATTGTTTTTATTGGTTTGCAACCATGTATCCGTTTTTAAGGCTTGTACGAACTGCTGTTGCAATTGCAATGAAATTGACATGCGTCTCCCCCCCCTTGCGGGCGGTTGTGCCGGAGTACGCTGAGTTCCAGTTTGGCTGCGCGTGACAGCTTGGCAACCCAGCTGTGTGTCGGTCCACATAGTACCTATAATGTCTGATGCCTGACTGGCATCCTGGGGCCGCCTAGAGAGAGCGTCAGCTAAGAAGTTCTTTCTTCCTGGTATGAACTTCAGCTGAAAATTAAAGCGGCTGAAAAATTGAGTCCAGTGAACCTGCTCGGGGCTGAGGCGTTTCGGGGTACTGAGCGCTTCCAGGTTTTTGTGGTCCGTCCAGACCTCAAAGGGGCAAGCGGCCCCTTCCAGGAGGTGTCGCCATGCCTCTAAGGCAGCTTTGACGGCAAAAGCCTCTTTCTCCCATACATGCCATCTCCGTTCTGTTTCGGAGAACTTGCGGGAGAGGTATGTGCAGGGCTTCAGCTGATCATTTGGATCCTGCTGAAGCAGGAGCGCCCCAATTGAGAAATCGGAGGCGTCTACTTGGACTACAAAGGGCTTGGTGGGGTTGGGGTGTTGTAGAACTGGTTTGGCTGTAAACAGGCTTTTGAGATGATCAAAAGCCCTTTGGCATTCAGGTGTCCAGTTAAGTAGCACTCCCGGGTTTCGTGCTTTGTGCGTGTCTCCCAAACCCTTGGTGCAGAGTAAATTAGTTAGGGGCAAAACGATTTCCGCTAGTTCCTTGATGAACCCCCTGTAAAAATTAGAAAATCCCAGAAAACTTTGTAGTTGCCTCCTAGTGCATGGGCGCTCCCATGCCAGGATGGCCTGGACTTTCCCAGGGTCCATTTCGATGCCCCTCTCAGAGATTCTGTAACCCAGATAATCTAGCTGAGTTTTATGAAACTCGCACTTAGAAAGCTTGGCAAATAGCTCGGCTTCGCAGAGTTTCCTGAGCACCTGCTTAACCAAGCGTTCGTGCTCCTCTTCAGTCTCAGAATATATCAATACATCATCTAAATACACAAGGACCCCCTTGAACAAGTGTTCGTGCAAGACCTCATTGATCAATTGCATAAATACCCCTGGTGCCCCTGCCAAACCAAACGGTAATACTTTGTATTGGAATGATCCCAGTGGGCAATTGAAAGCCGTCTTCCACTCATCCCCCTCCCATATGCGTATGCAGAAATAGGCTTCTCGCAAGTCCAGTTTAGAGAATATTTTCCCCTTTGTCAGATGTGCTAATATGTCTTTGATTAGGGGCAAGGGATATTTGTTTGATATGGTAACTGAATTCAATCCACGGTAGTCTGTACAAAGTCTTAGTGTCCCATCCTTTTATTTTCTGAACAACACTGGGGCTCCAACTGGCGAGTTTGTGGGCTCGATGAAGCCTCATGCTAAGTTCTTGTCCACAAACTCCCGCAATGCTGCCAGTTCCTTCTGGGTCATTGCGTAAATTTTTGGCTTTGGCAAGAGTGCGTTGGGGACCAGTTCTATCGCACAGTCAGTCTTTCTGTGGGGTGGGAGTTTGTCTGCTTCGTTCTCCCTGAACACATCTGCAAACTCAGCATACCTGTCCGGCAAGCCTTCCAGGGCCACTGCAGCCAGATGTGTGGTTGTAGACACCGCTCTCCCCACCGCAGCATGGGGAATTCGGTCCCCTGTAGGTGCTTGGTAGAAGCCGTCTGCAAACGTGATCGTCCTGGTTTCCCAATTTATGTATGGGTTCCTTCGTACCAGCCATGGAATGCCTAAGATGACTAGAGGGTGGCCCACCGGTGCCACAACAAATTTCAGTCTCTCCCGGTGGCTTCCTAACTGCAGCACCACTTCTCTGGTGAATTGGGTGACCGGGCCCCCTCCCGCTGCCAAACCGTCCAATTGCGTGAACACTATGTGGTGCTGAAGTGGAAAGCAGGGGAGATTTAAATCAGCAACCATGTCCGGGTGCATTAGGCACCTGGAACAGCCCGAGTCTATTAGGGCCCAGACTTCAGCCGACTTCTCAGTGGAACTTAACTTAACTTTTATGTACAGGGTGGGACAGTTGGCACTCACCACGTCGCTGTGCTCATTCTCCTCCTCCACCTGCCCTCTGGCGCTTCTCAGGGCAGGTGGCTGGCATTTCCCGCCGGTTCTTCCTGGTCGTTCTCCTCCTCTTCACTGGAGTAAGGTAGTTCTTTTGCTCTGATCTCTCCCCTGGCCGCTGGCATCTTTTTGGGCGCTACGGGTGGTTTGCCCGGCATTTTTCCTGGCCTGTCAACTACCTTTGTTTTCGGGCACGCCGCCGCTTTGTGGTCCTCTTTCCCGCATCAAAGTCACTGCCCCTTGGTGAACCGTTGTTCCCTCTCCTCTCTCCAGGGTTGGGATGTTGGCCTCACCGGTCCTGCAGCGGTTCGGGGTCCCTTTACCATCGCCGCTTGTTGCGCCGCCCTCTTGGCTTGTAGGAAGGTTTCCTGGGCATTTTCCGCCTTACCGGCCAGCAGTATCCACTCATGTAGAGTGTTTGGGTCGTCTCTGAATAATGCCCACCTCAGAACGTCCAAGTTCAGGCCCTCTTTGAAACGTTCAATTAGGGTAGACTGCGACCAGTCCACCACCTTTCCAGCCAGTGCTTTAAACTCCATGGCATAATCTGCTACAGATCATTGCCCTTGGCTGATTCCCCTTAGGGATCTCTTCGCTCTCTCCTTTTCTAAGGGGTCTCTGAAGAGCAGATTTAGTACCCAGAGGAACTCGTCGAAGTTATCGAGCTCTGGGGCTTCTGCCTGGTATAGCTGCACATACCAGTCAGCTGCCCTTCCTTTAAGTTTGTTAGCAATGGCATTAATTTTGCCCTTTTCTGAGTGGAAATATGGCCCAAATTCTTCCATGTAGTTCTTGGCATTTGTTAGGAAGAAGGATAATGTTGCTGGGTCCCCGTCGAATTTGACCCTGAAGTCTTTCACCCCCGCTCCTGGTGGGCTCCAAACCACATCTGGTTATCTGGACGTACCTCGGGCTGCTGGGGTTCTCCGGTCTCAGTGTGGGGATTCCTCAAGCCGGACTCCAGGCGGCGTTGCCTCAGTTTCGTGCCAGCTCCAGTCTCTTCCCAGCGGTCACGTCTCCAGGGTGGGAGGGGGGGAAGATGACCTCCTGGCGGATTCTGCGAGGTGAACTCTGCCTGGCGCTGCCTCAGCCTCCTGCCATCTCCTTCCTCTCCCCGGCTGTCGCGTCTCAGGGGTGGGAGGGGGGGGGCGATGAACTTCTGGTACCTGTTTCCACCTCACCCCTTCCTCGGGATTCCCACGCCACCGACCATCGCAGGAACAGCTGTTCAATTGACTCCAGCCTCGCCTCCATTATCCTCAGCTTCTCAGCTGTCTGGGAGCCTTCCTCGGTTCGTCCGATCTGGCGCCTTCCTTCGGCTCCTGCGATCGTCGAGGACAGCCGGTCCCGTGGCTCCCTAGATGCCCCGAGCGTCCCTGGCAGGGATCCTGGCATCTCGTCCAGGGTGACCCACTCACCCTGCGACTCTCTGGTGGCTTCAGGTGTCCTGCTCCTTCTGGCCTCCTCCTCCTCCGAGCTTGATCTCGAACCCTCCTGGAGTCCATACCATCTGGGAATGGTGTTCTCACTGATCGCCTGTGCCGTGGAGTTGGGTGCCCCGTCGCCGGTCCTCTGGTAGCCACCTCTTCGTGGGTTGAGTCTTTCCATTGCCAGCTTTGATCCCTCACAGACGAAATCTGGAATGGTGCTAGCGGAAATTTTTTTTTGATTCCTGTCTTTATGTGATGGTTGCCTTATTCAAAAAAAACACAGACTCACCAGCCAGGGCTAAGGATATCTGGTTTATTAAGAATAGAATGCAGACACAGAGAAAGATGGGAATGAGCACATGACATGCGTGGTAGCCGGTAAATACCCGCGGTGTGGATCTGATCCTTCCCCACCCCCCATTGTCCCAAAGTCTTGACCGACGGTGAACCCGGAGTCTCGATGGGTGATCAGGGGGCGATTCCGGAGTCTCGATGGGCGATCAGGGGGATTAGCGCTGATTACCTCTGTCCTCTTCCTGTGTCCAGAGCAGGTGTGTCCCCCGTGGTAATGCAGAGATGTCAGGGAGATAGGATAATGGTTTCCCGGGTCAGGGCAAAGGTATGGCTCCTTTGTCCTTTATCTGTTTTGTCTTTCAGTGCTTATGGGATTAGCACTGATTCTTTCCTCCCCGCTCCCCTTCACCGGAAAGGCATGTTCCCTGTTGTGATGTATGTATACATCGCAACGGGGGACATGACATGTACATTCCACTAGGAAGAAACCTACTTTGGAATCAGTGGGTGATTTACTATCAACCCACATTTGATAGTCAGAAGTATTTTTTTCAAGATCCAGTAAGGGAAGAAAAAAGGAAATACCCTTTCCACATCTGCAGTGATCTGGAAATCTATCTACTGCCCCTGGTGGATGTCATTTTAACATTTTTTAAACATTTTTTTAAAAAAAATCCTGAACTTCAAATCCATATGTGATAAATATGGTTTGGTCCACAGACATAGAGGGTGTATTTCTCCACATGCTTCCTTCCACCTCCAGTTAACTGAGGCAGACAAGTTAGGGGTCATTGTATGCAGAAAAACTTACAGTACTTTAATTACTAAGGCAATATTATGGCATATCCTTTTGCAGACCACAGATCATTTCATCGGGTTCACCTATTCCATGAATATGCCAATATTCCATAAATTAGAGCCAGTTTGGTGTAGTGGTGAAGGTACTGGCCTAGAAACTAAGAAACTGTGAGTTCTAGGCCTCCCTTAGGCATGAAAGCTGCTGGATGACTTTGGGCCAGTCACTTTCTCTTAGCTCAATCCACCTCATAGGGTAATTGCTGTTGTGGGGAAAATAGGAGGCATTAGGAGGTGGCATTAGGTATCTTCACCGCCTTGAGTCGATGATATATACAGTAGATATAGATACAGATATATAGATATAGAGGGATAATAATAGCAATAATAATTGTTAGCCATTAAAAGGACAGAAGGTATTTGCAGCAGTAGATTAGCATGGTTGGTCCTTTGCATATTATACAGCATGAAAACTAATGTGGTATAATATTTTTAATATTATATTAGGACTAAAGAAACTCAGGTTCTATTCCTTACTCAATCATGAGCTTTATTAGCTGACTTGCAGTCAAATAACTCTGTCAGCTCAGTTTAGCTCACATGGAGGATTACATAAGGGCAGACCATATATACTGCCTTCAGTTCCTTGGAGTAAAAGTGGGGTATGAGTATAATTAATATAACAACAACAACAACAACAACTGTACTCCTTCATTCTAGATGCTTTAAGATTTGATGGTCAATGCATTGTCTTTGGGTACATTCAAGTCTAATGTTTTCGAGAAAGCAGGAGTATTACCAACAGCATGAGATTATCTGACCACATACTTGTTTTAATGCCAGAAGATTTTAATTTTTTAAATAAAGATTGGAACTATCTTTGAGAGAGATAAAAATATTGTGCATCTCTATGGCCAGCCATAATGTGTAAGTTATATGACAATTTCTTGATTGTTTTGGACCCTTCACTCTAAATCACTGGTCCTATATTACTGATAAGGGACACTAGATTAGCTTTAATTCGCTTGCAGAAATTACCATCTCAGCGAATCTATCCTGAGGTTAATTAATCTTGGAGTGAAGTTGAAAAGAATTTTAAGAGTATTCCCATTTGATTGCTCTGGCTCAGCTTGTGGCTTTCTCAAAGCCAAGGAAGAAAGATGAAAAATTGTTAATATCTCTTAGAAATTTGTGAAAGGGGTCTGCACAGTGGGACAATTTCCACAGCTCTGATGATTTAGAGTTGTGAAGGATCCCCTCTAGGGGATTTTGTGAACCATGCCATGCTAATTAACTCCATTGTTATGTTTTGTTTTGAACATTAAAGTCCCTCTGGGATTATGGCACTTCTGTCTCCAGCAGAGGATTACATTTTGAACCACTGTATAACATCCATTTGACATCATACTAACAAAAGAGATTAACAATAAGGGGAAGCATATATGTATAATTTGATGATAGAACTGATGAGAGGCCAAAACTACTACTTCTGTTACTACTACTACTTCCTTTTCCTCTAACTAGTCCTTGTCACAGGCACCTTTCACATGTTGTATTTTTCTTTTTTACTTAGTCAAAATGTTGGAATGCAATTTAGATACATATGCAAGCATTTATTTTGTAAACAGCATACAAATAAGGAATATACCCAACTTCTTGTTTTGGTTCTCTAGCTCTTTCAGTATTTCTGAAGGGTGCCAAAAGGCTGGGAGATGGTCAGAGGAGAAAATGCATCCAGATTGCCTTCTTTAGAAGGGCAAGATGCTTAGGAGTACAAAAAGTATGATCTCCACTTCAGTACTGATCTTTCTAAACTGGGATATTTCCAACCAAAAGTATGTACAAGGAGCCTTGGCTACCATTCTCCTGAGAAATAGTCTGTAGTTCAAGTCAAAGAGAGCTGAGTTTTGGCCTCTACAAGGTGACAAGAGGATAATTCATTACTTCTACCATAATTCTTGTATGGGAATTAAATGAGGGTATCCTGAACCCTAAATAGCATGGTGAATGCTATTTGATTCTATTTACTTATTTATTTACTTTTATTTTTATACCGCTATACTTTACATAGGTTCTTGGCAATGACAGTTGTGTTCCAAACATATTTTTGGAGCATGGGTAACGTACTCCTGGTTTGAAGGATATAAGGTTTGACAGAACAAATCCTCTTACAATTAATAAATTCTGCAGTTGTTTTGAATGAATCTTGGATGGCGGACTATTAATACAGTATTTCAACTCTTTAAGCTTCCTTATCAGAAAGTATCTTAGGGGAAAAGAGGATGTTGCATATTCTAGGAGTCCTGGTGGCCATGAGCCACTGGTATATCTGCCTATGAACATTGTACACTAGACATAAGCAGTCTTTGGAAGAGAGATGTCATTGTTTGCCCTTCATGCCAGGAGAAACTACACAGAAGTTGCCTGTCTTCAGTGAAATGAAGCACAGGATTAGGCAAAGTTAGATCAATTTAGTTAGAGATTCAGTAGAGATGTATATCAATAGCTTTAGCGTTAGGTGTGGAAAATCAGTCTCCTACACATACACACACGGGGGGGAGGGCAGAATGGTGGAAGATGGGGATTAAGAGCTGTTACAGCTCCTACTCTCTTCTTCTACAGTATATGCTAGGCTTTGCAGCAGTAACAAAAACTCCCTAGCCACTTAAGAATATACAAAAATGTTTATGTCAAATCCAGCCTTCCCCAGCCTGGTGCCCTTGCAACTTGCTGGATTCAAACTCTCACAATCACCAGCTTTTGGTAAAGCTGGCTAGGAATTCCTGTAGTCCCAATGCATTAGGAGGGTGTCAAGTTAAGGGAAGCAGCTGTAGTGAATCAGAATATTACATATAAAGTTATTTCTTCTCAAGAACTATGAGAAAAATAAGATTCCATGGCAGAAAGTTGGATAGGAAGACAGATGGAAATACAGCTTCATTCAAAGCCTAGTTGTTGGAATTCATTGCTGGAAAATGTGAGGCTGATTGTGGTTATTTTAGAACAGCCTTCCCCCATGTGGGGATGGGTGGATTTCAAATCTCAGGATTCCCAGGAGGGTGTCTCAACTGGGAAAGGCTGTCCTTAGATGGCCTTTTTAAATGAGTAAGTCTTAACTTCCCAACTGGTGCTTTTCATATATGTTGAACAACAAGCCATATAGCTATTCATACTGAGGATTATGGAAGCTGTAGTCCAACACGGATGACACTGGGTTGGAGAAGGTTGGGATAGGCTAATCGAAGAGATCTTTCATAGGTTATTTGCCAAGATAACTAAATAGAACATTCATATTCAAAGACCATATATCTATAAATATTTGAAGCTGAGAACATAGAAAGGCTACTGTTTGTGGGTGTCCAATCACCACTGAAAACTAGGCAGAAGCAGCCCATTTTGGCATAGTCAATTGAATGCAATTAAATATAAACATGATAAAAAATTTTGGTTAGTGTGATGCATTAACTGTCTGAAAATTTTTGCCTTCCTTGGCAAAAAAATGTTTATTTTTTAAAAGTTGTATTTGAATTATTTCTCTATATCCCACAAGTTTTTATTTTAAAGCCCAGTTATTAAAAGTTAAAGTCAAGTTCCAAGACACTTGAAAATAAAAAAATTAGAAGAAAAAGAAAGAGAAAATAATAGATTCCACTATGCCTGTGGATGCTTCTACATAACCAACTTTGGTCTTCCACAATTTCAAATGCAACAGCCTCTGGCAGATGAGCTCCATTTTATTCTCAAAGTGGTATCATTAGTTGACCTTTTGAGTTGGTCTATGATTATAATAAAGTACCGTATCTTGTCATTAACTGATGCCCCAAAACTGATCAATAAGATTTAATTTAAGCTGACCTGATGAGATAATGCTGTGCTTATAAATATGATGGCCACAAGAGGTCATAACAAGTTCTGTGAAAGGCCCTCTTGCAACAGATATGCCCTGAAAAGACTCTGTGCCTGCAAGAAAGTGTTTAGTCCCACATGCTACCAAACATCATGTGGGAAAATATTTATGGGAAGTGATTGTTGTACAAAACTTTTTGTTGTGAAGTGTATCGGTGTGTCAAAAGCAGCTGCAGAATGAGAAGAATGTGCATACTGAAGTGTAAAGCACATACAGAGAGAGAGCGAGAGAGGTCAATATAGATGACGACATACACTAGTCAGTCCATTGTCATATCAGATCTTCTTGGCCAGTTACGATACTTTATGATTAAAGACAAAGCAATTGAGAATGAAGAACAGAGTCAGTAGTTCTGATGTGCTCTGATTGCAAAGACCTGGATTCAAGTTAACTTGTGCTGAAACTGCAGGACTGTGTGTGTGTAGTCTAGATGTATATTTATATTTTTACAGCCAGTAGTCCAACATAAATAGTCCTACAATGCTATGATGCAATTGATCTTCCAGTTCTCAAGAGTTCCATTTTTTTCTGCTTTTCAACCTAACTTTGAGCGTTAAAAACAATATTTCTGGGGCGTATTTTTGACTGGGCTTTCTTGTGTGATGATGACTGGTGCTACTTCTGGCTTTCTGATATCCATCTCTCCATCACCTTGCATCCTCTTGGCTTCCATCTCTCCTAATCAGAAAAGTAACTTTTGGGAGAGTTCCCTCATGCTGTCTTCCTGCCTTTGGGATTTAAATGAACCAGGAGAAGTGAGAGCAGGCCTGCACAACTTGTAGAAGGGAAAGGGCCAGATTAATACCTTAAAAGTAATTGTGGGCCACAAAGGTATAGGTGGCCCGCTAATCAGCTGTTTAGCAGCTACCAGCATGGTGGCAAGGATGGAGATCTGAAGGCATTGGAAGCCCTTGGCAGCATGCCTGTTGGGGAGGAAGTAGCTATGAAAACCTAGGCGGCGGTGGATCCTTCTTGTCAACAATAGATTGGTTATTTTATAAAAAAAATGATGGTGGGCCGCATGTGGCCTGTGGATCATATGTTGGGCAGGCCTGAGTGCAGATTAGGGCTGTGCCAAGCTTTTGAAAGAGGATTTGAAAGAGGTGCTTTCTCTTGAAGTATTCAAGCAGCCAAATCCTTTGCAAAGTATGCATGAATACTTTGAAGGCTGTCTTCAGCTGTCTGTGCAGGACAGCTGTTTCTTTCTGTTAGTGACTCCAGTGGAAGTGTTGTGCTTGTGTGCGCATGCAAGCCCAGACAGCTAGAGGAGACAGCCACATGAACCTTCCAGAGGACACTGTTGTTTTAAATCAGGTAGAGATCCATTTTTAAGATTTGTTACATAGCCCTATTACAGAGTATCGGAGTGAAAAAAAGATTCCCTTTGAGCATCTTGTTACTAACCTAAATGCAAGAATTGCACTGACATTTTCTGCTCTTTGGGGGCAAACATGAAACAACGTGTTTTCTGTGATCCTGAAGAAGCAAGCGGAAATGAAATGCTTTTCATGGCATTAGTGGACTATCTCCTCAGACACTAAACTGAGTGATTTTTTCACCTCTTGAAGCTTCATCTAGCTGAAACCTAACCTGGTTTAGGGATTTCAGACAGAGAAGAAATAAATATCTAGGGCCAAGTTCCAAAGGACCACTTGCGACAATACTGTTTCAATCTCATTGTTCTCTTGCTGTCTTTAAAGATTAACATTAGATACTTTTTAAAAAATCACCACCATATTAGTAAAATACTTTTAAAAAAAACCTATCCTTTCATTTTTAATCCTAGTGCCACAGGGTGTAGCAAGTTGCAAATGGTTTAATGATGGAATTGAAATTCAAACAGCTAAGAGGACAGGTAAAATGCTGAACTGCCCAGTTGCATACAAGCTCCAGGATAAATTTAGGGAAGGTGTGCCAATGTGGGTTGAAGCCGAGAGTTCAGGGATCTAGAGCCAGAGGTCCACAGAGCTCAGTCCAGAATTGCAGCCATAAGAAACAAGAGCTAGAAAGCAGTCACCCAACAATGTGCAGGTCCAGGAAAATGGAATGAGGCATCAGCAGCGAAGCAAGAATGTGTGTTAGTCTAGGATTCAGATGCCATAGAATTCCGCAAGCTGGCCTGAGTCATGAAATCTAGAACCTGAAAGCAGAGCAAAGATACTATCCTGTTTCAAGCTAAGCAAATACCCTGGCTCAAGTGGTTTGCTGATGAGTAGTATTGCAGTCAATTACAAAGATAGGAAGAGTTGGCTGGGCAGATGCATGCATACAGGAAAGTGAGGTCTTTCCTGAAAGCTGGATGCAGCATGGGTGGTTTAGCATTCTGTCCAAAGTCAAGCTGTAGGAGACAAATAGAGTACATCTTCTGGAAAATGGAATGTGGCAGCGATAGAGAACCAAACATGGTCTGCAATAGTGCAGAAGTCAAATGCCCAAGAGATTAGTCAACCAGCCCAAGTCACAGAGCTGAGAGACAAGAAGCAGGGCAGGAAGTAAGGACACAGGAACACTGATCCAAGGTTGGTAAGTTGTTTCCAACAGGGTAGTCACTGGCATGACTAATTAAGAAATTAGGCTGTTCTTAAATAGGCCAGATGCAGGTGTGACTTAGTTACAGGCATTGGCGTTCTTGCTTCTTGAGGAGCCAAGCACAGGGTCAATGCTTGGCTCCCTGAAGCTGTTGATGTATGCTGGGGCTGGTCTCTCATCACCTGCCTCCTCCGGCTCCCAATCCTGCTAATTTTCTGCTGAGTAAGCTTCAAGTGATAGGTTGTCTGCTGACTCTTGGGGCAGATAACCTTATGGATCAGGCCACTCAGCCTCTGACTCAGAGGAGCCCATGGCAGGTATAAGAATGCAGATATGATATTGGAAAGTTGTTTCCAGTTGAGTGCAAGGTCCTGGCTGCTGCTCCTAAATAGCCCCAGCTACAGGCATGGTGAAATTGAGGTGTGGTTGCCTCTGCTTCCTGAAGGACCAAGCTAATTGCCTTGGCTCTGTCCTGGGCTTAGGTCCCCTGCCAGGATCTGGTCCTTCCTTATCTGAGTCTGCCCTCATTGTCTCCTTGGTCTTCTGGAGATGATGGGTTGCCTGCTGGATTGCCATGTGAGGCTGACAGCTTGTCACATTGGACCCTTCAGCCTCTGACAGAGGAGGCAGAGGAGATCCTAGCAAATGGCTTAATATTTCTGTTTGTGTAGGACATTAACTGTGCTCCTCATGACCCAGTTAAGCATGTTGCATAAACAGGACTTAGAAGTAGCAAATCCAGTGTCTATATACATTCTCTCTCTCTCTCTCTCTATGTGTGTGTGTGTATATATATATATATAATTTAGTATATATATTATTTATGCCACAGTATATATAACATACACAAACACATATAATTTTTATGAAAGATTTTTAAAAAGGAAGATAAAGACTAATACAAACCAATATAAACTAAGAAAAATAAAAATAAAAGAGAAAGCTAAAAGTGCAAGAAAGGAAGAAAAAGAAAAATAGAAAAGAAAGAGAAAAGATATGAAGATCTTCTTTATAGCAGTTATAAGTACAATTATAAATTTACCTCTTACTCTATGGTTACAACATAATTCCCTTCTTTCTATATCCTCAAATCCAGTATCTCACATAGAAGAGAATAATCCTATTGGCTCAGTTATAGGTGAATCCAGTCAACTGTGGCTTAGTCAGTAAGTCATGATGCAAACTCAGAGTCATTAGCCTTACACATAGGAGAAAGAAAATCCCAGTGAGAAGCTTCTGGATAAAATGGGAGATGGCTTGCTACCTGAGATCCTTCCATATTGACATAGGAAAGATTGTATCAGGGTTTATGACAATTGTTTTTATAGCCATTAAAAATAATCTTTTCCAAATCTAATGTGAGCTTAACTGTGTAGGCAGCCCCAATTGCTAAAGTAAAATTTGAAATAACTCTGCTGTCCCATGTGAGATCTTACTTCCTAACCCCTTGAATGGTGGCCATTATTTCACTTGAAATACAAAGAATCAGGTCTTCTCATATTTTTTGAGCCCAAGTCAGTGGTTGGTGTCCATGGCAGATAGACCAAGGGAAAGAACTACTGTTAACTGTAATCTTTCATCAGCCTTCCCTAACTTGAAAAGGTGAAGGGTCCCCTGTGCAAGCACCGAGTCATGTCTGACCCTCTGGGAGGCCGCCACTTTCGCGGCGTTTTCTTGGCAGACAATAGCAGGGTGGTTTGCCATTGCCTTCCCCAGTCATCACCTTCCCTAGCAAGCTGGGTACACATTTTACCGACCTCAGAAGGATGGAAGACTGAGTCAACCTGAGCCGGCTACCCAAGAGAAAATCCAGCTTCCGCTGGGATCAAACTCAGGTTGTGGGGAGAGTTTCGGTTGCAATACTGCTGCCTACCACTCTTTGCCACACGTTTTCCTAACTTAAGCAGCATTAAATCTATCAACGGAAATACTTGGTTTCTTTAGAGCAGTGTTTCTTAACCTTGACAACTTAGCTGGCTGGGGAATTCTGGGAGTTGAAGTCCACATATCTTAAAGTTGCCACGATTGAGAAACACTGCTTTAGAGGGTACAATGTAAAAACAAAGAACATTCAGTTTCTCTTAGAAATCCCCTTGTGAATTTTTACTGTATGTATGCTGTGGAACAGTTACTCAGTGTGCAGCCTTCATCTGCTGGGGAAATTGGACAGAAAGAGAGAATGCTCATTCCTGCTTGCAGCTCCCTGGTACAAATCCAGACTAATGTGTCTGTAACCAGTGAAACGGTTTCATTGGTTCCAGATTTAAAGCAGCATGACTGAGAGCCAAATTCAGCCCTGGATAGTGAAGTGTATCTTAAGTGTTGCAGGTGATGTGGATACAGCTGTGCCTGCAGCTATTCTAATCCTTTTAGGGTAGACTACAGCATCAGAAAAGAGGGGAGAGGGAAGAGATGGAGGAAAGGAGGAAAAGTATTAATCCAGAGGTATGCCAGTAGTTTCTCTCTCTCTCTTTTTTTTTTAGGAGAAGATAGGCCATTAGCAGAGTAAAGGATTAGAAATGCAGTCTACTAAATATACTCCAAGGGTTGCCTGGATTCTTGGTTCTTTATAAATATTTAGCTGTTTGCTGAAATATTGAACACTTGGATTGCAGGTTGAACTAGAGCTATCTATTCAAGGCTGCAAACCACTAGTCTAACCCTTTGCTGCCATCCAGTGGTCATCTGGGGGTTGCACCTCAGATCTGGAAGCACTAGCTAAACAGAATGTGCTTTTTAAGTCTCATAGATGCTCATTTGCTCATCACTGTAAGCCATAGCATGTTTTATTCATGGTTACTGAGCAAGCCAAGTGGACTACTTCATACATAGGTGAATTCACACAACTCTGATTTGTTTGTTTGTAGCTAAGCATGTTGTGCAAACCTAGCCAGGTTCTGAATTAAAAACAAACTGGTGCTATAATTTATTTATTTATTTATAAAATTTATATGACTGCCTATCTCAAGTTTGTGACTCTAGGCTGCTCACAGCATACAAAAATCAAACACAACACTTCATAAAAAATAATAGAACCATATCCCAATCATAATCCCATGCATGCCAGCTCAACTAACAGTCTCATCACAATGCCTGAGGGGGAAAACCAAGTCTTCAAGGCTTTCTGGAAGACTATCATGTCTGGATCTTTGAGTGGGGGGATTGTTCCATAGTGCAGGTGCTGAGTCAGAGAAGATACACTTTCTAGATGACACTGTTTCACAGAGGGGACATGGAGCATGCCCACACTCCCATGTCTAGTGGAATTAACAGACACTCTTGGGGAGATGCAGTCTTATAAATAATCTGGCCATATGCTTTATAGGTGACCACCAACATCTTAAATTGCACTGGAAGCCTACTAGAAACCACTGTAGCTTGCAAAGTAATGGTGTTACATGGGTGCAGTGTGGTGTGCCCAAAACTGACTGCACCATTACATTATAGACCAGCCGCAGCTTCCAAACACTCTTCAAGAGCATCCCTATGTAAAATGCATTGCATTAGTTTAAATAGGAGGTGATTAAACCATGAGTGACTTGAACAGAGCCTCCTGTTTCACTAATGAGTGCAATTGGTGCACAAGATAAAGTTGTGCAAAGGCCAACTTGATCATAGCTGCCACCTGGTCACAGCTGGCCATTTAGTTGCTTTGAGTCCAAATTGTGCACTTACTCTGTCTGGGGGACTGCTAACTCCTTGAGAGTCATAGATGGTAAATCTCTGGAACAGGGGTCCCTAAAACACACAGATATTCAGTCTTGTTAGGAATGAGTTGAAGCCTGTTCTTCCCCATCCAAACACTAATGGCCTCCAGGCACTGGGAAAGAGCCTTGATGGCATCACTTGGACAGTCTGGGAGCAGAGATATAAAAATAGTGTTATCAACATACCAATTGTACTTAACCCATGCTGCTGGATGACCTGGCTCAGGGGCTTCATATACAGGTTAAGCAGAAGTAGAGAGAGTAGGGAGAGTGGAGAGCCCTGAGGGGCCATGCAATGCAGCAATCTAGGGCAGACCCCTTCCACTCTACCAACACCAACTGAAGCCACCCTTGGAAAGAGGAGAACTACTGTAAACCAGCGTCCCTTATTCCCAACCCCCTAAATCAGTCCAGAAGTTTACTGTAATCAGTGGTATTGAAAGCCACTGAGAGATCAAGGAGTACCAAGATGGATGCGCTATCCACATCCTGAGCCCACCAGAGCTCATCCAGAAGTGCAATCAATACCATCCTGGTACTATAAATCAATCTGGAACCTGACAGAAAAGGGTTTAGATAATCTGTTTCTCTAAACGTCCTTTCCGGAAGATTGTTGGAGCTGTCAACAACCTTCCCTAAAAAGCGGTGGTGGAGATTGGATGAAAGTTGTCCAATTCTGTTGGATGTGGCAATGGATTCTTCAAGAGAGGGCATGCCACTGCTTCGTTCAAAGTGGCCAGTACTGTCCCCTCCCTTACCCTAATCCACCATACAGATCCAGTCTCATGTTGGATCTTGGGAGACCTTAACCAATCAGGTGGGACATGGGTCTAAAGTATAAAGGCAGAGCTCAAAGCCCCAAGGACCCTTTCTACTTCCTCAACCCTAATTGGTTCAAACTCTTCCCAGAAAATAGAGCAAAGCTTATCAGTTCCATGGAACCTTTGCAGCCAGAGTCTAATTCTGAAGCAATCGACACGATTTTATCCACCAGATGCCTGGAATAATCCTCACAGCAGGACTGAATTACTTTAAACAAGGTCACCTGCTTGTTGTCTGTGGATGTGATAAGAGCAGAAAAATAAGCATGTTTTGCCATTCTTATCACAAGGTAATCACAAGGTTGCGGAGCACCTGAATTTCAATCACGTGACAGTGGGGATGCTGTAATGGTAGTAAGTGCAAGGACCAGTTGTAAAGTTACTTTTTCAGCGATGGTATACATTGCCTCTTGTACAGATAGTCCTCGCTTAATGACTGCCCTGTTTAGCAACTGTTCAAAGGTATGCCATCGCTGAAAAAGTAACTTTACAACTCAACTGGTCCTTGCACTTATGACTGTTGCAGTGTCCCCGCAATCACGTGATTGAAATTTGGATGCTTTGCAACTGGCAGGCGTTTATGACCATTGCCCCATCCCATGGTCATGTGATCGCCATTTGAGTGCTTCACAGCTGGCTTCCGACAAGGAAAATCAATGGAGAAGCCAGCAATAAAATTGCAAGTTGTGGTTACATGATGTTTTGCTTAATAACCACATCACTTAGCAATGAGTTGTGGGTCCCAATTGTGGTTGTTAAGCGAGGCCTACCTGTACTATTTCATTCCTGTGGCTCCTCTGAAAATCAGAGAGCTCTTCAGGATCCATGCATGCAGAGAGTCTGCACAAGTGTGATCCAATTCAAGATCTTTGTCACCTGCTCATTCTAAGCAGCAACCAAGTCCTTGCTCAAGTTGTGCAACATAGCTTCAGGAACAAACTGCCTGAGGTGGACTAATCAAACAGGTCCTTCCTCCCTGCACTGGAGAGCAGCCAAGTGGGTGGCAAGGCTAACAGGGAATGATCTGTTTATGACAAGGGACTGATAGTAACCTCTCCCAACTCCAGATCACATTGCCACAGTCCCAGAACAAAAACCAGATCTAATGTGTGACTTGTGCAGTGGGTTGGGCCATCAATAACTTAAGACAGATCCATGGTTGCCATAGTGGCCACTTCTGACCCTGGAACAGAGTAGGCAGATAGAAGCCTCTTAGTACCACAAGTCTAGGGAACTATACCACTAACTTAGCCCAGTGTCAAGCAGCTCAGGCAGGGAGGCCACTAGACAGCAGGGAGGCTGGTACAAGCTCAGTAAACCCATCTGTTCCTTCAAAACCAACTTCACAAAATTTCACATCTGGTTATTTGCAGAACAGTGCCCCTGGCAGCCACCCAGAATCTCTTGATGGCAGTAGCTGCTCAACCACCCTTGCCCTGGAGTCACAGCTAGTTCCATACATGAAACCTAAGTGGGCACATCTCAGAGGGGAACCCCCCCATGCCCAACCAAGTTTTCAGAATGCATACCAGGTTGGCCTGTCATCCAAAATTAAATTGTGGATCAGTCAGGCTTCATTACAGACCAACTTTATTATTAAGAAGTAACAGTCGGACACCAGGGGCACTGAAACTCTGAAGACCAGGCATGGGGGCCAAACAGGGGCAGGAAAGCAGCATTGATAAGAAACACTGAGGCCACCTTTGCCCAGAGAGCCCCCCTCCCCGATTCCCATCATCTCTCTCCATGCCCATCATCACCATGATGTTATTGCCTCCCCTCTTCCCACCGCTAAGTACCACACCCTCTTGTCCTCCCTCCCTTAGATCAATGGGCCTCATCATACCAACCCGTAACACACTCTTCCAAATGGCCAGTCAGTGCAGACCTTCAGAGTGTTTCTGCACAGCACTCAGCATCCTAAGTCCAACCAACAAGCCTTCTTACCCTGCTCTCACCCAGGTGACCCAAAAGAAAAAGCACAGTCTCCTGCTTATGAGATAGGGCACAACCAGGAGCATACTTGACCACTCCTGTCTCCCACCCAACAAGGAGCAAGCAGCCCTTGCCCCCCAACACCTTCCACCCAAACTAACGAAGTTCCTTATCAAGAGTGTGGCCAGATTTCTCTTCTGTCCTGCAGAAATAAAAATGTAAACCCCTCAGAAGTAGCACCAGCTGTAATAAACAGACTCTGGTCCCTCCAAGTCTAATGGCTGCTGAGCAGCAGAAAGAAGTTGGCCCACATGGCAGCTGTGCAACCTGGTAGGCCATATAGCAGCCACAAAAAACTGGATGGTTCTCATGCAGGGCCACTATTCTACTCCTGCTCCTGCACAGTCCCATTGGGGAGCACAAACCCTCTGGGGCTCCTTTAATTTTTTTTAAAATTCCAAATTGCTATAGATAGAAATTTCAGACAACTAATTAGATGAAATTACCATAAAGCAGTAATAGTAATCTATACTGTCACAGCATATAAGGCTATGAGATTCTCTGATCATGGTGTAGTCTTTAACAGACTGGTGCCTTCTTGAGTCACACTGGCTGGGAATTCTGGAATTATAGACCTAATATATTTGGCAGCACTGGACTACCATAATGCATGTGTAATAGAATATATACAGAGGTATCTTGCAGTATGATTACGGTAGCCACAGAAAATAATTAGATACACACACATATATATACATATACATACATACAACTTCAGAATTAATTATTTTGTAAACATAAATCTAGAATTTATTTTGTTTTCTAATATATTCCATGTGGGATTACATTTTCAACAATGAATCTATTTCAAGAGGGAAGTAAGTCAAAATTGAGCTTCAAAGTCAGCCATCTAAAGAAAACCTTGCCTGGGATATCTCTGCATATTGCATTCATTAATAAGTGAGATTTTATGTAGCAGAATCAATTTGTCTGGCACTTTAAAAACCTAATTTAACTAGACTGTGTCTAAAAGCATATCCCCTGAAAATGAAAGTGAAATAACCATTTACATCATTTCTTACAACCAAATTTCCATAACAAGACAGATAACATGCACTAAAAGAGTTATCTCTTTCATCTGCAGGCTGAACAATTTTATGGCTTAATACCCTTCTTTTAATTGTCCCTTATTAGTAACCCAGCTGGAATTAGCCAATTTCCACTCTTTGACCTGCAATCTCAGACCCAGTTCAGAATTAAATTTATGGCTAGGAAACTAAGTGGGGATATTTTCTTCCTGTTTAATATCTAAAGCCATGCCAGAATTTAACTGCCTGAAAAACCAGAATTGGGGACAGTTATCATAACGACTTCACGTGGACAGAGTTTCAGTATAGTAAGAGAAAGATTTCTAGGATGGTATCTTTTTGCAGTTTAGCAAACTAATCAACAACAACCAAGCATGTAAGCAAACAAAAAAAGAGTCTGAAAATGAATCAGTTCTTTGGAAAGCTGCTTTAATCTGGAGAAGCATGTTTTTAATTGGAGCCCCATAACTGCTTTTTCTTCAAAATAAAAGTAGAGATAAAATAAAAGCACACTATTTAAAGCATGAAAAAGTAACATGTAGTTTGGCCTCAGGTGTATGTACATAACTTGTATAGGTTCATAGTTACGAGTGGAACTTTTGTCACTTAATTCAACAGTCTCACTTATGTACCACAAGATGCCTGTCCTTTACAAGTTTTACTGGTGACAAAACTGCAAAATCATTTTTATACATACCACAATAAGGCTTCTATGGTGGGGCAGATACTAGTTTAAATATCTAAATTAAATATCTAATTTAAACTCACTTTGTTAATATGTATATAACTGTTCTCCTTTACTGGTTCTGTGAACATGGTGATATGGACAAGAAGTTTCTTAAACTACTCTTTAGTAAAACATACAATTTTTTTTTGTAAAACTAGTTTAAGGTTCAGTGAATGCTAAAACTTGTGGTAGATTTTCCACAGATGGAGGTAACATACAGCAGTTAAGAAACTGCCATATTCTCTTTTTCCTGAGCCTTTACTATATTTTAAATATTTTCATGAAGCATACATTGGCTTCATGTTCCTTAGATCAAATGCACTTTATGATTTAAAAATAGCTGTTTTCTTTTCTATCCTTCATTAACAACATTCACATAATGGGCTCAAAGACAATTTAAATCCTGTGTGGGAAACAGCCACTGAAGGCATCAGGCTGAAAAGAATGTCATTCATAGTCCTGAATCTCATGATTTACCAAATATATGTTTGAGAGAATTTACCAATTCTCTCAAACATATATTTATCTGGGAGAGGTAGCCTTAACACTGTCTCCTGATTCTCTTCTGTGATATAATAGTTTAAATAGGTGACAAACCAAAACACCACAGGTACAAATGCTCTCTGAAAATGCTGGTCTCTCTCTCTCTTTTAAATGAAGAATGAGTTTGGGAATGGTTCAAGAAATCATACAACTGGATTTGTTTACAGGCAATGCTCTTTCCTGTCACCTCTTGAATTTGCAAATAGTTGGCAGCAACATCAAAGGATAGGAATTTGGCATGAAGGTTCAGTCCAGGATGTCCTTTAACTGTCTTTTAACGCAGATTACTAGATCCTTTTACCAGAATTGAAATACAATGTGTAATATTGTGAGCAACTGGAACAGTCTCCAAGCCACATAAATAATAAACACATTTAAATAAATCTAAATAAATAACTTTCAAGAGTTACTTCTAAGTAGGCCTTTTAAGGTATCCTATTCTGTATTGTTACCTCAGTGTTCTAGACAGAATTCTACAGTTAATAAAAGGTACAGTTGATTGGTATGTAATCACTTTAAAATGAGTACTGTATGTACTCATTTTAAAATGAGTAATTTTAATTCCCTCAAATGATTATTTTTTTACATTGATTTAATTCTTTAAAATGCTTTCTGCTTTCTATTAAATGACTCATATAGGTTTCACCAGCTCATAACAGAATTTGTTCTGCTTACTTAGCTGATATGACCATTGCTTACAGAGGAAAGAGTATAGGAGGTCCTTCTCATTTGAGGAAAGTCCAATTCCCACTTCAGGGCTATGGATAACAAAACCACAGGCAATGAGACATTTAAAAAACATTCTTTATGCATGTACAAAGGCCTGTCTGCCATTTTGTAGATGTGTGAGTAGAAAAATCAAGGCAAAAATCACGTAAGTTGAAAAACCCTTAATGTGTATACTGAAGTCTGGTCCACTTTTAGCAACGATGGATCCATGGAACTGCAGATAATGGAACAGCAGAAAAGGACTACCTGCACTTTTTGTAATCATTGCATACATGAACATTACTTACATTAAAGTCATAAAAACAATGAGTCCATGCAACTCTTGCTCAACTTCAAACTTCAGCACACAAACATCCAGAACTGTGGGGACCACAACAATCAGAACATGGTAGAGTCAACCATTTAAAGAAGTGGACTTGTTTCTCTCTTGGAATGTCATTTAGAACTTTAGAAGATCAAGCTATTAGGATTTTCAAGATGTTAACCTGATGGAATGACAAAAATACAGATAAAAATTACACTGATAAGATTCAGTTTGCTATAGAGGTTTACCTGGATTAGGAGTAAAATTGTTTGTATGAAATAACTTGCTGAATTTACATGGTATTCAAATCTTACAGTTGAATTGTTTTTCATGACTATCAGTCTCATTATATTTCCCAGAGGCTAATAATGGGACAGCAGGAACTCTGATGAACTATTGCAAAGGTGAAGTAGATAGCAATGGTACAACACATTGCTTCCATAATAGTTTCTCTTACTACTCTGCCTCCTGGTGCATGCCTGAACATATTACCTTGATGCTATTTTAAATGCTGACATATCCTTTTCGATCATCACATAAAATAATGAAAGTGCAGAGATGAACTGTGAAAACCTGGCTTGTAAATGTGTTTATAATAATAAATAAGAGGTAAAGAATAGCTTTTGAAAAGCAAGTATAAATACTGAGAACTAATCCAGCTGGAATATTTAAAAGTGCATTTCTCTCTCCTAATGCCATTCCAAAGTGTATAATTTACAGCAGTGAAATGACAATGATTCCAGATCTCTTTTAAATCAGGAAGTTAAAAAAAAAATAGACAATTACTTCTTAAATGATTCAAATTTTCATATACATACACATATTTCTATACTCCTAAATACAACATTTTGCCTTTTAGAACAGTGGATTTAAAATTGCAAATAAAATATTTTGTTCCTTTGAAACCACATTTTATGGAAAGGATATAAACACAGAATATATATTTGAACAGAATCAAATACATGGTTTTAATTAGCAATAAAATACTACCACACATATGCCTGGTACAGTTTCTAAAATAATCTTATTTAATATGAAACTCTGTTGTTTGTATAATACATCCACATATTTTGATTTGGAAGGAAATTTCAGAATTCAGTGAAGTATACTACCAAGTAAATCTTTACAGGATTGCAGCTCTTGGGTGAGGCAATATTGTGCAATTATAAGTTGCAGAAAACAATGTCAGTTTGAGTAGCAGAGCTAGAACCTGTATTTTCCAAATCATAACACGCGCTCTGCCTTGGAAGAGCAAAAGTCTTTCTTCTAGTTCAGCGTGTCTAAAATTAGCTTGATGGTCAACTCTGAGCAGATATACTCTGATACGATACATGTTGAAACGTTTAAGTCATGATTTATTTTATATAATTGCATAGCACAACCTGGACTTATAAAGGAAAAATGTTGGTTTCAAAACATAATGTAGATGGAAAACATAACCTGACAGATAATTTTTTAGTATATGTTACGTGAAATGTTCACACACTACATCTATTTGAATGCTAGTGAGTACAGCTACTATTCTGGAAGTGGGGTGGGGGGTATAATTGACAGGATCTTTATTATGCGGTAATTATAATGCCCCACTATTTAGGATAGTTGATTTGTGGCTATCTGCTGAATTAACCTGCAATTTAGCATATATGTGACTTGTAGGATATAGTTTAGCAGCCTGCACTGAGGAATTAACTGAATGAATTATATATAATTTCTCCTACTTGGCATTTGTGTCTCTCTCTCTTTTCTCTCTCATTAAATGCCCAGGTTCATGGACAAGATCATGAATATGATTAACTTTTAGATTCCTTTCCTTTATCTGGCACGGAAATGGTATATTCCCTATTACCTATAGGTAATATTTTGCTATGGCCCCCGTTTATTTAAAAGTTCTGCTGCAAATATACCCAGTGTCTATAATGCTTCTGAGATTTCCTGGAGGTCTTCTGTCAGCTATTTAGGTATATTCTCAATTTCATTTTCCACCAAGAGTTATTCTTGTATTTTGAGATCTGCCAACATCAAGTTCTACAGACTTCCTTAGATAACTGCTATTCTTGGGATGATCTATCCAATATTAGTAATTCTTACAGCTGAGTGATTCACAGCACTTGTATCCTAAACATTTTTTGCAGTAGGGTATACTGAACAAGAAAAATGCATGTCTTCAAAACAACAGAACTTTACTCATAGCAACACCTGCCCTCATGAGTTTGTATGAATCTGAAATGTGCTGCAATGGCTTCAAATCATACTGACGTGTGATAAATAAGTGATACATTTTAAGAGATGACTGAATATATATAACTGATACTGTAAATAAAAAACTATAAATCAAAGTGCACTTCCCTTTACAAATGCACTGGCATTAATATTTTGTCTGGCATCAAAAGTGAATGATACAAGCCAGTCTTTATTTGAGATATTGTTTTCTATAAAAATGGTTATTCCTTTCTTTTTTTTAGTCCTACAGTAGTAAACCTAGATATATAGTATAGACTGTAAGATCAAGTTTTTTCCAGATTAAGAAACATAGGTGACATATAGCATGAAGATTTATAACAGCATTATTTATCCATCCCAATGTTTCTAAATGCTAATCAAACAGATACTATTTCAGTTAAAATCAGCCTGCACTTACTTTCATATGCATTTGCATTTTAGAATAGCAACTTGTAAACTGAGATTTGTAAAGCCATGAAGACTGCTAAGATGCTGAATCCTGCTAATATCCTTTAGGTCAGGGGTCCCCAACCCCAGGCCGTGGACCGGTACTGGTCTGTGGCCTGTTAGGAACCGGGCCGCACAGCAGGAGGTGAGTGGTGGGCAAGCGAGCGAAGCTTCATTTGTATTTACAGCCGCTCCCCATCGCTCGCATTACCACCGGAGCTCCGCCTCCTGTCAGATCAGCGGCAGCATTAGATTCTCTGTTAGAATGCAGTCTGAGTTTTGCAGCAATGGTGGGAAAAGTGCTGAGCTCTGCAGCAATGGCAGAAATAAAGTGCACAATAAATGCAACGCGCTTGAATCATTCCGAAACCAGTTCCCAGTCCGTGGAAAAAATGTCTTCCATGAAACCGGTCCCTGGTGCCAAAAAGGTTGGGGACCGCTGCTTTTGGTGATATACAGTGGTGCTTAAAAGTTTGTAAACCTTAACTTTTCAGTATTTCTGCAGAAATATGACCTAAAACATGATTTGTTGTCCACACAAGTGCTAAACTAGATAAAGAGAACCCAACTGAACAAATGAATCAAAAACATTAAAAACCTGGTTAAAAACCTGGTTCTGCCGCCTCGCTTGGGGTGGGAGGGGCACCAGTTCATCTTGGGGGTGGCTATTATAGATCTCTCCCCAACAAACAAGATCTATACTGCTGGATTTTATATTTTCTACTGTATATTTATTTTATTTTATAGAGTATTTATATTGTAATTTATGTGTTTTAATTTTGATTGTAAACTGCCCAGAGTCCCCTTTTTGGGGGAGATGGGCAGTGATAGAAATTTGAAATATAACCAAATAAATAAATAATACTGGTTCATTGATTTATTGAGGAAAATGATTCAAAGCGACAGATTTGTGTGTGGCAAAATATGTGAACCTTTGCTTTCAGTAACTGGTGTGCCCCCCTTGGGCAGCAATAACTGCAATTAAATGTTTCTGATAACCATTGATCGGTCCTGCACATTGGCTTGGAGGAATTTGAGCTAATTTCCCCTTACAGAACAGCTTCAACTCAGGGGTGTTGGTGGGCTTCCTTGCACGAACTGCCTGCTTCAGACCCTTCCACAATATTTCTACAGGATTAAGATCAGGACTTTGACTTGACCATTCCAAAACATTAACTTCTGCTTTAACCATTCTTTGGGTGCATGACTTGTGTGTTTTGGGTCATTGTCTTGCTACATGACCCACTTTCTCTTGAACTTTAGTTCATGGACAGATACCCTGACATTTTCACGTACAATTTGCCAGTACAATTCAGAATTCATAGTTTCATCAGTGATGGCAAGCCATCCTGATCCAGAGTCAGCAGAGCAGGCCCAAACCTTGATACAGCCACCATGATTTTTTACAGACAGGATAAAGTTCTTATGCTGGAATGCACTGTTTGCCTTTTCCCAAACATAATGCTTTCCATTCAAGCCCAAAAGTTCTCTTTTGGTCTTACCTGTCCACAGAACATTCTTCCAATAGCCTTCTGACTTATCTACGTGGTCTTTGCAAACTGTAGACAGGCAGCAATGTTCTTTTTGAAGGGTAGTGGCTTTCTCCTTGCAACCCTGACATGCATACCATTACAGCTTGGTGTTTTACTGATGGTATTGAAATTTGCCAATGCAAGAGAGGCCTTTAGTTCCTTACACATTATCCTGAAATTCTTTGAGACCTCCCAGAATATTACGTGCCTTGCTCTTAGTGTGATCTTGCTTGATTGACCACCCCTGGGCAGGGTAACAATTTTGAATGGCCTCCATTTGTACACGATCTGCCTGACAGTGGACTGGTGGAGTCCAAATTCTTTGGAAATAGTTTTGTAACCTTTTCCAGTCTGGTGAGTATCAACCACTGTTTTTCAGAGGTCCTCATAAATCTCCTTTGTTTGAACCATGCACACTTCCACATATCTGTGTTGTGAAGATCAGATAGTGAATACCCAGAATTCTATTCTTTAAATAAGGAAGGACTTCCCACACTCCCACCTGATTATCATCCCATTGAATGAAACACCTGACTCTAATTTCCCCTTCAAATGAACTGATAATCCTAGAGGTTCATATACTTTTGCCAGGCACAAATCTGTAGCTTTGGATCATTTTCCTTAATAAATCAATGAACCAGTATAATGTTTTTGACTCATTTGTTTAATTGGGTTCTCTTTATCTAATTTAGGACTTGTGTGCAGAACAGACCATGTTTTAGGTCATATTTATGCAGAAATATTGAAAATTCAAAACGGTTCACTGACTTTTAAGCAACTCCGTAAAATTAACCAGGAGTTGTAACAAAATACACATTTAAGAATTTGCTTGTGAGATAATTTTCTACGATGAGTCTGCAAATGCCAACACCGGAGTTTTATCTTCAAAAAATGAGTAGCTCAAAAGAAAGCACAAATGAAACACCCTTTAGTTATATCTAGGCTCAGATAAATGCAGGGCCAATTTGGATCTATTCCACAAGGAGCAAAAGCACTCCCTTACAAGAAATGCATATTATTAGCCACAGTGTTTTTATTGAGTGTTTTAATAATACAAGTGTACATCAACTAATCTGTAATCAAAAGTGGCAGGTCCCTAAGAAATTTACAAGCACTTTTTAATATAAGTAAATCAAAATACATATCACCTGGTTCAATCCAGTAGCCTTGTGTTAAAACATAGTCTTAATAATGCACAGTGATTCTTGATTTTATGCTTTTTATAGAAAACCTGTTCCCAGTAACATGCACCCACCATTAGAGACTTCCGTAAAAAAAAAAAATCTTCTAAACACTACATTTAAGTAGAAACAATATATAGTTCTGAGTTTGCTTGCTTTTCCCAAAACACACAAAAGAAAAAGTACATTAATACAAAGCTTTGTGACAAAGCTCTATACTATTACAGATTCAACATTCCTTGCACTGTAACCCAAATTCCCAATCTGTATTTTAAAGATACATTTTTCAAGTTCAGCAGAAAAATAAAATAAAATAAAATAATAAAATAAAAAGGGAAAGGGGAAGGGGAAGTATAATCGACTTTATCACAAAATACTTCAAAATTTAATAAAAATTAAAAGGGAGGGTTACTGATGCACTTAGTGAATGTGCTTGCACAGGTCCAGCATGTTCTACAGCAGTTTCCTATGTGGCATATCTCTTGGTCCACTGTCTGGCCATTCTGTCATGCTCTGCTCTGTTTGTCATATACTGAGTAGCAATACTTCCAACCAGGGGATCAGCTGCAAAGAAAGTAACACAGTCAACCACTTGCCATACTTTAAGTTAATTGCTCATTCTGACCATAAATTCAAATTCAGTTTAAGAATTAAAAGAGAATATTGATCTGCATCCTGATCCTAATCTGTAACAAGGTCAAGTTTCAGGATTTGTTGCATTCTGCTGGTGCATTTTGCTTTTTGTTTTGCCAGGTGTCCAGGCAGTGATCAGAGGCCCAGACAACTGGTTCTTTCAGATTCAGAGATAATTAATATATCAGTAAGTAAGGAGACTTTAAGCTTTATTGTTTAACTGTGGCAGGCAAATTAATCAGAAACACAAGAAAGCATACAAAGCCAGATGATAACCAATCTCCCTTCAGCTGTTGGGAGCCCCAGTAAATGATCGGGGAGACACCCCAAGCCAATTTGCACAGCACCCAGTGCTAGGTCTGTGCCCAAGCTCAAAACTCAAGAGGCAATCTTTTTTTTTTTAAATCAAAGTCTGGCACTAAACTTCATGACCCTATTTCCATGGTGCTGAGACTGCAGGGCCTGACCTTGACTATATGGTGCACCTGCTCATCATGTGACCTGACTGAACCCTGCAATGTCTGGGAACTATACAGATAAGCCAGTGCTACCCTAAAAAATCTTGAGGTCTTCCTACAACCGTGTGAAGATTCCTCCCCCTTTTCAAGCAAGAGTGAAAAACAAACAGGTTAAACATAGCTCAAGATGAACTCTAAGCTTCTCAAATTTTCTTAATATGAAGGAGAAATTAAAAGATGTCACTTAAACTCCTCGAAATACAGTGGTCTTCCGCACTGCCACTACACTCTTATAACTGATTGCTCATTGAAACACCCCATCCCCTTGATTCCACTTCAAATAACATAAGGAAGACTAATGGTATTACACAAATGAGTTCCTACAACAAAGTACTGAAGTATATGGTACTGTGCTTCTATATGATTCTGATTACTCTATTCACCTCTCTTTGTGATTTTTCCATTTTCCCATTTGTCCAAATGAAAAAATCCCAGAGAGAGTTGAATGGAGTAATTCTATTTGTATTAAGCATGTTCTGTCCTCACTGGGCTATTTTAGATTTGCTCACTCAAGCTTTTCAAGGATGGAGACTAATTAGATCAACTTTGCTTTAATATAATATCCAAATTCTCTTTTGATGTCTATGATAGTTTTTTTTTAAGATCCTCAGTGTGATCCAACATTCTATTCCAGGTTTCCCAGATGTGCTGAAATGATTAGGGAATTCTGGAAGTTTCAGTTTCAATATATCTGGAAATTATCTAGGCTTAGAACTATCCAGACAATGAGGTGATTCTTAAAAAAAAATAGTTACATGGATATATATTTTACTTGTTTTTGTCTCTCATTATTCTATTATTCTTCCCAGTAATCATTTTTATTTCTTTTACTCAGCAAATTTTCACGTCTTTTCGTTCTTGTGGACATGTTTTCAGAGTCCTCCAGATTGTTTTTTTTTAAAGTTTGTTTGGTAGATTTGCTAACCTCAGAGCTGCTGAAATCTAAATACTTATTTCATATTTCAAGATGCAAACATCTGATACTTCTCAGTAGTCTTAGAATTTACTTCTGATAACTAGAAAATGGCATTAGGGAAGTGAGTAAGCAAGCATGGTTATTTCACTGTAAGCCTAATTAAAGACTTGTTACATCCTGTGAAAAATAATTCTTCTAATAGGACACACAAAGTTTAACCTCACAGAAGGAGCTATTTGTTTTTCTTATTCATTAACCAACATTCACTGGATGGATTACAAAGTTACTAAAATCAATGACAACAAAAATAATAACAATAACAAAAATAATAACATTAGGTAACATGTGAATTGTAGATTGTAGACTCAATCTGCACTCAGACCATTATAAATGTGCTTTTATCCAAAGATATGTAAAGGTGATTATTTAAAGTAATTCATAAGTTTGTTAGTTAGAACAGCTCCCATGGCCTAATCACCTTCAGAAGATTGGTGTGATTCTCAGAATTCTGGAATTTTTCTGCATGGATATTCTGACAGTTGTAAAAAGCAATGCATCTGAAGGAGGCTAGGTTGTTAGAATAAATGGCCAGAATGAATTAGAATTCTTAGATGGAAGCATAAATGCTAACTGGCATGCTTAATTAATTAACCCTATTCACCACAAACAGTGGTATGCATAATTATCTGTTATTGCAACAACCTTGTGAAAAGGCCGATGTAATGTCTTCCACTATACCCAGTTTAGTTATCTGGACCTGGTTATGATATAACTATGGCTGTCTGTGTGGTAGGCGGGGGTGTACTCAAACCAGGCAAGATGGCAAATACGGTGTCATGATGCAAGCCCTGCCCATTTTATATGTGCATCACCATACAAAATAGGCAGAACTTCCATTGCAATGTCACATCCTCTTCTCCCCTGATGCCACTGTAACTACTTTTCACATACCCTAAGAATTTCTTTCTCATGTGAGATCAATTGTAAAGTCTTTCAATGCCTTCTAGTAAAATTAATTCCAAAGTCCCCTGGGAAAGATATCCTGAATCATAATAGATAGACCCTTTAGGCATTATAAATGATTGGTCCCTGTGGATAACTTTTCCAAAAGCTCCCTGTGGAAGCTTATACAAAACTGAGGGAGATCTCCCTATTGATATTCTGATAAACTGATAAATAGGAAAACAATTTATTTTATTGAACTACTTCTGTTAAATCTCAATGTTTGTTGAAATATGAACAGAGATCATTTAAAACCAGTGATAAAATATGGAAATCAATTCACTTAACAAAGAAAGAAACTATTAAAACAAACATACTGGAGTAAACAAGCATCACTGCTTCCAAAGAGATTTTCTATTCCATGCATAGAAAACATTAAGAAACTTTGATTTTGCTAATTATATGTACTCTAAGAACTTAATTAAACCAGCTGAGTACTCTAAAGGGAAATGCCAGTATCAGTTAAGATCATGGAATAGGGCATGTCACATATTAAATTCCTTCTTGCTTATATCATCCTGATCAGATTAAGATCCATCTTAGAGCCACATACTGTTTTGCCCAGGGGATCACTAGATGCCTCTGGGATGCTGAGACATACCCCTCTGTAGCCATAGACACAACACAGCCAAATGGGAAAAGGTAATTATTGGGGCGTGGGGTGGGGAAGTAGGCTAGAATACTAAAATAACTCCAACTGCTCTTTGGGTACACTTATATATCAGTGCCTGAGACTGATATAACAACTAGATTTTTAGATTCTGTATTCAACAGTAAAAATATTTTTGTATCTCTCTGATGAATAGTAATTAAACTGGCTATCTATTTTTGTTTGCTGACTAATCTATAAAATATCCATGCTTGTATTTGGACAAATTTTGTTTCAGTTTGGCTTGATCTGCAAAACTCAAAGGTATCTGAAATGATGTTAATTAAATTGTTGCTAGGTTTTCCTGGCAATACAGATCCTAAAAACACTGAACACTGCAATTTATTTATGATGATGTTCCTTTATAAAAAACAATACACTCTTTTAAGTATATTATTTTAATTTATTAGAAATAGACTTAATTGCAAAGACAGATTCCAAAACACATGTATCTACTGATCAGGTAGCAGCCCTTCTAAAACATGCACACCCACTCCTTGTTTAGCAACCATTTGCACATATGACAGTAATAAAAAATTCAGTTTCTTTATGACCAAATTTTGGGCGCCTGACAAAAATGCATGAAGGAGTGAGAGTAATGCTGGCGTAGCTGTACAAGAGAACTTTATCTGAATGGGATGGCAGCAACCAGTGATCTTTGCAGCATCCCTCTCTCTCTGTCATGTGTTCAGTTAGTGACCATTTCACTTGTCATTAATTTTAGTTCCATTTTTTTTCACTGTGCTCCTTGACTTTTCAGGACTTCAAAGTGATTCCTCATGTTCTCCTTGAAAATGGTGGGTTTGCTCAAGATCATATTGTGGAAACTGACTGGCCTTCTTCTTCCTCTTTAGCTTAACTAAGCTGGATTATAGGCTGTTGTTATTTTAACAACATAGAAATGCAAAAACAACTTCACCTCCAGATCTGATTCATTTAGTACAGCAAAATTCCTTGAGTTTGGATTCAGTTGTAAAAGAAACTTTTCCTTCTACGTTCTGTCTAGTTAGGTTAGAGCTTTTGCTGGTAGAGGGAATCAAGTGCAGTGTATCAAACTGCCTTCACTATTTTGATGTTAATGACTAATTAGCTGGGGATCTCAACCACTCTGACTTATCATTAGGTCTGAACATATGCCTTACATCCCTTAAATTGTCTTAAGTGGAATTTAGTTTTTATTTTTGAAATTTTTAAAATTCTACAGTGTGAAATTTTAAGGCTGAAATTCCAGTGAATGCTAGCCCTCCAGTAGCTTGCATAATAGGTATAACCTAAATAAATAAAAATACTGCAGCATTAATATAATAATAATTTATTAAACTTGTATGCCGCTTGATTATCAATGATTCTGGAATTTTATTCCTCTATTTCTATCTCAATTGTTTCATTAAATCCCTTCCCTGCAGTACCATGCATTCATGTATGTATATCTTCCTCTCCCATCACAGATATAGTCATCCAGTTAACACAATTCAGGTAGTCTGAAATTTACTGTCTGAAACACAAAGCACAAAACAGGAAAGCTGAGATCTATTTAGAAGTCAAATCTCACACCAGTTGTTTAAAATGGGAGATGTACCTATCTTCAGTGATCAGAAGCAAAGGGCAATGATGTAACTTTCTTTTCAGTATCTTTTGTAGATTACTAATTACTATTCTTTGGTAGATTACTATACACATGTCAGAGGAGCAAACACCTCTTTTCATTTCTTTGTCTTGTTTGTAAAGAAAAGCACTGCTTGCCAGTGAAGCTGCAGCTGTGCATGAAACTGAGATTAATCATTATATATGGCTGGAAGTTAATTAGCTGCCATCCTTATTACAATTTGTTTTATTCTAATGAAAAATTGTATAAATTTAAGTCTACCAGGTAATAACACTCAATTTTTCCTTTCATAGGGAAAACCTAGTGTGCATTTTTTTTCTCATGGAAGAACTCACAGTTCCCTTTCAATCTGAGCTGACTTGCTTCTCCCCATTAAATGGGTGGTGACTATACAATAAAAGATTGCTTATGATCCCTGCCAGACTTCTGTCTTCAAAATGGGCTGCAGTAGGCTAAGATGAAGTGAAGATGGAATGCACTGATAATTGCATCCAGCTGATAGCAAACAGAGGTGTGTGTAATTTTTCAGATGTGCCTGGGGTATTTTCAAAGAATTTCACTCATAGAAAGGTAGTCAGTTTTCTTCGCCATGATCAAAAACAGATCACAAAGCATGACTAGCAGACAGTTTCTTAACTTCTTCTGGGTCTAAAAGAATTAGGTCTAAATTCATGAGATAACACTGCCAGAAAAGAAAAAAAACTCATGACAACTTGTATTATTCTACTGAAATAAAAACTGAAAACAGTATTATAATTATCTAGACACTTTATGAAGCAACTTACATACTTGTTCAAAGATAACTGGTGATTTACCACTAGCAATTTATGAAAGAGTATATTCTTGGATGTTAAATAGTGGAATTCTATAACTCATGCAGCTTAAAATACCATGAGTTATCCTAATATGGTATTTCTTGAGGTCAGTTAGGGTAGAGAGAGGTTTATTGTCACTTTCTAAAAAGTTATAAACAGAATAATCCTACAGCTAACATAAATCTAGATTCCAATATCTTTTGTAAAGTTCTTTTTGTCTTACCAGGATTGCAGTCTGTAAGAAGTGAACAGATGGAGAGAAGGACTTTAGATATAGTTAATGCTGGGCTCCAGTTGTCTTTTAAAATGTCCAAGCAAATCACTCCTTGGCTGTTAATATTACAGTGATAAATTCTTGTCCGAAATGTGACCTGGAAAAAAGAGGTCTATATTACTCATATTTTCAATGTTCAGGCTGTGAGTAATGTTGCTTAAATATCCAAAAAGGATCACCCACACAAATTAAGCCAGCATTAGGTAGCTTGGAGGAAACACCAAGATTTATCAAGGTTTGACTACTAAAAGGTAGCAGTGGATACACACACACAAAATGTGAGTAAAAAAAAAAAATGAAGGAGCTCAACAGCTTGCTGAAGTGACACACAAATACACCTCAGAGACAAAAAGCGAGGCAAGTCAATGCAACTAAATAAAGACAAATTAAGTGCTGGATGAGAAGGAATACAGAAAAGTAGAGGGAACAACAGGACAGAAACCCTGAGAGGTTGATATTGTTGACATATAAACAATCTACAATAATGTGTAATACATTAAAAAAACATGGGAGATAACTTACAAATAACATTATAAAATTACACTTTGAATAAAATAATTTAGGATGGTCAATAGTAAAACAGGGTAGGCAATCTTTTGATGGCCAAGGAACCCAAAAATCTGAAGGAGGGCTGACGGTGACAAAATAAATGCACGCTTTATATGGGTTGGATCTGGGGGCAATTTTCAGTTCAGCTGAAGTTTATTCTGATCATTGGCCAATTTTTCATACAAATCTAAAATTGTAAAATGCCAAAAGGAAATGAAGAACCAAAGGGAAAAGTAAAACAGATACGTGAAGATATAAAAAGAGTTTAACTGTAGTCCTTAAGAAACTAAAAAGGGAATAAAATAATAAAATAAAATACAATAGTAACAATAGCATATTAACAAAATAGAATTACTTGTGTATTAAGAGCTAAATTAAAAATCCCAAAATATTAGTATGTTAAAAAAATGTATAAACCATAATCTCCCAGAAAATCAGAGTTAACCATCCATAAAATCAGACGTATTCAATTAATGTGCAGAAGGGTGGATTTAAGCATAACTAGATAAAATCTGAAAGGTATTAGTCTCTACTGCAGTCCATCAATGATTGTAGTAGTTCATAATTAAAAATAGATACAAATAAAGATAGAAAAGTGGGATTCTCAGTGAGTTAGTTTGCCATGCCCAATACCCTTAGTTATCTGTCTATAGATTTTAATTGCTGCTACACAAATCTGGAGACATTATGTGTGATAAATGGTTCCTTATCTGAGATGAGGAAATCAAGAAAACTTTCATTATGGCATATAAAACATGTCAAAAAAGGCAGAACAGGGCCATTTTCTTTATTGTTAAACAGTGATATCCCAATTTTTTAGATTAACACCAGAGTTTTCATAATACTTGCCACCTCAAGATAGTGAGAAATGATCATGTAAGTTTTTAGAAATCGTAATGAAAGAGTCCTTTGGGTTCTGTAAAAAGGGAACTTGAGGTTATAGTTGCTTTACCCAAAATAATGAATGAATGAATGAGTGGATAGGGCTAAGTAAACCACTAGGTTCATAGCAAAAAGTACCACATATTCTAAATGCCAAGGGATCTTTACAATTTCTTATTTATTTATTTATTTATTATTTATTTATTATTCAAATTTTGCTACTGCCCATCTCCCACAAAAGAGGAACTCTGGGCGGTTTACAATAAAATTAAGACTATAATAATAAACAATTAAGATCTTATAAAAACAATTTACAAATATAAAATACAGTATAAATAAGTATAAAACCCAAGAGGTTTATTTAATTTCTATCCCGCCTTTATTATTTTTATAAATAACTCAAGATGGTGAACATACCTAATACTCCTTCCTCCTCCTATTTTCCCCACAACAACAACCCTGTGAGGTGAATTGGGCTGAGAGAGAGTGAATGGACCAACGTCACCCAGCTGGCTTTCATGCATAAGGTGGGACTAGAACTCGCAGTCTCCTGGTTTCTAGCCCTGTTGCCTTAACCATTAGACCAAACTGGCATTAAATGTTGTACAGTGATATCTTCATAAACTCAGCCCTCAGAGGTTTTAAAATGGAGTATGACACAATGAATTTTAAAAACAGCACAACTGTACTGCTGGTACTCAGAATTTAAGGCCCTTGAGTTTTGGAAAAAAAAAGTTTAATTTGTTTTCCAGCTTGGGAAAAAAACCAGACGTTTCCAGAATGAAACATGGCATATTTGTTTAAGAACAAACTTTATACTTCAAATTATTTCAAGCCTGAACGTGTCCCACGGAATCACATTTAATAGCATAGTTCAGCTGAAGAATATTTAACTTTAAAAGAATTGTGACTGAAAATTGGAATCATGGGTAGTCCTCAACCTATGACCATTTGTTTAGTGACCATTCAAAGTTACGACAGTGCTGAAAAAAGTAACTTACAACTGGTCCTTGCACTTACAACTGTTGCAGCATCCTTGTGGTCATGTGATCAAAATTCAGGCACTTGGCAACCAACATGTATTTACGACACTTGCAGCGTCCCAGGGTCACGTGATCACCATTTGTGACTTTCCCAGCTGGCTTCTGACAAGCAAAGTCTATGGGGGAAGCTGGATTCACTTAACAACCATGTGATTCACTTAATGACTGCAGTGATTCACTTAATGACCACTGCAAAAAGTTGTGAAATTAGGTGTGACTCACTTAATGACCACCTTGCTTAGCAATGGAAATTCCGATCCCAATTATGATTGTAAGTCAAGGACTACCTGTAAAGGCACCAGTTATTTAACAATGAACTGATGTACATTGGTATTAATCACAGAATTATGATTAAGAGTAAAGGAGAGAAACTCTAAGTCTTTCAACAGGATGTGCCTGCTTTCACCTGCCTTGCTCCACCTTTTCTACTGTATAAGGTTGGACATTTGAAATATTTTGCACGTATGTGGAAATGGCAAGGTCTGAGGTCTGACATGGACGATCTTTCCCCTGGCCTTGCTTCTATGCTGAGTGAAACATCCGAGTTGCTCCCCTGTCCTTCCCTCACCACCCCCTGCCATTAAGAAATTTCAAATTTCAACCTTGGTTCCAAAGCAGCCAATTGCTGCACGCCCCTTGGGCCTTGCCGCCAGCCGACTGCGCGAGGCAGTGGGATTGGGAGCTGCTTACGATTTCCCCATTGATTTTGCTTGTGGGAAGCTGGCAGGGAGCATCAGAAATAACTCCTCCTCCTCCTTGGCTGACCTGCAGAACTACCTGCCACTTTGCTGGGGGAGGGGAACAAAGAAATGACTGTGGGTGGGCAAAAAAGCAGTAGGAGCGTGAGCAACGTTGGACTTCCTGCTGGCTTCCCCATTGACTTTGCTTGAGGGAAGCTGGCAGGGAGCGGTGGAAATCACTCCTCCTCCTCAGCTGGCCTGTGGAACTGGCTGGGGGAGGGGAACAAAGGGAGCTGTGGACTATGAGGAAAACTGCACCCCTGGTCCTCATCCCAGCATGTCCCCAAGGAACCCATCCCTCTAGGGAGGAAAAGGACTCACCTGTCTATTGATGACAACCACCAGCCAGCCTACTTCGCCAGCTGGCATCTGAGTCACCCCCTCGTCCTTCCCTCACCACCCACTGCCATCATGAATTTTCAAATTTCAGCCTTGGTTCCAAAGCAGCCAATCACCGCTTGTCTGTCAGGCCTTGCCGCCAGCTAGTTGGGTGCAGTGGCCAGAGGGAGGTAAGAACATGGGCAGGGATACACCCCTCTAATCTTCCCTTGTGCCACACAACAAGGGCATTGGGAAGTGTAGTTGAAAGGCACGGTAGTGCTGAAGCAGCCACAACTTCGCCAAATTTCAATCCCATGGGAGTAATGGGTCCTAGATTTTGGACACATTCTGTAAGCCAGCCCATTTGAGGTACCTTGGTTCAAAAATTGTTGCCCTAGGATGCACCATTTCCCCCAACTGAAGGTTACAAACAGACATGAGAGTTTTAGTGGTATGTTCAGTAGATAATAGCACCAACTGCTGCTCAAGTCAAGCACAAGAATGCAGTCCAATTTATTACATATACCACTCTTTTTTTAAATGTTTTCTACTGCCAATATGGGTTTGAATCAAATGGACTATAACCGCCTTTCCATACTCTCAAAATATTACCCTTAATATTTTATTGTTTTATTACTGGGCATATGGGAAGCTTACGTATATAAGCATTACCATTATTTATAATGATGGGTAAAGACAATTGACATAAAAATCACAGGTATGAGAGAGATGACAGTATATAGGTAATTCTGTAATGAGCTCCTCTATGATAGTTCTTAGGCTTTAAATTACTGTGTATCAGTTATGGATATCAGTCATCCTACAACAACTTACAGCACAGTGGGATGTTCACATTGAAGTGCTTTTTTCCAGTGCATGAACCAGCTGTATATACTATGGGTAGAATAATCCATGTAAACAAACAAGAAAACAAACATACAAATGAACAAGTTGCTCTGTCCTTGTTGCCAATGCATATTCAACCTCAGTAATAAGTACTGTTTTAATGGGGCGGGGGTGGGGAGTCAAGGAAAAGAATTGGTGGATTCTTCTGTCTTTGTTTCTTCTGCTATGGAGTGTTACTGGCTACAAAGGAAAACAATCACCAATTGCTCTCTTTCATGTATGCCTGGTTGGGGATGAGTGAATACAGACAGGAGCTCAGAATGTATGGTATAGCCACCTGTCAATTGCCAACTAAGACTACATAGGTAAGTTACTTTATAAGTGTGACTGTCAATTGGGCTTTCTCTGACCTAGTGGTCTTCTAAAAGAGGCATAGAGTGGAGGAGGGCCACAAGGTGAAGCAGAAAAAAATGATAACTCACATGTGAGCTCTGTCCCTGGCTAGTACAGCAGGCTAATGGCAATGCTGGTAGTGAATGGCCATGTGAATGGCCATGTCCAGCAGAATCAGAAAAATGCCCAGCAAAATGATTTTTTATTTTTACCCACCATATAATCATAGGGTTGGAAGTGTTTTTCTAGTTTTCTAGTCCAACGCCCTGCCCTGTGCAGGTATCCTCATAACATTCCTGACACTCTTTTCTTGAAAACTTTCAGTGATAGAACACCCACAACTTCAGGAGGAAGGTATTCCACTGTTTATGTAGAGAGTAAGGAACTTCATCAGATTTACAAGCCTAAAAAGATCCTAGTATGTTGGCTTACTGTGTGTGTGTCCATGGTTGTGCTACTGTACATGTTATTGCCAACGATACCTGCAAATCAGTGGCAGAGTGCCAACATTTTAATGGATGACCAAGAATGTTTTTTCAGCTCTTAGCCCCTGAAGCCTCTCCTTTACTTGAGATTCATTGATGACACTTTCATCATCGGGATATTTTTATCATGTGGACCCATGGGAATGCATCTCTCATCATGACTTCAATAACTTCCACTCCACCATCAACCTCAGCCTTCACTTATCTACAGAACAAATCCACTTCCTTGATGTCACAGTAAAACGACACAAACTCTAGTGATTAATACAGAAGTTCAATTTGTTCACATTAGTATAGAGTATAGCTTCAGTCAGATGTATTGGTGAAATACAAATTTCTAACTGAAATTTATGGGATAAGTTATTTATAAGTAACTTAAATCCCACTGACTTCTACAGAATATGCTGTGACCAGATTAGACAGCCATGTTAATTTTACTTTTCTTCCTTACCTTAGGTGGTTTAAATGGATAGTCTGGCGAGAAGGTGATATCAAGGAAAAAAACTCCTCCCTCATACACAGAACCTGGAGGCCCAAGTATAGTTGATCTCCATTCATAAATGTTGTCTCCCTTGGGTCCAGCACTGTAATACAAAGTAGAAGATATTTAGCACAAGAAGATTTTCATTAGAACTGAAAAAAACTCTTTTCCTTTCTAGTTTACCATGTATCTGAATTCATTTGCTGTTCCTTTGCTTAAAGTAACTTTTAAAGACACAAATCCTTTTCAGACAACATTTAAAATACAAACAACGTTCATGAAATAAGACGTATGCACCAAATAACAGAGGCACCCATTCCTCCAAATCCAGCTAATGACTGCAAGGATATGGCATTTGCTTGGAAATTAATGAATATAGAACTGTATGTTTCCTTCATAAAAACATTGAGTGCTATGTTCAGATGGCTCTAGAAGAGTGTTGTCATAAGTGATACTAAGGTAATAGAATCGAATTGCAATAATATTGTTTTCTAGGATATATTAATCAGAGTGAATTTTTTTCAAAAATTGACACATTATAATAATGCACTTTAAAGCCAGGATTATCACAAGAAAACAAGTTTACATTTTATGTCCTATTTCCTATGCTATATGTTACTGAAATGTTTTTCTTCTAGATTCTAGTATTTTTTTAATTCTACAGGTATCTCATTCATCTAGAGAACAATTATTATTGGAAGGACTGGAAAAAAATAAAATCCACATACATTAATTTATTTACACAGACATTTATCGCTCAAGCAAATTATGCATGATGTTTACAATATGACCCAGAGCTTGTCGATTTTTCAAAAAGAATTTTGATTGCCTTGAGTTATATCTAAATTCGTACTCAAAGGACTGATCTGGTTGAGTAAAAACTAATGATAGAAAAATCTTAAAAACTAGAAAGTATGTTTAGAAAAGAAGCAAATCATTTTTACACTTGTCATCTCATAATTTCATTTTGGAAGCTTTAGTTCTTGCCCACAGTTTTCAGTTTTGGGAACATTAACTTAATGCCATAAACTGCTATAAAGTATAAATTAATATTAATTGTATGCAGCTAAAATACTATGTTCATATGCCTCATAACATACTTTTCTTTTAAACGCCCCTCTTTGTGTTTTATAAACATAGTCATAACATTTTATTTATAATAATGAGATACTTGAAAAATGAAACTAAAACCCCAAATGGGCAATTTGTAAAATGCCTATAGATAATAAGTCATTATGCATTTCTAATGCTGCCCTTATTGTTGATAAAACTGCCCATATAGCTGAAGTTATATATTGCTTTGACTGTTTAATATAATACTATTTCTAATATTTAAGAATAACTTTTTGATAGTGATTGTTAAATAACTTTAGATGTTATTTTTTCATGTCTAGACCCTCAATTAATCCTGAGCAGCAACACCAGACCCTTTTCGTTCTCTTTTGACCTGATGCAAAAGAATTTAATATAATCTACCTTAATATAGTTTACTCTAAAAACACACTTTTATTCAATGGGCAAAATTAATTAGTTTCTTTTGCTGCAGTAAATAAATTATTTGTTTTTGTTGTCCCTCTCTGCTAATTTTGTTCAGTCAGGAATGATAAATAAAATAGTTCTCTATTCATCAATATTAAGCTTTGTACTTGAAAACCTAGTATTTGAACGATTTACAGTATGCCTCTAGGTTTGTACTGCACAAGATAAATTAACAAAATTTAATATCACTATCAATTCCAACAGTAATAACGGATTTAAAAAATGCCACACAGTATTTTTTCCAGAGTATTTCTTATGTTTCCTACAATTTCAATATTGCAGTTAAGAAGGCATGAAAAATATCTACAACAGACAAAGGCTTTACTAATACTTCATGCCTCACACCCAAGGCATTCTATTATCATACTGTTTCATATTGTGTTCAATACTTAACTATTCATTTTGTTCACTGAATGTTAATAAAACCCCTCTTTACCTGTAACTCCTTAGGGTTCTTTTAATAAATTAAGCAATGCTTGATTCTTTCAATTTAGCTGTATTATGACTACTGTTTAAAGCAGTCTATCAGTTTGTTAGCCACAGTATCAGCATTAATTTTTTGTCAGAATTCATATTGTTTCATAAATGTCCTTACAGAGCAAGAGAATAATCCTACTATAGTATCAAATCTTTTAAAAGAGAAATGATTTTCTTATTTGGAAGGAGAAAAACTGGCATATTAGACACTGAAGCAGTGAAAACATTACTGCTCAACTGCAACCCACAATGTCTACATCAAGTCGCTAGCTGAAAATGAACTTAATTTACCCAGTTCTGTTTGCATTAACCTTTGAATAATGCAACACAGCTGTGACTGCTGTAGGGAATAAGCCAGAAAATTAATAATTAAAAGCACTACTCCTGTCCATGGAAATGTTGTTCTGAGGAATAAAACTGAAGAGCAGCATAAAACAAAATTATTATTAATAATAAATAAAATGATTATAAATCCCAACTTGTTTGAGGAAGTTCAACTGGCATTGAATTAAGCATAAAACTGATTAATTGCATTCTTTATCAAATGGAGAAGTGATGTCCTTATCATACTTCATTAATGAACAAGGAATACAATTAGCCACATACATATTTTCTAAAGAATGTAAGACCTTTTACAGCGTAGTCTCCATTTAGTAGAGCTTAACTTCTGGTGACCTCATAGACACATTGCACAGTTTGTTTTCCCTAGCAACAGTATGGATATGGCCTGCTATTGCTTTCAACTTCCCAGTCTAGCCTAGAGCCCTGGTATTCCCTAGAAGTCTCCAACCCAAATACTAACCAACCCTGAACCTGCCATAGACTGAATATAAAAGCAAGTGAGCAGGATGAAAGTAGTACTTTCAGATGGCTGGCTCCTACAGAGAAAAGATTATGAGGACTGAATCACAAAGCAAAGAATAAATGGGCTGAGAAGATAGTTGAGCATGAAGTTGATGACATCCTGAAAAAAAGTAGGAAGTTTGAAGAACAAAATGAAATGTATGAAGTGATGTATGGATATGATGGAAGCAAAGATGGTTTGCATGGATACTGTCCTAACAGTCAGGAATCACGCTGAGACGAGGAATAGGTCTCTAGTGTTTATTACTGCTACATAAGACAGAAAATCCTAACAAACTGAAGCAGCGTGGGAAAAACCCAGATAGATAAACCCCAAAAGTTAAGGCGGGTCTGATCTGTGTCTCTTTGAATGGCTGCTTAACTCCTCAGTACTACACACGCGTTTTCCACCCTGGATAGAGGCCCCCTCCTGCTCGCCATCAGTACTCATGACAGATACGTGCAGTATAGTGTTGGTTTAAATTAGTTTGAGCTATGTTTTCTTTTTGTTTTTCTCATGCCTTTTAGATCCTTGGTGTACTATTTCTTACTCCTTTTATGCGTAACACTGTTTACCATAAAACAGTTTACCATAAAAGAGCATGATGGACATGTATGCATGACAATCTAGATAGTTAGGAAAAAAAAATATTAATATCAGATGAAGAATTTGGATCTTTAGAATGCTTACTGATAAGCTCTGTGTTGGTCTCAACTCTTTGGGTATTCCAAGAGCTGATTATGAGATGCTAGCACTTATATTTTACATCTGTTACTACAGCATTTAATTTTAAATTAATTGTTATATTTAGTAATTTAACTGCTATTTCATTGTGTTAGATTACAGTTTGTTTTTGTTTTATTGTCAATAATTTTGAACCCATATGGTGAAAAGCAGCATATAATCTGATTGGTTAAGAAATAAAGCTGTTTTTGTTATGATACTCTCAGTTCCAAGGCTAAGCCTCCCATTATAACTATATTTTATTCTGTTAGTTACTATGCTGACCCATATTAAAAGTTACACTTTTTCTTTATAAACAACTGAGCATGTTGTTTATGTTATCTATTTGTTATTTGTTTTTATTGAAATGAATCACCCAATCCACAAAGGTTGGCAAGGGTTGTAATTCAATGAAAGAGCATATGCTTTTTAGTTCAATCCAGTTTGATGTAGAATTGCTGCTATCAGCACAGACAGCATTAAATGCCTCAGTAGTCTCAACTGGTATAAGGCAGTTTTCTGTTTTACTATATTGGATGTTTCTGATGAATACACTTAATAGACACAGTGAATAACTTCATAATGTACATCAGTATAGTAATTAAGAATACAGTGGGACAATAGGAGTGTGATGTTTTTGAGTATTTACTTGGGAATAAGTTCCACTGAAGTAATGACTTTTTTTCTGGGTAAATATCTATAAAATTGTGGTTATATTTTCCACAAACATGAACAAATGGGTGAACAATAAAAATTTATTAGAATTGGACCCAAGATCAATCATAACTAAGTTCACTTAATCAGCTTTGTTGATTTCAATAGATACACTGAACAGAGATCCAGCCCAGTGGCTCCATTCTAAAAAGCAGATAAGTAGCTCTTCTTTATTTTCATAAGTAGCCATTTAGGATGATACTCTAGAGGTGATGGGCTCAACCTTGGGGGAGCTGGGGGTGTTGACGACCGACAGGAAGCTCTGGCGTGCTTCCTGTCGGTGGGCTGGTCCATGAAGTCATGAAGAGTTGGAAGCGACTGAACGAATAAACAACAAGCCATTTATTTACATTAATAAGCATTTATTTTCTTCTTTTGTGCTTCTCCATAAGCGTTAAGCAAATTGAACACCTACAGTCCTTAAGGCAATGACAATTTATTGGGCTTCTCCAGAAAAAAATGTTCTTATTACAATCTTCAGCAAGAAAATAATTGTGTAAGGTTTACAACCCAGAAGGCATGTCTTTTCTGGGTGGACGTCTGTTGAATATGCTGTATTTCATGAGACGTAGATTGTCATTCTAATCAATTATGCTGGCATATAAACTGCAGACCTCAATGAAAATAGAGAAATCATCTCAGTATTTGAAATATCATCTTTCATTGGACTGATTCAGAGAGATACTAATTTTGAAAAAGGGCAGGCTAATGCTTCTAAGACTGAACTGCCCACGTGTGCTGCTGCTCTCAATCTTGCTAAGTTAATGTGTTTTAATATCAAGATAATATTGCCCATTGTAGATCCATTTAGAAATAGTTGAAAAATAAAGATTTATGTAAAATGGTTTATGTAAGAACTAATTAGTTTACATGTCTTTTTTCAGTAATTTATAAATTAAGTTGTTTACAGCAGTAAATGGAGTGTGATAGTATCTGATAAGATTAAGGGCATGCTTATTTCAAATTTAAGGAATTCAAAAAATAATACAGGCTGTTGTTCTCTATGCTTGCATTCTTGTGGAGATGCCTACAATGAGAGTCACAGTGAGATGGCAGTGTGTTCATGCTGTATGAATTTGTGAACTTGCTATAAAATTAAGACATGAATTAGCAATTTGATGCCAGACCAAGAATCAGAAAAAGAGATGTAAAAACAAATACTTTCACTATTACAGAAACAGCCAGTGTTGAATATATAAGGAAGGGATAATATGTGATTGGGCTTATTTAAGAGATTTATGTAACACTAAATAAAAATGAAAAAGTATACTTAAACAAAGTATTTAAGTCTGTCCAAAAAGTGTGATTCGTTTGTTTTGCTTTTTATAAGTGGCTCTCTACCCGATTATTTCACACACATTAATATATTTATCTGGCATAAAATAATTATGGTTCCCCTGGTTAGCATAAGATATAAAAACATACTATATATTTGAGAAGGCCCAACTTATCTTTCCAGTGTTCAGCTATGGACGTTCTAGTGGCACTCAACAAAAATATCACTAATTCTTTACAGTAAATATTTTCATTAGTCCCCAAAAATATATTTAGCATTGCAAGTTGTGGACACGTATTAATTAATTGATTTATAACTTTATCAAACTCTGAGTCTACCTCAGATCTGAAGGAAAATTCATGATCACCACAAGTTAAAATAAGTTTTTCTCACAACCAAAAAGAGGAACTTTTTTGTCCATGCATAGATGCACAGATGCATCTGAACTATGCATCTGATGTATAGATGAAGTTATATACCATCTATGGAATAGTTTAATTTTTTTTCTTTAATTTGGGATGAGGATGACGACATATTTTATTCTACTCTTAATTCTTAATTTCTTGTTGGAAATCTTTTTTCCCAAGCCATTTTCAAACCAATTTGAGGCTGGTATGTATATTCTGTGATAATGTTATATAATTTAGAGATAAATCTTTTAGATGAATCTGAAAGATTCAATACCACTGTTTCAAAGTTTGTCAAAGGTCTATTTGCTTGAGCTTTTATTTCTGAATTAAGAAGGATCTAAACTGTAATTAAAATACCCAAGCCCATTTTGAAGAAGTTAACTCATTAATTATCAACTCTAAATCAACAGGATTGTCATAAAAATCCTGCACTCTGTATAATCTTTGGCTTATAAAAAGTAGTAACAGATATAAGGAATTTAGGATGCTAAAAATAGAAATAAGAGGAGAATAAGAGAGAGCGATTTATTTGTTAAGGTTTATAGCCATTTCATTTATCAAATTTTAAAATTAGCACTCCAAAAAGCAGTCATCAGCTTTAAATCTTTTAACAGTGTCTGGGACGAATAAAGAGTTTTTAGTATCCCAGTGATATTTTGGGGCTTCCATTTCAGCCTAGATTTTGGTTTCCAGTTTTGCCAAAACAAAACAAAACAAAACAAAAAAAAACCCACAATATTTTTTAGTGAAAAGTCTCATAATAAAAATATAAATTTGGAATTCTAAACCCACCCTGAGATGTTTTTAAATATATCACTTAAAAAAAGTCTCAATCTTTTCCCAGCAAGTAAAAAATCAATGATTTTTTGCAATCTTCTAAGAGTGAGTGAAGATAAATGAATTGGTAAAGCTTGAAATAATAAAAATAATAATAATAATTTAAGGAGTAAAACCATCTTAGAGGCTGCAATTCTTCTGAGCCATGCTATTTTATATTTTCCCATTTCCTGACTTTCATTTTAATAGATTTTATTACAGTGAAGTACAATTTACCAAGCCTAGGTAGTTCTTTTTTTTTTTTTTTTTGAAAGAGTGACTCCTAAATACTACTTTTTTTTTTTTTTTACAAGTTTTGGAATACTAAGAAGTTTTAAAAGTCTGTGGGAAATTCCTTTCCTTTTCTGCTAACTGAAACCACAAGGGCACTTAGGGGCTTATGAGAGAAATGACTGACTGAAGATGGCTCTGCTTTTTGCAGAGCCGATGGCTGCAACAGATAAGAAGAGCCAGAGAAGCTTTTGGCTCTTCGGAACCCTCTTTGGATCAAGGAGAGGACTGGATTGCCCACACATATTTCATACAGAAGCTACCTGCGTAGAAATCACTCAACTGCAATCTCCAGTGGGTTGAGTGCTCTGGAAGTTGATGGAAGAAAAATCCTGCCAACGCTGTGGTTTGGAGCCTTCACAGGGACCCTAGATTTGCTTTCACTTCTTCTCTTAATTACTAACAGATTAAATTATTAAAGTTGCCTTAGATATTAGGAATCTTCCGAAGGGCAAGTTCCAGCACATCAGGAGAATTTCCTTCGATCCTTGCTGTAAGAAGATTTTTGTAAGTTTAAAGATTAAAAAGAACAACTCCGACTTCTGAAAAGAGCAAAGGAAAGTTAGAATTGGCTTTGAATAGCTATAGAGGCAGAAGGTTTTGTAACAAGTTTTTTATGGACTGTTTAATTTTATAGAAAAGATACTTTAACAGTTTGAAATTAACTGTGAGAACTCTCTCCTGGGAAAGTCCTGCAAGTGAAAAATAAACGTATGATAACAGTGGACTTTGAAGCTTAACTAGAGGGAACCAGAGAGCATTTAAAGGGGAAGATACCTATTAATAAATGGAACAGCATTATCTTAAGTTTAAGAGAAATTAAGTCTATTTGGGAACAATACACTCAGGACTTACTTTTAAAAATATCTGCTACTACAAAAATGGATTTAACAGAGGCTAAAGAAGAACAGATGCTACCAGATCAAAAAGAGACTGAGGCAGTTTCAGATGTGGATTTGAAGCAGAATTACAAAAGCGATATGAAAGGAGATGCTGTGGTTTTGAAAATTGATTCAGTATTTGATGTGCAAAAAGATGTAAAAATGGAGACTCAAAGGAAAGGGATCATACAAATTATAAATCAGAAGAGTGACTTGGAAAGATTTTTGTCTTGGATTTACAAAAAGAGTGTGGTAAACCAATGAAGTTGTTTCTGGGAGGAGACGAACAGAAATTACTGAGACTGTTCTTGAAAGAAAACAAAGACATGATAAGAAATGAACACGGGGGACATTATTCAACAGGGTTAAAGATTAAGCTTTTTAAAGGTAAACAGAAGCTTTATAAAGTGAATTTACTTGAACAGGGTTAAATTTTATGTGTTCTCCTGTCTGGTAGTTATTAAATGTTTTTTTTTAAATCAGGACTGTAGAACAAGGCTTTAAGGATTTGTCTATAAGTGAAGAGCGTTTTCTTTTGTTTTACTTTTTAGAGAAAGGGATTAAGTTAGATTATAAAATGGTTTTATTAAGGTTAAAATTTGTATGCTAGCTCTTGTAGCTTTTAATAGATCTTTGCTAATTAAGATTAAATGATGATTTCTTATAATTAGATTATGCGATGTGGGAAGAAGATATTAATTTTTTTCTTAATAGAGGAGGTGTTAACTTACTGAAATTGTTTATACCTCTCTGGAGGAGGGGGGGGTCATCTTTTATATATTTTCTTTTTTCTTTTTCTCTATTTCTTTTCTTTACTTTTTAATATTTTCTTAATTTGTATTAGTTTTTTATCTTTGGATATGTAAACTTTAATAAAAATTATTATTAAAAGAAAAAAGAAAACACAAGGGCACTTTAAACCTGGTATCTGGTAGTTAACCTGGAGCAGGTTAGACTGGCTAAGAAATGTTATCAGATTACTGTCCCACCAAAACGCAAGTCGGCAAAAAATTATTTGCTTAAAATTGTATTTAGAATTTATAACGAACAAAAGCAGCAAAGAAAAGCTTGGACTGGTGTGATATTTAAAGAAAAGGATTAGGTTTTAAAAGAGGAAATATGAACAATCGATCAGCACATCTGAAACTGAGAGCTTAAACTAGTTTTGAAGGAAACAGGTAAGATTTACAGTGAATACATGCGAAGTAAAATTAAACTGAAATGCAATCTTTTCTGTAGTTATTCACAAAAGAACAAAAGCTTCTAGCCTCTTCACTATTTAACTACAAGGTATGGGAGATTTTCTTGCTTAGGGGTTTAGCTAGCACTCACAGACTTATCTTAGAGAGAGAAGGGATTAGTCTGTAGGTCAGTTATAAGTGTGTTCTGACCTAAAGAGGCTTGCATTGCTACAAGTGCCTGTAATAGCTACATTATTGTGGGCAGTTCTGAGTCTGCTCAGGGAGTGCTGAATAGGTTTTAGCTGAAGAAGTTATGGGCAGTCAAGCCTTTGAAGCCAATCCAGCTGGCAATCGTCAGGAGCAGCTGTGCCCACAGAGGATAAGAAAAAGGAGCTGCAGGGTCTGCCCAGTCCATGAACATGCTGTGTGCTGCAGCAAGAACCGTGCTCCACACATCTCCTTATCCAACAAGGATGTTCTCAGTTTTGACTGGCTTCAGTGGCGTGGGCTGTACTTAAAAGCTCCCACTAGCCTGGTTTCCCTTGCTGGAAAAAACTGACCAACCTACCTGGACTCTGTACATTTGAAATTGTGATTTTCTGGAATCCTGAAACTGACCCTGGACTGGCTGCTGACATACTCATGATGCCTAGACCTCTGGACCATGACATGATTATACTTCTGCTTGCTACTTTGGGCTCTGGATGCTTGAGTACTTGTTACAGGCAAGCTCTCTAGGAATTTGAAACTTTTGCTTGTACTGTGAACACACTTGGACACATACCCTGCCCACTGCTGCCTGTATCTGCCTGATTCTAAGTAAAGCTTCTTGCAAACTACTCCTCTCTGTGTGTGTATGTTTGGCCTGGAACTGGACACGCTTATTACCTTAAATAACTCTCTTTACTATATATTATTAGATCCAGATTTTATCAGAATAGCACTACTGGATTTAAGTTGGTTGTTACTAAGTCCCATAGATATTAATGAGTTTACTGTATGACTAAGTCTGAATCTAAACCAAAGTCAATAATCAATTAATAATATCACAGAGAAGCTTTTTAGTATTAAATTCTATTAGTGTTCCACAGATGGGAAGTCTCTGCAGGAAGATTAACAAGGAAAATGGAAAGGAAGGTATCAGCAAAAGTTGCTATTTTTTCTATTTGACAACAGTCTTCTTAAACGTTTTGACAATAAGCTTGACTTTTAAAATACTGCAGACCTTCAAATTAGACTGTATCAAAGCTCTGGTGATTTCAAATTATAATCTGGACTCCCTCTAGAACTGTTGGGATATAGATGCAAAGAAACAATTTGTAATCTTCCCTTTTGGAAAATATAAAATCCAGATGATGCTGATGCTCAGAATGATGTTAACCACATTTGTTTAACATCCAGCCTGAGGAACTGCTATATGAAACTTCAAAGCCTCTACTTGTTTTGTGACACTGAACTTGTAACAAAAATTTGAGTTCCTCCCTCCAGTACCTCTGAGTTTTATATGAAAAATAATTAAACTACTATATATAGTCCTGGTTGATTATGATTAATTATATAAAATATAATGCTCTTCATTGACAGTATTGTAATAAAACAATAAAAACAGTAAAAATAAATGCATGAATGTTATTTTTAAATGAAAATCTTTATTCTGCTTTAAAACAATAACTATTTGCTGCTTCTAAGTTCTATAGTAGAACTTAGTATAAAATAAATTAACATCATGGTATCTATGTTGCTGATATTTTACAAGAAAGAATTATCTAAGGCCAATTAAGCCAATAGTTGAAATGAGGCTTAGTTCAGAATCTCTTGAGACTATACTGCTCTTACCTAGCAATCACACCGAAACAACAAACTTATATTAAACCTCTATTATTAGGGTCAGAAGTAAACAATAAACTTATCCAATGCTCCTTGTAATTCAGTGAAAATGTACTGCTTTTCATTGTATCCTTCGACATGTACATACATGAAAATAATATGTAACTGAGTATTTGTGGTACAATTTCTTATATGAAGTGATATCTAATTAGTGATATCTAATTCCTAATTATCAGGGATATACTATCAGGGATATACTATGGAAATACAGTTCCAACCTAATTAAAAAGCTTCATCTTAGCATCAAGCTTCTGTTTTCAGTTTTAAACAGTGGGATTTTTAATTGAGAATGTTCCTGTATGTTTTCAAATCACTAGATAATAAGATTCATTTCAATGATTTAAAACATGATTTATTCACTAGTCAAGAAAATTCTACAATAATCACTTCTAGTAGAAGTCAATATTTGTTGCTTCATACAACCTGAATACTTTGGAAATACGGAATTCTTTGGGGGGAATTTATATATCCTGCCTTTCCTCCATGTGAACATGGTGCTCCTTCCTCCAATGTTTTCCCGCATAACAATCTCTAAGATTGGATTGCAAGCAGTTAACTGACCCAAAGGAATCCAGTGATCTTCCACAACAGGGTGGACTTAACCTGGATTTCCCTAATGCCTGTTGAATCCTTAAGTACTATTTTTTAATTTTTTAATGTTATTTATTTGTTATTCGATTTCTATAGCCTAACAGCTGACTGCTACAAAAAAGAGGCACCTGCATACAACCACAATTGCTATAACTTTTCTCAGTAAGAAACCATTATAATTTTCCAGTACAGCCATGCTGGAACCTGTATGAAGAACCTCTTTTCAAATGGTTAAATCAGTCACATCTTTTCCATAAACTATTCCCATCTATTACTACATATGTGTACATGCACTGCAGAGATAACTGGGAACAGCTTTCAAAGGAGGTATTAGAGCCTGGAAAAAACGGTGGCATTTACAGTTTATCAAGAGGTGCCTCATATGTTTTCAGAGGATTTGCCCTGCCTTATTATCCAGAAGCTTATCAAAACACAGTCTCCTTCTTCACTGCCAGCAGCTATCACTTGATAGAAAATAGACAGATTTTCTATCCACAGAGCTAATTCCAATGGAAGGTACTTCCAAATAGGAGTGCTTACTATTCTGGACTTTTATTGTAATTCTGTCATGTTGCACATTTTTATCTTAGTATGACACTGATAGTATCTTCCTCATTAATAAAATATTGAAATGGCAGTTACTTACACTGAATATTTTTGTAATCTTGTTTATTGCTTTTAGTTTCCCACAATCACAAGAGATGTCTACTCTTACAAATAAACCTCATCACATTGATAAATTTCATGTAAGGGTTCAGTAAACATTTTTTTCCCTAATAAATCACTTAGATAGCATCTTCTGTTCATTAGGGAGGAAGGAAATCAGGGGTCTTTACTTGTGAATTTGCACAACTCTTATAAAGAGAAGATGACACTATCTCATCCTTATATGTAGCAGTAATGAGCAGCCAATCAAGAGATTTATCTATTATATTATCTGTATTGTCAAGAGAAGCATGGCAAAAATAACTTTTACTAAGCCATATTAATTCTTACTAATGCAATCTCATAATGCCCACCTGAGAAAATAAAAACATAGCTGGATTCAGATGTGCCTTTCCAAATGTTCGTTGTTTATTCGTTTAGTCGCCTCCGACTCTTTGTAACTTCATGGACCAGCCCATGCCACAGCTTCCTGTCGGTCGTCAACACGCCCAGCTCCCCCACGGACGAGTCCGTCACCTCTAGAATATCATCCATCCACCTTGCCCTTGGTTGGCCCCTCTTCCTTTTGCCCTCCACTCTCCCTAGCATCAGCATCTTCTCCAGGGTATCCTGTCTTCTCATTATGTGGCCAAAGTATTTCAGTTTTGCCTTTAATATCATTCCCTCAAGTGAGCAGTCTGGCTTTATTTCCTGGAGGATGGTGTCCTGACTCCCAGGAAACACTCTGAGACAGGGAACTGTTCTCTAATGTTTATTTGCTAATACATAACAGTAATCCTAACAAACTGAACAAGCGTGGGAAAAACCCAGCCATATAAACCCCGCAGGTTAAGGCGGTCCCAATCTGTGCCTCTTGGAATGGCTCACCAATTCCTCAGTGCTACGCATGCGCTTAACAGTCTGGAAGGGAGCCCCCTCCTCGCCATCCTTACTCATGACAGATGGACTGGTTTGATCTTCTTGCAGTCCAAGGCACTCTTAGAATTTTCCTCCAACACCACAGTTCAAAAGCATCTATCTTCCTTCTCTCAGCCTTCCTTATGGTCCAGCTCTCGCAGCCATATGTTACTACGGGGAACACCATTGCTTTAACTATGCAGACCTTTGTTGTCAGTGTGATGTCTCTGCTCTTGACTATTTTATCGAGATTTGTCATAGCTCTTCTCCCAAGGATTAAGCGTCTTCTCATTTCCTGACTGCAGTCAGCATCTGCAGTAATCTTCGCACCTAGAAATACAAAGTCTTTCACTGCTTCTACATTTTCTCCCTCTATTTGCCAGTTATCAATCAAGCTGGTTGCCATAATCTTGGTTTTTTTGAGGTTTAGCTGCAAGCCAGCTTTTGCACTTTCTTCTTTCACTTTCATCATAAGGCTCCTCAGTTCCTCTTCACTTTCAGCCATCAGAGTGGTATCATCTGCATATCTGAGATTGTTAATGTTTCTTCCAGCAATTTTAATTCCAGCCTTGGATTCCTCAAGCCCAGCATGTCGCATGATGTGTTCTGCATACAAGATGAATAGGTAGGGTGAGAGTATACAGCTGTGCCGTACTCCTTTCCCAATCTTAAACCAGCCCGTTGTTCCGTGGTCTGTTCTTACTGTTGCTACTTGGTCGTTATACAGATTCTTCAGGAGGCAGACAAGATGACTTGGTATCCCCATACCACTAAATGTACTTCCAAATGTACTTCCTGATAAATGAAATTATGCCTTCTTTTCAGAGGGAAATGGAATCCCAGGGAGGAATCCAGTGAAGGAACAGAATACTCCAATCCCACATTCTGTTGCTGCCCACAGTACTACTTCTTATATAGAACACCATTCTATATTTAATTTGTTAAATATATTGAGATCAAGGAAGGAGCCTGAATTTCTTAAAAATGTATGCTTCCCTAATTCCACCAAGAACTTGAATTAACATGCCACTTATTTCTCTAATCCTAGGTATATTTATAAGATACTCAGAATAACAAAATAACCAACTACATTTTAGCTTGATAAATTATATAAACCCCAACCATAATTAATGGTTCAATGAGAAAACTGTGGACAAGTTAATTATGAGTCAGTGTGTCATGCAAATGCAACCACTTCCTCAGTTCCGATTATCTGAAAACATCTGAAAATGACTAATGACTCCTTGTTATATGCCATAGTCCTCATGCCTGGACATTATTCAGTAAAATGTAGATCCAATCATTTGGGATAATTACTCTCCAGTACCTTATCTTATTCTTGGACAAAGTAAATAAATACATTTTTCATTTCTTTCCTTTTCAGTAAAGTTTTAAACTGATGCCTAGAGGTGGTCTAGGGATAGCTGAGTGTAAACCAAGTGAAACTTAATCCAGATAGTGAAAATGCTGAAGATAGTGAAGAAGCTGGCTATTCTGGATGGAGGCCTACAATGAGATCTCAGATGTGACTACACTTCCCTGAAGAACAATTATACATCTGAAATCAGAATGGCAAATTAATTAAATTTATCGATTTAATTAATTAATTAATTAAAATTAAGATTTATACAAATTCCTGGAAATTTCAGATTAGGTTTTTCTTCCTCTAATTAAAATTAGTTCCTATATAGCTCAGTTCTGAAAGAGAAAAATGAGCTATCTGCCTCTTGGATATCATTGCCTCTGGCCACATACAAGGACTGCTGGATTTATGCTATTGTCTGAAAACTGCCTTAGAACTACTGGCAATCTAAGCAGCAACTGGCTGATTTGTTTTTGCTTTTTTACCAATTTCAAGAGAAGATACATCCTGATGAATAAGGAGTTGCAGTGTCAGTGTCGGCAGGATTTATTTATTTTATTAAAGAGACTTCCTGACTCCAGATGCTGCTGCGTGACTTACGTTATAAAAGACAATAAAAACACAAAAGAAAAATAATGAAATATCCTAAGAGTCCAGGGGGATTAGTACAACATCCCAAAACACCCCAACGAAAAACTAGTAGGAGCTCAGGATGTGGTGAACCATGGAGAACACAATTCTACAAAATACAATAGGAGTCCATTGCTGACATTGTGACAGGGTGAATATGGTCTGCCTTAAAAATCCAGACTCATTTCTCAGGCTGCAGGCAGCAATAGTCTATACTAGCATATGATAGAGTAATTTCTACCAGGATTCAAAGATGGCTAGTCAGTTTCATTGTTATTCAGGGGTAGACATCAATGATAGATGTTGATGAAGTATTCAATGAATTCTATGAAAGGTTATAACAAGAGATCAAACACCAAAGAGAGATAACTTTAAGTCAAAAGTCCGAGAAGAACCCATGTTGGAAAATTAGGAGATGGAACCTGTAATGATGCAGGATAATTGATAGACTTCTTAATAGAAAGCGGGCTGTGTGTTGCTAACTCGTTATTTCAACAACACAAAAGCTGGCTCTATACCTGGATTACAAATGGACAACATCATAATCAAATAAATTACATCTTATGTAGCAATAGATAGAAAAGATCTATGTTGAATTGCAAAACACTCCAGTGCTGACTGTGGATCAGACCATCTGCTACTTTCCATAGGAATACACATCAGACTGAAAAAGACTTAAAAAAAAATAATCCAGTCCCGATTATGAGATATAACCTAAAACTCATTCCAGAACAAAGTAAGATTGAGGTTAGAAACAGATACAAAGACCTGCACCTACCTAGATGACAGAGTTGAGAAGTTAAAATGATTGTAAGAAAGCCAGAAAACATATAACAAGAGCCAGAAGGAAATGAAGAACACAACTAGCTATCAAACTAGGCCACAAAAACAGTCAAGGGGGGGAAAAAACTGTCAAAAGCCAGGGGAGAGCCAGAGAAACTACAATGATAGGTGAGAACGTATTTATTAAATATATTTCTGTTCTGCCACGATTTTAAAAAGGCACTAGGGAGCTTACATTGGATAATTTAAACATGCATTATAGATCTAAAACTTGACAATCATAAGTAAAAACAGTAACAAGCAACATAAACAAAAAACAACAATACTGTAATACCATAAAAGTAGAAAATAATAATAAAGATGTACCATATGAGGGACAGCTTTCCAAAACAGTTTGGCTTTCAGCAATTTTTTAAAAAATCAACAAAGGGAGGGACAGCTTAATTGTCAAAAGGAAGCTATTCCACAGCGTCAGCTCTGCCATGAAGAAGCAACACCTTCTTGCTTCACCCCCACCCCCAACCTTCCAGAAGTGAGAGATTTGTCGCAATTTCTCCTTAGTAGATCTAACCAATCCAGCCAAAGCTGGCTGGAAAAGAGATAGAGGTATATTTAAACTCAGAGTGTGGACAGACAAATAAGAGAAAATAATAGATCTATTTAAGAAAATCAGAGAAATCTCAGGAACATTCCAACCTTGTGTCAACGTCATTAGGAACAAGCATGGAAAGGAGTTAACAATGTAACTTAATGTGAAAACAAGATGGAAGGAATACATGGAAAACCTGTGCAAGATCAACTCAGATGACATGGTATTTGAGAGAAAATAATGTAAGGAAGAACCAATGATAATTGAGGAGGAAGTCAAGCTATAAAAACAACTGGCAAATAGGAAAAGGATTTGTATGAGGTCCCATATGGTTTTTAAGAGAGACTGAGAGGGAAATAATAAAATGACAGCCCTCTGCCAACAAATATGGGAAAAAGTAGCATGGCCTTCAAATTGGAAAAGTCTATCCATATACCAATCTCTTAAAAGGAAGATTTAAAGGAATGTTCTAATTGCAGGGCAATAGCTCTAATACCACATGTCAGTAACATACTACAGTATAGACCATTCTGCAGAAGAGGTCAGAGCCCTGTTTGAAGAGGGCTCTCTTTAGAAGGAAATCTTATACTGTAATAATTTATCTTCACAGCAGGATGATTTATCACCTAGTTTTCTGTAAAGAGCTTTTCTTTCATGTAGGTACCTCATTCTGAAGAGTCAGACACAACTGAAAGAGATTATCTTGCTACAGATTTCTGGTGTTTGAGAGTAAAAAGAAGGTAGACAGAATACTGCTTTGTTACCTTTTCTTCATAATGTTCTTCAGGCACATTCAGAGTTGCAAGATTCTGTTACTGTAGCCCTATAACAAAAGTAGTTTTAGTATTCATGTCTTTGGTGTTCAAGTCTGGGCTACCCTGAAAGGCTGACATCACTCTTGCAACTCTGAATGTGCCTCCCCACTCCCTGCCTTCACCCTAAAGAGAACTAGGGAGGGTGAAGTATGAGGTGCTTTCTCAAATTCCATTCCTACTTTGGACTCAAATTTCTCTTATCGGATTTTACCTTGGCTGTAGCTCTTCTTCCTGTTCCTCAAGGTTATTCTCATAGTTCATTACAGGTGCTCATAGACAGGATGAGGAGACACACCCATCTCCTGCTATTGTTTCCCTACAACTAGTATTAGGAGGCATGTGGCACCTAACTCAGAAGTAGTAAGTCTCTAGAATAAATAGCTCTTGACAGACCTGTCCTCCACTAATTCTCCAATTTTTCTTTAAAACCACGTAGAGAGGCCATCCACCACATCCTGTGGTAATGAATTAACCTGTGGCCAAAAGAGTACTCAACCTAGCTCTCTATTTGAAACAACCCATTGAAGGAAACAAAATTGCTGAATCTTTGTTATTGTAAATTCAGAATCTTACTGGATTCTTGAACATTGACCCATATTTTTTTACCCATTTCTATACTTACTCCTCTAAATCTATATTACCTCAGGTATTTTGAATCTTGACTGGACTAACCTTGCTATGTTCTCTTACCTATACCCCTTGAATTGAACACTGAGTACCTAGGAATTGCAGTTTGGAACAAGAAATTTATTTGAAGTTCACTTGGACTTTTTCAGTTTCTTGTGAATATTAGAAATATCAGGGATAATAAGTTTTACTCAATTACCTCATTCTCCTATTTCTCTCCTTGAATCACAGGAAATATAAAATTCAATTTCAGAATATGAATCTAAAATAATTGAATACAATTTGATTAAAATATTTTAAAATACACACTTTTCATAGAAAATCAACACTTTACTGACTATTTTTAGTATGCAAAGCTTGAACTAAGGCAACTACAGTTGTATCCTCTGTGATGGAAAACTCTCCTGAAAAGGTTCACTGTGAATTGCACCCATATTATGGTTCTGAAATCACTTTAATATAGGTCAATATAGCTCAAACATATAATTTATTTGTAACCTTTGCAGAACAAAATCCTCATTTCTCATGACAATAACTGCAAGTGATGCTAAAAATATATTTGATGTTGCTACATTTAAAATAAAGCCTTAATCTTCAATGCTTTTAATGAGAGGCAGGGTACCAGGAAGTAAAGTATTTTCTTTATTTTCTTTTTAAACTTTTTTTACTGTAATGTTGAACAAATATTTAAGTATCAGCATGGAACAGATTATTGTTAACATGTTACAAGAAAACTGCACACTGCTAAAGCTTGCAATAAAAATGAGCAGAACAATCACTTTTAATACACTGTAGTTAAGTGCATTTGCCACCTTAAGAAGCTTTAACTCCCACTGAAATAGCAATAATATTTTGTCTAATTTATTACACAAAGACAACAAAAAACCACAGTTGGGATTATCTTAAATCTTTAAGTCCCTGAATAGTATCCTCAAACAAAATTGTTTTAATAAAATTGAAAATAGTCTATGTGCAGTATTCCTTATTTGCATAAACCAGGGCAGATAAAAGCTCAAATATTATACATCTCTTTTAAGATTCATATATCATTTATCTCGTTTTTTCCCCAGCTTCTTAAGTATATCATGCCATATTTTCTGCCATACCAGGGTTTTTCAGCCAGGGTTCTGTGAAACCCTAGGGTTCCATGAAAGGTCACTAGGGATTCTGTGGGAGATCACGATTTATTTAAAAAAAAATATTTCAAATTTGGGCAACTTCACATTAAAGAGGTAAGTTTCATTCTTTATTTTTATTTAAGAACACTGTTAATGCATATATACAGGCCTATGCATGAAACAAATATTATAATTTTTTAACTTCTGGTGCCTATATTTGAGCCTGAATGTGCAGGGGTTCCCCGAGGCCTGAAAAATATTTCAAAGGTTCCTCCAGGGTCAAAAGGTTGAGAAAGGCTACTCTATGGCATGAGAGACACATGGCAGAGGCATTCAATGCATGCTCTGAAATGTCTCTGATTTATTAACCTGCTGACTTAGTAGTAAATGCAGCCCTCCAAGACTTATGTTGCCTTGGTGCCACAATAATATCTTGCTGCCTTCCCATGTCAGGAGTTCTCTCCTTTAATATTCGTTTTTCTTGATTGTTTCCCATTTTTGTATTGCCTTGCTAGAGAAGCTATATATACACATATACATATACATACATAGTGTATGTGTGTGTATGTTTATACTGTATGTGTGTGTGTGTGTGTACAAACACACACATTTTTTCTCTGATGTGTCTTTTGAGTAGATTGGAAGTTATCCTTGTTTATCAGAGATATCAGCCCCACTGGGGTAAACATCAGTTTCAACCAGTACTTGAAAATGTCAGTCCAGATCCTGGATTCTGTCCTTGTGGTTCCTAATTCTAAATTGAAAGCTGCACTGGAGACACATCTAGGAATTTGTATAACTGTTCTTATAAACTTAAACTGCAACCTTTCTGTTAGGCTGGAATAAGGCCTTAATTGAGTACCATACACTAATTATATGACTGTGGCACTCCTTTGAGCCACTTGAGATACACAGACCTTCATACCTTATGAAGGAAAGGTGATTCTTAGGTAATTAAAGCATTTAACTTACTGTATGTAACAACTAACAAACACACTGCCTATCATTTTCATGGCAAATCTGTTGAAGCAATCTATAACTCTTGGAATTGATTTTAATCTTATTTACTACAATATTTAGTGTTGTGCGAGCACTGGTTCTCACTTTGATTATAAGGTGCAGGTCGGCCAACCTCTCAAAAGACAGGCCTCCTCATTCTACACTGAATTTGTCTATATTCATGTTTCTCATTTGGAAAGTAAAGATCATCACCAGAATTCCCATGTTATTATTTCAATCCTTTTCCTAATAAATTACTAATTTAAGACTTATATGGTTTTAGCCATTCGGCGGAGTCTGAAGACCTGGTTCTCCCGCCTCGCTTGGGGTAGAGAAGGGAATAGAGTTACATGGGCATGGTTGTTATAGACCACTCCTCCCACACTTTTTTAGATCTTTCATCGCTTGGATTTTTATTCTTTATTTTTATTTCTATTTATAGTATTTTTATTGTATTTTATTCTGATGGTTTTAATCATTTGTTGTAAACCGCCCAGAGGCCTCTGACGGGAGGAGATGGGCGGGGATAAATTAGATAGATAGATAGATAGATAGATATTATGATATAGGTGATACACTGTAACACTTCCAATAAATCAATTAAAAATCATTCCTAATACAAGCCCCAATATAAAGAGGGTGACAAAGCATTGCACAAGTTAAGCTTGCTAAAAGTAACCCCAGAAATATCATGGGATAAGGCAAACAGCAGGAAATAGAAAAAAGAGAAGTTGTGGCTAGAGAAGCTGATGGAAGGGGCACATATATAGTAAATATAGATAGGCTTAGATTGAGTACGTAATCCAAATATGTTAAAATGTTGCTGATCGTTACAAAATATGTATTTGAACTAGCAAAACTATGTATGTGAAAAAGCTAACCTAGCAGTCAGCAGATCACCGTATAAGGAAAGGTCAAGTGGTGACTAAGGAATCAGGTCTCTGTTTTTTTTCTGCACAGAATAAAGCTTTGCTTTAATCTCCACAAAGTACCTGCTTCTGGGGGGAACTCAACCCCACCCAGGGTAATTATTGGCACTGATGTTATCAGAATGCCAGATGTTTACTGACTAGGAACTCCACCTTGGTAGGATTTAATTTGAGCTTCTCTTGCCTCATCCAAACCTTCACAGTCTCTGAACACCAGTTCAAGATTTCCACTGTACTTCTGGCTTTGATTCCTGGGAAGTTGGCATACAGCTCACAGGCTATGCGTTCAGCATCCATGCTCTAAAACAAGTATGTGTGTACATGTTTATTATGAGATGTGAGAAAAAGCATTCATCCATTCGCTTGAGGTTATGTATAAGATAACCCAAAATATCTTCTCCAGCTTCACTGGTGCCATTTATGCTGGAAAATGGTTTGTCGGTTTCTTTTGGCTGAGTTCACATAACAGGAAGCAAAGCAATCAAATCACATTATAGATGAGAGTCTAATGTGTTTTACGAACCTAGCCACTGCAGTTTGTACAGCATGGTTTACAATATAACATGTTGTGTGAACTCTATAAATAGGGGCTTATTCAACAAAGCATGGTTAAAAAAAAGGTCCTAGCATGGTGTCTTATTAATAGGTAAATGCTTTTCTTTCTTGTTTCTAAAATTGTATTGTACTCTTCAGTTTCCTCTCTACCAACATTCATGTAATCAAGTTTCACGTATATCAAAATAATGTGTCTTTTATCTATAAAGTTGAAGACAATGTGAACTAGAATGCAGATGTTAAAATCCTAGCAGACAATGAAAAAGACAGAGAGATCATGACCTACAGATCTTGTTCTGTGCACCATGGCATGAATATCAAGTATTCGTTTTATCAGCCATCTCTCTTCTGAAAATGGCATTAACTTTAATGGAAAATCTATTTTTGCAGTATAGTTCCTGAACAATATATTATTCCTATGCTGGCAGTAATTTACATTCAGATATTCTAAGGCACCATTCTGAAGTATATTAGACTATTGTCTTGAAAGATATAGACTACAGTTCCTAGCAAGTCCAAAATGCCATATACATCTGGAAATCAGTATTATTTGTAATATTTATGAGTAGAAATGGGCAAATCTAATTTAAAAAAAAATCAAGCACCCCTTCCTAATTGGCCCCCAGTATTAGCAACCAAAATAAGAAAACTCATTAGATTTTTTGAAGCCAGGCTAGAAACCAGGAGACTGAGAGTTGTAGTCCTGCCTTAGCCATGAAAGCCAGCTGGGTGACTTTGGGCCAGTCACTCTCTCTCAACCCCAGCTCGGGAGACAAGCCAGTCAGTCGATTCCTGTTGCAACCAATGGATCAAGATTTGATCTGAAAAAAGTGGACCCTGCACATGCAGGAAAAATGCTGGGAAGAAAAAAAAATGGGTTGAATAAATAAGGGGAGAGTAGGCAGCCTTGTTGCACTCCTTTGTCAACCTGGAGACGGTCTGTTTTGCCATGTTCTGTCCATACTGTGGCTTCCTGATCTGTATGTAAGTTTCTCATGAGGACAATGAGATGTTCTGAGATTCCCATTTTTCTGAGCACTTTCCACAGCTTGATGCGATTGCCACAATCAAAGGCTTTTCTGTAATCAATGAAGCACATACTGACTTCTTTTTGGTATTCTTTGGCTTTCTCAGTTATCCAGTGTGCATCAGCAATAAGCACTCTACATATACCCAAGTGGTTTTTCTTATTCATCCCCATCACATCTGTCTAGCATTACTCTCTTGTTACCTATATCAAAGCATTTCCCTATGCAACCTCTTTTCTTTATTGTGATTGGATGAATTATTATTAGCAAGTTATAGCTCTAACAGATACCTTTATACTAGCTCCTCTTCAAATCATAAAAAATCTTTATATCCATAAGCATTTAGAAAATTTCTGATTAAAAAATTTCATCATTCATAATACATGTGGTGTTCTATCAGATACTTACGATTTGCACTGATCTTCCTACAAGGTCATTGGGGAAACAGTAATGGGTCCAGGGAAAATAAGGCAATTAAGAAGAACGTTAAGACTTTAAAATAAATGTTAAGCCTGTTAAGTCTTAACAGAATTAAGCTGCTACTATAATAATGATAACAACAGCTTGACTGAATACTTATTTTGACATATAGCACCAGTTTTATTGTAAATGCATCATAGGCCATTTAAAAGGATTCTGTGCTTCCATTTTATTAACAATAATAGAACATTGGAGGAGGTATTTAAGCAAAATTTATATTAAGTACATTACCTGCCATATTCCAAAAACCTTATCTGAACCCTGTGAATGCTCTTACATAAATATTATTGTTATAGGATAGTGATTTCTGTGCCCCATATGAAATCCTCTTGCTCTTTTTTTTAATGACTTTTTATGTTCCCTTATCTGCTTCGGTGACATTTTCCTTTCTTCTTCATCAGATGACTCCAGAAATCAAGGTCATGTAATAAAAATGATGACATTGTGGCATAAGGGAATAAAAGAAAAACAAATTTGACTGAGGGAAAGTTTTCTGTACATTCTGCACATTACATTCATCCTAAATGGTCTTTAGGAAAAAATACAGTTCATCAGAATAGGCTAACATAGTTACTTTTTCACCTGAGGATAACAGCTATGTGCTGGTAAATGATTCTATTATATGGTTGAAATATTGCTTAAAGTGACACAAACAGATCTCCAAATCATGGCAAATTTTGTGGATGCTATAGGACACAAAGACAATTACTTCTGTCTCTCTGGGTTCATAGATTAGCTATATTCCAAGGCAAGTATTTCTATTATTTTCATCTTTTATTAGAATATGAAGAACTTTCGATAATCTCTTTATCTTTATTCTGTAAAGAAAAAGGTACACACATAACTTGGTTACTTTTGGGAACAGGTCAAATCAATTTTGTGGGAAAGACTGGTTCTAGTGTGGAGAATTTTTTCTTAATTCTCTCCTGTTTATCATATGGGGTGCTGCTCAAAAAGTCATGCAATTTACACAACAATTAAATCCAAGGTGGAAGAATGATAAATATAAAATATCTGATAGACATAACTGAATTTGTATGAATACTAATCCTTTTAAAACCCTGTAATTAAAAAGATTATTTGCCAAATATTGTTTCTTTTTTAAGCATAATGAAACATCTATGATCCAATTGAACAATGAGTGCTGTCAATTTATCTATCCATCTAGAACTGTCACAGCATGCAGGTTTTGAAAAAAATATATCCAAACACATAATTTAGAAAGGGGTTTCCAAAAGGATAGTTAGGAAATTTAAAGTGGCAATCATGCCAAATCATTTCCTTTGCAGTACATGTTACTTTACATGGCATTGGTTAGATCACCTCTTGAATTACACTTCTTGTTAGTATATTTCGGAAATCAAAAAGCAAACTGAAAATTAACCAGATGAGAAGCACAGATATGATACCAATTTTGGAAAACTAGCACAGGATGAATATCTGACGTAACTAGTCTCAGTTCTGAGAAAAAGATGACCCCCAATCTATAAAATTTTAATAATTAAGGTGCATGACAATATTTCTCTTAATATTAGTACTGTATTTAATATTGATACTATCAAATTCTTCCTAAAATCCACTAAGACGAAGTATGGCTCCAAATAACACACAATTAAGAGTTAAATATATAGAATTAAATTTTAAATAAACTAATTAAAATATAATAATTACAATTCAAGCTTAGTATTCTCTACCACCTCCATGTGCTGTTTACTATGACAATTATTTCAAATTGCAGTAAAACATTTAAATATAACAGCCATAAAAACTATCTACCTTCTTGTATATTGGGGGAAAAATGATTAAGACAGACAGCATTAAGAAAGATTAATCTTTTATTTACAGCAAAGACCTGGATCTAAAACGTGTAACTTCTGAAAGTATTTTCTATGTTGTTAACAATAGGAAAAATAGGAATAAGAATCTGCTCTGTTCAGATACTCCTAAAAACTGAAATGATGTCACATTTCCCTGAGACTTTACTGCTATAAAAAACATTAGCTAAAACAAAATGTCTACTACTACTTATAATTGAATTAATATTATAAAAAGGAAAGTGTAAAATAGAATTATAACTTCTCAAAACATATACTGGTAGTAAATCAAACATAATTGCTACCTGCCACTGAAGAGTCCTTTGATTTAACCAGAGATCTTTCATAAATAGTTGTAACTAAATGCTAACACTGTATTTTATTTATTTTAACAATGTCAAAGACATATTAAGGATATTTGAGCAATTCTAAATAAATTTGAGCCCTTCTAAATAAAGCAGTTAAAATTGGAGAGATTTAAGCACATGCTGCTTTTTCCTACTGAAGCTAATGAGGCTTAAAAGTAGTGAACATTAGCTGGATCATTCCAACTAGATTAAAAGCAGTTTTATATATAAAATAATTAAAGCAGGAAAAAGCTGTAACAAGTTTAAGCAATATAAATAATAATATATATTAGGGTACTTAAACTATAAAGTAACTTGATTCCCTTAAAATTAACGTGTGCAACCCCCCCCCCCGCCCGAATAAAATTAATGATTTCATTTTGAGGTAGGGATGGACAAGAACTAATTCTGACCTCCCATCTAAGTTTCTTGTGACTCCTCTGTAGTTCATAATACTTGGTAATACTATCCATAGTAAGAATATTGTACCAACCAAATACTTTATTTTTAAACAGATTTGATTCTGGGAACTTAAATTTCAAGTAAGTGCTCTTGGTCACTGCTTTTAAATATTAGTGGAGTACTCCTATCCTTATTTTCAAAATTTCTAAGCAGATGTAAATAATGCAGTATAAGGACACAGGGTTCATCCACACAGCTTGTTACCCCAATGTAAGAAGGCCCATTTATAGTTTGCTGACCACATGTCTTCACATAGAGTCTTGTGGTGAGTCTGCTACTGAGACCAACTGAAGCCAGTCCAAGATGTTCCAGTTTTAAAACAGTACGTTCCTTGAGAAAAACAGAAGGTCCCCTCCCTTCTAGACAACCAATGGAGCAGGTGGTACACAACTGCAGGATGGGGGTGGGGAAGGAATCTGCTTGCCCACAATTGGCTTGAGAGGTCTGCTCTGGGAGAGACTGAAATTCTCACTTCCACAATCAAATTATTTTTGTTGTTGTTGTTTAAATAGGCTGGTTGACCTGTCCACAAATCAGTGCAAGGTCCTATAGTTATTAGTTTAAGACATGTAATTGAAAGGACTTGGCCAATATGCTTCTGCAGCCTGCACAGTACGGAATTCTTTTCCCAGTGGCAGCTGCTCTTAGGGAAAAGGTATGGCTTCTCATGTCCTCTCTTCTTAGCATGCAACCTGGTATAGATATGGCATCAACTTACAGCCAAATTTTTTCCTCACCTCCCTTTCAGATAATCAGAGCTGCATGTATGCTGTGATTTGACACAAGAATCAGTAAAATGGTTCCAGCTTTTCAAAACAGTGGCTGCATTTTGGCTGCACAAATCCAGTTGAGCATTAAATGGCAGCCAAGGGACACAAAAATCTAGGTCTCTGCCATCACCTTGAAACTGCTATGTCAATAGAAAAATTGGATAACCGGACAAAATTTATTTCGGGGAAATTATGTTGGATGTACCAAAGAGTACCCCACAGCTGAAAACCTCTCCCTCATATACTAAATTCCATTTTTAAACTTCATCTACAAGAATGCTTATGCACCAGCTACATCTGTGCTAGAGGAATCCAGGTGATGACTAAGTTGCTTTTAAGACAAACTCTTTCCAACTACAGCGTTATGTGGGGAGTTGAATGGAGAGTAGCATAATATAGCTCCATTCTGGATGTGTTAGGCACATGCTGTGGGGATAGCACAATTTATGCCAAAGTAACATCCTTCCAGCTTTAGGATGGGAGGAAAGCACAGTGAAGCAGCTGTGTGGATGAGTCCATAACTGCATAAACAGAGGTTTCCATGGTATGCTCCCTAGTAGCATAGAAAGTATACTAAATTGCAGACAGGATGTTTGGTTTGGTTTTGCCAACTAATTAGAATGCATGCTTAATAAGAAAATATATGGATTATAAACTACATCTATATCAGCCATTTATGCTTTGTTTTAACACCAATCCACCCTGCTTAAGCTTCCATTTAACTAGCATAACTATAATGAATTTAACTTGCAATGTTTTGAATGTAAGACTATAATTTACAATTGACATATAAGTGTTACCCTGTATTTTAAAAGATGCATCTCTTTATGTTTCCAGGAAGAGCTTTATTCAGTAACCGCTCTATTTTTAATTGGTGATTAGGATATTTATCAACTATTGCTTTCAGACTTCTCTCTGGCTTGGCAATGATTCATCACAAATTACAGGATGAAGATCAGATCTGAAAAATGAATTCAATCTGGTGTACAAATACCATCTTTATAGACTATATGATTCCTTGAACACAACTACTATACTGATTTTGTAACTAAAATTGCCAAATTGTTCTTTGATTCGTTCTTTAATATTCTATCAAAGGACATGTCTAGTCAATACAAATTTTATCATAGGAGTTTACATTTACTGAATGGATGTATGATTTATTGTGGACAACACTACAGTCACTAAAAGTTAGAGCAAATGATCACACCAAGTTCAAACACGTATTTCCAGCCAAATGTATCATGGATGACAAGAAGAGTGCACAACAGCATGAACTGTTGTATTTGGGTATCTAAACTTAATGGGTCATTCTGCTGGATGTACTTTACACTTTTAAATATACTCTGAAGTCTCCACAAACAAAAGGCTACAAGACAATGCACAGATACAATGTTGAACATCAAAGTCAGTAGCCAACCAAAATTATTCTTTTTACTTTTTCACATGTGTTCAAAATGAAAAAGAGCTAATATTCAAGCAGCAATTCTAACCAAAGCAAACACTTGAGAAAAAAAAACAGATTCTTCTAGAATGTACAAAGGCACTTCAGATGTATGTTGGAAATGTGAAAAGGAACATTTTATCATGCTTGGTGGACATGTAAAAAAGCTAAAAAATTTTGGATTCAAATACATATTTTGATAGAGAGGATTTTAAAGATTAATATTCAATTGAAGCCAGAACTTTTCCTTTTAGGACTAATGGATAAACAGGAAAAAAAAACCAATGGAAGATTATTCAATATATGATTACAGCGGCGAGATTACTATATGCATAGAAATTGAAAGATTCGACATTCCCCACTACATGGTTGGTGAAGTTGACGTCTTTTGCTGAAATGAATAAATTGACTTCTTTGATTGGACAAAAGACATTATCTACATTTATTGATGACTGGAAACCTCTTATAGACGTTTTGCGTAAAAATGAAAAAAATGAACTTGCAATTTATGGTTTTGATTATTAGATAGAATAGATTATAGAAAGAAGAGTAATATGATATAACTTTAGAGAAAGAGGTTAAAGTATATTTGTTCTTATAACTGTTGTGAAGAACATCGGAAGCTACTTCTTTATATCTTTTTTCTTTCTTTTCTATTTTTCTTCAACTTTTTTCCTTTTCTTGCACTTTTTGCTTTTTCTTTCTTTTTCTTTCTTTTCCCTACTTTGTATTAGTTTGTGTTAGTTTTTATCTTCTTCCTTAAAATTTTCAATAAAAAATATATTAAAAAAGAGAAAAAAATAGATTCTATGTTGAAATGTTTGCTAAACTTACTACTGCATGGACTCTGTGTGCATGCTCTTTTGTTCTGGTGATTGTGGAGTTTTCCAAGTGCCTATGAAGTTGAAGATTCACTGCATTTATAAAACTGACTCTCAAATCTGCCCATGCACACACTTAAACAGCAGGCCAATGAAATCAATACTATTCCTGGTACTTTTTCATTTGTATTCAACTAACTTTTATTTTGAAATCCCTTTTCCCCAAACTGCGGATGAAGGAATAGGAACACACACACACAGCAAGTGTGGCTTACCTTCTAGGCAGTCAGGCAATGGCATGATGAATAATGGAATAAATAGCTCCCTCACTGTGCCATACATTTCTTAAAACATTGCCACTTGTCTCCAAAACTCTAGCACCAGATTATTTACCATCATTATCCCCTTCTAAGCCAATAGTAACTAATGGTTTTTCTTGCTGTATTGGCTCAAAGATGAAAATTCAGTAGATGGCATTTTAATTTTAAGAGGCAAGACAAAAACAGAACACTCCAAATTTTGTATTCAAAATAAAACTCACTAGATATGTTTTAAGTCTGAATCATTCTGCACAACCACAGATCTATGTGACATTAACACAGCTTTTTAATTTCTTGTTGAATGGCAAGAGTGACTGAAATAATTTGTATTAGTGTAGATAGACAGCAAGGTACCATTTATGTGTTAGAGTAGGCTAATACTCAGGGGACCAATAAAAATTAGTTCTATTCACTGTAATAAAGTAATTGATTTTTTGTTCAAGAACTACGAACATGCTTTCATCTTCAACCAAAGGAGTGTGTTTTGTGTATTTGCAATATTATTTGCTATATTTAACACTATTCCAAAAAATGTAATCAGGCTGTTCAACAAAATAAAGGATTATGAGCCATTTTCACAGCAATAACGATTGAGACCAATAACAGGATGTTTCACTAGCCATCTGTTACTTTAACTAGTGGACACTTAATGCTTGCAAATGCATTCATTTTCAGGAATGTTTTAAAATAATTGCGCATATTTTAAAAATATGGCAAGTTGCCATGTCAAACTCTTTTGACAACTCTTTTATTAGATCATGCTTAGTTCTAGGATTCTTCAAAGATACTTGCAACATTAACAGTAGGTATTCCAAATATAGCAAATTATTTCACACAGAGTATATGTGGAAGGAGAGCCTTCCAGCATGCGGAGTGACCTCTTCTTTCCTTTTTTTCTTTTCTCCCCCTCCAGAACTTTACGGCAACATGAATAGCTAGACCATTCTGTGGTCCAACTATAAAAGGAGGATAACTTTAGCACCTGAGTGTGGGTATGAGGGTTGAGAGGAGATTGGTGTCATGTGGGAGAGCAGGGGGAATTGCAGGGGAAAGTGAAAGAAACAAGACAAAGTGCAGTGGGTGACTGGTGGTATGAGAAAAGTGGGAGTAGAATTTTAACGAATCAGCAGCCAGAAGTTGAGTGTAGCAGCAAAGCCTGACAGCTACTTCACCTTCTCCAGAAATGCTGACAAGCAACAGCAGGCTCCTAGACAAAGACTGAAAGACTAAGAGATGGTAAAATTCCTTTTGTAGTTCGGGATGGCAGCTACTAATATTTGGTAGAAATATTAAAATACCAGTGAGCAACAAAGCAAGCTAAAACTAAGGTGGTAAGAGGGTGGTGTAAGAGGGGGCTAAAGAAATGGCTTAGGAGTGTTCCCCAAAATTCTCAGCTGAGAAAACAGCCAAGGACAAAGCTAACTAAGCCTGTTACTTTATGCAGGTGTAAAGAGTTCAAGTCTACCTGTAAGAGAATGGGGTAAAAGACCTGTAAATATGAATCTTTAGAATTTAGACACCTAGCCACCTAGGTCAATAGTACAGGTATAGTGATAAGAGTTAGGAATAAGTCAGTACTTTAGGTAAAAAAGAAGTTAGTTTAAGCATTTTGCACAATGAAATCTCCCTTGTAACAAGGGGAGGGGATTTTTCTTCTCTGTGATTTGTATCATTCTGCTAAAGAGCCTGCCACACTAAATAATATGTATTCAAAATAAAGTGATGGTTGGTCTAGTGTACTGAGTTATTATCATGGAATAGGAATCCCTGAGATCTTATGATGTTATTTGATTACCCTGGGCTGCTCATATATGCTGTAATTCTTGCAAACTTACTGGAATTAGTTCTTAACAGAAGTTTCAGTAAAGCAAGCAGCAGAAAAACCTACTCCTTAACTCAAATACCTTTTTGTAGAAAAAATACAACAGGAGTGACATTCTAAGGATGGGATCATAAGAAAACAACGCTTCTCAGACTGAACTGGCAAATAAAGACAAAGCACAGCTTTACCAGGAAAATTAATGTATTTGATGGAACAGAGAGACTTGAACAACTTTTTTGAACCAAAAATTACTTCCTGCAAAAGGATACCTATTTAACTGAGTGTTATGGCAAGCAAAGTGTATAGCTTATTAAGAAGTTTACTCCATAAAAACCCTCACAATTCAGGTTTGCAGAATGAGTAAAAATAAAGAAGTGTTTGGTGCCAGATCCATTGTTGATTTGCGGAGCATTTCAGATTTTTCAAATACAGACAGGAAGGAATGCACCATATGCAGCTGAACTTTAAAAGTTGTGTGATCATTGCAAATTTGATGAAGGGCTAAACACTATGCTGAGAGATCAGCTGCTCTGTGGACTTTCGAAAGAAAACACTCAACATTTTTTAACAGAGGCAGGTTTAACATTTAAGAGAACGTTTGAAAAGGCTGTCTCCATGGAAACTGGTTTAGAGACACTATAGAGCTGTAGTCAGGAGTAAAAGCAAATATGAATAAGCTTCTAACAGCATACAAACAGAGTAACAGGTCAAAATGAACTCTGCTACTGTTGTGGCAGAGGCTCGTGCACACTAGCTCAGTGGAGATTTAAGAAGAAAATGCAATAACATGCAACATACTCAGCCCTATTGCTCAGGGAAAAGCAAACAATTTACTAAAGATAAACAATCAAGCCACTAATTAATAAGGAGTGCAGTGGTACATGCCACAGATAATCTGAGCAATACTTCTTACTTGGAATTGAGAACACTTTTGCTAACCTCACTAGGGACATTTCAGCAAAATAGATTTAGTGCATACTCATTTACAGATGAAAATGGAGGAAAATTCTAAAAGCATTTCTCACCATAAACATACACAAAGGATTATATTGTTATAAGAGACATATTTTTGGATGCCAGCACTTTGGCAGACAGCCAGATACTGCGCTACACAATTGCCCAGGGACCCAGTACTATTTAAATGACATCACTGTCCCTGAAGAATACACACATGCACACCCACACCCATACCCACTGTCTGGAGAAAATGGAAAAAAAGAAGTCCTTATTCCTGTCTTACAACATTTGAACCTTACATCATTTTATGAAGCTGAATGGTAAGAAATTTAGGATAGGCAAAAGGGAGTGCTTCTCCACATCTGTAATGATTAAAAAGAAATTAGTCAAAAGATAACTGTATAAATTCATGGAGGACACTACTGAAATATATAGTCATGTAAGCTATATATATTGCTCCAGAATTAGAAGCAGCAGCCTTCAAAATACCAGCTTCTGGGGCAACAGCAATACCTCTATTGAACTCATATCCAGTTTGTAGGCTTCCAGAGAAGAAAGGACACCATGTGAAAATAGAACGCTGAACTAGTAAGGCTTTGGGATTGGTCCAGCACAGATTTTTTGAAATGAAGGTTTGAATAAAAGTTGATCATTCTCATAGTTCGCAATACTTTGACCTCCTAAAGCAGGGTTTCTCAACCAGGGTTTCGTGGAGCCCTCAGTTTCTGAGAGTGGTCACTAGGGGTTCCCTGGGAGATCACGATTTATTTAAAAAATTATTTCAAATTCAGGCAGCTTCACATTAGAAAGGTAAGTTTCATTCTTTATTTTTAGTTTAAGAACACTGTTAATGCATATATACAGGCCTACACATGAAATTAATAGTTTTGTAACTTCTGGCCTATATTTGAGCCTGAATGTGCAGGGGTTCCCCGAGGCCTGAAAAATATTTCAAGGGTTCCTCCAGGGTCAAAAGGTTGAAAAAGGTTATCCTAAAGTGATACAAAACTGTGAGACCTTCTCATGAATAAAAATGACTAAATAAACTGACTTCTATGGTTGACAGATACTTCTGACTGCTGGTTCGACTCGTGTTTTAGCCGTCTTTCAAAACAAGCTCTGCACATTTTTCCTGTTTGCCTGAGCGAGCCTCAGAGGGTTGTGACCTCCAGTTTGAGAAACCTTGCAGTAAGGCAAATAGCCCCATTGTATAAACAGCATAGTAAACATGACATATGAAGAGAACATCTTCATTTCCTTGATCCCTCATCCACTATTATTTTAGATGTCAAAATAAGGAACACCTAACTCCACAAAAATTGCAGAAATTACAGCCAATAGCTGGTAGTGTTCATCAGGCTAAAGTGGTTTAACATGATGTGCATAAGTCCTAGAGGTTCCAGCCTGCAGATTATCTTCTCTTTCTGCCTAACTGGAAGGCTGCAGAAACAATTGCCTCAGCTTTTCATTTATAAACATTCAGATTAATTTATTTATTACATTTAGGTATGCGCCATAGCATCCCCTATTGATTGTGATGCTATCTCCTCTTGGATTTTATATTTATTATCTTATTTATATTTTTAGATTGTAATTTAAGTCTACATGTTTTTACTATTACTTTTATTGTAGACTCCCCAGAGTCCCCCATTGGGGGGAGATGGGCGGTGATATAAATTTAAATAATAAATAAAATAAATAAGCTTTTATGCTGCTTCATTTGTTCTGATTCTAAACAACCTTGTGCATCTCTGATTATGGTTAAAGACAAAAAAAGTTCAAGAACTGGTCTCTGAAACCAACTTTGGGCATTAAAAAACCAATTAAATTAGTATTAACTACAATTTGCCATGCCAGGCAAAACAAAATGCAATCAGTTAAAGTTAAAGCAAATACTGCTGGAATATTGTTTCTGGCCATGCTAGAAGGGAGAGTATATGAATTTAAGCTCATTGGAGTTCTCTTCTGCTCATGTATATTGTATTAAATAATGCACTCCGAACTGAAAATCCAAATATTGAACTGGGAAAGATAAAAAGCATTTACAAATATTTCAAACAATCTCATCTGTGCCATATTTCCAAGGCTGAGAAATGTACATTTAAAAAAAAAAAAGTATGATAGAGTTTATTAGAGTCTTTAAGTAATGCACAAGTTTTTCTCATAAACGTAACCTACAAATTCCACATTTTATTGCTACAAAATTTAATACACCAGCAAATCAGCACATGTTTGTCTTTACAGGTAGCTGCATGTACAGGAAAAGGTAACACAAAATTTAGCTACACTGCTGGAAATGTCTGGATAATAATAAATAATCCACATAAAAATCAAATTCCTTTCCTGGCAAATCTTGTAGTACAGATGCATTAAGTTGGAAGGGACAGTGTAAAAGAACATAACACTAATTTCACCTCTCTGGACTCACAAGGACAGGTACATAGAACAAAAATGGTGTTATATTTTTGCCCATTAACACTGCTGAAGGAAAAACTTTAAGTTAAGTCAACAGAAAAACTTGACAATATTTCACCACTGTAACACTGCACAAAAATGAGGCAGGAGTAAATTTGTTCTTAGTAATTGCTTCATAGTAATAGCCAGAAATTGAACTTCGTAAGCCCATGTCCCAAATTTTCTGGATCCAATGCAATGTCAAATACATATTTAGACATTATTTATCCTTTCGTGGTAATTTAAATATATTAGACAGAATTAGCATGGCCAAATCTAGTGGAGTAAAAAAAAGTTTGAGTCAAAAATTAAAGCAAAGACTTCAGTGAAAAAAGATTGGGTATATCTCTGCTACTGCAAGGATAGAGCATCAAAACCTGCACTATACTATTTCAACAGATTGCAATTATTGTAGGATCTAATCTATACTCCATAAAGCAGCTGTGATAGTATCTTCTCTTCAAAAACTTTTAAAGCAAGCAGCAGAAACATACTGTTAGTCTGTTGTACTTTTCTAAGTGCATTCGACATATATGTAGAATGTATGTGTGCTATCCCAGACATGAGGGCCAGGTAATAACTAGGGATATTTTTCCCCAGGTATTTGAAACATCTCACATGTTCAGTAAATTGCTGCCTACTTGCCATCTATGAATTTTTAGGAAGAAGGCTCTTTCAAAAACTGCAACTATACTGCAAGGACTTGCACTTTTACTCCTTCTCAGCATGCAGAAAAAAATCGTATGTCATCCAAATACTTTGCTATATATTTGTCTAAAATGTCACAAAATATGGAGAAGACTGCCCTACAAATCACTGTGTACTCAAATTTATCATACCTAGTGTCAAATGCTATATAGTATTCATGTCCTTCTTTCATTCTGATCAAACGGTATGTCCAGCTTTGTGAAACTGTGGGCCTTTTGCAGATTGTCTAGGAGATCTGAAATAAGAGGTGGTAGGCAGTAATGCCTAACTTGGTTCAAAAGTTCAAAATAATGAACAGCCCTAAGAGAATTACCCTTCTGGGGCATCAAAATAGTAGGTTAAGATGTTGGAGATGTGGAAGGGCAAATAAATCCTTTTTTCAAATTATGCAATATTAAGCAACTGAACTCCTACTATACAGTGCTCTTCTATCCCTCTATCCCTAATTTGTTCCAATACTATCAAATAAAAAACAAAGCAACAAAAGAATTATGGAAATGGGAGAATATTGAGAAACTTGACTGGATTTGAAAATCATAAAACTGAACATTTGTTAGGGACAATTTATAATTTATTAGGGAAAAAAACAAATCATACCCAAACAAAGCAAAGACTGAATGATTAAATGGATGCAGAATTTTAATATAGCTAGAGATGGAACAGTGGGAATTTCAATGGAAAAAGAAGATTAAATTTATCTTGAATATTATACTCAGAGAGAACTGGCATAAGATGTTTTAGCAATGGTACATCTTTCTAGTCTTAATTGCTAACATGAGTACTATAATTCCTTTTCTGAAAAATGCTGGAAACGGAATGAACAGATTGGAACCTTTTTCCATATGCGGAGAGAAGGTTGTAATATCAAACAATACCAGAAAATAATCTATCACAGAATGGAACAAAGTTTGAAAGTCATAATCCCACTTCATTCCAAGATATTTTCACTAAATTTCACTAAAGCATACATTTCTTCAAAATATACTGAATTGGCATTGTATATGCTAACAGCCGTAAGAATTTTATATGCCTTTTATGGGAAATGATCTTTGATTCCGTCTATGGGAGACTGGCTATCCAAATTATAAGTGTATGCTTCAAAGTCTAGAATAATTTTATATTTAAAAAGTAAATCTGATGTAGAATTCAATTCTATTAGGAAACCAGTTTTAGACTACAATTGTATACATGGAATTGGGCCACATCCAAAATTTGGGTTTTGGAGTTTATATTTTAACTTGACATATAATCTACCTATCAGTTACAGTTAATGATTGTTTATCACCAATAATCTAACTTTTTCTCCTTTTTAATGACTCCAGTTGTGTTAACCAAGGATCTTTAGAGACATATTTTGATTAGAAAACAGATCTGAAATGTCTTATAGTAGTCGCTGAGAGCTGGGCAGCATATAAATTTAATTGATAAGAATGATTTTTAATGATATATTAGTAATATATTTTAGATTTGTTGGCTATCTGCTCGTATTTGTATTATCTATTTTTATATTCTTTTAAACTATACAAATAGTTCAGAAATCTATTCATTTGGCTATAGAAATCAAATAAAAATAAATAAACATATACATATTTGTATTATTTTCTTCCTTTATTCTTTTAAAATTTATGACAATATGTTCTTTGTAAAAAATACAGCAATAGCTATTTAAACAATTCGAGAAATAAAATCATGCACATGGATTCTTATTTCATCATGGTTTAATATTTTGTCTCTTTAACAGGCATATAGATTAACAATTCACTTTGCAAATGACTATATATAACAAACAGACTTCAGCTTTTCAGTTAGTAAATATTATGTAAGATATGTAAGAAATATTTATATAACTTGTCTGGTGGATCACTGGAATCAGGGATATGTGGAAACCTGAAAGCCAATATAGGAAATGATAACATTTCACTTGGCTTTCTTGAAGCACTGTTGTATGGCCCACGAAGAAAGTGACCACCTCCTTCTTGAGTTACTAAACTAAAACATTATTAAATTGCAGGAAAGACAGCGTTTGAATGATACTATGAATATTTCGCATCAAACCCACTTAGGTATGGTGTGTTAAAGTACCAAAGAGAGGGATTTTGTTTTTTGTGTTTTTGATCCACAGGAATTCCTTGCATCCACAATGTTAAGAGCCATAGTTGAAAGACTCTGAGATAGTACTAGTCCAGTCTGAAAGCTGTAGTCACTGAATTGTTAGTATTCACCTATATTTCTACAAATGCGATAAAATTAAGATCATCATGACTAATCTTTTATTTTTCTTAATTGACTTACATCATTTCCTCCCCATATTACCATGTGATTTAATGCAAAGATGGGGTTGGATGATGTCATGAGCACTGATGGTGAGCAGGAGGGGGCCCCTATCCAGGGGGGGAAACGCATGCGTAGTAGCGAGAATTTGAGCTGTCATTCAAAGAGACAGACCCGCCTTGTCTTTTGGGGTTTATCTGTATGGGTTTTCTCATGCTTCTTCAGTTTGTTAGGATTTTCTGTCTAATGTAGCAGTAATAAAACACTAGAGACCTATTCCTCGTCTCAGAGTTGTTCCTGACTGTTAGGACAGATGATGTCACCCGATATATGAAATGTATCTTCCCCAGGAGAATCACTTCAGAGTCCTGCCCTAAACACTATAATGACAAGATGTACAAGTATGATTTTTTTTCTAGCTATCATGAATTATTAAAGGAAAGGATTTCTGTAAGTCAAGGTATGAAGCATATTTAGAATGGCCTTTGTATAGAATCAGAATGCTATGTTATGACACTGTATTTCAAATCCCTCATCCTCTAAAGCACACACATATGAGAGTGTCCCATGTTCCAGAACCATTCACATGACTTTCAGTAATATCTCATCATCAAAACGGTACATCTAGAGGAATGCCCAGCTTACATTTCTTCACTTCTTTTGTGGAAAAATACACCATGAACACTAGTTAGAGCATATTCAGTTGTGGAAGTAATATAGACAATGTAACATTTCTGTTATTATTTGCCCAAATCAATCCACTGCAGGATCAAGCCCTCTTCACTGACAGTTATGGACTATAATCTACCATGCTGGTCCAGTGCAAGTTGGTAAATATTTGCTGACCTCCCAGTCTCAGGCTGAGAGAGAATGACTCATGGAAAATCACCCAGTTGGCTTCTATGCCCAAGGGAGCACTAAAGTCTGGCTCTCTCCACTCCTAGTCCACCACATTAACCACTATACCACGCTGGCTCTCATTTCTGTATATATGATTCCTTAAGTTAAAAAAAATAGATATGCCTAAAGAAAAAAAGTTCCTATCATTTTCTTCTTTTAGAAACCATTGAAAGAGCATTCGATTTTATTATATTGTTATATTATACTCTAGTCAGCAAAACAGAGATAAAAGAGGAAAAAATCAAAATAGATAGACACACATAAGCATATACAGAGGTCTGTCTTAATGCCTACTATGGATCCCCTGCAAAAAAACCCTGATGGTAATTAACAAAACTTTTCAACATTGTAGGTTGTATAAAAATTTAATTAGCAAGCAGAAAATCAATGTAGAAACTGCCTGATTGTCCAAGGACTGCTGCTAAAAGGTGAAAAATAAGGCTTTGACTTAATGTCATATGAACCCTGCAATATGAAAGATCATGTCTTATTGATTCTACCTCTTGTGTGCCACAGGGACAGAGACAATGAGCCATAGGAAGTTTGTGATATCTACCCGGTAACAATGCTGAAAAAATGGTGTTAGAGCAAGCCCTGGTAAAAGCCCAGGGAAGTTTTAAAAAGTCAGGGAGTAAATATAGGGAGCCATGCCTCTTTGATTAATTGTTTTTGGTAAAATACAAATGCTGGGTAGTCAATTCAAATTATACTGCCAATCAGTTTTGGGGAATTGGTGGGCAACCAGGATTTTAGCCTGAGACCAGCCAAGTTTACATAAAATGGTCTGAGAAAGGCCACATGAAAGGAGTTTCTGCTTAAGGAATTTCTTCCAAGCGCATTGGAAAAACAAAGCCCAGCAGTCCATCCAGCTTGCTGAGCCGTTCAAATCCTTGACTGTTTTAGATGGGAAGTCAGTGTTTGTTTTTGTATCTTGCAAATTGTTCTGAGAGAGTAAAGAGCTATACTTTGTAAATTTTACTTTAAACAACCATTTGCTTAGGACCTCATGATACAAAACTTTACAATATGTTAGTTTTGAAAGGCATTTTAAGATACATGCCAAATAGAAAGATTTGGGGGACAAAGTTTCAGCTAAAATAATGCATATTGCTGACTACGGACACTTAATATTCAAACAATTACTAATCAAATACATGTGACATTAATTATAACATAGTTTGGAAACAGTTTGTTTTTCATTGATTTTATCTGTACTGATTATTCTTGCTTTCCACCTTTTTGTTTATTTTAAGTTCACCTTTATAGGCCTTGGGAAGAGAATTACATGATAAAGAATGCATTTCAGTTCTCTGTAATTTGAATAGCTTCTATGGAAGTATAAGACAACAGATTTATCAAATGCTACTAGGGACAACACAATTTAGCCAAATGAAAAATATAACCCAGGTTCTTAAGGTGAAAAACATTTTCATCCCACTTATTAGTATTTTGTACATATATGCCCATCACAGAGAGTGATAAATATGGATTATATAACACATAAAAATAGTCTATGCTGGAAAATAACTTGCATCTTTTTAGGTCAGCCTTCCCCAAACTGATGCCCTAATGATTTTTTGAACTGTAACTGCTATTTGCCCAGATGTCATATTCAGTGATCATGCTGAGTATTGTAATTTATAACTTGAAAGGCACCAGCTTTGGGAGGCTAAACTAGAAAAATAGTATTTACAGTCAATTCCGGTTATTTGTGCATTTCTGGTCTAGAACTCACAGCAACAAAATTTATGGTAAACCTACACACACACAAACACACACACACATACATACTTTGGAGAATAGGCTGGATTCTCTTCCATACAAAGTAAGACTAACACCCCCTGCCCCAATAACAGTAATAACAGGGGAGAGTGATAGCATAGGCTGTCATGTCACAGTAGATTCAAGGTAGATTTATAGTTCCAAACCAATAAAACACAAGTACCGAATTTAAAATACAGAAACACCCATAAAACAATAACAAGAAGTGGATATCACTCAGCTTCTGCAAGCCACAGCTACTGCAAGAAACTTGACAACCTTTGTAATGGTTTTCCAAGTTAGGCATTGCAGAAGGAAGTTTGTAATTTCTTGGTCCGAAAGACAATTAAACAATCAGGTTTATGAGTGCCAGATGCCATGAGTGGTACAATGGGCAATGTAGCAATACATAGATTACGGACTCTACCTTTGTTAGAAAAGCTTATGATTGCTGTACAGAAGACTAGTATATTTATCTACAGCCTCCATGGTAGGTAGTGAGCCAATTCAAGCCTAGGTAAAATGTCTCCTGTGTGAGATATTCAAAATGTTATAGAGGTAGGGATCATTCATGGAAAATCCAAAATAAAAAATATATAATAAATAATTGCACCATGATAGAGATGGATAATTTTGGCCCTCTCATTTTGTAAATCTGAATCCGAAATCCTCCATTTGAGTTTGATTAAGGCTTTGTTTGGGCCAAGAGATGATATTGCCTGGAATGAGATGCCACAATATACTAGTTTGGAATCAATCTGCCTCCTCAGTCATGAGGAAAATCTATCCAGTAGGGTGAGGTGAACCAGAGACTGACCCCAAAGGCTTTGTTTCAGCCATAACCTCAAGCAGCAATGTCTCAGGTGGGCCCCAAAAGAAATGCAGCCAAGCTGTAGCTGAGCATGGGACACAGGTATCACTTTCAGAAACAGACTAAAGTAGGAGCATCCTTATATACACAGAATTGTGCAACATGTAACAACAAGCTCAGGCCCTTTCTTTACAGTTTTATTGCTGCAGGATTGTGATTATTGTTGTGGTGATTAGCATATTTTAAAATTGTATTAGAAACTTTTTGAGCTCTAACAGAAAGCTCATTCAGTTGGTTGTTCCAGCGGGAGGGGGGGTGTTGGAAGTGGATGCCTAGTTCTTGAAGTCCTTTACCTGATTAATTGACCTCTTGCTAATTTCCATGCCCCTGCTGGCCCTGAAGATGTGGTTCTGTGCTCAAGCCTGTGGCCCCAGTTTTGGGTCAGAGCTTGTGGCTTGCTTATGTTGAATGTTGGATTGTGTCTTTGTATTTTTTTTCTGGCTGTTATGGGCTTAATGTTTTTTCATTATTTTTAATATTGTGAGCTGCCCAGAATCACTTAAGTTTTTAGTGTAGAAATCAACAACAAAATTTACTATTATTGACGTTAAGGTAATTGGGCAATACGTTAGTTGGATTTTGCCTATCACCTTTCTTGTATAATAGGAGAGGATAGAATTAAGCCATTCTTTGGTGACTAGTAAAGAATTATTACAGCAGTAAATAGGGAGGCTAACACAGAAGCCTAAAATCAGGATCTGTTTTCAGCAATTCTGGCAAAATCTTATCTTTAGTATGTAGTTTACAATAGAGGTTCCTCTGGAGTCCCAAAGGTGAGTTTTTACACTGTGTCACCTAGAGTAGATACAATGAGGATCTCCAGGCCAAATTTTGCCACCAATTGGAACAATCCCCATATTGATGCCTTCATCTTTAGATGTCCAATAAGCCACTCTAGTTAGGGAGAAACATGAGATGTTAAAATGCTGGAACAGGGCCTAATTGTCGGGTTCCATCCTAGCATCAAAGTCACCTGTGATTCTTAATACTGAGCTTAGAGACTGGGTCATTAGATCGAAAAGTCAGTTTTCAAGGCGGTCTCAGTCCTCAGTGATTTGACAAATTACTATGTGGAAGAAAACAGATGCTAATAAAGAGGAAATTAGTAGAACTACTTGATAAAGGGGAAGCTATGGCTGATTGCATATTAAAGCCAGTGAAATGTGAGTATGCAATTTAGTAGTGATTAAGGTGCTGTGATGATTGCCTATTCTAATGCACATCAGACTCATAAGCAGGGTTTCAAAGATATCTGATTTACTGAAGAATAGTATGCAGGATCACAAAGAAAGCTGAGAATGGTGAAAGTGTGGCAAATTCAAACTAAAAACCCTCCGTGCAAACGAAATCCCTCCCCCCTTAGAATCTTCTCAAGTCCACAACCACAGGTGCTCCTAATGGTTTCTGATGGTCTGCGGGAAAAGACCTTGAGCAGAGAAAATAACCCAAACACATTCCATTGTCCTGATTCCACATACAGAGCTTGGTACAAGGTTTCACGGCAGCTCCCTCCCAAACAGAAACACGTGTCAGCGCCATGGCATGAGAAACGTTACGATGTTTGAAATACATTGAAACAGTGAACATGACAGGTGCTTATACCTCCAAGAGCTCGGCCTTCTTTTAGAATGGGTCTAGCTGTGACAGAGGAAGAGTTAAAACCTTGAAGGTCTAAGGGTTCTAAGTCCCAGAGTCTCTTGTAGAAGAAGAATTTCAAATTGATGTAAAAAAGCTAGCCTGCGATGTTCCAGTACAGCAGGCACGTACTAGAAGCTATATGGGAGGTAGAAACAGTCACTGGCATTGGATTTCATGAAGTATATGCAGACACAGGGCAGAAGCTTAGATGATGGAGTCTGTTGACTTATAAGAATTTAGAATAGGATCCTTGATAGAGATAACCACCTTCCTGTTGAGAGAAGTCAGTATTCCTCATAGGAGCATCAGTGAAGGCTGGTGAGTTAGAAAGTGAAGGCTTTGGAGGCAAATGTTCAGAGGAGGATATGATGAAATCTTTGCTTCAGCAGAAATGAACAATGGAAGACCACATGCAAGCTTGGGGAAGCTTGAGCAGCACTTAATAAGTTGCTGGAGAGAGAAACTATATAATCATTAGAGTGGCAATGTAGATCAGACAAATTATAAGGCTCTTTATTGGATAAACTGGGGTCCGTAGATAGAGCTGTAAGACTATTAGAGATCAGGCTAGAGTGATTCTATCTTAGCTCCTCAAGTGTTCAGAGGCAAGATCTTGTTCACTTCTGCTTAGTACCAATTCCTTACTTCAATTTCTTCTGTCAAGGCGGAAGAAGAAAGAGGAGTTTGGACAGCCAAATGAGAGTCTATATTTTCTTCTTGAAGGTCAGATTATCTGGATTTCTTACCATGCTGTTTGATAGACTTGTTTTTTCAGTTTTGCTCTTGGCAGTAAGCCCAGAATCAAAGCAGGGCAGTAAATGTTTGATTGTCAGGTCTCTAAAGACCTGATTGGGGTAAATCTGAAAGGATGCCAGATAATTTCTCATCCTAATTAACATTAGTGAAATTGTGGGAAAATTAAACTTTAGTAGAATCCTTCAAATATCCCCTGAGCTTTGGAGACATTAAATCCACCTGAGAGGCTGGAATGCATAATAGCAGACTTAAAGAAAGTGCAGCATTTTTATAGAAGTCCCATCAGTGACTGTTTATACTATTATTCTAAATAGTGAATATGTCATGAACCAGCTGTAAAATATAGCTTGATGATAAAAGTTCTGACTCATAGGAGTTGTTCCATGTCATTCCTGTCTGTTAATATTCCTTTTAGTGATTATTTTAAAAGCCAGAGAAATATGTCTAATTTCTCATTGATGGTGTTTATATTCAAATATATTAAAGACACAAAGGTAGCTATTAAGAGACACTATTTGCCAACAAGTCTGTCTGAGAAGGACCTTTAAATGATTACTTATTTCCTGAATTGTCTGTCTGTTGATTTATAAAGGGAATTTCCTCTGAAGAGGGAGCAGCAGACATATTATGGTTGTTTACAATTTCTGTCTCTAATTCTGGCTCCACTTCCGAGGCTGCTAAAGGCTCAAATTGACTGGATACAACAAACGAAACTTCTGTGCTTATTGGCACTAAGTCAGGTCCAGGAACTAGTTCATTGATCCTTAATTGTTTCAATGTTTTGTTGGGGCTTGCATAGCCAGAGTTTGAACCCTTTTCGTCGTCTTCTCCATTGGAAGGAATATATAAAAGTAAATTTTAAGAAAAAACCTTACTAAAACAAACCAAATGATAATAGCTAAAACTCTAATTGGCTTAAAAGTCAGATCAAAACTAAAAGGGGAAAAAAACAAAATACTGATTAGAAAACTAGAGGAAGTGGAGATAAGAGATCTTGTTTCACTGCCCCACCATTGTGGGCAAAAAAATGAAAGGGTGACCTGCTGACTTGGCTGTGACATCTATCATGTCACTAATGTATATCATATTTTAAAATACATATTTTAAGAAACATGTTAATTCTTACATACTGTATATCAATAATTAACAACTAAAGAATGCTGGCCAAACCTGTCACTGAAGGTTGTTATCTGGTGAGAAAAATATCAAGATAGTGATCTAAGAGGAATATGGAGAGCAGGCAAGATAGTTGTGCTAATAGTAATCCTCACCAGACTAGTTTGATTTGATGTACTAGCCCTATGTTAAAACATTTCAAGACCATAGATTACACATTCTTTTTACAAAATGACTATTTCCTAAAAAAAAGAAAAAAGTGTATTGAAATAAAATTTGTTTTTATAATATTCTTTATTTCTCTTATATTTAATACATTGCTTATATATCTTAATAGGGTGTAGTAATAAACATTTAACACTACAGGTAGTCCTCAGTTAACAACAGTAATTGGGATAGAGAACTCCGTCGCTAAATGACAGGGTCATAAACGTCACATGACTACATTGACTAATGATGGCACTTTCAGCAGTTCTAGTTGTGGTCATTAGGTGAATCCCATGCAGTCATTTTTGTGTGATGTCATGTGATCGCCACTTGTGACCTCATGCTGGCTTCCCCATTGACTTTGCTTGTCAGAAGCCAGCAGTGAAGGAGGCAAATAGTGATCATGTGACTGTGGAATGCTGTGACCGTCATAATTGCAAGCTGGTTGCCAAGAGCCCGAATCACAATCATGAGATCATGGGGATGCTGTGACAGTGTCAGGCCCAGCCCAAGAACTATGAAGAATCAGTCCAGTAAAACTTCAGTTCTTTATTTGCTCACACCGTAAAGACAGAATCTTGCCAGACTAAAGCTACTCTACCTAACCCAAGGGGGAATAATCTGGGAGAGCTCTAGGGCGGGGCTATTTTGAACTTCTTCGTTTTCCCACTACTGCTTCCAGGACTGTGCCTCCTCTTATCTCTTCCACTTTCTTGGAATGTGCTCCTTCCTTCCTGAGAACCAGCGGCACTGCTAAAATCCACCACAGACAGCTGTAACTTTGAGGACCAGCCGTAAGTCTCTTCGTTCAGTGTCATCAAATGGTTGCTGAATGGTCATTAACCAAGAACTACCTGTATATGAAATAATTGTACTAAATGTGTCATAATCTCTCTATCATGTTTGTTACAGTGGAGTTAAGAGAAGTTATTTATAAAATTTATAAAACTCTTGCATTACAGCTATTAGACCTCAGCCTCTGAAGTGACTTCCTAGTTTGAAAAACATAGGAAACCTCCATCAATATTGGTTTATTAAGTTTCAATCATATCTCTTCAGATAACAGTTTCAGCCTGTTTTGATATTTGGTCTTGGTTGCAGTGAGTGCTGAATATCCACTTTCACAAAGATAAGAAAAGGTAACAGAATTTCAGTGCCCTTGCACTTAAAAGCCATGAACATTTTATATTAACATCTACTAGTGAATCCCCTCTCCTATTTTTTCCAAAGTGACATCTTAGAAACAATCTGACATCTACTCTTCAGTCATGGATAGGTATTTGTTTAGTGACCGAAACTGAATGGACCCAAAATCCATAAAAATTCTCTTGGAACTTGATCTGAAAGAAAATATCCTTTGAACTGGAGTGACATTTTCAATTAAATCATAAACAATTTAAGTAGAGAGGAAAAAAACACAATCTTCATTCTTCTCTTTTGATTTGTTTGTAACTTCCAGTACAGTTAAAGTAAGTCAACAGATCAAAACAATCCTTTTCAATTCTTTTTAGTGGCTCATGAAAAGAATGAGAACAATTTGCTGAATAACTTCTGAAGGACAGTTTAAGAAATACTGTTATAGCTTTCCTTTTCAAATGCTGATTCTCTGGCAAAATACTGCTCTCCATAAAGGCATAGGTAAACAAAATGAATGACATTTTATTAAGGGTCTGACAAAATGAAAATATTTTATTTAATTATACATTTCTTAAAGAGCAAACAGGCATTGCTGCAGAAAAATTAAAAAGATCTTAAGTATGGTAGAGGAATAAGCTTATGAGCAAATTACAGCTTAAAGCTATTAAGGTATATTATAGCTGTTAAACGCTACTGTACTGATTAGTGGAACCAAGCCTCACTAGAAATGTAAGATCAATGGAGATGCCAGCTGCCTAATATCCACTCAGGATTTATTTGTTTTTGAGTCAATATTACAGCTTTTAATAATAATAATAATAATAATAATAATAATAATAATAATAATAATAATAAAAAACACTATATACAGTCTTAGTTTATTACATACTCTACCACTACCCCTCTATCCCAACAGTACTTGGCATCAAAAATAATGTTTAGAGTTTATTAACAATAGATAACAGCAAAGAAAACACAGACAGGAGTTAACTTTAAAGAAAAGGAATGTGCTTCAAAAGAAGACACATGAACAAAGGAACAATCAGTATACCGATCTAAAATGTAGATGGCTTTAGACAAAACCAGCTTTAAAAGAAACCAGGCCAGTCTTGCCTTAAACATATACAAAATAAAATCAAACCCTAACATTACTTTCTCTCTAGTTCTTCTCTGCATCTGGAAGTCTATCTGGATTAAATTCCTCCCTGTGTTCTGGGAGATCTTCCCTCCCAAATTTAGCAGCTTACATTCCTTATTCGTTCCCTATGGCCAGATATTGCTCTCCTGGGATATTCAAAAGAACAAAAATAAGCATCCAGCAGATTCCCCCATCTCTATTTAACTTCAAGGGAGGAGGGGTTGCTCAAGTGATTTAGCTAACCAACTCCTATAGAATTGGTTTCTAGAGATAGAAGATATTGACTTCCTGCTCTAAAAACAACAAACCTTTTTTAAAATAATTTTTATTGAGAATTTTTATTTGAATAAAATAAAAATAAAAAATATATAAAAGGAGGGAAAAAGAAGAAAAAAGAAAAAGTGCAGGAAACAATACAGTTAAAAGGAAAAGAAAGAAAAAAAGATAATTAAATAAGTGACTTCCAACCTTCATTATAGCAGTTACAATCAAATTAAAAACAACGAACTTCAAGCTGTGTCCTTACAGTCATATTATACCTCATACCGTAAGTAGCACTGTGTAAAAAGTTCAAATGCTTTACAAAATACATTGGTGACAAAGTGGCTTTCCTCAAAAAAATTCAAAGTTGGCAAAAATTATTCCTTACCTTCATACATGTAAATAAAAATCCAAAGTTTACATGCTATAAAATGCAAACTAATGAAAAGATGCATTGGGTATTCCCAATCTTAAAATGTATCATGAAGCTGCATAGATGAGAAATATTGTAGGAATGGCAACCATCACAAAACCCAAGTCATGATTTTCTATGAAACTTCATGGCAAATTAAAAAAAAAGGATTAAAAGTTTACCTTTTTGTGTTGATTATACTAAAGAAATTATCAGTTCTGCATTCATTTCTGAAGTCAACTACAGAAATTTAGGAAAGAGGACAACCTCACATTTTCCCCTTTGTTTCACTACTTTTATTAGTTGTAGATTATCCTTTACGGTGAGGAAATACTTGGATAGAATGAGAGGGCAAAGGATAACCATGTCAGAATGAAAGATACATATATATTATAAGAGAAATTTATTTTCCCTGGAGCAGATAACAAACATTTTCAGTCATGCCTGATTTAACTTGCTACAAATGTGTTTTTTCTCCTCCCAACGTATCAATCAAATTATTAAAGGCAGCTTACTAAATTTGAAAAAGTAATTCAAACTATTAAGAAGTTAATGACGACGTTAACACCTAAACTTTATACTCCTTGATTGAAGTACAAGTTCCTGCACTTAGGTGGCTTAAAAATAGTTTGGGGAAATAACCTGCAAATGGAAGGGGACTGAAATAAAGTTTGGATTTCCAAGCCTATATTCTCATCCTCGGTTCAGAATAAAGAAAATTATTTTAAAATAATCTATAGATGGCACACATTCTGGTGAAACTGTCACATATAACTAAAAATAAATCCATCCTCTGCAGAAGTAACTGCAATGAAAAAAACTGATTTTCATTTGACATATGTCCAAGGATTAGAAATTTCTCAGTATCATCAACCCGGAAATCTAAACAAATCACAGTTAGCTTTGTTAGGAACATTCAAAACAATATAAAATTAAGAAGATTTGGTGATTTATATGTTGATAATAGCAAAGTAGTGATAACAAAAAATTGGAAGCTGGGAATTAATCCTTAGATGAATACTAACTTTAAATATTGCAATGACAGAAAAATTAACCCATTTGTGACACCTTTGAATAGGGCAATCTAAACCATATTTTTTTGAGATACATGTAATCCTTGCTTATCAACCCTAATTAGGACCAGAATTACCATTGCTAAGTGATGAGGTTCATAATCAATCTTTAATACGGTCACAGACCAGAATTACAAATTAAAAAAAAATACATTGAAATACGTTAAAATACATTAAAAATACATTAAATGAAAAGAACAAAACACGGTAATATATTTACAGATTAATAGAGTCGTCAATGGGCAGTTGAGGTCTGCCTAATCTGCAGACAGTATAGCAAAATTTAGCTACGTTCAGGGAAACTAAGTCATTCTGATCAGATAGCAACAACTGAACATAAAAGAGATCAGAATTTCCTGGATATTTTATCAAATGAAGGGTTATTAAATGGGTTTGTGAATCCTTATAAAGAATATAGTATAGCAGGACATGTTCTATAGTTTCAATAGCCCCTTGTCCACAGGGGCACAGTCTCAACTTGTATGGGACTTTTTTGTAGTGGCCCTCCAAAACTGCTGTGGGAAGCACATTACAGCGTGCCAAAGTAAGTGCCCTCCGAAATTTGGAGACAGGTGTATGATTTAGGCATCTCACTGGCTTACAAGAAAAGGCTTGATCGCCCAAAAAAACACTCTTAGGCAAAGCTGACTGGTCCTGCTGGATTTCCAGGTCTTTGATACGCTGCTTGAATTTGCTAAGTGCATGCTCATAGCCCATCAGTAGGAGTGCCTCACTAGAAAAGCTGAGATGTTGTAGTTTTTGTGAGATGGTCCTGAACCATACTGATTTATAATTATCCTTAGAAAGGAAAGAACCCGAACCCGTAGGGAAAAACAGTAGTTTCAGCCAATGTGCTATAATACAAGTCCATGCACCTGTTTCAACTTTAGGCAACCCTGCTTCCCTGCTTAATACTACATTTGGGGTACAGGGAGGTACCTGAAATATGGCCCTTAAGAATTCGGATTGAACCCTTTCCAATGGTGTGAAAGAAGGATAGGGTCCTAGCTGGGCACCGAAGAGTAATTGTGTGCGGGCCTTAGCTGGATATAACTTCAGTGCTACTGGAATGTGCTGTGCTCCTTTGGTAAAATGAAAGGATTGGATTGCTGCCAGTGTTTTTTGAGCGTTTTGTATAACATAGCTTTGGTGCGCACTGCATTTAGTAGAGCTATGAAAAACCATGCCCAGATATGTAAAGGATTTAACTTGTTCAATGTTCTGGCCGTTTATCCTCCAGATGTGCAGTTTAGATCTCTTTGCAAAGACCAAAATTTTAGTCTTGCTATAGTTGATTTTGAAAGCTTCTTCAGAGCAGGCCAGAACGCTCATGGCTTGTTAAGTGATGAGGTTGTTAGGCGAAACTTCATGTGACTACACTACTTATCAACGGCATTTTCAGTAGTCCCAGTTATGGTTGCTAGGCCAGGACTGTGCTGTCATTAGGCGAGGACCTCATGCTTCTCCTGCCCTGCCATGCTTGCCTCTACTTCAACTCCCCCCACCCACCTATTTCCCATCTCTGCCCTTCACTGCTCTGCCCTCTACCACCCCTGCCACTCTGCCTTCCACCCTGCACCCCTCCCCACCCTGCCCTCTTTGCTGACCTTCACTGTCTTCTTCCTCCCCCTGCTGATGAGGTGCACCTAGTCTGACCCTTTTCAGGGCAGCTGCTGGCCATGCCCAGCCTTCCTAAAGCCTCGAGGCTTGGGAAGGCTGCACGTGGCCAGCAGCTGTCTTGCAAAGGGCCAGGCTGGGCGCACCTCATCCTCAGCAGGAACAAGAAGACAGCAAAGGTCAGATGGGGGCAGCAGAGTGCAGAGCAGTCAAAAGAGTAGTGATGGGAGGAGATAGGTGGGTGGGGAAAGTGGAAGTGCACACCGCGGTCGTAAATGTGGGTGGGCTGCCAAATGCCAAGAATTTTGCTCACTTGACCACGCTGCAGTGGCGATAACTTCAAAGACTGGTTGCAAATACATTCGTTCAGCACCATCATAACTTTGAATGGTCACTGAACAAATGGTTGTTAAGCAAGGATTACCTGCAAATTTTATTTATGGTATCAGATCAAAAGAAAATGTAAAATAGCAGTACAATTTTAGAAATGAAACAAAGTATAGCACAGTAATAAAGTTTAGCTATCCCTAAATAGATTGCAACTTAACTAAGTGCCTGCAAGTTTTGCATGCATATTAGCAACAGGATAATTATTTTGCATGCAAAATTAGCCTCAGTATACTTTTTAAGGTATTTATCCAATAAGATATATTAAGCATAAAACTGAACTGGATGCTTGAGAAATGTCTTAAGTAGAGATTCCAATAAAACGTTTCTAAGGTCTCTATAAATGTTGCAGTGTAGCAGGACATGAGCCAAGGAGTCAATGGCCCCTGAACCATACAGACAAGCGTTTTCTGAACAGGGGTCATTGGGGATCTTCCTACATCTGCCTTTGAAGAGTGCTGATGGTAGAATATTAAATTCCAGGGATTAAAGGCTCATCAATATTTATAGATTGTTAATAGGCCTAAATATCTTGCTGGTTTGAAGAAATATGCATGGAATATGTATATATGAATAGTTTAGGAATATGTATAATTATCTAACACTGTCCTCAAAGTTAGTTTGCTGTACTCCACTTGAACTTCTACACAGAGAATCCTTTTCTTAAGAATTAACATTTCCTGATCCTGTCCCAGGACCAGTGATGTCTAAAGGGAGAATCTATAATGGTGCAGCTTTTCTTCAATTTTGCAGGAGCAAAGAAAATTTTCCATCAATATAAGCAGAGCCAAACCCTGCAACCACGATGTTAACTTTAGTCAATATTTCTAGAGTGCAACGTTTGACACACAATGGGGCACTTGTATTAAGTTTCCTTAAATTAAAAAAAAACAAAAAACAGATTCAACACACTCTGCTTTAGCAGGGTTGACACCAGGGCTTAATTGAGCCCCATATAGAAGCATGCCAATACCTTAGTCTCAAATAGTATTAATGCAGCTGGACTACATACTGTTCTTCTGGCATGTAAAGGGGATATAACCATAGCTGAAGACCTCTAAGCAAAGTAGGTAGAGCAATGTGGTCATTCCATTGTCCTGAGGACTAACTTACAAAACCTAAAAATCTAAAGCAGTTTACCAGCTAAATGCAGTGTCTGTCTAAAGTTCAGTACAACTTTTGGAGACCTTCTGCAAAATGCATTATTTTTTTCCAAAATTGATTTATAACACTGTTTTCTATAGAAAAAGGTTGAAGACTTCAAAGCACTCTTTAGGCCTACTAAAGTCAAAGATAAGGTTACTGCATCATCTGGATAAGCAGGGATATTACTGGCCTATGGGCCAGCTTTGAGGGAATGATATTCCTCATTAAGATATCCTACTATTATATTAATATAGCAGTTAAATAATAGTAGAGCAAGGATGTGAGCACTAAATCATAGGCAAGGTCTGCAGTACTGATTTCCTTTCAGATAATTTAAAATTTTCACTTTCACAAAAAACTTAATTTTAATCACCCCTCCAAACCTCCCCTTCCCACACACATATATCAAAGAACTGCCTGCTTGTTACACTTGGTTAAGGAGTGATATGCACTATGTACAAAAAGTTTTTTATAATGAAAATCCAAATCTTGATAGGAGGAAGGGTATACTCTCTATCCCAAAAAGGGAAACAGGAATAAAGGTATACGTTTATCATATAGTACCAATAATCACAATGTTCAATTATTAATACCAATGTTCAATACTCCTTGAACCCAGGGAGATGCAATCCCAGAGATAATTGATTCTCATTGATCTAGAACAACACTCCTGTTGAGTGAGGTCCTACATTCCAGATAAGCTTATCAGTTAAATGGATGGCCAAACAGCTTCTCAGATAGGCTGGGGAAAGAAAGGCTGTAAACAGCCCTGATTTATGTACCTCCTGCCAGCATTGGCTTTCCCTCCCATAGTTAAGGGAAAGCCCAGCTGTAATAAGATTTACATATTTTTGGAGTAGAAGCATCAGTTAAATACAAATTATTTGGGAAGAATCAAGACATCCTCATTCCTACACCTCAGGAGGAGGATTTATTGTAACTTTCCTTCAACGTCTAACAGGAATATCTCAGACTATTTAAAAAAGAAGCGAATCTCTCTGTTTTGGATGCAGATCACAGAGAAGTGTGATCTGACTCAAGAACTTCTTGTGTATAGTTGGTACTGAACAGCATAGCATGGCTGGTACTGAGGAGGCAGCATAGCTATGTCCCAAACAGCGTGGTCCGTTTTGGAGAGTTTGGGGGCCAGACAGTATCTAGAACCCTTTGAGGCATTTCCTGTTTAGGAGGAACTTGTCAGAGTCAAGCCTGCCTCTGATTTGGAAAGTGAAACTCTTTCAGAGTCAGAGAAGGAATTGGAAACTTACTGGGCTGAAACCGGGAAAACAAAACTCCAGGATGAGTCAGCAGCATGGGAAGAATCCAAGGCACTGATTGGCCAAGACTTGGGGGACGATTCGAATCCTCCAATCAGTGAGCGCCAATGATGGGCTGAAAAGCATGCGAAGGAAAAGGCTGCCTGATTGGCTGCAGGAGGGTCCAAGTGCGTCAAGGATAGGGATAAAAGGCATTTTTGAAACACATTCCCTATTAAACCGCTGAGCTGCCGATCGGAAGGTCGGTGGTTCGAAACCGCGCGGCGGGGTGAGCTCCCGTTGTTAATCCCAGCTCCTGCTCACCTAGCAGTTCGAAAACATGCAAATGTGAGTAGATCAATAGGTACCGCTTCGGCGGGAAGGTAACGGCGTTCCGAGTCGTCATGCTGGCCACATGACCCGGAAGTGTCTATGACAACGCCAGCTCTAAGGCTTAGAAACGGAGATGAGCACCGCCCCCTAGAGTTGGACACGACTGGACTTTACGTCAAGGGAAACCTTTACCTTTACCTTTACTTACTCAGCAGATGAACTCAGTAGAAAGGAATAAAACAAATACAAACATATTCACAAGAATCACACTGGGCTTCATTTAATGTTTCTGCCTGCAGAACAAGCAATATGTCATCCCATTTAAATACAACTGATCTTTTTGACAGTAAAAACTCCTGCAGCAGGAAAAGTTCAGTTCCATACCAAAGCCAAATACTGCCATCATAAGATCTAAATTAAAAGAGACTAAGTACAATGAAATAAATCTAGTTTAACAGATTTAGAAGAGTAAGAAAAAGAGGCTTAATGTCAGATAGGCAATATAATACCTAATATTATGACTGGCCAATGTAATCTCTTTTCTGACACTGTTAGATGGTGTTAGACTGTTTTATCCTAGATTAAATTTTATTTCAAATAGTTAGAAGAAAGGTTTTGATCAATGGCTAGCTGCTTGTGAAGAATACATAAGCAGTTAGATAAGCCGCCCAGAGTCATTGTGTACAAGATGGGTGGCAGAGAAATTTAATAAAACAAACGAACAAATAAATAAATATTACTATTCTCTATTCTCTGAAGAAGAGATCTATCTTTATCTTCTAATGCCTGATTGTGCAAAAATGTGAGTACATGTTATAATGACTTCCTGCCTTGTGCAATACTGCGTTTTTGAAAATCAAAACTGTTTTCTCCTTCAATCCCTTAATAGTAGATTCTGCCACAACTACTGCAAAACAGTGCCCTACAAGATTTCTCCAGATTTGTCATCTTCATGAAGATTGCAATTGCCCCTGGCAAACATTTTAGTGACATGTCTGAGCAGGCAGGGAAGCAAGTGAGCAGACATAAAAAACTGGTTTTGTCCATATATTTTCTTTGTATTACTATCTTCAGAGAGAGCACGCTTATCTTTTGATCAAAGCTAGCAACAACACTTATTATCTGGAATGATAACCAAGTAATAGTAATTACATAGAGATGTACAGAATCACTTTACCATATTTTTCTTCTTTTTATCCAAGCTATTATAATAAAATTAATCAGAAGAATGGATGAAAAAAGAGCATAATTAAAATGTATGCAGCCTCCACTTCAGTTAAATTTGGGCAACTGAAAGTTTACAATTTGACTATTCTGTATCTTTTTTTTTTAATATTTTAAATCTCAAATAGTTTTAATAAAAGTAGACCAATTTGAAGGTAATACTGTGGACTGTGAAAACAACACAGTATTCTATTTTCCAATTAAAGTAATCTATCAGTCAGTAATCTTTTTCAAGCACTGGATGTACCACCTCACTTTTAAAAAAAAGGAAACAAAAATATCACATTGTGGTAAAATCTAACAACATTCTACATTCTAACAATCATACTCCTGACATCTTGCACTTCGTCATCTGAAATCTTGTAACTTCTCATGCAAAAATATAATGGCCTTGTGAAATGTGCTGCTGTTATAATATTTGGACTGGTTTTTAATTTTATTTTAGCTGCATTTTTATTTAAGGTGTGTGTGTGTCTGTGTGTAAATGCTGCCTAGGATGCCACAGCGCAGATCCTTGAAAGACTCTAAATATATGGCACCATTTTAGAAGCCTTTGCTAATTTAAAAAATCTACCCATTTTTCTACCTTGACACACAGGTATGTGTCCAAAAGCATCTCCCACCCCCCCACCCCCTTTTTTTTAAATTACAGAGATTATTAATCCTCCTCAACTGCACAACTATACCAAATCAGGAATGTGGAACTAGGCAGCTTTTTGGGGACTAATTTGATTTCCATAAGTAGGTGATTATTTTTATAATTTAATTGATAGCATATCACAAAGAATTAGTGCTAAATAAATATTGGAACAATAGTATATAGAGAGGAAAAAATATAGTGGCAGTAATACATATGTTAAACTTTTTCAAAAGAAAATAATACTATGAGCAATAATAATTCACATCCACTGTAAAAATTGTTTTCTGTACTGAACAAGTAGTAACACTTCCAACTTTTTTGTATTTATGTTATTATTTCTAAAGAGACATATAAATTAAGGAAGTATGAATACTCTACAATGTATTACTTATATATAATTTAATACTAAGTATATTTATGCAATTCTCTATTTTTTAAATTGGCATGACATGCACATAGAAGATTTGGGGTTAGAGAAAGATTTAACTCAGAAGAAGCAGCACAGGGCCGAGGTACTAACTCACTTCAGTATGCCCATGTTACTCTCAGTAGGTTTCCAGGTGCAGTTCTAGGCTCTGGTTACAACAGATAAAGCTCTTCGTGGCAAGTGGCCAGGTTATTTGTTGGCCCGCCTCTCTCTAATTGTTGGCCCAATAGATCCAGCAGGGTGAACATGCTCTGGGTCCCGTGTATTAAATAGTACCATTTGGTTGGACTCAGGGAGTGGCCCTTCTCTGTTGAGGTGTCTGCTCTTTGCAAAACATCATGTGATTTGAGTTTGACAGCCCTTGGGTGCCATTGTGCTATTATTGTGTTATTGTGGCTTTGTTATTATTTATTCCTTTGTTCTGTTGGTTTTTAATCTTGTGTTTGCTGCCAAGAGTCATGATTGCAAGATGGGCAGCAAATAAATAAATAAATAAATAAATCTCCAAACTATTGTCCAAATCCAACTTTTCATTTTATTAAAAACAGTTATCATTTAAAAAACGACAAGCAATCTAACTATGAGCCTCATGTAATCTTATTTATCTAAGCTAGAGCAACCCTTTGAACTTTATTCTGACCTACATATATCCACTAAACTTGGACTAATTTTTGTGGATCTTAATGTATATGAAAATTAAACTAATACACATTTGTGTTAATATAAAAATATTGTACTTATTTCCTACAATATATTCTGCATAGTAAAGTAGAAATGTCACTACTTGCTACTATGTTGTTAAGTAAAATTATTTTCTAATAAATACTTACTGCTAGATTCCTAAAAAGAATACAGCTATTAAATATGATCTGGGGTTATGAATATCTAATAAGCCATGTAATTCAAATAAAGATATATTCAATCTTGTTACGTGTTTTCTATATTTAGAAGCATACAGTCTTGTATTTTTCTTAAAAGTATGCTACAACAAAGGGACGCGGTGGCGCTGCGGGTTAAACCGCTGAGCTGTCGATCGGAAGGTCGGCGGTTCGAAACCGCGCGGCGGGGTGAGCTCCCGTTGCTCGTCCCAGCTTCTGCACACCAAGCAGTTCGAAAACATGCAAATGTGAGTAGATTAATTGGTACCGCTTCGGCGGGAAGGTAACGGCGTTCCGTGAGTCATACTGGCCACATGACCCGGAAGTGTCTATGACAACGCCGGCTCCAAGGCTTTGAAACGGAGATGAGCACCGCCCCCTAGAGTCGGACACGACTGGACTTTACGTCAAGGGAAACCTATGCTACAACAAACGTATTAAAATCTAAGGTACTGTGGCAGAACAAGTTTATTTCCAGTTCTATTTATAAAATTCCAAGCAGATTGAGATCACAGTGTTGCTAGATCTCAATGGCCTATCTAGCTGTCTGCCCTGAAAAATTGAAGAATTAGAGACAGCAACTTTTGTTTGCTGTAAAGTCATTTGTGCATTCTGTACTCACATAGACTAACTCTGCAAGATTTTTGGCTGAAAGTTCCTTCCCTAGCCTAATAATCTGATCAAAGGCAAATGCCACCACTCCCTTTAGTTCCTAAAATGAAACAAAACTCATGAGTGGAGATTAGAATATTTGCATTGGAGTGGTGAGAACATTCAGATGATCATTTAAAGAACCATAGTTTTGTTGAGTATGACTTATCGATAATATTTGTTGAGAGAGAGAGGACATGCATAAATTAAACTGTATGGCCCATATGGTCTAGCAGCCTCTGAGGTACCTGCAAATTTAGGATCTTTAAGAGATGTAGCATTTGGCTGGAAACCAACAATTCAGTTTTATAAAGAATTATAAAATAAAATGAATATGTGTTTGTGTGTGTGTAATTAGAATATCCAATTTTGGGGGAATCAATCAATCCAGGTATTAAGAAATGTTAAATATACTTACAATTTAAAAATGAAATTAATTCACCAGCAAATATTAGTTCATGTTTATTCAACCCCTCAAAGATTGTTCAAAAATAGATGGGCATTAACTTTTTTATGTTGGTACTGTAAGAAAATTGAAGTCTCTTGTCCAGCTATAGGCTACTTTTGGTTTAAAATCACTACATATATCAATACAATCTTGGGAAGAAATATTAAAATTATGGATCTTAAAGCAATGTTGAACTATATTCTTAAAATATGGAATTTGTCATCTTACAAAGAGCTTTGGTTCTACTAAGCTTGGGGCACATCTAAGAAGATAACTATATAATTAGCAAGAAATTTACTTTCCTGATTTAAGGAATGGTTCCATGATATGAGTTATCTATTTTTGAAAAAAAAAAATCTGTGTTCTAAAATGAAAAGATGATGCAATAAAATGCTATACAGTCTACATTAAATGAGAAGCTTGGGAATTGGATTGTTACATTGTCAGCTGTAGTTATTATACGTACTGTGCCTTTTATTCTGCTAATTAGTTTTCTGTCACATTTAGTTTATTCTAATCATTATAATATATTTAGGTTTCTTTTAATTTAATCACTACTTGTTTTTTGTTAATGATGTTGCAGATTTTTGTCTTTTTCTATTTTAATATAAAAAAATTGAAAATAAGTATAGCTAAAGCTAAGCAACATTCTTCACAATGACCTCTGTACATCCTACATACAGTTAAGTACCACACTGTAATTTCAAGAAGTCTGACAGATTATCTTATCCGTACAGTAATGAACAGAGACTAGAGAAGCATCTGGCCAAAGGAAGTATCTGTCCTGGCTTTACCATCCAGATGATAATGCCTGACAAATATAAAAAGCTATGTCCGGGATGCTGCTCTGCAAATATCAGATGAAGAAATAGCACTCATAAAAGTTGTAGCCAGAGCCTGAGTACAGAGGAAGCTGACTGAGTGGAAGAATTCCTTGATTGAGCTATTGTTGAGAGGCTTTAAATCCTCAATTTAATAATTTAATGGATCTCTAGTGAACTTTGGATATAATTGACAAAATTGACAAAACTGCTGGATCCAGAGAGTTTTTCAGTTGAGGCCACCCAGTGCCTAATCTGATGTTGCCTCTGCTGATCTCTGTTGCCTTAGGAAGCTCCTCTGGGTCCTGGATCAGCCTGGTTCATAAGCCTGGGCAATCACACTGACTCCAATTCTTTCAGGACTCATTCTCAGTTTCCACATGGTCTCTTGGCTGTGACCTATCTTTGGCCTGTTATGGCAGATTTCTGATTGCTGGGCTCACTTTTGATTGTAGCGGTGGCACCTGAATCCCTGTGGCTTACACTGGCTCTTGTTCCTTGGCTGCAGCTTAGATTTGTTTTTGGGGGGGTGTTCTGGTTACACTAAGAAGTGACCAGAGGAATTAGAATAGAATTCTTTATTTACAATATAACTATATACAATTGGTAATTGTCCTTCATATGAGTTCAGTTCAATTCAAGCCCAACCAGGCAATGGCAGAGTGCTAGGCAGGACAGTGAAACCAGGTGCAGTTGTAGAGCACAGCGAAGTGGCTGGAATGGGCTTGACTGGGAATCACGGCAAGGCAGAACTCAACTGCAAGCTGTAGCAAAGCGGCTGGACAGGATTCGACTGGAGACTGTGGCAAGGAGGCAAGACAGGACTTGGCAGGAACTGGCAGCAAGGTGACTGGGCTAGGTGTGACTGGAGTTTGTGACCAGGCAGTACAACAGGACTCGGCTTGCGGTGGCATCAAGGCGAGTGGGCAGGAGTTGACTGAAGATGGTGGCAAGGCAACTGAATCAGTCTCGGCTGGGGAACGCGGTAGAACTGCGAGACAAAACTCGGCTATGGATCTCAATGAGGCGACAAGATTAGGCTCGACTGGACTCCATGGTAAGGTGACTAGATTGGACTCAGCTGGACCTTGTGGCAGGGAGGCAAGGCTCAACTTGACTGGGTTTCGTGACAAGACAGCAGGACTTGACTTGTCTGGACTTTGTGGCAAGGTGGCAGGACTTGACTGGATGGGACTTCGCGGCAAGGCAGCAAGACTCGATCTGACTGAGCTTCGAGGCAAGGCGGTAGGACTCAACTCAGCTGGACTTTGTGGCTGGACAGCAAGGCAAGATTCAACTGGGCTTTGTGGCAGGGCAGCAAGGCAACTCGGCTGGGGCTCACTGCAAGGTAGCAAGGTAAGGTCCGGAAGGCTGGGCAGGTTCTGGTTCTGTGGAGGCTACAGGGCAGGGCTCTGAAAACGATTCCGGCTTTTCTTCTCCGTTGGAAGCTGTTAGCTCAATGGAATGTTTGTCTCCGGCAGCCCAGTCCTTGTGCTGGGTCCTTTTTATTTTGTTCCCTTCATGACGTTTTTCCTCCGGAGCCAATCAAGCTACATTTTGCTTGGCACACCTTTCGGCTTGCCTTTCCCTTGCGCTGATTGGTGGCTTTGAATCCAGCTCCTGGTTTTGTTCAATCAGCTGCTCAGGGCTTTCTCACTCTGCTGAGTCACTCTGAGTTTTGATTTCCCCGATTTGCCTAGCACAGGTTTCGATTTCCCCTTCCTCAGCCTCAGAGTCAGACTTGATCATTACAGCGGGTAGGGGGGGGTAAAGTATTGTTTGAACTTGAAGAAAAAATTCATTTACCATCTACCTGGCATGTAGCTTTTAGAGACACCCCCACACACTATTGGATTAAGAGTTTACTATAAGTAAAAAATCCTTTTATCTCTCTCATCTGATTACTGTGGTCAAAACACCTGCTATAAATGGAAGAGAATATATAAAAGGATAGGTGGTTATTAGACCCAGTTCAGGTAAAACTGAGAGGCCCATTTATGGAGAGAAATTAAACCTGCTTGCAAACCTACCCAAATTTTAAAGAAATGAAATAGATGGTCAAGTTGCAAACACTAATTCACTTGCCTTATGGTAGATATAACAGCCAACAAGAAGTCATAGTCAAATCAATTACTCAAAAGTCCCTGTAAATCATGTGAGAAAAACTGAAAGTTTCAATGTGCAGATAGATAACATCTAGATTGGTACAGATTTTGGACACCCTTCATAAATTGCTTTATGAGTTAACCAAAAAAAAAAGGAACCGGATCATCATGTAACTAGAAGTGGTAAACAGAAATAACAGCCAAATAAACACGATGAAAAGTGAGTCCACTGAAATAAAATAAGTTTGTTCTAACATAGAACACCTTGGAATTATACACAAGAAATCTGGAATATACTTTCCAATTAGCAGCATATGAGTAGAGCTTTTGTACAGCATTAAGAATACCAAGAATTTCAAGAACTATCTAGCTTAGGATGAATCAACCAAACTGTTTATCTGAGGGGAAGAATCAGCTGGGATGAAGAACTGCACTATGCTATACTGAAATTGGGTTCAAAACTGAGGTGTTTCTAGTACATGTGCACAAACAAACGAACAAACAAAAAATCCAAAACTGGTGAGGACAGAAGGATTACCTGACTGATTCCTTTTGGTTCTGGCAACAGTCTAAGTCAGAAGAAAAAACAGGTAACTTCATATGGCTTCAAACCCAAGCTATTAAGGGAAGACAAGAGGAAGTATTTCTCAAGAGCAAAAGAAATTGCATTCAGTATTTTGGAGAGATGGAGATGTCTCCCAAAGCAAGGTGAATAGAGCTGCCATAATTAGATAGAAAACAACAGCAAGCTGTTCTGAAAATAAATAGTCACTGATGCAGTTTTCAGTTCTGGCAGAATGGACAGAAATATGATAAAAAAAAAAACACCACTGTACCTAGTGCCAGACAGAAAAAGAGTGGATTATCGTATTTTTCCTAGCTTATTGACTGAGAACAAAACAATACTATCCACTACTCCTTAATATACTTGGCCCCTCAAAAATACTGCAAAAGAATGAACTGTCTTAAAAACAGCCAGGATCTCCAAGACACAAATATGAAATAATAAGTCAAGCCTTTACTGTCAGCTCATATACACAAGGTGAACTCTATGTTGTATGAAAACTTAAAATGCCCATTCATGTGAAACATGATTTAAATGCGCAAAATTATGATAACCCTAACAAATCACAGTATTTCTGTAAAACAGCAGCTGAACATTTTAAGTTCTGAAACTACAGTTCATTCCATGATATTTTCAAGGAAAATAACTCTAAAACAAAAGCAACAATTCATTAAAGCAGAATTTCTCAAACTATGATACAGCAATACCCTAAAAGGATAAATGATTTTATGCAATTACCTTCATGAACAAAATGAATGATTTTATTGGGGCTGGGATTGGATAGGAAAGAAATACACTATTTATTACAAGACTTAGATTTATTTTTATCAGCACTACTGCTAGATTTTCAGTGTTTGTCTTACCAACCAACAAAATGCTTCGATTTTGAAAGGCTATAAATTTTAAATAACAAATAAAAATACTTAATTCTGCAAATGCATAGACTTTTATAGACATTCCAAGACTATAAGCCACACAGGAAGTTACCACATGGCAGCATGCCAGTTTGCTTGCACAAGTTGGCAAGTGAACCTGTTTAGTTGAAACACTATGTCTAATACAGTTAATTTTTTGTAGTAGATAAGGAAAAAATCAGATTTTAACATTTTAAATTGTATATTTTTTTAAAAAAATGAAATATTGTTGCCTATACTGGCTCTTGTTCCAGTGATATCGTTTCCAGGATATCATTTGCTAGACATCATTTGTTCCCTGTTAAACTTTACCTATGTATTTCGTATGTGTGTGTATATATATGTACATGTACATGAATTTGTAAATAGACAAATCTGCCTGGCAGTATTAGGGAAGTCTCTTGTGTTAAGTCCTTTTGCCACTTTGCTTCTATGTTCAACGATTTCTGACAATAAAGGATTCACAGATAATTTAAATATCAGCTTGCGGAAAAGTATCACAAATATATAACAGATATACTTCTGCGGGTCTTTGATGCTGTAATTGAGCTTCTCCACCTCCTTTTAACAATAATATAGCCAATTTTATTTCTGTATACTCCATCTGGTGATGTCCATGTGTAATAGAAAGTAATTGTGCAGTATCAGCATAAAGAATCTTGACTATTATCCATTGAAGGAAGTTGAAATTCACATATGTTTATAGCACTCAGATAAATATTAAAGAAGAATCAAAATGCAGCCCTGTTTTACCTAGCTAGGTAACATCATCAGTGCTAGTAGTGCAGGGTTTACTCACTGTTTATATACAGTAGCTTGCCCTGCCAGTGTTGGGGGGGTGGTTCTCCTTGGTAGTTCCTTGATTAGGGCATTGTTTTCTGCTGTTTGTCTGGTGTTAATCCCTGTTTATCTGGGTGTAGACTGCTGGAGAGGATGTGTTCTGGCCTTTTTGTTTCCTTCTTAGTTTTTTTTATTGTCTCTTTTTTGAATGGCATATAAATATGGTTAATTTCTTTGTGTCAACTGATGGCTGATTTGTCTGAATGCCAAGCTTCCATGAATTTCTTAGCATTTTTGGATTTAGCTTGATCTAGGATGCTCAAAGTTTCCCAGTTGAAACTGTGGTTGAGTCTGTCCATGTATTGTGAGATTAAGAACTTTTCATTGTGTCTTCTGTCTGCTAGTTGGTGTTCATGGATGCACTCTGCTAGTCTTCTGTTTGTCTGTCCTGCACAGTGGCTGTTATAGTCCTTACACTGTATGTTGTAGATGACTCCTGTTTTTTCTTCTTGGGCTACTGGGTCTTTTGGTTTATTTAAGAACTTTTGGGGGGCTTACTTGGTTTGTGTGCTACGGTGATGCTGTGTGGTTCTAATAGTCTGTTGGTTGCTTCACAGATGTTTTAGATGTATGGTAGCATTATCCTTTTCATAACTTGTGTTGGTTGTGCCATAGTGCGTTGAGTGGTCAGGCACTTTTTAATAAAGTTGCGTGGGTATCCATTTTGTTTGGAGATGTTGTATAGATTGTCTGTTTCTTTTTTCTGGTGTTCTGGGTTGCTGCAGTGTGTTTGTAGTCGTCTGAATAATGTTCTTACACAGGTCCTTTTGTGGGACGTTGGGTTGTTACTTTGGTAATGGAGCACTTGGTTAGGGTGGGTTATTTTTTGATAGACTTGTGTTTCTAATTTGCCGTTTCCTCTGCTGATGAGGATATCCAGGAAGGGTAGCATGTTGTGTTTTCTTAACAGCACCAATGACTCCTGGCTGTGGATTAATGGCTCCTTGATTTCTGGGAAATTGTCATCTTTAGTTCTGGATGGGGTTGCACTGCCCCCGAGAGACCTGGTGCATAACTTGGGAGTCCTCCTGGACTCACGGCTCCTGCTTGAAGAGCAGGTGGCAGCCGTGGCTAGGAGGGCCTTTGCGCAACTTTGTTATCTCCCATATAGACTACTGCAATGTGTTCTACATGGGGCTACCCTTGAAGAGTAACCGGAAGCTACAGCTGGTCCAAAATGCAGCCGCGTGGGTGATCTTAGGCATTCCAAGATCAGCGCATGTCACTCCTTTGCTCTGCGAGCTGCATTGGTTGCCACTATGCTTCTGGGTCCAATTCAAGGTGTTGGTTATCACCTTTAAAGCCCTACATGGCATGGGTCCAGGCTACCTAAGGGACCGTCTCATCCCCTTAACATCGACCCATCCCACCCGGTCATGCAGAGAGGTCATGCTATGGACCCTCTCTGTAAGAGAATTTCATCTGGCGGGGTCCAGGAGGTGGGCCTTCTCGGCAACAGCTCCCGCCCTTTGGAATATCCTTCCCCTGGAAGTGAGATTGGCTCCCTCCCTCCTGGACTTTAGGAAACAACTAAAGACCTGGGTCTGTCATCATGCCTGGGGTGTGAGGGAGAATAGTCATTTCTGGGGATGGCTAGTCTCTTGGAAGGACCCTGCTCTGCTTGCAAATCACAGAGAACTTTTAGCCATCGTGTTCCTATTATATTTATTGTTATTATGTATTATACTATTTTATAGTTTTATATTCCTCTTATTTATGTTTTATTGTAAACCGTCCAGAGTCCCTTTTGTGAGAGATGGGCGATGATAAATTTGAATAAATAAAATAAATAAACATGTATATCTGTGAGTGAGTGTCTGTAGGAGAGAAAACATTCAAATGCATAATCATACTAAGAATTCTTCTATAATTTCCAAGTTGTGCTTATACTGGTCAATATAGATTCTTAAAAATATCAACCTGGTGGATAAAATTAGTCATAATTTTCTATTATATACAGGTAATATTTTTCCTAAAGCTTTGCAACAGTTTTCTTTACCCGTGATGGCAAACAAAGATCAGATTTCCAGCCTTTTGGGTTCCTACAGCTGTTTCCTTACTAACCTTGCATTTTTTATTTCACTAGGACTCCACCATGGGATTAGCTAGCAACATCTTCCCCATCTTAACATATTGTGTACAGGGGATAAGTGTAATGTATGTGCCAAACATCTTTAAGAAAAGTATTTTTTCAAAGCTATTGACCTTTTCAAAGATGCTTTGCCTAATTTTATTTTTTGTTTTTAGGAGCTATAATGGAGAGAAGCATTCAGAAATATGATTAACAATTGTCACATGGTGACAGGGTTCTCTTTTTGAACTGGGGGTATATTGTTTTGCAAGAGTGGCAACTGACACAGAAAAACAGGACAGCGAAGGATTCTAAGCTTTTTATTATATACAGTGACATTATTTACAGCAGGTATTTACAAAAAGTATATACAACACAATACTGGTGCTTACCAGGAATCAGGTTTCCTCCCAGAGACTATCCCCCTCTATCTCTCCTGCTCCCTCCCCCGTTTCTGGGCTTGACAAGAGAGAGAGAGAGAGAGAGAGAAAAGAAAGGAATGGGCTGGAATTCCCTGCAGTGTGCTCAGCGTGGCTTGACTTCCTCTTGGCACTGCTCAGCTGACTGGCTGCTTCTCTGTTGGAGGAAGAACCTCTCTCTCTCATGGTCTTCCCAGTCGTTCCACAGGGGCCAGGGCTTCTCCACCGACAGCCAATCCCCCGTCCCCCTCTGGGGTCTTGGGTGAAGCCACCCCCTGCTGCCAGCCGGGTCCCTTCTTCCCTCCTTTTCAGGCCTTGGGTGGAGCTCTTGTCCCACTGGGTCTTCACTTCCTTTCGTCCAGGGAAGCCTTCTCTGGGCCTTTCTTCTCCCTTCCTGACCAGGGACCAACAACTGCTCTGCACACTTCACTTCCCTCACCAACTTCTTTCTCCAGCCTCTCTGTTCACTCCATGCACAGACTTTTTCTCTCCAATTTTTAGGTTAGACCAGCAGCATGCCCCTCCACAATTGAGGAGGTGGGTGTCCCCCCACCCCCCAGCTCTAGTCCCCGACACCTATATAGCAGGCTGGACCAATGGGACTGCTGGCTCAACATCTCACTACACCAGCTGTGGCTAGCAGCCAGGTCAGCTCATCAGCCCCAGTGCAGCTGCCTTTCAAAGCCAGAACTAAGCTGTTTTTTTCTTTCCTTTTCCTTTTACTCACTGCAATGGCTGACTCATGCCAGCAGAACAGCAGCCATGCCAGGCTACTAAAACCCATAAGCCACAACAATATAAAGCAATTCAGTATGTTTCTAGTAGCTTGGATTTTGCTATCTCAGTCTGTACATTTATTGATTTATTTTTCAAATTTTGCCACTGCCCATCTCCCCCCAGACTCCCACCAACTCTGGGGAGCTTACAATAAAGCTAACAAGTTAAAAACAATAACCATAAATCGTATATAAAATATAAATACAAATATAAAATACAAAGAATGAAAAATATAGACAGGCTTGAAATGGTTTGAAAATGGATTTAATATATTTATGGAAAACTCTTGTTCATTCTCTTTTCTTGCAGATCTGCATCCTTACTCTAAAATGGTAGATATAATCAGGATAACCTATGCTCAGATTTACTATGTACAGTTGGTAAAAAGGCACAGGAGACCCAAATTATCAATTTCTGTCTCATTCAAACAGTTATGGCCAATATAGTATCACTGAATTTTAGGTTATTTTGAAATAGTGGCTGCTTCCACAATGATGGCATAGGTGCTTTTCTAACAGTTTTATGGACTACCATTCCATAATATTGCGATTGTTCATATTATTCATGGAAGACAACACATCTTTAATGTAAAGATATGAAAGTTACAGCAACAAAGAACTAACCATTTTAAATCATCATATATAATACACAGGCCATATCTATTTAAAAAGAATATATCTCACCCCAACTCTGATACACACACACACACACACACACTCATACAGAGACTAATTAAGGTTATGAAATTATACTGATGAGCTTAAAACTATTTCATGTGTAAATAATTCAGATTTATTTTATACATCAGTAAAAGCTGACAAGAACTATAGGAGTAGACCATTCATTTTTCAAATCATTTCTCAGGAAATCTAATCTTCCTGACTCGCTACATGATCAGAGGCTGAAAGAATTACAGATTTATTACAACTGCTAACATCAATTATACTGCCAAATAAAACTTACTGAAGCAGCCCTTTAAAGATTAATAATGGACATCTTGATAACTTTTGACCAGCTTATGAACTGTAGAGCTGGAAACAAAGCTTCTGTTGAAACAATGTATTACTAAATGAAACATTTCATTATCTTTGTTATTGTTGGAAAGTATGTATACTCAGCTCAGCATGGCTGGTCTCTCTGATTACTTGAATAATTGATTAACAGTTATTTTTTAGTTTTGTGAAGTAATGCAAATTTCCATTATATACCCGTTAAATTAATAGCAGTCATTATTTCTGCGATGTTGTATGATTAATATAGAAGATAACCTGGAAATTCAATGGAATTTGCTGAAAAAACATGTTGCTTTATATTATCAGACATGATTGAGTGTGAGGAAAGGAATAAGAAATATTGTCCGTGCTTTATTTTTGGTTCTGCAGCAATTAAAATATAGTGTGTGAGAAAGGAAACTGGGTTTATAGTTTTGCAGTACTGCATTCTGGTGTAGAAATAGGTGGCATCTCCTGTCTGAGCCTGGAAGATTAGCAGGATCAGCCCTAGTTAGTAATTGGATGAGGACTATGTGGAAATTCTAGGGCTGTTGATAAACTGGAAAGTCAGAAAAAATGTCCCAGAAGTATATAATGGCAAACCACTTGTTTAAGCCTGTGCAGATATGGTCATCAAGAGCTAAGTTTGATTTGAAGATGCATTTATTTTTTTAGTTAGAAATGCCAAAATGTTTCATTCTCATTTGAAAGTTAAATAATTAAAGTCTAGCAAAAAGCCAAGTGTTTGAATATGCCTGAATATCTCTTCCTCCATCTGAGTAAGGGCTCTCTCTTGTTAGATCTTATGTAAATATTCACCAAACAAATAATAATACAGACATGAGCTAGTGATACCCATGAACATTCAGTTCCCTTATCACTGTATACAACCATTCAGTATATGCATTGTAGCATGGACAAAAAAATCAGGGGTTCTGGATGAATGGATCATATACAAACTAATGTGAAGGTGAGAGGTCCCCGGTGCAAGCACCGAGTCACGTCTGACCCTTTGGGGGGACACTGCTTTCGCGACATTTCCTTGGCAGACTATAGCGGGGTGGTTTGCCATTGCCTTCCCCAGTTGTCACCTTCCCCAGCAAGCTGGGTACCCATTTTAACAACCTTGGAAGGATGGAAGGCTGAGTCGACCTGAGCCAGCTACCCGAGAGAGAATCCAGCTTCCGCTGGGATCAAACTCAGGTCGTTGGGAGAGTTTTCAGTTGCAATACTGCCACCTACCACTCTGCGCCACACGAGGCTAATATACAAACTAATAATGGAGTGTAAATAAAATAAATAACCCTTGGTTTATTCTTATTTCACAGTCTTGCCTGCATATATGACCAGTTGTATTTCTTTCTATCTATCTGTCTGTCTGTCTATTTATTGTTGTTACTTTACTGTAAGCCTAAAAAGGTTATAATAAAGTCATAATGCTCAGTTTAGGAGGGCTAATAAGAAAAGCTGTATACAACAATATAAATAGCAGAGATAAAAACAGGAGACTTACAGCTAGGTGGCTGACCAGCTCAAGATAATTAGAACCAGAGACATGGGGAGGGACAAAGTATACATGAAGCATTCTTATACAGCCTGTTGGGAAGGACATAAAAGAAAATATAAGATTTTGCCTTTTTATTTTAGAATTAATCTTGTCCTCTTATTTTGTACTATGTGGGGGGAGAGAATTCTAGTTTGCTTAAAATTATTTTGGTAATTAATATATAATTCAAAGATGATAAAAGTTCATCAAATAATTACCTACTGCAGATGTGAAGGAAGAGAAACATTTTTCACAAAAATAGTAGAGTATGGAAAGAAGGGTTAAACGGAGTAAAAAAAAAATAAGACAGCTTGATAGGTATCAAGGGACTTTTACCTAAGCAATCAGTTTTATGAAGACCCTAAATAACCATCATGATACTATTTACATGAACTGGGAACACATGAAGATACCCTAATGATGGAAAATCTGGGCTAATTAAAGTTCATTATATACTATAGAAATTACCCCAACAAAATTTAAGCCATCTTTCAGGCAGTTTTCACTTAATGACCACTTGTTGAGCGACTGTTCAAAGTTAGGATAATGCTGAACAAATGGTAGTTTTTGCCAGTCCCTGAAGTTATGGCCGTTGCAGCACCCCTGTGGCCATGTGATCAAAATTTTGGCCCTTGGCAGTCTGCCCACATTTACAACTGCAGTGCTCACCTCAACTCCCCCCACCCACCTATCTCCCTCCCTGCCCTTTTGGCAGCCTTGCACTTCTCCACCACAGCCTACCCCTGCTGCCCCCTGCTGACCTTTGCCATCTTCCTTCCACTGCTGAGGAGGCATGCCCAACCAAGGCAGCTGATGTCAGGCCCAGCCCAAGAACAACAGAGAATCAGTCCATTCAAACTTCAGTTCTTTATTTGCTCACACCATATAGACAGAATCTTGCCAGACTAAAGCTACTCTACCTAACCTAAAGGGAAATAACCTGAGAGAGCTCTAGGGAGGGGCTATTCTGAACCTCTTCATTTTCCCAACATTGCCTCCTGGACTGTGCCTCCTATTATCTCCTCCAGCTCCTTGGAATGTGCTCCCTCCTTCCTGAGAACAAGCAGCACCACCAAAATCTACCACATCTGATGACACTTTGCAAGGCTGCAAGAGGCCTCCCCAAGGCTGCAGGGAGGCCTCACCTTGGCATCGTGAAGGGCCAGCAGGTGCCTCAGCTGGGCACACCTCAGCAGTGGGAGGGAGAAAACGATGAAGGTCAGCTGGGGCTGGCGGGGCAAGTGGTGGCAGCAGAGTGCAAAGTGGCCAAAAGGGCACAGATGGGGCAGGGAGATAGGCAGGTAGTGGGAGTTGAAGTGGAAGCATGTGTGGCAGGGCAGGAGAAGTGTGAAGTCCTTGCCTAATGACAGTGTGGTCTTTGCCTAATGAAGAATTCTGGTCCCAGTTAGGGTTGTTAAGCAAGGACCACCTGTATATGAATGTAAAACTCAATGTGCACTCATAACTGTATAACATTTTGGATATTTTCCTGTATAATCATATAGCTACATATGCTACTTTGTGTGTGCACTGGAGAATTCCCAATTTATCAGTCCAGAGAGAAACTGAAAAAGAAAGATGACTTTTAGCACCTGAAGTAATAGACTGGGAAGACAAATACTTTTATATATTCTTCCATAAAATATAAATAAAAAAGAAATTATGTTTCCCTAAACTAACTGCCATTTAACTTAACATGAGCAGGCAATCCGTGATTGAGATGTTGTTGAACTATAACCCTTAGCAACCCTAACCAGTATGGTTTACAGCAGAGCTTCTTAACCTGGTTTCATGGGGTCAGTGAATTTGGATGTAAAAATATTACAACTTAATTTTCACTAAACTCTAACTGAAATTTAGCTTTTTATTTAATAAAGAATATAAGTAATGAAGTACTTTATGGTCTACAGACTCCAAAAATATTCATTAATTTCAAAACATCTCACTATCTAAAATTATTTCAATTATATTTTAATAACTGTATGTGAGCACAATTAGTTTCCTTTGCAATACAATTCATGTATTTATTTTATGCATTTTTTGAGAAGTGGTCTGTAGATTTCAAAGAGGTCCATGGTCTAAAGTTTAAAAATGCCTGGTCAATGGTAATGGATGCTAGACATTTTTGTTCAGCAACATTTGGAGATTCATACATTGCCAAACCAGTCTGATCTACTTCCATGATGATTTCTGTGGCCTTTTTTGAAATGAACCACTACAGCTACATATACTTTAATGCAGTTTATTTTTTTTATAAATTAAATAAATGTATTTCTAGATTTTTCCATGATCATCTCCATGGAAGAAAGAAAAAGGAAATAAGTAAATGACTGAACGGATCAGAAAATCGCACAGATGAAAGCACAAAACAAATAGCCATAAAGCACTTAGAAATGCATTGATCAACAATATGCAACTGTTAGAACATTTTTATGACCTATCTTGATAACAAGGGTTTTTTTGTTTTGCTTTGTTTTACCCATGTTTGTCCTCTTCTGGAACTGACATGCTATGCCTAAGTTTTCATCTAAAAGTTATGGGTTTTGAAGAAGTGTAACTTTGGCTGTATTGTACTTTAAAGCTTTCACCATGATGTGATATATAATATCCTTATTCATAACTCATAATCTATATATAAATTCAACTTTCTCCTACAAGATTATGCAGTGAAGTTACTGAAAGCTTTCCCAATGCCTTAACAGCTTCTTATAGGCTGTAGTTGGCAGTATGAATATTGCTTAAGAAACACATACATGACTGAAAGTCTAAGCTATCCTCCAGGACTTTACAAAACACTTCTCCTTGCAGGAGAGAAAGTACAGTTTATTCACATAGTTATCACAGGAAATTGCTCAGCAGACACCTTAAAAGAAACCTGATTTCACCTTTCTTTAAACACACCTGAATTTAACAAATCCATGCTCAGAAGACCTCAAGACAGCTGTGAAGCAGCTGGGTTGAGCTTTTGAGCAGCTACAAATAAATGTTAAAGAGTTACTACTTATTTTAGTAGTAACTATGCATATTAGATAGCTATAGAATGCTTTCCCCCCTCCCCAAAGGTGCTACTTTTATTTTAAAAAGAATATACTTAGAGAAGGGCATATGTGCCTCATGCTCACTCTAGGTGATCTCTTCTCAGTTTCTGACAATGGTTGCAGAAGGATAGGAACATTTAATGACATATGAGATGGGATAACCCTTATATGCATAGTATTTGCTTTACAACAACAGGATTACCCTCCAAAAATGCAGCTGCCACATGCCTATCACATTAAAAATGTGATTAATCAGAGCCCCAAGGAAAACCTCTAAACTTAGAGTGCATCTATCTTAATTGCTTCTCTTCTTTTCTGTGTAACCCAATTGATCTGGAGTTTGATTCCATTATTTAGGGTGGTAAATCTTAACCCTAGGTGCCAGAGTAAGAGTGACTGCAAAGTAAAGAAAAATCCTCTGCCAGATGATAGCTTTGATATTCATTTTCTGCCAGCATGCAGAAAACCTTTTCCCAACAAAACTAGACTAGACACTAGCTTCTTCTGCTTCCTACCACTTTCCTTGATATCTTACTTGTGTTTGCCATTTTGAATCTTTGGTATAATATATAAATAGCAATACTAAAAGTTAACCTTTTCAGTCCTCAGCTCCAGTGCATCCAGTACGATCAAAGCTTGAAGAAGCAGGAGGCATCATAATTCAAACAGCTATCCTAAGTAACTGCTTTCCTTTGGACTTAATTTTGTTTTCCAGTCTTTTTTTTTCCCTGTCCTGGTTTTTTCTGAAGTTACGAAGTTTTCATTTTTGAAGGAAGTCCTACTCTGTTAATATTTGCACTTACACAAGTGCTTGTCTGATCTTTTTTCTATCTGGCATGGAATCTCTCCCAAATCCAGATTGATGAGGTAGTTACTGTGATTCCTTAGCTGTAAGCTGATATTATTTGTTTATTTGTTTGCTGGAACTCAAACCAGCTCTGGGCTGTGTACAACTAAAACCAATACAATACCTAAAGACAACAAAATAAAGAAAAGGAACATCAGGTAGTAGGGGAAACACATAACAAGCAAAGAATGGGACAGACAAAAAATAGAATCAGCATTACTTTATGCCTCTTTGAGAGAATGGAAAATCAGGATAAAAGTAATACACAAAAAAATATATTAGGATTTCCAGTGATTTTCCATCATCCAACACTGCCCAGATGTGACCTCTGCTAGCTTTTCAAAATCAGCCAAAAGTTACTTTGGTGCTGTTGCTGTTGTAGGCAATTACTATAATGTTAATGCATTCTGGGTAACAGAAGGTAATCTTTGTCCCCTTTAACTTCTATTTTTCCCCTTTAAATAGTTCCATGAGACTCATCTTTTTTGAAAATTTTCAATCATTTTTCAGTTCCAGAAAATGGAAAGTTGGCATCTAACTGAACAATGATCTCTAGCTTAAAAATTGAAAGTGAAATAATAGTATCCAGACAAAGATGCTTAGAATAGGCAAGCCAATCTTGACTCTTAAGTCTTACAATTTCAATGGGTCCACTATAACTAAACTTAATCCCATCTTTGTATAACTAAAATGCTTTTTATATTAAAATATTTGCTACTAGATTACTGACAAGCTTTATTCGTATTTCAAAGTATGATGTTCACATAAATAATACAGAATTCTAACATGAGCACTGCATACTAAGAACATCTGCTTTGAGTTCCAACATCAACTTGGAAGAGAATTGAAATGATACATCTGGAAGATACTTTATGTTCCAAATCTATCATTAGCAACATATTTAATTCTGCTGTTATATTTCAGTACTTCTTATATATAACTGTTCAATTTCTTAACCTCAGTTTTTCTTATAGACTTACATGCACATTTTTATACTGTTCTACTGTGCTGAGTGCTCCTACATCATTATCTCAGACACAACAAAAGGAATAGCATGGAATCCCAAAGTAAGACTAAGTTCAGCAGTGTGGAATTTAACTAAAATGCATAGGTGGCACAATATATCAATAAAAGAAATGTCCAAGTAGATGTTTTTTCTCATAACTGTGTATTTGCATAAAGCTTTCATACAATCTAAAACATTGTATTCCTTATACCAAATCAGGTATAAGGAGGCTGGTGTACAGTCAATTAAAAAGTATAGAAAATACATCAGTCTAAAAAATAAAACAGAAAGTATATATAAAAACAAAAGTCTAAAAGGAACCTAAAGGGAGGGGTAGGGGCATTAGATGGGTGTAGGGGAGCATAAAGGTTAGTATATGGCAGACTGTATCTATCAAATTACAGAGCACTAGATGCTCACTAAGACTAGTTTATGGCACAGGTCATCATCTCATGAATTCTAAGCACTGCTGTGTAGAACGTGGCAACATTATATGTTGTAGCAGGGTTGGTATTTGAAGACAGCAGGGAGGTGCAGAATTGTCCTGTGCGCCCTGGATATTTATGCAATAATGGTGAGATGAGGTTAGTACATGTAATACAGCCACTGGAGAAGCACACGCTCTGCTGTTTCTGTGTGTCCAGAGTCCTAAGGGCATTGTCTCTCTGGGTAAGTGTTTCTTATACTTGTGTAATACAATCATCACAAACAAACACATACTTTCCTTTATTGCATTTCAGTTCAAATAGCTAGTTATGGCATAAGTACTGTAATACTGAATACAGGTATTGATGTATTCACGTAAATAAGCAAGCTATAGCTCTTTAACAATGCAATAGCTACACATAAAGGCAACACTGCATTATTTGGAAATCATCTTTGCGGACTCCCTCTGAAAGGTTGGTATAATCCAAGATGGTGACCAGACAGAGGTTGGTAAAATCCAAGATGGCGACCGGGCACTAGACGCTGCTCTAGGGTGGGAGATTCCCAATCTTTTTAGATCCTTATCCCCTAATTTTGGCCTCACGTTGGGGTAACGGGGGAGATTGGAAGAGCTTGGCCTCCATTCTTGAGGTGTGGGTGGCGAGAACAGGGATGGGTATAGTGGAGCATAAAGGTTAGTATATGGCAGACCGTACCTATGAAATTACAGAGCACTCTAGTATGGTGAACTAGATGCTAAGACTAGTTTACGGCACAGGTCATCATCTCATGAATTCTAATCCTCCCAGACAGAGCGGTGGCAAATGGCGGCGGCAACGGCGCTGGAGCCTGGTCCTGGCAGCGCGACAAATGGTGGAGCAGCAGGCTGGTTCTGCTGGAACTACTCCCGAGTAGCTGTGTGGCTCAGGAGCAAGTCGTCTCCCCCACTCTGGCGAATTCTGGGATGGAAGATCAATCCCAGCGGTGCAGTATGTGGAGGGGCTGGCCCTGGCGGGGCGACAAGCAGCACGAGTGGTGGAGCAGCGGGCTGGCCCTGGTGGAGATGAAGCGGCAGACTGGCCCCAGCAGCCAGGTGAGCTCTGGGATGGCTCTGGCTTTGATCCTGGCATTAGCTGGGATTTCGCTGAGACCTTTGGAGGCCTCTGGTGGTTACATCAGTGACAATGTTGGGGGGACTACCTGAAGCCACTAACTTCTAGACTATAAAATCGCCTTTGATCTCTGGATTGTAAATCTCCAGAGTAGTTGGACACTGTATGACGTGAGGCCTGAATTAGAGTTTGGCTATCCCCTCTCAATTCCCTTATCCTCCCAATTGGGTGCGGTAGGGGATTAATAAGCTCCCTCCAGTGTGAATGGGAGCTCCTTCCCTGTGTGTGAGAGACAAGGGGGGAGCCGGGCTGTGAATGTGGTTAGAGCTCTCACCCCCTAAGTGAGAGACGGGGGGGTGGTGGATGTGATGCCCCATTGCCTAGTGAGAGAGGCTGGGGGGGGGCATAGTGAGTATAGTGAGCGCCAGAGTGATGGTTGGGCCTATCAGCACCGAGAGTGAGAGCTGGTGCACTGGGGGCCCCACCATCCCCTCGTGGTTGTGGGAAGTGTGTATGATTGTATGATTGTATGAGAGGATGGAGGGATCCTTACTTCAAGCCAGGAATTCTGGAGGTCCAGAACTGGAGACAGCTGGACTGGTGAAGCCTGGGGGATATAGGGCGGGACATTTCATTGAGGTAGTGACGGGCAGGGGATGTTATGACGAAAGCTGGAGGGTGAGTCATCATAGAGGAAGACACTCCAGGTGTTTATTAGCTGTAGCATGTTCCCACTCTCCGGGCTTAAACCCAGGCCCTGGACAGCAGACTTGTGGGGGCCCTGGCCTCTGACTTCTGCTGCTTAACGCCAGGTCAGTTAACAACAAGGCTCCCCTCATATGTGATTTGATCACAGAGGAGGGGGCAGACCTGGTGTGTATTACCGAAACCTGGCTGGGCCCAGGAGGAGGAGTGGCTTTGTCAGAGATGTGCCCAGTCGGGTTTCGGGTGTGGCACCAGCCAAGATGCCAGGGCAGGGGAGGAGGGGTGGCAGTTATCACCAGAGAGTCTCTAGTGGCCTTCAGGGGCCCTGCTCCACAAGTAGCTGGTTGTGAGACCCTATTTTTCAAGTAGGGCGCCCAAGAACAGTTGGGAGTGTTGCTGCTGTAGCCTCCCTGCTGCGTAGCAACCTCTCTGCCTGAGCTGCTGGAGACTGTCTTGGGGTTGGCGGTGGAGTTCCCCAGGCTTATGGTTCTGGGGGACTTCAACCTGCCGTCCCTGGGGAGGGCCTCGGAGGCAGCCCAGGAGTTCATGGCCACCATGGTGGCCATGGTCTTGACTCAGATTATTCCTGACCAGATCTGAGATAGTGGCCTCACTCCAGACTTGGTTTTCTTGTTGGAGCAGTGGCAATGTGATCTGAGGGGAGAGTTACATCTTTCCACTTTGTAATGGTCAGATCACGCCCTGGTGACATTGAGATTCTCATATGCCACCCCCCTCTGCAGGGAGGCAGGACCTATTCAATTGGTCCACCCCTGGCGACTGATGGACCCAGTACGGTTTCAGAGGGAGCTGGGGGTTATACCTGAGGACCTGCTGCATGGTACGGTGGAGTCCCTGGCTGCAGCCTGGAATAGGGAGGCAGCTGGGGCCCTGGATAGGATCATGCCTGTGCAGCCTCTCTTGCCTCATTCAACCCGACACTCCCCTTGGTTTATGGAGGAGTTGAGGGTTTTGGAGAGGCTTAAGAGACATCTAGAGCGCTGCTGGAGGAAGACAGAGACTGAACCCGACCGAACACAAGCTAGAGCCACAATTAAGGCCTATTTTGTGGCGGTAAGAGTGGCAAAATGTCAGTATTTCTCCACTCTTATTGCATCCGCAGAATGCTGCCCAGTGGCCCTGTTTAGGATCACACGATCCCTGTTAGGGAAAGGGGTCCCGGAAAATCATCTACAGGGCCATGCTGAGAAGTTTTCGGAGCTAAAATCGCTCAGGTTCGCTCTCAGTTGGACTCCAAGGATAAAACAGGGTCTGGGGAGATGCCTAGGGAACGTACTTACCCAGTTATCTGGGAACAGTTTGATCCTGTTGGACCTGAGGAAGTAGACAAGATCCTCTGGACTGTAAATGTCAGTTAGATCCATGCCCCTCCTGGCTGGTGAAGACAGCTTGGGAGGCGATGTATGGTTGGGTCCAGTTGATGGTAAATACATCGAGGGAGGGGTGTTTCCGATGACCTTTAAGGAGGTGCTGGTGCGCCCCCTCCTCAAGAAACCATCACTGGATCCTACCGTGCTAGATAATTTTCGTCCAGTCTCCCACCTCCCTTTTATGGTAGCACTGCAGCTCCAGAGGATCCTGGAGGAAGCGGATTACCTAGACCCCTTTCAGTCAGGTTTCAGGCCCAGATACGGGACAGAAACAGCATTGGTTGCACTTATGGATGATCTCTGGCGGGAGTGGGATGGAGGCAGTGCATCCATCCTTGCTCTCCTTGACCTCTCAGTGGCTTTCGATACCATTGACCATGGTATCCTTTTGGGGTGGCTCAGGGAGTTGGGGGTGGGCAGCATAGTGTTGCGCTGGTTCACCTCCTTCCTCCAGGGCTGGTCCCAATCGGTGTTGATAGGGGAGGAGAGATCGGCCCCATGGCCCCTTCTTTGTGGGGTGCCGCAGAGATCAGTACTCTCCCCTCTCCTTTTTAACATCTACATGAAACCTCTGGGTGAGTTCATCCGTCACCATGGGATGAGGTATCATCGGTATGCTGATGATACTCAATTGTATATCTCCATCCCGGGTGAAGTAAGTGATGCCATGACTACCCTCTCCAAGTGTCTGGGGGCTGTGGGGGCCTGGATGGGGAACAACAGGCTTCACCTGAACCCTGGTAAGACCGGGTGGCTGTGGGTTAATGGTTCTTCCGTATCTGGGACATTAACATCTCTGGTTCTGGATGGGGTCACACTGCCCCAGACAGACCTGGTGCGTAACTTGGGGGTCCTCCTGGACTCACAGCTCCTGCTTGAAGAGCAGGTGGCAGCCATGGCCAGAAGAGCCTTTGTGCAGCTATGTGCTGTGCACCAGTTACACGCCTTCCTGGATTGGGAGGCCCTTCAAACAGTCACTCATACCCTTGTTATCTCTCATATAGACTACGGTAATGTGCTCTACATGGGGCTACCCTTGAAGAGTATCCAGAAGCTACAGCTTGTGCAAAATTCAGCCGCGCAGACAGTTTTTGGTGCCTCAAGATCAGCACATATTTCTCCCTTTCTTCACAAGCTGCATTGGGTGCCAGTTTGCTTCCGGGTCCAATTCAAGGTGTTGGTTATCACCTTTAACGTCCTACATGGCATGGGTCCAGGCTACCTAAGGGACTGTTTCATCCCTATCACATCAACCTGTCCCACCCGGTCATGCAGAGAGGGCATGCTATGGACCCCGTCTGCAAGGGAATTCCATCTGGCGGGGTCCAGGAGGTGGGCCTTCTCTGCAGCAGCTCCCGCCCTTTGGAACATCCTTCCCCCGGAAGTGAGGTTGGCCTCCTCGCTTCTGGACTTCAGGAAACGGCTGAAGACGTGGTTTTGTCATCATGCCTGGAGTGGGGAGAGGAAGAGTCACTCTTGGGGCTGGTTGGTTCCCTAGTCCTGCCAGGACCGGTTCCAGTCCCCTTTGGGGGGAATTAGATCTGCCATCACTTGGATTTTATTATATTTTATATGTATATTTATTGATATTATTCTGATTTTATTGTATTTTATACTGTTTTATTGTGAACCGCCCAGGGTCCCCCGAGTGGGGGAGATGAGTGGTAATAAAAATATGATAAACAAATAAATAAATAATAATAATTCTTTGACATAACAAATGTGACACAGTTAATTATGTTGTTTCAGCAGCCATTACAATTTGGCCCCATTCTAAATTTGCTAGGGGTGATTTTCATTTATCATAAAAAAACAAACAAAAAAACTATATTCAGACAACTTTAAAACAAGTTCCGCCTAACAATATCTCCTTAAATAAGACTGATATACGAGGCAATATTATTAATATGAATCACATCTTGGAATCATACCGATAGAAGGGTCATTTAGGCCACCGAGTCCAACCACTGATTTGTTCAGAAATCTAATTTACAGTATCCATGACAAATGATTATCCTACTTAAATTCATCCAGTGAAGGGGATTCCCTATCTCCTCTTGTAGTTTGCTGTACTGTCAAAATGCTCTAGTAAATTTTTTCTAATATCCAACCATCATTGTATATCTTATACTCATGAACAAGTGATCTTGACCTTCTGTGTGATAGTCCTTCAAGAACTTGAAAAATGCTATTGTACTCCCCTTAGTTGCCTCTTCTCGGTATTAATCATATCTAGTTCTCTGTCTCATCACTGGACTTTGTTTCTAGTCTCTTGATCATCCTCACTGCCTTCCTTTGAGCCTGTTCCAATTTCTCTTTTTAAAAATGTGAGATGCAGGACAGGACATAGTATTCAGGATGGAATACTATGCAGTAAAGGCCTAGCAAAGCATCTTGAGGGAGGAAACTCAGCATTTGGTCATGTCCATGTGTTCCAGACTTCAGGCAGTCATTGACTGCAAAGGATTTTCATCCAGGTATTAAAGGCAATCCTTATGTTTGTAATGATGTTGGTTTGTTCCATTACTTATGAGCCACCATTGATCAGTGTGTGTGTATGCCACTGGCTGTACTTCCTGAATGGTTAGTGCCCCACTTTTGTCAAACCCCTTGAATTACAGCTGAAAGTCCTGACTTTGCTCCCATCTGGGTGCATTTCCTTTCAACTTCAATGTGGTGGTGTACAGAGGCCAAATGCCAAAACAGTTATCCTTGTTTCAATATTTCTGGTCCTGACTGTACCTATGATGTGAAGATCGACTTTGATAGTGAATACCCTGGCAGGACCTCTCACACTCGCACCTAATTATCATCCCACTGACTGAAACACCTGACTCTAATTTCCCCCTTCAAGTGAACTGATAATTCTAGAAGTTCACATACTTTTGCCACATACAAAGAGAAATATAAGGTGGAATCTATGTATTTTATAGATTCTAGACATTCTAGGGATGGTTAGAAAATCTGATTCACTGAAAGGGTTACGCTGAGTCAGAGGACTTGGGAGAGGGTTAAAGATGTCCACATCCCACAACTAGATTTTTCCTGACAGACTTGTCCATTGATCTTGGCAAGCTGCTGGGCCTATATCTGTGCACAGGATGGGGAAGTGACTTGGCCCTGGGAATTCGAAAGGAATGAACAAACTATTAAGGGAGGTCTTTTGGAAATAATTATTCAGTTCTGAAAGAAAGTGTGAGAAAGAAATTTTGTATACTATAAGATATGGCACAGAGAAACTCTGACAGGCTTTCAAGATTGTTATCCTTTATCAACAGTAAAAAGTCTTCCTGAAATCCCTGCTCCTGTTTCTTGACCTTGCTGTTTTCAAAGGGTGGACAACACCTAATAGTTGTCCATACTGCAGGATTTCTCAAAGACAATGGAAGCCTCTGACTATCAGCATGTTATTTCAGTATCCTAAGGATGTAATTCTAATGGCCCTAGAGGTTTGAACTTAGTAAAGGTTACAAGCTATTCCCTGATGATATTTCTATGAAGCTTAAATTTGAGCTGGAATCGTGTTGCTTCAACCATCCTTTGCTAAATTCAGTTCATTCAGAGCTTTAGCTACTCTGACCCGATCATTACAAATCTAGGGTACTGTATGTAATTTTCTTTGGTCATTTCTCCCTCTTTCCATCTTCTGTAGGTATCCTTTTTTACATTAACCAAATTTATTGTATATGTCATGAGCACTGATGGTGAGCAGGAGGGGGCCCCTATACAGGGGGGAAAATGCATGCGTAGTAGTGAGGAGTTGAGCAGCCATTCAAAGAGACACAGAACAGACCCGCCTTGACTTTTGGGGTTTATCTGTCTGGGTTAATCCCAAGCTTCTTCAGTTTGTTAGGATTTTCTGTCTAATGTAGCAGTAATAAAACACTAGAGACCTATTCCTCGTCTCAGCGTGGTTCCTGACAGTATAGATACCCAAGATTCTTCATCTGCCTTCCATTCCCCCCCCCCCATTGGAATTGTTTGCATTTGTGCCTTTAGTATCTTTTCTCATATAAACTCCGCTCTAGAAAAAGCAGATATAGCATAATTATTCAGATCTGCAAACACAGAATAATAATATTTGTATTTGGAGCAAATTTTTATCCCATACTAATCAAATTGAGGCCAACTTGCTCTGTATAGGAATCCATGACAGAGATTATTCATCATGTGCTTAAATTCATCCAATAAAGGGAAGCTTCCCAACTTCCTTGATAATTTGCTGTACTGCAAATTGCTCTTGGTGTTAATTTGTTTTTCATAATATTCAACAAGGATGTAACTAGAGACAATTATTGCATATAATCAGAAACAACAGAAATCTTCTGTGTGACACTTCTTCAGGAGCTTCAAGTACTACATTGAAGAAGTTATTCTGGCCCATTCCTCTTTATAGAACTACTTCAACTCATTGGTATTTTGGAGCCATCTTGCATGAACTATTTAGTTCAGATCATGCCAGAACAGTTCAGTTGGGTTAAGGTCAGAGCTTTGTCTAATCCAGTCCAAAATGCAAAATGTTTCACCCGTACTGTTATAGATTTATTTGTGGTTTAGGAACATTGCTGTGCTGCATGACCTACATTCATTTAAGATTCATCTTAAAAAGACAAATACCCTGACAATCTCTTGTGAAATTTGCTCATACGAACGGAATCCATTATTCCCTGAATGGGAAGCTGTGCAGATCCTGAAGCTACAAAGCAGGGTGAGACAATGACACCAGCATTCTAAATAGCTGGAAGGAAGTTCTTTTGTTGGAATGCAATGTTTAATTTTCCCCCAAATACAGTATTTTTCACTAATGCCAAAAGGTTCCATTTTCATCTATTCTGTCTACAGAACACTATTTCAATAGCTTGGTGGACCATCCAGATAGTTTTTAGCAAACTTGAGATGGGCAGCAATATGGTTTCTGGAGAACAGTGATTTCCTCTTGCTGTCTCAAGCACACAACTCCCGCTTAGTGTTTTCTTTATACTGGCCTCATGAATGCTGACACCAGATAATGTAAGAGGGCCTGCAGATCTTTTGCCATTACTCTGGAGTTTTACAACCCCCTAAGATCCAGCACCTTAACCACTATACCATATTAGATTTCAATGTACATGAAATATTTTTGCAGCTTAAATTATAATAGTTAATTCCACAGAAATCTATACATTTACATTTTACTAATACCAAAACAATTTTCCATTGGTGAGGATGGACCAGACATTCCAAATCCCTATCCCATGCCTCCCTATTCTTTTTACTATATCATTTGGTATAATTTAACAACCACTTCTAAATGGCATTTGTAGGCTTGTTATTTTGCTCATAGACTGTTAAATCCACTATTAATAAAGGGGGTTCTCAATTTGTTGGAACTGCAGGACCATATCAACATAACAAAAAGTGTTTTAACTGGAAATATGGCACTATGTGCTTTTGGGGAAATGATATTTATGTTGCAAGCTCTTAAGTGGCAAAATTTCATTACCTAAACGATAATTGATGCTATATAATTAATGAGTGTTCTATTTTCAAATTTGGATTGCTTAATACAGCACAGTATCGTTAACTTACAGCAAATAAATCATAATGATCATATCATAATGATCAAACTGAAAGTAGCAGGCTTCCTTAGCAATTTTTTTGTAGGCTAAGATAGAAGGAGAAATTCCGTATTTGTCACAACAACGGGATCTTAAGGCTCTTCAATTTATTAGAAGTGTCAGATATGCTGATTCCAAAGCAACCCATGAGGGGATGTTTCCAGCAGACATGATTTTTTGATAGAAGAGAGGCCTTATGATATAAATTCAAATATGGAAAATTAAGACCTCCTTCTCTGACAACTAGAGCTTCCTGGCTGAAAAACAAAGAATTTCTACAAATAAAATTCCAAAACAGAACATGATGATACTCAATTCTATATCTCCATCCCGGGTGAGGTAAGTGATGCTGTGACTGCCCTCTCTCGGTGCCTGGGGGCTGTAGGGGTCTGGATGGGGAACAACAGGCTTTGGCTGAACCCTGGTAAGACGGAGTGGCTGTGGGTTAAGGGTTCCTCCGTATCTGGGACTTTGTCATCTTTAGTTCTGGATGGGGTTGCACTGCCCCAGATAGACCTGGTGCATAATATGGGGGTCCTCATGGACTCATGGCTCCTGCTCAAAGAGCAGGTGGCAGCCGTGGCCGGAAGGGCCTTTGCACAGCTTCATGTTGTGCACCAGTTGTGCCCTTTCCTGGATTGGGAAGCCCTTCGGACAGTCACTCATGCCCTTGCTATCTCCCATATAGACTACTGCAATGCGCTCTACATGGGGCTACCCTTGAAGAGTATCCGGAAGCTTCAGCTGGTCCAGAATGCGGCCACGCTGGCGATTTTCGGTGCCCCTAGAAGGGTGCACATAACACTTTTGCTACGTGAGCTGCATTGGATACCAGTTTGCTTCCAGGTCCAATTCAAGGTGTTGGTTATCACCTTTAAAGCCCTACATGGCATGGGACCGGGTTACCTGAGAGACTGCCTCTTCTCCGTATCATCAGCCCATCCCACCTGATCATGCAGAGAGGGCATGCTACGGACCCCGTTGATAAGAGAATTCCATCTGGTGGGGTCCAGGAGGCGGGCCTTCTCGGCAGTAGCGCCCACCCTTTGGACCATCTTGCCCACGGAGGTGAGATTAGCCCCATCGCTTCTAGCTTTCCGGAGGACGTTGAAGACCTGGCTCTGCCACCGGGCTTGGGGCAGGGAGGAGGATCGACATACTTGGGGTTGGCTAGTGCCTTGAAGTGCCCCTCCTACATAATGACTGAAGGAGATCACAGCCATCTGGATTTTATGAGCTAGGGTAGTTAAGAAATTGTTTTAGTGGGTATTTATTAGAATTTTATTGTATATTTATTAGAATTTTATTGTATAATTATTGTTCTGTATTGTAAACCGCCCAGAGTCCCTCTGGTTGGAGGAGGTGGGCGGTGACAAATTTGGCAAACAAACAAACAAACAAACAAATAAATAAAACAGTATGTTCAATTTCTGAACATATGTTTTAGGAATATGTATGCTGTGTGTAACATATAATCATTACACCCTAATCTATGCTTCACAGTTGTTTAGATTTTTGTATAGATTACTCAAAGCAAAACATTAATTCATAAGATGCTATTTTTAGCTCAATACTTACTGCACGTAAAGTCCATCTATCCAAATCTACTGTTATTTCTGATAACAACATATTTAAATTCAATTAAATATTCTGAAGTATCTCTCTTAAAATTTTAAATCCAAGAGAAGATATTGCCTCCACGCATCATGAAAATTTCCAAAGGAAACCAATTTTGACAAGGGTCTTTAATATTTGTTCTGCATGACTAACCAGGTCAACCTAGCTTCTTCTTGTCACTTTTCCTACTTTTCCCCGAGGAAGCCAGAGGCTGCCTCTCTGTGCGAAGCTCCAATTACAGACTTGCAGCTTTCCCCTTATTGCCTTTCTGCTTGTTATAATGTAACTGCTCTCACTCCAACAATTCAATTGGTATCTTGCTCTCACTAGTCACCTAACCAACTTCCCGTTCTCCTGGATTGATTTCCCACATTCATTGTAGGGAGGAGGAACTACATCCCATTTCCACATGTTTTCACTGATATGTCAATGTTGTGATTGATTGCTCTAATGCTGGTTTCGGTGCTGGACTGGGTGGGTGGGTGAGCCTGGGGATATAAATGTGTTTACTAAAGACCCCTATGTGTGGACTTAAGTCATGATGAGTGACCTCTCCCGCCAGTGTCCATCGCAGATGAACGGGATGAGAGCTCTCTTGTATGAGTACATTGCTTTTATTAATAAGGCTTCATGTATTACTTTTGTTTTGACATCTGTTATTCATGTAGAGGGCAGAGGGAATGGTCTTGAAGAACAGAAGGAAGTGCCACTACCAAGGCAATGGTCAGATAAAAGGGACCTCCAGGGAACCCAACAAGACAATTTTTTACCTTTCATATAGAGGAGGGGCAGCTGTTGCACAATGTTTGTTTGTAGGTTCCTCTTCATCTAAAAGAAGGAGTATTACAACTCTGCCATGACAATAGAATGGCAGGGCACTGGGGTGTTTAAGTCTCAGCATTGACTGCTTCAGGACTTCTGGTAGCTCAGGGATTATGTTTCATCTTGTCATGTCTGCCACAGAGCAAAACCTGTTCCTGGAAAAGCAGCTGGCTTGCTGCAACCTCTACATACCCCTTTACGGTCCTGGGTCACAGTATCACTAGATTTTATTATCAAACTATCCCAGGGATGTACCAGCAATCTGGTAGTAATGGATTCATTTACAAAACTGGCTCATTTCATTCCTTGGGAGGGCTTCCTGACAGCTCAGGAAACAGCACAGCTCTTTCTGGATGTTTTTAGATAAAGAGTGTTAGTCAATCATGTCATATTGGACAGAGGCATGCAATTTACAACAAAATTTGGGAAGTCCCTTTTCCAGATATTAAATATTAAAATTCATTTGTAATCCTTGCATCATGCAGTGCGTACCAGAGAAGCTCCCAAAGTACAGCTGCATTACAGGACTTGTCAAGTGGTTTTGGGGAGGAGGGGAGCAGCACATCTGCACTTGATTTCCATGGCCCAGACTCAGATTTCTCTGGAAACACAGGAGGGGGGACTGAGGCTGATGGGGGAGGTAATGTAGAGGGCAGAGTGAATGACCTTGAAAGAAAGGAGGAAGAACTGCTACCAAGGCAAAGGTCATATAAAACCGCTAAGCCTGGGACAAGAATGTGAGTAAACATCTCAGTCAAGCCTCTCCCTAGTTCACAAGAGGATAAAGGGAGGGATGGCTGGAGTGAAATACACTAACTGGTTTTACAATAAAAGCAGTACTGCTCCACATGGCACTGGTTTCTTACTCTGGCCTAACTTGAAGGTCTGACAGTTCATTTCTTCTTCAGGACCATTCCTGTGGCTGCCACTACTACCACACTCACATAACACTGACCATATATACAACAGAGTCTACTTTCCTCAAAATTTTGGATCACATGTCCTGTGAAGATATTTATGATAATTATTAATAAATTCCTTCATTCCACTGTCAACTAATCATATCTATTTTGTTTTTTCCTCTTTCTGTTAATCTAAACCTTAAATGAAATTGATATTCTTCCAATACCTTCAGTAACATCTCCTTTAATCTTGAAAAAGACTACACAGTTTCTTGGCATATCTTAAAGATATGTCCTACTGTAGAAAGAAAAGGTTCTCCTAGAGTACCCTCCCATCTTTTAACACTCTAAATTTTTTTTATCACAAGAAATTTCACCAGCCACTATTAATTGTATTGTATTTATAGCTTACATAGAACATTTTTCCATTGCCTTTTGAACATGGAAAGTTCATTCATTAGTTCGGTCCAAATTCCTGAAAACTCTAGATGAATGAGAAACAATGTGATGCCTCCCAAGTTTTGGACATAAACTCAATCAGCCTCTACTAGTATAGCACTGGTTTAGATGATAACTAGTATCATGATAATCACAGATGGATTAAAAATATGAAGAGGCAACACTGCTTTTAAATAATACTTCTACTTACACTAGCAGTTGAGATAATTAGATATAGAAATGAACTGATCACTTCTTACAGAACTGAAGATGACCACTAAAACTAGAACTGTGATTCTGTTCTGGCTTTGTTGTTGTTTATTTGTTCAGTCGCTTCCAACTCTTCGTGACTTCATGGACCAGCCCACGCCAGAGCTTCCTGTCGGTCGTCAACACCCCCAGCTCCCCCAAAGTCGAGTCCGTCACTTCTAGAATGTCATCTATCCATCTTGCCCTTCGTCGGCCCCTCTTCCTTTTGCCTTCCACTCTCCCTAGCATCAGCATCTTCTCCAGGGTGTCCTGTCTTCTCATTATGTGGCCAAAGTATTTCAGTTTTGCCTTTAATATCATTCCTCAAGTGAGCAGTCTGGCTTTATTTCCTGGAGGATGGACTGGTTTGATCTTCTTGCAGTCCAAGGCACTCTCAGAATTTTCCTCCAACACCACAGTCCCAAAGCATCTATCTTCCTTCGCTCAGCCTTCCTTATGGTCCAGCTCTCGCAGCCATATGTTACTACGGGGAATACCATTGCTTTAACTATGTGGACCTTTGTTGTCAGCGTGATGTCTCTGCTCTTAACTATTTTATCGAGATTGGTCATTGGTCTTCTCCCAAGGATTAAACGTCTTCTCATTTCCTGACTGCAGTCAGCATCTGCAGTAATCTTCGCACCTAGAAATACAAAGTCTTTCACTGCCTCTACGTTTTCTCCCTCTATTTGCCAGTTATCAATCAAGCTGGTTGCCATAATCTTGGTTTTTTTGAGGTTTAGCTGCAAGCCAGCTTTTGCACTTTCTTCTTTCACCTTCATCATAAGGCTCCTCAGTTCCTCTTTGCTTTCAGCCATCAAAGTGGTATCATCTGCATATCTGAGATTGTTAATGTTTCTTCCAGCGATTTTAACTCCAGCCTTGGATTCCTCAAGCCCAGCACGTTGCATGATGTGTTCTGTGTACAAGTTGAATAGGTAGGGTGAGAGCATACAACCCCGCTGTACTCCTTTCCCAATCTTAGACCAGTCTGTTGTTCCGTGGTCTGTTCTTGCCGTTGCTACTTGGTCGTTATACAGATTCCTCAGGAGGCATACAAGATGACTTGGTATCCCCTAAGAACTTGCCACAATTTGTTATGGTCCACACAGTCAAAGGCTACTGATGTATAAATACATACAATTTGTATGTTTTTTTAAACTGTTGCACTAACTATACTTCTGTTATTTAGCTGTATTACATCTTTAAAACTGGTTTTAGTTTTAACAAATAATAATGTCTTCTCCAAACATAATGGATTTCCTCAAAATATTACCTTCCATAATGTGGTTTCTTTTGAGGGAATCCCAATTCCCCAAAGATGCCTGCAATCTGAGTCAGAAATGCATACCTAGCAAGCAAAAACAGGAAATCAATCATGTATAAAATGGTTCAAGACTTGAGGGACTGAACTGGTAATTCTAGATGCTATGTAACTTTGATACCAATTCTCTATCTGCATGTAGACCATACTGTGCCTGTGCACACTAATTTTGTTGTTTATTTGTTCAGTCGCTTCCGACTGTTTGTGACTTCATGGACCAGCCCACACCAGAGCTTCCTATCGGTCGTCAACACCCCCAGGTGACACGAGTCCGTCACCTCTAGAATATCATCTATCCATCTTGCCCTTGGTCAGCCCTTCTTCCTTTTGCCTTCCACAAAAGAATATTAGCTGCAAACTGAAATCCAGTTGTCTAGCAAACACAGCACTCAGTTCAGCTTGAGTAAGTATTTGATACATAATAGTACTTCAAAAGTGAGTCAAATTCATAGTCCATTTGATCTTTACACTGAGCAGTTATTTTCCTTTTGAATCAAGCAAACATCCAGGAAGAGAAAGCACAAATAACATCTAAATGTTTCACATCTTTAAGTTTGATAGGACAGGTAGCCATGAACACATTCATAGCTCTTTGCATACATATTTCCGTGTGTGTCTGTAGGCACATGTGTGTTTTCTGTGCCTGCTGCTACTGAAATGGTAGGAAAGCAAACACTTCCTTTTAAAAAAATGAAATGGATTTTAAAAAAAAACTCTTGAAAATAAACAAGACAGTTAATTTTTTTTTCAAAGCTATATATATATTCTTTGAGTTAGAATATGATAGACTGAAAAGCTGGGCCATGAAGCAGTTAAGGAAAATAGGCATCACACTCTGTTAGACTCAGTGACAGTGTTCAAAAAACAGCAGGGCTCAGGCTCATTTTTTTCTTGAAATCAGCCAACTAAAATGCCCTTTCTTACTGCACAGCATATGTTACCCTATCTTCTTAGACAGAAAAGATGCTGCATAGCAATGAATCAAAACAAGCATCCCCTCGGGACTCCTGGTGCAGCGAGACCCCTATGTTCTCCTCCAACAGAGGATGCTGTTGAGGTCATGCCGCATGCTATTCAATTAATACACTAATTAAGGAAGGCTATGTTAGAGAGAGGCAGAATGAGAAAAAACAGACATCAAGAAAGGCCTATGGCAGAGTGGCCACATCAACCCAGCAAGATTAATCAATATCCTATAAACTACACCAACATCCGGATTTCCACACAACTATACCTAATTAGCCCAACAAACCTCAACTGTAGAAATGTAATTTGAGACAAGCCAGAAAATCAAGGCAAATTGCATATTTAGTAATTATTAGAAATACCATCTTACAAGCAAAATCTAGACTGAACACAGCATATGTTCAGCACACCTACTACAGCTGGTGCAAGCTGAAGCTAAGCATAATCTCTGGCTTTTTAAGGAATTGTCACATTTTTTCACATTCATAAGACTAGACCCTGAAGATATCTGGTTTATAGCCAGTTATTTGAAAAAGTAAGGAGACATACAAAGGCTTCTGATGGCTCCACTTATTTATCTCCATCACAGCTACCCACTTGTAATATGGTAGTGTCAAGGCCTTGCTTGACATACAGAAAGACAAATTTCTTGGCATTCATGTAAAAGCTTATCAGAGGATAGTCCATTTATACGAACATATATATATATATATATAGTGTGTGTGTGTATGTGTGTTGTGTATGTGTGTGTGTGTGTATGTATATGTATGTGTGTGTGTTTATGTATGTATGTGTGTATATATATATATATGAAAGGATCATATGTAGATTTTTCAGAAGAAGTCCAGAAATAGTATGCAGGTAACAATGTTACACCAGAAGTGTATTAAAATAACTCATTACTATAATCCTAATTTCTTATTTTTAAAGATCAAAGGCAATACCATGGAATTCTAGAGAGCCATTTAATATATTCATTTGTAGTCATTAGTAACAGAAGTCTAATAAATATACATAATTACTACAAATCTACATATTATTGCTTATATTCATTGTCACTCAGGGCAGTGCAAACAAGCTTAAATCGCAATGCATTTCCATTATTTAAATTTCCATTTTCATTCAGTGTTGTAAAGCAAGAACCTGAATCCTTAAAATGACAGGATTGGCAAAATGCATGAACAGGGCTAAATGAAGACAATTATCAATTTAAGAGTTACATCAAATATTTCAGATCACTTTCTAACGAGGTAGTCGCTCCAGACAGTTTTGACATACAGTTTAGTTTAGCTTAGTTTCATTTAGAGATTCAAAGCAAGGGAGACAGACAGACAATTCCAGGAAGAAGACTGTTTCTCTCTCTTCCCTGCCCCTCCATGTTTCTAGTTTTTTTTTAGTCTTCTCATCACTGATTTTAGTAGGATATTTTATAGTCTTATGCTTACCCTACTCCATATCATAGAAATAGTGTATGAACTTATTGTGATTCATTAACTGTGAGGCAAACCTAACTATAAAATCACATTAGTACTTAAGGAGATGTAAATCCTCCTATACATTATCAACTCAGTAACATGAATAAGTGGCTAAGACAGATGTGTCTCTTAACATTTGAGATTGTGTTTCCCATCTTTTCTAAAAATGCAAATTTTAGAAACTAAATATTCAGCATTTTTCAGATAGCAACTATTATTCAAAATATTTTATTGCCTTGCATTTTTCTCTTAACAAAACGCAAAACATACGGTTGTGTTTTTTTCCTTTTCCCTTTATATTTTATATACACTATACAGTAAATGGCAGAATAGCTATTTCTTCTGCGAACAGAAGAATCCTTTGCCCACTTCACACAAATCGATACTTCAATTCTCATAGGACTTTTCTTAAAAAATATTTTTGCCACTAAATCCCTGTTTTCAATACAAATCTCAAAATCTATTCTTGGTTTATAGGGGAAGCCTGAGGACTTCAAGAACTAAATGCCAGTTGTAAGATAAGTGAAAACCACATACTTACCAGATTTTGGTGACCTCTGTAAGCACAATAGTTACCTCCATGTAGATGAGGTCACCTAAATGGTAATTTTGTGCAGAACGCACTGTAAACTGCATACTAATGGCTTTTCATTCAATGCAAATGAACCTGCAACATATTTCTCTTGAACATTTTTATTAACCTTAAATCAAATGAATGTTTTCATTACTGTATTTTAAATAAGCTTATTTAATGGTACATAATAAGCTGTTATGTTGTATGATGCATGGTTTTAGTTAAACTGGCAGCAACTGGCTTCTTGCCAAGCAGCCTGGAAGTATTTTTAAAACCTGCCTAATCCAATTCTACGTTTCCAAGAAAAATAAAGTCAAGACTCTAGAAAGTGTTTGTGAAAAAAAATAAACACAGTAAAAAGTAAACTGAAAACTGAAGAATTAGAAAACAAAGATAATTCCATATAGATAACTTAATTATAATTAATAAACATTTGGCATGTGTTTTGATATAATTCAAAGCTGTAGCAAATTAGATGGCTGAATGAACTTGCAAAGCCACAACATTTAATTAAAACAAAGATACTGTATTACATATATCAAGATGCCCAAGTAATGAAGAACTTATTTCACTTTTCAATGAATTTAAAAACCTTATGGGCATGTCACCCAAATTAATAATTAATTATCAATTAGCATAATTAATAAGAACACATAATCTAGTTCTCCTTATGTGTGCTAAAGTTAAGAACATGTATCCTAAATGTTTAGCAGTACACAGGAAATCTTTAAAGAAAGCTTGTTTTCTTAAACCCCAGTAAGTAGGCATTAGATGGATCCCTGTGAGATGGCATAATAAACCATTTACAGTTTTTCAATTTCGTAACATTTTAAGGACTTCAGTTCTAAAGTCCTGCCTGAACTGGACAGGAGCTGCCAAGAGGTTTTGTTGCCCATGAAACAAATTACCATGATGGTGACTCAAATTAATTTAATCATTAACATCCTGGGTAGAACTGTACATATTGTATTGGTATACAACCTGGATTGGTTCATTCACCCTGCCCCAAATACCAGGATAAAAAATCGTGGACACAATGGATCTGGAATGCACCAAGAAGAGTGAGAGAAGTCTGAAATTGTCATAGTGAAGGCTTCAATACTGAACATGATCTTAATATGACATGTTCTAAGAAACAGAGACTGATTCAAAGTGGGTGCATATGCGCTAACTGTTGACTGCAATTTTCTCCAATACACTATTTTTCATTTTTTTCATCCCTGGATAGTATTTTCTAAACATTTTCATTTCAACTAAATATCACTACTGTATTTAGAAAATACTGCTGAAGCATTGCTACTTTTTATTCATTGCATGCAGATTAGCACGGTTTATGTTTGCTTGGAGGATTGTTTATGTTTGTTTTAATAATGAATGAATTACAAAACAAAAACAAAAATGATGTCACCTCATACTGAAGAGGCTTTACAACTAAGCAGAGAATAAAAACAATTTACTCTTATGCTATCAACATATCTCAGCCTTGATAAAACATTCAAGATAAACTATAACCAAAATCAGTGGGAAGGAAATCATTCACAGAGATACACACTCATGAAAATGTAATACCATAGAAGAAAAACAAAAGCTATAACAAATGCAGAAAAAAGATCTGAAAATGTAAAGCTCAGTTTTTGAGAATGAGCAACTATATGGTATATATGGAATCCACTTTTCATATGGGAGATAAAATTTACACTAGGGACATCTTACACAGTACTGATAATCTTTTCCCATGAAGCAGAACTGCATATTGTAGAAGAATTTACTATGGACAGAATCCAAGGAGCATCCAGGCTTGTTCCTTTACCCACTTACTTAAACTGGAAGAGATCTGTGTCTCTCTATGTTGTTTCTCCTGCCACTCCAGTTTAGAATCCTTGTTCTTCAATAGGAAAAGAAGGGTAGGGCTGCTAGAGGCAGAGCTTCTGCATGTTCCCTGGCATTTTGCTGAAAATGGAGGGTAGTGTAACGATTTCATCCAAGCTCTTGATATTATACAAGCTAGTTTTTGGAGAAGTAAACTGGTACTTCTATCAGGAATTACAGACACCCTTCCTGGAACACAAGCATCAGTGAGCTCGCCAAGTCACAAAGCCTTACTATAAATGCATTTCATCAAGGGATAGTAGATCCCTGATGACTGCTGACATATTGGAAGATATGATAATTGATATTCAGTGGTCTATTCCACACAAGTGGGAAATCTGTGGCCTGCAGGAATTTCCTTTGAACCTATTTATGGACTTCTATTACCCAGAGATTGTTACTAATATGTAACAGCAGTGATCAGATTTCAACAGTGCTATTTTACATCGTTTTGGGAGCTTTAGAGGGCATTGAAGTGACATGCCTTTGAGGCTTCCTGCTGCAATTTCCACTCTTAAAACACTGAAAAAGCTGCCCTCCCTGGCCCAAACCAGATTAAAACAACAACAACAACAACACAGCTCCATTCCTTCATATGTTGTCACTACATTACAAGATAGTGCCTTGTGGCCTTCTACAGCAGAGGCTGAATTGTAGACCTTGACCACTCTGAACTTGTTCCCCTAGACGTTTTCCAACTACTTTCTTGTTGAAATTATCAGGAGTCAACTGAGGGGTCAATTGTCTCATAAGCATAAGGGGGTCGCTCTAGCAAACACATCTCTATTGTGCTTGTGGGATGTCACATGGATCATCTGATTTCCACTTCCTCCTCCTTCTTGGGCTTGGGGATTAACAGCCTCCATTACCTCGTGGGCAGACATGCAAGCAGGAGCTGCTGCAGGAATGCAGCCCTCCCCCAACCATCCTCTGCTACCAAGAACCAGTGATGATTATGTGCTTTCTACTATGAACCTACCTGTATCCAGATCTACTGACTAAAAGTAAGCTATCTCTATTTTTCTTCATCTAACTACAGTTTGAAGACTGAATTTATTTCTGAACATAATTAAGCTTAATGTGTAAGTTCTCTTTTGGTTCACACCTCTACTCTGCAAGATTGCTGTTAGTTGCATGGAGTTCTTTTATTAACCTTTAAAAACTCCATCATTTCTCTCACACTGTTGGATTTGTCTGTGTTGAATCATCTGGGGTGCTATCAAGAGACTGGTGTTTTGTTTTATATCTCCTTAATTTTATGGTTGGCAGGTAAGCCGTGATAGTCCTGATACTTCAATTGTATCATTATCTGGAACCAAAGGAACAATTACCTAGTTAATACAACATACTAGCAAAATTTCAAATTTGCTAACTGTAAAGACTGATGAGAGATATTACAAATTCCCATGGGCACAAAGGTTCCACATGTACTTCCAATCTCAGACTGAAGATCTGCCTCATTATTTGCTTCACTTTCTTTTATATGTATCTGTTTTACTATTCCTTCTATTCATCTGTGCAGAAAAAGATCCTCAGATGCTGGGCTTCTATCATCTAAATTCAATTAAGGACAAAACAGCATTTTTTTGCTATCATTTTCTTTTGCCAAGATATATCATATATGGCTTATTTTGCAACAGCATTAAAGCTATGGTTCAATATTTGAAGGTTACCAATAAGACACAAAGGAGATTTACTTAATTAACATGGCAAATACTCTGTATGTAGTATCTCAAGAAACACTGAATTGATTGTTTGGCTGCTGCTGGCCTTCTTTTTATATGCAGAGTTTATATGAATGTGAATGGGATTCAGTTTTAAAAGCCAAAATATTTTTATTCCCTAAGGGAAAAATAAACATCCATTGCTAAGTTCTTTTCAATAATAACTTATAAGGCCCATCCATAAATGGTACTTGCAATATAGACAGAAAATCTAGACTTAGTATCTAGATTACCAATTTCACTGAAGTAGTACAAAATCACACATCTCAGCAAAGTATGAATGAACACTGATTTGTGCCTGAAGTCATTAATCTGGTGTGATTAAATAACACTGATGCTTTCAGTACTTCCCTGAATGACACAAGCACATAATATCCTGCATGATTTAGAGAATCATAGTTCTTTGCTCAAAGGTACAATAAATAAGAACACAGTCTTTGTATGTATGTTTCCACTGTTTACCATGTACCTATTTTCTATTCTCAATGTAATGCATTTAAGACACAGAATTTTAATAGTTTGTAAAAAATAATTGATAGCAGTTAACTGTTAACAGTTAATCAGACAAGGAACAAGTCCATAATTTAATATGCAGTTTTCAGATTTGTCTTACAAATTATTCTGCAAAGTGTTTCTGTAAAATAAACTTCGTTTATGCAAAAAAGTATAACATGATTTCTTAATTATTTAAAATAACACATTGTATAATTATAAAAATGAAAACATTCAAACACTTGAGAAATTGTCATTCATTTGAAATTTACTGTCTAAATCAGCATCTATTACATGCAATGTATATATTGTAAAAACAGTCTATTACAGAAACACATTCACGTTCTTTGAAAACATTTATGTAGCAATAATGGCATGGAAACAAGGTGAGAAAACAATCTGATATACTCCCTCCCTCCAGTTATGAGCCTGATGGATTTCTTCATAATATATGGAAACAAAAACAGCCATGATGTAATGGAAATGAATTGTGGTTTCTTATGGGGATAAAAGAATAAGATAAAGCTGTACAAAGTGACAGTGAAAAACTGTGACTTTCTGACTTCACTGATCGTGCACATCCAGTTTTTCCTGTTTTATTCAGGCTGTTCATAGCAGAACTGGGCTGAAACACTATGAATGAGAATCTCACTACACAATAACCTTTCTTGCTTTTGCTGTATCTTTTCCTTCAGCTTGACAGTATATTGAAGTTGGAACAGAAGTAGTGTGGAGAGGAAGAACCACACAAGCTACCCTCCTCTGCTCTGACAGTTTCACGTGAATCTTTCCCATACAATTCCCCACACACCACCTTCTTCACCATGCAGTGCTCCTGCAACTATCTTATATAAATGTTATGAACTGAGACAAATGTCGGGTAACTTTTTCCAAAAATACATTTACTTTTAAGAATCTGTAATGGTATGTGGGAAAGGGCCTGGGAGAAAGGGCCAAGAAACGCTGTGTCATGTTCCCCGTTGCAAGGCATCCATGCATCACAATGGGGAACATGCCTTTCAGGGAGGAAGGGATAACCCTAATCCTTTAAGCACTCAAACACTAAAAGCAATCACAAGGACAAAGGAGGCACACCTTTGCCCGGACCAGAGGAGCCATCAACAGATCGGCGGAACTTCCACACATTACCCTGGGGGACGCACCTGCACCGGACAAGGAGAGAAGACAGAGGAGATCACCCTAATCGCCCATCAACAGACCGGTATCGTTTCCAGATCGCCCATCAAGGATCCAGATCCAGCTTGTGGGACAATAGGGGGTGGAGGAGGACAAAGTCCGCCATGCGGGTATATACGGGGTACCCCGCAACCACGCCCGCATTCCCGTCTATTTGCGTGCGTGCACTCTGTACTCAATAAACGGAAATCCTCAGCCCCATCTAAGTGAGTCCGTGCCTTATTGGGAAACGAGGCACCCATTACACGCTGCCTAGGCAACAACCAGAGACAGCATAGTCTGCAGCTGGATAGTGGGCGGGGCAAGAGGCTCAGAAGGCACCCTCCCTAGTTTCTCGGGCTGTAAAGAAGATGGCAGGAGAACTGTACTTTCAGACCTGTAAGATTCTTTTAATGTAATTTTACAATAAAGTAGAATTAGCTCATCTGGTCTACCTAGTAAGGCTAACAGAATCTAACAAATCTTAAACTACATAAGATTGGAGGGAAATTTAAAGATTTTTCTGTACTATTTGGACTGTTTTTAAAAAAATCTATGTGGTTGATAGGAGTTGCCAACGACTTGATGGAACATAATCAATAATCAATTTGGACTATTTAAAAGTTCAGTTTTACTGAAATCTTTATTTTTTGTGTTTTATTTTTGATGTTTCCTTTAAGTTGCAGCATCTGTAATGTTGTGAATGCATGAGAAACACATTTTTGTTTTTATTTAGTACAAAATAAGGCAGACTGTAAGAATTTAAAATTCAAGAGATAAACAATCATGAAAGTAGAATAATGTATTATTTCTTGAATTTATATAGCCTACATCATACATAAAAACAACTGAATGATTAGTCATTTCCTAATCAAATTTGTACCTCCCAGAAATGGTTTAAAATACTGAAAAAAATTGAAATAACTTGGTCATACCCCCATTAATTGCCTTTGACTTATACTATTATTAGCCAAAGCATTTTAAAATGCAGAGTAGAATGTGAAGAGTAAAGAAGAACATATTAGTGGGATTCAAATGATCATACACCTTCAAATAATTTTTCAGTCAGAGTTGCAACAACAAGAGGCAGATTCACACGCACATTTTGAAGTAAGTTCCCTGGAAAACATATAGCACCATAACCCTTCCTCTAAATCAGAGCTTTCCAAACTGTGTGTCATGACACATTAGTGTGTCAGCTGCAGTGTGTAGCTGTGTCACGTGGTCGAGGGATCATACAGGTACTGCACATGCACAGTATGTGTAATCGGGTCAAAACAGCTGATTCTGCATGACTTCCAGTGACACAGCCACACCTGCAGTGTGTTAGTGTATCACCAACATGAAAAATTTGGAAAGCTCTGCTCTAAATATTTCAGCACTGTAGTAAATCAGTTCACTAAGAGGAGTCATCAGCAACAACTGGGTCAAGATCTGCCATTTGCCTTTGACATGCACAGTATAAAACCTTCAGTTGGAAATTACAAAATTACAATTGAAATAAAGACATTTTGTTTTGCAAAGCATTTCTATCTAACTTGCCTGAGACAATTTAGCATCAATATTCCATGACATTCTAGAATTATTTGCCAAGACTGAACATATGACTACTATTTTAAAAATATCAAAAAGTCAGCTTTTATTAAATAATATATTGTATTAAATTCAAATCAGATATAGACTTAATTAAATAAAATATCCATCACACTCTGACATATAACACTTCTAAACAAACAATACTTCTAAAGAAGCAACCTAAATTTACTACTGACTATATACATTTAACTCTCATGGTTAGAAATACTTGTAAAGATTTAAGTACAACCTTGGCTAAATTCCAAAAGTGGATGGATATTAAGTTGGCAGACATGTAGTTCAGACTAGCTGAAATACAACGGAGCTTTAAATGCTCTCACTATTTACGCAGAATAAAAAATGGAAATGGCAAAATCTCAATCCTATAAAAGTTCAGCATTTGACACAAATTTATTATGCTTCTACAAGAGCTTCATGGTGATGAAAAATAAGCCCCCCAAATATGCAAGTATGTCTTTAATACGAAATCTGCCAGCCACACAAATCAATGACAACCAAAGCACTACACAAAAGTGAAGTATTTCCTGCTCCAAGGCTTCCTTGACCAATATGTTTAATTTTGTTATCATTATCATCTTTCCAGGATAACGTATGCAAAAATTTAGCCACATGAAAAACAACTCTAAATAATAACCAGACCTTTTCATCTTAAGTCTAATGAAACTGAAGAAACATTTATGTTGGATAAAATATCATATGTATTCCAGATAAATAAAATTCAAAACTCACCTACAGTTTGGAGGAGGGTCTAATGTAATTTCTGCAAGTTCCTTCTGAATCCTTAAGAGAAAAGAAACATAAATTAAAATGATAGAACTATTTAAAAAAATATTTTCCTTCCAATTTTATTAAAGGTAATTAATCCCAGGGCATAAAAGTAGGCTTTTAATTGCAAATGAAAGACTATGCCACATAATTGTATATTTTATTTATTTATTCATTCATTCATTCAATTTATATAGCCACCCATCTCAAACCAGTGAGTCTGGGCAGCTAACAATAATAAAAGCAATCACCAATAAAAACAATACCAAAAAATTAAATATAAATACAGCTGAGAGATCTTAAAAGCCATTGGTGTTAACACAACCATGAAACAGGGCCCTTCACACACTCAGGGCCCCAGGCCTGGGCACACAGCCAGGTCTTCAAGGCCTTCCAAAAAGCCAAAAGGGTCAGGGCCATCCTAATCTCAGCAGGGAGGATGTTCCAGAGGGCACGTGCCACAGCAGAAAAGGCACGTCTCCTGGTCCCTGCCAGCCAACATTCCTTGGCTGATGGGACCTGGAACATGCCCATCCTGCTGGACCGGATTGGACGGGTAGAAACAACTGGGAAAAGACAGTCCCTTAGGTAATCCAGTCCCAAGCCACTAAGAGCTTTAAAGGTGACAACCAGCACCTTGTATTGCACCTGGAAACACACCAGCAACCAATGCAGCTCCCAAAGCAGTGGTTTATGTGTGCTGACACTATTTACAACCCCGGCAGCTGCATTCTGTACCAGCTTCACAGGTATGTGCAACCCAGTGGTTTGCATGTTTATTCTGAGTTAATTCTTAAATGTACAGTATATATGATTGCAACTAAAGCCATATAACTAAATTCACACATGCATTTTAACGTCTTTATTGGCTATGAAATTGAAGGGAAATGATTACCTAGTCAAAACATTTTTGTAGTTTCCATTCCAAAAGACAGTCACAGAGAACATAATTCATTAATAAAAAATGAAAAGTAAGGTGGTCAGCATGTCATATACAACAGCCTAAACAGTTCTTGACTCAACCCCATTATGTCATCAAAAAGGGATGGGAAGATTAAGGGGGGTTGACATTCTTGGTGGCTGATGGAATAAAGATGAAATCCTAGAGAAGTCCCACAAAATGGGGATTGAATATTTTCTATGACTCAGTCTCTCCATCTCACTTTTTGTTGTCCTTCTTCCCATTGACAAGTGGTGGGTGGGAGTGGTTTAGGGTAGATGAAGAAAGGGCTCAGTAAACCCTCCTGACTTTATCCATGGTGGCACCAACTGAATCAATAGTGTCATGCTAACACATTCCTAATGTCCACTAATGTACATGTGGAATTCCTCGCAAATTATGTCACTGTGTGGCTTTCTTGCCAATAAAACACCTCCTCGATACAAAGTAATACATTTCAATAAGAAATAAGCATGTAACAACATATATATGGAAACAATCACACAGACACAAAGGTATTTTAAATGTGAAGAATAACTGACTCACAGGGATTGCTGTTACTTAAATTCTGGGTCTGTACATATAATACCCATGTTATTTACTGAAAAGAGTCATGCTTCTAAATTTCACATGTTTACCAAGAGTTTAAAAATTATAACAAACCTCTTCCTTTCCAATGATATCCAGATAAAATCTATGTTTCAAATGAAAACATATCTTTGTTCCAGAAGAGCTTTCTCCAAAACATCTTTAACATAAGAATATTTAAATCTTCCTTGTTCTGTTCAAACTCTTCCACTGCTAGAATTAAAATAATACCTAGTCTGCAAATTATGGTACTTTAATATAATTATATAGGAATATAAATAAAGGCAATCTATAACTATTACATTCATGATGAAGAATTTCTTTCATAAATACATTTATACCAATTACAAGGATTAGCAATCAGCCAGTTACAAGGATTCTAACACTCTGTAACTCAACCAAGAATAAGATCCCAGAACATTTGTATTGCTGACTAGAAACCCCTTATAGACTTTTTGCCTAAAACAGAAAAAAATGAACTTATGATTTATGGTTTTGATGATTAGACAGAATAGATTACAGAAAGAGAGTCATGTTGTAGCCATACAGTAAGAGGTTTATTTATTTTCATTTATTTGTCAAATTTTTATCACCACCCATCTCCCCCCAGAGGAGGGAGGTTAATTTATAATTGTACTTATAACTGCTGTAAAGAAGATCAGAAGCTACTTCTTTATATCTTTTTTCTTTCTTTTCTATTTTTCTTTTACTTTTTTCTTTCTTGTATTTTTAGCTTTTTCTTGGATTTTTTTTCTTTTCTTCACTTTATTTTAGTTTTTATTAGTTTAAACAGTTTCTTCTTTAAAAAAAGATTTTTAAAAAATCTTTAATTAAAAATTATAAAAAAAAGAATTAGATCACAGAACGTATAGGAGCAAGGTCCAGTGCACCTTTAATTAATGATTTCAAAACATAACACTTTTAGGACCATGTGAAGGTGGCTGAAAGTATCCTGTTCAGTGCATACTTAATATCAGGAAGTAAGCTTTTATATAATGTTTAATTCAAAACCTTATTGTAATCTTTCACCAACTTGAGGTACATAAACAGAGAAATAAGAAACAGTAATATTAAAATATAAATTAAGAGCTATGGATTAAATTAATTCTTACGATTATGGATCATACATTTAATGTGTGGATGCCCAAAAGATTGCCACTTAGTACAAAGAAAGAAGTTGAAACTGCCCAACATCTCAGCTGGATTCACCAGATAGAGATAAAGATTCTACTTCAATCATATTTTCAAGTAGTTGTCATTAATTCTTACTGAGAGAGAAGGAAAGACCACATGTGTGATAAGCTACCATAAAACTGCATATTTGAACATATTTTATAGATAATGTATGTCCACCTCATTGTTTCATACAAATATTAAGAGAGCTTTTCTTAAGGAAAAAGAAAATCAGATTTTAACCCATTAATTTTACCCTCATGCAAAATTCTCATTCAAGAGACCAAAAGAAATGTTTTCTAATGTTTTCAGCACTGAATGAGGCCAATATGGCACAGCATAATGGAAACTATTAAAACAGAATATTACTTATCTGAAGACTAAATCTGTGATTATATGCAAACTTATTTGGATTTTTTTTTAAAAAAGGAATTATACTGTAATCAGCTTTAAGAACATTTCAGCAGCTGTGCCTGCATGCTATATGACATAATAAATACGTACGCTATAATGCAAACTCTATACTCAGAGTAAAATATGCCTGCAGGTGGTCCTTGAGTTATGACCATTTGTTCAGTGACTGTTCAAAGTTACAGTAGCGCTGAATGAACGGTACTTACACCCAGCCCCCAAACTTGCAGCCGTTGCAGCACCCCCAGAGTTACATAATTAAAATTCAGGTGCTTGGCAGCCTGGCCGCACTTACGACCACAGGGGTGCTTTAACTCCCCCCAACTGCCTATTTTCCTCATTTCTGCCATTTGACTTGCACTCTGCAGCCCTTGCCGTCCTGTGCTCTGGCTTCCCCAGGGAACTTTTGCTGTCTTGCTCCTGCTGACCAAGCACGCCCGGCCTGCCCCTTTGTGAGGCAGCTGCTGGCCGCGTGGGGCTTTCTTCCTGAGGTCGTGCACAGCAGTTTTCTCACGAGACCTGGGGAAGTAGGCCCCATGTGGCCAGCCACTGCCTTGCAAAGGGCCAGTGAGCATGCCTTGTCAGCAGTGGGAGCAAGAAGACAGTGAAGGTCAGCTGGGGTACAGAGTGCAGGGCAGCGGGCCCTTGGAATGGAGGACAATGAGGGTGCCTGGGGCTTCGCACTGCTGGGCTAGGGCAACTGGGGCTTCCAGGGTTCATCAGATACAATTCCCTATCTAAGGGTGTTTACTTACAACTATGTTCGTATAAGATTTTCATTCTGAGAGTAAAGGTGCTGTGCAAACTGGATATGCACTGATTTTTTTCCCCCATAGAAATACATGCTTTTAAAATGTTAAAATGGATTATATTATACAAATATATGAGACTGTAACTGCACATTTTTTAAAAATCATGCTCTTCAACATAAAAAGTCTTGGCAATTTTTGCTAATATGAGACCACCAAATGTCAATGTTGGATCTCTGCAGGTTTACTTATTTATTTAAATAATTTTGACCCCATTCATCATCCAGAAAGAGCCCTGGAATGGTTTGCAGAGTAATAAAAAGAAGGAAAAGGATGAGGAAAGAAATACAAAGAGAACTAGGTGACAAGTCTTAAATTTATTAAAACCAGATGTAATTTATATCATGCTGTAATGACTTTTGTACTGCTATAAATTGTTGGGCTTCCTATCATAACTATCTTCAACTACCACATTATACTTTTTTTTAGGTATTTTAAGTCTTACTATTACAAGGTTTGAAAGGAAAGTAATATCTCCAGTGTTATAAGTTGCAAACACACGACAAGTACTGATGTTCTGGAAGGCCTGATGTATTTAACTTCTCTTTTTTCATTTTAGTTTGTGGGAATTGGCTAAGAATAAGAAAAGGTTGTGTTACTATTATTCATGAAATACAGTACAACTTTCCAGTGAGTACTTGCCAGTGCATTTTAAGCAATGGGCTGTGATTGAATTTTTGATTGCTGAAGGAATCCCTCTAATTGAAATTCATTTTTGAATGCAGGTATGTAGAGATGACTATGTTGACGTGAGTACTATGTGCTACTTGGCCAAAAAATGTAAAAATGATGAACTGGGAAAGTTGATTCGTGTAAACGAGAATGAAGTGGATGATCTGTGACAGCAATTAATGAATTTCACATGGGAAAGATCAATGAGCTGATTAAAACAATTGGCAAATCACTGAAAGAGAAACTGCTGTCAACCTCAGCATCTCACATATATATGAGGTCACATTACTGATGATCTTCAATATCAGAAAGTTTGTGCAAGATGGGATTCATCAGTTGTTGATGGTAGAAATGAAAGCTTCAAGAGTCAAAATTTGCCAGCAACTGTTGTCATGCTACCAGAATGAAGGTGAGGAATTTCTTCACAGCATTGTAACAGCTGACAATACATAGGCTCATCATTATGATTCAGAGGCAAAGCTTCAAGCCATGGAATATCCAAGGGGCAACTGAGTAGTTGGATCTCACTATCTTATCCCATCTACCACATAGTCCAGACTTGTTACTATGTGACTCCTACCTTTTCCCAAAATTGAAGGAATACCTTTGTGAGCATGTTTGACTCAAATGAAAAGGACTGTCAGGACGTAATTGAAGAGACAAAGCATGGAGTTCTTTCAGGACAGCTTTAAGAAGCTTGTCCATCATTGGCAGAAGTACAGTATGTTGCAAATATGATTTACTGTGCATAGTTAACAAAAGAACTCATTTCAAGGATTATTTTTTTCTTTCAGACCTTTCACCAACATTATTTCCAAAGATGAATTTCATCTTTATCTATACTTAAAATCTGCAAGTTAGTATTATGTAACATCTACCAGATTCAAAATCTAATTACCTATTTTAATTTTTTTTTCAAAAAATCTCAACAGCAAACATGCATTTGTATACAAAACTCATTTTATTCATTAATAAATACTTTCATTTGGAAAATTACAAGCAAAAAAGACAGCAAAATATGCCAGTATGAACTTGGATCTAATCAGAGAATGTTCAGTGATGACTAGCTCAGCCTCTGAGGTCACAAGTGTTTTTCTATACAGCTAGCTCATGATTAGTGTAAGTTCAAATAATGCGATATTCAGTTTAGTGAGAATTATAAATTGATACCAGGTCACATTTAATGTGAACCAAATTCAGTTAATGCAAGGCTAGCACATGAGCAGTTGAAGCTAGTGCATGTGCAGTTGAGGTTATCAGATTACGATTGGGGTTTTAGATGTTGCTACTTGTTTATCTTTGTGTGTGCAAAATGGGCAAAAGGAAGATTCCTTCAGATGAAACCACTACAAGCTCAAAAAAGAAGAGGCTTTTTATTACATTACAGAAAAAAATCTGAAGTGACTTAACATGAATGTGGTCATAGGAACTCTAAAATAGAACGAGATGTTGGAAAGTCTGAATCTGCGGTAAGGGGAAATAAAAGAAAAATATAAAGTTGTATACAAATAAAGTTTGTAAATGGCCCAGAATCCCTCTTTTGGGGGAGATGGGCGGTAGCAAAATTTGAATAAATTTAAATAAATAAACAATAAAGTTGCATCGGCTTTTTGTGGTTTGCAAACATCTACAAGGAGTTGAAGTGTTACAATGATAGAAACAAAGTATGTTTTAACTGTATGGATTGAGGATTGCAATAAAAAACACATTACCCTTAGCAGAGCAGCCATTCAGACAAAAGCTTTACATTTGTTTAAGAGAGTGAAAGAAAAAAATAATGAAGTAGAAGAAACGTTTAATGCAACTGTTGGTTGGTTGGATTCATTTAAAAACCAAGTAAGCTTACCTTTAGGAATGATATTCAGATTTTTTTTTCCCTTTCTATAACTACTCTATGAATTTGTTAACAATAAATTTAAATTATAAGTATATACCTTTTATCCTTTACGGTAATATTTCATTAATAAACATATAAAATGTTTAAAAATTTTCATTGCCTATTTCCATCAAGCTGGAACCAATCACCAAAATTTCCCTAGCAATGTAACTTTGGATAGTGCATATTCAAAAATGCAAACACTTTGTGGGATTCATTATGTGCACTAATCAAGACTTAGCTGTACAGCGATAACATAATGTAGCTCTTTCAGTTTATCTATGCTTTATTACCTAGTCTGTTATAGAATGTGTGCTGTTCACATGATTGCTACAGAAGTCTATTCAGATAGTTTATTAAATAGTTAGTTATTCAATAAAAATAGTTAGCTATTTTTATTTCAGCAAAGCATTTGACAAAGACTCTGTAATATTCATGCTCAGCAAGCCGGTTAAGTATAAATGGAGTAGCATGTTTTTGGCGTGTATTGACAACTCACTTAAACAACTCTAGTCAAAGCATCATCATATTCAATCTTGGATCCTGTAATTCAGGATTTTTATTCCTTATTTACTTGAAGGGTTGGAAGGAATTCTTATCAAATTTGCAAATCACACAGAACTGAACGGTATAGCTAATAGCCTAGAAAGCAGAAATAAAATTCAAAATATTCCTGGTAACTTAGACAAATGGGCTGAAAATAACAGAATGAAATACAAAGAAAAGCATAGATATAGGATGGAGGAATTAGTTTGAAAATTTCTAATACATTTAGTTTGAAATGTATTCAAAATACATTTGAAAAAGATATTGACATAATAATCAGAAATTGCATAAGTTGGCAGTATTATCTGGCTGCAAAAAAGTCATTCACAATCTTAGACTGCATCAACAGAAATATAGTTTCCAAATCATGTGGTTTGAAAGGTCCCCTGTGCAAGCACCAAGTCATGTCTGACCCTTTGGGGGGACGCCGCTTTCGCGATGTTTTCTTGGCAGACTATAGCGGGATGGTTTGCCATTGCCTTCCCCATTGCCTTCCCCAGCAAGCTGGGTACTCATTTGACTGACCTCGGAAGGATGGAAGGCTGAGTCGACCTGAGCCGGCTGCCCAAGAATCCAGCTTCTGCTGGGATCGAACTCGGGTTGTGGGGAGAGTTTTTGGTTGCAATACTGCCGCCTACCACTCTGCGCCACACAAAGCTCTTCCAAATCATAGGAAGCCATAATTTCAGTCTTTTCAACACCAGACAGACTTCATCTCTAGTACTGTGTCCAGCTCTGAGCACCACATTTTAAGAATGTTTCAGTGGAATTGGAACAAGCACAAAAAAGAGAAGGATGATCAGGGAATTGAAACTAAATGAGTGAGGACAAAGTGGAAAAAAAAAAGTGGGGGGACTGAGTCTTAAGAAGTCTGAATGGGGCCTTGAGAACACTCCCAAAGACAGTTGTTATATAGAAGAAAGCCATAACCCATCTTCAAACATCTTAATGCATAGGACATGAAATAATTATCTTAGTTTTAAGAAGGCAGTTGTATCTTTGGGGGAAAAAAACCAGTAACAATAATTTGATAGTAGAACTAGTTACCTACAAAATTAAGTAATTTCCTAATTAGGTAACTAGGACTTATCTACATTTTGCTGGACGTCCTCAAGCAGAGGTTATATACACAGTTCTAAGAAATGTTTTAATTTGAATTTCTGTACTGAACAGAGGATTAAAGTTAATGGCTTACATGGCCCATTCCAAACTTTTTATTCTACAACATAGCTCCCCAATTGGCACTAGGAGAGAACCAATTTGGTGTAGTGGTTAAGGCATCAGGCTAGAAACCCAGAGTCTGCAAGTTTTAATCCTGCCTTAGGCACAAAGCCAGCTAAGTGACTGGGCCAGTCATTTTCTCTCAGCCCTAGGAAGGAGGCAATGGCAAGCCACTTTCCAAAAAAAAAAAAAAAATGCCAAGAAAACTGCAGGGACTTGTCCAGAAAGTTGCCAGGAGACAAAAACTGACTTGAGGGCGCGTGCACACACACACACACAAAACTGAGAATAAGTCCCATCAGTCATAAACAGCTATACTGGTTCCTGACACAATTCAATATGTAAGTGATTACATTTAAAGTTACACACAGTTAAAATCATGTATCTCTACCGCAGCTGCCTTTATGTTAATAAAGACATCAGAAGCACTATTTCAGGTAACTCACCAACTGAGGTAGGTGACAAGGAGAAAGAGGTCTTTTAATTAGTAACACCCAAATTGTGGAATGCATTCCCTAACAATATTTGTTGGCATCTTTTATTTTACCAGCAGAAAGACACTATTGTCCTTAGTTTTAAAATTAATGTTTAATTATTGATGGAATTAGTCTTTTATTTCTTTCCATCAATCACTTACATTATTCTTTTTTACTCCTTCTTAAATTATATTTAGACTCTGCTTCTAAATATAAAGTTTCCCTTTAGGGAAATGCTTTGAAAGGCATAATAAAAGTTTTCAATGAATAAATTGTGCAATTAATGGTGATAGGTCATATTAGCCAATGTAAAACATACAAACTGAGTCTCTAAAACAGTATAATATAGATATTTCCAACCTTTTTGTTTAAATGGATTACTACATCATCTAAATGGTTTATATCTTCTTGAGAACCTTCACATAAACTTGGAGTCAGCAAGTTCTATGGCTGCCATAGCACACATGACACCCCTGTCCCCTCATGGTTTCTGGGGAACTAGAAAATTAAATAAAAAATAACATTACAATATCATCAGATCTCATGTGATATTGTTGTTTCAGCTGAGAACATGAAATTTGGGGCAAGAACCCCAAAATCTCACAAGACAGAGTAAGATTGCCCAAAGTTTGCAAAATATGGTGATCTCATGGGATGTTGAATTTATATTATCAGTACTTTGGCCTGCACAAGGGGCTACCTACACAATCTTTCCAAAGTATCACTTGTCCCTAGACCATGGAATGAAACCTCTGGTTTAGTATATAAGGTGAACTCTATAATTAGTAACAGGAGTATACCAGGAAAGTCTTTTTCTTCCATTAATCAAAGCCATATTTTCCTTTTAGAAAATTAACTCTCTTCCTAGTGATAGTTTCTTGACAATTACAAATTGTGGTTGAAGCTGTTGATGATACACCTCTAAAATAATCAAGAAGAATTGCAACTTGGACTTGTTAAAAGACCAATGGTTATTAAATTATATTCCGCATTTTTTGTATTTTGCATTCAGAAACTCTCCTAGACGGTTAAATGCTGAGGGAATATTTTGGATATGCAGATCATCTCAACAACACTGTAACAAATTAACAGTACCTACTCATGATAGATTCACAAAGACAGTGGAGTACATAAACTGAACAGAGAAGAATAGAATTATGGCATGTCAAAATGGTGTCGTCAGCATGAGGTACAATTCAGTAATGCATAAGAACTGAAAGGAAAGAAAAAAATAGCTCTACTTAATAATTATATTTTTGGCAGTTCCACATTAGCCAGTCAGAGATTTACTGATTAGGTACAAAATTGTAATGGTGAAGCAAACAATTGCTCTGAATTTTACACAAAAAACACATATAGTACTGTATTCTAGGAAGTTTTCTGACTTTAATAGGTTGTGAATGTCCCTGTTTAGGCTTGTAGAGCCATGAGCTTTGGGGAATCCTGTTAATGCAAGCTCCATCTGTACAAAATCTAAGTACAGCAGTCATTACATTGAAATGACTGATGAAATGGCCTAAAACCTCTAAGCGTTTTCCCAATTTCTCTTACCTCTTAGGGGCAAGAAAGCCAAAAGTGCTAAGACATTCTGCCATTCAACACTATCAAATTAAAAGTCACGCTGACATTTTATCTAACCAACTGAGGGAAAAAACACTGAATTTTATAGCAATAAGAATTACTGTATCCTTCTATCATGCTAAATTACTGAAGTGTCTGAAATATTTAAGGCTAATTAACTATAAGTTACACTGACAAATATAAATAGTCTGTCTCTTACTCACTCACACATAGATACATTAAACATATAAATATGGCCCAATTTTAATAACAGTGAGGTCAGTATATTTATTAAACAAGCTACCATTATTGCAAGTTCTACAGAATCAGTTGTCAATCAACCAGTGAGCACTATAAATATGTTAAGACTACCAATGATAGTTATTGAAAGAAAAAAAAAAACTGAAAATTAACCCAAAGAGCAAGTACCTTTTAGCACTGGTTGAAAGTTTAGCTGCTGTTTTGCTAGAGATTTTGCCCTCCTTTTTCTTGGGTTGAATTTGTTCTCTTTCTTGATCTTGTTGAATACTTTCTCGCTGATCTCCATCAGAGCTGCCTCCACTGGTACTTGGACTATCATCAACTCTTTGCCCTTCAGTGGACATCTTATATTCTAAATGGAAAGCAATAAATATTAAAAACAGTTTTCATTTTTACTTCAATTCATCCTGTTCTGGTTTTATTATTCATCTACTTCCAAAAGATTGTGCCTTAAACTTCTGATTTATGAAATGCTGTACCCAGTTTGACAATGTGAAATTCTGACTGAACAAGATTCCTTTATATTCTTTCAACTACATTCAGTCACTACTGCCCTGGTGTGTTTATGTCCTCAGGTCTTAATATCCTCTTTGTTGCTTTATCTAAATGGTCTACTAAGTCTTCTAAAACTTCTTTAAGGAAAGGCAAATGCTATTATTTTACCAATCATATATCACTTTTATCTGATTATACATTTGTTCATGTAAAATGTACACAGAATGTATGCTGCTGCCTGTTTTAAAGATACTAAATAAAATATTGTAGGATAGCCAATTAAATCACATGTATTTGAATATTCTCACATGTTAATTCTAAATACATTCATTTGAGGCTTTAGACTATTTGACTCTCCGAGTCCCACCACTGTAATGCACTCTTTCTTATATTAAGATCCAATGAGACTTAGTTCCAAAGAAGTGAGAGTTGAACTGAAGTATTAAACTCTGTTCCTGTCTTTGTGATTTTGGATGACCTTATACATTTCTAAAGTAAAAATAAATACTCTAACAAAGGGAAAAATATTTCACAAAAGAACCTCATGGGAAAACTATGAGAATCTTACATTGTTTTAGTCATAAGAAAAAAAATAATATGACAAATATAAAGCACGAAGCTAGAACTAATCCAAAATGGACTGTAGAAATATTGCCTCTGTACCTAATTCAAAATAAAAATTTTATCAATCACACTAATAAACTTACTACTTCCTTCCAGAAAAAAAAGCAGCAAAATTCATGAATTCTCTCTTCTAATACTAGCAAAAGGAGAACATTATATTGAACTCAAAGACATCTATTATACCCCATAATCTTTCTTTAAATTTCTCTATAAGTAGAGCTGCCTTGAAAATTCTTTTTAATAACAGGGCATAGCCCTTTGAATATCCTGAGTAATAAGGAGAATTATGGAGCAGCTCACTGACGTGAATTAGAAAGCTTGGCTTTTAGGAAAGTTAACTTAATCACTAGCCTACAACTTACTACTGTATGCAGTATGTAAGAATTAGCATTTCCACATTTCTTATTCTCAAGACTGTCTTCAAAGCATGTAGTAAAAACTGTGGAACTCACTACTACCAGATGTAATAATTTTAATTGCTATAAAAAGGGATTAGCCAAATTCAAGAAGGATTGATGTTCAGTGGTGTTTAAAAGTTTGTGAACCCTTTTGAATTTTCAATATTTCCACATAAATATGACCTAAAATGTGATCTGTTCTTCACACATCTGCATGCCGTACGACCAAAGAATGGTTAAAGCAGATGAAAGTTAATGTTTTGGAATGGCCACGTCAAAGTCCTGAGGCATAAGCTGTATGCTACCAATTACAGTAGTTAGGAAGCAAGCGGGAAATGCCACTACACTCATAGGTTTCCTTAACAATCTAGTTAGCCATTGAAGAATGGAAGCTGGACTAGATAGGGCAAGAATAAGCTGTGTGTGTGTGCAGCTTTCCAGTATTTCCTGTACTCTCATTAGCTGTAGTCCCTTTTTTCATTTCATGTACTATATCTTATATATTTTAAGTCAGAAAAAAACCTTTTCATTTTTCTTGCTCATTGGAATTGCTTGTAATTGTGTCTTCAACATCTTAAACTCCATTCTTTTTATTTCTAACCATAGGATCCTATCCTGTATTTCCTCAAAGTAACAGAAATGCTATCAAAAGCATAAGAATCAACAGGCTGTCTTTTTGCTTAGTAACTGCCTCCTTAAGGACACCCAAGACACTCCTTTTCATGAAGAATATACCAGCTTCCAGATCCAGCTGGTTAATTCCTCTATGCTATAAAACACCAAGAGAATAATGTGTGGTTAAATACAGTAACTTGTGAATGCTACAACATATGTGCCAACTGATACTTATTTAGCTATAACAAAAAGCATTGATCAGTCAGTGAATGGTGAATGAGTGGAGATTTTTAAAATGGGTAAAACAAGACTGGAGAATCAGAAAAAAACATGCAAAACCATGGATGTGAATATTAAGAGCAAGACTGAACCAATAGGCTACAACAGCTGGATAGAGGAAGCTGTATACCTGGGAAAATGATAGAATGGAATGTCAGCATGAAACCTGTCTGAAATTATTTGGAGAAAATCTGGATAAAATAAATATCAACAAGAAGATACTCTTTCAGAATATTGTGAGAAAAAAATGAACAAATATAGCATTCACATAACAAGACAACGTTCTTGTAACAAAAGACTATAGATGAAGATAACTGTCTTAAAACTGTGACAAAGAACAATGAGGAGCAAAACAATAGAAATGCTATGCAAAGCCTACTAAAACAGGGATGTTCCTATGAGAAGATTTTAGAAAATGGCAAGGCAGAGTTCTATAAAATTTCTACCTAATAGAGATCGTCCCCTACAGCTTGTGCATATACTCATTTTCTCCATCCTGTCTCATTCTTATGCTGGCATAAAGTAAAGGTAAAGGTTTCCCTTGACGTAAAGTCCAGTCGTGTCCGACTCTAGGGGGCGGTGCTCATCTCCATTTCTAAGCCTTAGAGCCGGCGTTGTCCCTAGGGACACTTCCGGGTCATGTGGCCAGCATGACTCACGGAACGCCGTTACCTTCCCGCTGAAGCGGTACCAATTAATCTACTCACATTTGCATGTTTTCGAACTGCTTGGTGTGCAGGAGCTGGGACTAGCAACGGGAGCTCACCCCACCGCGCGGTTTCGAACCGCCGACCTTCCGATCGACAGCTCAGCGGTTTAACCCGCAGCGCCACCGCGTCCCCTTTTATGCTGGCATAGTTACTGAAAAATATAGTGAAGCAAGTATGATGAATGATCAAATGAATAACAGCAAACTAGCATTTCAGATTATTTAGCCTTTTAGGAAATTTTGCTTATTCTTCATAACTGTATGCCATCTATCTCACTTATATCTCTATGCTTTAAATGAGAGCCAGTCTGGTGTAGTGGCTAAGGTGCTGAACTAGAAACTGGGAAACTCAGTGAGTTCTACTCCTCCCTGAAAGCCAGGGCATGAAAGCCAGCTGAGTAACTTTGGGGCAGTCAATCTCTGTCTGCCCAAACCACCTTACAGGGTTGTTGAAGCAGGAAAAATTGGAAGGAGCATTATGTATACCGCATTGAATTTTACAAAATAAAGATGAGATATAAATCTAATAATAAATACAAATATTTCGCAATAAAAGTTACATAAACATTTCTTTATTCCTGCAGTGCCAATTGATTTTTCTTCCCTGTTGGAATTTTAAATAGAATATATTACAATTACTTCTTCACTTTTTCGCTAAGGTGAAGTATAGAAAACATTATAGTTGTGCATATAAAAATCAAACTATAGAACAAATTGGGCTCAGGCAAGAATGTTGCCTTGAAGTGCTAAGCTTCAGTCAAAAACATGGACTAGAAAAGTTCTGGAAACACCTCTTGATTGAATAGTGCTAACAGTACATCACACACACACAAATCACATCAGTCTATTGTCTGGGATTGGGTTGTGTTTTACATCTAATAATGGACAACTATACCTACAGATATCATTTAACATTATCAAAAGAAAAGAATTATAGGATTTAAAAATTGAAATAAGAATTTAAAGGTGTCTAGCTGCAAAAATATGGCATCTATTTTTCTGCAACCATGCATGCTTCAACCGTTCAGGAGGGACAATACGTTTTTAAAAATCTGTACTTTTTTATGCTATTCAATGGGAAACACAACATTAAACCCAAATGCTGTGTTTCCCAAACATCCGTTTGAAATCAGACTGCCAAATCATGTAGCCCCTAATTTGTTCCAAGTCAAAAGAATTATTTTCTGAATCAGGAACTAAAACTTTCTGAATCAGCAACCAAAACTATTGGGGGGGGGGGGTAAGTGCATACCCTAACCTAAATGCAATCAAAAGAAGTTGTATTTAAATTAAATCATTTTATTTCTAAGAAAACATATAAGGATCGAAATATTAATCACAGCATCTTTTCTAAATAAGGTCATGTTTGTCTCTAAATGAGATTGAGTCATCACAGTCCATAGCAAAGGACTGTAGGAATTGTAGTTGAAAACATCTGGAGGGCACCAATTTGCCCAATACTGATTGGAGTTTGGATCACAATGCCTTCAATACAGTGGCTGCAACTCCCAAATTTACAAGCAACCCAAAAGGAGCTAATGTTATACTCCTGATCTAAGTATTGCCTTGGAAATAACTTCTATAAATAATTCACACAAAGCAGTGTGATTCCTGAAAGTCACTATTTCTGATCATTTTGATACTTATTTTATGATTTTAACATGCTACTTTAATTGGGAAGTACTTGAGAATCTTTTATAAAACTGAATCACAGGGGGAAAAAAACCCTAAAAAAAAAATGAAACCAAGCCACTCTGTCCAAGCAAGCCAGTACTTAACAGTGATCAATACTCTTATAAGATTTAAGGCTATAAATAAATAAATCTTGCTGTTTCATGTATTTTATTTAATTTTTATCCCGCCCTTATTATTTTTATAAATAGCTCAAGGTGGCGAACATATCTAATACTTATTTAATATTTATGCATTTATTTATGCATTTATGTATTAAATTTGTATACCTCCTGACTCCCAGCAACTGTGTGGTTCACAAAATAAACACACACACAAAGAGAAAGAGAGAGAATAAAAATAAAACCATGTAACAACAAAAACAAAGAAGCAAAAAGATGAAAAACTGGGCAGCAATGAAAGCACACACATCCTACATGGTTTCAACCATTCTAGCCAAGAGAGCCAAATCTTCAAGGCCCTGCAAAATATCAGTTCCTATATATATTTCAGTATGTAAGCTGATACAGTAGTTCTAATAAATTAGAGAGTAGAATAATATAAACAATATAATCAAATGGGTAGATTATTCTCAGTTATACCAGAAACAACAGTGTTAATCAGCAATTATTTCTTATGAATATGTATTTCTTATGAAACGAACCCTGCTTTCTATAAAGCACACTGCTTCAAAAACAAAAGACAGATCATCAGAAAAGCCCCTTTTGATTCTACTGCTGAACAGTAGTACTTATTTTATTTTCTATCCCGCCTTTATTATTTTTATAAATAACTCAAGGTGGCGAACATACCTAATACTCCTTCCTCTTTTCTTCACAACAACCACCCTGTGAGGTGAGTTGGGCTAAGATTAAATCATTACAATCTGTCTCACAGAAAAGCCCCTTTTGATTCTACTGCTGAACAGTACTTACCAGCACTATGGCCTTGAACTCTGTTCTCACGGCAAACATGATCCAAGGCACATACTCAGGAGGTAAGTAATTACTACTGACCTGTCTCATTAGACTGCTGACTGTAAGGCCAAAATAGTCTAAGACTAGCACCCATGTTCCCCCCCCCCAAGTGAACTGGGTGGTATTCCTGAAGTGAGATGGGAGAGAACTCATCTCTCTCTTAGCTTTGTTGCTGGCTAGCCCCTATTTGTAATTAAAACTGGTTTAGAGGTTTAGAATAATAGGATAAAACTGATGAAAAGGTGGAGATAAACAAATCAAGTAACAAATTTCAGCTATTTGCTAAAAAACAATGTAAAAGTATTAGACTTTTTCAGATTAAACCACTATAGAAATTAGAATTTAATCTTATATTTGTAATGATTTTCCAGAAGTAAAAAGCAATTTATTTTTCCAGAGACAATCACAAAGATAGTAGAGCAATATCTAAATAATCATTAAAAAATAATTTACTTCAAAGATGTCACCGATTAAGCACATTTGTAATATTAATTTTTTCAAAACTTGGCTTTGGTCCCAGGCCTGGGGTTGATGTTTATTGTTAGTCTAAGACCACTGTTTTATTTTGTGGATTTTGTTGTTTATTAAATCATTTTAGGGTGGGCTGTCTGATTTAACGTTTTAAGCTGTTTTTATGTTTTTTCCCCCTAGTTTTGTATGCCACCCGGAGTTGTGCGGCCAATCAGTTTTTAATAATAATAACAGTAATATAATTATAAATATTGCAAATGATAACTGTTGTTTATAAAAATATATAACTTCACTAAGACAGAAAAAAATTCTCAAATATTTACTCTATTATTACTGTTCAATATTTTAAACTACTATTCTGATGTGCATATTTAATTCATATGGATTTCGTGTTAAATTAAAAGTCCAATAAATAATGGCAATATTCTAGTGCCAACTGAATTATTCTTCCTTTTAAAATTGATCTTTTAATTAACACATTTTTTAAAAAGGAAAGCAAAACCTGTGCATATAGTACTTCTAAGTGGTTTGCCAGAAAAAAAAAAAAGTAACACTTTGTGTTCTCCAAGTTTATGCTTGTTCTAACAATTGTGTACTATAAAAACTATAGATGAAAAACAATTACATTTTGTTTTTCAAGGATTACAATTCATCATAGAAATGCATAACAGCAGCAGTCTGTAACATATCATTATTTCAATAAGTAATGACAGCTTTTACAACCAAAAATAAATGCTTAAATTTGTCATTAGCTGTCTATCTACTTTCTTATCTCTTTTTCCCCCACTTCACCCCCCAAGCAAAACACAGTTACACAAAGTTCATGTAGTATACTGAAAGCATCTGAAGTGATCAAGTTACATTTTAAGACATTTGTAACTAAATATAACTTCAGCAAAGGATCGTTACCTTGTCATGGTGCTGGAGCTTGAGCACCTCAATGATGCCATGAGCTAAACTGTGAAGGGACACCCAAGACGGTAAGGTCATGACAGAGAGGTCAGACTAAATACGATCCCTGGGCAAGGTAATGGCAACCCACCCCAGTATTCTTGCCGTGAAAACTAAATGGATCAGTACAACCAGAGATATGTCGGTATACCATTGGAAGATGAGACCCCCAGGTCGGAAGATGGTCACAATGCTACTGGGGAGGAACAGAGGATGAGTTCAACTAGCCCCAGACGTGATGACGCAGCTAGCTCAAAGCCGAAAGGACGGCTAGCGGCCGACGGTGCTGGTGGTGAACGGCGAATCCGATGTTCTAAGGATCAACACACCATTGGAACCTGGAATGTAAGATCTATGAGCCAGGGCAAATTGGATGTGGTTATTGGTGAGATATCAAGATTAAAGATAGATATTCTGGGCGTCAGTGAACTGAAATGGACTGGAATGGGCCACTTCACATCAAATGACCACCAGATCTACTACTGTGGACAAGAGGACCACAGAAGAAATGGAGTAGCCTTCATAATTAATAGTCAAGTGGCTAAAGCAGTGCTTGGATACAATCCAAAAAACGATAGAATGATCTCAATTCGAATTCAGGACAAGCCATCTAACATCACAGTGATCCAAATAGACGCCCCAACCACAGATGCTGAAGAAGCTGAAGTAGAGCAGTTCTATGAGGATCTGCAGCACCTACTGGACAACACACCTAAAAGAGATGTTATTTTCATCACGGGAGACTGGAATGCTAAGGTGGGCAGTCAAATGACACCTGGAATTACAGGTAAGCATGGCCTGGGAGAACAAAATGAAGCAGGACATAGGCTGATAGAATTTTGCCAAGACAACTCACTCTGCATAACAAACACTCTCTTCCAACAACCTAAGAGACGGCTTTATACATGGACTTCACCAGATGGACAACACCGAAATCAGATTGACTACATCCTTTGCAGCCAAAGGTGGCGGACATCTATACAGTCGGTAAAAACAAGACCTGGAGCTGACTGTAGTTCAGATCACGAACTTCTTCTTGCACAATTTAGGATCAGACTAAAGAGATTAGGCGAGAGACCCACAGATCCACTACATATGAGCTCACTAATATTCCTAAGGAATATGCAGTGGAGGTGAAGAATAGATTTAAGGGACTGGACTTAGTAGATAGGGTCCCGGAAGAACTCTGGACAGAAGTCTGCAACATTGTTCAAGAGGAGGCAACAAAATACATCCCAAAGAAAGAGAAAACCAAGAAGGCAAAATGGCTGTCTGCTGAGACACTAGAAGTAGCCCAAGAAAGAAGGAAAGCAAAAGGCAACAGTGATAGGGGGAGATATGCCCAATTAAATGCAAAATTCCAGAGGTTAGCCAGAAGAGATAAGGAATTATTTTTAAACAAGCAATGCGCGGAAGTGGAAGAAGACAATAGAATAGGAAGGACAAGAGACCTCTTCCAGAAAATTAGAAACATTGGAGGTAAATTCCAGGCAAAAATGGGTATGATCAAAAACAAAGATGGCAAGGACCTAACAGAAGAAGAAGAGATCAAGAAAAGGTGGCAAGAATATACAGAAGACCTGTATAGGAAGGATAACAATATCGGGGATAGCTTTGACGGTGTGGTCAGTGAGCTAGAGCCAGACATCCTGAAGAGTGAGGTTGAATGGGCCTTAAGAAGCATTGCTAATAACAAGGCAGCAGGAGACGACGGCATCCCAGCTGAACTGTTCAAAATCTTGCAAGATGATGCTGTCAAGGTAATGCATGCTATATGCCAGCAAATTTGGAAAACACAAGAATGGCCATCAGACTGAAAAAAATCAGCTTATCTCCCCATACCAAAAAAGGGAAACACTAAAGAATGTTCAAACTATTGAACAGTGGCACTCATTTCACATGCCAGTAAGGTAATGCTCAAGATCCTGCAAGGTAGACTTCAGCAATTCATGGAGCGAGAATTGCCAGATGTACAAGCTGGGTTTATAAAAGGCAGAGGAACTAGGGACCAAATTGCCAATATCCGCTGGATAATGGAAAAAGCCAGGGAGTTTCAGAAAAACATCTATTTCTGTTTTATTGACTATTCTAAAGCCTTTGACTGTGTGGACCATAACAAATTGTGGCAAGTTCTTAGTGGTATGGGGATACCAAGTCATCTTGTATACCTCCTGGAGAATCTGTATAACGACCAAGTAGCAACAGTAAGAACAGACCATGGAACAACGGACTGGTTTAAGATTGGGAAAGGAGTACGGCAGGGCTGTATACTCTCACCCTACCTATTCAACTTGTACGCAGAACACATCATGCGACATGCTGGGCTTGAGGAATCCAAGGCTGGAGTTAAAACCTCTGGAAGAAACATTAACAATCTCAGATATGCAGATGATACCACTCCGATGGCTGAAAGCGAAGAGGAACTGAGGAGCCTTATGATGAAGGTGAAAGAAGAAAGTGCAAAAGCTGGCTTGCAGCTAAACCTCAAAAAAACCAAGATTATGGCAACCAGCTTGATTGATAACTGGCAAATAGAGGGAGAAAATGTAGAAGCAGTGAAAGACATATTTCTAGGTGCGAAGATTACTGCAGATGCTGACTGCAGTCAGGAAATGAGAAGACGCTTAATCCTTGGGAGAAGAGCAATGACCAATCTCGATAAAATAGTTAAGAGCAGAGACATCACACTGACAACAAAGGTCCGCATAGTTAAAGCAATGGTGCTCCCCGTAGTAACATATGGCTACGAGAGCTGGACCATAAGGAAGGCTGAGCGAAGGAAGATAGATGCTTTGGGACTGTGGTGTTGGAGGAAAATTCTGAGAGTGCCTTGGACTGCAAGAAGATCAAACCAGTCCATCCTCCAGGAAATAAAGCCAGACTGCTCGCTTGAGGAATGATATTAAAGGCAAAACTGAAATACTTTGGCCACATAATGAGAAGACAGGACACCCTGGAGAAGATGCTGATGCTAGGGAGAGTGGAGGGCAAAAGGAAGATGGGCCGACCAAGGGCAAGATGGATGGATGATATTCTAGAGGTGACGGACTCGTCCCTGGGGGTGTTGACGACTGACAGGAAGCTCTGACATGGGCTGGTCCATGAAGTCACGAAGACTCGGAAGCGACTAAACGAATAAACAACAACTAAATATAAATGTTTGGAACAAATGTTTTCAATATAAAAACATGTGAAATTCAGTGTTTTACGTGTTGCCAAAAGAAAACAAAACACAAACAGTCAACCGTGGAGAGTGACGCAATAGGAAAACATTTTATTGCTGCTATTAACACCACATACAATCAAGTAGCCTCAAGGTTAAGTCACAATGCAACAGTTTTTAAAAAAGAGACACAGCCTAAATCCCTTCTATTAAATTGCTCCACATGCAGGGAAAGGATTTAAGGATCTGCTAAAAGAAGCAGGGATGTAATGTGATCAGAGAGGTTAAGAAGACAAGAGAATGAAACAAACTTGGGTATCACAGAATCTGGGGTCTCTATGAATTTTAATAAATAACTGGAGACCTCATCCTTTTTCCCAAGTCTGCCCTTTCAACACCCTCCACAAGAATGAGCAGAACTTGAGGAACATGCAACTGTGATTTAGTGGCAACAGAAGATAGTGATGTCTTCCTCAAGCATCTTTAATTTCAAGGAAGCAAAAATGAATTGAACATTTATTCCAGGTCCTTATAGAGCAGCAGCCAGCCTATCCACTTCTTTATTGGGAGCTAATCAGGATAAGAATGTAAAAACACTGGTATATGGGGAGGAGGAGGAGAATAGGGGACCTTGGTTTATACTCAAGTAGGCTAGGGTTTGAGATTCTGGAGGTGGGAGAGAAAAGAGTAAAGCAGCTGACACAGGGAATAGATTCATACAAGCTGCCTATTTTTCTATCTCCCTAGAGGGAATGAAGAGCCACATGTCATAGACATAATTATGCAGCACTGGAAAGAGCAAGAGGTTAAAATGCACACTTTTTAAATGTGGCATCTTCCATTTTTCAAGCATATCTTTTGGAAAGGCACAAAGAGAAAATGGGGTAAAAAAAGAAAATGGTATTTAAACTACTAACAAAGGATAAAGGAAATAGGTGGAAATAAATAGTGGAGCATGGCAGGAGATGAGATTAAGAGGCCTGAGGCTAGCCTGGAATACATATCATGGGTATATCAGAAAGGACATCAGTAAAGTGGGGGTGGGAGGCAAGCTTAGAAATTTCCCATCACAAAATGCCATTATACAAAAGCCTAAACTGTGTGCTCTCACACTTCTCTGACCTCTGTGTTAAAAAGGGGGAAGGGGAAGTTGTTTGACCTTTTCTTCTGTTTGAGAACTTAAATATCTATCACAGATAGTTCGGTTCACACACCATTTCTTACTAAAATACTTGTTTCACTTAACTAGAAAGGAAGAAAGGATTTATTTTGTATTATGGAGATAAAAGGTGATTACCGACATATAACAAGTAGTAAGATAATAAAGGTTAAACACTAACAGGATAGTGATAGCAGTAGTCACAGATTATCATGGGAATATCATTTTCATAAATAAATCAACTAATTCCCCTCAGTACATGATAGAGTAACAGAACACAGGGTTATCATAAAAATGTTTAAAATTTAAAAGACATCATTAAAAAGGGGAAAAATAAGAATGACGTAAAAACTGAAATGAAAAATTTCCCCCTTTTTAAGGGGGAAAAACTTGTTAGGCTGGCTGAGTCGCTTAAAAGAAACAGTGAAGAAGCTGCAGGAATGCTGGTGCTGTTGATGAAAAATGGTCCACTGAGAATGTAGGAATGATTGAGAGTGATGTGGGATTTACTGACAATAGATTATACAGACTGAAGGATTGTCTCAGGAAGAAGAAATCTAGTACTAGGTTGCATATAATAAATTTTCTACATCAATACCACTTCTGCATAAGAAGCTGCACACCAGTGGAAGACTGTCAGATAAGAAAAATACATGAGTATCTATTATTTTATATCAGAGTAACATAAAATTCCTGTTACAAAGGGCAATACAGAGTCAGGTATTTTTATAAAGAAATAGTTCATATGGAAAACTAATCAAATGAAAAACAATCCTAAGGTCGAATTACTGTATTCCTTACCTTGAGGTGAACCTCACTGTCGCTTACTTCTTAAACAAGTTTGGGTTGCATGCGCTGTTAGTATAGTGATCCTATATATACTGTTATCCTAAAATCACAGATCAGAAGACATTTTGTGTAACTAGCTCAAGTCAGAAATTAGGGTGATTTGGTATAAGAGTATTTCTTTGTCATGGTAAATTATGACATTTGGAAGATAATGGGCTATTAGCATCGAAGAGGGCAATGGAGTGATTTTGAGTTTAGGAAGGAACTCTGTGTTAGAAATTACTTGTTAGAATATCTAGGCCAATGACAGCATTGCTCTGGAAAAGGTTATAATTTAAGAGGACATTGAAAGATTGGTTGTGATCCAATCTTTATTTGACAGGATTAAGAGATAAGAAATGAATGTGTACTTTTAAAAATTGGTTTAAAAAAATTAAATAAAAACTAAAAATTGATAAGCTATTGTTTGTGAGGATTAAGTAGGACAGCAAAAACTATTTTAGGAGTGCATTCCTTGGTGCTTTCTGAGCTTGGTTGTTTGCTTGTATACATTTTATTACCCAACTAGGTAACATCATCAGTATTTTAGGAGTGTTTGCCACAGGAAGTTAGCAGGCCAGAGCAGCACTGTTTGATTGATGGAAGTAGACAGAGCATGCTATATGAAAAAGGATTGCACACTTGACATGCACAAATCTATCCAAGAAGCACTATTTTTTTTTATTTTTTGCTTTACAAATGTCCTACATACGTTAGTCATCAGTGATACCCAAATAGCCCATTATAATATGGGTCAGAATTTCCACTTCAGTGTGCATAAAAGCACTGGGAGAATCAAATCCACCTTTCTCTCTTGCGAGTACAGAAGGGTGATGAAAGGGCATTTGGTCTTGGATAGTATTGGCAGCCAGCTGGCAATTAAAGGGATGGCACTGGGGTACAGAGGAATTGATGATGTCTGTGGGAGAGACGAAGGGGTGAGAGAGAACGAGGGAGGGAAGAACGACGGAGGGGGAGGGTAAATAGCTGCTGTAAAGATTGGGCAGAAGGAAAGAAATGGGGGCGGGAGGAACCAGAATGGAACGGGAACTACTTGCATGTTATTGGAGCCCTGACTACATTAAGAGGGATGCAGAAAAGATTAACTGGGAGCTGAGGGTCGTTTTAGCCTCAAGGAAAACACCAAGTGAGTGGGGGCGGGGGGTCCTGCCTCGTGGGCAATCAACATCATGGAGCGGAAGGGGGTTAGCTCTGCTTGCTGCGGTAGGCGGGGCCAGATTAATAGGGAGCGATTGTATTTGAGGAGGGGGCACTTTCAGGAGTGGGAAAGGGGGGAAGCGAGCGCTTTTACCTGTGGGAGGAGGGGCAGGCGCGGGTCTTTCGCCCTCCAGCTTCGGTGCGCTGCGTGTCAATCCTTAGCCAGGGGAGGGGGCGCCCAGCAGGGGGTGAGGAGTGCCTCTTCACGGCCGGTCACGGAGACATACGCGCCCGCCACTCTTTCACCCACCCTCGACGGTGACTTCTCCAGCTACCGCTTTCGCCGCCGCCTGAAGAAAAGTAAACCCGCCGCGCGGACGCGCGTTCCCGACTGGCCCAATTAAGCCAAGAGTTGGGCTGGAGCTGGGGGAAGGGAAGGACGAGGCGGCGGCGCGCCTGAGCACGCGGGCTGGCAGAATGACGGCGCGAGGAAAAGTAGCTGAGGAGTCGGGAGCGAGTGCGCGCGGCCGCGAGGAAACGAGGCGGCCGGGAGGGCGGGGGCAAAAGCACGAGTTTAAAGGGAAAGTGAGGCTGAGGTAAGGCGGGAGAGAGGAGGTCGATTTGGAGAGAAACGGGTAGCGCAGGGAAGGGGAGATAGACGCTGTTCCGTGGGTGAAACCGAGGTGAAAAGGGAGGGGGTGTGGCAGAGTGTGGGGGAGGGGGAATGCCAGGGTGGTTGCTTGAAGGAAAGGCTGACTTCCGCAGGCTCTATAAGCTGGTTTGGGTTAACAGCCGAGAGGAGACCAAGTTTAGGAGTGAGAGAATAATAGGGCTAACACTTGATCTTGTGAAGGGGAGAAGATCACTTAGCCCACGCGAAGAGGGCAGAAATCCGTGACTCCCTGTCCCGTTCTCTCTGGGGGGCATGGAGGGAGAATGGGGCCTTATGGGGCTGACTCACCAGAGCTGCCACCTGCGGATTTTCTCCTGCCCTAAGAAAGTGGAAGAGGTGCGGCCAGAAACCCAGGGCTCAACACAATAAAAGGAATGGAGAGCTCCGGGAGGATTCCTCCAAAGTAACAAAACTTGCATATTGTATTTTGGTCTCATCCCCAGGTCCACAGCTAAGCATGTTCTCCACAACTATTTTTATATGATGTATCTCCATGCTGTAGCTGTTGTTTCATCCCCAGCTCACAGCTGAGATAGCTTGAGGTCATGTTTAGTTGTGCAGTCTTAAAAAATGTTTTCCATTTCTCTCTGTAATGTATTTTGCTATGGACATGATTTAGTGGGTATCATCAGTGGTGTGGTTGATGACATGGTCAGGGGATCTGTCAAGGCCTATCAGCCAATTGAGGCTCCTCTTCCTTCTGGTCACTGGTGTCTTCCCTCCATGGCCGTTTTGGCTTGGTTTCTCTGAGAGACGGCATCCAGCTTCCACAGAGATGAGTCTCATGCAGTGCCTGATCAGGGCTTTCCAAAATGTTTGCCAAGTCTTAACAGGGTCCCTTTATAGAGGGGTTTAGAGTTCTTTTTTTAAAAAGGGTGGACCTGTTTTTTAAATTAAAATGAGTTGAGTTTGGCAATAAGCTGTTGCTGGTTCTGTCACCAAAAAGCATATTACAGACTTTCCACTGCTTCTGCCAACATGGCTATACTTTTTATTCTCTTATTACTGTGGTGGATCTGTACCATTTTGCCATGGGCTACTTCTGGCCATGGCTCCTTACTGCCAATTCTTCCACTCTGTTGCTGGATGCAAATGTGGAGAAAAGGTGTTGAATTAAGTGGGAGGAAGTTTTCCCAATTCTCCTCCCTGCTGCCACTTAATCAAATGCCCCTCCTTTGATCCAGCAACCTGACAGTTTACTACGCTTTAAAGAAAGTGCTAAACCAGAAACTGCCTGACTTATAAGTCATAGGTGCAAAGCAGCTCATCATCTGCAATTTGTTAGGCAACTTGAGAGGTGACTAAACCTGCTCTTCAAAGCACCAGGGTATACCCATTCAGTTCTGTCCCATCACATATGAAGGTAAGTGATTTGGGTTGCTTTTCCTGCAGGTAGGGGTTGCTTGCCAGAAGAGAAAAGGGAGCCAGGTGAATCCACCAATCATTTTCTTTTAACTTGTCCCATATTAAAACTGTAAGGACAACATTACTCACTGGACTTGTGAGGAAGAATACAATTTATCATTGAGATAGCAGATGTTACCGCTGGTATACTTTTCTACAGTCTCAGGGACGATTGGATTATACTATAGTGCAGCCATTTTGCTGTGCCCTTTGAGGTAAATGAGCTGATGAGCTTTAATGTCGAAAGATGAGGTAAAGTCTGGAATCTAAAGTGACATAATTTACACCACTGTTAGTTGGGTTGTTGAGGCAGGCAGAGGTTGCTGTTCTTGTAAAAAGCAACCATCTCATCTTCTAGCTCACTGGCAGAGTCTCACTTCTTCCTGGTATAGTGTGCAGGAAAAGGTTGCTGATCACTAGTGATTTATTTGTTACTCAAACATCATTGTGGAGATATAAAGCCTGTGTTCATTACTGCTATAGTGGTGATGGTTGATGATGTTTTAAGATGCTATAACTCACAATGAAGAAAGAGAAATAGCAGCTCCAATTTTCCCTATTCTGTAACCCAAACAAAAGGGATGATCAGATAGAACATTCCAAAGAAAGAAAAGACTAACTAATTAATAGAAGCATTGTCTCTTATAATTATCACTTGTGCAGTACTTCTTGCCATGCTGGTCTGAAGTAAGGTGTGAATAGCCAAAAGGAGGCAATACTGTACCATATCTACATTTCTCTCTGAGGTGGTTGCCTGGGTCTGATTCCTCCAGTTACAAGGTGGGCACAGACAAATTAGAGAACGAAACCTCCACAGAATTACTTGTCCCAGTTTTGGTTTGTGGATTGACTGTCAAGTAGGAAGAAGAGCATACAAGACTGTTTTGTCATAGGTATGTAGTTAGAGCAGCCAGTGGCATTCCTTGCAACTTTTCCAAATGTGGCAGTTTTAGACATGCAGTTAAGATAATCACTCTATTATTGGGCAAAACATTAACATAATTTGTTTATTCATACTCGTACAGACAATTACTACAACATACTAACCTGTGATATATGTTATTGACCACGTGTGGGATCATATTTCGTGTTAGGTCACAAAACACATTATTTCTTACAATGATGTATAAACTTGCATGTGTTCACCTCACTTTACCATCTGTCTGGTCCTTGTTTTTACAGTAAATTGTTCTGGAGTTAAAATAATATTCAAAATTATTATGAACAATGCATGAATAAACATTGTACTATATATATAATAGTACAATATATAAAAATATGGTACATCACTGAATAGTAATGATGTGTTTTCTTGTCTTCATTTTGGGCCTCTAAAGTTATGACTCCGTTATTTATAATATGTTCATAGATTTAAAAGCCTAACCCTACTGTGAGATAGGGTGAAGGGAGGATGGGTGTGCTATTAAGCAGTTGAAATTACAAGTGCTTTGCTTGTGAGATAATAGAGATATCACAGTTTTAATTTTCTATTTTGGGGGGAATGTGAATGCAGAAAGGACAAAATCTCATACTACAATATGCACTCTCATGGCAAGTATGTGTTAATTGACCCCTTTCACAGTTTTGAAGGCATAACTGATTTAGCATATTGCATAGTTTTTCATATTGTCTTGGCTTATACAAGTATGGAAATGAAGTGTTTGTGCACTGCTGGCTCAAATAGCCATAGCCATGCCTAGAAAAATTGGAGTTATTTTGTGAGTTTTAAGTAGATTCTGTTTTAGGTAAGATTTTGGGGGCATTGTGGACATTGTTACAAAATGGCTGCTATTGAGGGATGTTTCCTATTCACTAGATTACCGCCAGGACAAGATTGGCAACTGAAAATTTATTTATTAAAAGGCAACCTGGTATGGTAGCTCTAGTATGTATGTTCACTTCTATCCTAACTTTTGCCTCCCACCCCCCCTCCAGGCAGATGTCTGCACTTCTAAACAAAGAAGTTTTGTTGTCTAAGGAATATTTGTACTGGATGTTACTAAAGAAGCCACTATTCTATCATTGTCAGGGTCCCAACTACAAATAGCAATCTACAGTACAAGCAATTTTAAAGAATTTCAACATTCAAAAGTATTATGGTAATGTTAAATTTGGATTAAATTAATTAAATTAATGTCTTGTTATATCTATTGGCAGCATTTGATACCATCAGCAGCTGCACTGGTTGCCATTTGCATGTAGTGTCTGTTTTAGGAAGAGAGTCTCTTTTGAAAATTCATATACTGCCAGAGGCTTTCTGGCATGCAGGAGAGGGCTTCCTTCATTGTTCCCAGGATAATAAAGGCCTTCCTCAGAAGTTGTATTTGACCTACACTTGCTCAGTGTTTGAGAAATCTAAAGAGACATAGCTTTTTTGCCAGTTTTTAATTGTTAATTAATTTTAGTATTAATTTTAGCAAGATTTCACTCATGCTTTCAACTTATTAGTTTGTTTTTTAAAATTGTGTTAGCTGTCTTAAGATTTAAGGCCAGATTTATATTAAAAGTACTTTAAACTATTTTTTGAGATTAATAATTGTTTTTTACAATGGCATTATGGAAGCCATGTTGTTTACCCTTGTGCAGAGGCTGTCATTCAGCATGCTACAGCTGGTGAGTTTCTTCTTGAGTGGTTCATTATATGTTTGGACAGGTATGATTTTCTGGTATGTCTTTAACCAAAATAACATTTTTGGCTTTAGGACAGTAAGGTATAGCGGTAGGACAGTAAAGCATAATGGAAGGTAGCTTTGTTGGAAATCCTTGATATAGAGTGTTACAGATGTCTTCCTGTAGTAAGATGTTTGAAGTCTACGATTTAACCTGCAGTTGACATGAACTTTGAAAGCGTTAAAAACTGTATCTATTTCCAATGATCTTATGTCTCTTTTAATGTAATTCTGATTCTAAGAACTTAAATTCTAAAGAAGCACCACCAATCTATGAACCATTAAGCCACAGTCCCTTGGTGTTTATAAGTATGTGATTTCTATCCATATTTGCCGTTGCAGGCCGTGGAGCGCTAGAGAACAATCTCTCTATATGCCTCTAACTTATAAAAATAGACAGGCACCTTCTATAAATATCCTTTTCCTGCTAAGTAATAAGCATCTTCATTTCCACTGAAAAATAGCACTAGGCAAACTATAATGGATTTAAATAATTCACATGGATAAAAACTTATATTTGACTTTAATTTATTCTTTGTTTTGAAACAAATATAATGAACAAATGTAATGAAAAGCATTAATGATACAAAAATGCCAAAACAACAAGCTGACTTAACATTTTTATAGTTATCTCTATTAGGTTTTTTTTTCAAGTATTTTCAGTTGCTTCTTGTTCCCTTTGAAAAATAGTAGTTTTATCCAAGTATCATTTCAGCAAATCTACAAGGAGGGGAAGGGTTATCATTCAATAACAATGTGAAATCAAGTGACACTTATTATGTGTTGTATAAGCAAGCTGTATCATAAAAAATAAAGTAACATTACAGATCAAGTGGAGGGATGAATTGTTTCTGTGGCTTTGATAAAATTTTGAGTTGGAAAAGAAACAATTGCTTGGTGTCAGAAATGAAAGCTTCTTCATATGCTGTTAGTTCAAAGAGATTATAGTCAAGGTAATTCCAGAATTCTAGGGTAATTTGTCTTCAAATAATCTTCTAGTAGATGCCCAATTCAGTACAGTAATTAAAAGTTTTCTGCTTTCTGAGCAGATGGAAAAGAAAAGAACATATCCCGGATTGGGTATATTATCTCTATATCCATTCTTCTGATTTTGTAACTTAAGCAATGCAATCAGAGTCCTTGGTTAAAATACAGTCCTTATATTTATCAATTTTATATTATAGTTGATTCCAGTACTGTAATGCTGTTTTAAGAGACTATAGTTCTAGAGGAGATAAAACAGATTATAGTTAAGGACCAATGAAAAGTGTTAAAAATAAACCTTTTTTTTCTGGCAGCAAGACAAATACATTAAAATAAAGAGGAATCTTCTCTGTTTGTGAATAATTATTCTACGCTGTTTGTACCAAGAGCAACATATAAAAGCTGCACTTGCAACACTTATTTCTTTGTAAGTGAAAGAAGCCTAAAGCACAGGAACATATTGAATCTGTAAAGAAGCACATGGAAAGATGCACAATATTTATTATGTGGTGTTAAACACCTATGTGGTTGGTACCATTAAGATGAGAGGATTTATATATTTTATGTCCTGCTTTTTCTCTAACTGCAGATATACTGATTGCAAAATCATAGTGAGTGATCCAGATTAGAGAATATATATTTGAAGTAGATTTAGACACTACTTTTCTTGGACATCCTCATCAGTAGGGGAAGTGGCCAGTTAGACATACAAGTCTGCCAGAAAGCTACCCACACTAACCAAGTGCTCCATTACCAAAGCAACAACCCAACCTCCCACAAGAGGAGCTGTGTAAGAACATTATCCAGATGAGTACAAACACACTGCAGCAACCCAGAACAGCAGAAAAAGGAAACAGATCATCTATACAGCATCTTCCAGCAAAATGGATACCCCCTCAACTCCTTCAAAAAGTGCCTTACCACTCAACCCACTACAACCCAACTAACAAGCTATGAAAAGGATAACACTGCCATATATCAGAAACATCTCAGAAATCACCAACAGACTGTTAAACCACATGGCATCACTGTAGCACATAAACCAACTAAAACTCTTCAAAACATCTTATGTAACCCAAAAGACCCAGTAGCCCAAGAAGAAAAAACAGGAGTCAACTATAACATATAGCGCAAAGACTGTAACAGCCGCTATGTAGGACAGACAGGCAGAAGACTAGCAGAGCGCATCCACGAACATCAACTAGCAGTCAGAAGACACAATGAAAACTTAATCTCACAACACATGGACAGACTTAACCAAACTTTCAACTGGGAAACTGTGAGCATCCTAAACCAAGCCAAATCCAAAAAATGCTAGAGAATTCCTGGAAGCTTGGGTCTCAGAAAAAGCAGCCATCAACAGACGTATAAACAACATTTACATACCATTCAAAAGAGATAATAGAAAAGCCAGAAGACCAGAACACCTCCTCACCAGCAATCAACAACCAGCTATGCAAAGATTAACACCAGGATTAACACTAGATGAACAATCAAACAGCACAATATACCCTAATCAAGGAACTATTAACTCAGTCAGTCAACCAAGCAGCAAACAACAGCCCAGTCAAGGAACTCCCAAGGAGAGAACAACATCTCCACCAACACAAGCTGGACAAACCACGGTATATAAACAGAGAGCAAGGCCCACTCCCTGTTTGCTCTGAAGATGTTGCCTAGTCTGGCAATGAAACGTCTGCAAGAAAACAACAAGGCTCAGAGAGCACTAAGGACTCCACAGTTCAACCCTGAGCTAAAAATATTTACCTCGATTGAAGTAGATTTAATCAGATTGGTAAGATTGTGTTGAGTGTTGTATAGAAGTAGGCTCTTTAGTAGATAGAAACAGTGCCTCTTCTCGATTCTATGAGAAATATTGGAAAATTATGAGAAGACGACTGGTTGACTATAGAACTACCTTGTACAAAGCACAAGTGAATAATTTAATATGATTGAAGGATTGTAACTGTGGGGAGGGCTCAGGTTCTAGGGCTAGAATCAAAAATGGAAATGTAATGTACTTTAAAGAGAACATAAAATCCACATACACAGAATAATTATATGTACATTTTCTGGGGTACCCTGATTAGCAATGTAAAATGAAAAATAGTACTTCAAAGCCTTTTTTCTTTAGTAATTACAAGTAAGTTACAAAGTTCATTTTAATCATTGGAGTTGGTCTGTGCTCATCTCTTGGGGCACTAAAGGAACTGACAGCTGATCACAATTATTTTCATCCTCATCTTCTTGGATTATGTAGAAAAAGACAAATCGTTGTGACACTCTTTGTCTTCTCGTAGTTCCAGGACTACTTCAAACATGTCCTTTTCCTTTTAAATTTTTAATTAGTAAATACAGTATCACCGTATAGCTTCATTATGGGAATAAAATTAGGGGAGACTCCTTCATAAGCTGCCTTGCACACAGGAAAAAAACAATATAAATGCAGTAAATAATAATTCTTCCTTAGTACATTCTGTTATTTGTGTCTGCTTCTTCACTCAATCAATGTGAATTTTTTTTAAAAAAAAAGCTGCATGAAAAAAATAGACATGTTATACTTAAAACACTTTGCCTTAATGCTGATGTACAGGAGCAGTTGTCTGTCTATTGATCAATCTATGTTTTGAGTTGGTATAGGCACAGTGTCTTAGAAACACCAAAACAGTTGGCATCCTGCCCTGTATTATAGAATCATACTGAACAAAGTGCAAATGTATTTCAGAGTTCGGTGAAGGGTTAGTAGGGATTGCTTGTTAACTAACTGCAGTCCAAACCACATACAATCTTCTCCTCATCCCAATCTGTGAATCTGTTTCTCAGTTTCCAGAGTATCATCCAGATATTGCCATTAGGCCAGCAAAACCCTCTTGGGAGCAGTTTTGAGAGGGCAGTTCTTATGTTCCTGTCCACAGCTGATGAGTGCTTCCACTGTAAATCTTAGAAGATTTTGCCAAATCTCAGTAGGCACTGGTGAGCTTGTGGGAAATATGGAGGTATATATAAGGATGTTTCATTCAGTTCATACATCACACTAAATGTGGTTTCTTTGGTCTTGGCTTAGTGTGTTATATAAAGCAAGCTGTTGCAGTATAACTTGATTTATGGCTTAACATGTTGCACTTGATAACCCATGGTTAAACAAGAGGGGCTGCTGCCAAGATGGATGCTTCAGCTGCTGGCATGCTCAGCTAAGTGTTGGCATTGACTGTTGAAGCCCTTACTTCTTTAAAATATCCAGGAATGGTTTGGATGTGCACTAGGAAATATCATTGGAAAAATGCTCTAGAGCTGTTTTTTAAATAAAATGTTAAATTACCAATTTTTTATAACCATGAAATGTATCTGAGTTACACTTGCTCATTTTGGCACTGTGGGTGGCTGCTTATTACATATCTATTTACTCATTTATTTTAAATGGCATGCCTCTGCTTCTCATAAGTTGGCAAAGAAAGTATGCTCTATGTGGGCTGAAAAGCAGGGGATTCTGCCATTTAATATAGTGGATACAAACAACTGTGTAGTTTCTTAAAGAGGAAATGGTTAGCATAAGGAGGTTGTTGTGAATATTTCCTTATTTGAGAGGAAATGGAGGAATCTGGAGAAAATGAATCTGAAGAAATTAATATTCTAGTTCTGATTCACATATCAATAATGTTGTTTGGTTTTGTCTTAATCTTGTCATCTTGGACAAGTTGGCTTTGCATTGTTGTAGTATTTACTTGTTTGTTTACATCATTTCTATACAGATGACTCCCCCAAGGACTCCTGGCATAAATTATCCATATCCATATCCTATAAGGAAATCCATAAAACAAAAAATGAACAATCCCTACCTGTAAAAATAAACAGATACAGTTCTCTAGAGGTAAAGCATTCCAAGATACTGGGGCATATCATTGAGTTCTGTGCCTCTCATCTCTGATTTCTCTTAGGCACTCTGAATATCCCCATTCTGTCCAAACACATTGGGTGCAACCCAGGCTTTAAGCAATAAAGGATCTTATAGATGTAAACCAGCACTTTGAATTCAACTTAGAAGCCTATGCAGTGCTCGCAAAACTGGTGTTATATGGCACTGGCAGCTCTTACTACCAATGTTGAATATTTCCTGGATCCAATTTCTCACACCCCTTATGCTTCACAAAAGAGCTAGGTGGGCATGGATTTAATCCACAAGTGGCAGAGCTCATATTTACTGCAGATTACTGTATCCACTTCCCCAGAATCAACAAGCCAAAACAAATCCTAGAAAAAGATATCACAAACTAATACTCCAGTCACCTTTTCTGACTTACCTATCCAGAATCAAGACTAGAGTGAATTAGAGGGATGTTACCCATAAATTGCTGCCCCAATGTCTCTGTACTGCCAAAATATATATAGGACATTGGATTGGGAAAAGGTGATTTATAGTAGGTAAAGGTAAAGGTTTCCCTTGACGTAAAGTCCAGTCGTGTCCGACTCTAGGGGGCGGTGCTCATCTCCGTTTCTAAGCCGTTAGAGCCGGCGTTGTCCATAGGATGGTAAATGGTCTATTTACAAAATCCTAGTATAGAGTAAAATATTCCAGAATTAAACCATAAACTAATTTTCAGTTCACTGAGTGACCAAAATGATGCGAATTGACGCAAGTATCAGTGGTTCTTGGGAAGATCTCTCTGCTTCCTATCCCCGAGAAGGATGGAGTTCACCCAGAGTAGGGCTGCATGGGCACAGATCTGCCCTATGGAACAGCATGTTCTCCAAGAACCACATGGCTCCAACACTACCTAACTTTCAAAAGGCTCTGAAGACCTGTTTTCTCCCCAGGCAGTGGGTCAGGAAGTCTTGTGTGCTGATCTTGAGTGATTGTTTTCAGTTGTTTGAAGTGTTGCACAATATGTTTTATTATATTGCTTGATTATTGTTTGCAGTGTTTATTTATTTATTTTATAATTGTGTATGCTACCCAGAGTCACAAGTCGAGTGGGTGGCTCTATAAATTGAATGAATGAATAAATGAATAGATTGTTCTAGATACCTTCTAAATAAAGGTTTACTTAACTATGGTTTATTAAATAAGCCATAGTAGCTGGGTTCATAATATGGTAAGCCAAAATCAGATAAATCACATTATGGCTATATATAAATCAGATCAGCCTTTTGACTATGGTCAGAAAAATTAGTTATATCAGCATTTGAACAGGGATATTTTTGTTTAGTTAATTTGGCTAATTGAGAAGTGAGTGAAGTTACTAGGGGAGAAGCTCTGAAAGCGGGTAACATTTGCAGCATCCATGTTTTTTACAGTAACCAGATGCTAATTGGTTTAACAGTAAATAATTGACATTATTTACCCATGGAATCAACAATTGTTCAGACTAACATTTATTTTATCTTGAGGAAAAATGATAGTACATTTTGTTCTTGAATGAATTTTGACTATCTGATCTTGTTGTTTTACTTACCTATGCGAGGTTTGAGTCTGACCCTGACTCTGAAAACAAAACTTATCTTGAGCCAGAAGAGGAAAATGAAACGTATCAGGAGGGAATTTGGGAAATAGAAACCAGGAGTGACTAAGCAGAGCGAGAGAAATCGGAGACGCTGATTGGACAAACTTCAGAGGGAGTTTGAATCCTCCAATCAGTGCTTGAGAGAGTAGAGCAGAGAAGCATGCAAATCAAAAGGCAGTGTCAGGATGGAGGCTGAGTCTGAGGAGGAGGAGGATCAGCTGATTGCAGATAAAGTGAGAGAAAGCCTTGAGCAGCAAGATCCAGAGGCACCAATTGAAGACAGACAGGAGGCAGATTCACCACCACCTATCAGTGTGCGAGAAAGGCTGGAAAGACAGGCTGAGCAGTGAGAGAACTGATTGGCTCTTGTGCGAAAAAGGCGGGAAAGCTGAAGATATAAAGAGTGCCAGAAGCCAGAGCCAGTTGTCAGAGACAACCATTCTCTTCTCCCTGCCTTGCCCTCAGAACGCACTGCCTCAGCTGACCTCCTTACCTTGTCCGCCAACTCTGAGCCTCCTGCCTCTGCTGCCTGCCCTGCTGCTGCACCACTGTCTTAGAGCTACTTGCCTTGCCTTGCTACTGAGTTCCACCCTGCCTCAGAGTCTTGCCTTGCTTCTGAGTGCAGTCTTGCCTCAGAGCCCTGCCTTGTTACCAAGCTCAGCCTTGCCTCAGATCCTTGCCTTGTCACTGGGTCCAGCCTTGCCTCAGAGCCCTGCCTTGCTATCGAGCTCAACCTTGCCTCAAGGTCTTGCCTTGCTACTTAGTGATTCCAGCCTTCCAGTCCAGCCTGTTTTCACCTTGCCTTGCTGCTCTCTGATTGCAGCCTCCAGTTCAGCCTTGCTTCTCTTGCCCTGCTGCTGTACAATTTCCAGCTTCCCAGTCCAGCCCTGCTTCACCTTGCCTGCCACCTTACTGACTTGGGAAATAGCCTATTCCTTATTGCCTTTGAGTTAATGTGTTTAACAAACTGTAAATAAAGAACTTCATTGCACCTCTTCCATGTCTAGTCTAGTTGGTGAGGACAGGCAGCCCGATTAGCTGCAGAGGAAAAACAGTGCAGAAAGGAATGCTTAAAAAGGCAGGTGTGCCAAGAGCAAGCTGCCGGAGACAACCGATCCTTTGAGCTCACAGCATCTGCAGAAGAGTCCTTACCAGAGCTGGGAGCCTCGCCTGTAGCCAATGCAGAATCAGAGCCAGTTCCTCCTGCCTTCGCAGACCTGCTTCCTTCACATGCCACTCCAGTTGAACCTATTCTTGCCATTCCAGCCAAGCACAGTCTTGCTTCCAGTGCCAAGCCTCATCTCGCTGTTCCAGCCAAGTTCAGCCTTGACTCCAGATTCGAGCCTTGTCTTGTCGCTCTAGCCAAATCCAGCCTTGCTTCCAGTTCCAAGCCTTACCTTGCCATTCCAGCCAAGTCCTGCCTTGTCTCCAGACCCGAGCCTCACCTTGACACTCCAGCCAAGTCCTGCCTTGTCTCCAGATCCCAGCCTTGCCTTGATGCTCCAGTCAAGCCTTGCCTAGCCTCTGCTGTCCAGCCTAGTCTAGCATCCGCACCCAGTCCAAGACTCATGCCTCAAGCCTCCTTCTTGCCACATGCTCTAGCTACACTGGGTCTTGCTGCCTCATTGAGAGGATTAGCCGAGTTCTGCCTTGCTGTTTTGCCACAATCTCCTTCTACATCTGAATCTGCAGTCTTGCCTTGTTATCCTCCACTGCCTAATCTATTCTAAGGACTTTCACTGTTGTAAATAGTTATTTGTAAATAAAGAATTTAATAGTAATTCTGCCTGGCCGTCTCATAGTCTGAACAGGACAACCTAATGCAATGAAGTTCAGCTAAATGCTCTGCTCTATGACATTTCCATGAGGTATGCTGTCACAGAATGATGAGTATAACAGTTGCGTATGCTTCTCCAGTGAAGTAATGCAAATGAGTGCCAGCAATTCACGTATAATAGATTGCTCAGAGCATGAAGATAAGACAGTCACAAAAACTGCCTGATACTTCCTTCTCCATCTTTCTATAAAAGCTGTAGGAAAAGGTGTGCATTTTTTTCTGTAGTTAATCCAGCTGAAGTGAATGGAGAAATTCCTACAAATTTCACTGAATATTTTTTTACATCCTAATTGGAATGTTAAAAAATATATACAGTGCAGACTTTGCTACTTGCTAAGACTATTCTCAGACATGCAGAAGGAATACCTCTTAACTTTTTATGTTGGCTTCTTTCTTATAGTTTAATTCTGTTTGGAGAGCCAGTTTGGTAGTGGCTAAAGATACTGGGCTAAAAACTGGAACGCTATGAGTTCTAGTCCTGCCTTAGGCATGAAGCCAGCTTGCTGACTTTGGGCCATTTGTGCTCTCTCAGCCTTAGGAAAGAGGCAATGGCAAATCACTTTTGAAAATGTTACCCAGAAAACTGCAGGGACTTGTCCAGGCAGTAGCCAGGAGTCAAGACTAACTCAGAGGCATCAAAACAAAACAAAAAAACCCCAACCAACTCCTAAAACCTGAGCAGAATATAAAAGTGCTCTGTTCCTTCTATATTCAAGATTTAAAATGTTGGGCTTCCAGAATGCTGTTGAGCTCCAGTGTTAGCCAACTTGGCCAAGACTGAGAGATGATGGGAGTTGGTACAGTACAAAGAACCAGTTTGGTCCAGTGACTAAGGTGTTGGTCTAGAAAGCATGCCTCCCTTAGGCATGAAAGCCAGCTGGGTGACTATGGCTAGTCATTCTCTCTCAGCCCAACCCAGTTCACAGGGTTGTGGGAAAAATAGGAGGCAGGAGTATTAAATATGTTTGCTGTCTTGGGTTAACTATATGTTTGTATATATGTATGAGAACATTTGTATGTGTATGTGCATGTGTGTGTATACACACACAGACACACAAATATACATGTGCACGCACACGCACCCATATGCATACACACACAGAGGATAAAAATGTAATAATAATAACAGCAACAGTAATATCTAGAGGGCCACTGGTTATTCATTCCTTTTTATTTAAATAAATGGCAAAATATTCCACTTCACTTTGAGAATTAGAGAAATAAGCCTCATTTGTTTTCTTATTTCTTGCCATAGTTTTTGAAGGGTATTTTTATTATTTGTTTCTTATGTTTATTAATCTTACGTCATTTTGTTATGAAGATCAATATTAAATACTTTTTTTTAGTGAAAACTGAGGTCAGATCTTGCTGCTCTCTGCTCCTTAGCAGAACTACTCTTAAGAATGGGAACAGGATTGAATAGTGATGAGCATCATTTCTTACATAGCAATATTTCAAGATCAAAAATAGGGAATAGCCTAGTAAAGCACAGTGTATACATTTTTTTTTCCTCCATAGCTGTAATGATTGCCTATCCTGATATACTCAGACTCACAAGCAGGTACTTAATGATATCTGATTTATTGAAAGAATAGTATGCAAATACAGAGAAAGCTGAGAATGACTAAAAGCGTGCCAAATACAAACTAAAAACCCGTGGCTCCAAACGTAATCCCTCCCTTCGCCTGGCCATAGCAACCACCCCCCTGCCAGGTGCTGGTAACCGTTTTCCACCCATCCTGGGAAAGCAACCTTGAACACATGAGATAACCCAAACACATTCCAACCCAGCAGCCAACAGATAACAACTCCCCGAAGAGGAATCCTCCTCCCTCCCAAGATCAAACACGTATCAGGTAAATGACATGTGAAACGTTGCGATGTACCAGGAACATTGGAACAGTGAACATGACAATAGCATGAATTCTACCTCTTGAGTCCTAGAGAGAGATTCAAACAAGACATTAATAACTGGGGCTGAAGTATGGGATTACTATATAGAAGTAGTCTTCTGGACTTCTGGTGGGGACAGTGGTGGCTTGAGCTGTTTTTTTCTGCTGTCTGCGGACTGACCGGTCAGAGCGGCTTTTTTTCTTGGGCTCAGGCAAGCTTCCCTGGAGCCCAGAAGCATTTTCCGGATTAAGGAGAACCCCAGAAATCACCCCATGTGTTCTCCGGATGGCTGGTCACAGCCAGAAGACTGCAAAATGGCATTTTGCAATTGACCAGTAAGCGATCAGCTGGGAGGTGAGGCCATCATTTTCCCTAGCCTCTCTGAAGCCAAAATGGATCTTAAAGCTGCCCACTCCATTTCTCTTGCACTAAGTTGTTTTGGGTGAATTTTACCAAAGGGGCTTTCTACAACAAAGAAATGTGGAATCTCTTGGTGACTCTCATTATTTTTGAAAATTATTAACTTGGTACTCTGGCTTTCTGTATATAATTTGTTAAATTGAGATTTGAAGAATTCTGGTGTTTTTTTTTAATTAAAGTGATTTTTGAGGAATATAAAACTTTCTCTTCATTGAATCTGTGCATTGGAGTTCTGATCTATTTGCTTTCATTTTCCCATGGGAAATGCTGTTTGTTATTACTTTTTATTTTCCTGATTGGCCACACTGGAGATAAAAAGGCTGGAGAGAGAGTTCAGTTACAGCATTAATGGCTTTACCTTCCTGAGGCACTAGAGGGCGCCACAATCTAACTTACTGTTAAGAAATATGGAGGAAATTAATTCCATATTTAAAAATCTCTACAATGCTGTTATTCAAGTCCTGGAGCATTTCTCAGAATTTGTGAAGTCCAAATTGTCACAAGAATTGAGAGAAACTGATAATGCTGAAAATACCTTAAGAGTAAAATAGTTTCTCCAAAGAAAAAGATGAGAATTGGTGACTTACATTTAAACAGTCAAAGGAAATTTGAGTTGTCAAAAGTTGAAGATAGGAAGATTGTGTTGCCACCACACCATGATAAGAACAAGAATTAAACTCTAGAGGCTGGAAGATTTTGGACGAATATTTGGGCTTTTTGAAGCAGGTTGTAGAATATGAAATTGATAAGAAGAAAGCTCTGTATATAATACTGAGATATGTAAATGCCTTGGTTTACTTTGAAGTGGGATAATTGTATAAATGTGTTTATCAGGACAGTTTCTTAAAGGTTTGGTTATATAAATGGTTATGTGGGTTTGAAAATTCCTACATTTTTGGTAAATGCTTAGGTTATTGTTTAGATGTGGTTATCAGGATGGTTTTTTAAGGGTTTAGATAAATGTTTATGCTGTTTGGATAATTCTTAAATTTTGGGTTAATTTTAGTTTAGTTGGCAGATAGGAGCAAGTTATAGTGAAGAAAAATAGTGTTTGTTACTATATTAGGTTCCAAATTATGTTTGAAGGGTTTATATGTTTTTCTTTAATTGGGAGGATAATTTTGTTTTAGAAGGGAATGTAGTAATGAGAATTTAAATGCTTTATAGAAATGTTTACTATAATATGAATTGGAGTAAGAGATTGATATTGATTTATGTATATCTTTGTTATAGAAAGTCAGAAGTCACTTTGTAGCAGTTTGTTTTGTGTTTTTTCACACGTTTTTAGTTCTGTTTCTTTTTCTTTGTAGGCTTCTTTGTTTCAGTCTTCTTAGTTTTTATGTATATTTTGAAAATGCTTTAATAAAGTTTTCTAAAAAAAAAAAGGAAGAAGTTGTCTTTCCTAGGCCAACCAAGAAGAAAGTCTAAATAATTTAGAGCTAACAAGCTATTCTAGACTATATCCTACATCAGAACGCTATTTTTTTAATAAGCCTTGGCAGTATTTTAAATATCTGCAAAATTTAAGTGAAAGTTTCCAAATGAATCCTAAGTGAATCCTTTGTGAATCTTCAAAGGTAGGAAGAACTTGTCAGAACTACCATATATCCTTAGTGAAATTTTTTTAAATCACCAGAACTTTGTCATAATTGCTTTTGATTGACACCCTCATTCTCCTTTCTAATGCCACAAATAAGGCAAAGTTCAAAGTTACGGTGGCACTGAACAAATGGTACTTATACCCAGTCCCTGAAGTTACGGCTGTTGCAGCATCCCCGTGGTCATGTGATCAAAATTCTGGCACTTGAAAACTTGCCTGAACTTAGAACTGCAGGGATGCTTCAACTCCCCCCACCCACCTATCTCTACACTCATCTCTGTCCTTTCAGCCACCCTGTACAGCAACACTCGGCAGCAGTGCCAGCGCTGGGGCTGAAGTAGAGGCCCAGGGCCTTCAGAGTCCCAGCTGGCTGCTGCTGCCCCGGGCCTCTACTTCAGCCCCAGCACTGCCACCTCCACCAAGGAATGCCGCCTCAAGCCTGCCTATGGCTAGTCACCACAGCACAAAGCCCCAGCCAATCCTGCTGCCCTGTGCTCTGCAGGCCCTGCCATGCTGAGCTGACCTTTGCAGTCTTCCTCCCGCTGCTGATGAGGCATGCCCAGCCTAGCCCTATGCAAGGCAGCATATGCCATCTTCTCAAGACATGTGTGCCATTCTTGTGATGCTTCAGAAGGCTTCTGAGGCTCCATGTGCACCATTCTTGTGATGCTTTAGAAGGCCTCAGAAGCTTTCTGAAGGCTTTCCAAAGCATCACGAGAATGACACATGCAATTTGGAGAACTGTGGGTGTGGACTTCTTGCAAGTTCTTTACTGAGTCCCTTACAGAGGCTTGGGGCTGGAAGGGACCAAGCAAGGAATAGCTTGGATTGGAGTGACCAGTGGGATTCATTAACAACAGCAGTGGGAACTGCTGGGATTGTTGCTAAGTGATGCAGTCACATGACATTGTGCTTTATGACTGAATTGCTTAGGAATGGAAATTTCAGTCCCAATTCCTGTCATAACCTGAGGACTACCTATAGCTGGCTTTTGTTTATGTGCAGTTATTTCACTTTCACTATCAGTTTAGTGAACCTGACATTCACAAGAAATGGCAAATTGTGCTGCAGTAAAAGGCCATGAAAAATAGTTATGTGTTCCTTGCTGGTCCTGTCAGTGGGTTGTATGGATTGAACCCAGCACTTAGGAGGATTTTAAATATCTGAGGTTCTACATTTCTTCTGTGCTTGACAGTACCTATATGTCCCTTACTGCTTCAGTGCCACCATGAGATTTAAAGAAGAGGAATGGAAGAATGTTTTTCCATTTGCAGATGGCTTTATAAATTCACTACCCTTTGCAGAATATAAGGAACTCAATTTGTTTTAATTAATTAATTAATTTATTTTTTATCCCGCCTTTATTATTTTTATAAATAACTCAAGGCAGCGAACATACCTAATGCTCCTTCCTCCTCCTGTTTTCCCCACAACAGCAACTCTGTGTGGTGAGTTGGGCTGAGAGAGAGTGACTGGCCCAAAGTCACCCAGCCAGCTTTTGTGGGAACTAGAACTCACAGACTCCTGGTTTCTAGCCCGTTGCCTTAACCTCTAGACCATTTGTTAGGATTTCTGTTTGGATAAACTGGAAAAATATGTTTTTGAAAATGAAATTACATTTTGATTGAGAAAGCCTCTTAACCGGAGCACTTTCAAAAAGTATAATACTCTTGGATAAGAAAACGTACATTTGAGCCCAGGTACTTAAATCCCCTATTATGCTCTCTGGTGCCTCACAGTCAGTAGATTCTCCTCTTTAAAATCCTGGCTAAGCCTACCCCTTTATTTTGATGATTCAACTGGGTAGGGACCACCACTTCCTATTGTGTTAAAGGTATGCACCAAGCCCACTCAATAGCTGATTTTAGAATAATGTCTTCCAGTGGCTTCATTATCCAGCAATAGCTTCCTCTCACCTGGCTGTCAAATATAGCTGTTAAAACAGACAGTGGTGTAGTTTTAGTCAGTTTGATGTAGTGGTTAAGGTGCTGGCCTATAAACAAGGAGATTGTGAGTTCTAGACCTCCCTTAGGCATGAAAGCTGGCTGGGTGACTTTGGACCAATCACTCACTCAGCCCAACCCACCTCACAGGGTTGTTGTGGGGAAAATAGGAGGCATGTTTGCCACCGAGAGAGAGAAGGCAGGATCTAATAATAATTTTAAAAACCTTGGCACTATCTCATCTGAACTCTGAGAAACGCTGAAGGAGGCAAATGCAAGCACTGCTATCATCTTTATTTTCTCAGAATACATGAGACAAGATAATGGAGAAAGTCATAGCTTAATGTTGCCTGGCCAGACATTTCCTGGTGGCAAGGTCTAACTTTTTAATGAAGAAAGACCAGTATGAATTACAAGGGACATTCATGAGGTAGTATATTGCATTCTTATTGATTAAACACTCCTGTAATCTAGTATTATTACCTGATTACTTTAGCCTGTCTGTATATGTTTTATTTCTTACAGACTCACTTTTCACATTTTCCAAATCAGAAATGACATAATTATTAAAATATCACTTAAGTATGAAATTATTAGAATCTAATTTGTAATTTTTCTTTTGGCTGTGCATATTAATATAATTTGGATAGACCTGTTACAGAAGCAAAACCTTTAAGCAAAAAATAGGACAATGGGGAAATTATACAAATTAATTGTCAAATATTATCCAGTGTTCCAAATATACATTTGTGGCAGAATAATAACATGGAAATTTCTGATGAGTTTTTAAATTAGTTTGTACTAGCAAGGTCATCACAGACAGGTCCACTTGCCATTCAAAGCATGGAAAATATTATTTATTTTTGTACATAAAATTGTCTCATTTAGAACTTCTTAGGGTTTCCCTTGACATTAAGTCCAGTCGTGTCTGACTCTAGGGGGCGGTGCTCATCTCCATTTCAAAGCCGAAGAGCCAGCGTTTGTCCGTAGATACTTCCGTAGTCATGTGGCCGGCATGACTCAACAGGGTAGAATTATAATTGATGTAACTGGATATGCCCTTTCTTCCGTATCCCATTCCAACAAATTGTACATAACAGTGCTGTGCATAACTAGTTTTGGAGCAGGGAACTAAAATATTGTTATATAGCAACTAAAGGGCAATTAAACCATTATTTCAGCATAAATCAGAGAGTATCAGCCTGGTTGCCTGGGTAACAGGAAATTGTTCCCTCTTTCCTCACTTTCAGAGTAAGGAATGTGAAATTTCAGTTACTCTCTAACAAGCAAATCTGATTGGCTCCATGGCTACCCTGATTACATAATACAATTATGTCATCACCTTTAATACATGGTGCCAAATTGGTTGGGACTGCAAGGTGAAGAAACTCTTTCAGTTGCTAAAAAATGTTATTAGTAACTCTGCATCAATAATAATTACTGTAAACATGCAGTTAATTGGTATAAAAATAGAAGGTAGATTCCTCTAGCATGAAACAGCAAATTCAGCACCCTCTACTTCTTACATCTATGCTATTTTTTGCTTTTTTTGCACAGTCAAAGAAAGGAACTTATAGCCATCAACTTGTGGGGAATAAATATGATTTATTGTAGAAAGCAGGAGAGCCAGATTGGTATAGCGGTTAAGTCTTTTTTTGTTAATTTACCTCACTCTTCCATCAGCTCCATTCATTAGAAATTATCTCAGGTATAATGAAGGAAAATGACAATAGAAGCAAAATATAGAATGATTGTCAAAAATTATTATTGGTATGAGATTTTATTAAATATTCCAACAAATGTTCCAAGCATGTGGGAATAGAAAGTGGTCTGCAGTTGACTTTTTGTTTCCATAGAACTATCAATGTATATTACACACTTCATAAGCAAATAAAAAATACAGAAAATGTCTATTCTTGTCTTTATTGTCTCTTTATCATATGAAGAAGTAAATTAGTAGTTATTCTTTCAAATATTTTACACTGAAACTTTGCTAGTAATTATAGGTCTTTTAATCTAAAACTTCAAGACGTAATAGGCTGCAAAAACGTAGGATTGTATTAATAGAACATTGCACTATTACATTACAGTGGAAGCTTAGTGTTTGTGACCTTGATGCAAAAGTTTCCGCATGCGGTGGACCAAATTGCATTGCAATTTATGTCATTTATGTAATCTCATCAGTATGCAATTTGCTTCATACATATTGCTGCAACGATATATATTCTTCAATTTACCAGACTTTGGGAATATCTGATTCCCACTCCTATTAATCCATTAAAATGAGGTTTCACTGTATGGTTTTGGATAAGATGGCTGAGTAAATTAAATGAATAATTTAATGAACAGTAGTTTTTTTGGATAATTTCGCCAATGTTGTACTAATTCCAGGCAGGGTAGTTGCTGGATAATCATACTATTTCCCCTGTATTGGATAATCCAGTGTACCCTCTCCTCTGTGAGCTTAATGGGTAGCCTGACAAGCAGGAACAAAATGCAGGGAAGCAGGTACAGAAGTGCATAGTGCAGTGAAGGTCCTTTAAAGGAAAAAAAATATATGCCAGTCCAGGCAGAATTCTATTTAGGCCAGCATGTCTTTTTCAAATATTCAAAGATCCACAGTGAAAGATACACCAAGATGAATGATTTCCATCTACTTTTCCCAAATAACCCAAGGGCTTGCCCTAGGTTACTTTATAAAGAATGAAGACAGCTGCTGCAGAGCACCTGCTTTGTTCCACCTCTTTTAAATGCTAGAACTTTTGAAAATCATTTCATTCTGTTGTCAACTCCAATGGACTTTCTGAAACAGAGTACCATTGTTTTTACTCAGTGCAACTAACATATTTACAAATAGCGAATTACAAATTAATGAACAGTGGATGTGATTATCATACAGTAGTTTTATTATAAATATATGCCAATATATCAGCAAATAATATTCCAGGGTAGTTGTTTGGACATTTTTGTACCCCCCCGCAAAACCCCCACCTGACTACATAGTTCAAATAAAAATGATTGATACAGAAAAATTAAGTGGCTGATGTATCCCATATAGCCAGTTAATACTGAAAATAATTATAAATGCTAATTATATTTGTATAAAATTGTATATGACTCTCAGAGCACTGCTGGACGAAGGACTCTTCAATGGAGATTAGGGACTGTAATCTACCACTCTGGCCCAGCATGTGTTGGTAGATAGAACTTTTTTGACTTCCCAGAGACAGAGTGACTGGCCCAAAGTCAGTCAGTCAGTCTGTCTGTCTTACATATTTATTTAATGGATAAAAAATTAATACAATCTTTAAAGTTAAAAAAAAACTTTTTAAAAAATTAGGAAATATAAGTAGATTTTTTTTGGTTAGTTTTAGTTTGTTTGGGGTTGTCTCTTTTTAAATTGTTTTTTAAGTGACTGGCCAAAGTCACCCACCTGGCTTCTGTGCCAAAGGGAAGACTGGAATCTGTGTCTCCTTGCTCCTGGTCTAGCACATTAACCATATACCACACTGCCATGTGTGTGTGTGTGTGTGTGTGCGTGCACCTTCAAGTCAATGTTGAGTCCTGGTGACTGCCTGGACAAATCCCTGCAGTTTTTTTGGCAAGATTTTGGAATGGGTTCACCATTGCCCTCTTCCTAGGGCTGAGAGACAGTGACTGGCCCAAGATTATCAGTTGGCTTTGTGGCTAAGTTAGTACTAGAACTCACAGTTTCCCAGTTCCTAACCTGGTGCCTTAACCACTATCCCAAACTGGCTCTTATGTACAGTATATCAAAATTACAATTTTGGTCATTCTGGAAATGTGTTTTTAACTTTTTGTTACTTGAAGACTGAATGGGCCCTGTCATACCTCATGGCAGCTCACAACCAAGAAAGCAAGATTCTCACAGATTCATAGTAGGCAATCTTACTGCATTGTAAAAAGTTACAGAATCTTGAAAACTAGACATGGCCCTCATTTATCAATAAGTAAGTTAAGACAGGCCTCTTAGTGCCCCTTGATCTTCTTTCTTATTGAGTCTTGCTTTAATGGAGAGGATTTGCTTATTTTGTTTTGTATTCCGGTATTTTGGAACATACGTTTTCATTCCTAGGGTCAGAGAATTCCACCACTGTCCTTATGTTAGGATGGTCAAGCATTGTTATATTTGCTGAGAATTGTTAATTAAATCCATATCTGAGTTTGTCCATATTTTCTTCTTTTTTTCTGTTTTGGGAGTCCCAGTGAAGAATTACAGAGAACATGAAAGCTTGCTCACTGTCGTCATTTTTATTAGCGTTTGCCCCACATGGTTGCCTAGTCCACTTGTTTCTGCACTGTACTTGTCTAGTTCTCACAGCAGAGCTGTCAATGCATGATGTGATGAAGGGTTTTGTGTATTAGCCAGCTTGTTGCAAAACCTGATGCTCATTGGGACTAAGAGGGAATGACTGACCCAAAGTGGCTTCTATGCCTAAGGGAAGATTAAAACTTGGGTCTCCCAGCTCCTAGTCCTGCACCTTAATCAGTACACCATGCTGGCTCTTGAAAGAGTGCTCACTATTCTGTAATATTTAGTTGGTCCTAATAAACACATTAGGACAAAAATAGGCAACTTGAGGAGCAGTGTCAACACCTAGAAGAAGCTAATATAAAGCAGTATACCAAAGCCGTGTTTGCTGAAGTGAAAATGATGTGATCCAGCTTCTCTTCATGAAAAGGAACAGTCAAGGACTGCAACAGAAATGTATTAACTGACCAACAGAAGATTAAGAACAGGTGGAAAGAATACACAGAAGACCTATATGCCAGCTCGACTTACCACCAAGATGATAATGACAATGGGCCAATGGACAAAGAACCAAATATTTTGGAAGAGGAAGTAGAATGGGCCACGGTGAAATTGCCAAACAAAAAAGCCCCAGGTATTGATAAGATACCTGCAGAACTACTAAGACCGGTGCCAGCCAACATCATCACTGCCTTGTGTCAAGAGATATGGTCTATATCTCTTGACACAATGGTCTATATCTCTTGACACAATGGTCTGTATCTCTTGCAAATGGCCTTGGGACTGGAAAAGATCAGTTTTTAATCCCATTAGTAAAGAAAGGCGATGCAAGAGATTGCTCCAATTATCACACAATTGTGTTGATTTCTCATGCAAGCAAGATTCTACTAAAGATTATACAACAGCAGCTACAAAATGTCACCAATCAGGAGCTACCTGATGTTCAAGCTGGCTTTAGAAAAGGGCATGGCACTTGAGATCACATTGCCAACATCAGATGGATTATGGAAAAGGCACAAGAATACCAAAAGGATCTATGTATGTGTTTTATTGATTACAGCAAAGCTTTTGACTGTGTAGAACATAATAAGCTGTGGGCGGCTCTGCATGATCTTGGTGTCCCACCCCACCTGATCAGACTTGTTAGATCACTGTACACTGACCAGGAAGCAACAGTGAGAACACTCTACGGTGACACAGATTGGTTCAGGATCAGCAAGGGTGTTAGACAGGGATGCATTTTATCCCCACTCCTTTTCAATCTCTATGCTGAAGTGATCATGCGGAAATTAGACCTTTTGTTGCTTGATATTGGAGTGAAGATTGGTGGAAGAACCATAAACAATTTGAGGTATGCAGATGACACAACATTATTGGCTGAAAATAAGGAAGACTTGGAAAATATGATTCTGAAAATCAAGGAAGTGAAAAAATGGGTTTGAACCTTAACATCAGGAAAACAAAGATAATGACAACAGCAGCAGATGGACAAGGGACATTTAAAATTAATAATGAGGAAATTGAATCAGTCCAGGATTTCATCTTTCTCAGATCAAAAATTGTTCACGATGGCAAATCTACACATGACTCAAATGCAGGATAACTTTAGGCTGCTGTCATGAGTACTGATGGTGAGCAGGCGGGGGGCCCTATCCAGGGGGGGGAAAATACACGCATAGTTTAGAGGCTTTGAACTTTCCTTCAAAGAAACTCAGAGCAGACCCGCCTTGAGTTTTGGGTTTATCTGTGTGGGTTTCTCATGCTCTTTCAGTTTGGCAGGATTTTCTATCTACTAGAGCATTCAGTCAACACTAGAGACCAACTCACTGTCTCAGCCTGGTACTTCGCTCTAAGTTAGGACAGCTGCACTGCAATGGTCAGCATGAATAAGATCTGGAAGAGCAAAGATATCACCCTAAATACAAAGGGCAGACTAGTTAGAGTGATAGTCTTTCCCATAATGATGTATGGGTGTGAGAGTTGGACAATAAGAATGGACAACCAAAGAATTGACACATTTGAATTGTGCTGGTGTAGATTGCTACGTTTACCATGGACAGTCAGAGTAACCAACAGAGAAGTGCTGGACCATATAAAACCTGACGCATCATTAGAAGCCAAAATTGTAAGACTATGGCTGACTTACTTTGGCCATGTCACACATGCAAACTCACAAGAGAAGTCAGCGATGCTAGGAATTGTTAGCGGAACAAGAAGAAGGGGCAGGTCAAGAATACGCTGGCTCGATGCCATCAAAACAGTATCAAGATGAACATCCAGCAATTGAAAGAAGCTGTGGTTGACAGGGCTGCATGGAGAGCTCTTGTCCATAAAGTCACCAAGAGTCGGACACGACTGAATGGTTAAAGCAGCAGCAGCAGCAGCAGCAGCAGCAGCAGCAGCAGCAGCAGCAGCAAACATATTACTTATTGTTATAGGCATCTGATACAAATTGTGATGATGAAAAAAACAGTAAAAAGTGTGTTACAACTTCATGACACAAGGCTTGGTCTTTTGTTCTTGTGTCCCAACATTGGATGCAAGCATGTATGTCATGTCCATTGATGTTGCAGTGTCACATTTCAGCATTTGCTCCTCCCTGCCTGCTCCCCCCCCCCCCAAATCCTATACTTATTACGGGTTTTTTAATGTGTTTGGGTTGTATTAAAATAATATGAAATGTGAAAAGGTGAGCCTATCTACACTGATATCTTTTAAAGTTTGCATCACTGAGAATACATTGGAATTCCATTATCTGAAGCTTATTACATGGCAAAATAACAACGCCTGTGATTTTTATTTATCACAAATCTTAAAACAGAGTAAGCATTTTCAAAATGAAGAAGCCAATCTCTGTTCCATCAGAACTACAACAAGCTCTTGGGGAGACAGGAGATAAACCTTTCACAGAAAAGCATAGTATGTAATACACAGCTAGATCTGGAGAAAAGAGTAAAGTTGACCTTGAAGCTTTTACAGTTAAGGTAGGGAGCCAAATATTTGTAGGCTTGAAGGCCATAAGCTAACAAGGCAGGTTAGCTTTTGCAGACCAAGCTATGACAATGACAGTGCTAACTACAATTAAAAGCAAAATACACTATTGCATAGTTTCCAAATGTGTTTATGTTCCTCTTTCTCAAAAAGCTTTAGTGAAAATCAGGAAGCATTTCAATATTCATAGAAAACAGTGTCAAGGCAAATTAGATGGAACTTAAAATGTTTATAGATTTGCATTATCACAAAACTGCAAAATTACATGCATTGTCAAATGTAAGCCAATCACAGTTGTTAAAAATGTAATTTAGTTGATAAACATATAGCATAATAAACTCACCAAAAGTATGATTTCAGATACACTTGACAACTTCGACCCAAATTAATTCCTGTTATAAATAAAGTTAATTCTTTTTCTTTACTCATATTGGTAACTGTAAGTAAACAGAAAAATGGTTTTCCATCATACAGTGATTGCGATCTCTGTTGAATCAAATAAAAAAAGTAACAGATAACTCTGTGGCAATTCAAAATTGGCTCCAGACCTACCTGTTCAGATGAGGTTGGCTGCTTCTGAGAGCTGAGTCAGCTTTTTTCTGGTTCTGTGCTGATTTATCTGAAACCAGAGCAAAGTTGGCTTTTCTTTCATAATGCAAGGACTGTTTACCTACTGGAAGAAATTCTTGCCTTTCTCTGTCTTCAGGATCTTGGACTCAAGTCATTTTGTTTCAAGGCAATCATTTAAAAAGCTCAAGCAGCCTGGCTGGCTAGCCTCCTGCTGAAGTGAAGGAGGAAACAGAAAACTATTGTCAATTTCACACCCTTCCCTCTGTCATTGTAGTCTGGGTTACATGTGAAAGGAGTTACAAAGATCGGCAGATAGTCAAAACATTGTGGATTAATTTCAGTTTAGGACTTTTCTCCCTCATCCAATCACTCTAGCAGCAAGCAATTATAGTTAAGAGATTTTGGGAAAAAACACTAGGTTGTAAAATTTTAAAACTGTTGATATATTATTACAATTATAGATGCTTTTATATGTGACACAGTTACATTATCACCAGTTTGGGGGAAGAGAGAGAGAGAGTGTGTGTCTATGTATGTATATGTGTGTGTATCTATCTCTCTGTCTCTCTGAATGAAACTGCCACCAGCCCTGCAAAGCAAAATTGTGTGCTTGGGGAGGGGGGCATATAGTAGCAGTTCCTTTTACTTTCTTTTTGTATGGAAAGGGGGAATTTGCTTCTGCAAACTCATCAAAGAGTGAGGAATTGAAATTATTATTTTATTATTTTGGTACTTCCTGTTGGTCAGCGGAGGCAAGTGCTTATTGGCTCATGATGATCTCAATATTTTCCCTATTTTTGAGGTCAGCGTAAGTAGAGACTGTTGCAGGATGGTTTTGTGCTACTTTTGGAGGGAGTGGGAAGGAAAAATGTGGAAGTCCCCAGATAATTACTGCTGTGGTATAAAAAGTTTCATTAGGCAGGATAGCTAAATTACATGGCAAAATAACAATGCCTGTAATTTTTATTTATCACAAATCTTAAAACAGAGTAAGCATTTTCAAAATGAAGAAGCCAATTTCTGAGCATTACAGTATAATGTCTGAAGGAACTTTTAACATATTAACACTAGTATGTATATTTTAGGTTTATGGTATATATCTCAACTTTCTGCCTATAGGACACTTAAGGCGGCTAACAACAATATAATAAAACATCTCTTCCATGTGCCCAACAAATGGATGTTGGAAAATAAAGTTTCTTGTATTTCTCTTACCTCCCAGACAGTTCATAGAAAGGTAAGTGCTGTGTTGTCTCTGTCAAGCTTTAATACATAAATTCTATTCTTGTTGAGTTAAAAGGACAGAGAGACAAATGCAGAATGGAGTTTTATTAATGAGTTCAGTTTGATCAAAACATTTATTTAAAAATATTGTAAGAGTAATGTGCTGAAACCAAACTTTCATGCAGTGGGCTAAATCCAGCCATATAGGTCAGCTGACAGAAACAGGTTTGCCTGCTCCCTACTTCTTACCCCTTCCCAACAGCTCATTTAGTCATATAAAATGTTACAGATAGTGTTGGTGTTAAATTAAGCTATAATAGTGGAATGGTGGAAATTGGTGGTGGAATGGTGGAAATTGGACAAAGATCCCTTTTGTCAGTGGTGCATTGTCACTGTAGAAGGTGTCTTTGCTCAGTTTTCAGAGATTTCCATCCTTTTCCCCCTCATCCCTGCCAAACTATTTCACTGGCAGGGGCCTCAGCCTTCTGTAATATTTTGGGAAAGTTGGAGGGGTTGCCATAGGGAAGAGGAAATGAATCTATTTTCACCAGCCTATTTCCAAGTGCCTCAGTCTGGATCCAACTCTATGTCACCATTATGGATACTACTGATAAAGTTAAATAAATACAATTTAGACCTATGATACTTTTTAACCATTAGTAGAGCTTTTAGGCAAAATCCTCTGCCAGCTGCAATAGTCTCCAGCAAAGAAATATGAAGGGATAGGTTGGCTTATTCCCATCAGGGCATCAAATCTAATTTTATATTCAGTTGGATAGAAAAGTATTTTCTCTCTCTTTTTAATTCCATAAAATCTTCAGCCTTGTTTTTGTTCCACACAAGAGCAATGAAATTAACTGTAACATTAAAATTGTACTAAAGGAAATAAAAGATGAGCACTTATGTTTGCCATTGTTGATATTAATAATATCAGCAAATCATTCCCTTGAGAACAAGGAATAAGCACAAGACACTAACTTTTGTTTTACCATTCTTTTGTACCAATTTAGCTGATAATAGAATTTAATGTTAACAAAATATTAATGTTTACACACATTTCCCATTTATCTGTGGTACTGAACAAAACAAATTGGATGCATGCTGATATGCCTACTAGTCCCTACATCCATTGGCAATTCCCTTTAAAGTTCCTTGCATCATAAGGAAGAGAGCATAGGAGGAGCAACTCCTGCTGAGCCTTCAACTCCACTTAACATTTTTATCTCCAACTAATTACTTTTTAATGAGGAGAAGTGTCCAAATTTCGAACAGGAGGTCATAGCAATTTCTGGAAGTATACAGCTGATGAAAGATTAGCTAGTTTCATAATTTTCATACAGAGTAAGTAATTCTCAAAATATAGAGAATTTTGATAGATAATTCTTAAACATGACTTTTAAACATTAGGGCATTACAACACTTCGTATTTGATTAAACTCCCTAAACAAATAGGCCTGTACTTTCCTAGAGTCCATAGACATACTTTTTGAAGACCTATTGCACTTCTTGTTTTTTTCTCCTTTATCTCTATGAGCAACTTTTCAGCTCTCTGCATCAACTTGAAGCTTCTACTCTCTACTCCTAATTATAGCTTAACTTAATTACAGCTGTAATTACATTTGCATGCAGCATACATGATACTTTCATGTCTTGCTGGTGGCAAATGTTGGTAGGGAAAAAGTTCTGCTGCCTGCTGAAGTTCCTTGAGTTTGTTGATAGATCCTTGCTTACTACTTTGAGAAGTATGTGGGTTGCCATGATATGACTAAAATTAGGGATCGGTCAGAAAGTGGGATTTATTATTTCATTTAATAACCCATAGTGGGGAAGGCTGCCCCATAATTTGAACACTGTTAAATCCCGCCACTGTAACCCACTCCAGCTTACATCTTATCCTTCCTATTTGTAACAGCTCTTCTTCATGTAAAATATAGCCCAGTGTATGCAAGGATCCATGTTGCTTACTTTGAAACTAGTAGAAGCATCTGAGGAAAAAGTTGGAGAAAAGGCTTTTAAACATATTTATATATTAGTGGTGTAATACACTTTTTGAATTCAAAATGCCCTATTTTAAGCTTGAAACAGCTGCTTTGCATTCGGAATTGTCTATCTTGATTGTTTTGGAATTGTTTCAAGCTTGAAACAGAGTGCTTCAGAGCCGTTACAAGCTTGAACGATTTCTAAAATGATTGAAACAACCTGTGTCTAGTGTGAAACAGCTATTTCAGACTTGAAATAAGTGTTTTGAATTCAAAATGGTTTGAATTTGAAATGTTTCACATGCCATTGTTTCCTATGCTGCAGCTCATGGCCAAGTCATGTTGTTCTGCTTTTACCCATGGTTGCTGTTTGCAGATTTTTTAAAATGCTAAATAATATATTGATTGTCCTATATACAATAGTTTAATTTTGTGGGTTAGATAAAGTGATGGAACGTAAGTTTAACAGTGCTATTAGCTCTCGGTGGTTAAGCAGAACCTCCGTATTCAGTTGTAGCATATCTAGATATTAGCTGTGGCACTATATTTTGTTGGGAAGCTTTGCAGAAATATCTTGCAAGATTGCATTGGAAATGGGAGGCTGAACTAGATGAGCTCTTAGTCTGATGCACCAGAATTCTTGCTCATGTGTTGTTAATGAAGGGTACCAAAATCAGAAAATCAGAAAATTCATGCAGGCTGAAGCAAGGCTAAATATGCAATTAAACTAAGGCAGAGAAAGCGACTAGATTAGTCTAGGCCGTGGAGACTTCAAAAGGCTTGTTCATTTTAGCTTCATGAGCAGCTATTGCATTTGGCTTTGCAAAACAGAGGGTGAGTAGGTGCTAACAGCCAGGATTCTGGCTGTGACGTCAGAGCTGGAAGAAAACAGTCCTATGTAGAAGGAACTGGATTGCTTGAAAAATTAAAGAAGGTTGCTAGTTTCCATCAGCTGTATTTCCTCTGCTATTCTTCTTTATGAATACAGAGAGTACTGTCTCTGAGACTATAGTAGAACCACTAGTATAAATAACTAAGATAGTTTTGCTAGTACCTGAACTAGATCTTCTGGTTTGGAACCATGAAAATATTTTCCAACAGAGCTGGAGGATATCAGTTTTGAGAGGACATTTATGGGGTTAATATACTTCAGAGAAACAGCATCTGATTTACGTAAGGGGTAATTATTAACATAAATAATATAGGCTCTTGTTCCTTTTTGGCCTGCCAATGAGTTTTGGTGGCTCATTTTGGCTGTATTGCAAGTGTAATATTTCCAAGGCCGCTGTAACTTTGAATGGTTGTTAAACGAGGACTACCGTATGGGGGAGAAAGGGCTGAATTCTCTAGCTATCATTATCTCTATGCTACATATAATTTCAATATTACTGAAATTATTTCACATTTTGCGTTTTATCTTTCCATTGCTAGAAAGGCAGCATAGGGTTTGAGAGCCCTAACTCTCTTATATACCGAGATTATTGGTGAAGCGTCTTCTGGAAAATGGGGGGAGGGGGGGAGTAGGAACTACCAAGCCATTATCTCAAAGCAAGAGGTAGAATGGGGATGAAGACTCAGAAGGATTCTGAAAGAAGAATTTTGAGAACCCCAGAGTTCCATTCAGTGGGTTCAGCTGTCTGCTACAATAATACATAAACTATATGCAGTTGCACTTCGTAGAATATGCCCACAGCAGGTCTCACCACAAAGAATTGCTATGGTTAGTTATGGTTGGTATGTGTTATGGCTCTTGTTCTTTTCTTCTTGCCACTTGTGATTAATAAAAGTTCACAGAACCTGTGTGTGCAAATTTATCTGCCATCAGGCAAAAACTTTTTGGACATGAGATTTTTTCACTAATGGCAGGCAGGTTTTGTGAACTTTTATTAATCAACTCAGTTACATGAATATTACACTGAAAATTTGAGCTCTGCTCCTGCAGCTCCATGAAGGATTTCCCCTCCATGCACAGAGGGGAGGGGAAACCCTTCAGCGGGCTGCAGGAATGATGCTCAAATCCTGAAGATTTCAGCTGTGTTCTTGCAGCCCCACAAAAGATTTCCCTTCCGTGCTCTGTTTGAGAGCGAAAGGGCTGCCTGCCAGGAAAATTTCAGCTCCATGTGGAGCTGAAATCCTTCAGCAGACAGCTCTTTTGCTCCATCCACTTAATGACCCAAGAGTTCACTTAACAACCACAACTGGGAGTGCTGGGATTGCAGTCATTGAGCAAAGCAGTCACGGCATCTCACATAACGATGCTTCACTTAACTACTGAGATTCTGCTCCCAACTGTGCCTGTTAATCAAGGACTATCTGTACTGGGATATAAACCAATCTCACAGGAGATATACAAGATCAAACTTTATTAAAATAAGAAAAGATTAAAAATGCAAAACTCCTTTTTAGCTTTAAATATTAAAATGCAAACATTCAGTACTGAACAGGAGAAACTTTTCTTTCTCCATCTAGGGCTGCCTAATCACTGTAGCCTCTTACAAATCAGTTTTTAAAAATTCAGAAGAAAATATAATGTCCAGACAGATCAGAAGATCATTCTTTGCCAGAATCTTGCAAGAGATGCTGGGAGAGGATTTCAGTTATTATTAAAGAAGTTGTTTCTGGGGAAAAAATGTCATGATCAAGGCAGAGATATGAATAAAAAGCCAAATTTATATCCAATTTCATTAATGGCATATAGAGACTGAGACTAAATCTAGCAGAAATTCCTGGTTAGATGGTTTATATATTTTGACAGAAATTTCAGTTTTCTGAAGCAAAATTTAATCTTTTTTCACCTTAACTTTCTCCAGATCCTTGGAAATTTTAAACTTTCTTCAGAGGATACAATTAACAATAGTAGTTCCATGTTTTTCCCAGACTTAGTCCAGAGACTTCATTGGAGTCCTGCTATTTGTTTTAAAATGACCAACTCTTTTCTATTTCTAGCAGAAGTAGCTGGAGTACCTGAATGCGCCCAAACTGTATCTACTTATGGGGATATAGATTGTATGCCTCAATCTGCTGACTTAATCTGCCATGCAATCTACATTCATATCACTTTGGTCTCCTTTTTTGTTTGCTTTTAAAAATAATACTTCGTAAAGCTGTGCACATTCCAGTTTTAAGGCAAAATGTGACCCAAAACACTTCAGTAGACTAATCTAAAACATGCATTTGTTATGAGAAAGATTCACAGCCATGTGCAGATTTGTCTCATTGCAATTTCTCTGAATATCTTCATTTGTAAAAAGAAAAAGAAAAAAAAGGTTTATTAGAATATTTGTGGCTTTGCCACAATGATGGAAGATATATTGCATCTAGATAGCTAGGTTACTCACTTCAGATTTTTTTTAAAAAAGTTCTTTCAGTGCCATAATTATTTTTTTATTACTTCTACAACAAGAGGAAGAACTTGAAAAGTAATTAAAATACCTTGAATATAGCAGGACTTTTGTTTGCTAAAGTTAATGAAAACAAAATATGGTTGAACATGCAGGAGAATATAGGATGATTAAACCATGCATTAGTCTAAAAGCCACAGGACAACAACGGTCATGGCTGATTTTGTTCTGTTTCTTTAACAGTGAGCACTAGAAAAATATGCCTGATGACTTTTGGCTCAGGTCAAAACTCAGTTCAGAACTAAGCCAAACAATATTTTTTTATATATCCCACCTTTATTATTTTTATAAATAACTCAAGGCAGCAAACATACCTAATACTCCTTCCTCCTCCTATTTTCCCCACAACAAAAACCCTGTGAGGTGAGTTGAGCTGAGAGAGAGTGACCGGCCCAAGGTCACCCAGCCAGCTTTCATGCCTAAGGCAGGACTAGAACTCACATATTTACATATGGACCAGATAGGGGCCCAGTAGTCATTCCAAATTTTAATAAAGTTGTAGTTTTTTAAAAAGTTGTCAAGTTTTTTATCAGTAAAAGCATGTTTAATTGTAAGTGATAAAGACAAAACACACATGTTAATATTTTGTCTTTTAAAATATTATATATGTGCATTTTATGCAAAGTCATCAGTTTGTGAAGAATAGAATGGTGATTGAGAATACAGAAATTGCCCATCCTTAATACAGAGCAGATGAAAAGCCCAACATGTATGAAAGAGGCAGAGATATTGTCCAATACTTTTGTTTCTTCAGTATGCAAAATTAGAGGAAGGATCTAGCACAAGTCCCTTATTTTCCAAATGCTGTTTTAGATGTATGGGTTAAACAGTTTGTAATAGTCTGACTGTAACCTCTTCAGCAACATTTTGTGGTAGCAGCAGAGACAGGCTGAGGCTAACAAAGAAGTCATTGATAAGTGTTGCTGTTTTTACAACTTGATGCCTCTCTTGTTAAGGGTTTCCTTATCTCCTCTGCCCTCTGTTCCTGCTGCTCTGCCTCTCCCAACCAGATGCTGGTTCATTAGCACTTTCTGCAGCCAAGCTTGTCTTTTAACATTTGTTTTCTACTAAAAAAAAAAAAAGATATAGTACATAGGGAATTGCACAACCTGGCAGTTTAGCAGTTTTAAATGAGGCTGAATAATTTACTGGAAGAAAATCCTAAAGAAATTAGTTTAGTTTTTTGAAACTTTGATCTTATTACTACGTACACGCTGAAATATACTGATTTCAGTTGTTTTAGATCTCAGATCTAAAGTTTGGAAGGCTGCACAAGGAACAAAATGAGTATAATTAAAATCACAAGGTATGCTTAATAGTATGATGCTTTGAAATTGAAGGTTGAACTGCTGTTTCCTACTGAGTGATGCTTCCTGCTGTCTAAGCTAAATTGGTTAGTGAGAACTAACTGACTTGATATAAGAGAGAATGGCTATGATTGGAATATCTTTAGGCTGAGCTGTGCTTCTAGCTAAGGCTTCATCACAAGCAAACTTTCCAACTCAGTCCCTATTTTTAAGTCCATTGGTCAGGCTACTTTCACCATTTTTGCAATGGTGCTCTGTGAGTGGATTAAATTGCAAGATGTGTTTGTGATAAAGCAGTCATGTGCAAATATCAACAAAAGTGAATTAATCTAATATGTGATAACAATCTGTCTGCAAAATAGGAGCATAATAGTCTGTCTAAAGTTAACGAAAGACTGAAGTATGATGTTTAACTCACCAAGTAGAAGTACAAGAACTTAGCTTTGGTTGGATCAGGTTAGTAAGATTTCTTGACCAATGTCAAAAAGCAGATAGGAAGCCCAATCAAGGAAAATACCAGCATGTGGTACCATATTAGAAAGCCTTAAAAGTAAAACATAATTCTCATTTGTTAAAACTTGAAAGTGGAGGATTCTTCATTTAGTAGCTCATATAACTGTGTACATATTTTCACTGCATAATTACCTATTTGATGAAAGCAAAATTGCCCTTGAGGCAAAAAGTTTCCCAGAGCAGCTTAAATATGATTCATAAAAGCAAGACTGTCCCCACCATGGTTATGACTGGAAAAATACAACCGCCCAGAGTCCCCCTTTGGGGGAGATGGGTGGGGACAGAAATTTGAAACATAAATAAATAAATAAACATATGCAAAAAAAGGTTCAGTGAAGAATTACTCATCCATTGATAACTTCAAGTCTTCGTTACTTTAATATTTGCTATGTGATGTTGTCCTTATGCATGATTGGAGCTGCTTTTAATTGCAAAATGCAGTAACAAGATTATTGTGCCAGGCACAAAGCCACTGTATATAGCACCATCACCGAAAGAACCTGGCTGACCTGGTTTAAAATTTTACTTTTTACCTATTAGGCCCTGAGGTTGTTTAAGACCAGTCTTCTCCTGTATAGATCTGCCCAGTGAAAGGTGGGGAAATACTATCACTCATAAATAAGAATTTCTAGAAACTCCAGAATGCTGGTGGTAATCAGTACAAACAGTACTGATTTAGATGTACTAGTGGCTGGTGTTGATACGGGCCTTTTTCTTATAGCTAATTGCTGTGAGTCTGGGGTAGAACATGTCAGTCTTGAATGCCATCTTTTTGTTAAAACAGCAGTTTCATTCTCTAGGGCAAGAGCTGTCATAAGCAATTTTTCAGGTGAGACCAAGTGATGGAAAAAGAGCTTATCTTCTACCAAAAAAGAATTAAGGATGACTGAAACAGATGAGAAAGTAAATACCATTAAGGGTTCCCTCTGCCTCAGAATGTGCCTTTTTGTTGTTGTTTTTCTCTGCTCCTATAGTAATTAGTGTCAGTAGTTATTCATTTGAAATCCAGTTAGCCAAAATTGTAAGCAAGTTATCAGCTGCTGCAAATAAACAAATTAAGCTGACAGATCTCTTTACTAGAGTACGCAAATTTATTATTAATACAAGCCATTATATTTGCCATGGAATCATACTATTAGATTCATTATCATTTAAATATATAGCTTAATTATTATGCATTAAATGTTTTCATTTGCATAGCAGCATGACATATTTTACACAAACATGTTCATATTGAAACAAGGTAATTTACGTAAGTATTAAAAGATCCCATTGGGTTGGATTGCTAGTTCTACCTTAAGCATGTAATTTCATGGCAAGATATTGCATGGACTACTTTGATTTCTTACAGACTAGGGAAATATCACAGTAGTTTTATGAGATTTGTATAAAGATAATCTAAACCAGAAGTAATTAGTGGCCTATTTCTAATTTAAAGGATAATACTGTATTTCTTAAAGTCCCAGGGCACCATAAATCAATTAAAAATGTGATGGTATTGATTATATTCCATAGAAACTCATATTCTGATTCAGCAACATATATTCCAGCATACATTTCAGTTGTTTATCTAAACAACTAGACTATTAAATTATTATTCCTCTCAGGACTATATTAAACTATGAGGTCTCCAGCCAAGTGTATTCTAAGCCCCAAAATAAAAATAATTATTAACCTCTGTTTGGGTTACACATGGTAAGAAGATCTGCACATTACAAGGAACTAGTGTTATCCAATTGTGTTGGAGTTAGTATTCTAAACATCCTTTAACATTGTCGGGCTAAATATACTTACAAAATGGAACAGCATTTGCAGAACAATTCACTTGGCCACATCTCTATGTTTAGGCATCAAAGGAAGATTTTTCTGTTATTTAGACATTTAAAAGTCAAGTGGTTTCAGCCTTTCAGTTACAGATGGATGGATGGATGATGTGCCATCAAGTCAATGTTGACTCTTACCAACCACATAGATTTTCTCCATAACAATCTGACCCTAACTTGGTCATTCAGGTCTTCCAACAGGGCACTAATTACCACTGAACTGGGTCCATCTATCTTGCTTCTGGGTGTCCTCTTCTCTTTCCTTCCACCTTTCCCAGCATTAAAGCCTTCTCCAGAGAGCTAGGTCTTTGTATAATGTGCCCGAAGTACGATAATTTGACCCTGGTCATTTGTGCCTTGAATGAGAACTCTGGTTGATTTGTTCATTAATCCATTTGTTCGTTTTGTTGGTTGTCTGTGGAATTCTCAGGAGTCTTTTCCAACACTAAAGTTCAAAAGCATCAGTACTCTTTCTATCCTGTTTCTTCAAAGTCCAAGTTTCACTTCCATAGAATGTCACAGGGAATACCATTGCTTACACCATTCTGATTTTTGTAGCTATAGACATCACAGATCTGAATCCCTTTTCCAAGGCCTTCAAGGCTGCTTACCAAGTGCTAATCTGCAGTGTATTTCTTGACTGCTTGTTCCTTTATTGTTGCTGGTTGCTCAAAAAAGGCAGAAGTTATCCACCACTTCAAAATCTTCATTGCCAATTCTAAGGCTGGTTTTTGTACCTGGTATCATTAGTTTGGTCTTTTTTATATTTAATTTTAGTCCCATTTTTTCACTGGGCTCCTGATTTTTATTACTAGAGGTTGCTCCTTTGCATTTTCAGCTGTCAGGATAATGTCATCAGCATAGTGCAGGTTATTGATGTTTCTTCCTCTAATTTTAAAACCAAGTTCATCTTCTTCCAAGTCTGCTTCCCTTAATATATATCAGTTATAAATATGTATGTTTAATTTTGGGTACTTTAACTTTATTTTTGCTTCTGTATTTTACCTTGCCTTGGATTGTAAAGTTTATATTCTGATTTATTTACAATCTTTTATAAAGACATATTTGGTAAAATATTGTCAATATTACCTTTTGCTCAAATACCTACATTAGGCAGAGGATAGACTTTTGTTGTTTATTCATTCAGTCGCTTCCAAGTCTTCGTGACTTCATGGACCAGCCCATGCCAGAGCTTCCTGTCGGTCGTCAACACCCCCAGCTCCCCCAGGGACGAGTCCGTCACCTCTAGAATATCATCTGTCTTGCCCTTGGTCGGCCCCTCTTCCTTTTGCCTTCCACTCTCCCTAGCATCATCATCTTCTCCAGGGTGTCGTGTCTTCTCATGTGGCCAAAGTATTTCAGTTTTGCCTTTAATATCATTCCCTCAAGTGAGCAGTCTGGCTTTATTTCCTGGAGGATGGACTGGTTTGATCTTCTTGCAGTTTTGCCTTTAATATCATTCCCTCAAGTGAGCAGTCTGGCTTTATTTCCTGGAGGATGGACTGGTTTGATCTTCTTGCAGTCCAAGGCACTCTCAGAGAGGATAGACTATATGGTCTCTAAGTTATCTTCCAACCCTTACATTCTGTGATTCTGTGCTTTTATGCCTCTGTTGTATCTACCCAGAAAATTAATTTATGGGTCAGCACATAAATATAATCAGTAAAAAAGAGTAGGCACAACTAAACTCAGTGGGAATGATTTCTAAATTGACATGCATAGGGTTTTGCTATAAATCATATAGAAATGAATAGGAATTCAACATGCTTAACATGGTAGATATAATAAATCAGAATATAAATTTTAATTTATACCTGGACTATAAAGTTCTTACACTAAAGTAAATGATTCTGAAAATATACTTACAATAATTTGAGAAAAGCAGATATTCAGTAATATTGGTGATGGATTTCAGAAGGAAGAAAGAGAACATGCAACAAAATATTGCAGTATGGAGTGTTCAGTGTTCCAGCCTATCATGCCCCTTTAGGGTACTCATTTCCTCTCCCTCCCACTTACAAGGCAAACTTTGTTTCTTAGAAGTCCTGTTCTGGCTTCAGTCCTGTTGGCACTAACCAAGGGAAAGAAGGAAGAAAAGGCTACTGTAGCCTCATATGCTCAATAAACTTTTTGTCAGTTTTTGCTCATGGGAAGATGGTAGAGCAGTCCATTTCATATGAAGCAATTGTGGCTGAAAATCAAAAGGAGATAACAGCTCAGCTTCATAAACAGAGCAAAAGAAAGGGTCAAAGAAATACATTTTATGTATCCTTTGGCATGTTCTGCCCCATCTAGTTGAGAAGATTTGATTGGAAGTATAGAAAAATGAGTTGAATTTCTTCTTATCCTAGCAAAATATATGTTTAATTAGGATGCTATTGCCTGGGGTTGAAAAGATTAGTTGCAGTGTGGAATTTTTGCTGCAAGTTTTGCTTATCTTGTAATTTATCCACATCTATAGGAATGGTTAAATGGTTGGGATGTTATAGATTACAGATTTATAAAAACATGAAGTGCAGATTTAACAATATTTCTTTGTTGAATAAATTATTTGCTTATAATTACTATTTCAGATAAAGTCCTGAATTTATTCTGCTGCCTGAACAATAGAGAAAGTGATTGCTATTTTTATAAAAGAGTGTGACTAACCTTTATTGACTTAATTTTATAAGCAGAATTAACGTTTTTCTTGGTTGACAAGGAAAAAAATATTCTCACTGTAGGAACAAAAAATGTGGCTTTTTTCACTCCCTGTTATTTTATCCATATGAAAAATGGATAGGTCGAGGAAATCTTGTGTTACCACACTACAATGTAAATGCAATTAAAGTCTCTTGTGCTTTTCTAGTTCCTATAAATGTATTGTTCTCAAGATTCTTTGTACTCCAATTTCCATCATCCCCAGCCAGAATTACTAATCCTTGTTAATAATGTGGTTATGGTCCAAAGGAGGCAACTAGCTTGGGGGAGGTTAGCACTTAAGTAAGCAGAAAACCAGTATTGGTTTCCTGAGAAACTTGTGTCTTTAGACCAGGTTAATGAGTATATTTAACACCTTGCTATCTTATAAATCTTATTTTCTTTACTATCACTGTTATAGAGGGAAATCTGATATGTATTGGCCAGTAAACACACATGAAGACTGAAATGTCCATTGCCCCAGGTCTCTTTGAGGGCTCATGTACATATGTGTTCACATGCAGATGTTAATCTTTCACATTTCTACTTTTTTATTGCTATTAGCACTACCATGTAACATTTACAGAGCTTGTGTTTAAAAAAGCATGCTATTAATTGTCCATATAATGAATAAAGAATAAGATATACTCAGCCTTGTCCCATTACTTCAGCTTCTTTTCCTTTTCACCTTAGTTTCTTCATTCCTCTAATAACATTGTGAGTATGCCTTCAACATTTTGCACGCTTGCATTGATAGCCTTTAAAAAAATATTAAAGCAAAACTATGGGGTTACAAAATATTCCAGTTATTTAGGCTCCCTTGGTCAGTTTTCTATCATACTATTCCTGTGTTTTGTAACATTGAAAGAACCTGCTATTGGTAATGTACTACATTAAGGAAGACTAATATATAAAGTAAATGTCCTTTGGGAACAATGATTTTTATGACTTTTTCCTTTCTCAAAATTAGTTATTTTATAAGCATACTAGAATACTTTTTGTACAGAATGCTATCTGGAGGTAGGTCATTGAGCTGAAAGTAATACAGAGTCCATTGCAGTTGGGTGGCTAATAAATTCAAACAAACAAATAAAAAATACTTTTCATTTGAATATGAAAGTTAGGTAAAGATGCACAGCATAGAGCTGATCCTGAAAAAGTGAAGTTGAACTATTTTGAAATTCTTGTATTCTAGTGGTAGTGGTGATGGTGAAACTAAAAAATAAAACAAATCCATGTGCAAGTTTACAAAGCACTTGTGCACATTCTCAGACTGCTCAGAGAAGCACGCAAAGAAGGGCTGGTGTAGGTACTGACCATCACTCCTGGTGCTGAGTTAGTTATTCCTTCCAATATATGTGAGAACAAGGTACCATAGGACATCCACATCTTCAGAGACTTACATTTCAGGATCTGTCTAAATTGATTATTCACATTAAGAGAAAAAATGGATGAAAGAGATAAAATGATGATTAAAGGTTGACAGAGATCCCCAGATGCCCCATGAAATTGTTTAATGAACTGTGCACATTGAAAGGTCCATCTGGAAGTGGCTTATGTCTGGGTGAGTCATTACAAGGAACGAGAATTAGGTGTAAAGCTGTTAGCATTCTTGACAAGTTATTCTTGCCAGAGTTTGATTTCTGTGTACAAAAATCTTGTCACAGTGAGCAAATATTATGTGCATGAAAAACTATGAAGTATGTATCACTCATAAAATGTGGTTTAACTGAAATGGTAGAATATAGTGTGTAAAGGAATGTATATAAAATGAGATATGCAAAAGTATCAAATAAGAGGAAATTATGTTATGTTTGATTACATGTCTTATAATACCCTGCATTCCCAATGGGAATTTTGAGAACTGTGCTCCCAGGATTGGGTAAAGCTGGCATGTATGCTGTAACTGGCAATGATCTTCCTATTATGAACATATGTAAAATTAATTTAGTGCTGTATTTGGCCAAAGCTAATGACACAAATGGATTCATGGCTCTTGTCTTCCAGCAGTGAGTTGGAGTTAGTTCTGGGAACAACTCTGTTCTCCCTGCATACTACAGTGCCATTGCTCTGGCAAAGTCCAACATGCCAACCTGCCTTTGCACTCTGAACTGGAAATTGGTGGCACTATCTTCCTGTTTCGCTCTTCTCTCACTGTCTCTCGTACCCTCTTTCCCCCCCATTCACAAATTTGGGGAGCCCCTTCTAAACATCATTAGAGGAATACCACAAATTGAGAAACATTGGTCTAGCTTTTGGCTGCTTGTCTTCTCTCTTTTCTTTGTGCCCTATTTAAACATAATGTGGTAATACTTCATAACATACTTTTCTGTCAGAGTATAAAGCTGAGGAGGTCACACTCAGACACATACATAAAATTATAAAATCTAGATTTGCATGTAATGCATAGAATAATCTGGATTGTGTCCATTGTATCCACAGCCCTGGAATGGAAAGCTATGTGTATACACATAATAGCTTTGCAGATGAGTTCAAATGGGAAACGGCAAGATTATTTTCTTCTAAAAAGATGTGCAGTCTTTGTCTCATGAGGATGGGATAGCAGGTTTTATTTTATGAGCTTCATTGGTGGGAAGCTATAACTTTTTCCTTGTTTCTTGTTTCAGAGATGAGTGTAGATGTTATTTTGTAGATGTTATTTTGGATCTTTCAGTATTAAAGAAGAGAATGGGAACGGTTGCCTCCTGGAGGTCTTCTGTTCCTATTCCCTCCTTCAAAACCAGAATAAAATTTCTCCCCTACCCTTTTCAGTGACACCACTAGGTTGTCTCCTATAGCCTTGCAAACTCTTAGAAGATTCCATTTTGAACCCTAACCCTTCAAGTATTGCCTATCCCTGCATTACTCACATCATACAGTGGTTCTTTGTAAGGAGTATGACTTCTAGTTATATCTGCTTTACAAATAGATTTTGCTTAAGACTACAGTTTCATATTTCATATTTGTAATTCCCTTTGGGACCCAAATTAAATGTTATTATGTAAATGCAAGTAATGAGCTTAAATATTTTATTGCTTTTAAGATTTGAGACATATGAGTCCATGTGGAATGGGAATAAGTTTTTGTCTCCTGGTTATGATATAGACACAAAAAATAATGTTAGTTCTGTTTCAAGATACAGATTGGGAGATACAGCACTGGAGGCAGAAGTTAAGATCATGATAAATAGAAAGAGGTAAAATTTCACGCATTTACTTCATCTATGGCCATGGTCAAAGTTTGTTCAGGTTCTCTTGGCAGTTATTTATATAATAACTATGATAATTGCATTGTACAATGAATGCATAACTTTAGTTGGGTCCTGAGTACATCAGAAAAATCATATTCATATATATATATATATATATATATATATATATATGAATTATATATATATAAAGATAAAAACTAATACAAGCTAATATAAAGTAAGAACAAGAAAAGAACAAGAAAGAAATCAGAGAAAACTAAAAGTGCAAGAAAGAAGAAAAGAAAAAAGAAAAAATAGAAAAGGAAGACAGAGGCAAAGAAATAGCTTCCAATCTTCTTTACAACTGTTATAAGTACGATTATAAATTTATCTCTTACTCTGTGGTTACAACATAACTCTCTTCTTTCTGTAATCTATCTAGTGTAATCATCAAAATGATACATCATAAGTTCATTTTTTTCTGTTTCACTTGAAAAGTCTATAAGGGGTTTCCAGTCAGCAATAAACATCGATATTGTCTTTTCTCTAATCAAAGAAGTCAGTTTAGCCATCTCAGTAAGTTCCATCATCTTCACCAACAATTCCTCTGTTGTGGATAGTGCCAAATCTTTCCATCTTCGTGCATACAATAATCTCACTGCAGTCATCATGTACAAAACCAAATTTCATAACCTTTTTTCCAATTGTTTGTCCATCAATCCCAAAAGAAAAACCTCTGGTTTTTGGATATGTACCAAATTCTTCTGATGAAGGGACACAAATGAGGCAGTTTGAATTGGATATTAATCTTTAAAATTCTCTGAATCAGTGTATGTATTTGAATCCAGAATTTTCTAGCTTTTTTACACGTCTGTGTCATAAAATGTTCCTTCATCTTGTTCACATTTCCAACATAAATTTCAAGTACCTTTATACCTTCTAGACAATTTCTTTGATGAACTATAGAGGAAATAATATTCCTGAGTATGTGGCACTTAATATAATTACACTAATTATAAAGTTGAAAGCAAGCAAGCAAAATGCTAAGTTGACTAAATTGTATGAATTTGGAAATTGTCAGATGCTTTGTTGGTGATTAAGCAGTCATGATCTGCATGGATGTACTTCTGAAATTATTTTATATTGATATAGGATTATGTCATGCTTTAAGGAACCGGATGGAACAAAACCATCAATCATCACAATAGAAGCAGAGAGAGAGAAATTTTGTTGCCAAGACTTTCTGCAAAGCAGAATTTATACATGCAAGACCACAGGCCAATATCTAAAACTCACCAGAGAAGATTTTAATAATTTGGAGAGCCATGCAAATTCTGCTTTTACCAATGTGGGCCTAAAGATAAATTCTAACCCCTTTGAATGTAACGTGTTTAAAGCAAGGATGAGTGATCCTATAGAACTTCTAATTATGAAATACATCTTCATTGTTTCTGAGCATTGGCCATGCTGAGATGGATAGTGGACTCCTAATCTGTAGAGTCACAGATTTCACATTTGTGTTACAAACTTTCCCCCTCTGAACTATATTTGCATATTTATGGGACTGGTTCAGAAACATGGGCACATTTTTATCCAAATACTTTGTGAAAAAATCCTGTACACAGGACCTACACTACAGGTCGCAGTTATGATCTGAGGTTTTGTATGCTTAAGCACAACTAACAACATTCCAGGAATTGCACAGTCAATACTGTGCTGGTTTTGAAAGCTTCTGTACTTGTCATGGCATGTTTGTATGCCTTTTGGTGTCAGATCACTGGGTCTTACTATTTTCACTTTAATAATTAAAACACAGTACCGGTCTGTTGGTTTGTTTTAAGGAATCAGACTTTGTCAAGCTCTGAGGTACAGTACAAAATAACAAAATCCCATTATTTATACTTGAAATAAATTGGAGATCTTAATCTCTTTCTCATAGGATTGCTGCCTCTAAATCAGAATTAGAAATACATGAACTAGTGCTTCCAAGATGATGCCCCGTTACCATTAGACTGAGTTCTGATTCAGTTCAGCAGTATGAATTCATATGACTACTGGTTTTACATTGCAGTTCTATGGCAAAGTCGTAACTTGTTTGATTTTATCTGTGGTTCCTGTTTTTAGTTTGCAGTTTTATTGCACTCTAATTCTATTTTCTCTGTTTTCATTCTCCTGTTCCTCTCTGTCTAGTTTATAAACTCCCTTAACATTCATGATTAAAGAATTAGATTACCCTTTGTAATCCTTTATCTTTATAATCATTGTCCCATCAGTGAAATGTCAGAAAGGTTCCTGGGTATGCAAGAAGTTTGTGTGTGCCTCTCTGTGCATATATGCATTTACAGTTACCAGAGGGAGGACAAATTCTCAATATGCCCAAATTACTGAGAAGGATTTACTGCAGATATTCAGACATATAATAAACACAATGTCACCTGATCAAATAATTCTCAAATTTTAACATTAAATAACTTGTCTGAATTGGTTTGTGAGGTAGCATTCTACTCATATTTGAATAGAAAATAGTCCCACTTAACTCTTTGGAGCTGATTCTGGGTAGCTTTGCAGAAGATCTTTCCAAATGTCCTGTGTTTTGTTGGCTAATCTTTATGTAATACTTTAAAAACGTTGGTACTTTATAGTTAAATAAATAAATACAATGGCTTAACCCCCCACCCCCAAACTGTACACTTTAAACCCAAGAACACTTAAGGAAGGGGGGCAACCCAATGTTATGCAAATAGATTTTCCCTCAATTACGTCCATCATTATGTGCTCAAATTCAATTCTAGAAGCCTTAGGGACCCTCTGGAACAGATTTTGTGTTTTAGTGTGTAGGAGACTGCAGATGGGAGAGAGAATTACCCTCTTCCTTTTCCTTAAATGGAAACTGTTTGTATTAGTAGACTTGATTTCACTGAGTCATTTTCTGTGTGGAATTGGCAACTGCATCCCACTTCACATCTGGATGTGTGTGATGCATCGATGTTTCTAAAGCTAATCAGTGCCTGGAAAGCCTGTTTATACAGTCCTAAGTTCTATGGAAGGAAGACAGGAGAGAATAAATCAATCTTATATGAAGTTGCTTCATGAACAATTTACACCATCCCCATGCCAGCTGGGAAGGTCGCAAATAGCGATCACATGACCCCAGGATGCTGCAACCATTGTAAATACATGCTGGTTGCCAAGGGCCAAAAATTTGATCATGTGACTATGGGGATACCACAACAGTTGTAAGTGCAAGGACCGGTCGTAACTCACTTCTTTCAGCATGGTCGTAACTTTGAATGATCACTAATGGTCGTAAGTCAAGGTCTGCCTGTAAGACTGACCTACGAAACCATCACTAGTAGGAGGCAGTATTTTATATCAAAAAAATCCTTTCCTGTGCATCAGAAGGTCTCCTTAAACTGCATGCACACAATGCTTTATATATCATAAAATATAATTCATGTGCCTGAATTCATGAAATATTTTGATCTACTTTGAAATTTGTCATTATTTACTATTCAGCTGGATTCAGTATATCGGGTTTATTATATCCCATGGGTAGTGTTGGTATATTACATAAATCTTACTCTGACAGGAAAATCTTGGGAAGACTGTTTACTGTTTACTGTTTCATCCCCACAACATCGACCCACCCCACCCAATCATGCAGAGAGAGAATATAAGAGAATTTCATCTGGTGGGGTCCAGGAAGCGGGCCTTCTCTGCAGTAGCCCCCATCCTTTGGAACATCTTGTCCCCAGAGGTGAGGCAGGCGCCTTCACTTCTGACCTTCAGGAGGGCCCTGAAGACTTGGTTCTGCCATCTTGCGTGGGGTGGGAAGATAGGTAGCCATTCATGGGGGTCGCTCGCACCTTAGAGCACCTCCCACCAGATTAGAATTTTCCAGCCTCTTGGATTTTACATTTATTTATATTGTATTTTATATTTGTAAATTGTTTTATTTTTATAGGATTTTAATTGTTTATTATTATAGTTTTAATTTTATTGTAAACTGCCCAGACTCCCTCCTTTGGGGGAGATGGGCAGTAGCAAAATTTGAATAATAAATAAATACTATGGGTAGAAGCTGCAATGATCACAAAACTATAGTCACTCTTTCTCCTCCCTTAGTGTCATGAGTAAGGATGGCGAGCAGGGGGCTCCTTTCCAGACTGTTAAGCGCATGCGTAGCACTGAGGAATTGGTGAGCCATTCCAAGAGGCACAGATTGGGACCGCCTTAACCTGCGGGGTTTATATGGCTGGGTTTTCCCACGTTTGTTCAGTTTGTTAGGATTACTGTTATGTATTATCAATAAAACCATTAGAGACCAGTTCCCTGTCTCAGAGTGTTTCCTGGGAGTCAGGACATCAATCCTAACAAATTCCTACTCCCATCGAAAGAGGGAGGAACAAGAAATTAAGGAGAGATTTTTAGAAATGTCTGCAGAAAACCAAGAAATGCGGCTCGCCATCCAGCAATTGGCAGCAGCCCTACAACAACACCACCAACAAGTAGATCTCCAGATCAACACATTACAAGCTGCCATGCTACAGCAGTTACAACAACCAGCTCCGATTAACCCACAACCGGCACCAGCAGCAGCAGCAGCAGCAGCTCCACCAGTAATGTGGAGATCCCAGGGCAGTCTACCAGAGAAATTTGGAGGAGAAGCAGGACAGCTGAGAATCTTTCTCACACAGTGTACTATGTTCTTCGATAGCAGACCCGCAGAGTTTCCCACAGACAGAACCAGAGTCACTTTCATCCTAGGCCTGCTGAAGGGACCAGCTGCCAAATGGGCTATTCCCATGGTGGAGAACAACGACCCGATTCTCAACGACTACCAGAACTTTTTGGCAGGGTTACGAGCACACTTTGACGACCCGATCAGAGAAGCCACGGCCAGCCGGGAAATTCGGAAGCTCAAGCAAGGTAACAAGAGGGTGGGACTCTACATTGCGGATTTCAAGTTATTAGCAGGAGATCTGGACTGGAATGAGAGTGCATTAAAAGACCAATTCAAACAGGGGCTGGATGAAGAGATTAAGAATGAATTAGTACGCCAGGGAACACCAGCTACGCTAGAAGCCCTATATCAGTTATCGGTGGTCATAGATGCCAGACTAGAGGAGCTTAGGCAGATGCAACCGGGGAGAAACAGAACCCTCAGAGCGTTTTCAGGATTTCCAACTCTCCCCGTAGCAGCCGCTCACTCAACACAAGAGGAGCCAATGCAGATTGGGGCAAGCAGGAGACTGATTTCCGAAGCTGAGAGGCAGAGAAGGAGAGAGAGAGCCCTTTGTTTCTACTGCGGAGCCCAGGGGCACATGGTGAGAGCTTGCCCAGCGAGAGGCCAAGCAGCCTTAGTAAGACCCCCAGGGCAGGCAGCTGAAACAAGACCCATCCCCACCTCTGTTTCCAATCAGGGAAACTCCGTCGATCTCCTTCCACAGAGCTCAGCAGGGAGACCATCAATCAATTAAGAAGGGCTCAGTCCAAGGATTCCAGACAAGCCTTTTACTACTTACCAGTAATAATTCATGTCAACCCAGAGCACCAGGTCAAGCTAGAGGCCCTCATGGATTCTGGAGCTTCAACTAATTTTATTGATGCGCAGACTGTACAAGACTGCAACATCCCGACCAGAGAATTACCATGCCCCATAGAAGTGGAGACTATTGACGGCCAGCCCCTCAAGGCAGGGCCGATTAGAAGGCTCACAGAACCGGTGCAACTGACAACGGGAGACCACACTGAGTGGATCCAGCTTTATGTTACTGCATCGCTTAATGTGCCGGTAATCCTAGGCACACCTTGGCTGAGGATCCACAACCCCTTGCTGAACTGGACTACAGGAGCAATCTCCTTCCCAGCTGAGGAATGCCAGCACCACAAGATTCAAGCTGCCCCACGCTTTCCAGCAACCAACACAGTCACTGAAGCAGGGGGGGTCCAGTTGCCAGCCAAGTATGCGGATTTTGCAGACGTTTTCAGTGAACAGGAGGCCACAGCACTACCCCCCGATAGGGACTGTGACTGTACCATTGAGTTACTACCAGGAGCCAAAGTTCCAGCAAAGAAACAATATTCCATGTCTCCCAGGGAACTCGCCACCTTAAAGGATTACTTAGACTCCAATCTCCAAAAGGGATTTATCCGACCATCTACTTCCCCAGCGTCTGCTCCGACCTTCTTCGTACCAAAGAAGCCTGACCCGTTGGCACCTACACCCCAGGAGACACCCATGAGAGTAGTACATGATTTCAGTCCCCTCAATAAGGTAATAAAAAGAGAATCCTATCCTCTGCCATTAATCTCGGATCTGCTAGATCGCTTACAGAGGGCACGCATTTTTACCAAGTTGGATCTCAGGAGTGTGTACAATCTCATCTGGGTGAAAGAGGGCCACGAATACCTGACTGCCTTCGACACCAGGTTTGGCAAATTTGAGTACCTTGTTATGCCCTTTGGCTTGTCTAATGCAGGAGCCATATTTTCCAGATTTATGAATCACGTTTTTGCTGATTTATTAGATAAGTATCTGGTCGTTTATCTAGATGACATATTAATTTTCTCTGAGGATGCCACAACTCACGTAACCCATGTACGTAATGTTTTGCAAAGACTGAGAGAGAACAGGTTGTTCGCCAAGCTAGAGAAGTGTGCCTTTGATTTAACTGAAGTACATTTCCTGGGCTATATAGTATCAACAGAAGGCATATCCATGGATCCTGCTAAGGTCCAGGCAATTCTCTCTTGGCCACCTCCCCGAAATGTTAAAGAGGTACAAAGGTGGTTAGGATTCTGTAATTTTTATCACCGTTTTATAAAAAATTACAGTGACCGTACTAGACCCCTCACACAGCTTTTGAAGAAAGGCTCAAAATTCATCTGGGGGGAGAGACAGCAAGCAGCCTTCCAGGAATTTAAGCAGCCCTTTGCATCCCAGCTGCTCTTAAGGCACCCTGATCCCACAAAGCAATTCATAATGTATTCAGATGCTTCAGATATTGCCATTGGGGCAGTGTTATTGCAGTATACAAACAAGGCCGAGAATACATTGCTGCCTTGTGCCTTTTTTTCACGCCTGCTCTTACCAGCAGAGAGAAACTATGATGTTTTCAACAAGGAGTTGCTGGCAATTAAAGCAGCATTCCAAGAGTGGAGGCACTGGCTCGAAGGGGCGACCTTTCCTGTGAAAGTTTGTACTGATCACAAAAATTTACAGCTTCTACAAAACACCAGATCCCTCACCCCACGCCAAATCAGATGGAGCCAGTTTTTCTCCCGTTTCAATTTTGTCATTTCTTATGTGCCCGGGTCGCAAAACTGCTTGGCAGACGCCCTGTCTCGATCCTTTCAGGCAAGCCCCACCGCTCACCAGGAGGTACAGGCTACTATATTACAACCTCACAACTTTGATCAGTCTATGAGGGGGAGCCAGACAGAGATTTTAGCAGCAGGCAGACAAGCAGAGGACCTATTTACAAGAGCCAGAGCTCAGCAGCAACAGGACCCATACGCCAGGGCCCGGATGGATGACCTCCAGAGGGCCCCGCAAGACAATGCCTCACCATTCAATGTGGAGGCAGGAATACTCTGGCATAGTGGGCGGTTGTATATTCCCCCTTCATTAAGGGAAGAAGTACTGAGACTTTGCCATGACCACCAAACGGCCAGCCATGGAGGCGTTTTCAAGACTCTCCATAGAGCTCTGAGAGACTACTGGTGGCCCAAGATGGTTGCAGACATAAAGGGTTATGTTGCCTCTTGTCACACTTGCAGACGAGCCAAACCTCTCCCAGGGAGGCCCACAGGCCTTTTGCAACCCCTACCCACCCCCAGTCAGCCTTGGGATACTGTCTCCATGGATTTCATCACTGATTTACCACCTGTCCAAGGGCTGACTTCCATACTGGTGGTAGTGGACCTTTTCACAAAGATGGCACATTTTATTCCTTGCAAGGGCCTCCCGTCTGCACCAGCCACAGCACAGTTGTTTATGGACCATGTCTTCAGGTATAGAGGCATGGTTAATCATGTGGTGAGCGACCGAGGCCCACAGTTCTCTTCCAGGTTCTGGAGGGCCCTTTTCCAGTCATTAGGGGTCCAGATCCACCTGTCATCAGCGCATCATCCTGCCAGTAATGGGCAAGCAGAGAAAATTAACCAATGGTTACAGCAGTATCTCAGGTGTTACACCACTTATCGGCAAGACAATTGGCCAGCCCTGCTACCCATGGCAGAATTTACTTGAAACAACTCTGTATAGTCATCTACCCAGATGTCTCCGTTCCAAGCACTCTACGGGGTTAACCCTCAGGTGTTGCCCACCTCCTCCCAGCAGTGAACTGTCCCAGCCGCGGCTGATTTCCTTAAAGAGCAACAAGCCACACAGGAGTTGTTAAAGGAGCAGCTGAACAGGGCAAAGAGTGTTTACAAGAGAGCTGCAGATGCTCACAGACAGGAAGGGCCAGCGATTGCAGTAGGAGACAAGGTGTGGCTCTCTACCAAATTTTTGAAATCTACCAGACCATCCAAGAAATTGGACTCTTAAGTTTGTGGGGCCTTTCACTGTAGTACAGCAGATAAATCCAGTGGCTTATCATTTACAGCTGCCAGCATCCATGAAAGTCCATCCAGTCTTTCACAGATCATTGCTAGCCAAGGACCCTCCCCCAAGTGCCTTACGATCGCAAATGCCCCCCCCCTCCAGTAATTGTGCAGGGGGAGGAAGAATACGAGGTTGAGGACATTCTGGACTCTAGGAGGAGGGGAAGGGGCATCCAATATTTCATACACTGGAAAGGGTACCCTGAGGAAGAGCGCATGTGGGAGAATGCCAGGGATGTACATGCTCCAGCACTGGTTCATCGATTCCATCAGCTTTTCCCTCACAAACCCAAGCCTCGCATTTTCCCCGAGATTCCTCTTTCGGCTGAGGAGGCCGAAGAAGCCCAAGCTGAGGAGTTTGTGAGTGTGTACCTCCCCCCCCGCCTGAAGCCTTGACTCCAGTTACAGAGGAGGTGGGGGAACCACAGCCCTCCACCTCGGGCTTACAGTTCCCAGGGGGGAGGGGGGCTGACTTTTCTAACTCTTTAGATGTTTTCCAGCAGCAGCCACCTGGCCCAGAGGCGTTATCTGACTTGGAGAGCAGTACTGTGTCGTCCTTGGAGGAGTTTTCCTTTGAAGACTTTCCATCGTTGCCCAGTTCCCATGGGACCTTAGAAGCAGATGGCGAATCTTATCAAGACTCTGGAGGGGAGGGAGCTGAAATGGAATGTGAATCTGGAGGGGAGGGTGATGTCATGAGTAAGGATGGTGAGCAGGGGGCTCCTTTCCAGACTGTTAAGCGCATGCGTAGCACTGAGAAATTGGTGAGCCATTCCAAGAGGCACAGATTGGGACCGCCTTAACCTGCGGGGTTTATATGGCTGGGTTTTCCCACGTTTGTTCAGTTTGTTAGGATTACTGTTATGTATTATCAATAAAACATTAGAGACCAGTTCCCTGTCTGAGAGTGTTTCCTGGGAGTCAGGACACTCAGTAATGTCTTTTTTGGGAAAATGGTCTCTCTGATTCTCCAGAATCACAAAGGAATATTTAGGAGAATTCACATGTAGGCTTAGTTCACTCTGGAGGAGCTCTAATTCTCAATTTTTCTAGATCCAGGATTCAGAATGTACAGTCTAATGTTGTCTTATGCTTGCCAGTTGTTAGCAATTGACTAGCTTCTTTTGGCATAAAGTGCCCTGCTTGAAAAAAGCAGGGAAATTGTCAACAAAGATAATAAACAAGTTCTTCATCATGCCGTGCAATACCCAAAGTGATTCACTGTACCAAAATCAGATTTTAATATGAGACCTCTCTGTTGCACATATATTTATGGTAATTATTTTTCATTATTGCTATTTCTTTCTTGCCAAGATCAGCAAAACAACCAATCTGGAAAACCGATGAGTGTAGCAGACAGAGGAGGAAATTGTTTCTTTAAAAGTAGACAAACATTATTTTATTTGATTTTAATTTTTAATTATGTATTTATTTAAGCTTTAGCCTCCCTTTCTACCAAAATGAATGAGTAGCAGTCACTGATGTGAATTATAGGATGAATTATACAATAGCCCTATCTTCCTGGTAAACCCCTTCATTATATCTATAACATTACCCATTCCTGTTGATGAAACCATGTAAAGAGACAAATAACTATATTTAAGCTGTATTTTCCAGTGTGGGTTACTCCAGAAGTTTTGGACTATTGCTTCTCTGTACAGTGATACTAATTAGGGAATAAGGGGAATAGCAGTTTCCAAACATCTGGATATATGATGGATGATCTCTGGCGGGAGTGGGATGGGGCTACTGTATCCATCCTTGCTCTTCTTGACCTCTCAGTGACTTTCAATACCATTGACCATGGTATCCTTTTGGGGCAGCTCAGAGAGTTGGGGGTGGGCAGCATAGTTTTGTGCTAGTTCACCTCCTTCGTCCAGGGCCGGTCCCAATCAGTGGTGATAGGGAGCGAGAGATCTGACCCTCGGCCCCTCCTTTGTGGGGTGCCACAGGGTTCGGTTCTCTCTCTGCTCCTTTTCAACATCTACGTGAAACCGCTGGGTGAGATCATCTGTCACCACAGGATGAGGTATCATCAGTATGCTGTTGATACTCAATTATACATCTCTGTCCTGGGTGTGGTAAGTGATGCTGTGACTGCCCTCTCTCGGTGCCGGGGGGCTGTGGGGGTCTGGATGGGGAACAACAGGCTTCAGCTGAACCCTGGTAAGACAGAGTGGCTGTGGGTCAATGGCTCGTCTGTATCTGGGAAACTGTCATCTTTAGTTCTGGATGGGGTTGCAATGCCCCAACAGACCCAGTGTGTAACTTGGGGGTCCTTCTGGACTTAAGACTCCTGCTTCGTGTTGTGTGCCAATTACGCTCCTTCCTGGATCAGGAAGCCCTCCAAACAGTCACTCATGTAAAAATTTGAGAAATAAATACAAATAAATAAATAAAATATCCAGATTTGGGAAAGGCTGTTTCAAAGCTATTTCTGCACCTCAAATTTTAAACCAAAATCGGTGCTCCATTTGTATAGACAGCCAATTATTCTTTCTGTGGTAAATGTAATGACAGTAGGCTAAAATATTATTGCCAGATTTATATGTTCTCTGTAGATATGCTTATTTTTGGAGATTCTGGCAAAGAGAAATATGAAGAGACTGTATGTGGGGAAACATTGCCGTATATATTAGGGCTGTGAAATGCCTCATATTCAGTTTGGAAGAGAGCCTGGATCTCTCTATGCAGTGACAGAGTTTCATGTAGCTTTTCACTTACCACAGTGATGAGATATGCAGAGGTTTCCAAGGATATTTCAAATATTTATACAGTCCAATTTGTCATTCATCTTGACAATTCTACTTTATTTATCTAGGGAATCATCTACTCAGAATGTGATTTTGTATTACTGCCATTAATTTCACTAGAGGTTGTACAGAATTTCCTAGTGCTACAGGCACATTTGTGAATATTTTGAAGCAAAGCAGACATTTCTGAGCTCGATCATTTGGCTAGAGAATATGTCACAATGCACTAATTTAGCCCTACTGCATATTAAAAGCAATTGTGTGAAGAGCAATAACAGTAAGAGAGAACTGTGTAGGGTACCTGTAAGTCTAAATATCAAGTTGGCTGGAAGATTGGTTATTGGGAAAAATGGTACATACGATTATAATCACAATCCAAATTGGGCTTCCAGCTGATTTTTTTATTTTAAATTTATCAATTGTGGATCTCCTTATAACTAATTTTCCCCCAAGTACATGAGATTCAACATAAAATTAATTAAATACTTAACTACATCGCTGAAGTTGTTGGGTAAAGATTTTCCCCTCATGGTGCTGCATAGAGCGGTGTGGTATTAGCAACAGATCTTATAACAACATGTTTCACCTAAGGATGCAACCATTTTAATGGCTGACACTGGCTGAGCTTAGTGTCAACCTTCACTCAGAAATCTCTGCATCCAGCAAATGGAACACTGGAATTAACTGCATGATCAGTGTTATAAACAATTATATGTGTCATACAGTAATAGACATTGAATCATAACATTTTTAATTGGTTACAGTCTGATAGTTAATCACCTGTATCTACCGGATATTGCATTGTGGTATTTTAGATATTATTCTGAACATCTTCTTCAGTATTCTATAGAAGATAAACTTAATTATTTTTTGTTTGTGTGTTTCTTTATAAAATGTGCCTGGTTCAAATCATACTCCAAAATAAAATTTTACATGGTATTTTAACATATATGAGATCAAGTTTTAACATACCTATTAAGGGAGGTTAGGATAAATGGACAGGCATGGTAAAGACTAGGGATTATTATTGATTACATCGATCAGTCATCATTTCAGATAATTTCAAATTTAAGGTATGAATACAGAACTTGGTGAAGATTGGAATCATTTTCAGGGATGGGAAAAGCTCTTGAGCAAATCATCATAATAATATGTGTACATGATATGTTTCTGAATTACAGGTCCCGAAACTACAGTTAATTTAATGGAGACTTGGTAACTGAAGTTGTAATACATCCATAATCATTGAAGTTGAGCTAATTCAAGTCCAATTTATCAAGAAAAGCAATTAAGTAGGACAAATCCACAAATGGCCTCCAGCTGTTAAGGCCCGGCTGCATACATCATCCAGATAAGCTGGTGGAAGAAATTAAAGAACTTCAGAAGCCAAGGAACCAAACCCAATACTAGCCAAGAGAGTGGAGGCTGTACTGTCGCTGCTCCTGAAATAGAGGATTTGTAGCTGAAAGTGGAGTCAAGCTCCCTTTGTCCTTGGGAATGCTGTAGGCAGCATGTAGAGAACCAGAAGTCTGCAAGGCAAAGAAATGGCTATTTGCAAGTAAAGGTACTGAATTTACACCAAGGCTCCCTCTGGATCAGAACCCATTTGTTACATAGAGTGGCTAAGTTCTTACTGGTGCTATCTCCATCAGAAGGAAAATCCAGGTTTGCCCTGATGCTGTTGATGCCTTGTTACCATCCTTGGTTATTACCTAGTTTCATCTTTTATAAATAGGAGGCTTCGCAATATCTGACTCCAGTAAATCAGGTCTGTACAGTTTCAAGTATGCCTGGCTGGGGAATGAAGGAACACTGGATATAGAAACAACTTCTGTGACAGCCCTAAACTTGTTTCCTTGTACCTGCCTTTCATTGCATTGTAAAGCAGTTGGACCCAACCTAACATCATCTACCATCTTGCTCCTTGAGCCTGACCATCTTGCTTGAACTGCACACTGATTCTTGGCTTGACTCAGTACTTTGCAATTGCCTGGCCCTCAGCAATGAAGATGGAAGGCTGGAATGAGATTTATGTCTTGACAAGCAATTACATCAGTAAGTGTCTGTGATTTATGAACAGCCTATGTACATTCAACTGAAGCTGAGTTACAGTAGACTGTAAAAGAAGAGACAATAGTCAGAAAGGTCCAAGTGTACCAGTTTCTTACTCTTGGCAAAGGCAGGGACTGGGCAATAGAACAAAGGTGAGCTGCATTGGATATGCTGAGACTTGCAGGCTACTCATGTGACACAGTTGCAAGCAACTTGGTAGTTGAGGGTAGTTGAGAAATTGTTTTAGAGGGATTTTATTGGGATTTTATTATATATTTATTGTTTTATATTGTAAACCGCCCAGAGTCCCTCTGGTCGGAGGAGATGGGCGGTGACAAATTTGACAAATGAACAAACAAATAAATTTGTCAATAGGAGAGCCTCCAGTATAGTAGGTCTGTGGGTCCTGTGTTGCCTCTGGATTAACTATATCTCGGACATGGACTTTAAGAAGTCATCTTTTTTTAGGACTCTAGGACAGGACTTGGGCAGTTATATCACTATCAACTGCTATATTCTCTGCAGCACTATTTGAACTAGCTCTCTCCTCCAAGGGATGCTGTGAATCTTCAGACTCCTCCTCTTCCTCCAGACAAGGAGTCCTCTGGGGAGAGACCCAGCAGAATAGAATAGAGCTGCCAAGAAAAAAGTAAGGTTAAAAAGTTAAATAATTAAAAATTTTAAGGGGCCTTGGAGATATACGTTGTAAAGCCCCTCACTGCAAGATCTGTAATGGAAAATTGCAAGATCTGCAATGCATTTCTGACAGATTTTTGTTTAAATACCTCCAAAAATAAATTGGAGGTATTTTCATAATTTTCCAGTCTCCTAGAAGTTTTTCCTACTGCTTTTCTAAAATCTGCTTCCTTGCTATTTTTGCCTGGTGGTTTTATTGCTGCCTTCTGCAGCAACAGAAAATATGCCTGTTCCATCTTATGCATAGCAGACTTTCATATATCTGAACATCATTGCATCGTCTTCGCCCCTCCAAGCTGTATGTAAAACTTGCTTTTTAAATTATTTCTTATATGTCTCATCACCAGGCCCCACACTATTCCAAATGCTCTCTTTTCAAAGTTCCCAAACTAGAAGACTATTTTTAAATAAAAGGATAGAAGGGAGCAGTGTCCATTAAACAGCAATGAAACAATTACAGATTGTATTATAGCTATGACTGGACTTCCGTAAGGCTTTTCCATCCCAAAATGAAGGGAAAATCAAAACAATCCAATGAGGACAGTATGTTTTATGGCATAGAAAATTCATTAAGTGGTAGAAAAATACAAGGGTGGAGAAATGGAAACCCTCCACCTTGCAATATGTGTTGCAATGCTGTCTTTGTGCTTAATAAAGGTTAACTATATGTATAATAAAAACAGATTCTAATAATATGTAATTCACTACAAACATTGCAGCCAATATCTTCTTTTCATGCTTCAAAATCCTGTGTGTTTGTATAGCATAGAATTTGCTTTTTAATGCTGGTTAAATGCTTTTCAAGGATGTAGATAACTGCAACTTCAAAGTTTTTTGTTTCGCAACAGTATATAGTAGCTGTGATGCAGTATATTATTACAGTTCCTCAATTATGAGCAACAGTTTATTATGATTAATTAAAGGAATACATTTTGGTGTCCTTGTGTTAGCAGCACTCAGTGATAGTTGTCAAAACAATAATCTGAAATCTTTGAACTCAACTTTAGGCAATGAACTATTGTCTGCTTGACAGGGTTTCCCCCCATCCTTTATGTGGATAACCACTGTCTACAAAGTTAAGGCAATGGGATCATGGTTCAGCTGTAAATATTCTGTGTAATCAGTAACTTTGCCTATTGGGTATAGATGGAGTAATAGCTCTAAACCTCATTCCTTCAGTTTCTCTCTAAAGGTTTTTATCCTGGAAATGAGCCACTTTCAAATAACAAATTGTTCTGTCTATGCTCAGGTTCACTGTAACATCATAGAGTAAGGCCGAACAACATTATGTGGCTTTAACAGCACATGGCAAAGGTTTTATCTTTTATACCATGTGTTCAAAGCATTTGGCCTTGTTTTTCCTGCTACAGTTCCTGCATAGATAGAACTTAAAACTCTCTTCTACTGGGGTTTAACCCACCTATGAAATTGGATTGAGGATTTGCAAAAGCAAGTAATTATTCCCACAAAGTATGATTAATGTAATGGAAAAATGAAATTCATTGCTGTAATGTAGGAGTAGGGAAGCTGCACCCCTAGGGCAACATGCAACTTTCATGGCATGCATTCATGCATTCCTCAGCCAAATTTAAAAAATTATCTGCAGGAGATCAGTTCCTTGCTCTGGAGAATAATATCTATCCTCGTCCAACTGCTTGCTGCTTGGGAAACAGAAAACAGCATGTAAAAAATAAAATATTGAAAATGAGATAGGGGAAGGGGTCAAAAAAGAAAGGACAAGTTAAAAAAGTATGTATCCTCACACACATTCAACTCGCTTCTTATTCACCAGTCTATTACAAATTATTTCTGAGCAATTCCTACCCTTGATGGAAAAGAAATTGCATACCTTTGCTATAAGGTAAAAAGGGATAAGGAACATGTGGGCTTCTGACACTGGTGACTACAACTTTCAGCAAACCGATTTGGCACTGCCAACTATGACAGATTCTAGAACTGACTTAGAAGGATAGGCACCAGTTTTCTAGGATTCATGGCTATGTATCTGATTGAGTTTTACAGCTATCTGTTTCATTACAGTACTAGCAAACCTGGAAGATGAAAGTTATAAAGACTGCTGCTGTTGTTGCTTAAGATGCTCAGATCATATTAATTTTAGAAATTATTGATAGGGAGAACATTTAGATAAGTAATATTTTAGCAGATATTTGGAATATGTTCCTACTTTATTGGGTTGTAGGTTTTAATATTTAATGTATAGTTGCTTAATCTTAGTGCATATGAAGATTTGAATGTTTATTTACATTTTGCTTAGTAATGATCATTTACATTTTATTTTGCAATTAATTCAATTTGTTTTGTAATATGCTATCATAAAATTTTCTGTTGCTGCCTTAGCTGAACATAGTTACGGCAGGAAAAGAGCATATAAAAATATGCTGATGTTACAATTCAGTAACAATATGGCACTGAATAGAGTAACTGCAGGTAGACAGCATTATAAAATGATGATTGCTTTTGTATTCAATTGTGGGAAGCAGGATATTTGAGTAGAAAAAGCTTTGATCCAGCAAAACTTTTCATTCATTCCTCCTTCTACCCTCTCTTTCTTAGATAAAGTTATTTCTGAGGAACCAATGTATAGCAGTTAATTGCATGTTATTATACCTTTCCTAGACTAACCAAGATGGCATTACAGGTAGTCCTCAACTTAAAACCATTTGCTTAATGTCTGTTCAAAGTAATGACGGTGTTTCAAAAATAGACTTGCGACTGGTCCCCGAAATTATGACCCCTATGAGGCCTCTGCCATCACATGACCAACACTTGGCCACTTTGGAAGTGGTGGCCATTTTAGGCCATCACAAGGCCTCTGCATTCACGACTGACATTTGGGACCCCAGAAGCAACACACACGACCTTTACTTTCACCTGGTCATGTGAGCGAGCAACATCCAGGGACTGCACGGTTGGCGTGTGTTTTCATCGTGCAGTCATGTGAGTGAGTGACATCCAGGAACTTTGCAGCCAGCGCACATTTTCTTCCTGCATTTTTGCTTGTGTGCAGGACCAGTTGAGCAAAGTACCTGTGTGTGCATACTGCTGTTAGGTAAGCTGTAAAGTCGTAGTGGCTATTGTTGGTCTAGGAGGTTTATTTTGTTTTATTTTTATTTTATTTTATTTTGTTTTTTTTGTTTTTTTTCTGATACTGTATGGAAGTATTTTAACTTCTCTTTAAAATAAAACAGGAAGCGCGATAGTAATGTGAAAAATAATATTGGGAGTTTTCAACACATTCCCATCTGCTCTTTTTGTGTTTTCCAACAGCAACAGAGAACCAAATACGCAGCTATTTTTTTGAAAAATAAATGCAATACATACAGTAGTATTATGACATACTGTATACTGTAGCTTACTAAATCCTGTCCTGGCTGATACTATTTAGACAGTGTGGAAATTTTGGCTTGCTATACAGTCTTAGTGGCTGTTATTGATCTAGGAGGTTTATTTTATTTTTATTCTTTTTTTTTATTTTAACTTTTTGAGACTTTTGAGTGTGATCTAGATTACTGTACAGTATCTAAAACAAACATGCATTTAGCTGAATGCCCTTATGTGCAGTAATAGTGTATTCAGTGATATCTGCCTTCAGTATGAGTTTGCACATGTTCAGGAAGTTTCTACATTTAAGTTAAGTTGCAGGTGAGATATCCAACTTTATCTCTACAGTACGGTAATAAAGTTTTTCAAGTTTGATTACTGTAATACTGTACTGTACTGTAAAAAATCCTGTTTTCCTCAAACAGCTGAATCCAGAAAAAATTAATCTGCTTCCTAATGCTTGAGCATGGCTCCCTCCCTCCCTTTCTTCCTTATCTCAATGTGTCTGCATGTGTGGCAATGATTTCTGTGTGTGAGAGAAAATGACTAAGTCATGCAGATGGCAGAGACCCAACCTGAGGATAAAATGCTGGTGAAGCAATATTAATTAATTTATTTTGTTCCTATAGCTGCCCATCTCAACACCGCCACTGACTCTGGGTGGTGTACAATCATAAAAAACGTACAACAATTTAAACAATACAAAATAAATATATTGGTTGCCAAGTAAACAATTGCCATAGATGTTAATATAGCCATATTATATATATATCTCACCCAGCAAGTTCATGTATATGTTAAACAGGATAGGAGAGAATGAGCCCTGGGGCACCCCACAAACTAGGAGGCATGGGCTGGATCTCTCCCCCACCCCCCAGTGAATTTAGAGAAGTTTAGAGTATGTATTGTCTACAATATCTATTCTCTAAACTCCTGATTTCAGCTTTGCAAACTATTTTTATGAGTATTTATCCCTTCCTATGAACCCTGGCTTTTCCTCACAAATGGACTGCATGTAGAGTCTGGCCTTCACAGTTCACTCTCTCCAATTGTCAAGAATCAGATTTAGTCTTGTGAGTTGGGACTTCTGGTGGGGACATGGCAGATTGAACAGCTGTGCTTGCAGGCTCCGCGGGCAGAACTGACAATGCAGCAGTCTTTTTGGGCTCAGGCAGGCTTTTCCTGAAGCCCAGGAGTTTTACTGGGAAAGGAAAACACTCAGAATTACCCCATTTGTCCTCCAGGATGGTGGCTTGCAGCCAGGAGATCATAAACAGCATTCACACTCGACTGGTAAGAGCTGCCGGGATGTTGGGACATCACCATTTTCCAAGCCGCACTGTAGCCTTAAAGGGACGTTAAGACTGGCCACCCCATTTCTAAATCACCCAATCTATATATTTTTAAAGCATATATACCCTAAGAGAGGCTTTCTACAGCAAGGAGAAGTGGGCTCTCTTGGTGCTTATTGTTATTTTGGGGATTAATTTTTTTTAAAAATGTTTTAAGTTTTGGTTTGTTTTCCATCCAAATATTAAGGAATATTGAGAGTTAATAATTGTATCTCTGTTATTATCTTTGTACTAAATTTGAAGGAATTAGCATTTTAAGGTATAAAAAATAATGTCTGGTTTTTGGTCTGACATGATTAAGATTATTAAAATTGCTGTACTATCAAGTATAATGGTAGACAATATGTATGTTTTTTAGTTTGATCTTTATTATAGCAGACAGGAATGCATAGAATACTAGTAGGAAGGAAATAAATAAATAAATATCTTTGGGTGGGGAGTTGATGAGGAGCTTTATATATACAGTATATATATTCTTTTTTCTTTTAATATAAGGGGAGGGAGCAGCTAAGTGATTTTTATAATGTACCAATGGTATGATTTGTAGAAATAATGTGATCTTGGTCTAATATTGAATAAGGGATTGATTATGGATTTGTTGTATATCCTTGCTGTTAAAAGTCAGAAGTCACTTCTTTTTGTAACTTTAGAAAAAATAAATTTCTCTTGTGTTTCCACACTTTTTTTTAGTTTTCTTTTTTTCTTTGTAGTTTTTTGTTTTTCTGTAGCTTTTATCTCTGTTTGAAACTTAATAAAATTCTTATTTTAAAAAATCAGATATATTCTTGCACATGCTGCACATTAAAGGAAAAAAATGACCAAAAGGAGTGGGGTGGGGAGCCAATTAAGAACAAAGATGGAATGTATAAACAAATATTTAATATAGTAAATAAATGCATTTAAAATATGTTGCTGCTAGCAGTAACCGTTCATGTGCTTTTGTCCAGGGAAGGAAATTTTTAGCAGACAAGAAAAACACATTCTTGCACTACAGTACTGCCTCCCCCCACCCTAACACTGAAGATAAATAATTCTGAACCACCCTCTATCTGTCTACAGTACTTTGCAACTGGCTCTTATTTTGGCCGGCAATGTCTTCAAAGGGAAGGAGAAAGAGCTTCACTTTAGCTAAGGAAGGAAGCAAGAAGCAAAGGAAAACTATCAATCTTGATTTGAAGATGAAGATCATCAAAGTGCATGATGAGGGGAAGAAGGTGAACATCTTAGCGCAAGAAGAACGGCTCGCCACCATCTCCACTATTCTGATCGATAAGGAAAGGATCAGAGAGGCAATTAAAGGAGCATCAAGAACAGACGCCATTGTAACAAGACACTGAACAGGGCTCATCCACAAAACAGAAAAACTGCTTGTACTTTGGATTGAAGATCAAATACAAAAGAGGATTCCAATTAGCCTTCTTCTCATTCAGGCTAAGGCACACAGCATTTTCACAATACTGAAGGAAAGAGCAGTTGAGTGTACTGAAATATTCACTGCCAGCTGTGGCTGGTTTATGGGGTTTCAGCACAGATTTCATTACCAGAACATACACACATCAAATGAAGCCGCAAGCACTGACCAAGAAGCTGCCCAATGTTTTCCGGATGAACTTGATGAAATCATAACAGAAGACAACTATTTGCCTGAACAGATATTCAATGTGGATGAAACTGGGTTATTCTGGAAGAAAATGCCAGAGCAGACCTACATACACAAAGAGGCCAAAGTAATACCTGGATATAAACCATTCAAGGACCTTGTTGGGTGGAAATGTCTCTGGATTCAAGCTAAGTTATTTTTGATCCACGACAGAGAGAATCCCTGTGCGTTCAAAAACATAAGCAAGCATACTCTGCCTGTTTATTACCAATCTAGTCGAAAGGCTTGGATGATACAAGTCCTCTTCGTGGATTGGTTTATCAGTTGTTTCATATCTCAAGTAAAGACATATTGCTTGGAAAACAGAATTCCTTTTAAAATTCTCCTGCTCCTTGACAGTGCACCTGGACATGCCCTGTATCACGGCAATCTCCACCCAGATGTAAAAGTAATTTATCTACCCCAAAACACCATCCCTCTCCTTCAGCCTATGGACCAGGGAGCTATTGCAACATTCAAGGCCTGCTATTTATGTGCAACGTTTGCAAAACCATAGCTACAAGGGAGAATGAGACAGTAACATTGTGTGACTTTTGGAAGGGCTACAATATCCTCCATTACAGCACAAATGTTGCAGTAGCATGTCAGGATGTCACAGCAAAATGCATGCAAAGGATTTGGAAAAGCTGTCTAAAATGTTTTGCTGCTCTTGTAAATAAATTTGAAGGATTTGTCCATGATGAAGATTTGCGTGAAATAAATCAGGACATTTTGACACTCATGAAATCCCTTGATTTAGAGGTTGATGCTGAGGATGTGAAACATTTGATAGCCCACACTAAGGGAGAGCTTTCAAACAAAGATTTAATAGAACTGCAAGAATTGGAAGGATGAGGGGTTGTGGGGGAAGAAGAAGAGGAAGATATTTTGAAGGAGGAGGAGAAAATGTAGAAGTTCAGCCCAAAAAGTTCACTGTGAAAGAATTGGCTGTTTTTTTCTCGGGCAAGCATGGATTGAAATGTGCAGTGTTTTGGAAAAGTACATTGAGAAATTGATGACATCTTAAAAGTGTTATCATGAAATATATGAAGCAAAAATGAAAAAGAAAGTTACTCCTTCCTCAACTCTACTTTCTTCCCTATCCACAGGAACAGAAGACCCAGATGATCCTCAGCTATCAACTAGCTATGCCAGTCTTACTCAAGACACAGAAAAATCTTACGCTGTATTGATGTTTATAAGTACTTGTAAGATCTGATTTTGCAGTCTTTTAAAAATTTTTGTACTGTAATGCAATATTATGCCTATAATAATACTTATGTAAGTATTGTTATGTTATTAAATTATGTATTATGTTATTAAATTATTAAGTTATTAAACATGTTTTATAATGTTAAAAATGTTCAGTTCATTGCAGGATAACAACAAATTGATTACTGAATTAAAGATGGTTTAAGGGGGAAAAGTGTTCTCAACTGTTCAGATCAGCCTTCTCCATCCTGGTGCCCCCCAGAGAAGTCTTCATATCCTAGAATTTCCAGCCATTATGGATCTTACTACTTGTCATGGCCCAGGACTGCAACCATGTTGTCTGGATTGCAGCCACATAGTTTCTTAATATAATTGTGCTGTTTAACTTTGGAGGCCAGCCATCTTCTTTAGGGAACTGTTCATTTTTCTGTTGTGCATTACAGTACAGTATGTGGAAATCATAAAGCTGTTCACTTGCAGTTCCAGACATATCAATTGTCATGCATGTCTGACTCAGCTCAGTGGATAATATTCCCTAATACTGTATTGTATGTCACAACAGTCTTGCTGTAGTTATTTAAGCACTGTCCTCACTGTACTGTATGAATGACGCAGAAGTCCTGTTCAATTCAAGAGTGGGCTAAGTCCATGTAAACACTGTTTGCAATCCTGTTGGGGCATCACATTGACTCCAACAAAAACATTTTTCTCATACCAAAGTGAGGGGAAAAAGTTCCTTAGAAGGATTCTGGATGTGAGAGAGTGTTTTATTAATCTCTTGTAAAAACATAGCAGTCTAGGAAAAAATGCAACTATTATATACACTGTTTTAAAAAAAGCACAGTATAAAACTATAGTCCATTTTATATATACATAATGTCAACAATTAGAATAGTTTCATTAACATGCACTCATATCACTTTTACACAGTTCATGGAAATACAGTGCCATGAACCAAGAAAATTTGGGAACCTTTGCATTAGAGTACAGTAATATAAATTGGACAGTAACAGATCATGGATCCAGCTGATTTAATGTTTGACATACCAGCCAAACCTGGTAAAGAAGACTCTGTGCAACAGAAGGCACCACATAACAAATACTGCTTATTGTCAAAATAAAACTATACACTCAGTAATCAGAACTACCAATAAAAAGCAATAGCTGGCAAGCTTGTATTGTTAGGGCCATTTCTTGGGTTTGGGAGATCTAAGAAAAATGCCCTGTGATAGCCTTTTCCAGGTAGCCTGACAGTAGCAACTATAATCTAAAGGTGGCTTACAGCTGCTATTCCTAACCTTACATGGTACCATATTTAATCTTAGATACAGTTCTTAAGACAATCTTTTGCTGATGAAATATACTTTCCCTCCTCCCACTGAAGAATGGTACCTCTGTGCCACCAAGAGAAAAATTTCTTCTGTTAACTTGTATACAAGACATCCTGATTTTAAGATGGCCTATCCTTTGTCAGTCTTCATATCTCTCCTAGCTGTGGCTATTAAGTTTTTCTTCCTGCTGTAGTAAACTCTGCATCTTTTGTTATATAAATCTGATTTTTATTAAGCTATTAATTCAAATTGTTTTGAGGAAAACATATCACTTCAGTATTACACTGCCCACCCCCCACCCCCCAGTACTGTACAGTACCTCTTGTTTTACTTAATGATGGAAGGAAAATTGCAAGCCCCAGTCACAACTCACTTAATGACATCAGTGATTTGCTTAACGACCATGGCAAAAAGTTTAAAATCACGTGATGCTCCACTTAATACCCCCACCGCTTAAGAACAAATTTTCTGGTCCCAATTGTGGTCATAAGTCAAGGACTACCTGTACTATATTTTTGTGCCAATCTAGTTGATTCTAATGAAGATTACAGAGTGAGTTTATTGATGTTCTTGTTTTTTATGATTGTTTTTTATGATTATAGTTGTGATTTCATGGATCAGTTGTTATCTTGCTGTAATGATTGCTATTACTTAAACAGAATTTTCCTTAACTATAGACCCATAGATTCACTGAAATCAGTAGGACAAGTTAGAAATGACTTCAGAGAGTCTAGTCTAAATATGTCTGAATCTAAAGTCACAGATATTGTAAAGGTGATTAGATTGCCATAAGGAGCTGTTAGAGTGAAAGTAGTTCATTGAAATTAGTATTGTCAGTACTTGAAGCATTTAATTGGTATTGCCTATGTTTCCTGCAGTTGCTACTTTCCATTTAATTTTCCTCTGGGCCTAATTGGCACCACCTCAAAGAGAGAGGAAGAAGATAAGAAATGGTCTTTATCCTTGCTTTTCATGCTACTTAATTTCTTAGGGTAGATTAAGAGGAACAAAACTATGAGAAGGAACAGCAAGACCTAGAAGCACTAGAGATCAGTAATGGTCTCTCTACTGAAGGTGGCAAGGGCCCAAGACAAACTCTAAGCACTACAGTTGGTGCTTTTTTATTTATTGACATATGTGATGTGACTAGGGAGTTTTACACCATGAAATTCTAGGAGAAAAAATGCTATATAAACTCAGGGAATATGATCTAAAATAATAATGAGCCAATCTAACCATGGCACAAGTTTCACACTCAAGCAGGTGGGGGAATCCCTCATAATGGAAAGGATTTCTTAGGATCATGGGATGGGTAAGGGTACTGAAACTACAATGTTTTGCCTGCTACTTTCCCTAACTTCAGCTAGAAATCTCTGCCCCCCTTTTTATATTCTTTTATTGTATTATTGTAAAATGCAAGTAGTATATTATTTGGGTGCAGTGGTATATATACAGGGTTGACTGGAGATTATGAATACTGATGTTTAAATAACTTAAACCTTTAAAGATAAAGAAAAAAGTTATATCAATATTAACTATGATTTCTAAAATGTTAATGTTGATTAGCATAAGGTTGCTTAAATTTTACATCCAAAGGGGAATGTGGCATTAATAAACACCAGCAAAATACATTAAATTATTTGTCATATAATAAAAGTTTCTGTCTTAACCTTAATACTAAGATCTCCACTGTATTGTTACTTATTATTGTTTATACATATTAAAAAGAAAAAAGAAAAGAAAAGGTAAAATAAGTTTAAAAAGCTATTTGGTTTCTAACTTCCCCCTTCTTGTGCCTCTACACATTTTCAGTGTTTATAAGCATGGAGGCCCCTTTACAAACCATACACTAAGTGTTTATATTTGCCATGCTGTGTAATATATATATGGGAACCATTCTTGCTTGAATTTGGTCAAAAGTCTTGTGAATATATGCTGTTATTTTGCCATTGCTGCATATTCTCCAAATTTAAGTTCCCATTCAAGTAGAAATCACAAGATTGGAGGTTGGAATTAATTTAGGGTCTATTTGTCCTGTCCAGTTGCTCCATACAGGCAGTTATTTCTGGAAAGCAGAATGGACAACATCCTCTCTATTATGAATAGTCATCATTATACCCTCTGCTATGTTTTTTGTTGGCCTTTTATGTTTTTATCCTGTTTTTATGTTGTGAACTGCTAGGAATCATTTTTGTTGAATCTGGGGATATATAAGAAAAATAAATAAATAGTCCCCTATTCACTTTCAAATCAAAGGTCTACAGAACGGTAGTGCGCCCAGTCACCCTCTATGGATTGGAGTGCTGGCCAGCAACAGCAAAGCACGAGCAGGCCCTGCACGTGATGGAAATGTGAATGCTCTGATGGTGCCTTGGATTAACACGATTCGACCACGCCATGAACGATGATGTCCGATGACAACTGGGAGTCATGCCAATTGTGGCAAAACTGTGGGAAGGAAGGCTTAGATGGTATGGATACATTGTACGCAGCAAAGAAGACTCGGTGGCAAGAACAGCCATGCTCCTGGCCCCTGGTGGCCGGCAGCCCCGTGGTAGACCCAAGAAACTGTGGATGGACTGCATTAAGGAGGACATGGAATGCATGAATGTCCCCCCTGAAGATGCCTTGGATCAAGTCAAATGGAGACAGATATGCCGACGAGCGGACCCTGCCATAGCGCGGGAAAAACTCTAAGAAGAAGAAGAAGTCCCCTATTCACTTTCAAAGTGACCTCTGGGCACAAGTTTTTGGTCTCTTTCCAGAGTACATTTTTCTTTATTATGTCACCTTGAGTGTTCCTATCCATTTGGGATGGTGCACTTCAGTTTTCTGCAGGTTAAACTCAGCAGTTCATTGACTACTTTTGGCAGCCCTTAAATGTACCACTTCCAGACACCACAAGATATATTAGAACTCTATTTACATAGGCTATAATCTTGAAAACATGATAGCATTTCTTTTTGGCTCTGTCTTATACTAAACAGAGTCAAGATGGAGGCTTATCTTGAGTTTCTTCCTCACTGCTTCCTGTCTTTCCATCAGGTTTATGTATTCTTCTCCTTTAATTAAAAATTTAGTGCCCTCTAGTTACCCTAAACAATTTTTAAAATTGTTTATCTCTTTTATGTCTTAGAAAAAATTCAAAACAAGTCAACTTTCCCACAGGGAGGATAATTAATTCCAAAATCTTACTTTAAAATTATCTGGACCCTTAATCCGTTTATAACTTTCTAAAATCAAAGTCTTAATTAGCCTTTTGCTTTTATTTCAATTTTTAAAAGTTCTTAAGCTTGTGGTTAAAATTTTTTCATTAAGGATTGAAGGCAGTCTCACCCAGTGTTTTCAGACTTGTCGTTTCAAAGGTTTCTAATAACTGAAAACTAGTTAATAAGCAATTTCCAAATGTGATTAGAAAAGGAAGTATGTGAACTTAGTGTCCTTTTAAAGGTGCCGATTACGGTTTGAGCAAGATGGCTATTCCCTCACCTCCCAGTGCTCGAAACCCACTGGAGACCACTGTCCTGTGGCCTCCTCGTGAGGAACAACTGTCTGGAGCACTTATGGGTGATCTTCTGTCCTCTCTTTGTCCAGAGAGTTTTGAAAAGCTGGTCTACTCACTGACTCTTTCTTTTTCGTTGTGGTTGTTGGCTCCGCTTTTTGTGGCGCCATTTTCAGTCCACCATTTCTTCCTCCTGAAGTCCTACAGTCCATAATCTTCAGTGAACAGTCCTTATCTTGCAATAGATTTATTTGGGAGGATAATTATTATTTCACATATGTGTGTGTGTGTGTATAAAATTATACATGAATGTCATTATGCAAATATACACACAGAGTATGTCAAGGAAAACACATCAACAAGAAGGAAAGTGATTGGCTGAAAGCTGGGAAAAACCAGTATTATTGTCCAATGAAAGGATCAGGTAACCTATAAACTGGACTGAGTTGTTGCCAAAATATTTGACCCTGGACAGGATTTTCTTAAACTGGTTTAGACAGGAGCAGCTTAAATGATAAGTGTGGGCATGCCTTTAATTAGCTAACAAAGGTACCTCTTAGCATAGAAGTAAGTAGAAGTATGCAGCATTTGATTTCTATAATTGGTAAGCAGTTTATTCAATCTTTCAGTGTTGGTTTCTCTATTTTTTTTTGGTTTGTTTTTCCTTGTATATTTCAACCAGTTTCTACACTGATTTGTGATTTTAAAGAAACTGTTAAATATTTGTTCATATTTTTGTGTACATTACTTTTGGAAAATAATTTTGCCTAATACATTATTTCATTAATATACACATTTTGTGCCTGTTTGTCAAATGTTTGTGGTTTTCTGAGTTTTTCTGTTTTTTAACTTTAAATGTACTGCAATATTTGAATGAATAAGAATACCAAAGAACAGAGGTTCGGGTAATGGAAAGTAATAGGTTTTAATACATATTATGCAGGGCCCAATAGGCAGGTTTCTTTTCTGTCCTTATTACTGCCTCTTAACATTTCAGAATTCCACTTCCTAAAGTTACTGAACTCAGTGATCCTAATTTTGTCAAGATACCATCTAGGGGAAGTACAGGTCCTCTCCAGTGGTATCTGCGGGATGACAGGTACAGCATTATGATCCAAGCCCTGCCCCTTTTTGTAAATGTGTCAATGTCACACACACGTACAAAAGAGGCAGGGCTTGTATCAAGACAAAATGACCACCGTCTCGCAGAATTTGACTGCTGATCCTCTCAGCCAGTGTCATTACTGAACAACCAGTGGGAGAATTTTTGAGAGGTCGTTGTGTAAAAATAAACTGCCTTGACATAAAATTTCAACTGTTACTTGGTTGTGAAGAGTTAAGCAGTGGTTTCCTAAACTAACATGTATCTTTTTTATAATTCAGAAGTGAAATATATGGTTTAGAAGTTGCTATATATATGTAACAGATGAATTTACAAGTATTGTTACAGGCAAACTTGTTCATTATAAGAAATATCATTGTTTCAATTGAAAGTAATACTTTATTTGACTCAACAGTACCCTTTGTTGTCAGGGATTTCTGTACTATATATTCTCTCTAATTTTTGTTAAGGTATGATGTAGATGGTATGCATACTATGTTAATGTATGGTGTAGGTGGTATGCATGCTATGTATATTACTGTTGGCAAAGTTTCTGACCTGTTTGTGGTGCTTTTGAAATGGTAGTACTTCTCCTTCGGCTTGATAAAACAGCATTATGCAATTATTATTCTTGTTATTCATCTGTAACATTAGGCAAGAATTATGTCTTTGGACAGCACACAGTTTGGCATGGATTTCATGAAACTGAGTACTTCAGCTAAAAATAGGCTACAGCATCTGAAATGGCACACAATATGATAGTTGTTTCTGGCCAGTTATTATAATAATAAACACTATATCATGTTATGACAAGTTGTTGGCATCCATTCAAATTGCACCAATACATTTACTGTCAGCTCATGTCATAGCTTTGTGAATAATCATGTGTTTAGGCAGGAAACAACACAAACATTTGCAACTCTTGATGATGTCTGTAAGCAGCATTCCTATCCCCCCCACCCCAACTTCCTCTACCAGATTACACCATTGTCTCTGGTAACCCATATCAAGAAATCTTTCTTGGGAGGAAAAGTACAGTGAGAAGAATTAAGCAGGTGTCAACCAATAATTTATTGCTTACCTTAAATAGATGGGTGATGATTATGATGACGACGGTCCATCAATCTATTTAAATTAAAGTAAACATCTTGGTGTCTGAACTGAGTGCAAAACCTTCATGGAGTCAAGCCTCTTAATGGAAGAGAACAGTCAGTATAGCAAGATTTGTGTAGATTTCCTCTAGTGAATTTTAACACCAAGAATTAGGAGTTGGAGTACAGAATCTTGAGAACTGATATAGGAACCCTCCAGCTCTACTTTATTAGTTCATTAAGGCAGGGGTCTCTTCAATGTTTTTGAATATATTTTTCCCAGTCTATTTTCATGACAGGCTAAGAATCTGTTTGAGAAGTCTGTAATGACCTCTCCTATCTGCTGGTTCTTTGTATCTATAGATACCCTTCCTTGTTTTTCTGCCTCAGCATGATCTCTAATACATGGGATTGCCATGCCTTCTGACATAAGTAATGAAATGCACATCAGCTCCTCCTCTTAACATGGGTACAATCAATTGTATGTTTATAATGATGATACTTGTAATGATCATCATCTTTATTATGGCCTTACAGCAAGAAATCACAATGTACATTTCAAATATGTATATAAAATATATACAGAAACTCACACCCCTATAATCTATGGATATAAATAAAAAGTAAGCATAAAATACAATAAAATAAAATTTAAAAAATTATAGCAAAATTAATACTGTTCTTCACTCACAAGTGAAACAAATAGAACCAATGGAAGCCCAACATCGAACAACCTGGGAGGAAACATCAGAGTGCTGGTCAGACAGAAGAAGTGGGAAATAAGCTTTGTACTCAGACCCAGGGGGATACTGGGACCCAAACCAATGGATGACCTCCCCCAGTGCTGTCTCTGTACTGAATCCTGGCCTGAAACCTGACTGAAATGGGTCCAAATAATTAGCTTCCTCTAGGATCCTGTGCACCTGCTGTCCAATTGGGTAGCAGAGCAGAGTATCTTAGGAAAGTAAATGGCTGATGGGCCAATATCAGCCCCACTAGGTAGACCAGGCCAGGAAATCAGCTCCATAGGAAGACTAAAACTACTTTTATTGACATTGGTTATTACGACAGAATCTTGCAAGTCTGATTGTGCTCTACCTTCTTCTTTAGTTCAGTGAATTAGGAAAGTGTCTGGCTGAACCATTTCTGAATGTTATTTCTTTGCTCTCAACTTTAAAAAATGCTTCAACCCCTTTTGCTGAGATAATGGTTCCTGCATATCTGTATCAAGGTAATCTTCCTTCCTCTCTACAGACAAATCTTGAATTGAAGTGTTCTGTCTGAACAGTTTGAAAAGCATTTGGCTATCTTTGCCTTCTTTGTCCATCTCAATAGAAGACTCTCCTTCTTTCAGCCCAGAGGTGTGTGTCTAGTTGTATATATCAAATAGAAAGGCAGTCTTTAAAACAAGGGTAGGGTCATTAAAACTTTTTAATGTGCTCATTTCCTGCCTGACATGAATTTCATTTGGAAAGCTTAGTTTGTTTAAAAAGCCAAACTGATTTCTTTGGCATTATTTGCTGATGTTGGTTTAGCTTTTATGTAGAGCCAAATAAATGCTGTTTTCCTTTAAAGATATTTGGAAGTCCCCTCTTTCTCCTTGTCATATTTCAACCATTGTAATGAACAACACATGCATCCTTTGTTATAACAAAGTGACATATTTTGACAGCTTTCATGTATGATATACTTCATGGACAGTCTTTCAGATCTCACTCATCTTTATGTGCATGTATACACACTCATATACCCAAGAATTTTAAGAGCAAACTCTTCACTCCAACACTAAATGGAAGAAAATAATTTAGCATGGGCATTAATAGTTTTTTTTTTAAAAAAACATTAAAATACCGGTGAATATTAACCCTAATGTTGAGGGCTTTCCAAGCCAAGGGATTTTAAAAAGTAATATCCTGAAGAATAATTGAAGGCTGTATTTTTATTTCTTTTTACTCTTCACAAAGCCTGTCTGTTGTGGCAGAAGGTACTTTGCTGGTGTTTGGCTTTGGTCCAAAGGATTTTTTCCTTCTTTATCTGAAGTAGAAAAATGTTTGATATGGAGGCTTACTAAATATCGTACTCAATTTCAGAGTTGCTGTTATTGTCAGGTGAAAGGGAAACCAGATCAAGATGCAAAGAAAAAGCAGTAGTGGTGATGGGGAGAGAAGATGAAACCTATACACCATTGTTAGACAAGTTAATGCTCTTTAAAAACTGTAGTAGAATTAAATCCTCAACACCAATTCAGAAAAGGCTTACAGAAATACAAGAATGCGGATCATTGAGTGTGACTGAAATGATGCTCCTGGTGTATATGTGTGGCACATGAGAGCACTTACCTGGAAATTTATTACTCAGCTTTGAGGAAACAAAGCATGACCTACATTTCACTAAAGTCAGCTGTTGCTCGCTAATCCTATGGGCTTCTTTTTATTAATGTCACTATTGCTAATGTGGTATAACATTGTCATTACTGAACAACACAGTGGGATAAGCTGCAGCTGTTATTTTTTCTTCAATATCTACCAACTCATTAGCCTCTGAGTTTTGGGAAATACAATTAGCGGAGATTATTTGAGGAAGATTTTTCTTCCTCTCCATTTTATACACATTAAAATTTGTCCTAAACTTTGACAGACTATTTTTCATTTTCATTACATTTGATGTAGAAACATTTGATGAAGAAATATTTGTAGCAAAAAAAGATTGAAATAAAAATACAGTGTACTATGGGGATGATTCCCCTTCTCAGTGGGATATCAAAAGAACTATAATGTTCATACATAAAATCTAGAGAAAAGGTATCAATTTTACTTCTAAAAATATCTATCAATTATCACATTTTAATTAAGTAATTATAATACCATTAAGATATTCTTTGGAAAATATGCATCTCCAACTGTGTATGCAGTCGTTCATGCATTTTTATTTAATATATGCTTGCTATGTTAAGTTGTTTAAAATTACTTTCCCCCTTTTTTACTCCCTCTCCACAGATTTCTTCTCATGTAAATAGATCTTTTCTTATTGAAGTATTAACCTTTTCAACCCAATATTGCTTTCAATTGTATCAATGATAAAAAAAATAGTGCTAGGTGAAATCAGAGGAACTGTGTTCAGACTTCCTTCTTTGCTTGCCTTTGTAGAAATGAAAAATTATATGCTTCTTGAGGGGCTATCCCGAGGCCCATATGACTGAACTCTGAATTATTTTGTAATGGATAAATGTCCACACTCCTGCCCACTCTATCTGCAATAAGCACACTTTTTCAGCCTGGAGGAGGGCACCTTTTTTCTCTGCACCTTGCCTTGGGGTTGCTAGTGGCATGGGAATATCAGTGGAGTTGAAGCTTTTGCACCTGTTCCCCTTCCCATTTGAGATTTGGGGAGTTTAACAAGCAAAATTAGTGTATAAAGCCTTGCAAAATCTGGCACTAAATTCACCTCTTTTTCCCATCAAAATAAGAAAAATTAGCCCGATAGTTGAGGGGAGGGAGGGGAGGAAGAAGTTCTATTATTACAGAACCCTCTCACATGTTCTGTGTTGCTTCATTTGGGCAGGGGATTGTTCCTGGGAGGGACAATGGAAGAATGTGAGAATATACCAGAGTACTCCTAGCAGAGTTACCCAAGGCATGAAGGTCATCCCAGGTATCTGGCTAAAGCAAGTAAGATCCTATATTAGGCTGCAGCAATATAGGAAGATGTTGCAGGTAAATAACTGATTTAATGACAGTAGCAAAGGCATAATTTCATACTGAACAGGAGAAGGCACAGCCTCGTGTGGCGCAGAGTGGTAGGCAGCCGTATTGCAACTGAAACTCTCCCCACAACCCGAGTTCAATCCCAGTGGAAGCTGGATTCTCGGGTCTCTGGCTCAGGTCAACTCAGCCTTCCATCCTTCTGAGGTGGGTAAAATGCGTACTCAGCTTGCTGGGGAAGGTGACGACCAGGGAAGATGGCAAACCACCCCGCTATAGTCTGCCAAGAAAACATCGCGAAAGCGGCGTCCCCCCAAATGGTCAGACATGACTCGGTGCTTGCACAGGGGGCCTTTTACCTTTCTTTTTTTTTCACAGGAGAAGGCAATGGTAGATGATAGGACTGACTATTAACAGTCAAACAACCATCAGTCAAACAATACAGTGCAGACTGGCACTTGGTAGAGTAGCCATGAAGGCCTCAGAAAAGATATTCAGATGCTGTGATGTCTTATACCTACAAAGATCAGAATGGTGATCTTTGCAAGCAATGGTTTGCTCTGTGACAGTCTATGGAAGCAAAAGTTGGACTTTGAAGAGGCAGGATAGAAAAAGTATTGATGTTTTTGTAGTTTGGTGTCAGAGAAGACTCTTGAAAATACCATGGATGGCCAAGAAAAAAATAAATCCAGAGTTCTCACTTGAGGTAAAAACAATATTATATTTTGTTAACAATATAATATTTTGAACACATTATGTAAAGACCTAGGTCTCTTGAGAAGTCTATAATGCTGGGAAAAGTGGAAGGAAAGAAAAACAGGATGACCAACAGCTAGATGGATGGACTCAATTACAGCACTAATGGGTATACCATTGGAAGTCCTGAAGGACCAAGTTAGGGACAGGTAATCCTGGAGAATATCTATATGGCCACTAAGAGTTAACACTGACTTGCTGGCACATAATCATGATTGTTAGAATCTTCAGATTCAGAATTTTTTTTTTAAAAAAAACACCTTGACCCATCCAAGCCTCAGCCTGCACCACAGGAATTAGCTGAAGACAGCACAGCTGAGGAGACATAGGTTCAGGGCAAGTCAGCTGATCTGGAGCCCAAGCTGAGTAAGGTCCCAAGCCCACCAACATATCACAAATTAAGAAGAGAAGAGCAAAGGAAGTGAAGCCATTTACTTAAAAGAAAGAAATGTGACCCAGCCAGTTAGTCAAACTGATAGGCACAGTTGTATAAAGATACAGCTTTTGTCAATGGCTGTTTGTGACGAATAATGTTTATATTTCCTAAGTGTGACTCTAATATGCTGTTCTTTTATTGCCTGGAACTTTGGACTGAAAATGGACTTTTCTTAGATCTTTCTGAACTTGATATTGTTTTTCTGGACTCTTTTGCTAAAGTAAGCCCCCATACATATTTTATACCCAGAAATCTGAGTCTGCATTATGATTTGTTACCTTGGTGAAAGAATTACAACTGCAATGAATATCTTGCATTCATTATCAAAAGCTCCCTGTCTGTGGTGCCACACAGAACAGTTATTGTTAAGGGCCCTTTTGCTCTTTAAAACATGCACTCCCTCCTTAGTGAGGAAAGATCCCAAAATTTCCAACTTTGAAGTTTTTTTCACATTGGCACAGAGCTACCATAGATAGAAAAAGCTCTTTCTTGCCAGTGGTCATTGTGATTTTTGCAGCCCACATCTGGTAGCCCTCTTCTAGCAGGCCTGTATGGGTTTTGTGGACTGCAAATGGGGTGCTAGGAGGCCAGACACAAAGCCTGGTTTTGTTTCTCACAATGTTCTAATGAGATGGCATCGGTATAGCCCAGTGTGAAATGTGGGAGATCTCAACCCTCCTCTTCCAGAAATCATTCCAGAAATATGCATGCAAAAACAGTGAAGGTTGGAGTGCTGATAAAATTACAGATAGCATATTATAAAAATATCCCATAGAATACTATAAAAAATAATATAATTTGGAACTTTACCTTTTTTCCCCTGAAATTCCAAGCTTTAATTTGAGGTTGAAGATGATGTTAAGGACACTCTTTCCAGTCTCTTGTCCAGAAACTTCTGATATTTTGTTTTAAAAAGACAAACGCCTTTTCTTTCTAGCAGAAAGGAAGAGGTTTGAATAATTTTCCTGCACTGATGTTCAGATAAGCATCTTTCTTCCAGAGAATGTGCATTGGGGAACCTGGCAGTCTGGAATTCTGTGAGGCAGGTTGGCTTTGCAAGGACAGGTCTCAGTAGGACTACCAGATCTGGACTTCAGAAAGCCAGCTGACCACTAAAAGACAGCAAGGAGGTACAGGAAATGCTCTTTGTTTAATGACTGCCTGGATTTTGCAGCCTGGAGCTAATGCCTGGGGCCACAGTCCATTGTAGAAAATTGAATGGACACCCTACAATCACTGTAGTGTTTTGGTTTGGATGATAGTGCCTCTTTGAAAATAAGCTATTCCTTTTACCTGCTAAATATGTCATCCAGCCTCTCAAGTAATTCTTGTGAGGGGAATCCACCATGTTCTAAGCAGATGATTCTATTGCTTAACAGCTCTCATCATCAGAAAAGGAGTTACTTATATCCGAGCTAAAAATGTCCTAATGTCTAACTGCTTATTCTGTAAACATTTTCATGTTTACATACTGTACATTATGATTTTACTGGCTTTCTATTGGTCTCAAATTGGTTGTCACTGAAGATGATCATTTTCACTTCAGGTGTAGCTCTGTAGAATCTCTGGCAAATAGCTGGGCAGCAGCTTTTATCCTGATCAGTAGAATAGAGTTCAGAAGCCCCATAACTCGTTTAACAGATTCAGTGATATGCACATGATACATAGGTGCTGCTATACCTTAGAATCCAAACGTAAGGCAGTGGGGAATTATTGTAAATATATTAAAATGTGCATATTGAATTTTTAAAATAAAAAGTAGGGAAGCTAACTGACAAAGAAACAGAATCAGCCTATATGACAGGTTTTGATCCAGTCCCTGTTTGAAAACCTCCAAAATAGGGGTCTACCATTAGGCAGATAATTCCATCAGTTACTACTACCAAAAGGGACGCGGTGGCGCTGCGGGTTAAACCGCTGAGCTGCCGATCGGAAGGTCGGCGGTTCGAAACCGCGCGGCGGGGTGAGCTCCCGTTGCTCATCCCAGCTCCTGCTCACCTAGCAGTTTGAAAACATGCAAATGTGAGTAGATCAATAGGTACCGCTTCGGCGGGAAGGTAACGCCGTTCCGAGTCGTCATGCTGGCCACATGACCCGGAAGTGTCTATGACAACGCCGGCTCCAAGGCTTAGAAACGGAGATGAGCACCGCCCCCTAGAGTTGGACACGACTGGACTTTATGTCCAGGGAAACCTTTACCTTTACTACTACCAAATTCCTCCTAATATGCAGCCTGAATTTCCTTTATTTAGGGTCCTTGTTCTGCCCTCAGTTTCAGCAGACAACAAGTCCACTTTAGACATGACATTTTAAAATATTTGAAGCCTGCTAAGATAGTGTCCATTAGGCTTCTGTTTTGCAAAATAAACATCCCCAGTTCCTTTAACCATTCCTTTTAGATCTCCATGTCCCTTTTAAAGTGGAGTGGCCAGAACTGGATACAGTACTTCACATAAAAGCTAAGCAGTGCAGATACAATGGAACTATTTCTCCTTCTGTTTTGGATCAATGCTTCTTATGCTTAATACACCACTAGATTGCATTGTCATTTTTAGCTACTTGTTCATGTTCAGCTGGTGGTCCAATAATACTTCCCCATCACACCCTGCTGCCACGTTAGGTCTCCCCAGTCCTATACAGGTACAGCACCTTAGATTTAATTACCCATCTTCCTCCTGCCTTTGCAGTTCTCGTGTACAGTGTGCTTACCCTGGAGAAAGTCCCATTCCAAGGGGGTTTGAAGACAAGTTCATTCCTAATTTTCTTTATTAATTCCCACACAGTTCAGTGAGACTTAACTCATAAGTTGCCTGTACAGGTTGCCACCCTGCTATGCAAAGAGGGAGGACTCAAGGTGATTGCTCTTTTGCTGATAAGCAAATGAAAAACTCCTGCCAGATTTCTAGCTCTTTCTGCTTTCAACTCCCTCAGATGCCTTTAGAAAACACAGGCTGCCTCAGAGAATGTTTGATGAAGTTTGGGATGGGCAGGAAGTTGGTTTGCTGCATGTGAACATGTGAAGATGGAATGGTGGCAAGGGAAAGGCAGCCAGCCTCTACTGGGCGGATTCCTTGCAAATGCCAGTGACACCAATTGCTGATGATGTACAGCCAGTGAGAGCAGGTTGAGGTAGGAAGGAATGGGACAGCGTTGTGTGACCAGCATGTTCAAGCCTCCCCTACCCCAATGTGGATCCCATTCAAGTTTTCACAAAACCTTGGGGTTCTGCAGAATCCAGATTGAAAAATCCTGTTCTATAGTGTTAGCCAATCCGGCTAATGTAGTGTTACCTGTGCATTTGAAAAGTACCCATTCAACTCTATCCTTTGGGGCATTAATACAGATATTAAATAGCACTGGAGGACTTCACTTGATACTTCAGGTCAATGCAGAACTTTTTACAAGCACCTTTTGAGTGCTGTTCAACCAGTTGCAAATCTATCCAACCGCTCCAGAACAACCTTACACCTGCTCCAAGGCTATACTAACTGTACAAGGAAACAAGGAAACTGCAACTTAACACAAGTTATTCTATTTCAAATATCACTGTGCCCTTCTCTCTGCAGTCTTGGATAGTAGATATAATTAGACATCCTTTTCACCAGAAGATGCCCTGTGCCTCTCATGAAACTGAATTCTGAGAACATGTCTTCCTGAGGTATAAATTTTACAAGGAATTGCGCTCCCAACTAATTTAACCCTGAATAGACAGATTGCCTACTTATTCAGGCCAATGGTATGTAGAATTTTTCCTAAAAAATAAGCACCCAGAAATCACCTATACAATAGCTAAACTCTGTGCCCAAGCCCATAAGGCTTTGCTGTGTTCAGACCCAACAACAAAAGTAGGTGATTTACTTAATTAATGAGATTTTATTGAATTCTCAAATTGTATTTGATTGTTTTAATCTGGTCTTGAACTGTAATAAAATGTTCAATCATTCATGTTGTCTACACAAACACCAGGAAAGATGTCAAATGCTTTACTCAGATCAATGTACATTATGTGTGCAGCATTCCCCTGCCATTCTAAACTAGTCAGAGATAATGTTAGCCTGATGTGATTTGTTCTTGACTAATCTATGCTTGTTCCTGGTAATGCCAGCATCCTTTTTCTAATAGCTCACAATTATGCTGTTTGACAGTCAGTATCGTGCTGGGGACGTATGTTAGTTTAACTGGTCTATAGTTTCTAGGATGTTCCCTTATGCCTTTCTTGAGACTATGTCTGTTTTCTGCAGTCTTCTGGCTCCTTTCCATTTCTCCAGCAGTGTTGAAAGATTATAGTCAGCAATCTCTAGGTCACTTCTGCCAGTTCCTTTGATACTGTGGGAGGTAATTCACTTGGCCTCAGAGATATGAATTTGTTTAAGCTAGCAAAGTGGATTTTTACTATAACTTTATCAGTCATGAACTGCATTTCCCCTTTCTCAGTCATGTTAGAAAAGCTTTCTCCATCTTCTGTAAGAAGCAGATGCAAAGAAGTAGTTATGTAATTCTGCATTCGGTTAATTGCATTATTGTTGTTGTTGTTATTATTATTGCAATATTTATAGACTGCCCCAATCACTTAAAATTCTGCACAGTGAACAATAAAGCAAGAATAAAACAGCAGCAAAAAAAGAACAATATCAAGTTAGTAAAAAGTACAATGCAGTACAATAGGTAGCTGCCCACAAGCATTATGGGTTTGAGACATGGTGAAATAGAATGGTTTTAACAGCCTTTTGAATTTCAATGAGGGAAGGGACCAAATGTACCTCTGGGGGAAGTGTACTCCAAAGCATGGGGACTACTACCATTTGCAGCTTCTGAGCCATCCCCAAAGGCAATCTTACATAAAATGAATGGCAGTAAGCCACCTATGGGATAATCAGGACATAGTTACTACTGCCAGAGCATCCTGATCTAGCTAGTGTTGTAACTGGCAGCACACAGACGGCAAAAACTCCCTTGTCCATGGCTTTCATCAGCTGTTTAAATAGGAGGTATGAGTCCAGGAGGACTAAACCATGAACCAATTCTTTGTGAGGAGTGTGACCCTATTCAGAGTAACTACCAAGACTAAATGCTACCTGGATGATTTTTGAGGAATAGCAACTCAGTCCTGGTAGAACTTAATCTGAGTTTGTTTTACCCTATCCAATCCCTAATAGCCTCAGATTTCAGGCTTTCAGTAGTACTTTCTACTTGGACTGTATCCTGAAATCAACGGATGACCTCTATCTGCAGTTTCACGTGGATGTTAAATAATAAAGGGAAGAGCATAACTTATAAAATCCACAGTAGAGTAACCAAGGACTCAAGTGCTACCCACCCCCACTAATGATGAAAACTGCCACCTGGTATAAAATGTGCCCCCAACTCCCAACCCTTTGAGGCAGTCCAGAAGGATACGATGATCAATGGCACTGAATGTTTTTAAGAAATCTAATAAGAACAAGTGGGGTGCATACCCACATCTAGGTCCTGACAACAATCATGACCAAGCTGGAATCCTGACTGATATGGATCCACTTAAACCCTTTCCTTAAGGATCCTCTGTAGCTGATTCGCCATCATCTTCTCAACACCCATTTCTAAAAAAGGGAGATGAGAGACCAGGCAAAAGGTATAAAAAATGCCCAAACTAGGGAAGGCTTCTTAAGGAGAGGACACATCACATCCTTCAGATCAAGTGGTATTATGCCTTCCCTCAAAGAAGTGTTGGCTATCCCCTGAATCCAGCAGTTCACATACCATTTATCTGCTCAAAGGAACCGGGATGCTGCTATACTGCAGGCAGGAAGGTGTGTGTGTGTCCAGCTTGCAGGCAGCAGAGTTCATACTGTAGAGAACCCTATCTACTTCCTCTATGTAACAGCCTCCTTGTCTTTTCTTTTACTTCAGATCTCCTTCTTATTATATATTACATGCGATCCTTCTTTCATACTGCTAGTCTTAACCTTCCCAGCTCCATCCCTACAGTCTTCATTTGTTCTGAATAGATTTGATTTGATTATTTTATTTTATTTTAGCACACCCACACTGCCTGAGACCAGACTGACTGTGAAGAAGGCAGAATAAAAATACAATGTAAAATAGAAAAAATAGAGAACAAGATGGTGAATCTGGCCAGCAACACAAGCTCATACAGACAAATCCAACAAGGAGCTCCAACCACCTTAGCTCGGGGCCTGGGAGAATAGCCAGGTGTTAAGGTCTTCCAGATCAGGGTGGGATCCACACAGATCTCAGGGGGAACTTCATTCCAGAGGGATGATAGAGAAGGCATGCATCCTGGGTCCTGATAGATGTTTAATCAAAGAGACCTGGAGTGTGCTGATCCTGTTGGTTTGTACTGGCTGAGTAGACACCACAGGGGACAGGCTGTCCCTCAGATAACCAAGGCCTGTGTTTTATTAGCCCTTGTTTTCATTTCCTTTACATTTCCTTTTTTGTTTTACAGCTTGTCCCTGTTCAACCATACAGGCACCCTAAAGCTTTTCCTCATTTTTGTTCTCTCTTGGGGATTTTTATTGTCTGTGCTTTCACTAACCTGGTTTTCAGGATCTCCCATCCCTCTTAGGCTTCTTTATCCTTTTGGATTTTGAGCCATGGGAAATTATCCACTTTTCATTTCATTTCATCAAACACTCCAGACTTTTCTCAATTTTTTCTCCTAATTATTTTGAAGTTCACCATAAGGTGGTTGCTATTTCTCAAGGTGCCTGACACCTTCAATCCTCATCCCACTAGGTTCCATAAGATTTGAAAGGTCATTTTGGCTTTGTCGTATTAGGATCTCTCTTCCTTTTTGCTACAGATATTCTGTGCACTGGAATAGAAACACTGGAGATTGGGTGTGCCACTATTTTACTGCTTTCCGTACTGCCACATGCCAAGGATTTCTTAGTATCCTTTCCACCCCTCCATTATTATGCGAGTACTGTACTTTTCTATCCAGGTTTGTGCCTTTGCCTCCCTCCCCTTTCTGATTTAGTTTATAGCTCTTGCGATATGGTTCACAAGGCTCTTGCCAAATATATTTCTCCCCATCCTTGTAAAATGCAGCCCATCCATATCTTAGAGAACCTTATGCTTGTCGTATAGGCCAGGCTCTAGGATCCCAATCTTTCTCGAAGATACCAAGTCAGCTGTTCACTTGTATCCCTATCCAATTAAAGGATAAAGAAGTGGGTTTTGTACTTTGCACATATTGTAGCTTGGTTTGTTTTTCATTTGAAGAATTGGCAGTTGAAAAATTGAGCTGTTTTTCAACCAAGAAGCAAGGTTATTTTGAAATAATTGTTACTCTGATTTCTGCCATCTAGCTACATCAGAATGTGAAATTATTTAGTTGTACTACACAATACATGAATGCTACATATGCTTATTTGCATTCTTAGTATTAATCATAATTCCCTGAAATATGAACTTTTAATCAATGCGTATGTGTGTGTATGTACTGTACATAGATACATATGTAGTTTGATGACACAATCTAAAATTCCTAAATTTGGATGACCGATTTCTTTTTCAATACTACTTAACCAAAGGCTTGCCACAAGGAGGAGCTAAAGTATTGGACTGAATTTTTCTTACAGAGAAGAAAAAGGATCTGTAGAGATCCCTTTTTCCCATCTGGGAGAAGAGTTCTACCAAATTTATGAAGTAATAAAATGCTGGTGTTTGGGGATAATATGTTCAATACATCTATCAATTTTGAGTGAAAAACGTATTTTTTTGTACACAGAATGTTTAATTTGTTCATTTGTCACTAAGATTGTGATATACCTATAAATGTGTAGCTGTGCTTATCATAATATACTATGTTACAATGAGCAAAATACATTAGTGCATAAACATTGGATCACAGAATTGTTATACTGAGTGACTTAAAAGATAGGATGCCTACAGTCCTGAACTGAGACAAGCATCTCTGTGTGGGGTTTGTCAGACTTCACCAGGCACAGCAACACTATTGACTCACTCACTAGAAACTCAATCCTGCATTTGGTAATGAGCACCACAGATTAGATAAGCTGTTTTATTGAAGATAAGAAAGAAGACAAATATATACAGGTGATCTTCCTATGGCAGAACACAGGAATCAAGCCCTATATATTATGTTAGACTTAGGGTTTAAATCCTAAGCATTTTTTTTCCTCCCTTTCAAATCAATGAGCAACTTGGCTATTCTTTTCCCAGCATTAAAAATGCCATGTTAACATAACAGTCTTGTCTGGCCTGAGAATAATTGATTTCTACCTTGCAGCTTCAACACTTACAGCAACGACTTTTTAAATGTTACGTTTATGTCCTTCCTTTCCATCAAGGAGTATAAACTAACTTGTCCCCTTTTTTATCATTATCCAGCTCCAAAGACAGTTTCACTTGGGAGATAATGGGTGCATAAGATCACCCAGCACACTTCACGACTGAGGATTTAAACTGGAATCTCTTTAATAACAGCATTCTAACAATTACATTTTATCTGTTACAGATATGAGGGCAAGGGGGTTATTTGACAGGTTTTGTGCCATTCCGTTGTTTAAAAAGTAAGGTGATTAACATTTAACAGCCAGGCCAAGGAAAATAAGTTGGGAAAGACAGGCTCAAGGGTACACTGATCCGAAGAAGGAAAAGTGATATTTCTGGGGAGGGAAAAGAAACAGTTAAAGGTTGCAGTGGTCACACAAAAATGGGAATGTTGGTCAGAAGATCTGGCACTCCTTGTTGTTGAGAATGGAGGAAGAGCCACCTTTAACCTGCAATCCTACTTTCCTGGGAATAAATCCAGTGGCATCTCATGAGGCCCTTCTTCTTCCATTATTGGAACTCATGGTTGCTTAATTTAGATAACACCTCTGCTATGAAACTTAAAAAGTATTGGTTGCTATAATATTATTCAGTGTAGCCATTTATATTACTGTCATCTATGAAATCATGAAACATTGATTTTTCAGACATCAGTGCACTGGAATGCCTGCACCAGACCAAACTCTGTTGCAGCTTAAGTCATTTAATTACCTTAACTGTACAAAGGATGCATAGATATAATTTACTTCACTTGCATAATGAGCCATTACACTAATAATGCAATTTACATCTACATTCCTTGCTTAACAACCGTTTGAAGTTACGATGGCCTCGAAAGGGTGCTATGTGGCCTGTAAAGCACTTCTGACCATCACAAAACGTCATGCACCTCCCCCCACAGTCATGTGATCACAATCTGGGTGCTTGGAAACCTGCTCACACTTACGACCAGTTGCCAAGCATCCCGCAATCATGTGATTGCCATTTGCAATCTTCTCTGCCAGCTTCCCCAGAAAGTTAGTGGGGAAGCTGGCAGGGAAGGTTGCAAGCTGCTACTGTCTGCCAAGAGGACTTCCTCTCCTCTCTGGGGGCTGTTTCAAGAGCTCCCTTCCAAAGGAGCGGAGAGGCAGCACAGTAAGGTAAGGAGCGCAGGGTGAGGATGGGTGAAAGCCTTTGAGATTTCTGCTCCATGCAAGCACATGCAAAGGATTTAGCTAAATCCTTCATGCCTGCTTGCACGGAGCAGGAATCCTTTGGCAGGAAGCTCTTGAAACAGCCCGCAGAGAGGAGAGGAAGCCAAGATCCAAGCAGGATTTTCAGCTCCTGAGCAGAGAGACACTCATACGTAGCCTGTGCCGGGTCAGGGTCTCCCCCACCCCCCTGAGGTACCCCACACCCCCTACCTGGAACTCTGTCCACTTAACCCGCAAGATCACTTAATGGCCATGACCGGGAGTGCTGATATTGCAGTTGTTGAGTGAAGCAGTCACATGCTGTCTCACTTAACAACAGCTTTGCTCAATGAACAACATTCTGGTCCTAACTGTGGTAGTTAATTGAGGAGTGCCTGGATGTCATTTGTGTCAATTTACATCCTTTACATAATGATGTCATCCTACAAACAAACTGACTCAAATGATGTAATTTGTGTAATTTGCATTGCCACAATGACATACTCTTTGATGTATGGACTTTCTGGACTTTGGAGAATAATGGACACCCCTATGAGTCTGTTAAAATTAGGTTTCACTGTATTGACGAGTATCGGACTATTCAATGAAAAAACTGAAGCTCTGTTTTGTATCTCTTCCAGGGAAACAGTCTAGCTATGTATCTTTACCAAAGAATAATGTAATACTGGATGACAGTTCTATTCTATTAAGCTTATTAAGAATACGTTTAGAATCTAGTGGGTTTTTGTTTGATGCTATGGAAAAATATGATTTAGATGAGGAAAGAGCAGTGTTGTGATACTCCAGTGTTAACTTTTGATACTGAACAAAGCAGTCCTAACACATACTATGGGTGTTGCCAATCTTGTCAAATATAACAGATGGACAGAAATCTACAGGCCAAAACTTCTGCAATTTTCTTCCAATTGCTCAATTATATAAACAGGCACTCTGGGAACTGAACGTTTTCATGTTTGCTAACTGTAGAGGAATAACTCAATAGTGTTGACACTGGGAAAAGTAGCTGTGCAAGGCTAATCCGCCCAGAGTCCCCTTTTTGGGAGAGATGGGTGGTGATAGAAATTTGAAATATAAATAAATAAATAATCCATTGTGCCATTATTTCTCATATATAATTACTCTATCTAATTGTAGATACGTTTGAAGGCCACTTAAAGAGCCAGTTTTAGTTAATTTATCATTTTACTGGGCTTTTCCCGTATATTCCTGTCTAAACTTTGCAATCATCTTGAGGATCCCTAATCAGGGTGACCCTGCATGCTGATGTTAGCAGATGACTGCTTGGGGGTGGGCTTTTTCAGGGACTGTCCCCTTTCCATCTTTGGAATCTTTTTCCAGAAGGCAGAAACTGCACCTGATTTGCTGTGTTCTGGGAATCACAGAAAGACTTCTTAACCTTTCAGGCCTTTTAATTTATAATTGTAATAGTACTGGAACATGTCAGCTACTCCGGTTGATATCTGCTGTTTTAATGTCTGATGTTTAGTAGCTATTAACTGCTTCAATTTTTTGTGTTATTATGATTCTGTTTATGATCTATAGTTTTTAAAATCATACATTGTCCTGGGAACTGCTGCTGTAGGGTAACTAATAAGTTTTAGAAATAAATACAAAAATACATTCATGCTCTAATAATGTATGATGTGACTAGTGCAGTGTAACAGTTCACTGAATTCACTGTGACTTGTAATGGTAAAAGTTGGATATAGTTGCATCCTAATTCTTAAGAAATAGGGCTTAATCTCCACATCTCAGAAAATTATTTAGGTTATAAGCAGGAGAAGCTGCTGCTGGCCCAACATTTCTCCTTGTGAGTAAGTTTTCTTGAGGAAAGCTAGTAAATATATGGAGGACTGGAATATGAGATCTTTTAAACTGGGCAATGAAGTTGATATTTAATTGTTACAGGAGACAAAATGCTCGATTATGCTATTGCTCAGCTGACAGTTGTAATAGCTGATTTCAAGTTCAAACCCACTGAGAAAAAAAATAGGATTTTTTTCTTAATTCAGTGAGTGGACAAGAGAGAAATTCACAGTTTAGTGAATAATGTTTTAAAGAGTTAGAATGTACTGATTTAGTGCATATAGTTTTGGTTATGGAATAAATTTAGACTTTTCAGTTTTATAATGTTCCCATTTGATTTATATAAAGGGATATTAAAAATTGAATGGGAAAAGTGGAAATAAAAACTAATTGAGAAAAGAGGTTTCCCATTGGATAATTGGAGAGGACATTAGTGAATAAAGACAGAATATACGTCAGTTTGGTCTAAGGGTTAAGGCTCTAGGCTAGAAATCAGGGATCTGTGAGTTCTTGTCCCACCTCAGGGATGAAAGCCGACTGGGTGACTTTGGGCCAGTCACTCTCTTTCAGCCCCCAACATCAGGCTCAGGCGACAAGCCAGTTGGTCAATTCCTATTGCAACTGACGGATCAACATTTGGTTGATCCGAAAAAAGTGGACCCTGCACACACAGGAAAAACACTAGAAAGAAAAAGAAATAGTGAATAAAGACAGTGATACTAAGGATATGTTTTAAAGTATTTTATTTGTTTATTGGTAATGATGTTATGTATGATAAATATTATAGCTTGTTAGTTTAAATAGATCAGTTATTTAAACATTTTTGTAAACACTTGGGGAAATCCCAGTCAGATTAAAATATGAGAATAGTAAAAAAATGCACATAAAAATCCATATATGAAAATCTTAGTGTTCTCCCAAGGGGCTGATTGTTATCACTTCTGTTTAATGTCAGAAATACTGTGTATTTTTTGAATCCCAAATTGGTAAGGTAGTTTTTATTTATAATTTGGGGTGTTTCAGCAGACGTATCCATATGTTAATGAATGTATATGATAATCAAAACTGTGATGCCTGTAGTAGGGTTGAGGAACTTGTAAACTAACTCCTTATTTGTGGGCAATGCAAGCTGTGCCCACCCTCTGTTCCATCAATGTGTATGATAAAAACTCTTAAATACTATCTATAGATCTTGAGAAATACCTATCCATATGCACTGATATGTATGTATAGGGCTTCTCCAAGTGAGGAGGAATTCTAGACCAACTGGGTGTCTTGAAGATCTGTCTCTATGTTAGTATCAATGAAAAAAATATTTTTATTTCATCCAAATATGTGGCTGATCAAATAGCATTCTGCTGGGAACAGTTTGCATGGGCATTGTTGACAAGGGATGGTGCTAGTCTGTACACCATGGTTATCCCCATATATTATTTTAAAAGTGGGGGAGGATTGTGTGTATTTCTTTATGGGCATAAAGTGCTCTAGAAAAATTTCGACCACATTTTCTTGGAAAAAATAAAGGACAAACTTGAAAACGGGGCAAATCTGAAAAAGCTTCATAAGGATAAAAAAATTGTTTATGTTTATCACTTTGCTTTACAAAGGAAAATTCAAGAGCAAAACCAAGAAAATAAATAATTAAATAAATCTGAAGGACAGCTTTCTGAAATAAAGGACTGTCCTTTATAATAATGGATGTATGGACACTGTAATTATAATATCTCAATGTGGCCCCAGAATCTGAGAAAGAGGTTCAACTTATGATCTGATCCTATATTGTAATGTGTTTGATTTTTATGAGATTTTAACATTTATGGTCGTAGTTTGATTTTATTGTAAACCATCCAGAGTCCCTCTTTTGGGGGAGATGGGCGGTAATTAAATTTGAATAATAAATAAAAAATAAATATGTTACTCTGATGGCATAACAATGAATAAGATGAGCACAAATGTTTTTTGCCAATATGATGTCAAACATACAGTGGCATAGTTACATGAGAAAGGGGTACACTTTTTCCATTATCCTCAACTTTACTTGGATGCTCTGGCAGAGTGTTTTTGTATCTTTCTGTTTTCTGGAAACTTTTCATCATTAACTAGCTTGCTTAAGTACTCCTGAATATCTGTCATGAGTTATATTCTAGTGTCCACCTAAGCTTGCAGAGAGAACATCAGTTAGCTCAAATGAGTGTCATTGTTACCCAAGACTTGCAGAAAGTCCATTATTAAAGGTAAACCTCTGAGAAATCCAGCAGTAAACAGAATACAGATGGGGAAAAATGCCCCCTTATTAATGTTTCTCCTTAGGAAAATGAAATGTATTTTGTAGTTGACAATTAGATGAGAGGAAGTCCAAAAGTCCAAAAAGGAATATTCTTAGTTCAGCTTAGCATTATTCTTTAAAATGAAAGGATGAATAAATTGGGATATAGCATTGTTAAAAGCATGAAGCATACGAGATCATTGGGTTTATAGTTCAGTGCTGTATTATCACATGCACCCATTGGAGGACAGTAGAATGCAGGGAATCAGGAGTGGCTATCTACTGACTTTACAAAGGTTCATAAATACGTTTGAAAAATATCTTTTTGCTTCCTACTCACCATGACCTATCTATTAGTAGCAATAGTTACAAATATTGTATTCTATTATTACCCATGTCTTGTTTCCCCTAATTTTCCAAATTTGATCTGACAATCTTGACTACCTAGTCATACATTTACTACTGAGTCATGAGCAGCTAGTTTGTTTTGCTTATTGCTACTGTATAATTTGCTCACTTGAGGGAATGATATTAAAGGCAAAACTGAAATACTTTGGCCACATAATGAGAAGACAGGACACCCTGGAGAAGATGATGATGCTAGGGAGAGTGGAAGGCAAAAGGAAGAGGGGCCGACCAAGGGCAAGATGGATGGATGATATTCTAGAGGTGACGGACTCGTCCCTGGGGCAGCTGGGGTTGTTGACAACCAACAGGAAGCTCTGGCGTGGGCTGGTCCATGAAGTCACGAAGAGTCGGAAGTGACTGAACGAATAAACAACAACAAAATTTGCTCTTCACAGTATATTTGTAGAATTCAGATAGTAACACACACCCCTAAAAACAAAACAAAAAACCAACTAGATAGCCATATTAATAAAATAAAAATGATAATGTGTTTACAGGTTATCCTTACTATTCTACTTTTGTAATTGGGATTTTGTCACTGCATCAGTTTACCATTTATGTGGATGACAGTTTTATCAACTCTGACTTTTACTTATGGTAATCTTTTTGGTAGAAGTTTTATGTGGATTTTTAGTGCACGTAGAAAAAGTGGACCCTGAGGTGTCCCAATATGATATGTTTCTGCTTTAACACTAACTGCATGATCAGGATCAGTTTATATCAACCTTCCTTGATGCAGCCAGAAATTGATGGTTTTGCTTCCAAATTTCAGCACCACAATCTGACCACAAAAATGAAGTTGGTCTGTATGGACTGCAGATGCATCAGCTGCCCCCAGAACAGATTGTAAGTGGAAAGGCTGGATAATTCTAATCTTTGCAGCTTCACATCACCACCATGACAGTAAGAAAATACAGGTAGCCATTCACTTCAGGAGGTGTGATCTTTTGTTGCACATTAGAGGTCCCATTAGTCTCATCTGAGAATTCTCATTGGCTTGACTCATTAGTTTTGGCAGCTTCATCTATAACACTAACTACATTCCTTTTGATTTTTCACTCCTAAAACACTGGCCCCTTGGCTGTTTTCCTTCCTGTTCCAAAACCTGCCCCGCTTGCATATTTTTATTCTAAATATTTTTAGACTGCCTGTTGGAGTACAAAGCCATTCCAAGTTGTTAGATAAGACTAACAATATCTTTCTTATGATATACTGAACCACAAGTTGGGCAACGACGTTTTAATCTACCATGCTGTACAAACTCACATGTGGTTGTTGTATGCTTTCATGTGTCATATGAACTCAGATAATTGAATTAATTAGAAAAGGATGTGTAAGCACATTTATACTAACAGTCTATTCAGGCCTATTCTCTTTATTCTGATTCTGTCCAGCCTAATTACAATTTCTTAGATCAAGTAAATGCTTTCAAAATTCTGTTCATTATTTATTTATGCGAAGTTTATAGTTCACCGTCCTATTGCTTATCCTTTATTCAAAGTGTTCACAGTTTATAATTACAAAACAAAACAGAACTGTATATTTAGTGAGCAAACATATAGTCAAAATACAAGTGAAAAGATCCATAGATAAAACAACTCTTAAATAAAAGAAACAATTCAGTTGGAAAAAAACTACATGCCAGTATATGAGGAATCTTAAGCTGCTGGGGAAAGACAGAGAGGGTCCACATGCTTTTCATGGGACAAGATACTCTATGATATCAATACAGCTATGGAAAAGGCCTATTTCTTTTTCAATTCTGACTGTCTTCACAACAGGCAGAACACAAAGAAAGGCTGTTTTTGATGTTAGGGCAGGCAGGTTAGGATGAGATAAATCCACAAGAACCCAAGCCACTTGGGGCATTAAGCATGTTTCTTTTGAACTGTCCCTAGAAGCAAACTGGGAAACAGTGGGGAAGTTATATAGCACAGATACAACATGCTCTCTTAGGTACCTGCCCACTAATATGGTTGTTACTACATTCTGGTCAAATTGCGGAGTTCAAAGACTCAAAATATTGCCATAATTCAGAGCATTCTACACTAATACAAGTTTGATGTAAATTGTTAATATTTGCCCATGTCATTTAGTCAAGATATTATCAACCTATTCCTTAAATTTTAAATGGAAAGTAAGCCAGCAGTTAAGAGAAAGTTTTAATGGGAGAATATGTGGAACAAAGGTCTGAAATTTACTTTGAACTATAATTTGAAAGAGAATTTTTATTAAATGATGTACTGTTGGTATTTATCTCCTGATAAGTTGTCTAAAATATATGATGGGGTATCAAATGTCTGTTGGAAATGCTCATGGGGGAAGGAACTTTCTATCATTTATGGTAGACTTGTGGAAAGGTAAGAAATTCTGGAATCAAATATGTATTATTATTCAAAAGATTCTCTAAGGGGACTTACAATTGAAACTGGAGCTGTTTCTCTTGGGTTTGATGGACCAACAGCTTGAAAAGCAACATGGAACTCTGTTCTTATATATGATAACAGCAGCAAGACTCTTATATGCTCAAAGATGGAAGGATGCACAAATTCCCTCAATGGAGGACTGGATGAATAAGTTGATGGAATTGGCACAAATGGCTAAACTGACAGCAGTGATAAGAGAAAACACTGTAACTAGATTCTCTTCTATCTGGAAGCCGCTCTTGGACTATTTGCTTGTAATGCAAAAGAATGAAGTCTTGATTTTAGGTTTTGATGATTGAATGGTTTGATTTTAGAGATACAATGTAACTAAATGTTTAATTAATAGTAAGAGATTAACTTTTATGTACTTTTATACCTGTGCTGGAAAAGGTCAGAAGCCACTGGTCTGATATGCTTTTTTGCTTGCACTGTTTTAGCCTTTCCTGTTTCTCTTCTAGACTTGTACTCTATCGGTCTTATATTCTGCATTATGTGTCTTAATTATATCTTGAAAAATTAATAAAAAAAGATATTATCAACATATTATAGCTGATTAGTTAGTTGGTTGAAAGCAAATTAACTTTATGAAAACATCCCAGTCTGCAAGGATGATGTCGGCCTGATTATGAAATATGTTATTCTGCTCAGGGCTAAACTAAATGTCCCCTATAAATGAATACAAGTCATAATCAATTTATTTCTTTGACACATTTTCCACATATAGTATGTGCTCAAACCAGTTCATGGGTAGTTAAATGAAAACATTAATATTTATCTGTCTGAAATATACCAAACTACGTTCTTAGTAAAACAGTAGTTCATTTAACTACATCAACTTAGACAATATCAGTAATTGTATTTCAATCACAAATCATTTCTTTCAACAGTTCATATCCATATTAAGGGACCTCTTGATCACACCAGAGAGAAAGGAAGGTGAAACATTATAATAACATGGCATGCTCTACAACCCTTCTCATAATGAATCCTCTTCTTCACTAATATCCCATGTACTGAGCCAGCAAGATGTACTTTCCTTATGATCATTCCCATTCTAGACAACAGAGCATCAAATGAGGCATGATGAGACTTCTCAGAAGGACAAGTAGGTAGGACAAGGCAGATGGAAGTAGTTAGACAACCCCTCATGCAAACACAGCATCTTTTTTCTCCACAATATTTTCCAGGAACAGCATTTTAGGAAGGATCCTAGGATTCAGCTAAGTCAGCTAGCCTAGGCGGAAATATTCAGTCACCCTTTCCTTACCATAACAATTCTTACCCACCTTCAGGATTCAGTAAAGCTATTCTCAAAGAACAGAGATTGAAAATCTTGTACTTAATCCTTTATTCCATTTTTTTCTTCCTCCAAATAGTGTTCCCAAACAGCATTTTCCTGGAGGAAGGGGAAAATAGAAAGGGAAGTAGGAGGAATATCATACCTGAGTTGCTTTTTCAGTCAAAATTGCACATTGATGACACTTCAGGTTTTATTCAACTGCAAAAAAAGAGTGCTAATAATAAAGAAAACATTCCCCTTGACAAAAAATAACCTTCAGTATAGTATTTTGGCTACTGATCACACCACACTAGAGCAACACATGTTGGCTTTTTAATAAGTTTTTTCTCTTTCCTGGCCTGGTCTTTATAAAATTGTTGAAATACACACTAGGACCGATTCATTTAATTGCACAATATGCTCTTTGCCTTGGAGTATACTTTCAAGCAATTAAAATGACAGCCGACTATTTGGCCTGTTTGGAATAGCTACTGCTCCAACCGGCTCAGCTTGCAAACAAATACATGTACAGATATGCAAACTGTTACATTAATCCATAAAGATCAATCTGTGTTCTGTTCTGTAATAAACTTGCCCAAGATTGGTACCTCTGCTGGTCTGTGTAACTGCTATGGGCTTGGGATGGTAGTTCCATAAAGCATTTCAATGCGCATCATGCCAAAAGAAAACAGTATTGCAACAGAATTTTTATAGTGTGAACTGTACACTTTACATTGTAATCCTATGCATGAGTGAACTTAGTTACCTCTGAGAAGGCATGTATAAGTTTGTATAGTATTAATGCTGATTGGAATTATGCATCTACTGCATTTTATATTTTAATTATTAGTTGCTTTGCATGCTCATTTGAATCAAAGAGCAGGATATAAATGGAATACATCAAACTATGTAAGACTGGTTAGAACTGTAGCCAAATAGACCACCATTACTTCTAGAGAAGAAGCAAACTATTGTTTCCCATAGCCCAGCTGGAGCTGCAGGGAAAGGAGACATTATTCCTTTATGTATTTGCTAGTTTTATATTTCCCTTTTCCTTGGGAAATCAATACATGATAGTCTCCCTTCTTTTTATTTCTGCCACAAGCTTGTGAAGTATGTTGGGTGAGAGACAATGACTGGTCCAAATTTACCTAGTGAGTTTTTATGACAGAGGGTAGACTTAAGTTCTGCTTCCCTATTCTAGTCTAACATCTTAATTGTGACAGCTCACTGTGCTTGTTTTGTTTTGAGGGGGGATTATTCCCTTTACTTTCCTTGTTGGCTTCCTTTCCTTTCTCCTCCCCTTTGGAATAAAAATAACAACAAAAATGCCATGACTGCTGTATTTTTGCCTGTTTGGTGTTTATGTCATGGAGGAACATGTCATCTTTTGAGCCTGTGGATCCAGGTCTTCTGCCAATTGCCCTCTTTTTTCTCTCTGGCATAGTAACATCCAATATGCAAGGCCTAATAAGATTTCCTGTTCAAAACAAGGAGGCTGGTGAGGATGGACCCCAATCTTTGAAAGACTCACTTGCTTTTCTGACTCTGTGTGGGGCTTCTCAGGTACTTCATGTCTTGTGATTGCCATGGCTGGACATATCTGCTGAAGCATATGGCATTTTAATGCCAGTGATCTCTGGATGAGATTGCTTCACATCATAAAGGACTTGGGGTGGGGGCCAGAGAAAGCAGAGGTTAGAACAGAACCAGCCATTGAAGCCTGATGTCTATAGGAACTTTGAGGAGTAGAAAAGGTGAAGATGGAGAGGAGTTGTAGAACTATGGAGTTGACTGTGGAAGGAAAATGAGGGGGCTTCTCTTAATGAGGAGAGGAGAAAGCTGTAAGGTGGTATTTCTGGGGTGAAAAATTCCTTCCAACCTAGATGACAGCCAGGCTTGTGGGGAGAAGGCTGCAGGTGGGTTTGTCTTGTACAATTCCCTCTGCGGGAGTTAATGGTGTAGCTGAGATTCTTTGACATTAACCTTTTTCGAGGCAATATATTTGAAATCTTTTTGTCACTGTTGTACAAGAGAGTTTTACATTCTGATACAGCTTTGGAATTCTTTATGATATCTCCTAAACCTTACTGGATGGATCCAAGATTCATCGTTTCATCTTATTCATTAGGTTCATTGGAAGATAATACATACAGAGTATTTCCTGGAGGAAACAAATTCCTTTGCATAGGAGCATTTGAGCTAGGCATGTTGTTGTAGGCTTACATGGGTTAGCAAAAATACTACAGTTATTTTGAGCTTGTAAAGAAACAGTCATTCTGGAATCCAGATATGGCCTTAGGCAGATACTGCTATTTACAAGGGAGGTTATGGAATGCCTTAGTTTAGCTATCATGAAATCATCCTTTGTGATGATTGAGTCTTAGGATGATTGATAGTTAGAACAGCTTCATCTGTTTCTAACTATCTCTGTATGGCTTTTCTTAAGAATTTCTAGTACAGGAACTGATTATTGAAATATAAATATAAAAAAGTCCTGCATAATGTTATGATAACTATCTAACCTGAGCATTTGAAAGGTCACCATACATATTCATTATGCAAAATACAAAAAAAAAGAGTAAGAAATTAAAGGCAAAAGATAAGAAAAGGAAATCTAGCTAAAACTAGTTTACACCATTCACTGTGCCTTCATAGCTTCCTATCCTTGCAAATTATCCTTGCTTCCACATGCTTCATATCTATACAACACTTCACACAATGTTCTGTGTTTAATTCACCTCTCTCTTTCTGAGGATCTTATCAACTCCACCCAATCACAACTTTCTCAGTCTTTCCCTTCTTCTTGACCCATTCACTACTCTTTTTTATATTTGTTTTGTGATTCAGTCCTCATTCATTCTTGTTACATGACCAAACCACCTTAAACAGATTTCTTTCATACTGGCCATTCACTTTTGTTTTCGACCCTTATTCACTAAGCACCCATTCATTCTTGACCTCTGTCTTCTTATTGTACTACATATGCTTCTTAAACAACCCATTCCTGCTGCATTCAGATTACTTTTATTTTTCTCACATTTAACAAAATGGGGAGAAGCATGATGTTATACAGAGCTATATTTACTTCTTGCAACAAATGTTCATTTCCTGCAACTGAACAAACACAGAAAACAGTAATGGATTAGATAGGAAAGTCATTTGATTTGATATATAAATAAACATTAGGGATGGAGAGCATGCAGTGGATCTGTTGGATTAGTTTTGGTTACAACAGCATCTGTATGTCAGGGCTCAGATGGATAACCTCCACAGAGACCCACAGTTCCTTTTTCTCTGGCTGAAGGATAATTTTTTCACAACAGTCATTTGTACATTCTTCTCCCTCTCTAGAAAGAGGTGTTGCAACTTTGCCGTGACAATTAAGGCTACAGGGCATAGGGAAAGTTTTAAGATACTGCATCTTTTGCTTAGAGATTTCTGGTGGCCGAAGGTGAGAGCGAATGTTGAAAACTTAGTTGCCTCATGTCATATCTCTTGCCAGGCCAAAGATCTCCCTGCTAAGTTGGCCAGTTTGCTTTATTCGCTTCCCTCCCCTGCCAGACTGGATGGAATTGCCCTTCTTTCAAATGGTGGAGAATGAATGGTCCTATCTGTTTGCTGGCCTATCTGCCATGAACAGTTCACACCGGGTAGTGCAAGTTAGGAATGAACCTTGAGTGCCCCCCCAACAAACTTCCGCAACAAGTGTCCAGGAGAATAGTGGTGGTGAAGCAGCCTGTGGGGTTGCAGCAGACTGATCCAAATGCTGTGCTAACTGCAGCATATCATTGTGCAATATCTGACTACAGGTCCCTTCTATTACAATACAGGTACTCCTTACCACTTAATGATGGTAACTGGGACTGGAGTTTCTATCTCCAGTCATATCGCTAAGCAATGCGGTCATAAAGCGCGATGTCACATAACCTCATCGCTTAGCAACGGCAATCCTGGCTGTCTCCATTCTTGGAAGAAAAAGCTGTGGCAGCAACTTATGGGAGCGACTTGTGACCTTCCCTGCTGGCTTCCCCATTGACTTTGCTTGTGGGAAACTGGCAGGGAAGGTTGCAAATGGCGATCATGTGACCGTGGGATGCTGCAACCGTCATAAGTGTGAGCTGGTTGCCAAACTTCCTCCCTCACCTCTCTTTTTTTCAGTGCATATATGATGTAACTAAGACATAAAGGAGAACAAAAAACAAGAGTAAGAAGTGTTTGTTTTATATCTAAGTGCAATCAGTAGAAAGAAATGGTTGAAAAATGGAAAAGGTCTCATTTTTGGAGAAACGATAGCTTGCAGTTATTGAAAAAAATGCTGCATTTGAACCGTGAGAATTTTTATAGACAATAATGTTAGATCTCCTTTTAAGTATTTTGATTCTTCTGCTTTTATGTAATCTGCTTTAACTACTCTGAATACCTACAAACTTTGTACCAGCTTAGGTAAAGGTAAAGGTTTCCCTTGACGTAAAGTCCAGTCGAGTCCGACTCTAGGGGGCGGTGCTCATCTCCGTTTCTAAGCCTTGGAGCCGGCGTTGTCCATAGGACACTTCCGGGTCATGTGGCCAGCATGACGACACGGAACGCCGTTACCTTCCCGCCGAAGCGGTACCTATTGATCTACTCACATTTGCATGTTTTCGAACTGCTAGGTGAGCAGGAGCTGGGATTAACAACGGGAGCTCACCCCGCCGCGCAGTTTCGAACCGCCGACCTTCCGATCGACAGCTCAGCGGTTTAACCCGCAGCGCCACCGCGTCCCTTTTGTACCAGCTTACTGTTAAATAAATGAAACTATAGACATAGTACAGAATAATAAAGAAGGCTGTTATGCTCCATTATATTGCCTTTGAAAAAAATCCTGCTTCCCATCAAGTGTATCTCTTTTGACATATTGTGAGTGCTTTTGTGAATTGTGCTATGTGGCTGCTGCCTATAACAGAAGATGACAAAGATTCTGGATTCATTATTATATATTATTTTAAATTACATATGATGCACTTAATATATTGAAAAATTATGAACCTGGGTGTATGTTTTTAATCCTATTAATAACTGATTTCAAAAACTTGGCCATCAGTTCACAACAATAAGTGTGACTGATTCAGGTTTTCTGTTGTCCAGCTCCTTATTCCACTTGAATCTCATCTGTATGTTTTCCAGCTTTTTTTCCATGCAGTTTCATTGTTGCTCTTAACTGTGACTATTTTTTCCTCCTTTGTGCCAACAGAAACTTCCTCCATGGACAAAGATCCTAGTCAGAGATCCTGTGTCTAATCTGAATAAAAGAAGGAAAAACTTGTAGGAACAACCCAAATTCAGGGCCGCAACTGGGGTGTGTGTGCAACCGGGGCATGTGCCCTGGGCGCTGCGCTGGGGGGAACACAAAAATGAGTGCTGGGAGAGTGCCAAAATGGGCTCAGAATCCATGTTTGCCCTGGATGACACAGACCCTAGTTGTGGGCCTGCCCAAATTAGCTTTATTAAAGTAGTGTATAGACTTATGTTCAACAACCAGAGATAATGATACATCACAGTATCTTGCTTTAGGGCAAACTCTTGCATTCTTGGAATCCCCTTCCAAAGAAAATGATGTCCAAGGTCCAGAATGATTCAAGAGAGCTTATGAATAAACCAACTGCACATAAATTACTAAAGCAAAAGTAATTTTCAGGAATTATTACAAAATAGCTCCACAAAACTCAAAGCAGAATCAAAGAGTTGGAAGCCTCCATCAGGCCTCTGAATCCAAAACTTTCTCGTTAGAGGAATCCAAATTAAAGTGGACCTGACAAATATCTATAAAAACTCTTTTTGAAGACATCCAGTGAAGGAGAGCTCACTGTATCCTAAGGCAATTTTTACTGCTGTTGATCTGGTCTAACCATTAAGATATTTTTCTTAGTGATAAACTGTGCTCTAGGACATTAGAAATCAGATCATGGTCTTCTGTGTGACATCCCTTTACCTCCAGCTCCCAGGTAACCCAAGTTGCTTTTCTTTGTAAATATTCCAGCTGGTCCGAATCTTCCTTAAAGTGCGGTGCCTAGGACCATAATAGATACTCAGGTAGGACCTTATCAAGGCAAAATAGAATGGAACTATTATTTTCCATGATTTGGAACTTATACTTCTGTTGATTCAGCTTGTGATAAACTACAATTCTAAAATGCATTCAGGCATACTGTTACCAAGCCAGATCTTTCATATACTTGTGTATTTGGTTTATGTTTCCTAAATGAAGAGGCTCCCATTTATCTCTATTAAATCATATTCTGTTATTTTCAGCCCAGATCTCTAAAGATCACTTTTAATTTTGTTTTTGACTTCTAGGGTATTAAGTGGCCCACCTAATTTTGTGTCATCTGCGAATTTGGTAAAGCTTTCCTCCATTATTTCATTTGAATCATTAATACAATCTTGAAAAGTTCTAGGCCTTGCTTGATATCTTGCTTGATATCTCACTGCAGTTTGATGGGGAATCATAATGACACTTTTTGAATATGGTTTTCAAGTGGATCTACCTAATAATCATGCCATTGATTGCATTCCTAACTTGCTTCCTAATCAGAACATAAGGGCATATTTTGTCAACCACTTGTTGAAGTTAAGATATACTATGTCTATAATATTTCCACAATCTACTATGGCAATTATCTGAAATAAGACTTTATTTATTTATTTAGCTATCAAATTTCATCACCACCCATCTCCCCCAAAAGACAAGACTTACTCTAGTTTGACAAGACTTACTCTAGATAAATCACTGCTAATTTCTAGTAATTACATCATCAAGTTTAACAGATTAACTGCTTAATGACCTATTCTGGAATGTTTCCGGGTTCAACTGATTGAACTTTAGTTTCTGTGCTGCCACCTAGCATAGGCACAGGGTTTTAAAAAGGGATTTGAGATAGAGATGTATAATTGTAGAAGTGTTGTAAGTGATTAAAATAATCACAGAATATGGAAAGTTCACATACCTTCAGCTGTTTCAATCACACTGAGACAGTAGCAAATGAATCTCATCAGGCAATTATTCTATCATGCAGCTGGCTGCCCTGCCAATGGATAAGGTTTGAAACAGCATAGAGACAGGCTGGTTTTATTGAATACAGACACAAACTCTTAATTGCTCTTCATTCCAAGAGGAAACAAGTTAGCTACTTAGCTAAGCAGGTGCATTTTTTCAGTTTATGTATTGCTAAGACAGGAAGCTTAGCCATAGTATAGAAAAGCAGGTTTACAGGCTACTTCAGAAATTCCCATCTTGTCAGGCCCAGCCCAAGCATGACCAAGAACCAGTCCAGCCAAACAGCAGTTCTTTATTTGCTAATGCCGTATGGACAGAATCTTGCCAGACTAAAGCAACTCTACCTAACCTCAGGGGAAATAACCTGGGAGAGTTCTAGGGTGGGGCCATTCTGAATCTCTTGGTTTCCCCACAACCGCCCTCTGGACTATGTTTCTGCTTATCTCCTTCCCCTTCTTGGAAAGTGCTCCCTCCTTCCTGTGAACCAGCAGCATTGTGGAAATCTACCATATCTCTCCAATACCCAGGAATACATGAATCCTTGGAAGTCTAAAATAGCTAACTTAAGTCTCTCTGTCTTGAGATACAGAGGACTTTTGCAGACATTATTCATACACCTCACACCTTGATTGTTTCAGTTTTCCCATGGTTTCCCATGAATAGTTTTATTCAACCAAAGCTTATACTTGGATATAATCTGAACATTTTTTAATATATGGGTAGACCCTAAGTTACGACTATTTGTTCAACAACTGTTCAAAGTTATGGCGGTGCTGATCAAATGGTAGTTATGCTGGGTCCCTGAAGTGATGACTGTTGCAGCACCCCCACAGTCATGTGATCAAAATACGGGCACTTGGCAGCCCACCCACACTTACAACCACAGGGGCACTTCGACTCCCCTCACCTGCCTATCTGTCCCCCCATCTCTGCACTTTTGGCCACCCTGCACTGAGATAGATGCGTGAGGGGAGTCTCTTACCCTACCAAGGCTTGGGGCTGGGAGGGACCAAGCCGGGAGTGGCTTGGATCAGGGTGGGTCCTCAGCGAACAACTGGTGAGGTTCAGTTAATGATGGCAACCAGGACTGTTGGATTGCAGTCACTAAGTGAAGCAGTCATGTGATATTGTGCTTTACAACTGCATCGCTTAGTGATGGAGATTCCAGTCCCGATTGCCCTTATAACTTGAGGACTACCTGTAGATAAATAGTTACATTAAGCAAATATTACTTAAAATAACTATACAATGGGATGTAATATAGTATTTTTCAATTTGGTAGCTCAGGGATTCAGTATGTATGTATGTATGTATGTATGTATTTAAATTATATTCAATTTGTATGGCCGCCCATCTCAGCAAGTGACTCTTGGTGGTGCTTTACAAAATATTGAATCAATGATGTTAATTTAAGATTTTAATCTCCTTGGCTAAACATGCCACTTGTCCTTGCTGAGAATTCATTGTTAATTTTCATGATAGCACTATGGCAGTCTCCTAAAAATATTTGCTAACCTAGCATATTTTGTAATTACTGAGGTACACCAGGAGTAGAGGGATTGATACATTCTGGCGAGGTGTTCATGCATAATCAAACCACTGTTTTCATATGAGTTAATAATCTTGCTGGGTTGATAAGATCATGAAGGGTGGTAGGCAACAACTAGGAGCCATAGAATGTAATAGCCATTTCACCTGATAGGTTGGTTTGCGATGACATGTTCTATTCCTTCCCCTATTTCTTAATGACCATCTGAGTAAGAATGTATGAAGATTAAGAACAAGTTCCTGTTGAATGGTCTGTTATGAATGCTCTGTAGGCCAAAAGGACAAGGCCACTATACATACCTTGTGTACTAATGGTTTGATTTTGAAAATTAATTGATAGTTACTCAGAATGGGATAACCAGCTCCTCTTGCCATCCAAGTGGAAGTATATGGGCCACCTGAAATTAAGCCATCAATTGGTAGTGAGACATCCAAATTGTTGAGTGTTATTCCACCTTACACCAACATTTCCAAGTTGGAGATTTGGTCTTCTCGTTCATTTTTCAAATTAAAAAAAAACAAAAAAACTAATCATTTATTAAAATTAAAAACTGCAATATTGGTCCACCTAGATATGGTATGATCTAAAGCTAATTACACGAGCTAAGACTGATTATTAAATAATGAGTGTCTCCAGGAAGGCTGCAATATGTAGTAAGTGTCCTTAATTCTGCCAGGTGTGACCCTATGATGCCAATACTGTGAGGACTTGCACATTCAATCCTCCAAATGAGCTTAATTTGGTTTGGAAAGCATCTGTGTTCAAGACATTCAAGGACCCTGAAATCATGCCAAATAGCCCCAGGAGGGTTTCTCTTATTCCACTCTTAAGGTGGAATGTAGAATATAAACAGACAAGGGTCACATCTTGGATCCATCTGACTTACATTTACTAACTGGGAGTTGATGTTAATTATGATCATCTTAATTCAGGGGTACAATAAGAGAAGTTGTTTTTTAACATGGATTTTAGACATGGCCAAGGTCTTCTTATTGGTTTGTTTTCATTTGGGTACAACTGTTATCCAATCACATATATAGAGCTGCTACCAAAACTTCTCGGGCTTAATCTGTTTGACACATCACTGACAAACATTAATACTTACTGCTTCCTGAAATATCAGAGTGATATTCCATAACTAGGCTCAAACTCTTGATATCTATCTTGCACCCAAAAACCTGTAACCCCAGCTGAACTTGAAGCTTCATCCTAAGCAGTACATATCAGAGAAACCAATCCCACTTCCATAGTTGATTCTTATTCTGCTGGTAGAGGAATAGGTTCAGATGTCTTTCCATTTAAGGATTTGCGGTGATGAATGCTTGCTGCCACCTACTTAACATGCCATGTGATCACAGCAGCAAGATAAACAAGTAAGAAAATATTCTTGTTTCTCAGTTTGGCACTGTGAAAACAAACGGAATGTCTGTAGTTTCAAACAACACCCTTCCCTTCAGCTATCACTTCACACTTAGTCACTGGTTTCTTTCTGTATAATTATCAGACTATACTTTCAAATAGAGACTATGATTCTATCTCCTAAGCTGGAAAAAGCCCAGGGAAAGGTGGATTTGATCAGTAGAACAAAGTCTGTCTGTTCCTGGATTGTTTCCTACTTGGAAGGGACCATAGAGGTCATCCACCAGACTATCTCTGAGAGATGACTACCCAGCCTCTGTTTGAAGACCACTGCCCATGGATGCCCAGAAACACCATCAACCTGGCCAGTACTTGCACTTTTGGTGGTTAATTCTCATACTTGTTGCTGACTTCTAGTGGCCTATCATTCAGCCACTAAATCCTTGGTGGTCTCTTTCAGCATGACATAGTCTATGAAATGATGAGACAGATATCAGATAATGCCTCCTTCCATACACCCTTTTATACTCTCAGTGATTTCTTTATGTCCTCCTTCCAAGTGGTATGTTTTGGCAGTGGAATCATCAAGGATTACCATCGGACCCCATCCACAATCACATTAATGCCAAAACTAAAACACCAAGGTGTTTCAAACAATTTCCCTTCAGCAAATCCATGCCTACAATATACTCTTGTTTTTGACATATTTGCCCACACCAAGGGACCCTTGCTGCACTGCCAAGCACATAAGCAGACTTTTTCCTCCTTCATTCAGATTCATGTAACATAATCATTTCTGAGTGTTTTCATGGGTTTGGAAGTTATCCAGCCCCAGAATCTACTAAAGCCATTTGCCTTTACTTCAGTTAAAAGTTAAAGGCATGTGAGGGATCCAGTTATTGCTATTGTTATTATTTAATACTGCAAAGTTAAGTTTATTCATTTTTTAGTATTAGTATTTATATTTATATTGTGTTCTGGATCTTAATTCTTGTGTATGTTGTTGATTGTCACTTTCCTTTTCTTGTGTCATATAACTTTTGCTCTTCAATTATGCAGCATTCTGAGAATGAACCTCAATACGAATTTGGTGTAGTGGTTAAGGAATTAGGCTAGAAACCATGAGCACCATGAATTATTCTCCTTCCTTAGACACAGAAGTTGTCTGGGTGACTTTGTGACAGTCAATTCTTTTTCAGTCCAACCCACCCTACAGAGTTACCGTTGTGTGAAAAATAGGAGGAGACAGTGTTATGTATGTTGCTTGACTTGTACAAAATAAATATAATAAACATGTACCAAAAGGTTGACATCTGCTTGTGAAAAACTGTGGCTAGAATGGTAATTCAGTCTCATTAAGAATTATAGCTGTGATAACTGTGGCATAAACCCTATTTAACAAGTTAACCACAATTAATCTTAATTCAATTGTGCATACATAATGTGTGGTCAGATTTCCTCCAACCTTGTGGCTTCCAGATGTCTTGAGCTACCATGTTTTTGCAATCCCATCTTGCATATTTAGAGATTATGGGAATTTTAGTCCAACACACATGGAAGCTATCACTCTGGGGATGATATATGTTATAAGATGATACTTGATATTAACCAAGATCTTCTGTGCTACAAAAAGAGTGATATGTGTGGGCTATTTCCGAGCAGACTAATAATTGTTCTTTTCTATGCATTTAACATATTAAACTGCAAATTAGAATTCATGGAAAAGAAAAAAAGAAGTATGAGATATGCATGATACAAAATAATTAGCAATACCTAAGCATGCCACAGTTGGGAAGAATCAGTTATCACTAAAAAAATCCAGTCCAATAATCATGACTCTGCAGGACATCTTTTTTTGTTGTCTGAACCTTACTTTGGCAGACATAGCTGTGTTTTTTTCTTCCATATGCAGCTCCATGGAATGCTTCATCTTATTGTCAGATTAATTGTCCACCTTCTTTCCCTTTCTGGCTGCCTTGCATTGATTTAGGAAAATGCACGTTTATCTCAAGTAAATCATCCTCAAAGAATACAAGTGTCCTTTGAAATGCAGCTTTGGAAAGGTACCATTCGCATTTTTACCTTTTCAGGTACAAAATCATGTTGGCACTCACGTCAGCTTTTCTGTAGGAAAAACTGATGAATGCCCTACTCTTCAGGCAGATTTTAATTTGAGTAAAGAGGTAAAGGAGTTTTATGATGCAATCAACCAGTATAATGAGATTGAAGTTTCTGAAGAACAATTCTAGAAGATCTGAGGTCCCTTAAAATAATTTTGCCAATTTCATAACTGATCCAGCAGAATACATCTATGCTGATATGGAATCGGCAGAAGCCATGTGACCCATAAACCAGATGTAACCCACCAGCATCACTTTTGTTGCCCCCAAACACTCCCAGAATAGGTGGAACCAAATTTTTTTCCCCTAAACTTTCAGGAAAAGACCCTTCAGAGAACTATATTCTTGATTACAGGTAGTCCTTGATTAATGATGGTAATTGGGAATGGAATTGCCATTGCTAAGTGATGCGGTCATAAGAATGCAATGTCACATGACCATATCGCTTAGCGATGGAAATCCTGGTTGCCGTCGTTAAGTGAATTCCACCAGTCGTTAGCTGAGGACCCCCTCGATCCAAGTGACTCCAGCTTGGACCCTCCCAGCCCTGAGCCTTGGTAAGGTAAGGGACTGCCTCCTCTTCAACTCCCCCCCACACCTATCTCTCCATTTCTGCTCTTCTGGCTGTCTTGCACTCTTCCACCGAGATCCAAGCCATTCCCAGCTTGATCCCTCCCAATCCTGAGCCTCTGTAAGGTAAGGGACTGCCTTCTCTGCCTCCTCTTGAACTCCATCTCCCCCCCCCCCATCTCTGCCCTTTTGGCCGCCTACTACCTGCTGCTACCAGATGCCCCCCCCCTCTTCCCAGCCCTGCCTGCTGCTGCTGTGCCTGCCACACCACACACCACTACTGTACTGGATGAGGCCTTCTTTTGCACTACCTTCTTTCATGAAAGAAGCCCCAATGGAGGCCCTGGCTGATGTGTAAACAGAGGCCCTGGGCAGGGTGTGAGAGAAACCCTGGCTGCACCATCACAAAAGGCAACACAAAATAAGGCCCTGGTTGGTGCAGTAGTGGCACACACTGCAGTGGGTGCAGTGTTGGCAGGCAGGGCCAGGTGATGGGCAGCTGGCGAAAGCGGGTAGGTGGGCAGCCAAAAGGCAGTTTTAAATATGGGTGGGCCTGAGTTGGCCTGAATTTTGTTCATGTGACTGCAGGGATGCTGCAATGGCTAGAACTTCGAGGACCGATTGTAAGTCTCTTCATTCAGTGCCATCGTAACTTTGAACAGTCACTGAATGAATGAACGTTAAGCAAGGGCTACTTGTATTCTGTCTATTTACACTAATTTTTTTTAGCCGCACTGTTTTCTCATTACCAGAAGAGGGAGTTCTAACACTGAAAAAAGAGTATGCTTTGTTGCGCCTTCCACTGATAAAGGAAAAGACTGCAGGTAATTTTGGACAGTGTGAATTTTCTTGTTAGCAATCCCCACTAATAAAATAAAATTAAAAAATTAAAAAACAACGTCCTGCAAAATTAATAAAAAAGAAATAAGAAAACAGAAATAAGAAAATGGAAAAAAGAAGGAAAATACAGATGCGACATCAACTTTCAAAAAAATTGGAATTAAAATATTATAAAGACATAGATACCGTGGGATATTTTGTTGTTTATTTGTTCAGTCTCTTCTGACTCTTCGTGACTTCATGGACCAGCCCATGCCAGAGCTTCCTGTCGGTCGTCAACACCCCCAGCTCCCCCATCACCTCTAGAATATCATCCATCCATCTTGCCCTTGGTCGGCCCCTCTTCCTTTTGCCTTCCACTCTCCCTAGCATCAGCATCTTCTCCAGGGTGTCCTGTCTTCTCATTACGTGGCCAAAGTACTTCAGTTTTGCCTTTAATATTATTCCCTCAAGTGAGCAGTCTGGCTTGATTTCCTGGAGGATGGACTGGTTTGATCTTCTTGCAGTCCAAGGCACTCTCAGAATTTTCCTCCAACACCACAGTCCCAAAGCATCTATCTTCCTTTGCTCAGCCTTCCTTATGGTCTAGCTCTCAGAGCCATATGTTACTACGGGGAATACCATTGCTTTAACTATGCGGACCTTTGTTGTCAGTGTGATGTCTCTGCTCTTAACTATTTTATCGAGATTTGTCATTGCTCTTCTCCCAAGGATTAAGCGTCTACTGATTTCCTGACTGCAGTCAGCATCTGCAGTAACCTTCGCACCTAGAAATACCATGCGAAGAAATACCGTGGGACATTACATGCATGTAAAAAAAGGTGGACTTCGATTGCCTGGTTATGCCCACCATTTTGAAGCTAGACCCAGCCCTGTACATCCCTGTACAGATTACTTTTTCAACTATAGGCCAATGTTTAAACTTTAAACATTTTTTCCCAATAGATTCTTTGGAATAAGGAACCTGTCTAAAACAGTGAAATTAAAATCCCCCTTGGGACAAAGAGATTGGTGTATCTTGAAATGTTTATATTATTGAGTTTATAAAAATGATGTTGAAACAAATTATATATTATTCTGTATATTTAAAAACTATATTTTTGATAAAACATTGAAATTTAATTAGAAACTAATCCCTCTTATTATAATGAGTAGATTTATACTAGATATGTTGCAGGGTTATAAAGTTCTGCAAACTTTTAATACTTATTTTGAATGAGAACATTTGGCTGCATCAGAAATAGAACGCCAAATTTTTGAGCTGTTGCTTCGCATTGGAAATTTCATACTGGAAAGATTTCAGAGTGAAAAACAAGGTGAGTCTTGATAATATACTGCAGGTGGGTATGTATGGGAGAACTTCTGCACCATATGGGTCAGCCTTTCTCAGCTGGGGTTCCATGAAAGGTTGTTAGGAGTTCCACAAGGGATTGTTTATATATGTGCTGTATGTCTGCTGCTTTGCTACTGTTGTAAAAATAAACTGTGGACTGTGTAGGTTAGAAGTGAATTGTAATGTGAAGTTCTCATATTTTTTGCTATTTTTCCGCTATAGTTTCCTGAGATCTAAAAATTATCTCAAGCGTTCTTTCAGGGTAAGAAGATTGAGAAAAGTTAATATAGGTCAAAGATTTAAACAATTCAAAGACAAATCAGAGTTTCAAGTCTCTAGTTTCGTGATTCTTTTCTTTGAGTCCAAGTCCTGTTTTGCAATTACAACTTTAGTTCTTGGATAAGACAGGGCTGAATAACCTTTACACATCTTTCTCTTCAAAAAACACCTCTCTTTCATGGCAGTGTGGTAGACTAGAATGGAGGGATGGGAAAGAGAGACAGAAAAGGGGATGACATTTAAAAAAAGCAGGATGGAATAAAGAAAAGAAAAAGGACAGACCCAACTCATTTTTAGTTCTTCCCATGATTGGCTTCATCCTTTTCATTTCTGCTGATCTGCACTGAGAAGGGGAATTTACTCCCATTAAGAATCCTACCCCTTCATATTCAGGGTCATTTAGAGTCCAAGCTATTAAGTTACAAGACACACTGTTCCTTTTGCAAATTCTTACATATCCAGAAAAAACAGTGCTCCCAGTTGAAATAGATTTCCAAAGGGGCAACATTTGTGAAATTATTCACACAGTTTAAATACATCTGCTAGAACCAGTCCTTTTCAATCTGATGTGAAACACATCTGCCCTGAATTGTAATAGCTCTACTTGTATGCAAATAGCCATACTGTAACAAGAGCAAGCTGATTAAATATAAAGTCCCAATTATTAAATTCACATCTCAATGAGCTGCTTTTGTTTTTTCTATGTTTAGCAAAGGAAACTTTGTTGTCATTTCATTCTTTCTTTCTTCACCAATTTTTATGGGCAAATGCCTACATTGCTAAAATACAAATGCTTGCAGTTTGACACCAGATAGTCCTTAGCACAATTAGTTGGTTTGGGATTTAGTTTTCCACTAGGATTAATACTCTGGAACATTAATCTGCTGAATGCTGAATGTTTAGAAAGTTTTGTGTTTGCATATTCTTTTTGAAAATAGCCATGTTTACACAGGCTTAGATTTAAAATGTAATTTTGTCCTTAACTGATGGTGTGGGTAATCGACTGATAACAGCCCAAGATTAATGCCTAAAGAGAAAATACATATGTAGTATTTAAGCTCCATTAATATTCATAAAGCTCCCTGCAGTTATTTTGTATTAAAGGCTTTGCAGTTCTTTAGTGGAATCTAGTTAGAGGTTTTTTTCCCCCCCAGTTTTTTTCCCCCAGATTGAATAATAACTTCCAATAGAAGAGAATATCTATAGCTCAGGGCTGAACTGTGGAGTCCTTGATGCTCTCTGAGCTTGGTTGTTTGCTTGCAGATGTTTCATTACCCATCTAGGTAACATCATCAGTGCTAGTGAGTGTGGGGTTTGCTCCCTATAGAATAGTAACTTATTTTAAGTTCTGAACAAACAGTCCAAATTATGACATAGGATTTCTGCTTTCTTACTTTTCAGGCATATAAGAAAAGCCTTCGTGGGAACTGAAATTTTAATTTAATTAATTTTAAAAAAAACATTTAGGAGCCTGGAAATATAAGAATGATATAGATGGAGAAACCTGATTTCTGTGTAGGCCAAGTAGATAATAGCAAGGCCTTATCAGTTTAGTGTTTGGATAGGAAACACTAAGATATATGCTGCACTGAGAAGTTGAGAAGCATCTCAGAAGAAAGCAATTCTTTCATTGTCTCATTGGGAAAATCCAAAGCCTGCCCACTTTGTTGGATTTTGTGCGTAGGCAGATAGAAGCAATTGTAAACCACTTAAATATTGTTGCCAAGAAAACTATGCAGGCATATCCATGAGGTCATCAGGAACTGAACTCAATTCAAATATTTTATTTTAGCTACAAGGCATCTAAATTTTTCATTCTTGTTTTAATGCAAAATTTTAAGGAATATTTTAATTAATGAAGCCTGGGCAGACTAATCTAGAGCTATCTCAAGTCAGCATAAGACAAGTCACAAACATCATCAGTGTTAAGGTTTGTTCTACTAATTTAGTATACAGTACTTTTTCCCACATCAGATTTAGTCTGAATATTTATAACCACATTTTGTTCCCTGGAGTCCAGGTTTACTTCAGTTTTTAATGCTCTTGCCAATATCTCTTTTTTTTTATTTTCTATTGAGTCAAAGTGCTTGATGTGACAAAATGTGCTAATTAAAAATATGGTGAAATACATTGGATATAAAGCTGTTGGCAGGAAAAATATATAGTTTAAGTTTAATTCTCAACTTGTGCCTTAAAGAAAAAGTTGACATATAGAAAAACTGTAATCATTGACCTGGCTAGCCCTACTGCTGCCTTTACATATTCACATTCTATATCAATCTCTATTAACTTGGCACTCACAAGATTTGTTAGAATATAAACTTTGGAATTCTCTGAGTTAAGTTTGTTTTATCTAAGCTGCTCAAGTTGAAGAAATATCCAGGCATAGTCTTTCTGTACTTCTTTTAAAAATACATATTTTAAAATTACATAACAGGTTTTTTTTCCACTTTTTTGGATCTTGTGCGATGGGCAGTTACAATAAGAAATAGGTGGTCCCACAAATAGCCCAGCCCCATGACATGAATGACTTTCTGGGTGATGATCACCAACACCTTGAATTGCATCTGGGAGCCTATAGGCAGTCAGTGCAGCTTGCAAAATAGTGGTGTGTCATGGCTATATTGAGGTGTGCCCATAACTCCTCATGCTGCAGCATTCTGGATCAAATTAAGTTTCTGGATGGTCTTCAAGGGCAGTCCCATGTATAGAATATTGTAGTAGCCTAAATAAGGGGTGACCAAGGCATGTGTAATCTTTGACCTCAAAGTGGACATCTTGTTAATTTATACAGTGTTTCCATATTCTGACATTTCTGGTCAAATTATTTCAGGGAGCAAGGTGAGTAGAAGAGAAAGACTTGAATTTGGAAGTCTGCAGGAACTCTTCCAATAAGGTTGGCATGATGAGATCAATGGAGAGACAGCTGGACTTACTATAAATCAATTTTATATATTGCTTTTTCTAAGCTTTTTGTCCTCTGTATTATGCACTTTAGTACTATAGAATTCTGAACAGAGTATACACTTTCTTTCCTAGTTCTAAAAAGGGGGAAAAAGCTTTTAAGAAATGCATGTTGGAAAAGTTGCACCCACAAAGCTCACATGGTAGTTTTATACTTGCTAAGTATTCCAATAAAAGTACTGGAGCAAGGAAGATAAATTTTTCTGAATAGGAAGTAGTCAAGTGGAAAAAAGTCATTCTTTTGTAAATCAATAGTGTAATATCTAGGATTGAGCATGCAGAAAAATATGATATTAAAGCTCAACCAGAAATAGCCCCAGTGACCTTGAATATGGGCACACGGAAGGTGAAAATATATTCCGTACCAGTCAGCGAGTTTGCAGCTGTTAGTGAGCATATCTTTTAGCTTTATAATGTACTTAGAAGCTAATCAATAAACCTGACTTTGGGAAATACAATCCTCTTTCACTCTAAAGAGGAAAAATGATAAATATCTTGTAGAAATTTAGTTTTAACAAAGGAGGTATCCTGTTTTTTCAAATACTGTATCAATAAAAAGCACAGCAAGATGCATCTGTTATAGAAAGATAAAAGGTAACTATATTCTCTCATTGTAAAGTATTGTATTATCTGTCTGCCCGCCCTGAAACTGGGGTTTTATTTGGCCTTCTGTCATTCAATAGGAAGTTGCTCAAAACTTAGGATTTGGGAAGAAGGATGATTTGCTGAACAACAAGAGCAACACAACTGTTTTGGACCAGATTATTCAATTCCTTTAAAGCTACACTCACTTTCCTTTGGCAATTTGGATGTAACAAATGGTCAGGACTGAAATCTGCTTTGGCCTGAGCACTCATTCTTTAGTTACATTAGAGGAACAGATAAATGGAATGGGAAATGTTCCTATGAGGAATAATCTGTAAATTGGCCTAACCTGGGATGCAGGCATTATAAACAAGATAAAAACATGTTTAATAATACAGAGAATCATAGTCTTATTTTCACTGAACTATATCTGCTAAAATTGCATGCCCTCTTAAGAGAATGAAAATAGGTTAATCCATGAGCCAATGAGATCCCAGTCTTTGCCAAATAGTATCTTAGGAACATGGAGCAAAGGGAGTCAAGGCTGGACCTTCAGTTTGCCATCTGTTAAACAGAAGTTTTGTGGCTGATCATGTCTATACTTGTCAAAGGGTAACATGGCAGCTGCTTTGTGAGTGCCCACAAGAAGTTCTCAATATTATTTACTCACTATTATAAAGTGGAGTGCAAAAAATTAAAATTACTGATGTATCACATCAGAATCATTATATACTTTATTCTGAGCATCCTTAATAGTGGAAATAATAGCAGGAGATCAATAATTCACCCAGTATTTCACTTTAATCCAAATTCTGTGGAGATAAATACAGAATGTATTCCCGTACTGTAGATTGTAAAAATCTCACAATAATAGGACTGGGTTTCTGTATTAAACAGAAATGGAAATTCACAAAAGCAATTTCATTTTTCAGCCTGTATTTTGGATGCAGTAAAAAATTATAAGTCATGTCTATGAAATAGTCCCTATAAATGGATATATAAATTCATCTTAAATGCATTTGTTTACTTTCAGCTTTGTTTCAACATTTGTGACACATTATTTATCAAAATTTTCAAACTGGGTGAATCTTGTTTCATGTGAATCAATCATAAGGTTTTTAATTCCACCATTTTCTGATCTATAAAAACAAGTCTCTACTTCATTTCCAAAGTGTTCTGGCCCTCTTCTTTCACTATAAAACCATAGTTTGAATTTGTATCTGTATGAATTTAGCTATTCTAAAAGTTTGTGTCATGGAAAAGAGCTTTAAAAATGATAAGTATTATCTTTATTTATTAGTTCTCTGCTACTTTCTCCTAAGGGTCAGAATAAATTCAGCCAAAGCTGAAGCTTTCAGTGGTTCTTCGGCTTTAAGAAACTGCCGTCCTTCAAAGGGTTTTTTTGAAATTAGATCCATATTTAAAACTCCTTTAAGGAGTTTGCTGTGTACTAATTAAGCAGTAAAATAAAGAAAAGATGAGGATAGTCCATTTGACTTGGGCAGGAATGAGTGGTAAATTCTGTATGTCACCATACCAACATGGTCAGTGCTCCCCCTCTTTTGGGGGAGATGGGCGGTAACAAAATTTGAACAATAAATAAATAAATAAATAAAAATATAACTGTCAGAACCTGCTCATTCTTGCATTCACACACACAGTCAAGAAACCGGAGTTCTTTGAACTGGTTTATTGAAGCGTAATGAATGGTACAGAAGGCAAGCTGCGAATAAAGACTTCCTGCCAAAAACCTACTTTAAACTACATTCCCTTAGCTAGTTCCCTTTCCCACGAAACGTGTCACTCCCCCTCCCAACCAGATGGCATTTCTACGGTCTCTCAACCTCCCGTCCTTGATGTGCTTATAGCCAAAACAATCCCTTACATTCCAACTTCGCAAACACCCTTCCACCTCCTTCCCATCCAGCAACCTGTGAGAATGACACAATGGGAGATGTCCTGATAAGGGTTTCTGTGAAACCTTTGATCAGGGAATCTGACAATAACATGGGCAATTAAATTCCTACTGTTTCCAAAGACCAGTCTGCATAGCATAGAGAGAGTTATGTAATACAGGTATTATTGCTAAACACATAGGTAGGTATGGATGGATACTGTTTTTCATGAACTGTTTTGTTATTTTCTGGAATTCTTTCCACCCGATGCCTTTGCTTCTTTTGCTTCATCACTTGTTATCCTGCTGGGTCTTTCAGATATAAATATAACTATATGTAGTACATTAGGAGAGAGTTGGTCTAATCAGATTGGGGCATCTGCTCATTAATGTATAATAAACTATAAATATGTGTCCATTACAGGAATGAGAGAAAGAACCAGTTTGGTGTAGTGGGTAAAGGCACTAGGCTAAAAACCAGGAGACCGTGAGTTTAGTCCTGCCTTTAGCACTAAGCCAGCTGAACGTCTTTGGGCTAGTCATTCCCTCTCAGCCCTAGGAAGAAGGCATGACAAACTACTTCTGAAAAATGCTGCCAAAAAACCTTCATGGACTTATCCAGGCAGTCACCAGGAATCAAAAATGACTTGAAGGCATTAAAAACAAAAACCAGGAATGAGAAACATTGCTATCTGCATGACTAAAGGTTTTACTGATTGAATGATTTGTTGAAATTATGTATTTCCCACTTTTCAAGATAAAACAGTCCAGCAGAGAAACTTCTAGGTTCCATCCCACAAGGCAGTTGGAAGTAGGGTCTCTTTGGAGGGTTTTCCAGAGGAAGAAACAGCAGACTGAAGATGGATCTGTGAAAAGCAGAGCTGACGACCGCAGCAAAGAACAAAGGGCTGGTGAGTAGACTGGCTCTTTGAAACTCTCTGGACAAGGAGGGGATGGAAGATCACCCACATGCACTTCAAACAGTTGCTCCTCATGAGGAGACTGCAGGATGGCAGTCCCTGGAGGGTTTTGAGCACTGGGAAATGACAGGAATAGCCATCTTGTTCGCAACTGCGGTCAGAGCCTTTTAAAGGACACTAAGTTTGCAAACTGCCTTTTCTAATCATGTTTGGAAATTGCTTAAGTAATTTTCAGCTATTAGAGACCTTCGGATCAACAAGTCTGAAAACACCGGGTGAGCTTTCCTTCAAACCATAATAAAATAAAATTTTAATCATAAGTTTAAAAACTAATTTTTTAAAATTAAACGGCAAAAAGCTAAATAAGACTTTGATCCTAGAAAGTTATAAATGGATCAAGGGTACAAATAAACTTGGAATAAGATTTTGGAATTAATTATAAAGAAGTCTTCCCATGGTAAATAAATTTGTTTGGACTTTTGCAAGACAAAGATAATCTATTTTAAACATTGGACCCTAGAGGGAACCAAAGATTTTAGTTAAATAACTGGGATGTATAAAATGGCGCAAAACATTTTAACATTGAAAATACTGAAGGACACTTTTGAAAAGTGGAATCAGAAATTAGTATCAACAAAGTCAATAGCGATGTTTGTTTCTATGGATAGACTGTGTCCAAAAGATGTCATGGAAGAAATGGCAGATAAGGAATAAGTTTTATTTGACAAGATAGACGTGGCATAGAAAATGGATCTACAAATGACAGGTTACAATGATATGGAAAAGGATATCTCACTGGACATACAAAAGAAATTGGTTGATGTTTCAAAAATCAAAAGGGAAATACAAATAATAAGCCAAGAGAGTGATCTGGATAATTCTTTAATATTGGATTTACAAAAGAGGCTTGTTAAAGCCTTGAAGAATCTTGTGAGAAGGGACAAAGAAGAAATGAAAAGAAAACAAATTCCATGACATTACTTGAATGGACTAAAGACTAAGATTGTTAGAAGTAAAAGGAAGGAATATAAAGTTGGTTTATTTGATCAAGGTTAAAATAAATACGTTGTTATTCCTGGCATCCCTCAATGGATTTTTGCTGACACCAGGACTGGAATGACAATGCTTTATGGATTTGTTTTTTAGTTAAGAGATAGGACATGGGATGAAGAGATCATTGTTGTAAATTAAGATGAGGTGAAGAGTTACTAAAATTGTTTATACTTGTGAGGAAGGTTGAAGTCACTTCTTTACTGTATATATATTTTTCTCTTTCTTCACTATATTCTTACTTTCCTTTTCTTTCTTTTTCATTCTATTTTCTATGTTTTTTCTTCTCCTTTGCACTTTTCATTCTTTCTATTCTTCTTTCTTTTAGTTTGTATTAGATTTTACTATTGTAATTAAAAACTTAATAAAAATTATATGTTTACATTTACATTACATATATATGGAAGTAGGGTCTCTTTGAGAATGGAGGAAAGAGTCCAGCTGAGCAGGCTTCTGAGATGGTTGGAACTTGCCTTCCTATTTCTCTCTGAAGAGTAGATAGGGGTTAATGGCCTTGTAGGAGGAAGGAAGAATTTATTGCAAACCTAGGCATCTAAGTGTGTTATGTGAAAATTAGAAAAATAATTTTTGGTAATGCAGTAAAACTTAATTTAAGGTTTTTATGCTTGAATTTCTAAGATGTTGGTCAGCATGTATTTTATTGGAATCCAGAGGTATAACCCTGCTAAGGGACAATGCAGGGATCAAAATTCTCTTATGTAGCAAACAGTTATCTTGTTTTACTCTCTTTCAGAGTAAATAGCAAGATATATTAATGTAGTTCTAGTACATTTTGAGTTTTTACTTCTTTCCTAGAGTAATTCCATTTTGCCAATTAGCAAAATTCTTCCACTTAAGTCTGTTTAGGAGTTTGCAGAAGGCAAGGACTACAAGGGGATTGGAACTTGAACATAATTCTCTTAGCAGCTGCAGTTCCTGATAAATTAGTCCATGATCCCAAATAAAATCCTACTGGCATACAAATAACAGAATTTGAGAAGCTTGTCTCATGTAGACATCAAGTTGACAGGTCTATAATTTCTACAATCTTCCTTTTTCTCTTTTTTGAAAGTAGGAACATTTACTTTTTATCAGTTTTCTGCAACCTCACCTGTTCTCCAGGGGTTCTCAAAGATTACAATTAGTAGTCAGCGATCACATCCACTAGTTCCTTCACTACTTTAGGATATAATTCATATGGCCCTGGAGACTGAGACATTTATATTGTATATTATTTTATGAGCCCAGTTGCCATAAGTGGTAGGTTGTCATGTTCACTCTCCTGATCAAAATTGGGCAAGATAGGGCACTTAAAATCCAGGGGTGGCTCTAGTTTGACTTCTCAGATCTTGTGCCCTTCACCCTCATCATTTTGAAGTTCAGTAGTGGCTCCTGGCATTCTCCTTCTAGTTTTATGTTGGCTTTGTATCTTGGGACTGCAAGGCTTTGAAAAAAAATTCTCGAAGTAATTGTTGTCTTCTGGTCAGCTGCAGCACTTCATAAAGAAAATATATCTAATATGTTATTTTGTCTCTTACAGTATACATGAAATATCCTTCTTTACACCCTGAACATATTAGGAGTGCTGGAAAGCGTTTGGCCCGAGAGATCAGAAAAAGCACACACCAGGCATTTCTATAAAAATAAATGTATTTACAGAAAGCATAAAAACATAAACAGTTTCATATCCAGATATCCTGGATGGGCACAAAAGCTTTACAAGCTCATACACGCACACACGCTCTGAGTAGGACTGGAAGGGAAGGCTGTGTAAAAGGGAACTAAACAAGTCCAGGCAAGCTCCTTTCACAGGCAAATCAGCAGCTTTTCCTTATATGGTCATTCTTTTTACACCCAACCTGAGGACACTTAAGTTTGACCTGTTTACCCTGCCAGAGTGATTTGTTACCATAGTAACTTAGTGGCTTGGTCCTTGCAAAACAATCAAATACCAACAGAACATTCTTATTCTGTGATAGCCCAGATAATCTGGAATAGTGTTATGATTGAAAAACTGATGAAAATATCGTCTAGAGCTCACAAGAGGTCCTTAGCTTTTCCCCTGGCCACAGTTTAATTTGTCTGTCAGTTACAGCTTTGAAAAGACAATTGCACGGGGTAGCATACTGAATGCAGGAAAAAACAACAACATTCTTCTCTTCAATTAAAATAAATTAACTTAGCATGGAATTTCTTAATGTTGTTTCTTCCAGTATTGCATAGATCTCCTTCTAGGATTTTTTTTTTTAACTTTTTCTAGGTTGTCTTATGTTTCTGCTTTAGCTTGTTCTTTCCAAGTACTCACTATGGATGAATCAGATGTCCATTATGGTAATACCTATAGTACATCTGCTAGAAGGGTATGAATTGTCAGTTTCAGTCTGTCAGTGATGAGTTCTGTACTCTTCATGAGTAGAACAGTGATGTTGTCTGGCTTCAGATGCAAGGAAATTAGTGTCCCTAATTCTGGGTTCTGATCTTTCTCCTAAGACTGGAGTGCCAGAACCTGAGTTTTAAGGTCCAGATCTACTGAATCAGATAATCAGGTATTTTGATAGCCTGTTTTTTTTATATATAGATTAAGTAGGCACACAGTGTACAAAAGATGCCCTAGTATATTATTAGCTGCTTGCTTCTTCAGAAATTATGACTCAATTTTCAGTAGTGTTATTATTTTTCCAGGCAGTCTAATAGTCATGGAGATTCCTTAAATATTCTTTTTTATTATTTCAACTATATTTTCACAGTATAGTCCATATAATATATTAGAAGAAAAAATAATTACTTTCCCATTACAAATATATGGCATGTAAATATTGGGGTCATTTATTTACTAGAGATTTAGTGCAAAGGCTTCACTGATTAACCTACACAGAATGGTCATTCAGAGACCAAACGACTTGAAAATAATTGTTACACTAATGAGCATATGGTTTGTACACTTATGGAAAAAGTAATAAATTAAATTGCTCATGAAAAAAATAAAAAGTTAACATTTGGATAACTTTTATATCCTCAATAAGCAACAACCTAATAAACTGAAAAAGTAGCTAATATTCCCAACTGTAATATTTCACATTATGACTTACTAAACCTGGAATTTTAAGATGAGATAGATGAAGATGAATTGATTAAAAAAGGCTTGTTGCAAAGATCATTAGTGATACTCAATTGAGACTATATTTTGCCACCATTATCAGTACTACACTATTGTTCCTAGTTCTCTGAGATAGGAAGTCCTTCTCAAATCACATTGTTTAGTATTTAGTGAAAATATCTAGGCATTTTCACGCAATAAGTCTGTAGAAATTACTACAATTTATAAGTCTTATCATTAAGACTTTTTTTTTTGCTTTGCTTTGCTAGGTCAGGCATGTCGTACTTTGATACATAACATGTTTACTGCCAGAAACATTGGCAAAACTTGACCCAGGGACAGGCCCTATCATGAGACAGCAATGAGATGCTATGGATAGATAGTCCATAACAGCGGTAGCATAATGTTTGAGAATATGCTGTGTGTGCAATGAATTCTGCAATGCTTTGCTTTTACTGATGTTGATTGTAGTCAGTCTGTTTGGCTTATTTTTTGAAATTCAGGAAAGGGGAAGAATCTTTTTTGCTTTAAACAAAGATTGTCCCAGACCAATGTTGTTTGGTGATGTGGCTGATATTTTCCTTCTTGATTAAATAATGAGGATAAGAGTTCCATGAAATTAGCATGTTTTCATTGATCCATTTCTCTTTTTTTGATGTTTAATTATTTTTATTTTTGTAATGTGTAAATAAAAAATAAAAAATAAATGCTTTCATTGATCCATTTCTTCTATTATGCTGTCTCAAATACAATTTTGAAGTTCCTGAAACTCTGTCCCTTATATGTATTTTGCCTCCCATACTCAAATTTGTGAGGCACTTTCATTTCTTTTAGGCTTCAGTATTTTAAACATATATCTCTCCTTGCTAAGCTTCCTTTTTTAGCAAGTCTGTACACATGATTATCTGTGACCCACATTATATTGTTGGCAGACATGCAATGTTTTCCTCTCAGCTTTCAGTAAGACAGTTCTTATTCCCTTCTTCCCTTGTTCCGAGCATTTTTCAAATAGTTTGAGAAATTTATTCTGACCCATTTCCTGTCTATTGGGGTGTCTTTAGCAAGGCATTCTTGCTTTTTATCACTTTGCATTGGTTTTTAGCTATTTTTCCCCTCCCAAAATAGAGAGGGCAAAAAAAGAGATCAAGCACCAGCTGAGAGCCTAATCCCATGGGTATGCCTTAGCACAAGCATCAAATGATGAGTTATTCTACCCACTGTTTTACTTCATCAACCAATATCTGAACTAAAAAGAACTGCTGGCTCTTTTTATTATGCAGCATGTTTCTGTGATTGCCATTAGACACCCAGGCTCTAAATGAGAATTTCATGCTCTTAACCACAGAAAGCTTCAGTCCTGCTGAATGTCTTTCTGGCATGATTTCCTTTTCTTTTTTCAGATCAAACAGAAATAACAGCATTTTATCATTTTTAAGTAAATGGGATATAGGTTTAATGGCTGGATTTGCAAACTGCAGTAAGCTGTCCTGTTGTTTGTGTAGTTTTGTCTTAGCATATTGCATGAACTGATGCTTATTGCTGGGTGAACTCTGCCAATATGCAGTAATCTGAGTGGTATCTCAAGAAATAATTCTGTGTTTAGGTTGGCTGTTTTGCAATGTACACCCAAACTGCATTAGAGCCTTTGCTCAAGTAAACAAGTGGGTTCCCATATTGTGTCAAATCATATTTTTATCCATGGCGTGTTGAATACATTACATTTGCCTGGATTCACAAAAAAATTATATATAGTAAACCAGGGTTTACAAACCACAGTGGTTGGGTTCACATGTCATATATGAACCAAATCAATAAATCCTCATTAAAAGGCATAATATAATATCAAGAGATGGTTGATGGCCCCTGTGATTAAGTTCAGTCTTGACAGATAAGTTAGGTGATTATCTATTCAAAGGCTGCCATCATCCCAGAGGTCTAGTATGATTTATTGCTGAGCAGATATCTTTATAGGAATGTATCCCTATTAAGTACTTTCAGTTTAATAGAGTGTCAGTCCATAGACCTTTGTTTATGGAGCCATTAATAGTAGTAGAAAAACAACTGTGAAAATGTTGACTGTGTGCAATATAGTATGGCAGCCCATAACAAGGGCCCCATAACTATTTGAGGCTTCCTAGATTGTTGATAGCTATGGTGAAAACATTTTGCATTTTGCTATATCTTGTAACCATCTACTAAAGCAAGTATTGCCATAATTCAACAAAGGAAAACTGTTTCCTATATAATCTCATTATATTTTATGTTCAGTTGCATGCCAGCATGTCATTGTTCAGGGAATACAGGTCTGGAATTTGAGTGCTTCTAGTTCAGATAGCATTAAAAAAAAGTATGAGACACCTTTACAGATAAATCTACCAGTAGCTGATATATTTATATTTATATTTAAGAATACTGTTTTTATTGTATTTTAACCTGTATTTATCTTAGTTTTATTGTAAACCACCCAGAGTCGTTCTTTGAGTGAGATGGGCAGTGATGAAATTAGAAATATAAAAAAACTAATTGATCTCATATGTAAGTAGTAGTAGTGTTCAGAATACCATATTCAGGAGATAAGCAGGATAGATTGTCACCATCTTACCTGCTTATGAATTTTCTCCAAGATAGACTTATTTTTTTGATGGTAGAAACAGAATTCCTTAATAAGGGGAACTTCTGATCTGTTTTAGCAAATCTTGTTATACTTTTAGTGACCTACTTTCTAAAGAACCTGATTTCAGGGAACTGATTTTATACCATAATGATGGTGCTATCAGAGCTGGATGTCTGAGCAGAAGTGTAGGCACAATAAGCTGTACAATCTAAACAGTGCAGAGATGGCTTTTCACCTTTCGAAGCCAATTTAAAGAAACCCTCTCTTGTAAAACCATCAAGCTCAGTGTCTAAAATTACCTGAGTCACTGAACATTCCTCCAGCCATTTTCTTTAATCCTCCAACTTTTAATTCAAAATGAACGTGCAGCATCTTTTCTGCTTGAAAGCTATATATCAACAAATACATATATCGCCACTGCTTGAAATTGTTCAGTAGTGTGGCTCCAACTAGCTCTAGAGCCAGGATACTTGAATTGGCACCACCCATATGAGCATATTAGTTACCATTACACTTTTCTTCTCATATAGGACTTTTAGTTGTTTGAATCATAAGCTCTTTTAATTCTACCATGCTTGCCTGGTAAGTTTTAAATAAATGATGCTTCTTTGAAATTCCTCTTCAAATGACATTTAGAGAACATTAACAATACATTAAAAAAAATGGCATAGGATTTGTAATTTTAGCTTCCAGCAAAGTCAGCTTTTAAAGTAAAAAAATCTGTTTTTGAAATGTTCCTCTAAGATACCCATCTGGGTAGTTCAATAAGTCCAGAAGGGAGAAAGTGGCAGAGACTTATCAGGGATTCATTTGGAGTGCTTTCATCTCTTGGCACTTTCATTCAATGAGGCTCTGTATACGGCAGACAGATTGGTATTTAAGCTCCCAGTGGACCAAAGAATATTGCTGTTTTTGTTGGCTTCAGTAAAAAAATCCTGCCAGTTCCTCTTCAGAATTGCTCGCTGAGAAATGGCATCTGAAGAATGAGCCAGTGAAGAATGATCCAGTGAGAAATGTTTAGAGTGCAGTTTAGGAAGCAGACCACTTTTATTCACTTAATCTTCAATATTGTCTTAGTCTCTGGTCAGAAGACAGAAAGACGTCCTGTTTTGCTTCCTTCTTTTGCCAAGGTGATGAGTGGTACCTTGGTTGCACTGTTGCAGTGGGAGTTTTGCAATGGATGCTAATGCTGTGCAGCTTTTATAGTAAATAGAAAAACTTGAATCACCTTGTCCATATAACTTTTCACGAACTCATTACAAGTAGATGATTCACAAGATTCTGCAAAAAGGAACTCTATCTTACATTTTCATTAGCTTTACCGTGATCGCATTTGGAAAGGGTTTTATATATCTTCACGCTTGGTTCCAAATGTGTTTTCCACCTTACAATAATTTTGATATCAGCTACTGAGTCGCTGGAAGTCTACCAGAGATCTTATGCATAATTATTTGAATTCCAAACTGTGGAAGTAAGTTCTACTGGGTTTCAGTGGGATTTATACTCAGACAAATGTGCCCAAGATTGCAGACTTAATCTTAATTAAGTCACTTAAAGTAGGAACTGGGTAATACTTGTTATTGCTTGATACAGAATACCAGATTATATTGCTTTCTACTTGATGTACAGAACTAGATTGTCAGCTGAATATTTCTTCAACAGTGGGACTTCATTTTTCATTGCTCCTGAAGGGAGCAAACAACTAAGGATGCATTGCACACCACATAGGATATATCTTTCTCCTTTAACACAATACACTACCTACCAGAATCTGTTGTTTGAGGCAAGTACTTCACTTTGCCCAGTGGTAGGATGGTCCTGCAGAAAAGATCAAGAAAGGAGGTCTGCACTGATGCAGCACAACTGAAGGAAACATTCTTTGGGATATAAAGAATATCCTAAATTATAAACTTCCCATGCTTCAGCTTGCTTTTTGGAATGTTGCTCTAGTAGCTGGTTTTAAGATGTGTTCAGAAGTCTTGGAAAATTTAATTACAGAAATCTGGATTTAGGCTAATTTAATATTTATTTGTTGCATAGTTAAAATACTATCTACTTCCATTGGAGTCAAGATAGTTTACAAAACAAGAGGATACATATAATGAAAATAGGAACAACAGCATCTAACTAAAGGCAATCTATACGTTATTATGCCTTAAAAAGCTCAATATACTGCCAGGCTTAAGCAGTTTAAGGAACAGTGTTAAGATTTGGGGTATTCTGTATCTCAAAAGGTCCTGTAGGTCTCTGGAAGACAAGTCATGTTGGGCTTGAATTGTGACAACCAGCATTTTTAATTGGACCTGGAAATTAATCAGTAAGCCAAGCAGTGATTATACATACATATTACATGGCTAAATTTGTTATCTCAAGTTAGCAGATGGACAGCTAACCCATCTGACTTTGGACCAAATAATCAATTGCTCATCTTCAGAGGTATCTCCAAGTTACAGTAGTCCAAGTGTGAGATGACAAGGGTAGGAGTCACTGTATTCAGGGTATACCAAACCAGATAGGCCTGCACTTTGCACACCAGCCAAATCTGGGCAAAGATCCCCTTGTTAATGGCTTCTACATGCAAAAGAGCCATGATTCCAGGACAATCCCCTTTCCCCAAACTGCAGACCTCCATGAGCAAAATAGGTGTAGCATAGCTAGTTATGTGAATAATATTCTGGACATTTGTATTTGTTAGATAATTATATAATCATCAGTGAATAGAGGGCACACTAATTTAAGACAAGAAGTGAGAATAATAATTTCTAGCTGTAATTTTGATTAAATTAAAACAGTGTAATTAGAGTCTGTCTTTGAAATCATGCTTTAAAATAAAACATTTTCAAGTGGAAGCTTAACTATTTCTAACTGCATTGAAAGGTATGTTTCTAGAACTACTGCTGTGAATTCCTAGGCAGATTATCATAGTATGTATTGTGACAAACCATTACAAATAATTATATACTGAAAGTTAGAAAATTTAACAGTAGACAAAAGTAGAGATACAGGCTGTCTAACAAGCATCAAGATTCATCCTCCTTTCTCTGCCATCATCTTTCATATGAGAGAAAAGCATAGTGCATTTAGTAATTTGGGGAAATGGTTTTGATAGGCCACATTGCTATTATTCTGTCTTTTTTTTTCGTGCGTATGATTGATAAATGGAATAGCACTGCATTCATCAGAAATGGGAGTACGTGTGAATCAGCTGCTGAAATAATAGGATATTCATATATAGATAAAACCGAAAATCAACTGTGTGTGTTGATAACATAATGGTATGCAATAAAAAGGAGGAACAAAGAAACACAGTAATGTAATAGAAATAAATTATATAGGAAATTAAGCACATCAGTGGCGCATGAATACTTTGTAATGACTGCAGTCTGTCTTTGGGAAACCTGGCAGATTGCAAAGTACACATGTCATTCATATAGCCGTTGCTCACAATAGCTGGTTCTGGATAGCAGGTCGGCTGCAGGGATCCTTTGAATGTAAAGGCTCTGTAGGGCATGTGACTTCATCCAAAAACAAGTGGATTTTGTTTTAGGTGAATTGTTGGAAGTATAAATATCATCTGATCCTAATAAAAGCTTGCTTAACCATTTGTTGATGGTGTCTATCTTCAGTAAACTATAGCAGAAATAGACAATGTTATACCTTTTGGCAACTTGGTCACTCTCCAGATATATGAACTTCCATACTCAGACTTCCCTAGCTAGCATCCTCAAAGGCCATGCTGACTGAAAGGTTCTGCATTTTTTTTCACATCTGGAAGGCAACCAAGTTGGGAATATTTTTAATGACAACTCACAATTCTTTGTCATTGGCCACATTGGTTAGGCTGCTGGGAGCTGAAGTTCAAAAAAATCTGCAGGACACAGACTAGTCTATCTGTTCACTAGAGATTTTGGGTCATTCTTTTTAATTTACTGATACTGAAAGGAATTGTTATTATAGAAGAAATGAGGTCTTGCCATTAGGTAGAATGAGTTGGCTACTTCAGGCCACAGATTGTGGCTATCATGAAAGGGATACTGTTATTTGAAAGCTGTTGAGAAATATTTTCAGTTTCATATGGCAAAATGACTTCACCAGCATCTTACAGGCAGCAAAATATCTTCCCCCTGAATGGGAAGTTAATTCCAATACTTGATTTAAAAGTGAAAAAAGTCAGGAGAAAACAGCATCCTTATTTATCAACCTTTATCTTATTTATCTACATCAGATGAGAAATGAAATAAACATATTTATTCACTGCAACCATAATGAACAACCAAATCTCAATGCCTCTGGCTCAGTAACATGGGGCCATTTTAAAGAAATGGGGAAGGTACTAATTTAGTGTGCTTATTGATACATACTTGGCAAGGGACCTTCATATGAGCAGTATAATCCAGATAACAGACATGGAAAGGCAAGATAATTTGAGTGCAAGACAGAAGCAGTGGTTGAGTTCACTGACTGCATTAAGCCCTTTTGTGCTTGGCCATGATTTGTTTAACAAACCACAATAGTTTAATCTATAAACCATTATTTCTAAGCCATAAGGCTGAGTTCCCATCACTTGCAAAGCAGAACCAAACAAAACATATTATCTTGTGTAAATCCAGCTAGAATGTTGTTTTTATGGTTTCCATTGCTAAATGGATTGTTAAACACATAGTTGCATTGTAATATCTAGGCAAATATTTTGATTTGTGAGAGCCTTAAAAAAAAGTGACTGTTTTAAAAATCACATTAACTTTCAACAATGAACTCATTAAAGCAGGGTACTTTAATAACAGGAACAATTATTGCATGAGAACTTAATCATGTCTGAATAAACTTTGAAGTATGCTCAGTCCTGGAAGCTTTACTCTCTTTCTGTCATGAGCACTGATGGTGAGCAGGAGGGAGCCCCTATCCAGGGGGGAAAACGCATGCATAGTAGCGAGCAGTTGAGCAGCCATTCAAAGAGACACAGAACAGACCCACCTTGACTTCTGGGGTTTATCTGTCTGGGTTTTCCCACGCTTCTTCAGTTTGGTAGGATTTTCTGTCTAATGTAGCAGTAATAAAACACTAGAGACCTATTCCTCGTCTCGGCATGGTTCCTGCTTGTTAGGACACTTTCCATAATACAAGGCACAGAAAAAGACAAGGTGTTTTAAAATTCCTGCAGCACTAACGCTCAAGGGGCAGACTTCAGAAACCATGAAACACAAAGAATTATTTGCTGTGGTTCCACAGTATGGTAAGTCATGTTTTGCTTAACAGTTTATTTAATAACCATAAAAGTCTGCATTTACCCAACAGACGTCATAACTACTATACTAATCATAGTGGGCATACCCCCCAAAATCACTGGAGGTGACATGGGTTCTATTGCATGCATTTTAAAATTATTATTCAATAATATTTTTATGAGGTGTCCATAAAGGGGTTCTTTTGGAAAACCATATAGAGCTACAATAAACAGACTGTTTTTATCATCCCTGTATTTCCCCAGGGAGACTTCTATTTAAAAAAAACCTTATTTCCTACCTTACTCCTCATTACAAAACCTAGGCTATCTTATACTATATCTGTACTAACATCTGTGCATACACCTATATGTATTTCTTATTCCTAAACAGCCTATTTTTTGTTGCTTGAGCTTAAACCGAAGTCTTTAGCCATCATCTAGCCATTCTCAGGTGGGCTTCTATTGCTGTCAGCTGCTGTTCTCAGCCGCTGCTGAAGCCTTGGCAGTTTCTCAGTCTGTGCTGGGGGAGAAAAAGAAAGGGCTTTACCAGCTGCTGGCTGGCTGGAGGTTCTCAGCGTTGCTGCTAGAGTAGTAGAACTGCTGGGCTCTGCTTCTCCTTCCAGCTTGCCTGCTGCTGGTTTGATGACATCCACTCCCTCAGCTACAAATCCCTCCTTCCTGCTCTCCCACAAAACACAAATCTCCCTCAAAAACACATCCACACTCTGATACGCTCAGCAGTTTCCTTTTATAATTAGAAACCAGATGTGGTGCAACATTCTTCAGGCTGCCTTAAAGTCCCATGGGAGAAAACAAAGGGAAGGAAGAACTCCTGCTGGGCATTGCAAGGCTTCCCTTCCACAGGGACCTGGCAGAAGAGGTAGGAAAAACATGGTGACTGGTAGACTTTACTGGACCATGTTCTTTACAGGCCAAAATTGGGGGGGGGGGGGGAGGAATTTCCTAACCAGCTGAGAACCTAGGGCCCAACAGCCCAGGATATATGGAATGTATGTATGTAGGTATGTTTTACATACCTACATACATATAAGTAATAGCTGTACAGGGCAATGACCGCCAATTGAAATTCTAACTTCAGATACATATACTGGAGTTTCTCTTTTAACACCACTGGTAATTTACAGTATTGTAGGTCTTGTCATTACAATCTGTTATAAATCAAATTCCTAAATAATAAATTGACTTTTAGTGTTCAAAAAGCTATTATTTGGAGAACAGAGAATTTCTAAGCTCCCTACCCCTTTCAGTTCTACATTGATATCATTCATACAATCTAATGCTTCTTTTTATATTATGCAGAAAAGGATGTAATTCATCTTTCACCTCAAGGAAAGATGAATTTTGTGTATGAAACATACACAGAAATAATATACAGACTTTTTGGAATCTACAACTGTGAAACAAATTATTTTAATCTGAATTTACTTGACCGATTTTCACAGAAGGGCATGTGAAACAGGGAGAGCTATGAACTTCAGGGTGTCTCTCGGTGCAAGAACCCCTGCTGCTTTCCTTGCTTACTATCAGTATACATTCATGCAGCTATTTCCATTTCAGTTCAAAATCTCTGGATCACTTTACACTTCTCCAAAATGATGCTAGCATGGAGCCATGCTACCTTCTGATGTTTAGTGATCCAAATAAAGTTGTTTCAGTGTAACTGACTGGTACATGTTTGTATACAGAATAAAGCCTGCCTGCTCTGTTCAGCAGACACCAGTTTTCTTTGCTTTTAAATAGAGATTTTATTTTTATATGTAAAAATCAGAAGACACTGTTCCGTGCATTGTTAAATGTGAACAACAAATTTAGCTGGCAAAGCTGACAACCTGACATCTATTATGCACAGCTTCTTTTTTCCTTTCAGTCTTAAAATATTGACAGTGATTTCACCAATGTGATCCACACTATATTTTTCCACTTGGTTGGTCAACAATTTGCAACCAGTAATTAGCAATAAATCATCAGTTATCACTGGAAGTAGTTTAACTGAAGTCATTAAAGTAAACAATACTATAATCATTTAAAAGAAGCCTATAATTAGTATTTTATCTGGAATGAAGTACTGAAATGTGGATTGATAGTGTTTTTTTTTTTTTTACAGTTTTCACATTGAATTTTCTAATGGACGCTTTTTGTACTCCTAGGTTTGGGACAAAAGTAAAGTAATAAGTTTTAATAATTAGCAACATTTTTTTTCAATATGGTGGTGCAAATGGAAGTCATGTAGTGTGGGCTGAATTTGGATTGGTTTTGTAGTATGTTGAAGATGGTTGGAGGTAATGAATTTGACAACGTTTGTTGGTTGATGTTGTATAGCTTACCTAGCGTTCCTCCGGATCAGTTTGACAGTGGATGTGGGCTTGCCCTGGCCTGGAACCATGTGACTTGGACTCAGGCTCAGGATTTTACCCAAGGAGGGAGAGAGGAGCGTGTGGTATTTGGCCCTGAAGATTGTTTTCTGTAGAGGGAGTTGTGTCAGGGCCCTTCTGGAACTTTTTGGCTTGTGCTGGCTGGTGCATTGTGGGCTTGTTTGGCAGTGGTGGTGGCCGCTGGCTATCCAGCCGTGGTGGCAGTGGCACTGGCTGCTTAGATGGCAGTGGAGGCATTTGGCTGGTTGGCAGCATCAGTTGGCTTGGAGGTGCTTCCCAGTTCAGCTAGGGCAGCATTTTGCTGCTTTGTGGGGACAGCACTCAGCTGTTGGGTGGGACAGCACTTGGCTGCCTAGCATGGCAGCAACAAGAATCAAACAATGGACAGCACTGAGTGGAGGACTGGTGGAGGTGTGGAGTGGAGTTCCTTGTGGAGGCAAGGTTATGTGTCCCATGTATTATGTGTCCTGTCAGTGTCATCTGACAGGACCAGGAGGAAAGCCCTTTCTGCCGCAGTGCCCACCCTTCAGAACATCATCCCTGTGCCCCCAGAGGTTAGATTGGCCCTGACACTGCTTGCCTTCTGAAAGGCTCTGAAGACATGGTTGTGTCAATGTGCCTGGGGATCCAGTTATGGTTCGGAGTCTGCCAGATGGCTATATTGATTGATCTATGATGTTCACTTGCCAGTTGATGCTGGCGTGTTTTTAAAAAATATTGGGAAGTTAGGTATTATTTCAAGGATCAAAGCTTACTTTAGTTCTGTGATCTCTGTAGACCAAATCAGGGTCCCGCAAAGTTTCTCTAACCTGATGTTCCCAGCACTTCTAATTATGTTTACTGAAAATTTTCATATAATAATAGCAAACCAAAAGAAAAAAAGGAAAAAAGGAAAAAGAAAACAGAAAACAGAAAAGAAAAAGAAAACCAAAGTTAAGAAACATATAGATGACTACTGACCTTCTTTTTAACAGGTAATTACATTCTTATTATCCCTCCTCCCTCTTAAGTAGTTTACAAGTCTCTTTACCCCTACATTTAGTCCCCATCTTTCTTAGTCTTCAAATCCGTAAATCATCAATTTATTTGTTTCTTCTTTCAGCAAAAAGTGCATATAAGGCTTCCAGTCTTTCAAAAAAGTTTTTGTTGTTCTCTGACCAAATTTGCCATTTCTGCAAATTCTGACATTTTCACAATCCCTTCCTCCACTGTGGGAATTTCATTATTCTTCCATCATCGTGCATACAATAATCTTGCTGCACCAGTCCTTGCACTTCTTATGGACTCTGCTCTCCTTTTCCCAACTACTATTAGCCTCTCATTCCCTTCAGCCTTTCCTTTATTTTGTTTATAGATCTGTTTCATGGTATTTATTTATTTATCTATCACATTTTGCCACTGCCCATTTCCCCCCAAAGGGGGGACTCTGGGCAGTTTACAACCAAAATAAAACATTACAATATCCCAAAAATATAAATACAAATATAATATTCAAATAAATACAATATGAAATCCAGATGATGAGGGTAGTTCGAAAATTGCTCACATATATCTAAGAGTATACAACTTTGTCTCTCAGCTTAGTATCAGTATCCAGCACCTTGGGCGGCTGCTAGGTTATCTAACTTGCGTTGCCAGCATGGGAAAAGTACATTGGTGAAATATACAATTTTCTCACAATGCTAAAGAGAAACGCTGTATTGTGGGCACAATGAGAGTCCAAGATGGTAAGCCCTATGCTGCTGCTGCTGCTGCTGCTGCTACTTCAGAAACCCTAATCTCACCTCAAATTTAGAACCAGGCTTATTATGTGTTCCTTCCTTGGCTCCACTGCCTCATGGTCCTTCTTAATTTCTGCTTCCTCTAAGCGTTTCTTCACAATCAGCTCACAAATGACAAAAGGGTATCTTATCCAAACTCTCTAAATGGAAGTTTTATCAATGCAATAGATGGCAAAGAAGGACAATGGCCAGGAAATAATGGCAGCAACATGTCCATCAATATTGAAGATTGTTGTCATGGTAGAAAGGTACATTTTCTTTCTGAAAATTACATTTCTGAATGTTTATCTGCACAGGGTCGATGAGAATAATAGTTGGGGAAGAAGTTTAGGGGAAAAGCTTTGATTATGTATCAAGTTTTTCCCTAATTATTAATATGCCATTGACTTTTTAAGATATGAATTATTTTCAGGATCAAGTAACAAAACATTATTTCCTCTATGACAAAAGTCAGAAGGTATGGGAAAGATTGCCTATAAGCAAAATTATTTCCAAAATGATTATCTCTGGCAAACAGTGCATTAAAATAGTTTTCCATCATCTCTTATTTTGCAGATCAATCAATGACTGCATAAGTGGAAAATAACTCATAAAAGGACATCTTGGGCAGAAAAGATCTTTATAAAACAAGGTTTTCAAAATAAAATAGGCCTGTGCTTTCTAAGTTAATGTTTCCTTTTATATCCCCCAAGTGTTGAGATATAAAAGTAGGTCAACAAGGCTATTTATATACATTCACTCCATAGTGTGGTTTAAATTAATGTTTGTGACAAATGTTTGACATGCTTTCCTTTTGTTTTTTCCTTTTATAGTGAGCAAGTTAAATTTAGAAGTGTTTAAATAAGATGTTATACTTGCCTTAGGGCAAGTATTGGATCTTTTAGTTAGTCTTTTTTATTCCTGTGCTCTCTGACTTGACATATATCCTTTGTTACAGATAGCAGCACTCCAATGTGAATTCCTGTTTCATCCACAGGATAGAGTTAAACTTGAAAAATCTTTGATTTAATTTTCATCTTATTTTTACTTTTTTATATGACTTATTCCCATGGTTTCAGAAACTATGAAAATACCAGAAAAAAAAACTAGAAAAAATGTACTAATAATTGTAAGCTAACAAAACTGTTTCAACCAGGTGCGGTTGGCCATGCTGGCTAGGAATTCTGAGGTTTGTATTCCAATCCATCTGGATGGCATCAAAATTTGTTATTATCATTAAGCTAGGGAACAAGTTAAAATATTAACTCTATAGTACATCTATCTCAAGAATACCAAAAAGAAGTCAGTACGCATTTCACTGATTATAGAAAGGCCTTTGATTCTGTTGATCACATCAAGCTGTGGAAAGTGCTCAGAAAAATGGTAATCCCAGAACATCTCATTGTCGTCATGAGAAACTTATATAGAGGTCAGGAAGCCAGTAAGGACAGAAGATGGCAAAGAAGTGTGACAAGGCTGCATACCCTACTTTTATTTATTCAACCTATGTGCTGAATATACTGTATATTAAGGGTAGCTGGATTGGAAGAAGATGAGCATAGTTTTAAAATTGGAGGAAGAAATATTCATAACCTGTACTATGCTGATGACACTATCCTGATAGCTGAAAAATGCAAAGGATCTGCAAGTCCTCGTACTAAAAGTCAAAGAGCACAGTGAAAAAATGGGACTAAAATTAGATATAAAGAAGACCATACTAATGACAACAGGTAGAATCAGCTTTAGATGTGACAATGAAGATATCAAAGTGGTGGATAGCTGGTATTTTTAGACTTGCAAGATTCTGTTAATGTAACCTTACAATAAAGATGGAGCTAGAACTCCTGGTTGTGCTTCTTGTCTGGCCTACCTTAGAAGGCTAACATCAATCTTGCAAGTCTGAAAATATCCTTCCCTTCCTTCACTTTTACTCTCCCAAAAACTAGGGAGGGTCCCTTAGATGCTTTTGCCACCCCTCCTCCTTTGGACACAAATTTCATTTATTGGACCATTGTCCAGGCTGCGGATCTTCCTCCTGTCTCCCAAGGTCATTCCCCCATTCCATTACAAATACTGCTTCTTGTCTCTTCTAACAGTTCTCTGAAACTCTTTAAGTTCCTTTCTGAGATTTTTGTCTTTCTTGGCTTTGGTTTCTCTTCTCTTGGAAATTTCCAGTTTGTTCTGACATCCAGTTAGCTTTCTTCTGTTTCTTCATTTATAGTAGTGTCTTTGCATATTCATCCTTAATGACTCCGTCAAGTTCATTCCATAATTCCTCTGGTTCTCTATCAGTGAGGTTCAGAACTTCAAATCAATTCCTGATGGTGGGTATATGTTCAAGATCTTATCATGGAAACTGACTGGCTTTCTTCTTCTTCTTTAGTTTAACTTGGAATTTGCACATGAGCAGTTCGTGCTCTGTTCCACTCCCAGAAGGGTAAAGGAGGTGGGGTCCTTCATCTCCTTATCAATAGTATAGTCAATTGGATTTCTATATACTCCATCTGGTGATGTCCATGTATAGAGGCATCATTTTGGTTGTTTGAAGACAGTGTTAGATATGAAGAAATCATTGGAGTGGCAGAAATTGATGTCATTCTCCTGGTCCATTTCAGTTTCCTAAGCCATACAGTCCAACTACATTTTCCTCTTTAATGTTACCAACTTTAGCGCTGCAGTCTCCAATCACGAGCAGTACATCTTGCTTGCCTGTTCTGTCAGTTGTTCTGGTCTGTCAATTTCAAACTGAACTTGATCATAAAACTCATCAGCCTTGTCTTTTGCATCAGTGGGTGGTGCATAAACTTGAATGCTTATCTCTATTATGTCTTAGAGAAAATTCAGAACAAGTTGACTTTCCCATGGGAAGGATTCTTTATAATTAAGTCCAAAATCTTATTTCAGATTTATCTGGACCCTTAATCCATTTATAACTCTCTAGGATCAAAGTCTTATTTAGCTTTTTGCTGTTTATTTCAAATTTTTAAAGTTCTTAAGCTTGTAGTTAAATTTTTCTTTGGTTAAGGATTGAAGGAAGACTCACCCGGTGTTTTCAGAATTGTCAATCCAAAGGTCACTAATAGCTGAAAAATAGTTAACAAGCAATTTCCAAAAGCAATTAGAAAGGAAGTATGTGAAGTTAGTGTCCTTTTACAGGTGCCAACCACGGTTTGGGCAAGATGTCTATTTCCTTGTCTCCCAGTGCTCAAAACCCACTGGAGACTACTGTCTTGCAGTCTCCTTGCAAGGAGCAACTGTCTGGAGCACTCGTGGGCGATCTCTTGTCCTTTCCTTTGTCTAGAGAATTTTGAAGAGCTGGTCTGCTCACCAGCTCTTCATTCTTTGCTTCAGTTGTCGGCTCCGCTTTTTGCAAAACTGTCTTCAGTCTGCCATTTCTTCCTCCAGAAGCCTGGAGCCTTCCCACAAAGTCTAATTGATATTATTCAGTCATTGATTGCAGTGTAGCCAAATACTATTCTAGCTATACCATTCCTAACTATAAAAGCAATATCATTCCTTCTTTGTTTTTCATGTCCTGAGTAATAAATAGTGTGATCTTTTGACATGGATTTTAGTGACATGGATTTTAGCATGACAAAATCTGGATTGAATCTTTTCCACTTTGGGAAAGTTCCAAGTATGTGCAACACAGGCTTTTTCCAGAAATGTGAAATTATTTCCTGTAGGAAAACTAATCTGTGTTCAAATTGTATGCAATACCTTTTCAGTAGCTTAGCTGGCTGACCATTTTCTTGTTAAAATATACAACAGCAGTACTAAATACGGTTTCCTCCAGATACATAGAGGAACAAGTCTCATAAACTCCAATAATTGTGCTCAACCAGTTTGAGGAAGGTTTTACAAACCATTTAGATGGATACTTTTCTTCATGGCCAATCTTGGCCTATACAGATATGTACCTGGAGAAGACTGAAATTGCCTCATGGTTGAGAAATATTGTTTTTATTGCAAGAAACAGCGCCCCTCCAAATGAGTTGCACAATCCTACTACATACAGTACTCTTATATAGCCATGCAAATGCAGGAAACAAAGTCCATCAGAGGGCTCTGCAAATAACCCATGCACAGAGTCTCAGAATGCTTAAACATGGGCCAGAGTCAAGAAGCTATTCACGAGCGCTTCAACTTCGAACAGTCTCCATGCTGTTTTTGCATAGCTCATGAATCATTCTGGGTGTCCTTTCCAGAGCCATGGGGGAAGTAGACAACAGGGGTCAGAATGATGCAAGCAGTCTCATACCAGTCTGACAGAAGCCCTACCCCTTTTTGCATGTATCACATATTGTAATTGCATGTGTGTCCCAAAGGGATGGAGCTTGTGTGTGAAGTGGTGCTGCTGTTGTCATTACAATGAGAGAAGTGAGAACCTGCAGACGCCCCTCTATTGAGTCCTGTTACAAGGGAAAAGGGGTATAGTGTTATTCAATCAGTTTGTGCACATTCTTATTCTAGGAGGAGGATGTAGATGCAAATTATATTAAAACACAAATATAAATAATAAAATACAATAAATGTGCATATATAGTTATTTGAAAAAATAATTTTTGTATAGATTTTATCTCAAAGGCTCGGGGTTGTTTGATTTTAGCTTAGTGTGTTATGCAATCCTAGTTTATTAAATAAATACTGGGAAGTCTTCAGGTGAGATTCAAGGAAGGGCATAATTTGTTGAAAGAACCTTTCCTAGTTGCCTACATTTTTAAAAAGTGAAATAGGTATTCCCCTACTTCGTACCCACAAGTGATTAACTGGGAAAAAGACTATAAAACCCCTTATAGAACAATATGCTCATGTGAATGGGAAGTTTAAAATAGAAGCTTATAAGTGATACATAAAATAACAGATATGCATGAATGGAGAAAGAGTACAGAGAAACAAATGAAAACTTGCTCATTTTAAGTTTCTTGTATCTTAAAGTAGCATACTCTATTTTGCAGAATACTGTCTTTTATGTGCAATGTTGCCAGAGTAGGACTCTCTTATGAAGTAAAAAATTGTAAAAAGGGAGAGCTGAAACCTTGAAGTTGGACAACGGGTTATCTTCTGAGGGGTTAAAACTTCCTACATTATTGCAAGATGGACTAAGGCTCTATTTGCATGACAGAATTCATCCCAAAATTTCTAAATATAAGCACACATTAGCCTGTGCACGTTTTATGCAAGATATTATTGTCCCTTTATTATCTCTTTCTCTGTTTTAATGATATGATATAATCATGCTACCTGAAAATTAAGCATGGTGAATCAAAAGCAGCTGAAATCTTATCTATCTTCTTTGAGTCCTGGTGACTGCCTGCACAAGTCTATGCAGTTTTCCTGGCAACATTTTCAGAAGTAGTTTGCCATTACTTTCTTCTTAGGGCTAGAGAGAATGATTGGCCCAAAGTCATGCAGCTGGCTTTATGCCAAAGGCAGAACTAGAACTCACAGTCACCCACTTTCTAGCCTGATGCCTTTAGCCACTACACCAAAAGTGGGTCTCAGATGAATAATCAGTTTATATCAATATTCAGTAAAATTAAATTATAAAGTAAAGTTAATAATAAATTTATATTGGAGAGCAACCTGTTGGAAAGTTATTTAGATGTCAGATTTTGCATTTGCACTTTATTCCTTTTGTTAACTTGTGAAGTTAACACTATTGCTTTTAGGCAAGTTGGAAAAAAGGTGTTTTCTCCCCATCAGCCAGTTGATTTCCACCACTTCTCTTGCTGTGTATCAAATTGGAATATGCCAGTTTTGAGTTGTGATCTCAATGCTTAAATATGCCTTTTCTCAGGCCACTTCAAATTATTAGTGCCACATCAGATTATGTCCCAGATAGCTTTTTGAAATCTACATATATAAAACAGAAGCAATGAGAATTTATCTCAGTTTTAACTTTACTGTAACTATGATTCTTTAAACATCTTGTTATTTATTGTTTAGAATATTTTTTTAAAAATAACATGACTAACAACACTCATGAATATAACAGCAAGAGACACACCCACTCACTCACTCACTCACTCACTCACTCACTCACTCACAGGCCTAAGCTTATAAAAGAAATCTCTAGTGTGAAGGTGGCTGAGTACAAAAGAAACATCAATTTTCCTTACCTTTATGAGGCTTTTGCAAATAGGCCCCAAACTTTCCAGTTAAATACAAACAATTATATTTTCTAAGGTGATTTTTCCCCCATTTTTAAGAAAAACTGAAGAGCACACATCTTCAGGGACCTTAGAAATCTGCCATGTTTCCATGCAAATTTGCAGTTTTCAAGGTGTGAGGAAGGGAAGTGCTCAGATTAGAACTTATCTGCACTGCCAGGTTGCCCCATCACCAGTCAGGGCCAGCAACCACTTTTGGAGACCAGGAATGGATGATGTTGCCATGAACTCACCTACCATCCACCCAGAATGCACTATCTGGATGAGTTCCCTGCTCTACTTTCACTGTAGTGTTTGTCCATTCAAGTGCCACTGGCTGGTTGGCTTTCTGCATTTTACTTCCTTCTAGACCAGCTCCTGTGCTTTGACTGACTACTTTGCAGAGGCAAGAACTCCTTCTGATCACATTTTCCCTGCTTCTCTGGAGTAACAAATGATGCAGATTCTGTTCTAGCAGATCTTTGTTAGTATGATAGTTTTAACACTTGCCTTAAAGTAGAATGTCCCTGGTTTTTTTCAAATTACCATTCCCCCGCCCCCACCCCCACCCATGAGTAGGGTTACCAGACATCTGACAAAAGGAGGACATGTTCCCCTTTTTGTCCTCATGTCTCTGTCTGGCACGAATAGCTTTAATATCAAATATTATTTGGTGTTTAGAGAATCTTTTTTAAAAAAAATTTGCACTGTATTCACAAAGAAGTCATTCAAACTTTCATGTATTGTGGCCTTGTAAATTGTCTATTTCTTTCTTTCCCTTGTCTGTTGAGGGTTAGGGTTAGGCTTGATTTCTATTTTGAACTAGTTAGAAAATCTGATGGCATCACTTGTTATTTTAGTAGTGCTATTTTTAAAATGTATATATTTTTTTCTATCATTGTAAATTTAAACTGCAAACATTGTTTTCTTCCAGTAAAAGGAAAGTGAGAACATGCAATCAATAGAACTTTCATCCTTATAAATATCTCATTGACATATTCACTGTTCTCCAATTATATTTTTTATTCTGTGATTTTAAAAAATTCTCTGCCTGGACGGGCTTGTTCCTAAGTACATGCATTGACTTTTGCAGCTCTAGATAGCCAAGGCTTTAAGAATGAAGATGTGACTTTCTTAGATCCATCCTACAAGAGTGACTGCCATTCACTAGCAGCAACTAAAGAAGGACGACTCAGAGGGGAAAAAAAAGATATGGCAGAGAGTTGAACCCATCTTTTTTCAAGCCTGTGATAAACAGGACATAGAGCCAGCCTTCTGAGTCATGGATTGGTATCCTAAATGGCATTATCTTCATTACCATCAAACTGGTTGGGGGTTTTTTTGGGGGTGGGTGGGTTAATACTAGTATATGGATACAAATGCCACTGATGTGAATGTTGCATAAGAACATTCTCTTTATGCATCTTTTTTCAGCAGGAAACCATAACAATGCAAATATCCCTAAGAATTTGCCCAGCTCACTGTTCTTTTTAACGTTCAGTCACATGTATAATAAACTTCTCTGATACTACAGGATTGACTCCCATTCTACCCATCTGAAAAGTGCTGTCCTGGCAAGCTGTTCAGCAGGCATTGCTCTTGTCCTGAAAATAGGTGACCACTTTTTGTTTTAATAATGTACTTCAATAAAAATAACAAGCTGGTTGTGGATTGTGCAAAGAAGGGATGCTTAATTCTGAAGAAGGTTAATCCAAAATGCCCTATCAAAACTGCTTCGTGAGCCTTTGTGTCCCCCATCCAAAGTAAGTAAAACCCCAAAGGAAGCTTTGTTTTGCTTCACTCTGAGTTTGTAAGGCATTTCCAAGTTACCATTCAGGTCTTATGGAAAAAAGCCTGCTCTGGCTTCTGGAACATCTGGACTAGGCCTTGGGCAACCTGTGTCTCACTGAAGCATTATGTGTTATCTCAGAGATGTTATCTCTTCATCAGAACAAAATGAATCCATATTGCTCAGCTGTCGTTGAAATATTGAAACTGATTTCAACTTACTTTTAAGAACAATGGCCTGGGTTGGTGTCCATAATTGTTAACATTAGGCCAAAACTAGCAAGCCATATCTGGCTTAGTGTTTGGTGTGAATTAGGCCAGTTAAGCTAAAACAGACATGCTTGTAGGCAATGCTGTATCTCTTCCGTCACTATCTTTTTTTATATACGACTAAACACAAATCACATAATCTAATCAATTGGCAGTAGATCTAAGACAGACATAAATAAAAAACAAACAGGCAAACAAGAACAGTTGGAGGTTATGCCACAAATATGATGTCAACTGGCTCAGGGACCTAGAAATGCCTAATAGGAACAATTATAGACAGGAATCGTATCAACAGCTGAAATTTTATTTTAGAAGCAGAATTCATTTGGATGCTGGATACAAAGGATAGAGAGTTTGCTGTTGCTGCTGCTTCATACCATGATTTTTTGCTTTCTGGAAACATTTTGTTAGAGAATCCAGAAGCGTTCTTCATATCTGAAACTCTGACTGTGGGTCATAGGCACTTTTACTACATAGGTGCCATGGGGTGGGGGTGAGGTTTGCTACTTATAAAATAGTTGTCGAATTAGCCAGAGAGTTACAAAATACTCATTTACCAGAAGACAAACTGTTGACAGACTGTAGATATCTGGTACAAACCATGGTGATGCCATGCACAGCATGAGGTTATCAAACAAATGATATAAGTTATGTAATTCATATCATTAGTGCAAAGATGTCATGACTCATGTGTCATCAGTTGCACCTCTTTACCTCTTCTGTGGATATCCATGGCTGATGAGACTGTTCCTACCTTCCGCTAGTCCTCCCCAAACCTCCCCAAATTCTTTATCTAAAAACTATAAAAAGTTAATGCAAGGTTCCTACCATCTCAGCCTTCTGTTGGCTGATTCCAAATCAAGTAGCTAGAGCTTTATTTTTATTTTATAAGAATAATGTGCTCAGGAATATTTTTGTAAGTAAAATAATGCTATCATCTAGCATTTTGCATCAACTAACAAATACACAGCACTTTATGAACTATAAGAAAAAGGGAATCATATAGCCACTATATAAATCTCACTCCTTTCCAGTATAGATCAATAGTAAAATTAGCTTCTCCAGAACACAGTGTAAAGAGTTCATTCAAGGTAAATCAAGAAATCGGATCATTTAGCATGTTCATAGCAGAGTGAGATATCAGATCCGCTTTCTAGATTTCAGCTGCATCTCTTATCTCCCATAGTTTTTTTATACTAATTTTGTTCTACTAACTGCAAGATAATCCAGGGACATATATATTTCAAATAGCTAAATAAATAGTTATAAAATTAGATTTGACTGGTTTTGAAAAATGGATACAGAAAACGCTGAAGATCTAAATGTGACCTTCAAATCCATTTTAATTCCTTCCATGCATTTTTCTTGGCAACGTTTTCTAAAGTGGTATGCCATTGCCTCCTTCCTAGGGTTGAGATGGAGGGAATTACCCAAAGCCACCCAGCTGACTTCATGCCTAAGGCAGGACTTGAACTCACAATCTCTTAGTTTCTAGCCCACCATACAACTACCTCTCTACTAAGCAGAGGTTATGTGACTTAGACATTCAGGCCAACAGAGCCAAAGTTTCCCATCTCTCATACAGATGAATTGCTCTCTCCCCCTGGGTACTCCCCAATTACTTCTATAATATTCTGTATGCTCAACATAGAAGGCTCTTCTCCCTAGCTGATATAGATGTTCTCTCTACTAGGGTGACAGCTGGTCAATATGCCAACCTTCCATACATTCAAGTATATATTTCTTGAATATAGAGGTTGAATCTGTTTCACACATCCTTTAAAAGTGCCCACTGTATATGCACTGGTGATCAAAATGAATACATCCCCTCTTTTCTGATTAACTCTACTCCTGATGAAGTGATTGAGGTATTCTTATTAAATGATCAATACCCAGGGGTTTTGAAAGCAGTAGAATTTTTTATTTATAGCCTTAGCTTATAGAAACCATTTAGTTCCTTCAATGAAATGTTAACTTTATAGGGTCTCTTCCTTTTATGTATGTATGTATTGTATATAGTTACTTATGCATGTATTATTGATATGCTCATTAAAAGTCTCATAAAATTTTGACCCTCTTTACTGCAGTAACATCATACATCCTGCAGTGTATGGGAGCATAGTAATGGAACCAGCTGGAATATTAGTATGGAGAGTAAACTGAATCAGACTCATACTTATGTATATCTCTATCTATACAAGAAAGCCTTCGTTTTTGGGAAAAAAATACTAAACAAACTTAAGCTATGAGTCATCATTATGCAAGAAAATATATGACACATTCTACAAGAACATTCAAATTCACTGACATTTTAAAGAGCAATAAATTGTTTACAGTCTACTTTAACATAAATTGCTTCTGTAAATACCATATAGTTCCTGCATAATTATGGAAATACACCATAGGTAGTTCTAACAAGTATTGCTTTTCATTATCTTTTGTTGAAATCTCCAACAGTGACACAATTATGGAAAACACTTTGTGCTGCTACATTTAGTATCCAAGGACAAACTGTCAGTTCAGATTGTACATATTGTCTGTAGGACAACAACAGTCAGATGATGCCCAGAGTCACTTGTTGAGATGGGCGGCTATAGAAATTGAATGAATGAATGGATAAATAACTAAATGACAAAGGTACTTAGATTCAAAATGCTTAGGTACACAGAATAAGTGGGGTTAGTGCAAGGTATTGGAGCTAAAGTTATTGTCATGTTCACCGTTTCAATGTGCTTGGTACATCGTAACGTTTCGCATGTCATTTGCCTGATACGTGTTTGGTCTCGGGAGAGGGGAAGATTCCTTGTCAGGGAGTTGTTATCTGTTGGCCGCTGGGTTGGAATGTGTTTGGGTTATCTCATGTGTTCAAGGTTGCTTTCCCAGGATGTGTGGAAAACGGTTACCAGCACCTGGGAGGGGGGTGGTTGCTATGGCTGGTAGGGGGGAGGGATTACGTTTGGAGCCGAGGGTTTTTAGTTTGTATTTGGCGCGCTTTTAGTCATTCTCAGCTTTCTCTGTATCTGCCATAATTTCCCTAATAAATCAGATTTCATTTAAGTAACCTCTTGTGAGTCTGAGTGTTTGGGATAGACAACCATTACAGTTATAGAATATTGTTTCAAAACAGAGGAAATTAATAGAAATATAAAATTAAATAAATAAGAAAGTTGTTTTCTTTATCTTTCTCCAAATTATAGAAACTGATGAATTACTAGAAATTTATGAGCCAATTAATTTATGCTGATCTCCCAGTTTTTCCCTAATACAATCATGGGATCAGTTTGTTAGAGAATTTTGGATAATTTGGGTTGAAATGAATGCTTGGAGTAGAAAACTGGATTCAAAACAAGTATTCCAATTTTGAGTTCAGATTTCAAGATGGATTTTATTCAATTTCTTGCATTATTTGAAATATCTCTTGGGTAACATGGCTGTGTCTAGAAGCAGTGAGAGGTTTCATGCTTCAGTTCTGCTCTGCATTCTTGTCTAAAAAAGAAAATAAAATTCAAAGTTCTCTAAAATCCTAACTGAAGAATTCTGCAGGACTTCCATAACCCTTTACTGATTTGCTTTTAGCTACACTTTCCATACTGTTAATACTATTTTCCAAACATTTTCTGATCCTAGAAAGATAAGTTTGTTTTTTGTCTCATTCTCAGAAGGCTTGAGAACTTCTTTCACACTATTCTTGATTTTGAGCTAATTGAACTTGCTTTATTTTTACAGGGTGATGGATGGTGATGCTCATTTGGTTTTTGCCCGTTCCACGCTTCTCTTCTCTTCCCTTCTGTAGCCTCCCAGAACTGTCTCTGCCAAGTTCCTCATGATGTGGTTCTTCTCTTGATATTGATTTGCAGCATATGAAACCAAGGAGGCTACATTGGAGTGATGATTTTACATGGATCATTCACCAGAGTCCTTGGCTATTTTGTAATTAAAGTTAAGTGTAAGAATCAGACACTCTACCCTTGAGATTTTTTTCCACTGGGGAAAAAAAATAAAAGTTATTTTTCCTAGCCAATTGAATAATTTTAAAAATGCAGAAGAAATGTACAGTATGACTTATATAACTCCAACCCCAAAGCACTGCTGGAGAACCATTGGCTCTCCTGACATTCCTGAACTAGAAATCTCAGCGATGTGAATCCTAGCTGTAGGGAAGTCCACTCTTGCAGTCTTCTAATAAAAGTTTGTTTCAGTCAAGGACTACCTTTATGCATCATAGTGAATCCCAGTTTGTATTAACAGAATCAGGGAGAAATTAACTAAGCAGCTGACAGAGGTACTAAATAACTAAATAAGCATCACTGAATCCTTCACTACTTATGCATATATTTTGCATACTTTTTGGCCAGTCACTCTGGGATAATGATTGAGTATTAGAGTGGAACTGGGAAGATTGACTGGGAAGTTCAAATCCCAACTTAAGAAAGGAGCTCACTGGATGACTTCAGGGTAGTCATGATCTCTCAGCCAAACTTACCTCATAGGTGGTTGTTGTTGTGAGGATAGCATGAAAGGAAACACCAGCTGTCCTGCCATGGTCTTCCCCTCAGAAAAGGCAGGATATAGATGCAACAAACCAACCAACTTCTAGTTGTACAGTAGTCATTTTCTGTAATCAATAAATAATAATCAATGCACACACAGACATGAACACAAACATACACATACACACCAGCCTGAACCAATCTACTGCAAGACAAAGTCCCCTTCATTGAAGGCAATGAACCATAATCTACCATATGGGTCCAGTGCAGGTTGGTAGATTATTTTGACTTTCCAGTCTAAGGCTGGGGAGTGACTTCTGTGTTTAAGAGAAGACTATAACTTCTCTCTCTCTGCTCTTAGTTCAGTACATTTAGCGAGTATATCAGGCTTGCTCTCATATACATGTCTGTATGTGTGTGCATACATAAAGACACACATATAAACACAGACAGATGGATGTTTCTCTGAAAATCTAGGCATTGAGAGCTGACAGAATTGCTCTCTAATGAGTTCAGGCCACTCATGGAAGTAAACATTTTATTTCTGGGCCCTACTCAATTGTTTATTGTGTTAATTGCATATTTTAGGTACGAATGCTGTAAGACCTATCCAAGTTTATTTATTATATCCATTTTTCTTCTTGCTTCATTGATTTATTTTTGTCTTGGACTTATGTCTTGTAGTGAGAGAGAATAATTTGCTAATGCAACCTTGGAAAAGGTAACTTTCACATTTTTGTATCTATTTTTGTTTAACCTGATCCAATCTAAAAACTTCTGTATCAGTCAAAAAAGGTCTGCTTCTGCAAATCTTATGGAAGAGTGTTGCTGACCTGACTATATCCAGCTACCTTTTCAGCACATGCTGTTATCCTTGCTTTGGTCAGCATATTTTCAATTATTTCTTATTCAGTAGGAATAACGAAATCTCAGCCTGGCTTTAATTCCCAAACACTTGCAAAATATAAAATCTCAGGTCTTGGTTACAAATGCTATTTTAAAAAAACAGATTTCTGAATACATACTTTTCTTCTCTTTTTATCTCTAAGCCGCTTGCTTCTGCTCATTTTAGTGAAAGATCATTTGAAAAATGCTAACTCAGCTAATATTAGAAAATATACCAGTAGCAAGGAAAAGACTAAAAATAAAACACTAGAAAGAAAGATTTGCAAAATAAAACGGGAATTAGAATTGGAATGAACAAACACAAGGGCCAAAGCAGTGGCATGTTTAATTCTCTATCCCCTCTTTCAGTATAGGAAATATTTTATAAATATTAAATCATTGATTCTGATTATAACCCTGTGAAAAAATGCACACTGATTCCCCTTTATATAGAGCTTCACCAAAGCTAAAACCTGCTCCATGCTATAGGAGGTAAGCAGAGCCACAATGATCTGGCTGATATGTTTCACTAAGCCATTCTATGCATCAAATCATGCTTTGCTGAATGAACTGGAATTGTTCATGATACTAGGTGATAAACCATGGCTTACACATTGGAATGGCTGGGTTCAATAAGGCCTATATGATCCCATGATCTTTTAAAAAAAATTCCATTTGTATCTTTACTTAAAACCATATTTAAGTTTAAAAAATCATGCAATCTGTGCATTACAGTATGATTTTTTAAATCTGTGCATTACGTTGTTTTGCTTGGGTCATAAACAAGGATAAATTCTTCAGCATTGTCTTAGTAAATATTATTCCATGTCAACAATCTGCCAGGGAATCTGTCAATCATATCTGCTATGGAAACAAAGCAAGAGGCAAATTAGTGGTAAAAATGGCATAACTTCTGAGATATTTGTGGATTTATCTGGAACAGTGTTTTTTTCTTCTTCTTATAGTTCATTAGGTATTAAATCTCAACCTATAGAATGTGAGTGGAAATATATAATCTGTCTAAATGCAGTCTTTTCTAGGTTTTGGGGATCACATAACTTCCTAAGAAGTTCTTCCCCTTGATTCTTTGTTAGTATTTCTGCTAGAAACCCTTGGAGTTTCTTGTAGCAACTTGCTCTTAGCTGATTCCTTTAATATTGTATGGTTTTATTTGTTTGTTTGTTTGTTTCTTCAAGCCTAGCAATTCAAGTTGGCTTAGATATCCCTGGAGTTCCATATTATATTATTCTTTTCTTTTAAGGGTTCCATCTTGCTTTTAAATTAAATTATATTTGATATCTGCCTCTAGCAGTACACAGAACTGCTTTTTCTCCCACCTCTCTAGCCACAAGCTTGATTTTTTCAGGTTAATTTAATACCTCTGCAACTAGAAATAGCCTTATCAATTTCATACACATTCTGCTTTATTTTATTGTGGCTCGTTATCTATTGTATTGTTTTACCTAGGATTAGTACAGCATGTTCCCAGCTCTTGTTTCTGCCAGTGTTTTGAGGAGAACTTCTATTTTTCCCCTCCTGCCACGGCTTTTCATAAATTTGACTGATGGTTGGTTCCATGCTGCCTTCATGGTCATATTGAGATTTTTCTTAGTCATTTTCTCATGTGTTTATTTGTCATTTCCTCTAGAGTTTTATCCTCCCCCACTTCCAGGTCATAAACCTATTGGGAATTCATTCCTTTTTTTTTTTAACGAAATCATAGGCACCAATTTATAATGCTACCTCAGACGTCTTTCCAAAAAGCTGCCAAATTTTAAGATACAGACACATATTTCATAGATCTTCAAGTCTAGTTTAAGCAAGGTGACTTTCAAAGTTTTGATGTCTTTCTGTTTTCTTATTCTATATAACCATCCATTTTCTACCTATTTTGTTTCTTCATGTTAATTTAATGATTCTTAATTATGTACATTTGTCCGTTATTCTTTCTTGTAGAATACAAGATCCACTTTCAGAACTTCTGCCACCCCACTGCAGTCTACCCATCACAACCCAGTCTAGCCATTTTTATTTCAGTCCTTTCACAGTAGCATCAAGGTTCTTCCGAATTGTTTCTGTAAGCATTATTCCATAACAGACAGGAGCCCCTAAAACCTGTGATAAAAGCTAGTTTAGAAATGCTCAAAATGCTTTAGCAAGACAGGACAGGATGATATGGATTCTGGTGGCACTTTGGAATTATCTCAGCAACCCAGGATATTGAGCAACCAGAATGTCTGCTCAAACTTAGGAATTTGGAAATGGCATAGGATTGGATGTGATTATCTCTGAGCAACTCTTTCTGTTTACTGATACTGGGATTCTTGGTTAACCAAGTTGCTCTGGAAGATGAAACAATAGAAACAATGCCTGGAGCACTGGTGGTAGAAACCAATAGTAAACATGATTGAATGCAGGCAAATGCATATTTTTGAGTCTATTTTCTGCAGTAGGAGCTGCAAAGGGTCATGAATTCTCTGTGCTTATTTGGCTGGTGAGCTGTTGCCTAGTGAATGTGATGCTATTTAAAGCTCTTCAAATTCTTTTTGGAATGGAGTGGCATATAAATACAGGTAGCCCTTGATTAAGTATAGTAATTGGGACCAGCAACTCCATTGCTAAGCAACACAGTTGTAAAGTGCAATGTCACATGACTGTGCCGACTTACTGTTGTTAAGCGAATCCTGTGCAGTTAAGTGTGTCATCACGTGATTGCTCTTTGTGACCTCCTGCTGGCTTCCCCATTGACTGCTTGTTGGAAGCTGGCAATGAAGGTCACAAGTGGCGATCACATGACTGAGGGATGCTGCGGCTGTTGTAATTGTGAGCTGGTTGCCAAGTGCCAGAATTGCAGTCACATGACCATGGGGACACTGCAACAGCCACAACTTCAAGGACCTGTCATAAGTCTCCTTGTTCAGCACCATCATAACTTTGAATAGTTGCTGAATGAATGGTCGTTAACAAAGAACTACCTGTAATAGCAATAAAAAAAATAGGGGAAAGCGGGCCGATAGGATTCAGGCCATGATGAGTTGACTGCTCAACATTTCTCTGATAAAATTGCTCATATTTGCTCATGTATGAATATTCATAGGTAGCATCTGAAGACATGATGGGATGGCATCTTGTAACAGGAGTATTAGGTATGTTAGCCACCTTGAGTTATTTATAGAAATAATAAAGGTGGGATAGAAAATTAAATAAATAAATTGTCTGGAATTATTTTTAGTTTGTAGACTCAGGTGAAGTAAATAGGGTGCTGCAAAGCATGAATTCTGCTCCTAATGGACTTGATCAATTAAAATCATATATCCAGAGAGGTGATGATCTGCCCCTTGATGTATGCATTCAAACAGAGGCTGAACAATCATCTATCAGAAATGATTTCATTTGGATTCCACACTTATCAGAGGATCAGATTCAGTGGTCTAAAAGGCCTATTTAGAATCTGATTTGGTAATAAATTGTGCATTGTACAAAATATGTAACAAAGAAACTAGAGGAATACCCTCATGAGTTTGCTGCAGCTGAAAATTAGCTGAGAATTCACTATGCAGTAACCCAAAATATTTTGATTTGATTATGTGCCATCACGTCATTTTCAACTTCTAGTGAGCACATGGAAAGATTTTCTCCATAATGATCTATCCCTAATCTTGTCTTTCAGGTCTTCCAATGGTGCACTTATTGCCACTGTAACTGAGTCTATCCACCTTGCTGCTGGTTGTCTTCTTCTTCTCTTTCCTTCCACCTTTCCCAGCATTAGAGCCTTTTCCAGAGAGCTAGGTCTTTGCATAATGTGTCTGAAGTAGGATAATTCAAGCCTGGTCATTTGTGCCTTGAGTGAGAACTCTGGGTTAATTTGTTCTATGATCCGTTGGAGTTTTATGTGTTTTCTTGGCTGTGAAGTATTTTAAGGAGTTTTCTTCCACATTTTAGAGTTTTTGGTGCTTATAAAGAGGTTTAATGTTTTAAAGAGTTTTACTATATTGTTTACTTTTAATTATTTTGTTTTATGTAAATTGTTTATTCTTGACAAATACTGTAGTTCTCTGTTTTTAATTAATTGTAACCTGCTTTGGTATTGTTTTTAAAATGAAAGAACATAACACCCCCCCCCCCATCTTGGGGCATGTGTATGTTAGAGAGAGAGAAAATGAGAGAGAGGGACTTTGAGGTGCCACAAGATCCTTATCTGCTACAACTAAGAGAAATAGTGGGCAGAAACCTGTACAAGTTGTGATTCTCCTCTTTACCTGTCAGCTTATATCCTGCTCATTAGCTTCCTGTGAAGTTTTTCACTTTTTCTTGACCTGTTAAACAGATATAAGCAGGTCAACATCTATTTTGGGAAAGATGTCTATGCTTTCTTCTGGGTGTTCACTAAGAAGATGATCTTAGGGTTTGTATTTTCAGCAGTCAAAACGTGCCACAGTTACAGTCCTTGCTGCTGTTTGTCTTTGTTAGTAATGAGTCCCAAGGAAAATTTGGGATGGAAGAGTAAAGCAGTTACAGTTTGTTAATAATGAACAAACTTCAATTTAAGAAGCAGTCAAGTGATTCACAATTGAAACCTGTTCTAGAGCATGCATTAGATTGCTCAGTTTTCTCTTGATTTGGGGGTTTCTTTTATCTCTTTCTCTCAGACAGGAACCTGTTTGAAAGCCTGGGTCTGGAAAAGCTTCAAGAGCAATAACAAGCACTCTCAAGCTGGAGTATAATGAAGTTTCTTGCAAATCTCAGTGTATTTTTAAAAGCAGGGAAATCAGGCTGGAAATGTACCACAAAGAAATGTACAGGACATAGAAGTCTACAGACAGGATTGTAAATATGAAATTGTATGGATGAATTCCAATAGAATCATCTGCATCATTCACATGACTGTTTTATAAAAATCCATGCCATTGAAAGAGTTTTATGTGGATTTAGCAAGCATGAACAGTTTCATTCCTCACAATGAAAGTATAATGCAATAGTAACAGGTTTCCCCTCTTATCAAAATGAACAACCACATTTTGGATCAGTTAAGCTTCTGGACGGTCTTTAAGGCCAGCCCAATATAGCACAAATTACAGTAGTACAGTCATGAGGTGATGAAGACATGAGTGAATGTAGTCAGTGCTTCCTGTAAATACAGGTAAATCTGGGCAAAACCCCCTCTTTTTAAAAATACTTTTTATTAAAGAGTTTTATAATGCTAAAAGATAATACAAACTGATATCAGAAAAAAGAAGAAAAAATAGAAAGAAAATACAAAGTGCAAAAAGGAAAACAGAGATAGAAAAAAAGAATATTTGAAGAAGCAACTCCTGATCTTCCTTGCAACAAGTACAAACAAATTAATAATTCCAAATTACATATATGGTTCACTTACTCCCATACTCTCCTCTTATCCATTCACAAATCCAAAAATGGTCATTTCTGTCCAGATGTCAGCAAAAAGTCCATAAAGGGTTTCCAGATTTTTATAAAAGTATTTCTTATTTTAGCCCTGGTCAAACAAATCAACTTTATATTTCTTTCTTTCTTTTTTTGCTTCTAACAATCTTTAATTCATCAAGATGCTGTCATAGATTGAATCTCCATTCAAACTTTCTTTCTCCCATCTCAAAGATTCCTTCAAGATTTTAGAAACACTCTTTTGTAAATCCAAAAATAAGTCCTTGCCCAGGTTCTTTTGCCTCTCTTGATTTGTCATTTGTATTTCCACTTGGACTGTCATCTCTGTCTTATAGTTCTAAATTTTTTTATTTTCCAATATTTCTCCATCAGCTAGAATTTGTATCCCTTCTTCATCCCATCTATCTATAAATTCTTCCATATTGTTATCTGTCACATCATGACAAGGAATGGGACAGGGAAATAATCTGCCCTTGTTGGCTCTTTCAGAAATAACTGCCCTTCCTCCTGAACCTTCCCCTCACTCCCCAGTTGCTGTATCCAAAGAATTTATTTTTAAAAAAAAATCTAAATAAAAAAAGCAAGTTGCATAAAGGTAGCTTTGTGGTTCTATAGACTGAGATGGCTATGTAGATGTAGATGACTAAGTAGACCTGGCTCTTACCCCAGGTGTTGAGCCAGGGTGATGGATGAGCCCAATATAGTTACAGGTGTTGGGTGACTGAGTTTGTTCTATGTTAAGTTTTATGGTTATTTTAACTTGCTACTGTTGTTGTTAGCTGCCCAGACTTCATATGTAGATGGGCAGCCATATAAACGTTCTAAATAAATAAAACATGCATGACAAGGTCTCCTATGTCTGCCCTGTGCTAGTAAAACCTATTTTCAAGCCTAATCCTATTTTCACCAGAACCTACAGGAAAACCTGAAGGAACAGAAATATTTAAAGATACAGCTGAAGTAAGGTTCTAATCATCAGTCAAATGGCCAGCAGCCATTTGAACACTGAATAAGGAACAGAGAGGAAAGCAGAGTCAGAAATACCAGCAACACCTCCTATGGAACCTGACACTAAACCTGAAAGCAGCAACCAGGGATACTCTGAGCAGAAAACCCCTGAATCCAGAATCCATGCCAGAATTGCCTGTAACTCCAGACCTCAAGTTGGATCCTACTGATGTCTAGCAGCATCCTCACACCCTGAATCCCAGGCGACTGCACCTTTTGCTTGAAGTGAAGTTGGACTGTGGTATACTTTTTACTCTGAGGAAACGAGTAGGATGTCCAGAGAGTTTGGTGATGTAATAGTCTCCCATTGGACTCCTTGACCATCACTGTCAGGCCCAGATGTTCAGAGGTCAGATTCAATTAATATATTAAAGATATATTTGTGGTCCTTATTTTTTAAAAAATGTTGCTTGATGGCGTATTCAGCGATAATGCTGCATAGGTATTGGGCAGTCATGTGTCAAATTCTGATCTAAAAGGAAGCCCCTGCCTGTTTTGTATTATCAGCATTATGTAGTCCTTAGCATTTCAAGTTAGCAGGCTTAACATCTGCCTGTGGCAGAACCTGGAAATGAAGAGGTGGGTTTTAATCTACTATTTACAGGTCAGATCACTTATCTTGTATGAATTATTAACAGAATAATTATATCACTGCCTTGGGGTTCTGATCTCAGAACTTCTGACAAGTCCAATGTTCTTCTTATTTCCCACTATCAGAGAAAAAAAGATGAAGGATGGGTATTTTTGCATAAAGGGAGAAGAGGAATTTATCTATGCTAGATCCAGAGCAGAGATTCTACCCCAATCTGGGGTGGGATGGTGCCTGGGAGGGTATTTGCTACATCCAGTTTTCCATTCAGAGATCAGAGATTTCTCTCCTACCACCAAGGGAGAAATTGAATGTGTGCAGTGTTGCTGGGATTTCCTTCAAGGCATCATTAGTTTGCAGTCTTTCTGTAACCAGAAGAAAATCTGTTATTTTTAATCCTGTTTTCTCAGTACCTCACTTGACAAGTTCCTGCTATTTCAGTTCTTCAAATCTTCAATTATTTCAAACGTACCGAAGTTAGCACCTAAAGGAAGTGAGGAAATGTTAATGCCCTTTTAAATGTATTGTTTTTCAGCTGTACACACAAAATATGCACCTGTATTTTGTTTCCTTCCACCCCAAGTTTTCCCTATCTTCCCATTGAACAGATGCCTTCTTAAGCAATAAAAGAACTGTGTATTTATCGTTCAAGAAATATTTACGTTCTCCATTAAAAGTTTGTTTCCATGTTTTCACCACCACCACGCATAATGTTTTCTAACCTGAGATGACTTCTTAAAAAGAACAGAAAGTGAGGAGAAATGCATGTGAGGCTAAATATTTCCAACTATATTAAGGCATTAATAATGTATTGCTTTCTCTAGAACAGGTTTTTAAAACAGTGCCTAACTTGCCTGGAGCAGTCAGTAACAATTTACTTGAGAATCTACTTTAGGTGATAAAAAGGAAAGGTGCAACAGTTTACATCTTAAAATTAACACATGTTGCCTAGCCAGTCTGCTATAATTTTTGATCGAGATACTGTTCCATAAATCAGGGCATTCTAAAACAAATGTTTATATTCAGTCACATAACATGAATCTGGAGCCAGAGTTTATATCAAAAGCTCCAGTTCTTTATGATTTGTAAAGCTATCTCCAGTGCATATTTGCTTCTTCAACTTAAAGGAGCATGCTGAGTTACTATTTCAAGAAGAATCAAGTAAAAAACCAATATATTCCCTGTGGGAAATTGTCACTGTCACATAATATAGTTGTGTGGTCATACCGCATTAACTAGCCACATCACTATATTTAACAAAATTGCTGTTTAAATAAATATTAGTTAATGCTAAGCAGAATATTAAGACCATTACATTGGCTTGTGGGGTTGTTTAAATGATAATTCTAGCATGCTCTTACTGTATGTAATTAAATAATGTAAAACAGTATTATAGTTTATTCTTTGCTAAGTTTGGAGTTACTAAATACCAAAATAAAGAATTCAAACAAAATAATTAGACAAAGTGAGACAGTACAAGTCTAAAATTTATTTTCATTTGTTGTTTACACAGAAAGGAAAGTCCGTGTTATAATAACTGGAATCCTTAAGATTGTGGATTATACACCCTGCAAATTTACCGTTCTCAGAGAAAGAGAATTGTCTGAGTGTGCAATATCTTTTTCTTAACTTCCTTGTTATGATCAGGCTACTTCCTACTGTCATGCGGAATTCGCACTTTGAGGGTTTGGCATAGAATTTCGCCCGTTTTAGCTTGTCGAGGACTTGTCTGACTAGGGTCACGTGTTCCTCGTGCGTTTTGGAGTAGATGAGGACGTCGTCTATGTAGACCAGGACCCCTTTGAACAGGTGCTCATGCAGAACCTCATTGATGAGCTGCATGAATACCCCCGGGGCCCCTGCTAGTCCGAATGGCAGCACTTTGTACTGAAAGGCGCCTAGGGGGCAGTTGAACGCCGTTTTCCATTCGTCCCCCTCCCTGATTCGGATTCGGTAGTATGCTTCGTGCAGGTCCAGCTTGGAGAATACTCTGCCCGTGGACAGGTGGGCGAGCATGTCCTTAACAAGGGGTAAGGGGTATTTATTGGATAGGGAAGCTGCATTGAGGCCCCGGTAGTCGGTGCAGAGCCATAGGGTGCCGTCCTTTTTCTCTCGAAATAGGACGGGTGCTCCAACCGGTGAGCATGCCGGCTCTATGAATCCCCTTTCCAGGTTTTTGTCGATGAACTCCCGGAGGGTTGCCATCTCCTTCAGGGTCATCGAGTAAATCTTCGGCCTAGGTAAGGGGACATCGGGCAGCAGGTCAATCCTGCAGTCCGTCTTGCGGTGGGGGGGGTAGTTGATCAGCTTCCGCCTCTCCGAAGACCTCTGAGAACTCAGCGTACTGCTCCGGTAGGTCTTCTGGTGTGGTTGTGTTGTCCTGGGTTGCCGCCTCTGCTCGTCCCACCGTGGGGTTGGTCTTGCCCGCTGAAACTGGCGCCCGGTACTCGCCGTCATCGAATCGGAAGGTGCGGGTCGCCCAGTCGATGCGCGGGTTGTTTGTTGCGAGCCATGGTATCCCCAAGACTACGATGGGCCGTCCTATGTGGGTTACCACGAACGATGTTCGTTCGGTGTGGGTACCCATTTGTAGGGTGACCGGCTCGGTCTGCATCGTAGCTGGTGTCCCTCCCGCTGTTGAGCCATCCAGCTGGTGAAATGCCAGCGGCGTGGGGAGGGGAAGGCAGCGTAGGGAGAGTTTTGCGACTATGTCGGGGTGGATCAGGTTTTTCGAGCACGCCGAGTCCACTAGTGCTGCGGCCGTGGTGACTCCGTAGCCCCCAGAGAGCTTGATCTCCGCCGTTATGACGGAGCTTTCGCCGCTCTGTCGAAGTGATCCACGCCTCTGTCCCACCACCTGCCTCGCGGCGCATTTTAAGGCAGGCGGGGAGCGTTTCCCGCCGGCTGGTCTGGGTCTACGGCATCCTCTCCCCCCCAGTGGGCGTCCCAGCCTTCATCCGGTGTCGCTGTGGCTCCGGTCATTCGGCGGTGGGGGGGGGTGGCGGGTTCGTTGGTTTGAGGCTAGGTTTCAGTGCGGGTTGAGGAGCGCTCGCTGGGGTTCGGCTGGAGAAGCACTCTGCCGTTTTGTGCCCCATTTTCCCACACCTCCCGCAGGGCCCGCGAGTAAATTTCTTCCTTAGTTATGTGGGACCGGCCGCCCCCACGTGTGGCGCGGGTACCTTTGGGTAGGTGTTGGTTTTATCTTCCGTCGTTGTCATTAGGAAGGTGCGGTGCGCGTGCTCTGCTTTCCCCACGAGGTGGATCCAGCCGTGCAGAGTCTCCGGATCGTCCCGGTAGAGAGCCCATTGAAGTACTTCGCGGTTGAGCCCCCTTTTAAACATTTCTAGCAGGGTGGTCTCGGACCAGTCGTTGATCTTCCCTGCTAGGGCTTTAAATTCAAGGGCGTAGTCTGGGACAGTGCGTGCGCCCTGTTTGAGGCTTTGGAGTGCGCTTTTCGCCCTCTCTTTGGCCAGTGGGTCCTCAAAATAGCGCTTCATCTCCGTAATGAAAGCCTGGAAGTCCGAGAGGGCGGGGGAGTTGGACTCGTACATTTGGACGTACCAGTCCGCCGCCCGGTCTTGTAGCTTGATCGCCACGGCTGCGATCTTGTCCGCGTCGGAGTTAAAGGAGTGTCCGTGCCGCCCCATGAACTCCCTGGCGTTTGTAATGAAAAATGACAGTTTCGCGGGGTTCCCATCAAAGAAAATGGGGAAGTCCTTTGGGGCTCGGGCGTTCTGTGAGTCCCCTCCTCTCGCTTCCCAACTCCTGGCTTCGTCCGCTTGGGCCGCTTGTTGATTCACATTCGGCCCCTGGGGAAGCGACGACCCGCTCGGGGTGTGGGCCTGTGTGCGAACGTCGTTGGGCGGCGCCGGGGACATCAGGGATTGCAGCATGGTCCTGAGGTCCTGTAGCTGGGCCTCCATGGCCGCGAGTCTGGCCTGAGTTTCCCCTTCCAAAATCCGCGCCGCAGCTGGGGTCGGGTCTGTCGGGGTGTCCGCCGGGTTGAGCCGCTGGTGGGGTTCAGGCAGTCCCGTCCGCCGATCCGCTTCCTCCGTTGGGGGGTGCGTCGGCTGGGTCGCCTCTCCGTCCTCCACCAAGCTTGCTGCAGTTGGGCTGCCGCTCCACGCCCGTGGCTGGGGTGCGATGTGGGGCGGGGGGGTCTCCGCTGGTCTCGGGAGGTATGTTGCTCCCTCCCGTGGCCGGGTCGCCTCCGCCGCCATCTCCCTCTGGGGTTGGAGCTGAGGCTCGGGGTGGGCCGGGCGGGTGTCCATGGCTCCTGGGGTCCGCGGTGCCTCTGGCCTCGATCGGTCCTCCTCCGCTTCTTGCCGTGCGGTTCGCCCGTTCTGGCCGCGACGCGTCGGCCTCATTGCTTGTGGTCTTCTCGCCGTCTAGTCCTCCCACGGCTCATTGTCCAGTGGGGCTCGGCGAGGCTGAGTTTGTGACTCTCAGCTTTATGTCATGCCCTGTCTATGCAGAGTAAAGCACTGACGCTGATTCGTGCGAGAGCAGGTTCAGTTTTATTCTTTACATAGTAACAGTTCCGAAAAAAGCTGAGAGTGACAGGAGCGCGCCGGTGCGGGGTTTAAATACCCCGCGCCGGTCAGCGCCCCCTCACTCAGGGTTACGTCATCCCCCCTTTGTCCTGCATGCTGTCTTGCCGGTAGGTGAAGGGTTGCGAGGCCCCGCTGGTGCCCCGGGATCGCCCATCATCGGTTTCCTTATTCAGCCAGTGATTGCTGTCAGCTGGGCGATCTCCGTTGCGCTGGTGCTAACAGCTTGGGTGTGCCTCGCGATCCGCTTAGCCTTTGTCTCTTCTTCTTTCTTCTTTGTGAGCTGATGGCTGCTTATCTTGAGCCCCTTCCCCTGCTTCCTCGTTATTGTCATGTGTGCCATTGCGCTGATGTCTTCAGCTCAACGGCACTCATGACACCTACTGAGGTTAGGCTTATAGTTGTTATTTCCTTCCTTGGCAGCTGAGCTCCATTCTCAGAGTTTTGTGTAAATATCCTCACAGAACTTCAAGTTTAGTGTAGATGATAATCCTGTCAGAGACTTATTCATCCCATGGATTGCAAAAAAATACCTCCTGTAATAATTGCAATTGCATCTGAGTAGGGTGACTCACCTAAGAGTTATAACTTGCATTTGCTAAGAAGAAAGAAACAATGGTTGATTCAGCACTTTTGACAATGTATCATCCAGCATTCCTCCAGAAATGCATATGACTCTCAACCTAGTGATGTTCTGGAAGGCCCTGAAAACCTATTTTCCTATGACTTACTGTAGGGTGGTTGGTGATCTCCTCTAAGATTTTGTTCTGTCTGTAGGTTATTTTCTTTTTCAGGATGCACATTCCTTGGTCCTCTTATTGTACTCTTCTCACTTTTTTAAAATGTAAAGCACCCAGAGTCATTGGGATTTGGGCACTCTTTAAATCTATATAAATAAATTACTCACTCACTTCATAATTAGCATGTGCAATTTCTTCATAGCTATTTATGTGCCACTTGATGGGCAAAGGCTATCTCAATTTCTATGCTATGGTGGAGAGGGGAGAAGAAAATTATTAAGATATCTCAATATGAACCTGTCTGGGCATCAATAGGTACCAGAACTTTCTACCATTTGTTTGTCTGGCACATGAGAGGGAGTCTTCTTCTAGGCTGGTCCCCACCTGGTGAGTTGCATTCCTTTTTTTTTTTAATATAATTTTACTGAAAGTTTTAAAAACAATAGTAATAATTAATACAAACTAAAATAGAATAAGAAAGAAAAAAGAAAAAGGAAGAAATAAAAGAGAAAGCTAAAATGCAAAAAGAAAAAAAGGTAGAAGAAAAATAGGAAAGAAAGAAAAAAGGTACAAGTAGTCCTCACTTAATGACCACAACTGGGACCAGAATTTAGGTCACTAAGCGATATGGTCATTAAATGAATCTGGACCCGATTTTACTACCATTTTTTCAGTGGTTGTTAAGTGAATCACATAGTTTTTAAGTGAACCATGTAGTTATTAAGCAAATCGTGCAGTTTCTTATTGATTTTGCTTACTGGCTGGAAAGGTCGAAAATGGTGATCATATGACTGGGATGCTGCAACCATAGTAAATGAGTGAAAGTTGCCAAGCACCTGCATCACAATCACATGACCATGGGGATGCTGTGAGAGTTGTAAGTGTGAGGAACGGTCACAAGTTGGTTTTTTCAGCATGTTGTAACTCCTGATGGTCACTAAATGAATGGTTATTAAGTGAGGGCCACCTGTATAAAGAAGTGGCTTCCGATCTTCTTTATAGCCATTATAAGCACAATTGTAAATTTACCTCTTTCTCTAAAGTTACATCATGACTCTCTTCTTTTTATCCTAATTGTCAAATCATAGATCATAAGTTAATTTTTTTTTTATGCAAAAAGTCCATAAGGGGTTTCCAGTCAGCAATAAACATAGATATGGTGTGAATTGCATTCCCACTGGAGGTACACTCAAACCCATTCTTTCAGGATCTTTCTCTTTGGCCAGATCTGTTCATTTTGGATTACTTAGTAAAGATTTAAAATGTTTTCACCAGATTTTAATTTTGTTTTATCATTAACCCTTTTGATTGTCCTCTGGATAGAAAGACAGGATGCAGATAGAAATAATAATAATGACCACAACCATCAAATTCTCTTTTGATAAATTAGGTGTGTTACATGTTGAGTAAAAGAGTCTTTTAATCTTTATTACTATTTTTTTCTGAAAACTTCATTTCCTTGTCAGTGATACTTGTTATGGGTGAGTTTGTTACCACAATTTTTAATGTTTTACATATCAAATCTCCAAACATGGAATTTCTCCATGCTTGTATAACAGATAATATGCTAATAGGAGAACATTTATTTAGTAACAGAAAAAGAATCCCTCTGTCCATGGAAAATGACAGGGTTATTGTGACTCTCTCGTGAGCACAAGAAATCAGATTGTACCTCAGAATAAATCTTCAGGCTAATTAAATCTGCAGATTGGCCTCCAGAACACAACATTAACCACATAACAACTGAGAACTTCACAGGTCAGTCTCATAGGTTTCGGATTTTTTAATCCTTAGATGTATGAATAAAAGTACTGGGGTTAAGAACCAGGAACTCTTCTGAATACACCTTAGGGAACAGATTTAAGCCTATTCACAAGAGATTTATTTATAGAGATCTTCACCTGACATCAGTAGAGTTTTCCATTACTATAGCTGTCCCACTATAGCTGTCCTACTATACCACCAAACTGGATAATATGAGGAAAAGTCAAGAGCTACTGAGTTTCCATAAGCGAATTTCCTTGGGACCTATCAAAATGAAGCTGAGAGTTCTCATAAACTAATTTCCTCCTGTTGCTTTCAACAAGATATAAAAAGGTATGATCACTGCCAACTCTCCATGTTTACTGATAGTCCTGAAGGAGATAGGTTTTTTGTAGGATAATTCCCTCCACTCTTTCCCCACCACAATTTTAGGAATATTATACATGGCTTTCCTGGTATAAATTCCTTCTTAGTTCACAGTAAGTATACAGTTAGGATTTCTCTGTGAAGCATAGTAACATGCCTGTGTTCAATGCCATTCAATAGTATAACCTTAGACATTTTTTTCAGGTAAAATAATTTAGGCTCCATGGAAAATGTTATTTTTGGCATGCCTGCAGTTCACTTTACTTTTAATATGATGGAACACTGGAGAATTACCATCTTTGTTTGTGGATGGGGTTGCACTGCCCCAGACGGACCCGGTGTGTAATCCGGGATTCTTCTGGATTTGTGACTCCTGCTCAAAGAGCAGGTGGTAGTTGTGGCCAGGAGGACCTTTGCACAACTGCAAGTTGTGCACCAGTTGCACCATTCTTGGACCAACATGCCCTTCTCACACTCACCCACACCCTATTGAACTCCCGTTTGGACTATTGTTACACGTTCTACATGGGGCTGCCCTTGAAGAGTATCTGGAAGCTTTAGTTGGTTCAAAATGCAGTGGCCTACATAGTTTTTGCAGATTTGTGCGTGCATTTGTGCGTGCATCATTAGTTGCCAGTTTGCTTCCAGGTCCAATTCAAGGTGCTGGTTATCACCTTTAAAGCCCTGCTTGGCTTGGGGCCTGGTTATCTGAAGGACAGCCTTTCCCCAGTTACATCTACCTGGCCCACAAGGTTATGTGGCAGGTCCCATCTATGAGGGAAGTACATCTAATGGGACCATGAAAAAGGGCCTTCTCCATGGTGGCTCCCTCCCTATGGAACATCATTCCCCCAGAGATAAGATTGGCCCCCACCCTGATAGTTTTCCAAGAGGTCCTGAAGACATTCTGTCAGTGAGCCTGGGGACCCCAGGTTGATACAAAGCCAATCAAGTGGCTGATTTGATTGTGTTTGTAGCCGTCGAGGGGCTTTGATTTTTTTTGGATTGTAGATTTTAATTTTGTAAGTCACCCAGAGTCACTGTATGTGAGTTGGGCGACTATATAAATGTGTTCAATAAATAAATAAATAAATAAATAAATAAATAAATAAAGGAGGCTTTTAGATGTATACTTCAGTTTCCATTTTCTTTATTCAGTGTTTTCTGTATCTTTGTGTTTGTTTAAGAGCTCACTTCCATGGGGCTAGATTCAGTCTAAATTGCTTACAATTAGTCCCCACTGATTTTGTTCCACTGATTTTATTTGAACTCAAATAGATCCAGCCCATAACACATCATATGGTAACCACCTGATGTCCCATATGTTGTTGGACTCAGCAGCATCTGCAGGAAGGGGAATCAAGGCAGCAAGATGGTAAGATGAAAGCATCTTCCCTTTTGTAAGTGCATCAGCTACATGTTTAAAAAGGGGGATTTCCATTGCAATGTTCCATCCAACTAGCCAATTTTGACTTCTCCATTGCATATACAACTGCTCAATGGCCTCCCTTCAAAAAGTGAAATGACTTGGAAAAAGCTGAAACCTTCAGTGTAATATCAGGTATTACATAGCAAAATCTAAGGATCAACTATCCATTTGTAACGTGTGAGACTTTGGTGTCCATCATACAGAGCCTGTATGTTTTTTTAAATGCAGGATAAAGCTTATATTGGCACAAATGTTTTAAATTTATAGCACATTATTCCTTCAGTCATACATTATGTAGCCCATAGAAGAAATTGAAGTGGCAGTATTTTTTATCAACTCTTCAGCTGTTTTCTGAATTATTAAATGTCACTTTTCATCATTTCTAACTTTTTGATCCTCTCTAGTGCTGTTTTCTTAATTTAATTTTCAGGCTTGTAAGAGCTCTGTAAATTATTAGCAACTACTGTTTGTCCAAACGTGCTATGCTTAATAAAGCTGCACAGCATATTTTTTCCCCAAGACTGTATTTCTGAGACGGTGCAATTCATACAGACACGATAATAAAATCAGTAAGCACCTTCTCACTGCTACCTATCATAAAGGACTCCTTTTGGTTTCTGGTAAAAACTGGTCAAAGTGGAACATTCTGTTCAAGCCACAAGGCTTGACTGACATCATTGTGGGAATGGAATAAAAACAGAATGTGAGCAAGGATGGTTTTTTATGCACATGCAGTGCATTTACAGATGTCAAGCAATATTTAAAAACTATGAGTGTATACCTATGTGTGTATTTGTGGGATACTGTCCCTGCAACACAACTTGTTCTAAAAGGAGGAATCTTTAACTTTGGAAGAAGATTCTGAACTTGGATTTCACCACAGTAGTTTAATTTATATGTCTGTAACTCTGGACTACAGCATAAAGTGATGAGATATATCAGAAATGGTTCTCAGTGAAGAATACTCACATCGTTCAGTTGTCAGACATACATTGCGTAATCAAACTGTGTTATCTGGTTGCATGCTGAGTAAATCCCAAATATAGACAAACTTGGCACAAAAAGTGAATATGGGAAAAGGGAAGTAAATAGTTATAAAACCATTGCAATTTTTATATATTTACAGTGCATATATAGGATATATCTTGAAAGTATGTTTATATTCATCAGTATTTCCACCAACGCTTGGACTGGGAAAACTATTAGCTACTTTGTTGATAGGGTATAAAAATCCATTTTTAAATTGGAAAATAGAACCAGACTGAATATCTTGAAGATATGTTCTTAACTTACCACAATAAAACTTGAAGTCATAATGTCTGATAATAGGGAAGTAAGAGTTTATTGGCTTTGTAAATAGTGCTGTTTCTGTAAATTGTGAATTAATGTATAACATTTTATTTCTTTTTCATTTGAATAATTTATATTTTCATCTTTTTCTATAATAATTTTATATTTAATACTTTTCTTGCTTTGACCATCTTTCATTTGACACTTATAGAGATCCCTGTTCAAAGTTGTCATAAGCATCTGGGAAGAGACTGTAGTTAACCTTGAATGACATGATCCCAGGCTCAGTGTTTATTTTATTGTTTATTGTATAATATATATATTCTAATTATTGATTAGAATGTTTTGTTACTATCTATGGCATCTTTTACCAATTTGCTGCTAACCAGAAATATTGGAACTGCAGCCATAAGTATTCTGGAAACCAGACTGGGAAGACTGTCATTATTAGTCAAATATTAATAACAGACTAAAATTAAAACCATGATAATACTCAGGCTGTATGTCAAGTCACTTTTTTCAGTGCCGTCATAACTTCGAACAGTCACTAAATGAATGGTTGTAAGTTGAAGACTGCCTGTAATGTTTTTATTTTGCTGCATGATAATCTCAGACCTTTGATCATTTTGTTTGTGCTGACCTCTTTGTTGATTGCTTTGGATTTTTATGACATCACAGCCTTTGATTAGTTCAGTTTTGGTGACTCCTGAATCTTCAGCAGGATCTGAAGAAGTCAAATTCTGGATCCAGCTCTGTCAAAAGTAAAATAATATGTTGCTATGGTACTTTACCAAACATTAAGCTGTGATGAAATCTAGGAAAGATAGCACAAGTAAAAGTAGACAGAAATTGGAGGCCATGTCTTAGTTGTTGGTAACTATTTTAGTTTGAGGTGTGATACTGTAAAATGCTAGGTATAATGGCATCTTCAATTCAAATGCTTTCTTCTGGGATATTTTTATTTGAAACTACCAGGCTAGCCAACAGCTCAGGAATTTCCAGCAAGTTCCCAATGTAAGAATTCGCAGAACTGGCGAAACTGAGTTGTTTGGTCAGAGAACAAACAACAAAACCTTTTTTGAAAGACTGGAAACCTTATATGGACCTTTTGCTGAAAGAAGAAAAAATGAATGGATGATTTATGGATTTGAAGATTTAAAAAGATTCAGACTAAATGAGGGGGATTTGTAAAATATTTAAGAGGGAGGAGGACAATAATTATCTGTTGAAAAGAAGGTCGGAAGTAATTTATATATTTCTTAACTTTGGTTTTCTTTTTCTTTTGCTCTTTTTTGTTCTTCTCTCTTTTGTTCTTTTGATTTTTTCCTTTATTATATGAACATTCTTAATAAATATAAATAGTAATAATAAAAAATGAATTTCCAGCAAGTTCCCCATCCAACTACTAACTAGGGGTGACTCTGATTTGCTTGAGAGTTCAGCCAAGATTCGTTAGGTGCTATCACCTATATTTAAGCAGGACTTTTCTTTCTCCATTTTGGGATTTTTGAAATTTCAGGACTACTTCAAAAACACACTGATCTTTCAGAAGGTGTTAAAAATAGTATCCTCTTTTTTATTTTAAAAAGCCAAATAAGAGCTTTAGAGATAGTATGGGATACTTTTGGAACTCCTAAAATATTTCTGCCTGCCTTGCTGCTTTTATAGCATTTGGATTAGGCTTGGGTAAAATGTTTGGCTTGTTAATAAGAACAGAACTGCTGTTTGTTTGTTTTAATATGGGTACCTGTCATATTCCATTATTACGGTTTTCTGAAATTCATTTGCTATAACTAGAGTTTCCTATGATACCTTAACAAAAGGACACCATCCTTTAAAAAAATCAAAGGAAAATCAGGAAAGCCCAAATGTGATTTAATGGATCCTGAGTGAATTGCTTTGCATACACTTTACTGCAATTTATTTAATTATTTACCTTAGGTATAGATAAACCATTTCTTCATCCAAAAAATGCATTTCAGAAAGGAATAGAAAACAAGAACAACAGATTCTCTCTCAAGTGGATCAATCCTTACCTTTTTGGACAGCGTCTCGTGGAGATTAGAATGAGTCAGAGAAGTCCATTGGCAGAAAGGTTCAGTCTTGGTCAGACTTCATTTATAACCTATGGAAATCTCCAAGTAAACCATGATAGGAAATGGCATTCTGGGCATTCCAAAGGCACAACTTGGACAGAACCGAGGTGACCTTAGATGACCAGGTACAAAGCCTCTTTTTCTGCTAGGAAAGAAGGATCTTTCTCTCCCATGAACTCTCCCCCACTAAAACCAACATATTAAACAGCAGAGTCTAGTAGAATAAATGTTAAGGCTACCTTTTAATTTTGCACCCTCATCAGCATGAGCTGGCAAGATCTTGAATGTGATGTCCACCATTCCCACCCATTAACTGAGGTTCCTTTGTTTTTGTTTTCTCATGAAAAACATTGTAGTTCAATTCTGTGTTGCTGCCTTTGAATTGCTTGATGGTGAATGGGCTTATAACTCTGTAGCCTTTTGTACAATACACCATACTGCTGTGACAGACCTACAAAGTGGCATGATATAATTATCTCCCTAAAATATAGCTAGTTGTATTTTGTGCAGACCTGTAAGTGGGAAGAAACAAGTAATAAATAGAACTAACAAAAGAAGCTGCATCTGAAGTCTACACAAGGCAGTTTTTTTTTCTAGTGAACAAGAAGAAAGCAATGAAACCTGTGATGCTGCAATGACAGAAAAACCACTGCTGTTAGTAGTAACACATTATAAAATAAATATCTTGTAATTTACACATAGGGTCAGAAACAGATATTTGATCAAAAACCAGCCTTCTTTGGCCAGATCTGCTACAAATGTATTGGATTTCAAATCTCTTGGGCACTCTGGCTTTTTGCCATTCTCTGTGGGGACTTTGAGAATTAAAGTCTACGAGATCTGGATAGGGTCTGGTTGAGGAAGGTAGTCTAGATGTATCTCCTTGCACACCCGATCTAAAATAGTTTGTATTGCAATTGTTGCACTTGCTGCCTTTCCTGTGAGATTTGCATCTGCCTATAGGCATTCCTTCCAGTACAACTGCTTACATTTTGTGCTTGTAATTTTGTCAAAGATTTAGTTTATATCTCTTTGCAATTTTTTTTTCATAGATTTACTTTAGATTTCTCTGGAGACGGTTCCTAAAGTAAATGAAAAAAGAAAAACATTCCATTGTATAAAAATATGTTTCCTGTTTGAAAGCCAGGAACAAAGAAAAATGCTTTAAAATGTGGATTTACCCTTTAATCTGATCTTCACATTTGTGAACACTTGAATAAAATAACAGCATCTTACTAAAACACATACCACATCTTTGCAAATTCCTGTTTTAACCAGGCAGTGACAGTCAATGAAACCATGTTTATTTTTACCAGATGTAGCAACATCCAAAGCTGGCTGAAAGATTTGCTGATATAGAAAAACAAATCCTTTAAATAATTTTTATGTTTCAGAGAAGGATTATTATACTTGTTTGTCACTTGTTTGAGGTATACTGAAAATCTTCAATATTTATGGAGGTTTTCTTTCCTAACCAGTTAGGTTAGCTAAAAAATTACAATATACTATATTAAAGTAAGCTACTTATGTAATTTGAAAAAAAATTGCTATCTTTGTTTTTTAATGTAATTAGAATTAAATTATCTGAATTAGGTGCAAGCTAATTAGAATTATGTGTTGGTCAGAATGTGAGAGACCTTGGTTCAAATCAGATGTTCAATGTCTTGAGGAAGAACAAACTCCAGACTGATTAGTGTAATCCTCATATTGGAAAGATGCCAGAATGTATTTTAGTTTGTAAGAATCACAGTTAATAGTATTGATACTTACAAATTATAGATAATGAACAGTCACTGATCATTCAGTAATATGAATTATATATTAATATAATAGATAAAGCTGGATGTTAGAAGCTAACATTAATTTCTCTATGATAAATATTGCCAGAAAAAAAGGTGTAATTCTTCTTTTAAATTAGGCTACTAATAATTCTGTGGATGTCATTATCCTGATTTTATCAAATAAGATGATAAAATTCCTAATTATATTTTTGTGAGTAATTACTGTAATCTCTACAGGTTAAATAATATTATTGGGAAGATTCAAGCCTGGCTGGAAAAAAGGTTGAGCTTGAGTATAATATCAAACCAGTTCAGTTTGATAAGGAGGAAAACTGAGCATGTTTTCAGATAATGAAAACTGTAGTTTATCATATTTGGCATGTACAGAGTTAGGGAAGACTAATGTAGACTTTTTCCCTCTTTCTTTTCTTGACCCATTTTCCTTTTCCTTACTTCAGTGTGACATCAGAGTGACATTAATTTGTTTCATTAGAAAAGGCGAGAACTGTCATTCTTCAAGGTTGGCTATTTTAAACTGTTTTATCTCTATAATTAAGCTTGCCTTAATTGCTGTAATTGTACCATCTTTGTTTAAAGATATATGGTTTCCATGGGGCCAGAGTAAAGGATTTTTTTCCCCCTCCCATAAAGCATTTCTCTGAAAGACCATCAAAAGATTTCCTATAAGCCTTGGAAAGAAATAGTGGGACTGCTGTGGTGCAGATCTCCCTGAAAATGACATGGGCACAGAGGAGAAAATGGAGTATAGACAGAGGCACCAAACTTTCTCAGCAATCACAAGGTAAGGCAGTTTACTACCTAAGACTGGTAGTTTTAAAAGTTAATATTTTTCATAGAAGAAAAAATACTGGGTGGGTAAGGCTGGAATTTTCAGTTCTTTTTTTTGTTTTCTTTTTTGAAGGTGAATTAAAAGGCAAAGTGGGTTCCTTAAGCCTTGCAGATGTTTAAGGTATGCTTCTTTCTTCTTGTTCTATATTTCCTGTTGATGATTTGAATGCATAGGGCAGGAGTAGAAAACATGGAACTCATGAGACCTCTGGGCATCCCTGGAGTATGTGGGTTCAAAACTTCAAGCACTTTTTATGCTTTGGAAGAATTTAACAAATAAAAATGGGCACCTTAAAACCTGCCGATTCTTAAAGTATCTATTTTACCTCTTAAACTCTCAATTCCTGAAAGAAAATGGGTGATATTTTCCCATGTTCTGAAGTTTTAAGAAGCAAAATAGATATCTTAAGCTAATTTTACTTTAACTTCCTCCAACCCCCAAACTTAAGGCAGAAAAATTGGCCACACTTGATAATGTCAAAATATCACTAACCACACTTCCTCTGGCACCAAGAAGGATAAAAAATAATAAATAATAATAAAAAAAGAAGAAAGTTTCCCTCTGCAATTTTAAAGGAAGATATGTGACAGAAGAGGTACAGGCCAACAGCAATGGAAAATGGTGATATTCTTCCATAATATGTGGAAGAACTAGTTTCAGAGGTAGGTAAGATAAGTAGTACTATTTTACAAGAGAAACTCATCTGCAAAGTTTCATAAGATGTTGAATAGTTTGCTATATTTTACTTCATTACAATTAGAAGGTACAAAATGGGATTGTTTAGCTAGAGTTGCTAAAGGATAAAGCTGTAGTTAGTGCTGATGGTCTTCTTTGGATTCAGAAGGGCCAAGTTCAATGCTAGAAAAGTATCCTGTCTAAAATTTTGGCAGTTCCTGAGAAAAGCTATAAAAACACTCCACTTAATAAAGGATGTTGCCTATGTGGGATAGAAACACTGGCCCACATATTTCCATACTGCTGCTTCTACAGGGACATGCATGAAAGCCGTATTATATAAATATTTCCAAGTTTCGTAGATGATTTTTATGCAAGCTACTTCCTTGGTGATAAAAACCCTAAATCCCGTGGCAAGTACTATATTACTGTTTGAGAGTTTGACAGATGTGACATCGCTGAAAGGAGGAGGAGAAAGTATAATAAGATGGCAAACAATGTTCTTCCCTTTCATTATTGTATATTATTATATTTTCTATTCATTTTAAGAAATGTTATGTAGCTTGTATATTTTCACTTTGGCTGAAGCAATATAATAAATTGGTGGCACTGATCTGTAACTATAATAAAATATATTAGTTTGAAAAAAGGCAATGTTTTGCCTGATACTGAAGCTTTTACTAGTTAGGTAAGCAACTTCTGATCTGTAAGCCAGATTTTCTAGATCTACACTTCCTTGGTATGAGCCTTCTGCTATCTTCTTACTATAGAAATTATGCTTCTAGTGCCTCATTTGCTCTCAGTAAGGGCACTTTAAATATTCCTTGTTGGCTTCCAGACTCCACCTACCCTCTTCATTTCCCTTTTAGGAAACATGAAATACTGTTGTTTTGAAAAGAAAGTTGCAATGTAGATGCAGATATGTCAGGCAACTGGAAAGATCTGTAATGATGTTGAAACTGAAGAGTTTCAGAGCTATTATTTGGAAATAATCCCTGGTTTTCTGGGCTGGAGCCTTCTGATATGAATCCCATGCCTAATCCTTGGGACTTCAGTTGATAGTGCTGCCTTCTGATTCCATGGAGTAAATCTCAGCCTTCTCTTATGAAGAGAAGCTCCTGAAAAGACTTCTCTCCAACCTAACCCTCATGTCTCTAATGCTCAACTTCAGGAGAAATTAGCAATTGCAAAAAAAGTATCACTCCTTTTAAAACCAGTTACTTACAGCACTTGGGGTGAAACATGTCACTGGCTCTGGACCAGTAGTTTGGCTCTAGCTGCTCTCCGTGGTCCTGAACCTACAGTCTGTGGCTGTTCTACTGTCTGTGATTCTGAGCCTATTTTGCTTTTGTAGCATTGAAGTTGGTTGAATCTCAGAGAGTGCCCTGAGCTATTTTCTACAGAAGACAATAGTATCACTGATATGGCTAGAAATTCCCAGATGGGAATGCTTCAAGCTTCAATTTCTGTGTTCTCATGCTTTGAAACTCTTTTGGAAAGGCATGGTGAGGGCAAAGCTGGAAGGAAATTCATAACTGGGAACACTTTAAAAGAGACAATCAAGCAGACAAACAATACCCTAATCAAGGAACTATGAAGCAGAAAACCACACCCCAGCAACACTGGCAGGGCAAGCTACTGTATATAAACAGGGAGCAAACCCCACACTCACTAACACTGTGATGTTACCTAGTTGGGCAATGAAACATCTGTAAGCACAAAGAGCACCAAGAAGTCCACACTTTGAAGACTTGGTTCTTATCACAGAATGCTTCAAAAACTCTTCTGACCTTGATGTGCTTGCTCCTGGGAATAAAATAATGTTTAGGGGACAGATGGCTTTTGGGATAATAGGTCTTCAGTTTTGTGCTCTGTGACATCATCTGTCCAGGAGAAAAGGCAGAAAGAGGGATACAGCTTTTATGCTGTATGATATTGCCCACAGGTGAGTTAGATGGGCAGATGATCTGATTCACTGCCTAGCATCCTGAACTGTGCTTAATCATAAACAGGGATAGGCAATTGGTGGGGGAGGGCACATCATTTTTTAGAAAACAGAATTGTCCTTCAAGGGATGCTGGGGATATGGTAATTAAATGACAAAATATCTATAGATGTAGATATACCATTTTCAATACTTTCCCCCATTCTGGGGCTCTGGGGGAGACGTATTGAATGGAAATAGGTGTGTTAATCCTTCTGAAGAGTTAATATATCTATTTTCGGTCTTTGAAGCAAATAGACAAATAAAAGGACCAAAACCTGTTCTATGAAAATTTCACTTTTTGCTGCTGAAATTTAGTGATGGGCACTTGGGGCTGTAAAAAAGCAGCCGGCTCTCCCATAAGCCATAATTTTCAGCCGCAGTGATTGGGTTCTCGTAAGTTGTTAATCAAACAAAACATATTATTGCTTAGGCCTACATATGCAGCCATCCAATATAAGGCAGCTCTTCCTCTCAGAGTACACTGTTGAGTTCCTACGCCTATAGTTGCATTTATATGTAATGTCAGCTGTTCTTAATGTAGCCTAAGCAGGAACAAATTTATTCAGGGGGCATAAATGAAAATAGTTGCATTGTTAGGGTTTTTAGGACATATTTAGAAGACCTTTGGGAATGAAAATATGCTAGAAATCATCTTCACAGTGTGTAATCTGCAGCTGCTGTGTGATCCCAGGAAAAGACATACTAGCTGCTTTAAGCTGTGGCAGGTAGGTCTTATGTTTGCACTCCCACACATGCTAAAGCACTTTTAGGAGATCAAATTTGAAGTACATCACTATTCTATAACTGAAAAATTAAAGCCCAAATATTTCTGTAAGGCTATACATGCTTTGAAACTTATTCAGACAAACTACATGCAAGTATAGCACCATCCTGCTGTTCATCAAGCAGCTTGAAATAGTTGTAGGTGCTTTGAGATGTTGTCTCATTGAAGTCAATACAAATTCTTAAAGATTATTATACTGATTATATGCTATCAAGTTGGTGCTGATCCTTGGTGACCAAATAGATAGATCTCCGCAAAAAATTATTCAGAAAGCTGGAACTTTCTTTCTCAGTGTCTTGAGGAAGCAAAAAAATGACCAATTGCTTTAATGAAAAACAGAGAGGTGCTCTGCTTGTGCTCGCACAAGGTCTGAATCACTCTGAATAATTTTTGAAATGAGCATAAACTTAATAAATATATTTCTTTATTATTTATACCATACCAGCAGGGAAACTCATGCTTTTTGTACTAACCTGGATATAAAAATAAAATGAACCATTCCTCTGAGTGTAATTATCACCTACTTCTCTGAATCTTTTTTAAGTAGTAGAAATTTACAATATCTGTACATTTCCCCAATTCCTACTAACTTCATATTTGAATGGCTTCTTAGTAATGTACTACATTTTAGATGTTTGTGGCTTTTAAAGTGTAAAATACCTAAATATATTTTGTAGCTTAGCTGCTTTGTTTATTTCTAAGAATGCCTGCAAAAACATACTTATTCAAATCTATTTTCTTTCAAAAGGATTTATTTCTAGATAAATATAAAAATGGAGCTCCTATTGCTCAATCAGAATGTTATCAATTATCAAAATTGACTAATTTGATCAGGGATAAAACAGTACTTTCATAAAAGCACTGGAAACCTTCTATGGACTGTTTGCTAAAATTGAAAAAAAAAAGAATTGTTGGTTTATGGATTTGCTGTTTAAAAAGGGTTGAAAATGGGAAGAAGGGAACCTTGCAATGTAGTCTCAAAGAGGGAGGAGAGAGAATAAATTTGTAACTGCTGTAAAGAAGATTAGAAGTTGCTTCTTTATATATATTTTCCTTTTTTCGTTTTCTATCTGTATTGTTTCCTGTATTTAATCTTTTATGTTTTTTTTCTTTTTCTTAATTTTTAAAAAATATTTTCATGTTTATATTTCATCTATGTTAAAATCACTAATAAAAATTATATGGAAAAAAAGAATGTTCTCAGTTATTATTTTTGATGGATATCACAAATGAAAACTCTGATACGTTGATGGAAGATATTTGGAGATTATTTCTGTACATCCACCTTTTTTTTTTTTAAGGTTTCTATTAGTTTCTATCCACCATTACAATTAAATGGATTTCTATTGTTCCTATTTATTCTCAAATATTATCCTAAGTTTAATTATTTTTCGGTTCTCTTCTCTTTATAATAATTGGGAAGTGATATCTGCATCCTAATTCTAAAGCCATATAAATTGATTCAAAAAGCCCTTTCTTTTGTGAAGCTCTAGGCTACTGAGATGCACTGATGTTTTATGAGGCTTATAATATATTAATGTTCAGTACTGAATAAAAGCAGGCCAAACAATATTGATTTCAGAAATAATGTCTTTGTGTAGGATTTTCTTTTTCAGAGTAAAGGGGTTTTAAAGTTTCACATCAGATTTGGGAGGAAAGAATTTTTTCTTCCAGTTTTACATCAAAGATTTATACTGGTGGTGAGCCAACTGAATCAGTAGAAGAAGTTGTCTCTAGTTTGTTTGAGCAGATACACATTTTATTTTTAAATTACTTAAACTTCCTCAGTCAATAAATACTTAATATTTTACAAAAGATGAGTGTGTTCGTATCACATAATTGAAAATAAATTCTATTGAAATCCATATATACATTGGCTCCTTTAATACTCTCTTTTACCATGTGATTTAGAAACACTCAGAAGCTAACTTTCTTTTCCTCTTAATCTGGCACAGTAAGGAGAGAGCTCTTGCCGCTCTGATTCTGCAACTTAATCAAAAGCAGAACTTTAATCTGCCAACGAAGTGTTAGTTGATTAACCAAATTATTAAATTAGTCAAAGCTTACAGCTCTCATGTCAATGTCAAAGTCCTTCAGTTTGGTCATTGGCCAATTTACACAACATAAGACATAAGAATAAAATGAAGTAAGATTCACAGATAAAAATATGATAAATAAAACAAAATGGAATAAAAAAAGGATAAATTGGACACAACCAGCACAGACAAAACTTTCTTGGTTCATGTAAACCACTATGAATGCTGAAGCTATTAGCACTAAGATTTCAGTGGAAAGACCTTCATAAATATACCTAGAAGCAGATAAACAGGAAGGTTAACAGTTATTGTTATTACTAAACTTAGAGCAGGCTTCATCATGTAAAACTGTTCCTAGCGAGGTGTGATCCTGCTGTATCATGCTGGCTATTAAACAATACTTGGTGACATTATAAGAGAGAGTGTTACTCTGAACAGCTAAAACATAATTACAATTTTAAAAGTCAGTACAACCTGGAAATTGAGTTAATACGGATGTGATAAATTTGTGTCACAGATATTGATAGGATTAATGGTAAAGAAGTATGTAGTTATTCTTTCAATGGCTTCTAACTTAATGACAAAGGGATTCATGGTGTGTGATTTTCTGGAATCTCCCTTCCAGGACCACAGTTTATAAGGCATTATAACATGCAAGTGTCTTAGCTCTTCAGAATTCTGGCATGGTGATCAGATTAAGATTTCTAGCAAGGTTAGAACTGGAAAATTGGTTGCCCAGGAAGTCATCAGTAGGAATGAGGCGGTGCTCAGTTTGATTCTTTGTTGTCTGAGGTTCTTCCTGGCCATGTCATACCCCATTGTTATTAGTGCATAAGAAGAGAAGCTGTAGTGGTGCAGCTTCTCCTCCAACCTGTTTTTCCATATTTTTATAAAGAGATCATATAACACATATGCAGATAAGCCTACAGGGAAAGTAACAAGCTTTACCAATATTCAAAAATATTGATCCATGCTGTAGCATCAGGTTTAAGTAATCCTAGTTCATACAAACAGCACCAAGGTGCTCAAAAGCCACATATTGCATACACACACACACACACACAAGTGCATGTGCCCTTCAGTAATATTAAATCCTTAAACTTTTTTTTAAAAAACCCTCTTATAGTATGTTAGTTCAAAAAGTGTTCTGCTTGTTGATTTCTTTTCAGAAAAATAAATATAAGGGAGGAAAACACCATAGACCCTCTAAAATAAATGAAACAATGATGTAATACTTCCATTAATTTCCTGAACTATTAGAAAGGGTAGCTGTTTAAACAAAATTGAAATACAAAGAGGAAAGTTATGCATTCCAGGAAGTGGCAAGTAGATATTAATTGATATTAATCGTTTATCCAGGAAAAAAAATCAACAGCTACTTCTCACTGACAGCACAACATATGCCTTTAAACCTGTACCTGGTTTAAATTCTTTAGTCCGATTAGTTAATATGAAAGGATAAAATGAGTCTAGAGTACAATGCAGCAACAAAAGCTGAAGTGTCCATTTTTAGAAGTCTTAACTACCAATAGAAGAGAATATTTGTAGCTCAGGGTTGAACTGTGGAGTCCTTGGTGCTCTCTGAGCTTGGTTGTTTGCTTGCAGATGTTTCATTACCCGACTAGGTAACTTCTTTTACTTTGATTCACCACAACATTCTATGATAAATCAACTTGTCATGAGGGTTGACTATACCCATCACTAGAATCCAAATGGAACTGAGGATTTGAATCAAGAGGCAGAACAATTATTCATGCTGTCAACTGCACTTAAGGCAAGAGATAATTAACTTCATATCAACTAAATTCCTGACTAGTTAATTAATTAATTAATTAATGATAATAATAGTTTTTTTCCTTAATATTATGAATTGGATTCAAGCTTAGTCATACCTGGAGTAGGTACACTGAAATAAATAGGACTACTGATCATCTGATTGATTTCAATGGGTACTGCTCAATATGACTAAAAAGGATCTAGTCATATGACTAAAGAATTGACTTGTGCTTAGTGATATATAATACTCAGAGAAGTGGTGAGTTCCCCTTCATTGGATGTGTTCGGACAGATAGCAGTCTAATCCCTGGAAAGCTTTAATTTGGATTCTTGCATGAAAGTGGTTGGATCTGAGGTCCTATATAGCCTCTTCCAGTCTATGATCCTATTATTCCTCCTCATATTTTATTGATCGATCAATAGATCAGTGTATTAGAACCCTGCTTTCTAATACAAGTTATACCTATGCTTTTTTAAAATAGATTTTTTTTGTATAATAAGTTGTTTCAGGCTTAATTTGAAAATTTTTTCTTGGAAATGAATTTGTCTAGTATATAAAGAACAAATGTGTACTAATTTTAATAAAGGAAGATAGTGATTCTTGTTTTATATACTGGAATTAAAATGTTTGCCTAAGCTTGGCTTTTAATATTAATGTAATTCTTTTCAGCATATTTGGCTAGCTTTTTACATATTTCCTTGTGTTCAGGGCCCCCTTTTTTTCCAAAGGAAAACAAAGCATAAAGAAACTGCACATGTTTTATATTTAAAATCCACTTGGGAGTTTATTATTAAGATTTTTGAAACAAATTGCACTCAGTTTTTAAAGCTATATTCACACATCAACCAGGTAAAGCTACTGTGTAGATCTGTTGCCAGCATTTCCAGTTCAAATGCAAAAGGTATATATGTATGTATGTATGTATGTATGTACGTACTATATGATAAAGATAATTTTATAGCAAGAAAACGTTGTGAAAGCGGCATCTCCCCAAAGGATCAGATATGACTTGGTGCTTGCACAGGGGACCTTTCACCGTCACACTATATATACATAATAAAGGGAGTGCAGATACATATGTAACGCCTGATAAACAACCAGGATTTCTTTACTTAATGCAATCCAATTTTTTCTTATACAGAGAAATTTTACATCATCTGGGAAGCCCCTCAGTGTTGCTCCTGGATAGCCCTCTGGGGTTCCTGAGACACCAGGTGCAAAAGGTAGCTTATCATAAGAACTCCAAGAACTCCAGCTGCTGATCACATACAGAGAAGCAGGTTTTGCTTCCTTCCATTGTTTTAGGCATGGGAGGAATACATTGTTTTGTTTTGTTTTGTTTTGGGCGGCAGGAATGGAGCAGCTACAGGCATGTAATTAAAACAAATGCAAAACCCTCTGCAAAGTAATAGGAAGAACAAGTCAGGATTTTGTTATACTTTTAGAACTCTCTCTTCTTCCCTTCTGGTCTTTCCCGCCACCCCAAAGTATAAAACAAATGTTAAGTAGGAGAAACCAGAGGCAAATGTGGCAACATGGGTATATGCTACCAGTTCAATGGCCAGGGGAATGGCAAATGTTGGATATAAATAAAATATTTGTAAACTGCCTTTCTTCAAATAATTTGAATATATGTGACATCAGGAATTACCAACATCTGTACTCTTGCAAACCAGCATATTTTCCACAAAGGGGTTTAGAATGCTGAAATATATTTTACTACCCAACTGAACCTTCATGGAGGATCCCACTCTGTAACAAATGGCTCTTCAGATTGCTAATACAATAAACTGTTTTAAAATACACTGATGTCAAATGAGGAAACAAATGCCTTCTAAAATACCAGAAAAACAAACAAGAAAACCAAATCAATGTAAAACATATATAATAGGCATGAAACCTTCACTGCTTGATGTCCAAAATACAGTCATGCTTTGCCTAGTTATTCACCTAGAAAAAACAGAGTCCAACACACAGTTGCAGAATGGGGTGTACTGGACTGGTAATAGTATTTGTGAAAAAGATCTTAGAACAGAAGTTGATGGCAACTATCTCTTGCCATCTGTTCTGTTGTTCCAAATGGTGGGAAAAAGAATAATTATTCCATTATTAAACCAAGCGTGGAAGGAAAGCCTTGCAGTAGCCAGCAGCAGCTCTTCCTTCCCTGTGTTTTCTCCCCTGGGACTTTAAGGCAGCCTGAAGAGTGTTGCACCCCTCTATATGGAACTGCCCCTGAAGACCACCTAGAAGCTTCAATCAATCCGGAATGCAGAAGGCATTTATTGGCTAGTATCATGAATATTAAACCTGTATTCCAAGATCTGCATGACTTAATTGATCCTAGAGAAACTTCCGGTAGTCCCCCATTTCCATGAGGTACATCCTATGAAGCTCATAGCTGCTGCTTTTCTGTGACAACATTTATACTTTGAAATAGCTTCCCTCTTGAACTGCAGTTGGTTCTCATAGTTTTGGCCTTCTGGAAACTAATGAAACAGTTTTTTTTTAAAATAAATAAGGATGTTCTGGAGAACCTATGGTGATGCATGATGCCTTGGATGGATCCACGGTCTTTAGGTATTATGAGTCTATAATTGTGTAATTTTAATTTATTTTTTACCATAGATGTTTCATTTTTTATCTTTTGCTACTGTAACCTGTGAGTTCCTTGGGATTGGGGCAGATATCAACCAATCCAACCAACAAACAAAGGCCTTGATTTCCATGATCTGTAGTAGGCAGATTTTCTACATATTCATGACTTATTTCTTGTTTGCAACAAAGTAACCTATCCTAGAGCACCGAGTCCTTGAATTTCTGTTATTTAATTCCTGAATGTAGGGTTGAGTTTCTGGAAGAACAGTGATTTATAACCAAGATTGCCTGGAAGTCTGACAACATCTATATGAGGAGGGAGTAAGTTTGGATGCAAGGACAGATTGATGCATTAATGAAGAGCGGATAAGTTTTCTTTCTCTTTTTTTAGATGTGCTTCTATCTTCCACTAGCAGGCAGTCCCTGATTATTTTTACTGAAGATCTGTGGCCCTCATGCTTCTTGTTCCAAATGATGGTGAGGAAGACATAGAAATCATGAGGATTATAATTAAATATTTCACAAAAAGAAGGTTCTGTGTGTTTATATACCCAATCCAATTTGGATAAAGCTTCAGTTGTGCTCATTCTAGAAAAAATATAAATATATAAGCATATCTAAAATTCTGTTGCATTCCAGCAATTTGGTTCCAAAGCTGAAAACTTTCTATTATCAAGTATATTTAAAAAATTGTCTATACATTTTTTTTCAATTAAGAATAGTTTATTTTATATAATATTGTACTTCCCCCAAACATTTATGTGCTAATTATAACTAATATTATGACTTATTTCATTTGTAATTCAAACTGTTAGCATGATATATTAAGAAAAATATATTTGCCAATTAGTTCAGGCACCATGTAGTTAGCAATTTAATAATAATAGCAAAGCTATATTTTATACTCCCCAATTTCTAAATTGCCAGGAGCATGAATGATGAATTAACTTTATAAAATGTTAAAATATTTAAGAGATGAAGTGCAGTTTAGTAAGATTGGAACTCTCACTTTTGGTTTTATCCTTAGCTGTCCTTTGGATGAAAATACAGTAAAGGTGATTAGTTTCACATACCAAAGTTGCAGAATTTCTAAAGACACTCAAAAAGGATTCAGAAAAAGAGAAATGACTTGAACATTGTTACATTCTTGGACTGGAAACTACAACTAGTACTAACACCATGGTTAATGAACACATTAATAAGGAAGTTCACAGGCTACTAATACTCAACAGGACCATATTCAACATGCTTGTGTTGCATATAATGCCATAAAGAGGACTTCTGCTCTAACTCTTGCAACTGTGGCCACTAAGTAAACATTAATGAGAAGTGGGGACCACCAATTAAACAAAACCTCTTTTTTATGCCTTCACGTTTAAGACCATAAAATGGTTATATTGTGATCGCATTTGTGTATGCCTTAACATCCCCTCTATTTTTAAAGGTCCTTAAAAACTAGATATTGTATCCCTTGAATTATGTACCCCTTGTTATAAAAACAACTCTTAACAGAGCTTGCTGATCAAGAATGTTCTTTAGTAGAAATCCATGAGTACTAAATGGCTAGGGATAAGTGCCTCTTCAATTTAATGAAATCCCATTTTTAAATATTAAAAATCCTATTTCTATTTTCACTTTTCTTTTTGGGTTTGTTATACAAAATTATAGTTCTACTTAGCAGAGTTTGGAAATCACTGGTTACGTTAAGGAGGCGAATTCCTGATGTATTTACTTTTCTCTTCAGGTTTTTTTTAACTGTTCAATCTTCTCCAGTTCTCAGAGGCTGCCTGGAAAAGTCCCTGCAGTTTTCTTGGCAAGGTTTTTCAGAGGTGGTTCTCTCTGAGAGAGAATGACTGGCTCAAGGTCACCCAGCTGGCTTTGTGCCTAAGGCAGGACTAGAACTCACGGTCTCCTGGTATCTAGCCTAATGCCTTAACCACTACACCAGACTGACTCTGTCTTCAGTACTTGCCTACAAATTTTGATCTAGTGGAGCATGCCCTCTTGAGAGTGCTGCATTTGCTGAGGTTCTATTATCTGACAACCCAAGAGAGAACATTATCCATCCATATCCTACTTATATAATTCTGTTGCTACCCCAATTACATTTGACATCAAACGGATACCTACTTGTTAATTTCTGGATGAATCTGGGTTGGTGTGTTCTTTCTGCCCCTACCTTCTTGCTGTTCTATTTTACGGTTTTAAGTTGAGACGCTATTATGCAGCTTTATTTTTTACATACCAGATTAGGAATGAAATAATGAAAATGTGATTATTATATAAATACTTTGAATGATCCAGGCACAACGGAGTTATTGGTGTTTAATATTTGACTTTGTGATGCTCTTTAGCCCTGGGTGTCTGGGACAACTTGTCAGAATGCACTGAGACTTCTTCCTGTTTCAAAAGGTGCTTCATGGAATTCCAGCTGTGGGCATTACTATTTTATCCTTCAGTAGCCCCCAGCCACACAGTGGCTCCTTTCCCTTCACACTTCTGCTCATCCGCATGTGAGATGAAGAGACTTTGACTTACTGAGGGTCACGCATCACATGGCAAACTGTTTAATGACTTGAGCACAGTACAGATCAATATTAACCTGGAAGGAAACTAGGTTTCATGTCAGAATTCTGTGGAAATATAGCTATAATGTCTTGTGCCTCATGGTTTGACAATAGCTGTCCTAAAGCTCGAGTACATTAGAATTTCAAGTATTAGAATGAAACCAGTCATACACTGCCCCCTGTTGGTCAATAACCGGCAAAAATACCACAGGGATATATACTATACATTCCACCCCCACTCCAGTGAACGGAGGAAGGCATCATGGAACTTCTAGCCTGAGGATATGGCATGTAACAGCTTGCCTCTATAATCTGAGAGCTTCAGATGGGGAAGGTGTGTGCTCATGACTTAGCTCAAGTGTTATCCCTGATCAGACTTACCAATCAAGTCTACCCAAACATTTTAAATTATAAGAGTTAACCTTATAAACTGCCATCTATTACAATTTTCCATTGCTTAGATTTTATTTTCTTTGGTGCTTAAAACAAAGAGTTGAATGAAACTGGTTGACTGTAAAAAACTGCAGTATTTGAAAGATGCAGGAACTAGAATATGCTGTAAAAAACAGTAAATATCAGACCTTTCATACACGCTATTCAATAACCGTTTTAATTTATAGAAAATATTACTTGTGTGTCAGCAGATAGTTACTTTTGAATTAATAGAAATGTAATAGGCAAATCTATATTATAGAGCTAGAGTTCTCTTGTGTGCAAGTAGCAACTTTTGGAACAGGCACATAACTATACTGAAGAGGCTGCGAAGTATTGCAGGGTTTAAATAAGTTTCCTCTTGAAATCATTAAAATATATTTCTGTCTTCCACACTTTTGCACATATTAAGCATGATTTTTCCTTAGGAAGCTATTTATTCACACATTTAATTTATGCTTTGCCTTTCTACTCAAACAGGTAGTAGAAACTTCTGTTGACTGGTATCATATGTTAAGTTGTGTAAAATCAGACATTATAATACAAATGTTATGGTTTAGCATGTGGTGCAAACTCAGCCAATTGTGGCTGGCTGGGGAATTCTAGGAATTCTACACATCTTGAAGTTACCAAGTTTGAGAAACACTGCTCTGATTTCCCTTCAAATATTTAGCATAGAAAGTTTTTTTGTGAAGCTGCTATTATCACAGGAATTCACTCTTATGGCTTAAAATGTTTGGGAAAGGATTCCTAATCAGTGTTTTACATTCTACTGTACATGGTTGCCTTGCTACCTAGCCTCACATCACTGAATCTATGTATTGTCTTTGCTCATTTCCATACGAAAGTACAGTGAAAAAATCTGAAAGAATGTCATTGGAATTTAGCCTGATTTTGCATTTGTTTCCTCACCAAGGTATTCTGTCTTTGTATTTCTATAACCTTCTGTCAGTAGTGTCAAAAACATCAGACAGTGGTAAACTTAGCAGGAGAAATTTGGAATTCATTACCATCTGTACAACTAATTCTAATTTCATGTTTTTGCAAAGAGGCATCATGAACCCAAAGTAACTTTTAAAAAAGCATTTCCAAGATCAGTTTGTGCTAGTCTTCCTTTTACAGTACTTTCTTCAGATCACATTATAGGACATATAATTTCAGCAACAGCTCACATTTAAAAATTTGCCTTTATTTTAATGCAACCTGTGTAGTTGTTGTAAAGCTCGTTCTGATTCTTGAATGGAAGTAAAATTGAGTACATCTTTCACACTTTTAAATACAATTGAGGCATTGTTCAAAAGTTTCAGGCATTGTTCTTGCAAGTGCCTTAGAAGACCAAGGATATATTGGCACATTACATTTCCTTACATTTCTTTCCTTTCTTCCTAAGTGCTTACCTAGTAGTTTGCAAAACATTCCTCCTGATAGACTCTCATACAGAAGTTTTCAAGGAAATATTGAGTTTTGAAACTATTTACAAATGCACTGAAAACTTTGAATAGTCAGCTTCTCTCTGTGGCACCAGTTCAGGTGTGGGGTGTTAACCGTAGCAGCCTTCCGAGTGAGAATTTCATGCAGGCAAAGATGCATTTCAAGGCTTTTCCCAAAGCTGGGCTTATTGAAACAGCTGGGAATAGGTGTGTGGCAGGCTGCCTGTGTAATGAGAACATTTTTGAAACAGTTCAAAAACACTTTGAAATGTGAATTGATTAAGTGACAGAGCAAAGAAACCGATTTTGCAAAAGTAGTGAGGAACCAGAATATTAAAAGTCTGAAATTAACCAAAGCTGGTTTGATATTATATGTCATATAATATCCAAGGGTGAATGCAGCAGTAGAGGCAAGGTAAAATAATCACATGCTAAAGATCACTAATTGGCAATGTGAATAGGAATATGAAAATATAGACATATCTAAAGTAAGCATCATAAGAAAATGAATTCATAAGACTCTGATTCATATATTTGTCTATGATTAGTTTCTATAATAGTGGAGGTGGCAAAAGTATGCATTCAATCTGCTATGAGTTCTCTTAGTGCTATTCTTCTTCTTCCTAGAATTTTCCCGCTATCACAGGGTCTACTTTTTGGATCCTGAAACGCCACTTTGCCTGATCATCTGCATCGTCAGGGTGCAGACCCTCAATTTGCATGTCCTTATTGATGGTATCTTGCCATCTGTTTTGGTCGCCCACATGGCCGCCAGCCATCAATTTTAAGATGGTAAACTATTTTGGCGACAGTGGAAGGTTCTGCTCTAAGGACATGCCCATACCAACGAAGCCAGCTTTCTCTCATCTTCTCTGTAATTAATGACATGCCTAGCTGTTGTCGGATGGCATCATTTGTGACATGATCGAGCAGGGAGATGCCCAATATCCAACAGAGCATACGCATTTCCATAACACGGAGGCGGCTCTCTATATCCTTTGTTGCTGCCCAACACTCGGTTCCATACAATGCCACAGGGCAAACGATCATCTTATAGATCTTAGATTTGAGACGGGTTGGTATTTGTTTGTCACAAAGCACACCGGTGAGCTCTTGCCAGTGCAACCAGGCCACATTCATCCTCGCTCACACATCACTATTGATGCCACCATCACCTTGGAGATATAATGTAAATGTAAAGTGAATTAGAGGCAAAAGGAGAAAATATTAAGAGCGTTGAAAGTCATCCTTCTATTCACAGTTTTTCTGGAACTGTATCAAGTGGGGACAAATATTCACTTAGAGTAATGACACAACTTTCTCAAGGTTTGTTTTCAGTGATGTCACATTTGGCAAAATCTTATTGATGGCATATGGTCATGATGTCTTTCTATGCACTATAGTATCCCAAACCGACTGGATTCACCCTTGTGTCTAATGCAAAAAGAATTGTCCTTACATCTGGTTGTTTTCAATTGTTCTCAAGGATGTTCCTTACCATACATCTGATCATACAGTAAATACTGTAGATTCCAGCTGCATAGGATCACCTTATGACTATATTCAGTGGAAAAAAAACTGCTCTATAACTATAATTGGAGGTAGAGACAGGAATTATGGAACCACCCAGAGTCCCTCTTTTGGGGGAGATGTATGGTAATTAAATTTGAATAATAAATAATAAATAAAAATAAATAAATTATATTGATTTGAGGAATACTAGCTTACAATATAAGGTTGTTGAAATACAGAACAAAAGATATGTGTATCTGCACGGAATTCCAGTGTGTCTTATTAGATAAATGGGAACAGGACCAAAACCTCAACATTATATTTCATCAGCAAAAAATGCTATTTTTGCTGAAAGACAAAAATAAGTGAACATTTGAAGAATTTAGATTTATATGGACTAATAGAAAGTCACATTTGTTATGTATTTGCTCATAATTAATAATAATGACCACACAGTTTATTTGTCACAATGTGTACATCTAATAATGCTTAATACTGCACATGAATGATCCCATAATCTTGTCTCAGCATGGATAATTAACATCAGCTGCTTCCATGTGCAGCTGGTGAGGAGGAAACAAATTATGAAATGTGCATCATGATGCAATGTCTGATCATTTTGTATCATTTTGATGTTTCATAGAAGTATGCAAGGAGTAGAACTCATGCTGTGACATCATAATGCAGCATCATTTTGACAAAGACCCCAATAGCTGCAGATACCTATAGCTACACCAGTAGTTATAGTAGTTTGTAGAATTCAGAAGAAAACAAAAATAAATCACACACAGATATTGATTAATAATATTGCAAGTAATCTAAAAATTACTGTACAAAGCCCTACCAGTCCTGGATCTTTTGGCAACCTTCAGTATCATCAACCATGGTATTCTTTTGGACTGTTTGAGGGTTGGAGGTTGGGGGCACTGTTTTATGGTGGTTTTGCTCCTTCCTGAGTGGACAGTTCCAATCAGTGGGAGTGGGGGAGGAGAGATCAAGCTTTAGGGCACTCCAGTGTGGCATGCTACAATATTCAATCCTCTTCCCTATCTTATTTAATATAAATTAATTAAGCTAGTAGAAGTTATTCATTGCTGATGATACTCAGTTAAACATCTACTCAAGACCGATCAGAGTATGAAGTAGAAGTCTTGACCCAGTATTTGAAAGCTGTAAAAGTCTGAATGGAGAGAAGTAGGTTGAGACTCAACTCTAGCAAGATGGAGTGGCTGTTAGTTCAGAAGCTGAGCTTGAGACAATAACAATTTCAGCTGTTCATGGAATTGTACTTCCTCAGAAAGAGCTGGTATGCAATTTGGGAATTCTCTTGGACTCTCAAGTCCTACTAGAAAAACAGATGGAAACTGTGGTCAGGACAGCCTTTGCCCAGCGATGGCAATACATCAGTTGCAGCCATTCCTGGAACAGGGGCTGCCAGCAGTCACTCATGGTCTCATCACAGCTGCTGTAATGTGCTGCCCTTCAAAACCATTCAAAAATTTCAATTAGTGTAGAATATTGCTGCTTTGTGGTAACTGGGACTATCAGATAAAGCTATATAACAGCTGTATCAGTTGCTATATGGTTTCCAGGTGAAATTCAAAGTTTGTGTGATAACTGATAAATTCCTACATGCCTGAGCCCTGATTATGACTCTTACTGTAAATAGAAACTGTCCATCCTAGGTGTCCCTGCAGAGAAAGCTTTCTGTAAGTTATGGCAGGAAGAGTCTCAGACATGAGCATGTTCTGCAGAAGCAATCCCATTGTAGAATTTCCTACCTCAGAAATAAGATTTGTGCCCTCACTTTTGATTTTTCAGAAAGCTGTTAAAAACTTGCCATTGTCATGTTCACCGTTCTGGTGTTTCTCTACATCGTAACGGTTCGCTTGCCAAGGTGCTGATAAGTGTCTGGGCTGGGAGGGTGCTGCTGGGAACCTTGTACAGAAGACGTACTGATCTGTGCCTGGTGGAATGTGTTTAGGCTATCTCTGAAATGTCAAGGTCTTTTTGCCCGTTGATCAGCAGAGCTCGTTAGGAGCACCTGGGAATGTGGGGAGAACTGTATGTGAGGGAGGGGGTGGGGTGTTGTTTGCAAAGATGCTATTTAGTTTGAGTTTAGGTGCGCTTTTCTCATTCTCAGCTTTTTACCTGTTTGCACTCTTTTCTAAATAAATCCAGAACCTGAATTGACATTTTGAGTCTGAGAGTTTTATTTAGGATAAGTCAACCGTCACATGAAGCTGAGAATCATTTTTCAAACCAACCTCGCTACTCTTTACCGGAGAATTTTCTTGTGAAAGAGGAATTAGCGATGGCTGAAGGGGGAAAGGATCCCATGGAGCTCAAGGAGCAGGAGGAACAACTCCTGGAGTCGACGTTCCTGAGCAGGGACCCAAGCCCTGTACCAGCCCAAGCCACACCTCAGTCCGGGGACTCCTACTCTACCGCAGGGTTGAAGAAACCCCCGCCAGATGACATGGGAGACACATGAACAGTTTTTATGGGATGCCCTGGTGGACTCCCGACCAGGCACGTCTCGCTCCACATGGAAGCTCCGCTGGCCCGACACCCCTAGAGAGGGGCGGCCAGATGTATCAGGGAGCCCACCGCCGGGTCCAGCGTTGAAAGACTCTGCTACACCTGACAGGATTAGGGTCCTAGAGTCCAAGATCAAATCCATGGAACACGTCTTGCGTTCTATGTTGGCTGCCTTTGGGGACCTAGTGCGGATCGTCAGAGGTCCTGGGGCAATGAGAGCGCCTAGCCTTCCGCCTTTCCCATCACTGGGGGCTGGTGGAGGAACCCCTCCATGGGCTTTTCCATCGGGTCCGTGTGGATTCACTCCCATAGGGGTGGCCCCAAGGCAACAGTTAGGTGGGGTCTCGCAGGTTGGAGGAACCCCCCGGGACTTCCCAGTGAAGTTTGATGGTGACCCCACTAATCTGTCCTTCTTTCTCACCAACGCTGCCAGCTTCATGAGACGGCATGGCCACCTCTTTCCTTCGGAGGAAGAGAAGATAGCTGCAGTGGCTACGAAGTTGAAAGGCAGAGCTGCTGACTGGTATGTACAACTGTCGGAGATTGGGGCCCCTGCCCTGGCCACATTCAATGCCTTTTTGGCTGCGCTGAAGTGCTACTTTGAAGATCCCTTGGCTAAAGAGAGGGCTAAAGATGCTCTTAAAGAACTGGTTCAGGGACAGAAGCCTGTGACTGATTATGCACTTGAATTCAAAGTTTTGGCAGGAATAGTTCCTGAATGGTCCGAGGCCACCTTAATTGATCACTTTAAGGATGGACTCAGTCGCGAAGTCTTGCACTGGGCGCTTGGCTGGGATGATCCCAACTCATTACATGATTGGATTTGCCTCGCAGGTAAAGCAGAACATGCCCAATGCACTTTTATGATGGCCACCAAAGAAGACAAGCCTGTCACCACTACCCGAGCTTCGGTTCTTCCGTCGACCTCTAGATGGGATGCGAAGAAGCAACGCCGCTTTGTTCGTGGTCAATGCATTACCTGTGGAAAGCCGGGTCACTGCGCTATTGACTGCCCTAAAGCTAAGGTACTGGACCGTTCCGCAAAAGTGCCTCAAAAACCAACCAAAAAACCAACCAACCCTCCTCGTCGGTTGACAGGGGCACTGGCTACTGCGGATGATGATGACATCTACACCCCGGGAGATGAATTAGAGGCTTTGGAACAGCTGGCAGGAAATGACTTCCACCTGTCTTAACCGGCACCTTGGGGCAGGTGGTTCGATCCGGGCGCAATCCCAACATGGTGAGTGCTGATTGCCCTATCCTCGCTGTCAAAATTGAATTGGGATTCCAATCCAAATCCCTCGAGGTCTGGGCTTTATTGGACTCAGGCTGTTCTCGATGTTTAATCCATCCTGACTTAGTCAAGGAATTGGATTTGCCCTGCTTCCCTCTCCCAAAGCCGCTGGTTTTCCAACAGCTGGATGGCTCTACAGCGGGGGGGGGGGGCTACCCACTTTACTGGTGAAGTCACTTTGCGTATGGGGTCCCATTTCGAACTCATTCAGTTCATCATGACTCCCATGGGGAATCCTCTGGTTGTCTTAGGGATTCCCTGGTTTGCCTCGCATAACCCCTACATCAATTGGCGGTCCCGCTCCATTACCTTTGAGGATGGCTTCTATCAAGCTCCCCTTCTGGGGCATGCCATGCCTCCGACGGCTGGGCAGGCAGAGGTTCTTCACTCTCTGCCTTCCCCATCCCCCTTGGAAGGTCTTCCGGCCATGTACTCGGAATTTGCCAATGTTTTTGGGGAGGAGGAGGCTGACCAATTGCCCCCCCCCATCGCAAGACTGACTGTTCCATTGAACTCCTTCCAGACGTCCCCTTGCCGAAGCTAAAGATTTACCCTATGACTAAGAAAGAACTTGCCACTTTGCGGGAGTTCATTGACAAGAACCTGGCTTGAGGCTTCATTGAGCCGGCAAACTCGCCGGTCAGAGCTCCTGTTTTGTTTCAGGAGAAAAAGGATGGCAGCCTCAGACTTTGCACGGACTACCGCGGATTAAATTCCGCCTCCCTTTCCAACAAGTACCCTCTGCCTCTTGTCAAAGACATGCTTGCACATCTGTCCACTGGCAGAGTTTTCTCAAAGTTGGATCTCCGCAAAGCCTACTACCACATTTGCATTCGGGAGGGGGATGAGTGGAAAACAGCCTTTAATTGCCCTTTGGGCTCTTTCCAGTATAAGGTTCTCCCTTTTGGTCTGGCAGGGGCGCCGGGTGTATTTATGCAGCTGATCAATGAGGTTTTGCATGATCACTTGTTTAAGGGCATTTTGGTCTATTTGGATGATGTCCTCATTTATACTAAAACCTTAAAGGAACACGAACGCTTGCTTAAACAGGTTCTCAGCAAGCTTAGGGCAGCCAAGCTTTATGCTAAGCTGTCTAAATGTGAGTTTCATAAGTCTTGCTTGGATTACTTTGGTTACAGGATTTCTGATAAGGGCATTGAGATGGATCCTGTTAAGATTCAAGCTGTGCTTTCTTGGGAATGCCCCAGAACCTGGCGGCAACTTCAAAGTTTCCTTGGGTTTGCCAATTTTTACATATCCTTTGTCAGGGGTTTTGCTGAAATTGCCCTGCTGCTAACTGATCTGTTACCGACTAGGGGGGTGGGGGAAACCTGAAAAGTTAAGAACCCGGGGGCCGTGCTTAATTGGACTCCCACCTGTCAGCCTGCCTTTGATCGGCTGAAGGCTCTGTTTACTGAGGAGCCTATCCTCTCCCACCCTAACCCTGACCTTCCTTTTGTCGTTCAAGTCGATGCTTCGGATTTTTCAATTGGAGCTATTTTGTTGCAAAAGGATTCTGCTGGGCTTTTGAAGCCCTGTGCGTATCTATCTCAAAATTTTCCAAGACAGAGAGATGCTGGCATGTTTGGGAGAAGGAGGCTTTTGCTGTTAAAGCTGCCTTAGAGGCTTGGAGGCATCTCTTGGAGGGTGCTTCCTCCCCTTTTGAAGTTTGGACTGATCACCGCAACCTCGAGGCGCTCCATATGCCCAGGTGCCTCACCCCTAAGCAGATTCGATGGGCTCAATTTTTCAGCCGTTTTAATTTCCAGTTTAAATTTATCCCTGGCAAGAAGAATTTTCTGGCTGATGCTCTTTCCAGGTTGCCACAGGATGAGGGGCCGGTTTCCGACGTAATCGGCACTGTCCTATCAGGGCCACAACTGGGTTTGGTGGCTGTCACGCGTAGCAGCCATTTTCAAAAAGACTTCAAAGACGTAGAGTAAGGGACAGATATACTTGTGATATAAGTTGGTACTATGGATGGAATTTATTGAGTGTTGTGATAGAAGGATCTGTATCAGAGATGCTATAAGCATATTATGCCTTATTATTTCCATCGCTGCCTGAATGAAATAAAATCTTTCAATAAACTTGACTGTGATTCTCCTATATCTTCTGTTATTCTGTTATATCAAGCTCTGTTACTGTCAGGGAAAGAACTAAGCACAAACTAAGTTGGCAGAACCATTGCCTTATCGAACTAAGTATTCCTGGTATTGTGGAAATGTTTCTACTGGAAGACAAATTATAAATATTCTCAGGAAAAAATAGCAAATCAGTCCTTCTCTGGTTAATACTGGATGCTTTGAATGTTGTTTCGAATATTTCCATCTTTCAGCTGTTGCTTGATTTGAAAGCAACGGCTGTTGAATTTAATATATTAGAGACAAAGTGGGATGAAAAATAATGTTTCATTCTAGCTGAAGGAATGAGCATCCAGCTTTAGAAAATGAGAATTCATCCCAAACTAAAATTTAGAACTCTTCACATCTTACATTTATAACCTGAGCACTAATATTATATGAGCTAACTTTTAAATTATTCTTACAAATGAGTTTACACCTCTGTAACAAATTATAGTAACAGTGGCAGTGCATGGTAGAAATGTATTCTGCTGTGTCCACAGTGCCTTTTTATGAGTGAACATTTTGAAAATGTTCCTTTTGCTGCTTCGAAATGCTGGCATTATATGTTCATATTTTACCATGGGAAAAAAAACTTACTGAAGATGCACTGTATTACTATTTTTGTGAAACTGTGCTCAGCATATTCTTTGATGGAATTGTTTTGAATTAAAAAAAATTAATGAAGCTTCTCACTGACTTGTTTTGCTACCATTTTTCTTTTGAAATATTTTTTAGGAACATCTTCCAAAGATGGAGTTTTACTTGTTTGTCTCATACAAAAGAGACATAGAATGCACAACCATTATTCTGTGTAGGATTTCACCTGATGGGGTCTTACCATCTAGAATAGGGCATGGAACTTGTACTGTAGTCTCTCCAGATGTTGTTATGGCCCAGCAGTGCCATGCTCCATGGCCAATTGGAAGGAATGTTGAGAGTTTAGCAAAATTTACAGGAGGAGGAGGAGTGCAGATAGAGGAGAAGAAGCAACGCAACTCAGATGTGAGTCGTGGGAAGGAAATATTTCGGAGACTTTGCCTTAATAAGTCTGGGAATTTACTCTTACAATTTTCAAGATTATGTTTAAAGTAGCATTAAAGAAGTCTTTCTGAAATCCATGTGGTTTTGCTTCTTGGGTTTGCCAGCTATGTGGGACTTGACATGGGCATTACAGTCTCTAGCTGTAATAACTAGTCTCTATATAATAACCAATGTTTCTGGACCATCTTCAAAGGCAGCCCCATTTTAAATTGAAAAAAAAATGGACACAATATGAAAACATTATTAATGTTCATTAACATTAACATTATTACTGTTTATTAAAGTTGCAGTTGCAGTTCTAGTCCCTCTTCTCCATTGCCTCTTAGTTTATTCCCACAGCCGACATTAGTTACAAAACTATCTACATCTTTGGATCACAGCAGCTGTGCATATACTTTATATATATTCCTATCTATGTCCTCTTACTATCCTAGGAGGCTCTGCTGTATCTGCCATTTGATACTGAGGTACAGTACGGGGCTCTTCAGGAGCAGGGCTTCTAAATGATGATCCACAACTTTGAAATACTTATGTAAGCTTTCTTTGGAAACTTCTGTTTTAAAAAGTGGCATATAACTTCTTAATCAAATAAATCAATCTAAATGTATCTCTTGAAATATGTTAGGCCTGGGGGAGAGAGGGGAAATAGGGCTAGCAAGCTGGCTGCATATCAGAAAAAGAACAAAACAAAATAGGAAGATCTGATCACAAATAACCCCCATTATGAGAAAAATCCAGCAGCAGCTCCTCCTAATGAATGAAATGAAAGCAAATTCTCATACATTCCTTTAAATACCATGATAAAGTGATATTTAAATGAATACCATGCAAGTACAATATTTTAAGTGTCTTGAGCATTTTTAAGTAATGAATACAATTAGACTGTGCTTAAACATAATTAGTTGGATTCAGATTTATCTGTGTGTAGTTAGATTAAGTGGACATCCATAATTCTTCTGTCTCATAGCAGCTCCTCCAGGTCCTTGATAATGTTACAGAGGGGTTATGGCCTTCCCAGTAAATGGTGTGTGAGACTGAGGGGAAAAGAGATTATTTCCCCAAGAGTGAAGCTTCACAAATGGACTATATTTTTATTCATTTATGGGTGGTCACCCTTTCTCAATATCCTATTTTACCTCTCCCTTTCTCACACTTGTATATTTTATCCCCTCTCATAGGAACTTTACTCTATACCCTTATGTTCTAATGAAGATAGACTTGATCCACAAAAGCATAAGTAATAATAAAGCCAGTTACCTTTAAGGTGCCACAAGACTCTTGGCTCTGTTCACACAACATGCTTAACCTACTCAGTTGTTAATTCAGCCAAAATTCCTTATCTCTGGTAGCACATAAGCATAGTGTCAAAACAAAAAATCACTGCTTTGGGAACACACACTTCCTGTCTTTTTGCTATAGGAAATACTTAATATTTCATGAACCCTCATGCCAGGTGACTGGCAAACATTTGTAATATTGTTAGCCTCTTCCCCATTGGCCAGGGAGGCAATAGTCAATGTTTGAGAGGTATCTTCTGTACTGTCAAGCCTTGGCAATTTCATGGAGAGCTTTGCTTTTCCAGCCATGCTTTCATTCTTGGTCTCTTCTTGGGAGACAGGTGAATTTACTTGGTAGAATAACTTTAATCCAATGTATGGCTGGATCTGTTTAGGGATAATTTTTCCCCCTGGAGGTTTGAAGTGTAGGTCAGCTGATCCCTTTTTGGTGTTCCCAAAATACATGAATTCTGTCAGATAACAGGAGTTTACCATGCAAACTACCGACCGTTTTCATTTATATCTATGTCTCAAATGAAAACTACGCTAAATTGTGTCTCTATAAAAATGCAAGTAACCAACCAATTATTCTACAGTCAGCAAAGATATGGATATTTTATAGGAAAGATGCAACAGAGTATTGGAAGTCTATATCTCACTGGTAGAAACTGCCTTTTACAATATTTTTTTCAATTATGCCATCTTTCTCAAATCTGACTGCAGTTAGGGTTTTTATAATGTCTAGAAGAGAAGAAACCAGAAAATGCTAATGGAACATTTTAGAGGTATTGATATACTGGCAAATCACACAGAACCTAAAGGCTTGGCACTGGCAGGCTTAACTAGTAAGGAAGTACAGCATCCGATGAGATTTTTTTTTATTGGACCAGGAGTTTTATCTGAAGGATTCTGCAATTTTTTGTTTACCTACTGTATGATTAAATCTAGGACATTCTATTTTATGGTGATAATTTGCTTAGCAGTGTTCTCCCCTCTCCCAAAAAAATAACACTTCTCTATGCATACATGGTTTTATGCTTTACCAGGAATGGATTTTTACTTTGGAAATATAAATTATAGATATGACTTATTTGAAATTAATAGTAGTTTGCTTAACATTGCACTCAGCAATTTAAGTGACTTTTGATGTGCCATCTGCAGGATGAATCATAATATACAAGGTATATAAATATGACACTTAACAGCCCCCTTACAAAGTCTTAAGCCTGGCTTGATACATGAGTAATTTTATGAATGCCCCCTCCATATGCTACAAAGAGTAGTCCATCAATATATTCTTGAATGCACAGGATCAACCCTTGCCAAAAAGAAAATTGAATCAAGGGTAAATGAGGCCTATGCGTTTCAATGATTTAGACTCATGCATTCCAGATGGGTTGGGATTAAAATGTGCAGAATTTCCCTCTAGCAACATCTCCACTGAGGAACCTTGGTTTGTGGTACCTACATTTCTTGGGAAGGCCAGTTTTCAGAATGCTGAGCTGGATTCTCAATTGTTCTGGTATGTGTGAAGCCTGAGTTGTGTTTCTGTGCGTTGCCCTACAAGGAATGTGCTTAGGAACTGGCTCCCAGTCAGGGGTGGGGGGAGCAGGACAACATCAAAAAAATCAAGACGATGCCCATGACCATACAATGGAAGCCCCACTCCTTTTCACCTTCTGGGTAAACCAGTCCTCTTTGTAAACTTTTCTCAGAGGCTTCATTTTTGTTTTGAAATTTGCACAACGAAGTAATACCATCTCTATGCACTCACCACGCCTCAGAACAAGACAAACGGTTGGTTGGGGCGAGCAATAGGACTTGTAGTCCAACATATTTGAATGACGCTAGGTTTGGGAAGGCTCTCTTGCGCTAAATTCTGGGTCCCCAGAAGAGTTCCCTTATTTTTTGGCGCTGCCGCCACGTCCCCTCCATATTAGCCAGTCCTCCGCGTCTTTCTCGCTCCTCGTGTGGTGACATTCATTACTTTCCCCTCCAGCCCCCGCCACGCGCCCGCTTCCCCTCGGCACGACTCTGAGCCTCTCTAATTTTAGGCGGTGTTGCCTGGTTATTGCTGCTACCGCGCACGCGGCGTCAGAGTCCCTTCCAAGCCTTTTCCTGAGGGGCAGAAGAATGACTGCCCGCCAAAAAACTGGCGTGGGAGGCTGCCAAGCCCCGCGACGGCGCTATTAAAAGAAGAAGAAGAAGAAGAAGAAGAAGAAGAAGAAGAAGAAAGAGGAGGAGGAGGAAGAGGAGGAGGAGGAGGAGGAGGAGGAGGAGGAGGAGGAGGAAGGCGGCTTGAGGCGAAGCGGCAGCGCCGAGAGCCTCGTGGCTCTTCTCACCAGCCCGCCGTTTCTTCTCCAAGGTGGCTTGACTTTCTCCTCTCCCACTCAGACGCGGCCGGGCAGCTCTCTCCGCCTTCCCTCCCGGCCGGCCGATGGCTGGCTGAGCGTGGCTGACTGGGTGCGCAGGGAGAGCCTTCCGCAGGATGAAGAGCTCGCTTGGTAACCGGCGGGAGAAGCTGCTCGGAGCCAAACCTCAGTCCAGGAGCGGTAAGCAAGGGAGCCCCGGTGCCCCGTTGATTAATTTATCTCGGGTTGGAAGTGGTACAACCGCCCCCTCCTTCTGCCGGGACTCCGTCCCTTGCAGCGGGAGAAGGACAGCCGGCAACGGGCAAAGCGGCAGCCTTGTTCCGGCAGCGTTTTGCAGTCCGCAGCCGCGTCTCGGGAAGGCGCAGAGGGGAATTGCGGGAGACGCGGCCCCAGGCTGGCCCGGTCAGATCAAAGTTTCCGAAATAAGGAGCACCTTTTGGAGCTGTTGCTGGCTGACACGCGCCTGTCCGGTTGGCAAGGCAAGGGGCAAAGCCATGTATCTTCCTCTTTCAAAGAGTCAGAAAGATTTGTGACAACCACCACTGAGCGGCTGTCGGGCTCGAGTAAAAGGGTTACTGGCTGACTAGTTCCTTCTTTCCCGGTGTTTAGGGGGACTTCCTTGAGATCAAAGGCTTCTCGCAGCGATCCTGCTTATGTTTCATTGCGTCCGTTATTTCTTTTCTGTTCTTTCCGCTTCGACTATTTGCATCTTAAAACTTTTGATGACCAACACTTTGTACCTAATATGAAAGAGTAATATGGACCTTCAGCCTACCTGGAAACTTTGTTTTGTATTGGATACTTTTTCCATTGCAGCTCGTAGCAGATTCATTCTGTGCATGCTAAAGAAGACTTAGTATGAATTCTGGCATTGGAAGCAGGGCTGGGAACTATTGAAATGAGTTCAGCCAATCCTTTGTGGTAAGAGCACTTAGAAACTCAAGTGCATCTACCAGTAGCACCAATATTTAACTAGTTAGCGTGTTCTTAAATGCTTGAAAAACATTCCCTCTTTCCCCATGTTGTCTTATTTTGCTCTGGGCTGAAGATAGATTTCATTGGCAAGTGAAAAATGGAGAGAATCCTGCAGAACTTGAGTCTGGATCAAGAAGAGGTCGCATTCTGATAGGAGGAACTAATTTTGGAACCTGCTGTTTGCAGATTGTTGAACTATAGTTAATAACAGGAAAGAGTATCTGGGATTGAGATCAGCTTAAGTCATCCTTAGCCTTTCCAGAGTTAAATAATACTTTCCCCGTTGTTCTGACACTCTCTGAGGGCAGACTCAAGATGTATAAAATCTGTTAGGCTTTGTCACCCATTATCTGGGAGGGAAATCAGCCGACTGGCAGTCAATTCATATACAAGCATTCTGTATCCAAAACGTGTGGCTAAAAATTATGAAGAGGTGGCCAGTATGTCCTGTTTGGAACTGGACTTGTTATTATTGACAAATAGAAAACAAAAAAATAACATTGCTGCTTAAAAAAAAGAAACGAGGGAAAGCGTGCAGGACAAGGCTTCCTGAATTTTTTTCAACCCTTTAAAAATAGCCCTGCTCTAGACTCCATGCCTGGGAAGAAAGGGGAGTCAGGGTTGAGGCTGGGGTTGGAGAGCTTTAGAATGGAGGGGTCGGCAACTTTCCCCAGTGCTGCAAAACTGCTTCTCCCACAGGGATACATTGGGGAATTTGTGGGGGGGGGCGGTATTCCCCCCCCTCCCCTACGGCCTCTAGACAGATCTGGTCCATTTCCAAAGCTGATCTTTCTTTTGCCAAATTCTTCCACTATACCAAATGTGGTTCCATTCTGTCCAATTTTTGGACAGTTATCCTGCTGACATGGATGGAAAGAGTCCTACCTCCCTTTCCATAATTCTTCCCAATATTCCACTGGTAGGCTGAGGAATTCTAAAATGAAGTATATAACATAGCAAAATCTCATAATACCATTGTATTATGGCATTTTACTATTGTATATTCTTTGTTTTAGAATGGAAATTTAGGTACTACTAGCATTGTGCTTAGAGAGTCAGTTTGGTGTAGTGGTTAAGGCATAGGACTAGAAACTGGGAGACCATAAGTTCTAGTCCCATCTTGGATACAAAGCCAGCTGGGTGACCTTGGGCCAGTCACTCTCTTTCAGCCTTAGGAAGGAGACAATGGCAAACCATTTCTCAGCAAATCTGCAGAGACTTGTCCAGGCAGTCACCAGGAGTCAAGACTGACTTGAAAGCATGCACATGCACACACACACACACACATGAGCACTGTGCTTATTAAAGATAGTAATTGCCATGAAAGTTAACCTTATTTCTGTATGTGATTTAAATGCTTCTTTTCCTTCCAGAGTGTCAGGTATTGAACATATTGGTGTAGGCTTTCATGGCTGGTACCTGTGTTAGACTTCAGGGTTTAGTGACCATGGTCTAGGCAACAGATTTCTTGACCGTTTACCAGCAACTGTGGCTGGCATAGTCTGGACCAGTGTTTTTCAACCTTGGCAACTTTAAGCTGTGTGGACTTCAACTTCCAGAATTCCCCATGCTGGTTTGGGGCCAACATTGTACATATCACTCCTTCCTCCGGTTTTTACCACAACAACCCTGGAGGTACGTTAAACTGAGAAAGAATTACTGGTCCATAGTTAGCCAGCCATAGCTGAAGGTAGACTTAAATCTAGATATCCCCAAGGGTACTCTATAACTCTTCATTAGATTAATTTATTATCTCCTCCTCATCCTTCCTAATGCTAACTCCTACATCTGCCTCCTATCTCTAGTTGCTGAGGTTCTCTCATAATGCTATCAATTTGTAAAAAGCATATAAATGGATCCAGCATTAAGTGACTGCTCTGAGGAAATAACTATCCAGCACATATAAAAAAATAAAGATACATATCATGTTTCATCATTGTTACTTATCAAAATGGTAGGGATACTTTCCATGCAGATAAATGCATCTTAACATTTATGCAATAAACGTTAACATTTATGCAATCAAACTCCATTTAGAATGGATGGTGGTTTCATAATTCAAATGTATGGCTCAATCCTGGAGGTGATAGATCCCTGATGTTTACAGAAAAAGTGGTTTTGCATTTGTTTTTCTCCCTTTTTTGCAATAAACTCAAAAAGGACCTCCTTCACATGATTTTTGGCACAAGCTGGTGCTTATTGATACAAAAGGTAATGCTTAATGGGATTTACTCTCAAGTGACTGTATGCAGGATTCTAACTTAAGATACTTACCAGGATGGGTATTGCTGGTTATAGTGTTTGTGGGTCCAATACTGAAGGAGGAATACACAAGGGAAGACACCAGGACAAATAAAGATTTATTAAGTCAAAATAATTACTACATTGGAGAGATTTCCCCCCTTCAATGTCTTTTTCTCCCCCACTCCCCTGCCCAGATTTGCTTACTTAGTATCGGTTGCCCACATATCCCCTCCCTTCCATAGATCTCCAGCAGGAACTCTAGGCAACAAGGGAATAAGGCTTTTCCCTTTGGTACTAGTACTTTGCTACAAATAGCTCCTTCTCTGCTGACAGTGGTATGTCCTGGCAAAAATAAAATGAATCATAAACCATTCTTGCAACAATCATACAAGGAAAACATGGATGAAGAGATAGGTCTTCAGTAGGTATCTACAGCTATGTAGATGCTTCATATTTTTTAGGCTCCTCATGAATTTCAGTGAGAAGAGCATTCCAGACTGCAGGTGCTTAAGCAAAGATCACCTGTGGATCCTGACATATTCTATGTTGATCTTAGTATGATGGTGAAGGCATTTTCTCAGGCATCCCCATATGAAACTGTTTAGCTTTTTATACTGAAACCCCAAACCAGGACATGGTAGATAATTGCCTCTGTAGCTAATTGGTAGTCAGCTCAGTTGCTTCAGTAATAAATTACTATGTGCATAGCCAGGTGTCCCACTCAGCAGTCTGTTATACACACAAAATAAGTTATAGGAATCTAAATGTGCGGTTTCTAAATGTTATTAATATGCACTCCTGGTTACAGTGGTAATACCAGACTAGGAACATCCTTAAACTACATGCCTGTTCTTTCTAATGGAGTATAGTCCCTTTCGGAACAGGCAAACTGTCTAATTTCTGTACCTTCTTGTTCGAATTCAGTCTTAGCTTATTGGCCTACATCAGTGAATTATCATGGCTCAATATATACAGAGTCTCTCCCAATTCAGATGCTATGCAGTAGAAATGAGTGACATCAGCTTATTCATACAATCATTGAGTAGGAAGGGGCCATCTAACACACTGAGTCCAATGCCCTGCTAAATACCAAATTCAAAGTAAAATATTGTCAACTGAGGTCTGTTTAGCCTACTACTAAACTTCTCTAGGTAGGTGAACCCAAGACTTTTCTGAACTCTTGCCTCTTTTAGAAATTGTCTTTGGTATGGGACAATACTATAGTGATACTTTGGCCAATGCCAAAGAACAGAGTAGAACTTCCAGTGATCTGGAAACAATAGTTCGTTGATGCAGATGAAAAATGCATTTGCCTTTTCTGTATTAAGATCACACCATTAATTCATATTCAGTTTGTAATCAACTGCTTGTCTAAGGTCTTTTTCACAAATACTACTATCAAGCCAGCCATCTGTGAATTGGATTTCTGTTTCCTAAGTCAAGAAAATTATACTTCTCCTTAAACTTCATTCTGTTTCTCTCAGGCCATTTCTGTAACCTATGAAGAACATTTTCAACTTATTCAAAGGTATTAGCTATCTTACCCAATCTGTATCATTTGTAACTTTGATAAGAATTCCTTCCAATTCTCACCACCTCTTAATTAAAGCCAAAATGTTGAGCACAGAACTCAAAACTAAATTTTGTACTCATTTGATATTTCATTTCAGTTTGATAAGGAACCATTGATGTATACTGTTTGAAAGTGAGCTACAAATTATCTTAATTTTCATGTCATGTAGCCCACACTTAACTAACTTGCTAATCAGAATGTCATGGGACATTGGGTAAAACGTTTTGCTGAAATCAAACTATATTACATGTACAGCATTTCCACAATTGGAAAACTAAAAAATAAAAATAGATAAGGTTAATATAGGAAGAAAAAGCCATGCTAATTTCTGGTAATTTTGAGACTGTTTTCAATGTATGTACAGATCAAGAACTTTATGATCTGGTCCAGAATGTTCCAGTATTGATATGAGTCTTTTCTCCATTTTTGAAGATAGGAATAGTATTTGCCTCCTCCTGTCATCTGATGCATTGTCTATTTTCCAGGAGGAAATTACCTATTTCTCAAAGGTAATACATAAAGTTTTAGTGAGACAATCAGCAAGTTCCTTCAGTACCCTAGTATGTGATTTATCTGGCCTTGAAGATTTAGACTTATTCAAAATAAACATCTTTTCTGACCATGTTTATATATCTGAAGATACATATCCCCTTAATTTTGTGTGATGGAACATATCTCTTATTGTGTTGGAGAAGTCTGAAACAAAATAGAAGTCGAACATCATTGCCTTTTCTTGTCTTCACTGAGCAGCTAACATAGAAATTCTTCTCTCTTTTAGTTTAGATGTCTAAAGAAACCCTTTATTAGCAACCTTCCCAACCTTCTGTTCATTCTGAGAAGTACTCTTCCATGATGATCTGTCCTCCTTTCCACAATCCTCTTTCTACATTGGCTTCTTTTGCTATCCTATTTTTTTTCTCCATTAGAATTACTGTATTTGCCATTGGGCTTTAAATTTTTTTTTTAAGGATCTCCCATCAATTTTGAGCTCATTTTCCCATTAGCTTTTCTTACCATGGTATCCTACTTATACTCATGACACTTGATCCCTAAATTGATGACTCTTCAAGAGTGGGAAAACCTCTGCCTTCTTAAGACTAACACTTCTACTTCACCATGCAAAGATGCATTCAATACTCTCTGTATCCATCCAAATACTTCAGCTAATTCAAGGAAGCCAAAGTGAACAGCATTCAAGAAAATCATATTGTGAGCTAGACAGCTACAAGTGAATTATGATTTGCAGTGTCATAATTCCCAGAAAACTATTAAAATGTTGAACAAGTGTTATCATATTAGATCTTCTGCTCAGCCATTTATTAGACAATAATATCATCCAGCTGTCTATTACAAATAAAATGTAAAGGCAAGTCTCCTTTGGGTCAAGCTCAATGCCTGGTAATGTTATAGACATTTAGTACTGAGTAAATCCAAGCCTACTTAGCTTCAGTTGGAGACCTCTGAGTCTTATTACTGTATACCATGTCTCTGTACCAGTCCACCATGTACTTGACAAATCATTTTTTTTTTCAATTTAAAGTACACAGAAAATGCAAAAGGCGTTTGTTACTAATGTTACAGACAGATATTACTGTAAATGAAGCCTTGTGCTCACGGCAGTTAAAATTCTTCCATCCAGAAGCCATCTAAGAAGGAATGATTACACAGTGTGAAATATTACCTCTGCAACTGCAGTATAAACAAATAATCCCAAAAATATGAAGTATGTATAAAATTGATTTTAAAATGTTTCAGCAAGGAACTTCTGAGATATTAAAATTAAGTTGCATGCCTGTCAGTATCATACACATGTTTACTTCAAAATATTTTCCACTGTGCCAAAACATACTTCTCCCAGAGGTGAGACAAGCCTCCTTGCTCCTGGACTTCCGCAAAAAGCTAAAAACCTGGTTTTGCCATTGTGCCTGCAGCAGGATGGGGAACAGCTATTTGTGGGGATGGCTGGCGCTCTAGGATGATCTTGTTTACTCATGGACTGGAACACAACTTGTAGCCATCTGGATTTGATTGTATTTTATTATATTTTTTAATATTTTTACTGCCTATTTATTATTATATTTTATATTGATATGGAATTTTAAACCCTGTTTTTGTAAACCAACCAGAGTCCCTCCTTTGAGGGGGAGATGGGTGGTAATAAGATTAATTAATTAATTAATTAATTAAATAAATAAATAAAGCTTATTCCCTAAGCAGTTTACATTTTTCAATTGCTAAAAGAATTGTAAATTACTAAGGTAAGCAGGGATATATTAATTAACTCAAACATTCTTTGCATTAACTTGGCAAGATGACCCCACCCTTAAAAAAACCTCTGAAGATCTGTTCAAAGCAACCTGAATGTTCACAGTATGACCTCCCTCTGTGCCACCCTTTTGGTTGCTCTGTTTAAGTTTCTCTTCCAAACTTCCTTCCAGTTACTTTTTCTTATCTTGCAGGTATCTGTCACAAGATAATGAAGGGAAGGGAGGAAATTATTTTCTTCTTGTCCTTCTCTATCAACCTGACATCCTGGGTAATACTATAACATGACAGATATAGGTTGCTCCAAGGTGGGGGGAGAACTCTGATTTGTTCCTTTTGTACCCAACACTGTTTCTGAAACTGCCACCTCAAGCTGCAAGGCATGGTCAAATTTATTTTGGCAGGTGTAGGCTTAGAGGGTCCAACCATCTGCAAGGACAAGGCAGCCAGAAATACTTACAGTATCCACCCTGTTTTTAAAATCAGCTATAAGGTAATTTTGGTGTTTGTGAAATTAAGACGCTTGGAAGCTCTCTTCTAAGGAAGACTTTTATGAACCCCTGGTATTTGTTTCCAAGCCAAATATTGTGTGTAATAAAACCACAGTTATCCCTTCTTATCCAAACTTCCCTCTTAGATGTGAATTAAGCTCCTGTGAGTGCTTGATCAATGGGAATTTCTGGTCTTTCCTGCATATAGGTTATTTATTTATTTATTTATTTATTTATTATTCAAATTTCTATTACTGCCCATCTCCCCCCAAAGAGGGGGACTCTGGGCGGTTTACAATAAAATCATCCTTTTAAAAGCCTCAGCATATGAAATTACAAAGTCAACATTCAAAATACTAAAATAATAAATACAAATATAAAATCCAAGTGGGAGAAATCACATTTAGTGTATTGTGAAAGGTTATGCTTTCACAACACACTGAACCATAAACTTCTTATCTAATGTGTAGCTTAGCCCTGTCTGTTAATATCTCTTTGGAAATAAATCTATTTATTCAATAAACGTTACTTCCAAGTTAGCGTGCACTGGATTAATACATGAAACGCAAACTTTAAAATGTTTATTCTCTAGGGTTATCAGATTGCATGCAAAAATCCAGATGACCAGTAGGTAGCAGTGAACAGATACAGAAAACTGTAACTCTTTTTGGTCATATAGTGTCCAGCTTTTTTTTAAATATCCCAGACCTGGTAGCCCACACTTAATCAAAACAAGTTTCATCATACTTAAAGCATAACTGAAAATTGTGACAATAATGTTTATCAATTCACTAGATTTCTGTAGCTGACTAAAAATATTGAAACACAGTAAGAGTTAACAACAAATATATTTTACTCAAAATATCAGTGAGACATACCACTATTTTTTGTCTCATTGTGGTCTTGAGCAGTCCTTCAAAAATAACAGTTTGGTATTTTCAACTGTAAAAATGCTATTTTTCAGATTTCATGGTTAAATTTAGATATAGGGAATCCAGTTTTAAATTCCTCCATAGGCTGTTTTACCTTTTTTATAATCAGGTAGTTTCAGACTCTGAATTTAATGAACAAAAAAACCCTTCCAATTTGAAGGATAGTTAACTTTGCTCTCCCTATGTGCTTTATATTCTGTGCTTTATATCTGCTTCTAAATTTCTGATATGTAATATTTAGAGCAAAAACCTTCCAATCCTGATAATAAAGAAAGGGTCTGAGCATACCATTTTGCATCTCAAAGTTCTTCCATAGCTCCATCATGACTACAGGAATAAAATAGGCTTTCCTCTCCTCTGCTAGGTGTTTTTATTTAAAACTAAACATTACTATAACTTCTAAAATGAGAAAATGCTAATATAAGGATTTTTAAGCAAGTGAATGCCTATCTGTTTCCTAATTATAATGGTTTAGTTGTGTAATTAAAAATGATGTTGCAGCAACCAGCATCAGCCACAGGTGCTGTTATCACACCAGTTTGCTGCTCTAGTTGAATAGCCATGGCCTGTGTGATTCTGAACTCTGGCTCCAAGGCCTAGCATTAGCTGCACCCCTGAAAGCTGAACTGAGACATGTTAAATCATAATGTGACTTGTCTGATTTTGCCCTGCATGTTGTGTCAATCCAGCCATCACTATTTGAACACTATGGTTTTCATTAGACTGTGTGTGAACTGAGCCATTGTGACTTGTTCAAGAAACTATGATTAAAATGACCCCAACTCTGACCTAGGATGATGTACAAACAGAGTCAGCTCTTTCAACCTCACTTGTCTCATAGAATTGTTATGAATAAAGTACTACTTGGGAGGAGAGCCAGGCTAATCCACGTAGTAGTAAAAGAATAATATGAACAACTGGAATAGGTATTGAATGCTATACAAGAACATTTTGGTCTTCAAATCAGTGCTTTTGCAGTAGGCAATGAACTAAAAATAATGTGCACTATTACTATTTTCAGCTTATTATTTTTTATCTTCAACTTCATGTAAGCATTTCACTTTCTAATTGTGACAGCTCAAAATAAATGTTGTCTTTGATTAAGAATGCTTTATGTGCCTTCGTTATCTGAAACATACTTGTTAACCTACAGGGAAGGCAAAGGGGAAAAAACGACTATTTGTCCTATAATTCAGTAATGATTGTTCTAGAAGCTTTAAAAATAAAGCTATGAACAGAATTGGGATTATGGTTTATTGAAGCATGAAGGGAAATATGAAATGACATTTGTAGGAATGTTCAAAGCCAGAAAAGTAAGAAGAAAGAATGAGACAGAGAAATTGCATATTTCTACATTTTCTTTAGCACCAACCAAACAATAGGTGCAATATTACTCTTTTGATTCTGAAGCAATAGACCTTCATGGAGCTTTTTCTTCTTTACTACTATTAATTAGTCTGCTCACATGTGTTGATCTTTTATATTGTACCGCATAAGAATCAGATTTTCCTTCACAATAAAGGTATACCATGATGCATGTTTTCTGTGTACTTGCGTATGTCAGTATAATTTCAGCATTTATAGGCTTACATATTACATGTTGTTCATCAATTTTCTTTGCTGTTTGAAGTCTGTATCATACAATGCGTCAATATATTTCACTTGTTATCATTATTAAAATAGGTAGAACAATCGCTTTTGGCCTCTGGGAAATTGAACTTTTCTGTATAACATGTTCAGCCTATAGTATCTCAGGGAAAAGTGATTTCTCTCTCCACCCACTTCAGTAAGAAAACAAAATGAAATAATGTGCTAATGCATATATGTGCTGGAAGAGTGAACAGTTATAAGAAAACGATCATATGAATATATATTACTTTTATGACTATATATTCTTAAGTAAGTACATTTTATAAATAAAACTCACGATTTTCATCTTAAATTTGACTGACCATTAATTGATCCAACAATAATTTATATCCAACAAATATTATTCATTTTATAAAATACTTTCTGATTGGGCCAGATTTTCAAAAGTAAATGCACATTACATGTGCATATGGAATCCAAAGTTGTGCTTGTCTTATATAAACAAGCATTAAGCTGGTTTACCCATGTCAACTATATTTTGTGGGTATAGACATGGTAGTTACATTTACAATGCAACTGTGTGCATATCATTCAAAATATGCCCTATGATTTCATGTTATTATAATACGCTGTATCATTATAGAGAATAGATTTATAGAGAGCTCCATAAAAAATTCAAAAGCACTTGACCATATTTTGCTCATTGAACTTCTTCACTGTTTGGCAATTAGTATTCAGCATTTCTATATGGTTTTATCACTTTATAGCCTTTTTCATTTGGAGTTTGATCTTGAAATCATTAACATAATTTCAAAAGGTGTTTTTGGCAAAAAGTTATGCACTCACTAGCATTGTAATGTAACATAGTTATGGAGTATTATGGGCATTTATGTATTTAGGCTGTAGCATGGAGGAGTTGGGAGAAGTATCTATTAGTTTCTTCCCTCCCCCAAATAGCTGAAACACTGTTCCCTACCTTTATAATGTGACAATAGAACCGCCAAGTGCTACAAACCCATTCATGTGTTTTAATTGTTAAGTATATTTCATGTACTTTTACCCCAAGAAGGCATTCAAAACAGCTTGCATCATATTTGATAAAACATGTTCTAACTGTACATAATTAGTTCATCAAAACAATAATAATAATACATTCATAAAAACAGCAGTAAAGAATGCTTAAAGTATTAACTCTTCCCAAATGTGGTATTGAAGAAGGAGGAATATGAGTATTTTATTATTTACTTGAAGAAAATATATCCTTACTTTTTTTAGCCATTTCACTTTTTTTAAAGGGAACAAACAAAATTCTGACAGAGTAAGGACTTTTCTGTGTCTTTCTGGCACTAGCAATTTCTGTAGAATAACATCAAATAGAACCATTCCCATATTGTTCAACACTCAGTATATAGAACAATGCCTACTTAGTTATTCGATGTATATCCCATCTTTCATTCAGGAGTTCAAGGTGACATACGTAGTGTTCCCTCCTCCATTCCTCTACTCCCACAACAATAACCCTGTGAAGTGGTTTGAACTGAGAATGATTGACTATCCCAAAGTCACCCATGAGATTCTATAGCTGAGAGTGGACTTCAACCTGGGTCATCCACCTTAACCACTACACCACACTGAACCTCAGACAATTCAATTTGCCATAGGTTATAACAAAATGTATTCCTTTGCCTACCTTCCATCTTTGAATGCATAGTGCTCACACAATCAGTATGTCAAAGCATTGTGCAGATTGGATTGGAAAATGACAGCAGTGTTCCCAACACCACTCAAGCAAGGAACCATGCGTGATGATGGGAATAATTCTGTTAATCCCTAGACTTTCTTAATCCTTTAGGAGGAATGATTTGAGTGATGATTTAGAGATCGATGATTGCTACATTAACTACACCAATAATATCAGTGGAAAATTAACAGGTTTGAAATTATGGAAAAAATAGCTTTAGTGAGGAGTATAATGAAATCTGAATCTTTCTGGTAAAAATTAGCTCATTTTCCAACATTCTTCTGGAATGTGCTTTTCTGATTGGAGTGTATTTTGCCCAATAACATTTTATATTCACCTTGGAATGATCCAGTGTTAGAATTCCTCTCATAATCTCAGGCTTTTGTCTTTCCATTCAGGCTTGCTGTGTTATAACAATGAATCAACTTATCCATTAATTGAAGTTAGAATGTCTGCCCAAGCACTATATTTGTTTCATCACATAGCTATAATAATTGATTGAAATCTTGGCAACATTAATCACTTTCTCAGATATAGTTGAGTTAGAATTTTCTCTGTGTTGTTCTGAGCAATGGAAGGAAAAGACTAGACAATTTGGATAAACTTTAATTTTTTACATTTTTGGCAAAGATAATTCCTCACTTGAATCTGGAGAAATTTCCCTTTTCTGGCAGGCATAATTCCACAGCTGAGTCTGGAGGAAGGAAGGAAGAAGTTTTGAAGAAAATAGCTGGAACAAAGTGTTTTATAATTGAAGAAGTTGTGTCTACTCAAAGATCGAAAGTTACAAGCAAAGACTGAAGTCTTGATTTTAGGTTTTGATGTTTGAATGGTTTGATTTTAGAGATACAAGGTTACTAAATGTTTAATTAATAGTAAGGGATTAACTTTTAAGCACTTTTATATCTGTGCTGGAAAAGGTCAGAAGCCACTGGTCGGATATGCTTTTTTGCTTATTCCTGTACCAGTTTGTCAGTCTTATATTCTACATTATGTGTCTTAATAATATCTTGAACAATTTCTAATTAATAAAAAAATGGAAAAAAAGTTAGAAAGTGAAAATGATCAAAGACCTTCAGTACCCTGGAGAGGTGCAAGGGAAAGATGTATTATTGGAAAAGACTGACTGGAAAGATCTTATATAGCCATTCATCATAACTGTCCACATTACATTCTCTATCCATTCTGGGGAATAGAGATTCTTAAATGGACCTCTGGCATGGAATATGGCATTCAATTCCCCCCCCCCCCGCTATTATTACTTGCAAAGTTCTTGAAGGGAGCATTGATGCATTAATTCACAGCTAAGTTAAAAGCAAGAGGGAAGAGAAGAGAATGGTATGTTGGTTGTGTAAAAATGTTAATAGTAACAGGAAAAAGTTTGAATTACTCAAATCTTACTACCATGCAAATGACAAAGGTAAAAAGTAAAGCCCAAAAAGATAATACAGGACCCCTCAAAACTACAGATTTTCGAGCTTAGATTAAATGTATATTGAAGTAGCAAAGATCTTGCATATGTGATTTCCCTGTGTATAATTTTTTTAAAAATGACTTGCATAAAGGTTGGTAAATGTTCGTATTTGCACAACAAACAAAAACAAAAAAACCTAGGCCATTGGGAGGGTTATGGAAAAATTTAGCACAGATTTTCTCAAGAATGTTATTCCAGTTTAATCATATCTCCTTTATTGTCAATGTTACTAGTATCATAGAACAGAAAATGTTGTGGAGGTAGCATGTCTAGATTTTAATAAAGCTATCAAAACAAATGCGTGTCATACTATTTTTGTCAGTAAGCTGGTAAACGTTGTTACTGTTATGTGAAACTGTAGCTGGCTGATGGTTCAAACCAAGAGTACTCATTGATGGCTACTTATATTTTAGGTAATATGGGATGCCTCATGATTCTATAAATATATATTTATGAAATAATGACTCTTTTTTACATTTTATAGCCACTTGTTGATTTTTAGAAGTCTGTGCATTCCATCTGATTTCCCTAAATTCTTCAGTTTATAGTGTCAGTCTGATCTGACTCAAACCAATTTGGAAAAGTGAATTGATTCAGTTTTCTGAATCATCATTTTGATTTGGGGGCATCCTATCCAATTTCCCTGTTTAATTTACATGGTTTTAAATTGAATCTCCAGACTGAAACTTCACAGCCCCAAGAGCTTTTACACTGAGCAGTTGGAAGATAAATTCTGGAGAAAGCCACTTATGTGTTAGCAATGCAGAGCATATTCTGAGTTTAAATACTCTGCAGTTCAAATTATTGCTATTTTTCATGACTAGGATATATTTTTCTTTTTTGTTGTTGGACTTACACCATTTTTCTGAGATATCAAGGAACTGTACATGGGATTTTTCTTTTTTTATCCCTACAACAGCAACCCTGTGAGATACAAAATCAGATAGTGATCTCTGTGTCAGCTAAGGACTTGAGCCAAGTTACCATCTTAATCACTATGCTACACTTTCTTTTTAGTGTGCTGAGGTGACCCAAAATCTTTGGGCATCTATTCAGATATAGTATTCCTTCTAACAATCCATAGAAAATAATAACAAGAAGTTCAAGCAATAATGGCCCATGATTATATGCCACTTCATAACCACTGTGTTGGGAATTAATGTTTGTGGCTGATGTTAAATTCCAAAAACAGTCTTGGTAAGATCCACTAACTTCAGTACAGTCTGCAGTAAAACAGATCACCGATGACTAAAGTTTTAGATCAATACAAATGAGTAGAAGTTAAAAAGAGGGTTATAGATGATGTTATCCTGATCTAACACTAGATCTAAGCAAAGCAGTATAATATAGCTGTATAAAATTATGAAAATGTAATAAATCGGGTATACAGTATAGAAAAAGAATGCTGTTATTTTATGAAGGAAAATGCAATACTTTGTTTCCTTTACATGTAACATGTATGCAAATATTCTTCATATTAATTTGCTATATCAGGCCCCTCACCCCCAGATATATATGAATAAATACTTCCTTTTGTCTGACAGGTTAATTTTTCCAATCCTCTTTCCTCCAAAATTACTGTAATTAAGTAATGCACGAATTTGAAAGTTAAGGTACACACATTCCCAAAACTGCATGACAAGTCTTGTTTTAAATATGCTACATGTATGGATATTTGGAGGAAACCCTGAGAACAGGACATAGTTAAGAAAGCGGCTCTGCATCCCTAGGAATCATAGGCTGTGATAAAAGATGCTGAGTGATTAAGTGTAAGAGATATTTCAATGGACATTGAATATGGTGAATTCTATGAATACCCACTGGGCTGCTCAGATTAGCTCTGTACTGGTTGTGGTTTGCATTTCATGAAATATTATATCACCCAATTCCTAAATTCAATCACTTCATATTTTTATTCTTTGCTACTGAGAAACTGATGCAACAATTCATACTTGAAAAATTGTTGTCTTATTAATAGCATATTCTGTAAAGGAGATTGTACTGATGTCAGTTAGAAACAAATTGATTTGATGTTTTTTTCTTGAAGTAGTGCAGTTTGCTTGCAATAAGTCTCTGAAAGTAATTCAAAGAGAGCTAGAAAGAGAGAGGCATGTCCATTAATTAACGAAGAGTGAAATGTATGAAGTTTGCATTGTCAGAACATTGCTCGTAATATTAGTTGCCAAGTTGGCTGAAAATATGTAAGCACTGAAAATATTTTTTCGTCTTTCCAACATTATCATCATATGATAAATAGATCTGAACCTAAACTAAAACTGTTATAAGAAGAGACATCACTGTCTGTTCATGGTGTGAAGAAATCATTATTAATGGTTGTATAAGATTTGTTAAAAAGAAGACACCTGTTGAACAAATTTATATGGAAGTGTTTACAAACATTTATAAAATCAATTTCATACACTTGAAGTATCATGATACAGCATCAACATTTTAATATAATTCCATTGGTAGTATTTATTTATTTATTTAATTTTTATCCTGCCTTTATTATTTTTATAAATAACTCAAGGTAGTGAACATACCTAATACTCCTTCCTCCTCCTCTCTTCCCCACAACAACAACCCGGTGAGGTGGGTTGGGCTGAGAGAGAGTGACTGGCCCATGGTCACCCAGCTGGCTTTCATGCCTAGTACCAAATGAATGAACAAATATGCACACAAACAAACAAACATAAAGCACAACTAAGCTCTGGAGCTAGAGGTGTTGAAAACTTTTTTGTGCTGTACTGTGGAAGCACAAGGCCAAGTCAGGGAGCCTTCCTTCCATCCCGTTTTTTTAAAGCTTTATTTATTTTTATCAGAATATAGTTAAAATACAAAACAGTAAATACAGTAAAAATAGAAGGTAGCATTAAAAGAGAAAAGACACAAACTATAAATGTGAAAGTAGAAACAAGATAAGAACAAAGAAATGACTTCCAGCTATCCCAATTACAGATATACATATAATTGAAATAAATTAATCTCTTACCACTAATTTATCCATATTAACATTATTTCTATCCAAACAAACCCACTATTCAGTAAAATCCATAATCATAACTTCATTTTTTTTCATCATGATGTCCTTCTCAGATTATGAGACAGCCAGGCAGAATTACTATTAAATTCTTTATTTACAATAACTATTTACAACAGGAAAAAGTCCTTGTAATAGATTAGGCAATGCAATTCAATCAAGTCCACCCAGGCAGTAAAGGACACCCAGGTAAGGCTGCAGGTTCAGATTGTGGCAAAACAGTGAGGTAGAACTCAGTTAATTTTCTTAATGAAGCTGCAAGACTTGGTGGATCTAGAGTATGTGGCAAGGAGGAGGCTTGAGGCATGAGTCTGTGAACGGGCATGCAGGTTGGACTAGGCTGGAACACATAGGCTAGAGAAGGCTGGACTGGAGCATCTAGCTTGGATCTGGAGACAAGGCTGGACTTGGCTGGAGTGTCAAGGCAAGGCTTGGATCTGGAGATGAGGCTGGACTGGACTGGAGCATCTAGGTGAGGCTCGAATCTGGAGACAAGGCTGGACTTGGCAAGAATGTCACGACGAGGCTTGAAACCGGAGGCAAGACCAAATTGTGCTGGAGCAACGAGGCAAGGCTTGGAACTGGATGCGAGGCTGTGCTCAGCAGGGATGGCAAAGAGAAGCTCGACTGGAGCAGCGTGTTCAGGAAGCAGGTCCACAGTGACAGAAGGGGCTGGCTCTGGTTCAACGCTGGCTACAGGCAAGGCTTCTGACTGGGATAAGGACTCTTCCATAGATTCTGTGACCGTGAAGGATCGGTTGTCTCTGACAGCTTGCTCTTGGTGCACCTGCCTTTTAAAACAATCCTTTCCTTGCCTTTTCTCACCTGCAGACAATCGGGCTGCCTTTTGATTCATGTGCTTCTCTGCTCGTCTTTCTCGAGCTCTGATTGGAGGATTTAAATCTCCCTCTGAAGTTTGTCCAATCAGTGTCTCTAGTTTCTTCCACTCTGCTGAGTCACTCCTGGTTTCTATTTCTCCAAATCCTTCCTGATAAGTTTTGATTTCCCCTTCTGACTCAAGATAAGTTTCTTTTTCAGATTCAGAAGCAGGCTCAAACCTCACACATGAGCAGATAGTCTAAAAACGGTTGCCATGCATCTATAAATCTGGAAACAGTATTATCTCTTATTAGAGCAGTTAGCGTCACCATTTGTGCCAAGTCCATTAATTTAATTATCCATTCTTCCATTGTTGGTATTTGTGGTTCCTTCTACTGTTGAGCATAGAGTATTCTTGCAGCAGTAGTCATATGCAAAAGCAAATTTCCATGCTGTTTCTCCAATTCTTCCTCCATCAAACCTAAAAAGAACAGTTCTGTTTTTTTTTAATATTTACATTAAGAAGTTTTTGAATAACAATACATATCTGGTCCCAAAATTTCTTTGGTTTTTCACATGTCCACGAAAGGTGGTAAAAAGTTCCTTCTCCCTGTGAACATTTCCAACAAACGTTCATTCTCAGAGTCACTTGCTGAGATGGGCGGCTATAGAAATCAAATTAATTAATTAATTAATTAATTACATTCTTAAACATTTTCAGTAACTTGTCAGGTGTTAAGTACCAGCAGTACATCATTTTATTAAAAAATTCCTTTAAATTGTAATTTAACATAAATTTTAAACCTTTTGTCCACATTTTTCCCACTGTTCCATCATAATATTATACCCAAAGTTTCTAGCCAATTTAACCATACACTCTTTGACTTGTTCATCTTCCAAATTCATTTGTAATAACATCTTGTACAATTTGGTAATACTATGTTCATCATTCATACAAAATTGAGTCTCAAGGCAAGTTATTTCATTTAAAAATTTATAATTCTTTTTATCCAACTTGAAACATTCAAATAATTGCATATAAATAAATCAGCGACATGAAAGACCTTCTATCTCTAATTTTTCTCTTGTCTTAAACATAGGTTTGCCTTCTTCAAAATTTAATAAATCTTTATATTTTAACCACTTTCTTTCTCCCACATTTTCTCTTCTAGCAAATGCTTCCTGGGGAGATAACCACAAAGGTACATTAGGTGACAGCCTAGCTTTATATTTATCTCAAATCTGTAATATAGCTTTCCTAATATAATGATTTTTAAACTCCTTATTTGCCTTAACTTTGTCATACCACAGGTAAGCATGCCATCCAAATCTTAACTCATGACCTTCAAGTTGTAACAATTTTCTATTCTCTAAGGTTATCCAATCCCTCATCCACAGGAAACAACATGCCTCAAAATACCATTTTAAACCTGGCAACCCCAGACCTCCTCGTTGTAATGATTGCCTTATCCCAACGAAGTCAGTCTCACCAGAGTTTAGTGAATAAAACTGATTTATTGAAAGGATAGTATGCAAATACGAAGAAAGCTGAGAATAAGCAAAAGCGTGCCAAATACAAACTAAAAACCCTCGCCTCCAAGCCGATCCCGCCCCCCACCCCAACATCGCAACCACCCCCTCCCAGCATTGGCAAGCGTCACACATCTGCCTGGGAAAGTAACCTTGAATACATGTCATAACCCAAACACACATTCCTTCAGGGCAGCACAAAGATAACACCCCGCAGGTGATAGACACGGATCAGAAACATGACATGCGAAACGTTACGATGTATGCAAACCATTGGAACGATAAACATGACACTCGTTCCTTAGCATCCTGTAACAGTTTATACTTAATTCTTGGTTTTTTACCTTGCCAAATAAACTTTGAAATATCTTTTTGCCATTGTTTAAATATTATATCTGTTGAGACAATTGGTATTATCTGAAAAAGGAACAACATCCTAGGCAATACATTCATCTTGATTATAGAAATACTCCCCATAAGTGACAAGTGTAATTTTTCCCATTTTATCAGGTCTTTTTTTAACCTCACTCCAAATTTTACTATAATTATTTTGAAACAACACACTATTTTTAGTTGAGAAAATCACTCCCAGATATCTAATCGTTTTTTTCACTCTTAAAACTCGTCTTTCTCAACAACAATTCTTGATTATTCAGTGTCATATTTTTAATTAACATTTTTGTTTTTTGTTTATTTATTTTGAAACCCACTAATGACCCAAATTCTTTCAATTTTTTCATCAAATATTCAGCTGAATCCAAAGGATCTTGTAATATCAAGACCAGATCATCAGCAAATGCTCTTAATTTAAAAACCTCCTGTTTAATCTTTAAGCCTTTTATTTGCTCCTCCTTTCTGATGTCCCTGCTAAAAATCTCTAACATTAAAATAAACAACAAAGGTGATAAAAGTCATCCCCTGCTTTGTTCCTTTTTCTATCTTACATGCTTCAGTCAACTCATTGTTCGCAATAATATTAGCCCTTTGGGATGTATAAATTGACTTAATTCCCTTTATAAAAGATTCTCCAAATTCCATACTTTCTAAAACCTTAAACATAAAAATCCAATTCAAATGATCAAAGGCTTTCTCTGCGTCTAAAAAAATAAGGGCCATCTGACATTCATTATGATATTGTAAACTTTCTATGATATCTAACACAATTCTTACATTGTCTTTTAATTGTCTTTTAGGTAGAAATCCACACTGATCATGGTGAATAATTTTCTATAAAATTATTTTCATCCTTTCTGCTAACACTAATACAAATATTTTATAATCATTATTTAACAGCGAAATTGGCCTATAGTTCCTAATCAAAAAGTCCTTCTTTTGGTATGAGTGCAATGTTTGCTTCCCTCCATGTGTCTGGCATTTCTGAACCCAACAAAATCAAATTCATAAATTCTTTAAAAGGTAAAATGATTTGCAAAACATTTATAATACATAGAAGATATTCCATCAGGTCCTGGTGCTTTTCCTAACTTAGTTTTCTTTATAGCTTCCACTATTTCAGAAGTGGTTATAGAGCTATTCAGTATTAATTTCTGTGCTTGTGAAAGTTTTGGTAACTTTTGTTTATTTAAATATTCATCAATCTTTTCCAATGAAATTTCCTGCTTTTCATATAGATTAGAAAAGAAATTATAAAATGCTTTTTTAATGTTTGTATTGTCCACTAATTCAGCATTACCATCCAGAATTTTAGTAATCAGTTTCTTCTCTTTCTTTCCTTAATTTATATGCTAACCATCTTCCTGGTTTGTTAGCAAATTCGTAATATCTCTGCTTAGCATATTTTGATTTCAGTTCAATTTCTATTAACATTAACATTGAGACTTGCTGGTGTAATAATTTAAGTTGATAAACAATATTATTATCTGATGGCTTTTTCTGCAACTCTTTCTCTTTTAATTTAATCTGATCTAAAACCGTTTGTAGTTTTTGTTCAGAATTTTTCTTAATAATTGGATTGTGATAAATAAAATGCCCTCTCATAACTGCTTTACTATTGTCCCACACAGTTTTTATATCTCTATTTCATTACCTAAGTTAATTCCAAAAAAATCTTTTAATTTCCTTTTACATTCCTCAACAACCTCTTCTTTTTTCAAAATAGCTTCATTCAATCTCCATCCGAAAGATCTAGAAATTTTCTTTATAACCGTACTTACGGATTGTGATCATAGAAAGTCCTTGGTAAAATATCCACTTTAGAAATTTTATTTGCCAAATCTGTTGAGATGCATATCATATTGATTCTTGAGAATGATTTTTATCTCTCAGAATAAAAGGTATAATCTTTTGCCATTCCATTTTTATATCTTCAGGAATCTACTAATGCCAAATTTTCCATTAAGTCAAAGAAAGACTTTGGTAATTTTCCTTGTTTAATTTTAATTTGCTTCTCAGATACTGTATCATTCAATGGTACAGTAACTCCATTCCAATCTCCCGTCAAGCACCAGCTTTGGTATGAGAAGACTGATAGTTCATCCAAAAGATTTATATAGAACTTACTTTTGTCATTATTCAGTGCATATATTCCCACTATAATCATTTTAACTCCATGTATTTCCACTTCAATTACTACATATTTGCCTTAGTCATCCGCAAGTAACAAATGTGATTTCAAATAAGAATTAACATAAATTACAATTCCATTAATTTTCTTTAACTTCAGGTGTTCCCCTAAATCTTAAGGAAAATTCCTTTTCTCTTAATTCCAACAGTGCAATTCTATCAATTTCATTCTCTCTTTTACTCTCTAATAAATCAACTCTGTCGTTAACTTTTTAAAGTTCTTCTGTTTTCTTTTCCAACTTCTCCAATTTTTGGTCAAGCCTCTTTTCAAAATCAGCAAATTTTAATTCCAATGATTGATTAATATTTTGAATGATAGTTTGCAAAGTTTTAAGGGTGTACTCTTCAAAGAGGCCTTTTATCCAATCACCTTCTCCAGACCCACATCTTGCTTGCTTTCTCGGATTCATAATGTAGTTTATTTATAACCTATATTTCAATTTAATAGCTCCCTCTAGTGACAACAAGAAGAGGGAAAATTACAGTAAAGTATAATGTATCTTCTTAAGTGGCCACTTAAGCCAGCTCATATCTTTGTTTAGAATAAGAAAAGGGCAGAAAAGGGCAGAAAAGAAAAGAAAAGAAAAGAAAAGAAAAGAAAAAAAGCTTCTGCAAACAATGTCTTTCAGGTTGCCTGCTTGAGTTGTTAGTCCTTTAAATTCGATAGAAACACACTGAAAAAAGCCTCAAAAATAATGAAAAGCCCACCAAGAGAAAGAGAAAGTGTAGATAGCCTCTTCGAATTCTCTGGTTAAAGTACAACAGAGTAATTTTGGAAATGAGGTGGTCAGAAGTAATGTCCTTTTAAAAAGCCTTCATATGCGGCTCCTACAACATGGCTCTCCCATTTCCCAGCTGACTCTCACCATTCAGTTGTGACTCCGTGATTCCTCAGCAAGTTCCAGCTGTCTGGAAAACACAGGGAGCAATTCACCAGCTTCTCCTTCCCTGGAGAATGCTTCGTGTCTCAAATTACTTCCTGAGACACCCAATAATCACTGCGTTGTGGATCCTCGCTACAGAGCATCTCTAGGACTAACCTTCTGCCATTTCTCCTTACCAGAAGCCCGCCCATCTCAGCTCCACATTTTACATGGAACTACAATGCAATGGCTTAGTTTATGGAGATAATTAAAAAATGTGAATTTCTTTGTCCTAGTTACATATTATCCATAAACCTATGTAGAATGCTTTCTCTTCAGTATACTTTTTCTTACTTTTCCAAGTACTGTAAAAATTAGCATGCACGCACGCACACACACACACACACACAGTCTATTGTTCTGAGATTCTGTATAACAGATTCTATGCCTTCTCTAACATTTCAGAAATGTTACGCACACATAATAAGCAAGCTTTCCTGGAAAATAAAAGCAGAATTCTTACTAGAATTTCTAGTTAATGAAATTCAATTCTATTTAGCACAATGTTGTACAATGACTTGAAAATACAGCATTTTTGCAGAATATGTGTAATGTTACCAGTTCATTTTAGATTTACTCTTATGGTGTTAATAATCCCTATGCATTTATAGAATAACAAAACGTACAGCGGCATGTACAGCAACCAGTAATTATGTCAGAATGATATATTTGTGATGACATAATCATGCAAATGCTGCAATTATGTACTTGCATCAGGATTTCTGTTACAAATATGTAAGTCACAGCCTTTGTGTGATTTCTTCATCATGCACATGTCATCATTTGCCCCGTTGCTCCTTCCCTGGATGGCTTATTTTTCACTGCTGGAAACCAATACCTTGTCTGGAGAGGGGCTTGTGAAATATGTGCATGCTTCTTGAAACCACAAGTGCTTGCCATTAAATCCTTACATAAGAGAAGGTAATACCAATGCAGTGAAGATATGATTAAAATCATGGTTTTGCCATCCATATGCCAATCTGATGATAACATATAGCTTTCAAACTCTTTTGAAAACTTTTAAAGCTTCATGAATACTCAGCCCTTCCAAATGGGATCGTAATAAAGTTTTGAAATATACCTTAATTTTCTCTCTCTCATCATATATGCATTATTATCTATCAAACACATATGAAGAACTGTTCCAGACCTGCTGCCTTTACTCATATATTACTTATATGGAAAATACTTGTCACAGAGCGATGCACAGATAATATGCGTGTGTCCCTTAATTTTGTAGTAGGAAGTTGTATTTACAGAATCTGCCATAGGAAACATATTAACATTTTGTTTATTTGGTTTTATATGCCACTTCAGTCATAACTGACTAGCATTTCACTGAATCCTCTCAGCAAAGATAGGCTTTGGGATCATTTTTGAAAAATACATTTCAGAAGGATTATATATAAGTTTGAAATGAAAATATGACATATAATGTGTTAAAGTAGCAGAAGATTCTGGTTTTGACCATTAAAACCCTAAAAGGCTTGAGACCAAGTTATTTGAGGGCCCCTTCAGCCCTCATATAAAACTACTGGTGCATTAAGGCCCTCTCTGTATGAATCATTCTCTTTCTGTTTATCCTCCCATCCATTTGTAAATGTTTCCCACTAATTTATTATTTTGAAACTTGTTAAATATAAAATGTAATATAGATGTAATATATTATGATCCTTAACTGGGTGGGTTCATGAAGTGAAGGAACCATCAGTGGATCCAAGAAGCAGCTCTAAGGAAGTAGTAGAGTGGGGCTGCCAATGAAGTAACAATGCCCCCCCCCAAACCCATAAAGGAGAGAACACACCCTCCAGAAACCTATTTTACATAAAGAAAATTGATCCTTCTAAAGATGTGGTGCCATAGTAATGGACAGCCATTTCTACTGTATCTTACAAAGCACAGCCAATATTGAAGCAGGTAAATCAAAGACTCATTTCTTGTGCACTTAAACAGCACATGCAGAAGTGGAATAGGATCATACTGAGTAAAATGTATTTTTGATTTTGTAGTTGGCAGTCTTAGCAGTTAAATGTTATGAAATAGTTTCTACTGATGATGCAGCTTTGATGAGTGCAGAGTTTATTAGTTACAGGCTGAGCTTAAAAGAGCAACTCTTCCCTTTTCTGTTAAAGCCAACATAGACTTGATCAGCTTTTTCTTAAAGCTAAAAAATTATGTAGGTGGAATTTGGCTTATATAAGGACAAGAACTTCAGAGTCAAATTATTTTTAAAAATCTAAATTTTGAAGGAATAGATATTTCCTTAAGTAATGAAATATTAACTAGTGATAGAGTTTGCAGGGAGCTGTTATAATTAATAAGCATTGGTGCATGAGGCTTACTTTGTTAAATAAAGTGTTCTCTTTATAGGAGGTACTCCATGTAATAATTAACTTGATTACAGGAATCTGAAGCTGGGAAAAGTCCCAAAGTAATCAAAGCATCCTCTGTAACTCATAAGCTTTAATAATTATTATTTTCTCACTTACAAACTGCAGGTGCTTTATTACGAGAATAGCTAAATACTTCTCCTAAAGGTTTGATTAATATTACAAGTGTTTTCTAACCTCATAGAAGCCACTCACCAGATCTTTAATTTTACAATAATTTTCCTATTTGATTAGTGATACAGTTATCACCAAACAGAATGAAACACTCCATCCATCCATGCATTCACCAGCTGCATATGTTCCCTTTGTCTTCTTCCCTCTGATCCTTACGCTGCTTCTCTCTCACCAGCCATGTCTCTGGTATCTCCTCTTTTCCCACATCCCCATCCCCCAAGTTTGCAACTTGCAGATGAGCAGATTGGCCAGCTGCAGTAGAAGACCTTTTGCCCTCTTATCCTGAGAGAAAAAAGTCAGCAGCTAAAAATGGTTATGGCAACAAACCATATGTTTCAATTTCCTTCTCTGGTTTTTTTAAACTTCAGATATCACACTCTGTGCATGCATTCATAATCCAAATGTGTGAGGATTGTGTGCATGTGTATGTATACATAGATGTCAATGGGAAAAAAAACAGCTGTCCAAGAATATTGGGGACAGGAGTTGTATATAGAGTACATAGCAGGTATGCCCTCAGGATCCAAAAGGTTGCCAGTTCAGTAGAGAAAGCTGGTAGGTGTTCCTGGCTTTGGAGCATAGAAAAATGGTGTATTTTACATTTGTGCACTTGTGTTAAGACAAAGTATCATAACTGTTTATTTTATAAGTTTATTATTGCATTACTTATCTGAACCTTGGTGACTTGTATTGTCTGGCTCAATGCGCTTTAATTAAGGAATAAGACGATAGCCTTATATAGTACATGTGCATATAAAACTGAAGCAAGAAAGCACAATTTATTTATTTAGATGCCTATTTATGTGTTGACAATCATCTTAGAAAAATATGTTTGACTGAGTGGGAGACAAGGGGAAATTCTGTTTTAAAGAAGTTGCTTTACAATCTCAGCATTTTAAAATCCAAATATATTCTTTAAAATTTTTTCACAATCAAGATAAATTCAGTCTATCATATACTCGAATTATACTACTGATTAATCTGTTAATAATATAATATAATATAATTATAATATAATTATAATATAATATAATATAATATAATCTTGAATTAAAATATAGAAAAAAACTCACTTTTTTTTAATGCTGGGGAGTTCCATTACAATAAAAACAATTCATTTCCATTCCACCAAACATCCAGATAGAGATATAAATTTACTTTGAAATCATGATAATGGCAAGTCAGCTGATGTTGACATTAGCTTGGTAGGATTTTGCTGTTATTGAAATAGCAACAGTTACTGTTTAATTCTTATGCAGAAAAATAGCCTGCAGCTAAATAATACATTTCTGTTAGCAATTATTTAACACAACCCTGAACTGCAAATACATTTACATAATAATTTGTCTCTTGTAGAGTGTACTTACAGAGAATGTAATTGGAAGTAGGGTGAAATAAAATGGCTCCAAATGAATGAAATGTTTGCATTACAGGAGCACTTATTTTTCAAATCTTTATATACACATAAATATATACAAGCTGCAGTTTTAAATACAAAGTGAATATGTAGAATGTCTGGCAATGTGGTTTTGAAGCTACTCCTTATTGCATGAAAATAATCATATGCAGGTACTTTTAAAGATATTTCTTACTAAGTGACCAAATGCTAAAGAAAACAGGATCTTGCAATTTCAGCAGGTATTGTTAGGTAACTTGCTGTTGTTGAAATGGACTCCTTTGCAACTACTAAAGGTTCAAGAACTCTGTTCTCATTGCATTCACCTAGTTTACTTCTTATGTAAGCTGGAGCATTTCTTTAATTGACTACCTTGGTTTTGCCAGAATCAAATTACCTGAACTGAAGTATGAATAAAGGACTTACATATTGCCTTTGATAATTATTGCATCTTTTATGTTAGATTTATATTCTCAAGAGGATTGTATAACTGAGCTGAAAAATTGACAAATTCAAGTATTATATTTTCTGTTATCTCTAATCAGGTAATCTTCAGATCTGTCTAACAGGGACAGATTAGCTATGTTGGCCTACCTCTTCCATAATTCCCATACCATACTCCATTGGATAAATCTAATGTACAATAAAGATTTGAGAGGTTGCATGCAAAAATTGAAACATTAATCTAACCATTCAAGTAAGTGAAATTAATGTACCAAAGCTTATTATTTAGATGGTTGTAACTGAAGCTATAGATTAACATTGTAACTATAAAATCTTATATATTTTTCTACTATTATTCTTGCTTTCTTTGATCTTCATTAACACTATTAATATTAAAAGGTATCTTAATCGTGTTAATCTACCTAGGCCACCACCATGAAATTCTAATCTTTCCCTGCTTCTTATTCTACTGTATCATGCAACATTTTTATTAGTGTATGTGTTTAGTGTCGGTAAATTTTCTGATTTTGTCACTACATGTGGAGTTGAGGTTGAAAATTTTGGACCTGTATTTTGGGAAAGTTAAGGTTGCAGTTGTGGTGGGGCAGTTTATGACTAGAATTGGGTTTTGTCTTACAGAGATTTAACATGTCAATTTCCATTCCTATTTTTGCTAAGGATAAGAAAAAAGAAAAATATGTCATGTTGTTTCCAAATGTTGGTGGTGTGATCTTGGAAGGAGCTACAAAATAGGCCTGCATGCATCCTATATTCTCAGGTTGCCTACTCTGGTCTATGCAATTCTGCTGAATAAGGCAAAGATAATTTGATATCATTTTAAATAGTGTTTAATTTGAATCTTTCTAGTAGCTAGAAAATAAATTCCCTGGATGTATCAAAATTCTTGGTTTTCTTAATTAAATTCATAGCAATAGCCACACTTGGAAAACAAAACTTTCATACCTCCAGAGATATACAGGCAGCCCATGCTTAATAACTGCCCTGTTTAGTGACCATTCAAAATTATGATGGTGCTGGAAATGTAACTTTATGAGCAGTCCTTGCATTTATGACCACTTTAACATCCGTGTGGTTATGTGATTGAAATTTGGGTGTTTTGCAGCTGGCTTCTAACAAGCAGAGTCAATGCAATAGCCAACAGTAAAATCACAAGTTGCGATCACGTGATGTCTTGCTAAACAACTGTGGGTGATTTACTTAACGACCATAGTGGAAGTGTGGTTATAAGTTTGTTGCAGTCACATGATGTATCAATTAACAACCATGTTCCTTAGCAATGGAGTTGCTGGTCCTAATTGTGGTGGTTGAGTGAGGACTGCTTGTATTGTCTTTTCTTTCCTTATTCCAAAATTCCTTACCTGCAGTGGTCAGGTTATACATTTCTCCATTGAGATCATTGTTACATGGGGTGCAATGAAAAGTAATTCTGTCTTCTGGAGCAATGCTAAGCAAATAGAACTTGAGGGTAGTTTTTTGTTATTAAATATATCATCTTACTTCTAGGAAGCTATACCCAAGCTCCTAGCCTGTTCTTTCTTTCAAGGTAATAATAGTATCATGGCAGTATGAACATGAGAGCCAGTTTGGTGTAGTATTTAAGGCACTGGTCTAGAAACCAGGAGACCATGAGTTCTAATCCTGCCTTAAGCACAAAGCCAGCTGGGTGACCTTGGGCCAGTCACTCTCTCTCAGCCTTAGGAAGGAGGCAATGGCAAACCACTTCTGAAAAACCTTGCCAAGAAACCTGCAGGGACTTGTCCAGGCAGTCTCCAAGAATTGGACACAACTGAACGGATTAAAAAAAAATGAAATACAGTTGTCATGACTAGAATTCAAAGCTCATCTTGTAATTAAAAAATGGAAAACGAAAGAAAGCCACCATTCCAAATTTTCTTGAGCCAAGTTATTTTAGCTATCAGATAACTTTGCTGGGAGAGTCAGTTTGGTCTAGTGGTTAAGGCTCCAGGCTAGAAACTGGGAGACCATGAGTTCTAGTCCTGCCTTAGGCATGAAAGCCGGCTGGGTGACTTTAGGCCAGACACTTTTTCTCAGCTCACGATGTCAGACTTGATGAGAAGCCTGACGTGAAAATCTGGTCAGTCAATTCCTGTCACAACCAACAGATCAACATTTGGTTGATCCAAAAAAAAGCAGATCCTGTACTTGCAGGAAAAATACTAGGATGAAAAAACAAAAAAAAACTATTCTGGGAATAAAAGACAGAAATTTAAATCTATGTAGCAAACCAGTGACTATATTTCAGTTTTGCCTATTCCACAAAGTTATTAAAAGATAAAATGAGAAGCGAACGAATATAGAACTCTCTTAAGCTTCTTGGAGAAAAGTAAAAGACGTATTTTAATTATGTGGCTTTAATACAACCATACTTGAGGCTCCCCCCCACCCCAGCCTATCATAACTGTCTGCTTTATTGCCATTGCCTGTTTGTTTTGTGGCAACTGCAGTCCCACTAGAAGCTAGTTGTCATGTATTATTTGTCCATATAATGTAGTGATGTCAGGTTTGTTTTGGCAACTGGCTGGAATGTTTATTTAAAAATATATATATATGTCCAGTCCTCCCTACCAAGAAGCCCTCCAAAAATGTATTTTAAATGCAAGGCTTTGTTTTTCTCCACAGGTTCCAAAAGAACTTGCATGCATTGTAGCCTCCTTAGAATGTCTAATATGAAAACAGATCTATCCATTTTCCCTGACAGTGCTTGTTATTTCATGTTGACACTTTGTTTTCACACTTCATCTTCAGATTAGTGTATTAAACTAAAGTATGAATTGCAAACAGTTCTGACTATTCAACAACTTTGTGCTATCAATTTGTGAGTGGCAGAATCAAGAAGATGATGAATGAAGTGGCTTCTTCAATTTCTTCATCTGTTACTTTATACAAATCTCTGCAAGCTGTGGAGTAGTGATTGAAGCCATTATCTTCCAAGGTCATAGCTATATTTTATGTCTGTCAGAGTGTTCCAGTGGAAGAAAAAACACATTTCTATATATGGGCGTAAAGGGGGGAGGCGCTACTTGGCTAGTAGAGGTTGCGATGAAGCACTCATACGTATGCCTCAAGTCAAGTATGTACGCTATTTTTCACCGTTGAACTGAAAACTAAGTATGGTTTATTTCCATATGACAGGATCCTTAACTATTGGAAATCAGTAAGAAATAAGTTTATTGTTGCAACCACAGGTCATAACAATACAGCATACCATAAAACAACAATAAAGCAACAGAATAGTAAGATTAGAAAATGAAGTAATAAAAATGTGTTAGATCTAAGAAGGTCAAAATAAGAAAAAGCCAGAGCTACAACTAAGAACTTAAATATTTCAGTTTAAATGACACAGAGCAAAAGTAGCAACCTGACTGTTAACAGCTGGAAAGAAGGTAGTTCAATTATTCAAGGTCTGAGCCCTTGAGTTTCCCTACCATCAATAATTTGGCCCTAGTCTCATTGCAAATGGGGTAGTGGAGGACATAATGGATAATGTCCTCCATTTGACCAACACCACAAGAGACATTCAACAGGGTGCTTATAAAACCTCTCTTTGAAATACACTGAAGGCATGGTGTGCATGTCTGCAGGCATGGGGATGAAATCCTCCTTAGGCATTGGTAATACTGGAAACAAGTAGTAGCAGCAGCACAAAACACTTAGGAAGTTTATGTGTTTCTGCATGCATGAGTTTCAAGGAATCTTATGGCAGGTGGAACCTTACTATTGTCCTGTTCAGGAACAATTGCAGCTTAAACCTGGTATTGTCTTACATACATTTATAAAAGCTCAACTATGCTCCATTCTGTTACAACAGGGTTCTCAACCAGGGTTCCATGGAACCCTAGGGTTTTGCAAAAGGTCACTAGGGGTTCCCTGGGAGATCATAATTTATTTAAAAAATTATTTCAAATTCGGGCAACTTCACATTAAAGAGGTAAGTTTCATTCTTTATTTTTAGTTTAAGAACACTGTTAATACATATATACAGGCCTACACATGAAACAAATGTAATAATTTTGTAACTTCTGGCTTATATTTGAGCAGGGGTTCCCTGAGGCCTGAAAAACATTTCAAGGGTTCTCAACCAGGGACAAAAGGTTGAGAAAGTCTGTGCTACAGTGATCAGGTCAATATCAGTAATCCCCTGTGATCACATACAGTAATAAGGTATACATTCACAGAGTGGAGGATGAAGTTTTCCATATGTATTGCAACTTAATCTGTCATAGGCACCAGGTTAGATTAAATACTTTCCAGCACTTTGGCCCAGCTGTGATATTGGAAGTTTTATGATTACTATTCCACACTTTACCTTAAAAAGGAGTTGACACTGGGCTTCCAGTGGGAAATGGTGGAGAGAGCAGCTGTGCATTGTGGCAGTTTTTGTGGGCTTTTCCTGTAGCTGGCTTTTCCTGTAGCCCAGAGCATTTTTCTTGGCAAGGAAAACACTGGGAATTGACACATTTGTCCTCCGGATGGCAAGTTGCAGACGGGAGGCCATGGACAGCATGCGCAATCAACTGGCACGACTTCACCAGGAGGCTGGGATTTCATCTTTTCTGAGCCACATTGCAGCCCTTAAAGGGACAGTAAGTCCTGCCTTCCCATTTCTAAAACATCCATTTTTTTTTAAAGTTATGTACCCTAAGAGAAGTTTTATACAGTATGAAGAAGCAAAATCTCTTGGTGTTTATCATTATTTCTGGATTATATTTTTTTATTTTTTTAAGTTTTGGCTTTAAAGAGTAATGAGGATTGAGAATATATAATTGCCTTCCTGTTACTATTTTTGGTACTGGATTTGAAAGATGGAATATATTCCTACACGTTGGGTTTGCTGTTTTAAATATTCAGTTTTTTGTTCATTTTCTTTGGGATTTGTTTGCTAGTATAATTTCTCTTGCCAATTTTAGATGGAAGTTTTTTATTAACTTATTAACTCCTTTCTGTGTGAGTCAAGTCACTAGGGGGCGCCATAATCTATTTCTGAAGCACGGAAGATTTCAAAGAAGACCTCGCAGATTTCCGCTGTGAGCTTAAGCAGACTTTTAAAGATCTTCTCTCAGTGCTGTCAAGCTATTCTGCAGAGTGTTCAGGACACTGGAGAAGACATTGTTGCTAAAAAGTGTCATTTGGCTGAACATGAAGATTTTGGAAAAGATGGGGATTTTTCTGTTAGATAAAGTAACACCAGGGGAAGATTATAGTTTGGTGCTGAGGGGTTTAAAGCGACAGTCTGAGTTTAAGTTTGTACAGGGAGTTGCTTTGCTGGGGAGATGTCATGACCATCTGAATCAGTATTGTGGGAAAGAAGAGAAAATGTTTTGTAAGAACTTTTTCCTTGCTGAGAAGTCTGAGTTCTTGAGGGTGGTAGTGGGGATGTTTGATTTGTGTAAAAAAAAAATGCCTTATGTGTAATAGGGAGATATGTAAATACCCTGGTATATTTCGAGGAGGGGTAAAACATTAAGAATGTGTAACTGGATTGATAATGTTATTATGATTTCATTTTCTTAATGATTTGGGCTAAGATTTACAGGACTTTTGATTTGTACAATTTAAAAAGTATTGATAAGACATAATCATATTTTATTTTGGTTTTTAAACTTAATAGGGTTAAGACTGTTGTAGCATTATTAATTATAAAAGCAGACAACTTATATGTTTTTATAATTTGATTTTTATTATAGTGGACAGAAATATATAGAGTAGTGGTAGGAAGGAAATAATTAAATGGATGTTGTTTTAAGGGGGAGGGAAGTTGATTTAGAAATATATATATATATATATATATATATCCATACACACACAGAGAGAGACACAGACACTTTCTTTTTTTATATAAGGGGAAAGAGCAATTGTATTAGTGATTTGTTTGTGTCAATGGAAAGATGTATAGAAATAATGTGATTTTGGTTTGATAAAGAGTAAGGGTTTGATTATGGAAATTGCTGTATATTCTTGCTGTTGAAAGTTGGAAGTCAACTTTGTATGTAATCTTCAAAAAAAAATTTCTTTGTGTTTCACACTTTTTTTAGTTTTCTTCTTTTTCTTTTTGTAGTTTTTTTGTTTTTCTGTAGTTTTTATCTTTGTTTTAAACATAATAAAATTCTTTTTAAAAAAGGGGGGTTGACACTAAAGAAAGTGTCATTTGGCAAATGAATAATGATTTCTAATTTGGCTTTCACAAAAAATTATTTCAAGCTGAGAAGCATTTTTAGCATTAGTGACAATACTGGAAAAACCATGACTGAACTAACTTAAAAGCAGATGGTGAGGGCAGTAGTATCAGATATGGGCCTATGATCCAAAATAGTTTCCACTGAATCCTTAATTTTCCTTAATTAGTTGATTAGTAGGCTATGCTGCCTGAAATTGATAAGATCTTAATGAGTTACACCCTGAAGGCTTTTGCCTCCTAACCACTTTTGTGATTGAAAAACCAATATTTATGATGCTGGAAAAGGTAATTTCATATACATGTAGGCCTAAGTACTTTTTTGGGGGGGGGGCAGATTTTCACTGTAATTTTTGTTGTGGATGCCAAGAAAGTTAAACAGTTGGTGTGTCCTCCTTTCCCAACATTTGTCTTCCTTTTCGATTGTCTGTGTCCTACTTTGCCTGTTCAGATATCTGGTAAACCTAGCTCAGCCATTCTTTCTCACGTGTGAGGAAATAAGCATGCTGCTACTGGTGTGGCATCTGCATGCTTTCCACATGGAGAAAACAGCAAGAAATGGCATAGGAAAGCATTGAAGTTGCAAACTTCGCCAGTCTTATTTAGTCACCATGGAAGCTGTTTTTAAATTTCCAAACATATTGCAGGCTCATGCATCTTTCACTGTCAGAATGGTTTGGATCCAAGAGTACAGTCTAATCTGAAAAACATTTATGGGAGTTTCAACAACATCATTTTGATCACAAATATAAGAAATGCGGAAGAAAAAGAGGGGAAGTGTGATTTTTCCTTTATCAGAAAGCTCTTCTTTTCCTAGTCATGAAACTGGATAATGTAGATACAGCCATCAGGTATTCAGTATATCCAAAAGACTGGCTTTGTCAAGTAGAGGATCAGTGATAAATTGTACATTTCTTGGAGCCATTTCTGAAAATCATGATAGGTTATATAAATGTATGTAGTTGTCCTATAATACTAAACTATTGTTTCATCCAGCCCAGCCTTCCAGAACCTGGTACCTCCGAATGAACTGAACTTTTTTACCCTATTCAACCATGCAGAATAGATCTTGCTAAGGATAAACAAAGAAATGACCTTTGATGTGCTATTAATCTGTGGATTACTTTTGAAATGAATTACTTTTGGCACAGCACCATAGATAATTTTCTTCTGTTGGCAATGTCAATGTATTGCATGCAGCATTCTCACAAATGTGCATCATTCTGGCATTTTCCCATTTGGAAGCAAAGGAGTACAATTGCAGGATCAATCACTGGCAAGAACACTCCATAAGAGCCACCTATATCTACAGAGAGAAAAGAATTTATTTTCTTTTTACAAGGGATTATAAGGAAAGGGAAAAAAAATTGCTAAAGGATTTTTTTTCTTTGCCACTAGTATACTATTAGATGTCTGCCCTTACTTGCAAATCCTGAAGTATTTTTCTATTCCAAGTTCAATTGAATTTAACAATTTAGTAATGTTAAAATGCATTTGGTCTAGATTCGTTCAAATATGTTAGGAGGTTTGCTGAGACCTCCTAGAGATTACATCAAATTGATCTCCAAGTTGTCTCCAAACTGCATTTTTATTGATTTTATTAAATAAGTTTTAACTTTCTGAATACTTGAGGAAAAAGCATCTGTTGAGTTTTCTATGCTGTTTTGAATTTCTGTACAGCTGTTTTATAATAAAATTTCTATTACAGTAAATATATCTGCTTCAAAAAGTAAATACATTGCCTTTAAGTCAGTAACTGAATTATGTAGCATGTAATAAGCATTGCATAAAGCTTTTTTTGGTTGAAGTGTCACAATTATTCAAGAACATTTTTCAGTTCTGAAGAAACAAAATTCTATACAAATTGAATTGTTTAGGAAGTAGCAAAAAATGTGAAACATTTTCTAAAGGCAGAAAAAGTGGTAACTATAACCACTATTCAGATTTTTTCCCCTTAATTTATTGGGCATTTCTATGGAAAGAGGAAGATTATTTTTGTGCGTGTTTGTTGTATCATTTGTTTGTATGTGTACTTGTGCATTATATCTAAATGTTCATTTCATGTGCCAGGGAAGCCAGTATTAAATTTCTTTAGTACTTGCTGAGTTGGGCGGCTATAGAAATTGAATAAATAAATAATAAATATTTCTGTATTTTTGCCCTCAGATCTTCTTCAGATAGAAAACTTCTTAAGTAGGAAGGATGTTGCACAAGACAAATACACTTCCTCTTCCCTCTCTTTCAGTGTGTAAGCCCATTTTGAATATTTTTAGGATGTTTGCAGGGTATGAAAAAGTCGAGATGGAGGCCACAATGTTGTGATTTAAGCACTGCCCACTTTTTATGTATGTTGCATGTGTGACATACATAAAAAGCAGGCAGAACTTCCAGTGCACCATCCTGGCCACCATCTTTACTATTACCATACCCTGCAGATCCTGTTGGATATTGGCAAAAAAGTCCAAAACTAGAATGCACATGAAATTACATTTATTAGAAAAATGGTGGCCTGAAACTGTTTAGAATTCATCGTCATCTTATGCCAATGCTGCAAGTTTGAGCCAATTACCAGTACCCTGTTTGATCAGTCTCTACTCTGCTGATCTCTTACAAAGTCTAAAGTATACCTTGTAATATAAATGGATTTATCTTTGGCTGCAAGCCACAATGTCTTTCGTTGGAGAATTTCATTGAAAAACCTGGAAATCTATGCAATTATTCCTGAAAAAAAGAGCTTTTGAAATTCATTATTTGGTTGCAAATGTTTTAATACTGTATTAAGTTGCCAACTATTGAATCCATATCAGATGTTAAATTGTTTTAGTTGGCCACTAAGGAAAAAATTAATGACTATTTAAAATAGGATTTATTGCTACACACAATATGCATTATGTATCACCTCCCACGTGTGCAATAATGGGTGACTATCTCTTTGTTAAGCCCTGTTCCTTCTTTAAAACATCCATCAAAAGGTGGAGCTGTTCAAATATTTGGCAAAGCCATGTAAGGAAAACTTTCCAGACTTCCAGCCTACTTGGTATGAGAACTATGTCCCACACTGATAAGGAGATTGGCAGTGATCAAAATTATGAGCAGATGCAGTTTGTCTCCCACCCCCACGTCCACAGACACAACAAGCTTCTATTCCTTTTCTAGAGCACTACGAAAGGTTTTGCTGGAAGGAGTGGGTATATAAAGGCCAGTCCCTTTGAAAGTAAAACAGACCCTGGAGTTCTTGTGTTATACAGTACTTTATCCTTTCTAATAAATATCTCTAATCGGGTTTTTTTCTTGGAATAATTATTTACTGTAGGGATTGGAAGACAAAAAGTCCTGACACTTGCATTTAATAGACTCCAGAGAAGGATACTATGGTTCAATTTATTTCTGGATCCTGAGCTTACAATCTAATTGTCCTGTGACTAAAAATGAGGTATGTGTTCTTGGAACTAAAAAAGCTGTTGGAATCTTCTGTAGAAGACTGCAGATGCTTTGCATTCATCTAGCACAAAGTATTCCAGGCAAAAGACTGGCAGCTAATTCAGAAATGGTGAAAGACCTCACTAGCACTTTACTGAAATCCTTTTCAAGTGGTGTAGGTCTGTAATTTACAGTTTCATAAAGAGATTTTGCTTTATATATGCATAGTAAATAGTGATCTAGGATACATAACCAAATCAAACATAAAATCAGGCACAGTGGTACCACAGAATCTTGCTGTTTTCAAGAAAATGGTGTTGCAGTGTTGTAATACAGCCTCTGCACTTTCATACATGCATGTGAAGTCACTATGCATTTAGAAAAGGGGTGCAGTTTCCATCATGATGCTGCAGTGCTATTTTAGTTATTCTTACCCCTTTGCCAGCTACTGTACCCACAGTTGGTACTGATCTGGCATTTCTGAAATTAAGTTCCTTCCAATTAACTGAAGAAACAGAATGAAAAGGCCAGATTAGTAAAAAACAGCCTTCTTAAGAATAAGCAGAGAAGAACAAGTGTCAAATACTACTAGACTCAAATAGCCCTTTTAAAAACATCATAGATATCATCATAATTGATCCACACTCCTCAGTGTATGTCAGACCTACAATCAACTCCACAGAAAGGCCAAGTCTACTTTTATTGAGTTATATAACAGAAGCTTGCAAGTCTGATTGCTCTGTGCCTCCTCCCCTTCTTATATCTGTGTGAATGATGGAGGTGTCTGCCTGAGCCAGCGAAGTTTTCACGGCAAGAATACTGGGGTGGGTTGCCATTACCTTCCACAGGGATTGCATTTAGTCTGACCTCTCTGTCATGACCTTCCCGTCTTGGGTGGCCCTTCACGGTTTAGCTCATGGCATCATTGAGGTGCTCAAGCTCCAGCACCATGACAAGGTAATGATCCTTTGCTGAAGTACCTTCGCTGGAAGAAACATTAACAATCTCAGATATGCAGATGATACCACTTTGATGGCTGAAAGTGAAGAGGAACCGAGGAGCCTTATGATGAAGATGAAAGAAGAAAGTGCAAAAGCTGGCTTGCAGCTAAACCTCAAAAAACCAAGATTATGGCAACCAGCTTGATTGATAACTGGCAGATAGAGGGAGAAAATGTAGAAGCAGTGAAAGACTTTGTATTTCTAGGTCCGAAGATTACTGCAGATGCTGACTGCAGTCAGGAAATCAGAAGACGCTTAATCCTTGGGAGAAGAGCAATGACAAATCTCGATAAAATAGTTAAGAGCAGAGACATCACACTGACAACAAAGGTCTGCATAGTTAAAGCAATGGTGTTCCCCATAGTAACATATGGCTGTGAGAGGAAGATCGATGTAAGGAAGGCTGAGAGAAGGAAGATCGATGCTTTTGAACTGTGGTGTTGGATGAAAATTCTGAGAGTGCCTTGGACTGCAAGAAGATCAAACCAGTCCATCCTCCAGGAAATAAAGCCAGACTGCTCACTTGAGGGAATGATATTAAAGGCAAAACTGAAGTACTTTGGCCACATAATGAGAAGACAGGATACCCTGGAGAAAATGCTGATGCTAGGGAAAGTGGAGGGCAAAAGGAAGAGGGGCCGACCAAGGGCAAGATGGATAGATGATATTCTAGAGGTGATGGATTCGTCCCTGGGGGAGCTGGGGGTGTTGCCGACCAACAGGAAGCTCTGGTGTGGGCTGGTCCATGAAGTCACGAAGAGTCGGAAGTGACTAAACGAATAAACAACAACAAACTGCCTGAGCCACTTATGGGTACTTTCTGCTCATTTTGGGCTTAAGCCATGTTTTTTTCCTCATTGCTTAGGTAATGGATTTGGTCTATTTCTGTCAAGGTCATCTTCCTTACTCTCTACAGTATATAAACTGTTCTGAAATCTTAAATGGTTACAGATGAGTTTAGTAAAAAGTTCAGTGCTAGGCACACTATATAATATTTCTGGTAATTTGTAGGAGAATTATGCATTTGTTTAAATACTAAATGAAACTGAGCTGATTTGGACAACATCAAAGCAGGTCCCTTCCACAACATATGGAGTCCAAATTTGAACCATCTAAAATTTCATTTGAAATTTGGAAAGGCATAGAGTCACATAGAAAAGTTGTATTCACACACAAGATGAATTTTTAAAATAATGATTCATTGAACAAGTCATAGTGGCATAGTTCACATATAAGATTAAACCATAATAGGTGGTTATACATTATTAAGCCAAACTAAAACCAAACTGCATTATGGTTTATGGCAAAAGTACACAGTGCTACCTGAAACCTCAGTTCCTTGAGAGTAGTCCTCAGAAAATGCTATCAGATTACAATTTGAAATGTAGAATAATAATTACATGACTGAATAATAACCACGCAAAATATGTTTAATGTTAATTAAATTAAAATGTGAAATAAATGAAAACAAGGAAATCGGCAATCACCCACAAAAAAATTAGATAAAACCTATAGTCAATTGAGTAAACAAATGACATATTACCTGCTTAAATACTGAAACCAATATGCTTGGTTTCAGAGCCTATTCAGAATTCATTGCATACAGTATGCTTTGAAAGAGAGTATCTGTGCCTTTTACTTGCTTCTCCTCTTGAGCATTATCCTCAATTTTATAGACTATAGAGAATAATTGAAAATCAGACCCTTTGGAGAACTGACCGTTCCGTCACCCAGTCAAGTAAAAAGCTATTTCTATGATGTCCAGGATCTAACCCGCAAATTAGTGGAAGCTGAACCCACCTTTCTAAAGATTCTGGGGTTGAATGATAAATATGCTGACTAGTTTTCACCAATTATGCCATGAATAAAAAGGCTATATAGGGAAGGGCAAGAAGTAGAGAATGGCTAATCAGGACCTGCAGTAGCTAAAATCCAGACTGAGTATCAACCTGGCCTTGTTGCCACCCCACTGCAATCTGAGCTGGAATTGTTTACAGCTGGTTTGAAGAACATCTGTAAGCAGCACAGGAGAGAAACAGTTTATGTCACCGTGGGGAATTGCTGTTACGCCCCTGAGGCAGGAAGTTAAAAATTATTGTTCCCTGACAAGTATACAGTGTCCCCTTGCTCATACCTGATGACAGGTTTTTACGACTATATCTGGGTAGAGACTGGTATATACCCCAAACTGACAAGAAATTGCACCATGTCTTGCGACAATTCTGATATCAGGTTTTTTTTTTAAGTATTTATAATATTGTGCAGCTCAAAAATGTTCTGTATTAATTTTCTTTTTCAAAGGTAGGAAACTATCTCTCTGTATTTTAATTAAGTTGATTAACACATTTATTTTATATTAATAGTGGAATCAAACCCTTTTTGCTTAAGGCATTTTTCTAGCAAGCTTGGCAGTTTAACTGCACAGTCTATCCGTAAATGCTTTTTTAAAGAGTTTGTCAAATAAATTAAGAAATGTATAGTCTTTTACTTCTACAGGGCCTATAAATGTGTATCAGATAATTATCAACTGAAAAGGGTTGTTAAGATTTATTGTAATGGAGAGATACTGCACAAACCACAATGCCTCTTCCCCAATTTATATTTAATCTACAGTTAGGCTTGCTTGTTTTGTCCTACAATCTTAATTTTTTCATGAACCTGGAAAAGTCAAGCATTATGTCACTCATAATAGGAAAAAATGTACATAAAATAAGTGTGAGTTTATGGCCAGTTTTTTAAAAATAAACCAGTGTAGAAATAAAACACCTTAGACATATGTAGAACTGACATGAACTAGAAACAGACTGGTATTTCCATCCCTATTCAAAAACCCACCCTATTTTTCTTTGCCCTAATTCTGACATCAGTCCATCTTTGCTTCTGTTGGCAGATGGATTCTTCTTTTATAGTTGAAATGACAAGAGGAAATGCTCCAACCAAATAGTGGAAAATAAAGGAAAAAATGGCACAAGAAAGCACACACTTTTGATATAATACTATTTTTTTTTTCTGACACCAACTTCTTCCTTCTTTTATATTTGCAAACACCTTTCTTCATTTCACCTCATTTCACGACCTCCTGTAATGTCTCAGATCAATTTTAGGGAAGTTTAGAGAAGAGGTTCTTAAGCAAAGGATCATTACCTTGTCATGGTGCTGGAGCTTGAGCACCTCAATGATGCCATGAGCTAAACCGTGAAGGGCCACCCAAGACCGGAAGGTCATGACAGGTCAGACTAAATGCGATACCCAGACTAATGGCAACCCACCCCAGTATTATTGCCGTGAAAACTAAATGGATCAGTACAACCAGAGATATATCGGTATACCATCGGAAGATGAGACCCCCAGGTCAGAAGATGGTCAAAATGCCACTGGGGAGGAACAGAGGATGAGTTCAACTAGCCCCAGACGTGATGACGCAGCTAGCTCAAAGCCGAAAGGACGGCTAGCAGCCGACGGTGCTGGTGGTGAACGGCGAATCCGATGTTCTAAGGATCAACACACCATTGGAACCTGGAATGTAAGATCTATGAGCCAGGGCAAATTGGATGTAGTTATTGGTGAGATGTCAAGATTAAAGATAGACATTTTGGGCATCAGTGAACTGCAATGGACTGGAATGGGCCACTTCACATCAAATGACCACCAGATCTACTACTGTGGACAAGAAGACCACAGAAGAAATGGAGTAGCCTTCATAATTAATAGTCAAGTGGCTAAAGCAGTGCTTGGATACAATCCAAAAAATGATAGAATGATCTAGATTCGAATTCAGGGCAAGCCATCTAACATCACAGTGATCCAAATAGACACCCCAACCACAGATGCTGAAGAAGCTGAAGTAGAGCAGTTCTATGAGGATCTGCAGCACCTACTGGACAACACACCTAAAAGAGATGTTATTTTCATCACGGGAGACTGGAATGCTAAGGTGGGCAGTCAAATGACACCTGAAATTACAGGTAAGCATGGCCTGGGAGAACAAAATGAAGCAGGACATAGGCTGATAGAATTTTGCCAAGACAATTCACTTTGCATAACAAACACTCTCTTCCAACAACCTAAGAGATGGCTTTATACATGGACTTCACCAGATGGACAACACCGAAATCAGATTGACTACATCCTTTGCAGCCAAAGGTGGTGGACATCTATACAGTCGGTAAAAACAAGACCTGGAGCTGACTGTAGTTCAGATCACGAACTTCTTCTTGCACAATTTAGGATCAGACTAAAGAGATTAGGGAAGACCCACAGACCAGCTAGATATGAGCTCACTAATATTCCTAAGGAATATGCAGTGGAGGTGAAGAATAGATTTAAGGGACTGGACTTAGTAGATAGGATCCCGGAAGAACTATGGACAGAAGTTCGCAACATTGTTCAGGAGGTGGCAACAAAATACATCCCAAAGAAAGAGAAAACCAAGAAGGCAAAATGGCTGTCTGCTGAGACACTAGAAGTAGCCAAGAAAGAAGGAAAGCAAAAGGCAATAGTGATAGGGGGAGATATGCCCAATTAAATGCAAAATTCTAGAGGTTAGCCAGAAGAGATAAGGAATTATTTTTAAACAAGCAATGCACAGAAGTGGAAGAAGACAATAGAATAGGAAGGACAAGAGACCTCTTCCAGAAAATTAGAAACATTGGAGGTAAATTCCAGGCAAAAATGGGCATGATCAAAAACAAAGATGGCAAGGACCTAACAGAAGAAGAAGAGATCAAGAAAAGGTGGCAAGAATATACGGAAGACCTGTATAGGAAGGATAACAATATCGGGGATAGCTTTGACGGTGTGGTCAGTGAGCTAGAGCCAGACATCCTGAAGAGTGAGGTTGAATGGGCCTTAAGAAGCATTGCTAATAACAAGGCAGCAGGAGACGACGGCATCCCAGCTGAACTGTTCAAAATCTTGCAAGATGATGCTGTCAAGGTAATGCATGCTATATGCCAGCAAATTTGGAAAACACAGGAATCGCCATCAGATTGGAAAAAATCAACTTATATCCCCATACCAAAAAAGGGAAACTCTAAAGAATGTTCAAACTATCGAACAGTGGCACTCATTTCACATGCCAGTAAGGTAATGCTCAAGATCCTGCAAGGTAGACTTCAGCAATTCATGGAGCGAGAACTGCCAGATGTACAAGCTGGGTTTAGAAAAGGCAGAGGAACTCGGGACCAAATTGCCAATATCCGCTGGATCATGGAAAAAGCCAGGGAGTTTCAGAAAAACATCTATTTCTGTTTTATTGACTATTCTAAAGCCTTTGACTGTGTGGACCATAACAAATTGTGGCAAGTTCTTAGTGGTATGGGGATACCAAGTCATCTTGTATCCCTCCTGAAGAATCTGTATAACGACCAAGTAGCAACAGTAAGAACAGACCACGGAACAACGGACTGGTTTAAGATTGGGAAAGGAGTACGGCACGGCTGTATACTCTCACCCTACCTATTCATCTTGTATGCAGAACACATCATGCGACATACTGGGCTTGAGGAATCCAAGGCTGGAGTTAAAATTGCTGGAACAAACATTAATGATCTCAGATATGCAGATGATACCACTCTGATGGCTGAAAGTGAAGAGGAACTGAGGAGCCTTATGATGAAGGTGAAAGAAGAAAGTGCAAAAGCTGGCTTGCAGCTAAACCTCAAAAAAACCAAGATGATGGCAACCAGCTTGATTGATAACTGGCAGATAGAGGGAGAAAACGTAGAGGCAGTGAAAGACTTTGTATTTCTAAGTGCAAAGATTACTGCAGATGCTGACTGCAGTCAGGAAATCAGAAGACGCTTAATCCTTGGGAGAAGAGCAATGACAAATCTCGATAAAATAGTTAAGAGCAGAGACATCACACTGACAACAAAGGCCCGCATAGTTAAAGCAATGGTGTTCCCCGTAGTAACATATGGCTGCGAGAGCTGGACCGTAAGGAAGGCTGAGAGAAGGAAGATCGATGCTTTTGAACTGTGGTGTTGGATGAAAATTCTGAGAGTGCCTTGGACTGCAAGAAGATCAAACCAGTCCATCCTCCAGGAAATAAAGCCAGACTGCTCACTTGAGGGAATGATATTAAAGGCAAAACTGAAGTACTTTGGCCACATAATGAGAAGACAGGACACCCTGGAGAAGATGCTGATGCTAGGGAGAGTGGAAGGCAAAAGGAAGAGGGGCCGACCAAAGGCAAGATGGATGGATGATATTCTAGAGGTGACGGACTTGTCCCTGGGGGAGCTGAGGGTGTCAACGACCGACAGGAAGCTCTGGCGTGGGCTGGTCCATGAAGTCACGAAGAGTCGGAAGCGACTGAACGAATAAACAACAACAGAGAAGAGGTTAGATTCATGCAGGACAAGAACTGTTTTTAAAAAATCAAGTAATATAACGAACCTGCTATGTTTCTAATATAGTATCAAAAATACTGCCTTTTTTTTGTTAATCTATAGATGTCATATAAGACTACTACAAGATTCAGATTATTATTACTAATATTAATATCAGTTTCAACAGAAACTGAAACATTTTCTAATTTAAAATTGAAGTGTTCTAATTTATTATGTTGTTTAAAATGAGGATGTGTATATCATCCTTGAACATCTGTAATTCAGTCCTGATCTAATAAAATAGGTATAATAAGTCATAAAGAGTCAGCCTGAAGTTTAGGCACTGCATAGATCTATCAATTCCTTTAAAACCATTCTTAACCCCAAATATAAAAAAATGGAAAAGTGTGCTTTTCATCTGGGATCAGACATTTTAAAAATAGCCACATGGAATGTAAAAATAGTGATGAAGATTAAGCTTTAGGCCAGATGTTCCCAAACGGTTTCAGTTCACAGTGCGTTTAGTGTCTCAGTAATTTTTTCATGGTGGACTGCAGCTCCCAAACTGTATGCTGTACTGCCCCAGAGCGCCTCAGCACATAGGCTGGGAACCCGGGCTTCACAGGAACACCAAGCTTCCACCGGTGCTGCAAGGTATTTTAAATTTTTGAAGGAAACACAGTGACACTAGTAGTTTGCATGGTGTCTGAGAGATGTTGCTATATTGCTGTGCTTTGCTCGAAAAATTTAAATTTTCCATTACACCCTTGTGAGTTAGCTGTTTCTGTGAAGCCCACAGTTCCCCATTCTAATAGTCTAAAAATCTACCTTATACCTTCAAATAATTGGCTGGTGGCATCAGGTTTTACCTATGCATGTTGGGAGAGGGTATCATCTTTATCATCTTAAATTTGCTAAGAATATAGTAATAGAAAAATGTGCTAACAAAAGAGACAGAAATGGCAGGTGGCGCAAAAAACGAAGGCAAATGGCTGAAATGAAGGCAGGAGAGGAGAAGCTGCTGCCATCACTCAAAAAGGAATAGGACAAGAACAAGAATGCTAGCCTCTTTTTACCCTTCACCTGCAGAGAATGAGTACCTGCAGTAGAGATCTATGTCAGGGGTTCTTTTTTTAAACCATGCCCAATTGGATTGACCCAGACAGGCACAAAAGCGCTGGAGAGGTGGTTTCTTTATAACTCCCTGTATAACATTGGGGAGATGTTTTATTTTGTAAAAACAAGTGATATGTGAATGCTTCTTATATTCTGTTCTATTGCTATCTATATACTATTACTATTACTATGACAATTACTGTTACTATGACAATTACTATACTCTATACTATTACTATTCAATTACTATTACTATGAAAATGTTTATACTATATACTATTACTATTCAATATACTATACTCTATTACTATTACCTATTACAATTACCTATATGCTTTGCTCTATACTATTATTAGAAGGGACGCGGTGGTGCTGTGGGTTAAACTGCTGAGCTGCTGATCGGAAGGTCGGCGGTTCGAAACCGTGCGGCGGGGTGAGCTCCCGTTGCTAGTCCCAGCTCCTGCTCACCTAGCAGTTTGAAAACATGCAAATGTGAGTAGATCAATAGGTACCGCTTCGGCGGGAAGGTAACGGCATTCCGAGTCATCATGCTGGCCACATGACCCGGAAGTGTCTATGACAACGCCGGCTCCAAGGCTTAGAAATGGAGATGAGCACCGCCCCCTAGAGTCGGACACGACTGGACTTTACGTCAAGGGAAACCTTTACCTTATACTATTATTAGTATGCATCGACATTTCTTAAGCCTGTTGGGTCCTAAGTCCCCTCTCTCTGAGATTTATTCTTCTTTTTCTGCTAATGGCCAGCAAGTAGAGCTCTTGCACCTTTTTTATGTTGTACTTTGTCTTGCTGGGCCTCTATTCTTATTTTCCTCTCTTTTGGACCATCCACTTCTTCTGAAGGAAAAACAACTTCTTTCATTTGGCTGTTGTACTCAGTTTGCTAGTAGGTGCAGAGTTCCAAAACATATGTCTCCTCCCACCCCTGTGTCAAGGTTGCAGCTTTATTGGCAATTCTGCTGTGCTGATGCTGGGAAGAAAGGCTCAAATGGGAGGGAAAGAAGGTAGTGCAGATGCCTGCAATACTTTTCAAGCAGACTGCTCTTCCATAATCTAACTCTCCAAGTAGGCTTTGGAAAATCAGTTGGTGAACTCCTTTGCAGACACTGATTCTCTAGATGTGGAGGGGAATGAGAGGAGAATGGGGCTGGTAGGTAGGCTGCCTGCAGTGGACTAACATTCCTAAACATACCTACCTGGCAGTAAGTACCACTGAACTCAATAGGACTTACTGCCAAGGAACTTTCCCCATTATTGAGTAAAGTACTGTTCATTTGATTTGGCATAGAGTAACACTGGTATGAAAGTTGCTATCTCCATTGCCAATCCCTTTGTGGCCAGTTTTGTGCCTGTTCCAATTCACTGCTGAATTATTATTTGAATTTATGATTGGGTGGCTATTTGAAGTCCAGATCTGACGGCCTTGCTCCTGACATATCTCATTAGGGATCTCCCAAATTAAAATAATGTGAATTAAAGTAATGCATGGGAAGACACCAGAACAGAAATAGCCCCAGAGGATGGTTTAATTAGATAGGTCTTGTAGGGTAGGACAACTGAAACTGTTTAACTGTTGGACAACAACCACTATGCTTTGGGAGGGGAGAGATTGAAACAGACTTGATATAAATTAACCATAAAGAGATATTCAGATATTGTCAGCCCTTCAAGTTAGACCAGACGGGGAAACCAAAGTCATGAGGGCCAATACTACTTTTATTGTAAAGATATGGTAACAGAATCTTGCAAATCTGAATATGCTTCCCCCCTCCCTCTTCATGAGAACTAGGGAGGGTCTTGTCTGAGATGTTTTCTCTGGTTACACTTCTGTCATGAACTCAGCCCTCTGACAGGCTGTTATTTTGATAGCGGCTCTCCCTCCGCTCCCTCCCTCAAGGCCATTCCCTCTTATCCATACAGATAAACAACAAAAGCCTAGTTCAACATCCCTCCTTATTTTCAAAGCACTGTAGTGAGGTAAAGCAATGCTTCTGTATCTAAGGTAAAGATCTCTGCCAATGCTATTTAGAGTCATGCTAATATGGAACTATGCAGAAATGCTCACTATTGTTCACCAAGCAAAACTGTTGAAGTCAGATCTGCTCTTCTCTACTTCCTTGAAAGCCTGAAGAGAAGTTCGTTTCAAAAACAGGGAATGGGGAGCTGATGAATATGAAAGCAACTTTGTAACAAACTGCTAATTGAAAGGGCAAATTCTGGGTGGGAAATTGCTTTGGGGAGACTGGTTAGTGGCCAGAGAGAAAGGAGCATGCCTGAATCTGTAAACATGCCCAAACCATATTTCTGGTCACATTCTCAGAAGGTGACATGTGTTGTTGGTGGAAGAAGCCTCCAGTATTCATTTCAGTATAAATTGGTAATCATAATTGATAACATACCAATTCTTGACTATATTTATAACTCTTCTTTCCATCTAATCTTCCTTTTTAATGGTTCTGTTATATTCAAGATCATCTTCCTTTTAGATAAACAGGATATGTAGACCTTTAAGTACCCATTACTTTCTGTTTTGAGACAGAACAGAATAAAATGGATAGAAAAATTCATCTCCTGGTGAGGAATATGTGGCAAATTCCAAGCAGATAGTTGAGGAATTTCTGTGTAAAATGACAGGATTGGAACAAAGGAGAATTATGTCCCTTTGTGAATGGACTGGGGCTGATTGGCATACAAATGGTAGGAAGAAACATAAGAGATTAACTTGCTTATATTTTCCATATTATAAAATACAGTCCTTATTTCAGTGAGGAGGATAACACATAAACCAAGTTTATTCTTACAAGTTCTAAGGATCATGGATGGTGAATGGTGAGGTATGCAAATGGTTAAACTTTCATGATGTTAAGACAGACTGTCAGTCATTGAACCCAGAGCTGAACTTTAAAAAAATCTTTTCACCTGCTTTGATGGGTGGCACTTTTGTTTCCATTTGCATACTAGTTTATAAACTCTAAAATCTTCATGAGAAATTTTGTTCCACATTTAAAAAAAAAAAAATCCAAATTGTGGAGTCCTTGGTGCTCTCTGAACCTTGTTGTTTTCTTGCAGATGTTTCGTTGCCAGACTAGGCAACATCTTCAGTGCGAAGGGTTCCTGCAAATATGGTTGCCTAGTCTGGCAATGAAACTTCTGCAAGAAAACAACAAGGCTCAGAGAGAACCAAGGACTCCACAGTTCAACCCTGAGCTACAAATATTAGCTTTGATTGGTACATTCCAAATTATCCAACACTGTTCTGGTTTTGGAATCTTGCCGAGGCAGAGCACAAACCCATTTAAAATGGATGCTTGTATGTTCTAAGGATATCATTAAGCTAGACATAAAATTCACCTCTTATGTCTTCTTGTATGGAAGCTTAAAATACTTGTCACTTAATTTTCATCCTATTCCTTAGAAACTGTTTTTGTAAACCTTGGAACTGCTTATAGCTTTTTTAGTCTCCTGGTACATTGTGATATCTACATTTCTTAAAAATAGGCCAGAAAGTTCTTGCAGGTCACTGAATAAGTTTAATATGCACTTGAACCATATTTTTTTTTTTTTAAAGTGCAAGGAAGACCCAAAATGAGCAATGATAAAATACTTTCCTTGTAGGAGTGTTTTTATAGTAGGATATTGATCTTCGTCTTCAAATAAAATGTTTATCCTTGTATGACCTTCAAAATATATAAATATATAAGGAGTAGCAATCTTTGGCATCCTGCAGAGTTCTTGTTGGAAGAAAAATGCCTAGTGACATAAAGTCCTTGCTATTGATTTATAAGAAGACCAGTTTTAAATTTCTTGCATTTGTCCTTGATTTATTGTTTATGCAGTGCAGAAGGACAAGTAGGAAAATCTGTTCTTAGTTTCTTATTCTGTAGTCACTATATTATGATTACTTTTGTGCTGTAAAAATACTATTCCCACCATTCCTTTTCCCAATCAAGCTGCATAGAATATATAGCCATGTAGGTTGTCTTTATTTATTGAAAAAAATTATATGGCCACCCAACTCATAAAAATGCAACTTGGGGTAGCGTGCAACAATAAACAAAACTCCACAGAAAACAATCATCAAAGATACAGTCGGGGCACACCAAATATATTCCACCTCATGGGATGAGCTTCTTTAACATCTCGGCTGAAGCGCCTGAGTGAAAAGCCAGGTCTTCAAGGTCTTCCTGAAGTTTAACAGGGTCATGCAAGGTGAATCCTGAGGGGAGATCATTTCACAGGCAGATGCCATCACAGAGAAAGCACGCTTCTTAGGTTTCATCAGATGACATTGTTTTAGGAAATGGACCTGAAGCATGGCCACTCTGCTGGGGTGTGCGGGACAGGCAGAAACCACTGGAGACAGGTAGTCTTCTCTGTCATTCATTTCTTCAACACTATTCTGTTTTTTACATGTATCAGAGTATTAATATTAGTTGCATAAAAACGATTTATAATTGCAGAGGCATTATAAGAATATTCCCCAAACTGATTTTTATCTTAAGCAAATTAGACAAGAGAAAGCCTAATGTGTTACAGGAACCCTGATATGTTCTCTGAAGTCTTATTCTCACATTTCTTATTTTAATTTTATATGAAGTTCCTCTATACAGTTCTTGAGCAAGGAGTGACTTGTGTGGCCTTATAAGAGTTACAATATTTGACTTGTTAAACTGTGGTTAGCCCTTGATCTCTAAATAAGAAATCAATGAGCTCATTTTTTCTAGGGCTTTTTTTTCATGCACAAAACCCTACACCAAACTGGTTGGATTCATAACTCATCTCCATTTCAAAGCCGAAGAGCCGGCATTTGTCCGTAGACACTTCCATGGTCATGTGGCTGGCATGACTAAATGGAATGCCGTTACCTGCCCGCCAAAGTGGTACCTATTAATCTACTCACATTTGCATGTTTTTAAACTGCTAGGTTGGCAGGAGCTGGGACTAGCAACGGGAGCTCACCCCGTCATGCAGATTCAAACCGCCGACCTTCTGATCAGCAAGCTCAGCAGCTCAGCGGTTTAACCCGCAGCGCCACCGCATCCCTCATTATTTGAACATAGCTTGATGCAATATGTGAATCTAGTCACTGTTGTTTATAAATCATATTTTGTGGCTTAGTATTACTTCTAAACTCAGCCACTGTTATTCAACAATCCCCAGTTAAAACTGAACTGTAGCTTACCACAGTGTGAGAAGCCAGGTCTGTAAGTAGCTGCATTGGTTATATCAGTGTTTCTCAACCTTGGCAACTATAAGATGCATGGACTTCAACTCCCAAATTCCCCAGCCAACCACAAACAAACAATTAAACAACTGGACTGGGTTATATTTCAAAGGGAAAACCACCTGGAAATTCCTGGGCTTAAGGTTAGATTGGGAAGTCAAGAAACATTCCAGAAGGCAACGATAATCCATTTCTCTACTGCTGTCAAGGAAACAATACGGACATGTCCATGCAGTCAGGAAGCTGTTTTCCAGAGGTCTTTATCTTTCTTACAATACATATCTACATAGGAACCAGTTGTATATATCTGCCTGTCTGGAGCTGTTTAGGATTTTTTCAGCATTGTGAATGACTGCATATGAAATGTATAGGTGTTTAGCTTCATCGGAAGGAAGGAAGGAAGGAAGGAAGGAAGGAAAGGAAGGAAGGAAGGAAGGAAGGAAGAAGCATATTTGGCTCACTGATTACACACATAGTTGATCAAAAACATACAGGATCTTGAAAGGCTAAGTTTGAAGAATCAGTGAAGAAGAATTTCTTATTCCCTATCACAATTCAATCATTGTTGATGGATGTTCCTTGCATTTTGTAATGTTCTATGAATTTAAGTTACTGTCTCATGTCACTTCTTCTACCTTATTTCCCATCAGATGTATTTTTAATTATAAGCTCTAAATAAACCAGCATTTAGATTCCCAAGAATTAGTGCAGCCAGTATTTATACAATGCTTAGTTATTCAGGGTTCAAAGAAACATGTACCTGGATATTCCAAACAGGGAATTGTTTTTTACACTGAAATCTTGTGTACATCTATTCATTAAATTAATAAAAAAGAAGCTTATTTTAACCATAATGTGTATATGTGAGAAAGTGTGGCTGATAAATTTCACAGACACATACATGTAGAAAAAGTGAAATGTTAATGAATCAGTATCACACTGAGACTTTAGATAGACTGATTTCATGAAGAGGCTTCAGATAATTAGTAGTAGTAGTAGTTGTCATCCTACTATTACCTGCTCTGCTTCTTCCTCATCCCCTCAAGTGCTTCTCCATACTTTTTCCCTTTCAAAGTCTAAAAATTTCAAGTGCTGACTTATAATTTTAAAAGGTTTTTGAATGGGAAATTGAGTGGATACAGGAGGAATTTGGTTTGGCTTGTGAAAACTTTCTTGTTTTGTTTTTGGGTATATCTTAGCTTTTATCTCAACCACTTTAACATGATCAGAAGAAAATTATCCATCTCTTTCATTTTCTGTTTCATTAAAAAAAGTAGTAATTTATTTTGATGACAAGAGAAATTAATTCCACATGATCCAAGAACATACCATCAGATTTTTTTTCGTACTCTGCTTTTCAGTTGAAACCCAGCTGCAATTGTCATACTGAGATATCGTGCATTTCAGTATTTTTATCACTGCTAAATATTCCTTTATGATATACATATCCAGCTGTGGAAGAAACATGTGCTATTAGAAGACAGGAAGAGGAGGAGGATTTCTTAAAATAATTTAGTAGGGAGGAGAAGGGGTGAGAAAAAATATTTTTAAAAAGGGAAGAAAGATATAATTGTCTGGTATTCAACTCCTAATATATTCAATTTGGTGTTTAATAATTCTTCCAACACTTTTTTCAGTTTAATTCTTATGTAAAGCTAAAGTCATAACTATCACGCAGATACACACAGTAATTTTAGCCTTATTTTGGGAGTCCACATAGATTGCTGTTTTTTATTTTCAAGACAGACTAAGTATGTGAAAATTGCAATCAAAGACCCTGATAACTTTGTTGCTGAATCAGTTGGGACTACTGTATTAGGGAATATATATATTGAGAATACAATAGAATGTAATTGCTCATAAAATGAAATAAAATACTTCTTTTAAAAGTAAAAAGCTTTATGTATGTGTAAACATTGGCCTGGTTCACACCACATGCAAATACAGCTTTGTAGGGTGAAATAGCAATTGTGATTTATAAACCATGATTTAGGAGCTACCATGTTATATAAACAAGACAGTTGTGTAAAAGAGCCATTGGATAGCATAAAATTGGTAGCCTTCCATTAATAGGGTAAAATAGAAGTGAGTCATTTTCAGCCAATTTTCCTATGCCATGATGCCTCCCACTCCCAAATAGCTTAACGATCTTTGAAGTACTATAGGATGGGCTACATCTGTTTCAGCAATTGGATGACCCAAAATTGCTCCCTTCTTTTTATTCCACTGATAGATATATTTTATTAGTAGTGGAACTAAATATTACCCAAACATATTATATATAGTATCCACCTACATAGTTTTATGTTTTATGTCTGTTATAGTCAGATAACAGGCATGGATATCTTATTTGCTTTGATCCTTGTTTACAGTGAAGAAAAGTATAAAAAAAATGCCAGACTAGAACTCAGTTTAACTTATGGTTTGTAACTTGGTACTTAGTATACCTGAATACATTTCTACATTAAATATAGATATTCTGGGAATTCATTCATCTTCTATTGGAATTTCAAGGCTGAGCTAAATGTGACCTTAACTGTGTTACTATAGTTTCCACTTATTAAAAAAAAGGGTGTTGGGCAGCTCATGGCTCATAAGCAATCCTTGTTTGGGAAAAAAAAAATGTGACCTGAAGAGCTAAAGGACTTTAGTGGCTGGTAGTCATAAAAGAACACAAGTTTATATTAGTGTGGAAAGAATTGTCTGCAATAGGTCACTGGGCAGTAGGAAACTTGGTTACTACACTGGGAAAGTAGTGGTTCTGAACAGAATCACTGGGAGAAAAGAGGACTTGGCTTTTGACACATCCTCACCTAAACAATCCTGCTTAATTAAACCTGATGGTTTCATTCAGTGGGAAACCAGTGAGGTATGAATTGGTTGCAGGAAGAGTAGAAAGTCTTTTTTTGCTTCTCCTTCCTTCCAGATACTGTGCTCAATAATGTTGGAAGGGAAATGAATAATGTATGTTCTGGTATATGTGAAAAAAGTATCAATATACATAACCTCACCCTTACACAGCAACTAGGAAGGTCCCTGTAGCCCCAAAGAATGCCTGTTTTTGGTGTAATGCATTGAATAAGGCACAAAACACTGCTTTCCAAGGTTACATATATGTACTGTTATCTTTTACACAGATGAATTCTTCATCTGTATCAGTTTATTTCTCTGCACACAATTCTCTTAATGACATTTAAATGCATTTATGGTTCTGTAATGTGCTGAATAAGCTTTGCCTCGTTAACACCATTATTAGCTTTTACTTACTTATCTCATTCATAGAAAGCTTGTCTTTATATATAAAAACTCCTAGAAAATACTCAGAATTGTTAGTGCCTTTAATTTTGTATTACTGGATTTTGTAAATTATGTTTATTATCCTTACTAGAAAAACTTGGAATGAAGAAATACATTTTTTACATTTTCTTAAAGCTGATCCCAACATTGAGATAGTATATTTCAATGTTCGTTGAAATAGTTTATTTCAATGCACCGTAACAAAATGTGAATAACGTTGAATGTACAATTCAAACCCTGCTAAGGCATATTTAAAATAAATATACTGACACTTTTCAAAAGTCTCTTTTGAGTCCAATTTGATTCCAGGTGTCAGATTTGATTCCAGGTGTCTACATGCACTTGGCAAAAAAAAAAAAAAAAAGTTTTGCTAATACCTTTTTTGGGATGTTTTTCACCTTCCCATTTTAGCCTACAAAATAGAAAAACCTTCAGTTTAAGGCTTTGGATAAAATGGAAAAAAATTCCATTTGGATTTTATCTCTATTTAATGGATCAAGGGTTTGGACATAACGTTGAAGTTTTACTGCCAATATGCCATTTATATCAATGACATAATTATGACAATGGCATGGATTGACCAAATGACATAATTCAAATATAAAAGGGCATTTAGACTTAACAGATCCCCTCTCCTTCCTTTGAATGGTCAATTAAATCAAGATTATACTATTCTGGTATTTCCCAGTGACCTCCCATCTAAGAACTAACTAGGCTCAACTCTCCTTAGCTCCTGTGTGCTTTGTTTGACTTTATATACCACCAAAAGCCTCTGGAAAAAGGTGGCTAATAAAGTTAATACATACATACATACATACATACATACATACATACATACTTAGGTACATAAGATGATCCATGTTCTGCCACTTCCTGAAAGTGACTGAAATTAGGGAAGCTTAAAATTAGTTATTAGGTCTGTACAAGTCATCTGATGTTCCCAACCAGTGTAATGGTATATAGGAATGACCTTGAGGGATGATGGATGCTGCCTAGGGAACAATCAGATAAAAGAGGGAGGAGCCTGCAGCTGCATAATAGGCAAAGAAAGAAATTTAGAAAGGATCCACCCTAATGTATCAACTGTTAAAAGTGATGGTGGGAGATTTGTATTTTCAGACTTGCAAGATTCTGCTAATGAAGCCTTACAGTAAAGTAGAATTAGCTCATCTGGTTGTGTTTCTTGTCTGGCTTACCTGGGAGGGCTGACACCCAGATGGCCCCAGAAAGCCCCAGGAAGGCCTTGTAGCATCAGTGATAAGTTAGTAAGTGGCGGCAGCTTGAGAAGCAGTTTGTGGGGAGCACAGCTAATTCATTTTGATTAACACCTCATAGATAAAAACAAGTGTCCTCTTAGTATATCTAATTCTGGATCTTCCCCATAGTTATTTTTGATTTGAAACGTGTATTATTTTGTTCTTTTTGTCTCATTCTGTTTTGTATCTGACTGCAATACTGAAACCAATATGTTGCTCCTAGAAAACATGAGAGTATTTCTGCTGTAGGTAAAAATAACAAGTACTAACATTAAGTGGAAAGGTTTAAAGATCCTTCAAATCTTCCACCATTGTTTTGTTTCAATTTCACAGGCTGCTATATTACCCCTGAGGATTTAATAATGCTGTATGCCTAAAGCTGAGTAGAACTTGACTCCTGGTAACTATGTGGACAGTTCCATGTTTTTTCTTGGCAACAATGTAGAAATGGATTGCCGTTATCTTCTGGGATGGTTTTTCATCTCCCAGGATAATATACTACTCTGGGATTTTCTGGTTGTCTCCCATCTAAGTACTAACCGGATCCAACCTACATAGTTTTTGTGAAGATCAGCCAAGGTCAGCTAGGTCCTGCTGTGGCATGTATAAGCTTAGCAGTTTTTAAAATGTCTTAGTAGGATTTATAGGGTATGTGATTATTAACAGATTCATATACGATACTGTTGTTTTAAAACTGAATCAAAGGATGCAGTCAATTGAATGATGAAAACTTCACACAGCTGCTTACCTTGTTGACTAAAATTGCCTTAGTAGTCACCCAAGAACATATGGGACAGATGAACCGTCATTTAACTGATCCTTAGCCATTTCAGCTGTGAAGTTAAGCTCTTTCATCAGTATTAGCTGGTCAGAACAAAACAATGGGAGTTTTTCAAAACGATTTGATGGTATTCCTGTTTTCATGTATTATAAATAGCCAGAACAAAGTGTCTAACCATCTCAATATGCTTCTTATCATTCCTGCTGTAGCAAATTATAACCCTAACTGCATTACAGAATGGTCTAATTTCATTTTAAGTAATTAGTGACCATCTCCCAGTCCATACACATAATTCAGTTTTATTAAAATTGTTCTCAGTAAGAATATGCAGCATAATTATTTTACTTGAATATTGCCTTATGCTGGTATGGAGAAAAGTTGTATGATGATCTTTCTTGTACTACTTTTATAAGAATATTTCTTGTATTTTCTTGATGATTGGATTCAAATATCACATGAAGTCATAATGTAGTTTGTTTAGCATGTATATAAACCCAGCCACTGTGAACTGTAAACTGCTTTGTGCCTAAGCACTGTGTGCACTGCAATATTTATTTTATTATAATTTATTTTATTAAAAACATTTACAGAATAAATAACTACGTAGAATGTTTGAAAGAGGTATAGTGGATAAGAATAAAATAATCAGTAAATAAACAAAGCATTTACAACTATCATAAAATTTAAAATTAATTATTTCATTAATTGATTAATTAATTAAATGTATAGAGCTGAGTTCATTATGTCATCTTAAGAAATAGCTAGAAATTTGTATAAAACTATACAGATGATATTAATATTGATATCACAACTATTAGTAATTGTTGCAAAGATAGATGCCCATAACCATGTAAAGGAAAAATAAAAAAGGAAAGGGAAAGAAAAAAAAGAGAAAAATCAGTAAAAAGAATATTAGGAAATTACATAGTTTTAAATTCCTTCCCATTGTACCTGATGGATGATTGCATCAACAGACTTATAAACATGAAAATTGTTTCTAATTCTGTTTGTATGTCAATTATTTTCCCCTTAAAAACTGTACTCTTAAATGTCTAAGTTTAAACATTGTGTGACATGTGCTATATAGGGGAGCCATTCTTGCTTAAATTTAGTCGAACTTCTGTTCTGAATATATACTGTTAATTTTGCCATTGTTGCTTGTTCCATAAGTTTGGTTTCCCAAACAGAAAGTGTCTCTTTTCCAATGTGGAGCCAAATTTGTCCTCAGGGCCATCAACATATATATTAATAATTGTAATAGTTTTTATTTATTTGTTCTAGAGGAATTCCTGGTAGAAAAAAAACTGAGGTTTCAATTCAAAGTTTGTTTTTAATTTTTCTTTTGAAATTTGAATAATTTCTTTCCATTACCTTTGCGGTTTTTTACATGTACACCACATATGATTGAATGTTGCTTCTGTATCATCCAGCATTTTTTGTTATATGATTTATCTATTTTTGGAATAATTAACAAAGCTATGTACCATCTGTAAAACATTTTGCACCAATTTTATTTTAAATTATAGTATGGAGTAAATTTTATTGAGTTTTTCCTTAAGTCGTCTCATTGCTGTATTGTAATTGTTTCTTTAAAATTTTGCATCCACTTTATCATACAGTTTTAATTTGTTCTATGTCCATGTCACATTTTAATAGCAGCTTATGTATGTGTCTTAATATCTGGCCTTGGTTCTATATAAGTGTTTCAAATTCTGTTATTTGTCTTAAAAACCTTCCTCCTTTCTTAAGATCATTTTTTTATTCTTCCAGCAATCTGTCCATCAACCATTTTAGCCTTTACCAAATAATGGCTGCTGTGTCTTTAATCTGTTTCTGGAGTCTGGATGCATCATCTGCACATATGTAATTACAGTTTTCTTGCAATAATTATCTCCAGAATAAAAAGCATTTGAGAATGAGGCTAAAGGTAAGATTGCTTGGCGTTACTTTTTTAGGATTCCATGTTTTTATCAAGCTGTGTCTTATAATATGTCCTAGTTTTTGTCTTCTTTTGTATCCTTACAGAAGAATGCAATATTTATTTTAAACATAATACAATGGTTTATCAGAGAAAATACAGTCCCTTAGGGTAGGGATTATCAAACTGTAGGATATGCCCCCTCCCCCACCTCGTCCCAAGATCACAAGCAACTTAGAGAGGTATTGTAACTTTTTTTAAAAGCCGATCAGACTTGTATGGACAAATCAGATTCTTGTCAAAGCTTGCTCCCACTTGGCCTTGAGAAACCCATAATAGTCTTGTTTAGCCAGAGAGTCAAATCTGGGCTCAGTTTTGAAAGGGAGCTAAACTCATGGATCTAGCCATCTGTCAAAACCATCTGTCCCTCAGATTTGTGTAATTATTACTTAGGTTTCTTCACCTATGGAGTGCAGTTTGGACCTTTGCCCAGCTGTGCCCCCCAAAAAACAAGTCTAGTCTAATTCCTCAGGGCCTTGTTGAATCTTTAATGCATCTTTATATCTTGAATCAGGTATGATGAAGGTAGAGGCCAGAGTCTGGCTCTTAATTTTTATCTACTGGTTATCTTCTTGCCTGAGGGCCTTGCCTGCCCACCCCGCCCCCATGCTTTCAGATAACTCTAAGTCTTATTGGATGAGTTCTCTTGTAAACAAACTACTGATTATTCTTGGTTTATCCATTTTGTTTCTATTCATGATTCTTTTACCTATTATAAATTCTTACAGTTCTTTATTTTGATTTTTCATACCTACTGTGGCAGTTTTGACTATACCCTGATTGTCTTTGTACATTTCCCTTCTTTATTATATGAATTTTAAACACTTTTTAAACAGGAACTCTTCACTTCCCAACCACAGTTTTGAAGTTATGACAGCACTGAACAAGTGGTACTTACAACCAGTCCTCAAAGTTCCAGCCATTGTACCACCCCTGCAGTCACATGATCATGATTCAGGTGCTTGGCAACCAGCTCACACTTATGATGGTTGCAGTGCCCAGTGGTCACGTGATCACCATTTGCAATCTTCCCTGCTGGCTTCCCACAAGGAAAGTTAATGGGGAAGCTGGCATGAAAGGTTGCAAGTCACTCTGGTAAGTCCCCCTGGCCTCCTTGCGCTTCTCCTGGCCTCCCTTCACTCGTGTCAAGTCACACCCTCCTTCCCCCAGCCTCCCTTGGCTTGTGTGGCATTGTGCACTGCTTCCCCCAGCTTCCCTTCACTCACACACAGCCTGCACTGGGCTTCTGAGGGCCTCCCCTTCCCCTTGGGGCACTCCCTGTGGCACCCCGTGCTCCTTACCTGGGACTCCTGCTGCTTTCTGGTTAACAACCCATGTGTTTTAGGGTTACAATGGCAATTGGGACTGCTGGATCACTAACTGATGCGGTCACATGACATCATGCTTTACGACTGCATCACTTAGCAACAGCAATCCCTGTCCCGATTGCTATCATAACCTGAGGACTACCTGTATTGTATTGTTCTATGATAGTCCTTGGCTGTAATAAAGTTTACATTTCAAGATTCAATGTAGTTTTATTCATGAGGAGGTTGGTCAAATTAACTTATTATTTTTAGAGGGTTGTGGGTTTTTTTTGCAAATGCTGAAAATCCCTTCCTTAGGTTTGTATTTTTTCTCAGTTTTATGGAGTAAGGGTTTTAAAGTTTTAAATTGCAACTCCTGCATTTTTTTCTTCATGAAAGTAATGTGCACCATTACTGTGCATGCTTGGTATGTCTGTATGACATTGTCTGATATTCAGTATAATTTTATTTTCTCATGGGACTATTATATGAAAACAGGTTGCTGTTTTTGATTGCAAAAAGTGTATGTATAAAAAAATAAATTTAATTTTACAGGAAAGATTATTCATGATATCAGGTTTAGCAATCCCACCATTCACATTTATTATTCTCTCCCCCCCCCCCATGTTGCTTAACAGACTTTTAAAAAATTATTCTTCAAGATTGAACATACTGCAATAATATTCTGTCAGGCATTATTGACTCAGAGATAATTGCTATGAAATTATACAACTGTAAACATAATAGCAAAACATTAGAGAAAGAAAAGAAATATTGTTTACTTTTATTTAAACTGTTAGATTTCTTTGCATCTTCTGTATGACCTTGATTACAGGGGAGGTTTGCAAACTATAATCTTTTCACACTCTGCTCTTTCCTATCCCCCCTCCCCCTTTATTTTGTTTCCTTTTTCTTTAAATTGGCTTTTATTAAAGTTTAATGAAAGGGCTAACTTTAACAATAGTAAAGTAACAATATTTACAATAATAATTATCTGACTAGTTTACTAATTTTCACAGAGGGGAATGCTCAGAGAAATGCACTGTAATGTTTGGATACTCACTGACTGTGATTTAAGAAACTGTCACTATGGTTAAACCAATGAAGACTCTTGGTTCTGATGGTTTTTGTTTAATTGGAGTGGTTTTCTAGTTTTGGGGTAACACACTCATGAGGAGTGTCATGCCTTTATTGATGGATGTCCTTAATAACCCTACTTCATTGACTTAGATTCAACTTTTGGTGTCTGGTGCGTTGAATAGGGCTGCTGAACTTTTCAGCATTCAGGATTGGCTCCCTTCAGGGCAACCTTCCAACTCAAGTCCTTCATGAATGGCAAAGAAGATGCTGCATTTTCTGACACTTGAGACATAGTCCAAAGCAAAAATCTGTGAAAGGCTCTGCTACTTTCAGTTTTCATTCATTGTTCCATTAGATTCTTCCTAGCATTATCCAGACTGCAACTCTCATCTCTTTCTACTTTCAGAGATGTAGCATTCCAGCATGCTTATGTTATAGGCAATGTAAGAAGGTGAAGAAATGTAAACAGAACAGCTCAGCTTTTAAAACAATTTATCCCTCTTGCTAATTCAGTAACTATTTAATGATATTTTAAATGAACTTTTAAATCTAAGTATAGCAATTTTAATGTAAGATGAAATAGTACCAAATACCTAATAGCAGTTTCAAGTTATAGCAAGTTTAGTAACAAATCCCTATCACTTTTGCTTATTAGTACTATGCAGAGCAAAACAATTTAAAAAGTAAGGTTAAAAAGTTCAAACTTATAAGTACATTTCAGGTAAAGTAAATTCAATAGTAGGCACAATAAAAAGTGATGGTTTTTTAATTCCTGCCTTTTATTTTTATGAGGCAAAACATCACTGTTCTTTCTAAGCCAGTGAAGAATTTTACTATTAATATATATTCTTACTATGGACTTACTTCAGTAAATTGTTATTTTAAGATTTAAACAGCTACATTACCCTGTAGATTGCAGGATCTTCTTTCAACTATAGTATACACAACTCAGGCTGGATTTTTCAGGGGACATCAAGTTTTGACAACAGCATATTTTTAATTGGTGTTATTGCTTAAACTCAAAATAGACAAGACTCAGCAGCTATAATTTATTTAGATGCTGAAAAAGACTTTGATATGATCTCTTGGCAGTGTGGGTTTTGATTGTCTATAAACACAGTTCTACTTTGATTTAAAGATATGAATTTTTTTAAAAAGATAGTAGTGATATAGTCCTTCTACCACTCCTAGGTGTTTTAAAACTCATCTCTTATAAGGTAACAAGCTATAAAACTGAGTTTCCACATCTCTTCTTTGATCATAATCTTGTTAGCTGTTCCCTTTACATACATAAAATCCATTGCAAATCTGTCAGGCTTAGTCAATGACTCAGGAATGCAATCAAATATGAAAGTATGTCATTAGGCATATTGAAGCTTGCTTTATTGTTAATAATACAATTTATACTGCAATGTTGGACTGGGAGGTAGCAAATCTCTATAATGAGCCCTTAGGAAGATCAAAATCATGAACAGCTCCTCTATCTGGTAAATTAGAACAAATACTTTATTTTAAATGAATTATGACCGTATAATAGTGTTAGAGTAAGAGTGATAGAGACAGGAATTTGTTGTACATATTAGCACTTATAATTGTCATGTTTTCCCAGAGGAGATACTATATATGGCAGGCATATAGGGCTTGCTAAGTGTTCCTTCTGGCCAAATGCATTCCTATACTGAACTGCATCTTTTATGTATAGCACACAGCTGTGAAAGAATCATGGCATCAAATTTTATAGACATTATTGAGGTCATACAGGGAACAGACCAAAAAGTAGGGGCCCCGGTGTTGTAAAGGCAATAGATTAATCACCCTATTTCTCTTGAAAGAATGATTTGCAAACTTGTTGGAAAAGCACATTGGGTGTTAAGTAAACTTGGTATTATACAGGCAGAGCAATTATTATTGTTCAAGTCATAGCTCATGTTCAAATAGATGATATATTGAGAAATTCCTCAGCACAGTAATATTTTCTCTGAGCCAAGTTATCTTCATCATCACATAATGTTAAACAAAATAAAACATCTTGCAAAAAGCTCCATGAATAAATATATCTCTGATTAGAAACAAAGATATCAGATGTTAGTTGTGATGCTTAGAAATGAAACAAGCCTTCCGAAGTTTGTTCTTCCTAAATATTTATTAAAGATAAATCTTCATGCCCCCTCTGTAAGGAATCAAGCTGATGACATTGGAGAAATTATGCAATGGCAGTTATGTAAACATGATTTAAGTCTATTACAAGAAGAAAACATTAGAAAGAAACTTAAACTGACTATACTGTAGACTATACTGTAACTCTCTTGGGTATGAGAGAGAGGAAAAGACTGTCACGCTTTCAAGATCCTGTTACTATAGTCTATAAGTTAGTGTTTCTCAACCTTGGCAACTTCCAGATGTGTGGATTTCACCTCCCAGAATTCCCCAGCCAGCCAGCTTCTCAAGGTTGAGAAACACTTATCAATATCAATAAAGCAAACTTCCAGTCAGTCTTGAGAAGTCTGTTTCCTGACCTGGCCTACCTTGAAGGGTTGATATAAATTTCCAGATTTACCAGGCAGAACTTGTAGGGATTGATGGTAAAGTCTTTTTGGTATTAGTACTATGCATCTAGGGCCCCAGGCTTGAGCACACAACCACATCTTCAGGGCCTTACAGAAGACAAACAGTGATGGGGCCAATCTGTTTTCCAGAGGGATGATGTTAAAAAGGGTGGGTGTCATGACAGAAAAGCCTCTCCTGGGCCCCGCCTGACAGTTCTTGGTGGACAGGACCCAGAGCATGCCCCTTCTGATGTGATGGGTAGAAACAACCAGGGAGAAATGGTCCCATAAGTAACCCAGTTGGGTTGGGTTGGATTCAGAAGTCTTATTAAACTATAAACCAGAATAGTGAGTTTCACATATCCCATTTCCTAATGCTTTTGGTTAGGGTTACAGAAGGAAACCCTCTGTAAAGACATAAATATATGGTCTGCAGATTATAGATAGACTATTGAAATAAAACTAAAATGCTAGTTGTATAATTTTAAACAAATAACAAAATCTTTTGAGGCTGAAACACGTGCCTGGAGCATCCAAGGAACCTATGACAATCTCCCTCCAGCCCTCAGAAAATTCTCCAATTTTATTCTAGGAGCTAAGAAAACTTTAGATATCAGTCAGCCTCTGGAACTTTAATGCTCATCCAGTATTCAAGGCGAAACTTTATAGGCCAGTCTCTAGAAGATGAGCCCCCAGTTTTAGCTCCCTGAATACAGCGTTATCAGAATTAGAGGAAGTAACTATGGGTCAAGAAGAGGGTATACTTGAGATGGTAGAAGCTCTTGCAACTACCGAGCAAAGGGGTGCATGTAAAAGGATCCTCTGAACATAATGTATGCAGTGGGGATTAAGATGAGGCACATGTTCTTTTACAATGGCTTGGTGCATTATGAGAATACTAAATAAAACCTTTAGTCTGCAAAGTTTTGTTTCTCTTTCCCTCCCTTGATCTAGAGAAGTTGCCTTTCAAGGGAGTTTTGCCTCTAATATCCTTCTAATTAGAGCAGCAGCTGGACTCTTCTAAGTAGCAATAAGAAGTAAAATACAGGCAAAGCAGTTAGCTGAGCCATTGGCATGCTATGCCATTAGTTAGAGGGAGGAGGGACTGGCTCCCTTAGGAGTCCCAGATTAATTAGTGGATTCCACAAGAAGTGATTGTCCAAGTCTGCTTTATTCTTTCCCTTTCTTTCTTCTTCCTAATTTTCCCATTAGCTTCATTCACACGTACAGCGAAGACAACATGCACTTTCTCTATGTTATCTGAACCCTCACACTTGTTTTTGGGGAAGCATTAGGGAGAAGGCCATTAACCAAGATGTAAGCCAGAATCTGTTGTCTATTGAGGTGCATTACTAGTGGCTTACCGTGCTATCCAAACTTGGATGGAAATTTCTGTCTGAAGTTTACTATCCCCTTTGACCTCAGACACAGAGGTAGGAAATTACAGTGACAGCAAAAAAGGGATAATCTAGGTGCAGCATCTTACCTGTGCTTTGAGTGCACAGTGGGTGGAATGGAAACACCAAGGAAATTGGATTGAAAGAACTGGCTTTCTCCTACTCTTTGCATATTGGCTGCAACACATTGAGCCATATACTAATCAAACATATTTTAGCTTAGTGTATTGTGTAAAACATAATTCACAGTTCAATATATTCTGCAAACTCAGGCAATTAGGTAATTTCATAAACCATAGCAATGCATTAATGTCCAGTGCAAACATAATGGTTTCCCCCCCCCTCTTATGTAAACGGAGATGGTATCATCCAATTTGCCATAGTGAAGATGGCCAAGACCCTGACCAAAATGGAGTGAACTCTAACTGTCCTTAATTTGCTGTATCATTTGGCAACTATAACTAAGTAGTTAACACTTCATTAGTGCCAGATGTGTCTTAGCACATTGTGCAGACATACTGTTGCTTCTTCAGGGATGGTGATGATCTCTGCATCATAAATTCTAGAAAGATAAAAGAGACAGGTTAAGGGCTTATCCACACATCCCTTTTAAAGGTTGTCATTATATTGCTGATCATTGTTCTGTAAACAATAATCTGTTTCTCATAGACTGCTGTGCATATTTATTACCTAGAAGGCAATGAAAGCTTCTTTAAAAACATTTCTCATTATTTGATTACTTTATTTTTTTAGCTGAAAATGAGTATACATTTCTTCATTGTTAAAGCCTATTGTTGACCCTTCTTTATAAAAATCAAAATTGCAGATTGGTGTTTCAGCATAGTTGGACCATTCATTAGGTATTGATTCTACAGATCAGTGAAATTTGTGGAAGAAGTTAGAAGTTGCTTTGTTAAATAAATGAAAGATTAGTTTTCCATATTTAAAATACAATGATAAATGTATAATGATATATTGGAATTTCTGTGAATCAGATCAGCATCTATCATTATTGTGTTACAGATTTTCAGAAAAGGAAATGTAGGGTACAATTCTATGATTATTGTTAAATTATTTGAATAAAGTTGTTGAATTGCAGGATACATCTGGTCATAAGATCCATGACATTATTTTTGCTGAAGATTTAAAAATGGAATTTGAAATGTTAAAAAAATCTTAATCATATTACAGTTAAATCATAACATAGCAGGTTGTTTGCAAGAACTATTTTTCTTTCCTGACAGACGTTAGAATTCTATAAATAGCATCTGACCCATATTAGATTCCACTTATGCCCACAGATTATTTAGCTAGCAATTTAAAAAAGAAAGTCAATAAATTATCATCTTTGTGTATATGGATCAGATTAAAATGCACTCTATATTAGGTGCATAATTCATTCCACGTTGGAACCATTTTTTCTTTCTAATAAATATTTTGAATGTTAAGCAGTTCTTAAAATTAGTTCTCTGTGATTATAATATAACGATACGTACTAGCAGCAAGGCTATTAAAACTATTTTTAATTCCTTAAATTGCATTAATCATGTTGGATATTCTTATATTTTAAACAAAATGCTTAAGAATAAAACCATGAAGCTGCCTGCTAAGAAACCAGAGATACACAGAAAAACAATCATAATGACTTTCGTTTCCTGCTGGATACTTTCTCAACCAGGGCTGGGTATATAGGCAAAAATGAGGTTGGCTAGTATTGTCATATGATTTGTTCTATCTCCTTTCCCCCCACCTACAGTACAGCACAATGTTTCTGCAAACTTCATATTATAATCAAACCAAGAGGAGGATAAATGCTGATTTTAGGGAACATTTACCTTTTTCAGTCAAACTGATATCCTTATTCATTAAGCATCTGGCAAGCACATCTAGTTGGAAAAGGAGCCAAGTTGAAGAAAATCAGGGTGCTTTCCATAGTCTCTTCCATGACTCCTTTGTGTAGCAACAGGAAATAAACATAATACTAAAAGGGACACAAGGATGATTATTCCTAACTAAGATTGTGCAGACATTCCATTCAATTCTTCCTGTTTTGTCAGCCTTTTGAGATAGGCAGGTCAGAAAACAGATGCCTCCCACCAACACTATTCACTAGCTATCATAGTGTATGTTGCCAGCAACCTTTGCACTAGGCAGGCAAATTAATGTGCAAATCTAATACTCATAAAAAAAATATCTTTCTATGTCTTTGATGATTGTATCACTCATAACTAAAACCCCCTGCCATCCAAGAGAGTATCTTAGATATGAGAGGATGTGGGTTTATCACTCAAGGATTGTATCTTTCCCATGGGAACAATTCCTTTATTCTCAAAATGATATTGTCCTTCCCTAGACCTTCATTCTTCCTAATAAATGAAGATCTAGGGAAGGTCTATTAACCTGGAAGTGGGCTGAAAACATTACATCCCAGAAGTCCATGTCTACATACTTTTCTCTCTCTAGTTCAGCCACCTTGGTTCATGAGAGGCAGGAATTCACTTTCACACAAGACCTCTTCCATTGTCTCAGAACTAGCTCACATGGTGTCAACGGGCTGTGAGAATTAAGATTTTTTTTCTTCCTGACTCTACTCCCATTTATTTGCAACTGTATTAAATATGGGGAGGGGATTGTTCTTGTTTTGCCATGATGTAGGTCTGTGGAGATTAGACAGATGTTTTCTTTTTGACAGTGTCTCTTGACTCACACTGCCTCCTGGTTCCAAGGCAATTACTGTACTCTGTCTCTCACTGTCACTATCACTTTTCCTACCCTGTAAAACTTCAGTTTCACCTTTCTGTTGCTGAATGAAGCTCTCTTTCTTAGCAACCACTCAGATTTTCTGGCTGGATTCTATGTAGGAATGAGATTATTTTGGTAACTCCAGAAGATAGGCATCTTGGGGATGGTGCCCAGTCTGAATGCCATTTTTCACTGTTTGATAGCTAGAGGGAGCACTGATTGGTGATCTGTGCTTGTTCTCAAGCATTTCAAGGTCAGAAGAGATGAAGATAGTTGCAGGTCAGCTTTACACTGTTTTGTGAGGAAAGGTGGGATGTGAAAGTGCTCCAGATATCCCTGATGGATGGAATTGTTGGCTATTTAGACATAACTGAGCTTGTTTGGTAGTGATAACTTAATTACAGAGCAGTTTCCCAGAAAGGTACAATTGACTTCTTCTTGATGGTCTTTTGGACAAAGGTAAAGACTTCTTTATTCTTCCCCACTCCCATTTATTAAAAATATGCCTTGTGATCTGAGCCTTTTAACTTATAATTTGTGATGTACTTGTTTTTTATGTTTGGTTTGCTTTATGAGCCAAAGAGTTGTGTTACTGGGCAACATCAAAAGTCTATTTATTTGTTTGTTTGTTTGTTTGTTTGTTTCTAACCTGCCTTTGGTACAGGAACTCAGAAATATGTATAGTGCTCTGTTCTATTTTTCCCCATAAGAACAACCCTTTGTGAATCTGAACAAGAGTGTTTGTCCCTGAGTCACCCAGTGAACTTCCATGGCTACAGGTGGATCTCCCTCATGCCAGTCTTAGCAACTATATAACACTGATTCTCAGTAAATACATAGTTGATTTGCATCCCTCAGCTGTAGTTCTCTAATTAGTTTTCTGACTCTAAGAGCAATATTTGCTTCAGTCAATATTTCAGGGAAACATTTTAAAATATACTTGCAATGAATTCATTCATGTGTCATTCTCATTGAGCTTGAATCACAAAGTTTAATTCTGTCAGACACAGGGAATTGTTTCTGAATTCTCTTGCTCATGAGGAAATGCTTTACTTTTCCACAGAGTGCAAGCTTAGTGAGGCATATTGGAAGAGTTTACTGAATTGGCTAGATGAGCCACAGGAGCTTGAAGGAGTTTGCACACTCAGCAGGGCTAGCATTAGCACTCCACAGAGGCTAAGCATGAAGTAAAACTTCATTATAGCAATAGCTCTGAGGCATTTGTTCATGTTCTCATCTCTGTTCACTAGGAGAGAGAAGCCCTGTGAAATCTTCACAGAGGAATAGCAAATAGCCATGATTGGCCGATTTCTATTTCTAGATACATAAAAATAAAGAAAAACACTTTTCACTGCTTTATTTTTTCATAATTTTAAACATTGTTAACTTAAAGCACACATAATTAAAGTGATTATAATAATTTCATTTATAACATTTGTAAGGAGGATCAAGCAATGAAATAATTAAGATGTGAGAGTATATTTACAAGAAGTAAAGGAAAAGACATTAAAACTTACTGAAAAAAAAATTGGTTGTGGATCCTCTCTATTATATATAAAGCACTTCATGATACTGATACTAAAAGAAGCAATATTCCATACCTCACCCAAACTAAAAAGTATTTCACACTGAATTTGTAATGGCTATACTTCTAACATAACATCGAGGGCCACTGTACCTAATTTTTGTTGCCCGTCAAATTATCTCTTGCTTCCCAGATAACAATAAATGTCATGTAACCAAAAAACAAAACAAAACAAAACCCCAGATACAGACTGAATTTTCCATTTTCACTACATAATGAGACAAAAGACCAAATAATTTCTGGCGGATTTTCTTATTGAGAAAAGTTATATTGGAGTATTGCAAATATTAAATAATGAACATATACTTTGATTTCTAAAAAAGATGTCCTTGGTGTAAAAATATTCCAAACTACTGAAAATGCTTTATTATTGTTATACCAAATTGACATATAGTTTTGTATTGCTAATATGCAGCGCTGATTGGTACTTATTCTTGTTATAGAACTCATTTAAGATATGTCGTTGTATCTTTAACACAGTAAGGCTCTATTTTTTTTAATCACTGTGAAGAAATTGTTGAACTGTGGACTGAATTCTTAGCTATAGGTTTAAAATGCTTGGTGATTAGTAAGATGCAGAATAGAATTCAAAATCCATCCTTGAAGGTTTTAGTGACCTGTTGCAAGATGTGGAATTAAAAAAAAAAACACCCAAAATTTTGTTCTATTATATGTATCATTGTAGGCAATATATAAGTCAGTATGTAGCAACAGTTATTTATGCCATGATATTTCAACAGTTTTGAAAGAACAATGACTAGTAATTTATTTGCTTTTAGTTGAATTTGGGTTTTTTTACAGAATAACTTTTTCATATTTAAGGCTGCAGTCCTAGGGACATCTACTGACCATAATGTCACTTGCTTATGAGCAACATACAGTTAGTTCCATGAATATATTTAAATGCACATTTTAGAATGATTATATATTCTTAATACATATCTAAGAAAAAACTAGCAAGGGTCCATGCTTGAGATAAAGGCAAGCTTCTTAAATGATATGTGTGTGTATGTGTGTATGTATGTATGTGTATATATATATATGTACACACACACACACACACACACACACACACACACACTGTATATTCATATAATTAATTCCATTAATCCGTTGAGAGTTCTTCATAGTATGATCCATTCTGAACAAATGTAGTTGCTGCCTACTATCCTTCTGGAATTGCTGATTTTTTTTTTTACTTTGACAAATGGAATTTTAGTAGTAAAGCTTTTCCCAGAATTGATTATTAAAGTGGTAAATTTCTCTTTATGACTATGTCTTGAAAGCTTCACAATTTATTTTTTCATGCCTTATTGCTTTTAAGGGTGTCAGAACTGGGGCAATGAAATGTTCACAGTCTTAGAAGGAAAGGGCACTTGAATGCAGGTGAAATGGGAAAGAAAACAGATTTTTTAAAAACCTGCTGCGTTATTCTTGCTTAATTATTTTAGAAGTAGGCTTATACTTTGCAGATATGCAGACTGCTATAATGCATATTTAATGAGAAATAATCATAAACAAATGTGGAATATTTCATCAAATTCAAAGAACTTTAGCTTAAAACTTATCTAAGTAACTGTGCATTATCCTAACGCATAGTTACTTAGGATTTCAGTCTAAGTTTCTAGATTTTGGTCTGGGCTCACCAAAGTTCTAGGATAATGTGACAGTAAAAGACACTGCCTTGGGGCTTATCTTCCCAACAACTTGTTTATGCCCTCTTACCATGTGAAAATAAATTACATGGATCCTCACATTTTTATTTTTAAAGTACCTTCTTAGTTAACATTCTCTAAAAGCCTATCAACTTTTTAAAGACTTTATTCTCCAATTAATCATAGGTGGAAGAGAGTCCTGACTTTGAGAAATCATTGGAGAATGATTTGAAGAAATCATTGAAGAATCATGGAAAAATTTGAAGAACTAATCCACCTAGTTTCTCTGTTCACAAATTTGATGGAGAATTTTGAAAAGCCATTTGTGCCGAACTTTCCTACAGGCCGGGAAAGCAATCACTGTGGGAATGTAGGTCCCTTCATTCATAGGATTACAAGCATTCCACATTATTATAGGTACAAATCATGAGATAACATAGTTGTATGCATATGCTTCTGATAACAAATAAATATTATTTTAAAATAATGGAACTACTGGAACTTACACTATGCCTGATTGATAACCACTTGACTCAATCTGCAAAGCTTGTTCCTTTACACTTAATTAACTGTACATTAGGTAAAGGTAAAGGTTTCCCTTGACGTAAAGTCCAGTCGTGTCCGACTCTAGGGGGCGGTGCTCATCTCCGTTTCTAAGCCTTAGAGCCGGCGTTGTCCGTAGACACTTCCGGGTCATGTGGCCAGCATGACACGGAACGCCGTTACCTGCCCGCCGAAGCGGTACCTATTGATCTACTCACATTTGCATGTTTTCGAACTGCTAGGTGAGCAGGAGCTGGGACTAGCAACGGGAGCTCACCCCGCCGCGCGGTTTCGAACCGCCGACCTTCCGATCGGCAGCTCAGTGGTTTAACCCGCAGCGCCACCGCGTCCACTGTACATTAGTGGGTAGAATATGTTGGCATTTCTGTCAGAGTGCTGGAAAGCTTTTGACACCACGCATTTCTATAAACATAAGTGTATTTAAAGAAAGCATAAAACATAAACAGTTTCCTCATCCAGAGCTGGATGGGCTCAAAAGCTTCTTAAATACAAAGAAACATATTTACAAGCTTATACACACGCGCACACATGCTAAGCAGGTAGGAGAGGCTACAAACAGGAGGAGCGAAGAGCCGGCTCTGGCAGAGCTGGCTCATTTAAATGCAAATTTAAGCAAGTCAGGATGGTTTTGGTTTCCCATATAAGGTCATTGAACAGTTAACCAAATGAGTCCTGGACTTATCACCCTGCCAAACCCTTAAGAAAACTATTTGTTACCATGGTAACCAGGCTACCTGGCGTCTCTGTGACTTGCTCCTTGCACAACAACCTGAAATACCAACAGAATACATAGAATATGAGAACAGTACCCTTAATACTCATTTATTTCAATTATCTAAGAAAGATCACTAGTCTTTTGAATACAAATTAAAGATCTTTGTCCATTTTTTTCCTTGACAAGAAAGTAATCTCCATAACAGAACAGAGAGGATATGATTCATTCTGGAGAATAAAATTATTTCTAATTGTCTTTTCACCAATCTTCAGTTTCATCTTGATACTATATTGCTATCTTCCCTATTTAAGGCAGAAATTATCACACAGTTGAAATGATAGCCTTTTTGCTTTTCTGTAATGGTCAGTTTTTCTTTCTTTTCAATACAACATGCACATAACTAAATGAGAAGGAAAGTTCATTCTGCTGGTAAGATTCACTGGCCTAGAGCTGAGTTCATTTATTTCACTAAGCGGCCCCAATTATTAACTGAGTTTTTAAAAAAAACTAATTGAGGTTTTTTCTAATTCTACCATACATAAACAAGATTAGACAGCAAAAAATAGTTGAAGAGTAAACAATATTACATAAGAAAATATTCCTGTGCCAAGGAAATGTAACATCCATATAATCATATACTCCTACACAGAAGGAATCCCTCTCAAATCACCTCCCCCACTCCAAAAGCTTATTGAAATAAACAGGTTTGGATTGCCTTCCTAAATCTCAAAAATGCCGAGTCAGATCTCTGGGGGATGCTTCATTGAAGACTTCAAGGACAGTAGGCCCTTAAATAGCATGTACAACATGCCTCTTGATCGTTGTGTTTTTAGACTGTCTTATTGTACTATGCTAATATACTTTATATGCTGTTCGTTTTGGTATGTATGTTTGTGTATGTGCATCCACGCCTAAACACACACATACACACATTCATAGAAATTCGTTTTTTCCATTCCTTTCTCTTTCTTTATAAAATCTGTTCATAATGTATACATTCCACTTAATGCAACTATTATGTCTCTGGTTTTGTACTGCTAATACAAAGCTTTTATAAGACAGAAGGGTCTTGATAACTCTCATAAATTATTTTTAAGCTTAGCAGAAATTATGTAGAGAGAATTTAATGAAAAAATTTAATATAATATTGTGAAATATTAATCATGTGTAGATCATTTAATGTAATACAGTTTAATTCATTTTCAGTATTATATTAATCAGGCATAACATGATGAAGGAAACATTATAAAATTTTACAAATTGGGAGTGAGTGATTACTATCCCACCCAAAGACAGTAAAATATAAGGGAATGATAGGGCAGTTCATTTCTAGCAATGTAAAGATTGCCTTAATCAACCATGGTTTTACAAAGTATGGCTCAGGTGGTACTCTTAAATGCTTATCGGAAAGCAAACTTAATTTTCTTCAGTGGCAATTATTCCTGAGTAGATGTGCAGGTTTGCATTTAAGCCTTAATGAATAGGACAGAGGTGCTGTGCTTGCATAAGATCCAAAACAATTTTTCTCAATATTTTTCAAAATATACACAGTCCTAATGTTTGACATACCATATTACAGAAGACAGAACAATGCCCCAAACCTATTTGTATTGGACAGGGAAGCAGCTGGATAAACATCCATGTAAGGTGAATGCTTTATTTTCTACAAATGCCACAAGGTTTATGTGGAGATAAGAAGCAGTCTTGAAAACAGATGTTCCTAGTGATTGACATTTTGCATTGCAGCAATTCAGATTTTAATTTATTATTGTAATTAAAATACTTTGTTTTTAAAGTTAGTTGGGGTAGGGAGCTTAGCAGAGATGTGTTCCTATTACGTATGAACTTGTGAAGAGCCCTATTGCTTGTGAAGAAGCAATATTGCTTAGAAAGTTATTTATGCAGGAATCCAGGATTATTAAGTGTGATAAATAAACATAGTTTTATATATGGTAGTCCTTCAGGTTCAAAGAAGACCCATTGTTGTGCAGTTCATCTGTGAACATGGAGGTGGCTCTGCAGTCCCAGACTGGAAGCACAGAGTCTAGCACAATGGGGGCACTGGAGGTCCATTTTTGTAGTAACTGTGGGTGTGATTCTGTGACTCCATTCACAGTTTTCTATCAGTTTTTGGTGGCGCCAGTCTTCAAAGCTGGTGGAAGTTTCATAGCACAGGGCTTGCCAGTGGGTTGTCTGCAGAATTCCCTTGGATGAATGTCACAGTGGTGTAGAGTTTCTTTCACAGCATCTTCGTAGTGTTTGCATGGACAACCTTGAGATCTCTCCCCAGACTCCAGTACACTATAGAACAACTGGGGAGGCATACGGTGGTCATCCATTCTGACATGTCCCACCCACTGCACCTGGGCTCTGATAATTATGGACTCAATGCTGGTGGACTCTGCATGATCCAAGACGTCCACATTGGAGACATGGTCTTGCTAACGGATGCCAAGGATGGAGCGGAGAATGCTCATGTGAAATTTTGCCAGTTTGCTAAAATAGGAATATTTTCATAAAGTTTCATTTTCAATGCCTGAAATGATTGTAGATTGAAACAAACTGCATTCTCTATTCTTTTAACCTTGTTGGTTTATATTTTCAGTGTACCTCAATTGATTAACCCAGATAAAATAAACAAGTATTTGCAAAACCCATGGGCCTAGAGCAGCATTAACGACACAAAGCCCATTTGCTTGTATCATATCCCTTACAAAAGATGACTACAACATGTATTTTTAATGTGACATGGGAGAATTTATAAAATTTATAGGGAATAATTGATCTTATTAATCTAAATGTAAAACTTTCATTGAATGAAATTCAGTTTTTATCCTGTCTCCATCCATTTTTTTGGCATAATATTCAAGGGTTCAGCCCAAGGATGCAAAATTAGTGGCCTCCAGATGATGATAGACATCACAAACCATTGGCCATTTGGCTGGGCTTGATGAATATCCAACAGATTTTCTGTTTGCTCTACAGATTCCACTTTCTCAGTCTCCAAATTTGAGCTAATTTCTGACAGGGAACCATAAAATGTGGCAGGCATCATTATCTAATTCACTCATTGGAAAAGAGAGGGTCTGTCAGCAAAATTACCATTGCAATTTTGGAATCCTGTTCAAAATACTTCAGCGTATAATTTTTTTTCATCAAGCAAACATTCTGTACTTCTTAGTTTTACAGGACGGGGAATTTTAGACAGCGTGTTCCCTGCCAGGAAAGACATGTAATGATGAGGAAAACTACTTTTTCTTCAAGCCACTGCAGCAGGAGATGAAAACCTTACAGCTTTAGTGGGTCTATCAATTCTAAGAGAGTTAACAATTAGTAAGAGTCCCCCTGGGGTGGGATAGGCAGTGGCAAAATTTGATTGATAAATAAATAAATACTAAGAACTGTTTACCTTATAAGAGCTTTGTAGTAGCTGCCAAAAATGTAGAAATAGTGGGAGAGGAAAGCTTGCATTTGCTAAAAATCAAATGTAATTGTTGTACCAAAATATAATCTTCTTACACTTTGATGTATATAAATGCATTTTCCTTTGGTCATATTATACTGTTCATTTCTTTTGATACCACACATGGCTCCAAGGTCCTAGAGAAGTTATATACCTTGAGAAACTGTAACACTCTCAAGGAGTGATACTGATTAACAATCCACTTTTCTTCTTCCTTAGCAGTACGCAGGGTCAAACTGCTAGAATAACAGTTAAGACCTTGGCAAATGTAAAAAGTTGTGTAAGTTTGTCAAGGTTCAGGCATGGCTTGTTGCAAGAAAGGTTGAGAAGTTTACCAGCATAATAGACTTAGTTCGAAGTGAAAAGTCTTCTACAGAGTCAGGCAGGAAAATATTTTTGAAATTAGAACTTTGGAACAAGGGAGATAAAAGCTGTAATATGTCGGTCTTTGTGTTCATTTCCTGCTTGGTACAAAGAAGTATTTGATATATTTTGGACATAGGAAAATATGGCAATAATAAGCAAGAACCCCACATCCCTAATCTGTGGAGCAGCTGAGAAAAGTATAAAGAAAAAGAGGAAAAGGAAAAACAAATATAAAAAGCAGAAGAAACACAAAAGCATAAAACTGGCAGGAAATTACAACAGGAAGTGCTTAAACTGAGACTCATTAATGCAAGGTAGAGGCAAAGGGAATTAAAATGTATTCCCATTTCACATTACATCTGAGAAGAACACCATAATCTCTGCTCCTGTTCATCCTAATGTTTGTACTGTTGCCCCCACCCCTCACCTGTACCAAGAATTTTCATCTACAAGGGAAACAAGCAGAGAACAGAACCAACACCTCACCAAACACCCCACCTCAGGGGGTGGATGAATTGGCCCAAAGAGCAGTAGGTGAATAAATGATGACAGCTGAGCTATTGACTGAAACCACAGTTATTGGCTGAAATCATAGTTCAAGCAGAAATGAAATTGCTCATATCAGACAGAGAGACTAAGGGATTTCCACTGAAAAATATACTCCTCTTTTAGTCCAGGAGAAGGGACTTCTAAGAGATCTAAGTCTGCAGCTGATCCTGATCTCACTGTCTGCAATTAAAACCTATGCAATGGTTGTGAAACTATATATATCTATGTTCCATAGTCCCCAACTGAGTTATGCAACATGGCCATCAGCTTACTACTTTACACACTGATGCAGATAAATTCTGGAAGGAATTACAGATAACCTTCTAAATCTGCTGTCCCACATGGGCAGATATTTACCAAGTTTTTGGTTGTATCCTTAATATGGAACAACATAATAACTTGCAGTGGAAAGCTAATTGGCAGGCTAAGCCCCCAGATGCAGAAGAAGAAATAATAAATTACCTCTTGTATCCTGTAAAACCATACAGTATCAGTACAAAATATATTATTTTGGTCACCAGTATCCTGATTAATACCCTAGTAACTGCTATGACTAACTCCTACAGATGTTTATCTAATATTCAGGCACTCAAAATCCAGGATAAACTATGCTAACCCTGCTGGTTATTTCTTTTTTCAGTGGCCTGCTTCCCACAGTTAGCAAGTAACTCAGATTGTTCCAAGAAGGGTAGGAGCTGAAAGAAATGAAGGACCTATTGTGGCCACTGACCATTTTATGCAATAATTTCAATTCCAGAATGCAATCCTGCAACCTCAATCAATTAAAAAATGAACAAAAATTCTGAAATCCTGTGGATTACCAAATGCCTTTGAAGGACAGGGAACAGCAATGGCAGAACAAAGAAAAATCATAAAAGCCCCAAAGCAGGGGTAGCATCATTTGCTACAGGTATAGAAATCAGACCATAGGAAATGCCAATCCCCGCATCTCACCAGCAGCAAATACAATTCCAGTACCATCAGACAACAACCGCGGGTACAACAGTCTGCCAGTTGCAGTCATATGAACCTTCTCTCCAATCAGCCCAACAATCTTTGAAATGAGGAACACTCATCTTAAACCACTGATAATTCTAGTTTTCATACTATCATTCTTATAGGAGAAAACCCTCTTTTTGGGGGGTAGATACTGAGGCTGATCATTCCTGCCTGGTGGAAACCTATCTCAACCTATCCACAGCTCAACACCTTCCTTTTAGCATATCTGGCACCCCAATCATACATCAAGAAATGCAAAAACTAGGCTTCCAGTGGGGATGGCAGACTGAATAGCTGTGCCCGCTGGTTCAGTGGGTGGAGCTGACAATGCAGTAACTTTTTTTGGGCTCAGGCAGGTTTTCCTGAAACCCAGAAATGTTCTCTGGATTAAGGAGAATACCTGGAATCATCCCATCTGTCCTCTGGACAGCTGCTTGCAGCCAGAACATTGCAAACAGTGTTCACATTTGACTGGCAATAGCAGCCGGGAGGCTGGGACATCACCATTTTCAAGCTGTGCTGTAGCCTTAAAGGGATGCTAAGACTAGCCACACCATTTCTAAATCACCAATTTGTATTTTTTTAAGTATATGTACCCCAAGAGAAGGGATGCAGTGGTGCTGCAGGTTAAACCGCTGAGCTGCTGAGCTTGCCAATTGGGTCGGCAGTTCGAATCCACGTGACGGGGTGAGCTCCCGTTGCTAGTCCCAGCTCCTGCCAACCTAGCAGTTCAAAAACATGCAAATGTGAGTAGATTAATAGGTACCTCTTCAGTGGGCAGGTAACAGTGTTCCATTTAGTCATGCTGGCCACATGACCACATAAATGTCTATGGACAAACGCCGGCTCTTCGGCTTTGAAATGGAGATGAGACCACCCCCTAGAGTCGGACATGACTGGACTTAATGTCAAGGGAAACCTTTACCTTTACTACCCTTTCTGCAGTGAGGAGAGACTTTCTGCAGTGAGGAGAAGCTGGTTCTCTTGGTGCTTAACATTATTTTTGGGATTACTTAAATTTTTTTTTTTTTAAAGTTTTGGATTTCATTTTCCTTCCAAAGGAAATTCCAAAGATTGAGAGTAAACAATTGTCTTCCTGTTATTACTTTTGTATTAAATTTGAAGATATTAGCATTTGAAACTTCAATTTTCTGTTCACTTTCCCTTGAGAACTGTCTGCTATCTCACTCTCACTTTCTGTAAACACACTTTGGGACTCTTCCATATCTTTAACTTTCATTGGTTAAGCTCCCAGGGGGCGCCATAATCTACTGCATGAGACATGGAGGATTTCAAACAGATTCTTTCTGACTCTCACCAGGATGTTAAACAGATTTCTTCTGACTTCTATCAAACTTTTATGCAAGACATCCAGGACATTGTGGAAAATATGAGATCTAAAATGTGCCATCAGGTTGGGGAAGTGGTGGATGAAACTGAGGAATTTAAAAGTGATAGAAAGGTTTTTTTTAAGACCGAGATTGGGATTTTTATTGAGATGCTGGATGAAGATTGGATAATGGAGTTGGAGAAATCTAAGGGAGAGAGTGATCTGCAAGCCATAAATAAAATCGATCTCCTTGTGGAATGCCATGAAAAGAACCTGGATCTTTGAGCAGGGCAGTTGGGCTGTTTGATTGTTTCAAGAGGAAAGCTCTGTGCATATTGTGGGGATATATAACTGCTTTGGTTTATTTTGAAGTGGGATAAGGGTTGAAGAATATTCATCTGGATTGCTTTAAGAATTTGACTGATACTATTTGCCTTTAAAAATTTGGATTTACTGTTTTGAATTGGCTTTGTTTTTTGGGTTTATTAAGATGAAAATGCTTAAAACTGTTGTATTAGGGTTAAAGAATGTTTATCTGGTTTGCTTTAAGGATTTGATTGATCTTATTCCTTTTTAAAGATATGGAATTACTGTTTTGAATTGTCTTTGTTTTTTGGGTTTATTAAGATTGGGATTATTGAAATTGTACTATTAAGTATAATAGCAGACAACTTATGTGCTTTTTAATTTGATTCTTATTATAGTAGACAGAAATGTATAGAATAGTGGTAGGAAGGGAATAGTTAAATAGGTTTTATCTTTTGGAGGGGAGAAAGATGTTTAAGAAGTTCATATGAATTTTTTCCTTTATTTTAATATAAGGGGGAGGAGTAACTGTACTTAGTTAATTTTTATTATGTGTTAAAGTAGAATGACTTATAGAAATAATGTGGTGTTTTGGTTTAATATAGAGTAAGAGATTGATAATGGAAATTTTTGTATATCCTTGCTGTTAAAAGTCAGAAGCCGCATCTTTTTGTAAATTTGAAAAAAAAATATCTTGTGTTTCTGTACTTTTTTAGGTTTTTTTTCTTTCTTTGTAGTTTTTATTCTTCTTTTGAAACCTAATAAAATTTACTATAAAAAAAAATGCAAAAACAGCTTGTCATTTACAGAATCATTTACAGAATCACATTATTTCCTTGTGGACAGAGATATGAAGATGAATCTACTGGATTGAGATCTCTTTTATAAATTATACTGCATCCTGGAGGGGGCCTTCATGGAAATTCCAGATGATAAGGGCCATAACATTGCCCTTGTAGCCTTTGAGATGGCTTGGCAATCATCCAATATTTCCCTATGCCCTTCCCAGGTAAAGTGGATACTATGGATCCACTCCTCTGATGCATCCCCAAAAAGTCCAACTGTGAATTGATTTTCTCTTCTAAACTAGTCCATGTGTGCCCAAACACAGGGGTGCACCAGCCTGCCCATGAGGGATTGCCGATTGGCAGTGTCCAGGAGGAGGGCCTTCTCTAGCGTGGCCCCCACTCTTTGGAATAACTTACCCCAGAGGCGAGGCTGGCCCCCACTGTTCCGGCCTTTAGAAAGGGAGTTAAGACCTGGCTTTGCCACCTTGCTTGGGGCAAGAGGGAGGACAGTAGATCATAGAGGTGGCTGGTGCTGTGATGTGGCCCCCATAAATTCCATCATGACGATCTTGGATTTTATATTTTATATTCGATAATGAATTTTTATTTTATTTATTGTAAGCCGCCCAGAGTCATCATTTAATGAGATTGGGCGATGGATAAATTTAATAAATAAATAAATAAATAAAACATTAAATTGGTATGCTAAAGGACACCAATGGACAGACAGTAACCAATTCAAAGGAAATCAAACAAAGTTGGAAGGAGTATACTGAAATTCAGCAAAAAAGAAGAATCACTAAACTGCCAGCAAATCTGAAGAATGACACAATGGCCAACAAACTGAAAGTCAGTCTGCATATCAATACCAAAGAAAGGACACTTATCAGGGCAAGAAAGTAATATTCCTAATTTCATATGGTAGCAAAATAATGCTTCAGAACAATCAGCACAGATTAGAGCCCTACACGGCAGATGTCGATGGGATATGGCAGATGTTCAAGCTGGTCTTAGAAAAGGCCAAGGAACAAGATACATTATTGCTGATGCATCAGCAGTACCACAAATAAGTCATTATGTGCTTCATTAATTATAGAAACACATTCAGTTGTGTTGACCTTAAGAAAATGGAAATCCCAGAACATCCTATTGTCCTCAGGAGAATCTAAAGTTCAGACAAAGCATGGCAAAATAGACTGGCTCCAGGTCAGCAAAGGAGTAAGGTAAGCCTGTATACTCTCTCATTATTTATTCAATCTACACTTATGTGCAGAATATCCATTGAGGGAGTCTCAGTTGGGAGAAGATCAGCATGGCTTTTAAACTGGAGGAAGAAACATCAATAACCTGCAGTATGCTGAAGGTCCTACTCTCATAGCTGAAAATACAAATGACCTACAAGCTCTAGTTAGGAAAGTTAAAGAATACAAAGAATAATGAAAGTCAAAGACTCAAATTATCATATTTTTGACACATTATGTGAAGACCAAGCTCCCTTGAGAAGTTTATAATTCTGGGAAAGGAGGAAGGACAGAGAAGAAGACAACCAGCAACAAGTGGATGGACTCAATTACAATGGTGATGGGTGTACTATTGGAAGACTTAAAGGGCCAGGTTAGGGATAGATCATCCTGGAGAGGTCTATCAGTGTGGTCATAAAGAGTCAAAATCGACTTGATAGCACATAATTAATAAGAAGGGGCAGAGAAGTTACCAAAATAAGCATGATAAATGGAGGAATTCTTATTTTTGCAGTCAATATGCATAGACTTATGCTGCATAGTGTAAATCCATATCAAGAATTTTAATTCATGTCAGGAATTTTGTATATTATCTCATCAATATGTAATTCATTAATGCGATCATGTGAATCTGCATAATCACCAGCATTTATGCACATTTTTATTCACCTCATGTTAACTATGACATATTCATAATTTATACTATGTAGTATTTAATTTCTGAACTGACTGAAAAGGTCGAAAATATTGGTACAGATGTAAACTGATATAGATAAAACATTGTTATGAGTATTGATTCACAGGCAGTATTTTATAATTTTAAATTCATGCTGCTCTCTAGTGGGGAATACTTTCAATGCAGACGTACTGAGCCTGGAAAATACAAATGATAGCATTTTGTGATGCTACTGGTATTATTTCATTACCTTTATTTAATGCTTGTCCTCCCATACTCCTTCCCCTGAGTTCGTAAGCATCATTTTTAAAAATATTTTATTAGCAGGTGGTGGGGGAATCCATGCTGTTTTCCAAGCAACTATTTCTTAGTATTTCATTGTTCCCTACCTTTCTTATATTGTAAATTCCTGGGAGAAGAAGAGCTTCTTTTTGTTGCCTGTAAAACTCTGGGTAACAACATGCTGACTAACCCAAATGGCATCATTTAATAAATAATGTCAGGAATAGTCCGTTAAAACTACTGTTTTACATATAAATTGTTAAATTTTTGAGCGTATACTGTCTGGATTCACTGAGGTATTAGTCTGTCAATTAGCAGTACATGTCTTGTCAACTTAACTTTCAGATACTGTTCCAAAAAGAATTAGTATCTTTTGGAAATTCCATTGGGTATATCAGTATTTCACACTATTTTCGAGGCTAGGATAGGCTGAAAGCAGTAGTAGTAAGAGTCTTAGTGATAATGATAAGAATAACACTTTCTCAAAACTTCAAGCAGTGGCTCTGTTATTTGAGCACTTTATATTTTTGGAAATAATATCATGTCATTACGTTCTTAGTAGGATAAAAGAATCCTAAAGAAATACAAAACTACAAATGCATCATTACTTGGAGGACAAAAATAAAGGGCTGTTAATAGTGAGACAGCAACTTCCTATCCCTTCTTTTAAACTTACTACACACTGTGTATGTTATACATGATTTTGCATAGACTACTCAGTGCTAAAACACAAGAAAATAATATCTAGGAAATAGGCTCAAACTTATTAGTGATAAATGTTAAAGCCAATGCTTTATTAAACTTTAAAGTCTGCATGCTATCCAATCCCTTAGCATCCTGATTTTAAATACAGGTAGTCCTCACTTAAGGACCACAATTGGGAGTGGAATTTCAGTTGCTATATGAAGCAGTCATTAAGCAAATCCAACCTGATTTTATGACCTTTTTGCAGCAGTCATTAAGTGAATCACTGTAGGCATTAAGCAAACCACGTGGTTGTTAAGCGAATCACGTGGTTCCCCATTGCTTTTGCTTGCCAGCAGCTGGCCAGGAAAGTTGAAAACGGTGATCATGTGACCATGGGACGCTGCAACCACTGGATACTGCGATCACCAAGCGCCCAAATTGTGATCATGTGACCACGGGGATGCTGTGACAGTCACAAGTGTGAGGACAGGTTCGCAAGTCATTTTTTCAGCACCTTCGTAAGTCCAAACCATCACTAAATGAATGGTCATTAAGTGAGGACTACCTGTATATATATATGTTAGAATAAATTACTTTTAATATGCCTATCTTAGAAATACTGTTTTATTTCAGTGTAAACTTTTTAGCATTTGTATAACAGTTTTGGAGAGTTCAGAGCATTTACTCTGCATTATTTTCATAATGATTGCAACTATACTGTAAGGACAGAACCAGTACTAGGTCTGTCTTTCAGAGGTATAGTACATGTGCACATATATACAGACTATGCACACATACATAAACTTCTGCTACACATGTAAACACACATGAAAACACTCTCACATAAAAAAATATGACTTCTCCTTACCCAGAGTTAGCAAGAAATATTGCTAGGTGGAATAGGTTTGGTGAGAGCAGCACTTTCTTTCCTGGCTGGCAGCAAGGAATAAGAAATTGATAATATGGTGGACAGAAGGATAGCTAGGATGAAAAGGCATTAACATCCTTGAGTTATGAAATGAGAAAGAGTTGACTGCAAGCGTCCTGTCCTGTGGATGGCTTGACAAACATATGTCCAGACACTGCATTGTTACTCTGATCTACCTCAGTGTTGTACTTTGATTAGTAGCAGCTCTCCAGATTTTATAGTAACAGGCTTTCTCAGCTCTGCATGGACATGGTAGAGATTGGACCTTCTGTATATAAAACATGTGCTCTACCACTGACCAATGATCCTTCCAGCAGATTAGTCATGGATCAGTATACACATTCTGCAAATGGGATGTTTTCCTTAAGACTATCATATAAACTGAGTGGAACATTTAAATGGGCATAATTTCCCAGTTTTAGATATGTTTAGATAAGCTAACTTGTTTAAAGGAGAACCAAGCCATATCAAAACAGTTTAAAAGACTTTGCTTGTGGCAGACTTTTATTATTTGATACATTTGTCTTCATGAGAAAACATATACTGTATATTTACACCTTATGAAAATATAAGCTTGTCAGATATTGAGCAGAAAAGTGATTTCAATTCTGTTTCTTTTGTTAATGTCTGTAGAACTTTCAACATGTTTTAAGACATTTTAGCCCAATATGTGTTTTGCTTTTTTACAAAAAAGCATAAATGAAATTATTTTCAACACTCTTCTCAGTTTGTATAATGCTCAATATTAGTTCAAGCTTTTATTACTTCTAATAGTATTTTAAATGCTCAAAAATAATAGTAACACAATTCTACACTTTATACTGATATGAAAATACCTCCAAATTGTACAGCAATTCATTAGCAGCTCAAGACTGGAGACTGTCCATTTTTTTATTCCAGTTTAATTTTTAAAAATTACCACATTCTGACATTTTTATTTCTTGGATCTTTATTTGGAAGATGTGAAACTGTCTCACTGATTTACTACAGCAGCATAGGATTAAGTTTTGAGGAGCCTGACTATGCTGCTTTAATAATTTTTATTTTTTACTAGGCACTAGTGTGTTTTATATTTCTTTCTTGGATTCAGAGTCTTTAAAATGTAATTATTTAAAATTTGAGGCATTTTCCTACAGCTAGTGAGGTTCATGAATACAGAATGGTGGCACTGATGAAAGATCCAAATACCACAATCTATTGTAATGAAGACGTTAAAGCTTAGTACACTATTTTGTGAAAAGTTTCAAATGTTATCAATGTCTATGCTCTAAGCTTTAATTTAAAAAAGAGGGCTCAAAAACAAAGTCAAGATAACATGTCTCAGTAGGTCAAAAGTATATTTATAAATATTTATAGAAAGTATAATTTTTTTCAAATGAATCTTTGAAATGAAGGTTCAGTTTGTACTCTTTGCAAATAAAATTAAGTAATAACAAGAAAGCTTATTACAATAGGGATAAAGAATTTAGGCATTTCATGTTATCAGGTTTTTCTATGATTTCTGTTACTGATTCCTTGAATGAAGTGGAATAAATGGAGTGGATGATAGAATGAACTCCATTGGTTCTAATTACAGATGGAAGGGGCCTTTTCAAAATTTCTCTCACCAAAAAGAAAAACATGCCCATTAACTTTATTTATTCAAACAATTTATTTAAACCTTTGAAATAACGAATCATTAAAAAATGTGATTCCCTATCTGCATCAGAAATTATGCAGTTCATATTATCTTCTGATTCTGCTGCATCATCAGTTATATGCTTTAAGATGCATAGCTAGTTTCATCTCTGATATCCACAAATAAGTTTTGTGAGGCTGGGAATGAAAAAAAGTAACAGCAAACTCCAAATAAACCCCATTGTTTTGACAAAGTTTTTCTTCAAAAGCTCTACAAATACAAACGTACATAGAAAATAAATAAAATGTGGATGTGTGGGTGTGAAACTTTTGATATATAAATTCTTGTAAAACAAATCACAGAGAAAATTCACATTATCATCTTTGAATTGCTTTTAAAATAAAGTAACCAAGATAAATGTACAGTAAAAACAAAGGTAAACAGATGGCTCCTTTATTCCTTCAATACACTACAAAAGGAAATCATACTAGGTCCATATTGTTTAGTGGGGGGTTGATTTGTTTCCACAAAGCTCTTGGAGATGAGGTTTTCTGGCTGGCACAGGAGGCAAGTCAGACATTTCCACATGGAAAATGTATAGTAACAAGGTTATCACCCTGTAACTAAAGGCATTCCATTTATTTATTTTTTCCTTACAATCTGGGACATGTTCTCATACACTTGCATATTCCAACCAATCAGTGACCTAAGTTATATGATGATTTTCCATGGTGAAGGCACTAGGCTAGAAACCAGGAGACTGTGAGTTCTAGTCCTGCCCTAGGCATGAAAACTGGCTGGGTGACTCTCTCTCAGCCCAACTAAGCTCACAGGGTTGTTGTTGGGAAAATAGGAGGAGGAAGCAGTATTAGGTATGTTCGCCACCTTGAGTTATTTATAAAAAATAATAAAGGCGGTATAGAAAATAAATAAAAAAATAAAAAGAATATGCAATGGCTTTAAATGCAGCCTTTATGCTTTTTATAGGTTGATATTCTGGATGCATAGTATGCATGTCACTCATAGTTCTTTCTTATGTTTATTTTAGAAACAATGAAGAAGCCTGGGAGTCCTACTTCATCCCAAGACAATATATCCTATACTTCAGATTTCATGTATTTTCATGAAAGTGATTCAGAATTAACACCTAAAGACAGTGAGGAAAAGGAAGGAAGGGAGAAGAAACACACCAGATTTACTTTATGCAATGTATGCAACATTCAACTGAATTCTGCTGCTCAGGCACAAATCCATTATAATGGGAAATCACACCAGAAAAGGTTAAAACAGCGGAGCAATGGAAATCTAAAAAACAATTTTGGTGAGCTTTTTGCTATGTTCTGTTGTGTTAGAGGTATTTATGTCTGCCAGATGTGAAAATCTATAAAGTATAACTTTCCTCTAGTCTATTTTTGGGGAGAGACGCAGTCTGATGTCTTGATTGATGTCTTGGATAAGTTATAAATGTAATGCAAAGTAATGCATTGAACTGGAAAAAAAATCAGATATATTATTAGTAAATGATTAATATTAGATCTTTGAGACAATAACGGTTAGTGTCAATAGTTTTTATTATTATTATTATTGAAGGAACTTATATAGTGTTTTTTCCCCCGCTGGCTTTACTTGGAAGCTACAAGGTTTGGAAAAGGATTTGGCAACTATTTTACCTCCTTTTTAAAATGTGAACTGGACCGCAACAATTCAGTTGAAGTGGGGCTCTCTTTGAAAACTGCCTAGAAGTTTTAATTAATACAAAACCTCACAGCTTCTGCTAGTAAAAGCTGACAACTATTTTACTTTTCTAAGAGCTGAACAAGCTAGTAAAAATCTCAGCAGGCAGTATTCAGTGCAGACCCAAAGACTTGGATAGTAACGCTTTAACTGATGTAGAACCCAAAAGGAGGCATTTATTATATAAACATTTTTTCTCTTCATACAGTTATTGGGGACGTATTCACAGGAGAGGGGGAAGTCAAAGGAAAAAAAAATGTATACCAGTTATCAAGGTATCAGCTCTTCCATCCCCAACCATTTATGCATATTCAACTGTTGCACCTAGAACAGAGGAGGGAATGGGCATTTCAAGATACTGTACTACTAAGTTGTCATACTGTCATGGCAGGATAGGAAATATTGGCTGAATTACCTTGGTGAGTATCTCCTCCATCCAACCAGAATGAGATAATGTAGGAATCAGGACCGTGATAACGTACTGAATTTTTCAAGATAAGCAACATCATAACAAAGCAAGTGATTTCAAGTTGGCATGACAGATGCTCCCGTCTCTTAACATTGCTTAGATTGAAAGTATTAGTACTGATAATCACTATGAAAAGTATTATCACTGCTTATAATATCACTTTAAAGTTACTGACTAGAAATTTGGACACTGGAAAAGAAGAAAATAATGAATATTAAGTGTGAGGCTCCTGCATAAAACACTTTTTTATTATGCACTCATGCTTGATGGGGCATACATTAGAAATAACAGAGACACCAATAATATGCATGTCGGCAGTAATAATGTGAATATCTCAGTAAATAAGAAAAATGTGACAATATTCTGTAAACTTTTTAGTCAACTGAATATTCTCAGTACAGGTATTTTTAAAAGCACAGAAACTTTTCATACTTAAAATGATGTTCTAAAGCTCACATGTCCACATTCATGTGCAGATAACTGTTAGACTTTCTACAAGAAGTAGAGTGGCCACCATCAGCTCTGGAACAGAACAGGTTCACCATGAATTCATGCTTCCATTAACGTATTTCAGATATTTATGTATGCACCCGTGAAATTAACACAGAATGACATTTTGTTGATGTACTTGGTTCTTTTTTCTTTTTGTTGCGAATTGTTGTTGTTGTTTATTCATTTAGTCACTTCCGACTCTTCGTGACTTCATGGACCAGCCCATGCCAGAGCTTCCTGTCGGTCGTCAACACCCCCAGCTCCCCCAGGGACGAGTCCGTCACCTCTAGAATATCATCCATCCACCTTGCCCTTGGTTGGCCCCTCTTCCTTTTTCCCTCCACTCTCCCTAGAATCAGCATCTTCTCCAGGGTGTCCTGTCTTCTCATTATGTGGCCAAAGTGTTTCAGTTTTGCCTTTAATATCATTCCCTCAAGTGAGCAGTCTGGCTTTATTTCCTGGAGGATGGACTGGTTTGATCTTCTTGCAGTCCAAGGCACTCTCAGAATTTTCCTCCAACACCACAGTTCAAAAGCATCAATCTTCCTTCTCTCAGCCTTCCTTATGGTCCAGCTCTCGCAGCCATATGTTACTATGGGGAACACCATTGCTTTAACGATGTGGACCTTTGTTGTCAGTGTGATGTCTCTGCTCTTAACTATTTTATCGAGATTTGTCATTGCTCTTCTCCCAAGGATTAAGCATCTTCTGATTTCCTGACTGCAGTCAGCATCTGCAGTCATCTTCGCACCTAGAAATACAAACTCTTTCACTGCTTCTACATTTTCTCCCTCTATTTGCCAGCTATAAATCAAGCGGGTTGACATAATCTTGGTTTTTTTGAGGTTTAGCTGCAAGCCAGCTTTTGCACTTTCTTCTTTCACCTTCATCATAAGGCTCCTCAGTTCCTCTTCGCTTTCAGCCATCAAAGTGGTATCATCTGCATATCTGAGATGGTTAATGTTTCTTCCAGCGATTTTAACTCCAGCCTTGGATTCCTCAAGCCCAGCATGTCGCATGATGTGTTCTGCATACAAGTTGAATAGGTAGGGTGAGAGGATACAGCCCTGCCGTACTCCTTTCCCAATCTTAAACCAGTCCATTGTTCCATGGTCTATTCTTACTGTTGCTACTTGGTCGTTATACAGATTCTTCAGGAGGCAGACAAGATGACTTGGTATCCCCATACCACTAAGAACTTGCCACAATTTGTTATGGTCCACACAGTCAAAGGCTTTAGAATAGTCAATAAAACAGAAATAGTTGTTTTTCTGAAACTCCCTAGCTTTTTCCATTATCCATCGGATATTGGCAATTTGTCCCTAGTTCCTCTGCCTTTTCTAAACCCAGCTTGTACATCTGGCAATTCTTGCTCCATGAATTGCTGAAGTCTACCTTGCAGGATCTTGAGCATTACCTTACTGGCATGTGAAATGAGTGCCACTGTTCGATAGTTTGAACATTCTTTAATGTTTCCCTTTTTTGGTATGGGGATATAAGTTGATTTTTTCCAATCTGATGGCCATTCCTGTGTTTTCCAAATTTGCTGGCATATAGCATGCATTACCTTGACAGCACCATCTCGCAAGATTTTGAACAGTTCAGCTGGGATGCCGTCGTCTCCTGCTGCCTTGTTATTAGCAATGCTTCTTAAGGCCCATTCAACCTCACTCTTCAGGATGTCTGGCTCTAGCTCACTGACCACACCATCAAAGCTATCCCCAATATTGTTATCCTTCCTATACAGGTCTTCCGTATATTCTTGCCACCTTTTCTTGATCTCTTCTTCTTCTGTTAGGTCCTTGCCATCTTTGTTTTTGATCATACCCATTTTTGCCTGGAATTTACCTCCGATGTTTCTAATTTTCTGGAAGAGGTCTCTTGTCCTTCCTATTCTATTGTCTTCTTCCACTTCCGCACATTGCTTGTTTAAAAATAATTCCTTATCTCTTCTGGCTAACCTCTGGAATTTTGCATTTAATTGGGCATATCTCCCCCTATCACTCTTTCCTTTTGCTTTCCTTCTTTCTTGGGCTACTTCTAGTGTCTCAGCAGACAGCCATTTTGCCTTCCTGGTTTTCTCTTTCTTTGGGATGTATTTTGTTGCCACCTCTTGAACAATGTTGCAGACTTCTGTCCAGAGTTCTTCCGGGACGCTATCTACTAAGTCCAGTCCCTTAAATCTATTCTTCACCTCCACTGCATATTCCTTAGGAATATTAGTGAGCTCATATCTAGCTGATCTGTGGGTCTTCCCTAAGCTCTTTAGGCTGATCCTAAATTGTGCAAGAAGAAGTTTGTGATCTGAACTACAGTCAGCTCCAGGTCTTGTTTTTACCGACTGTATAGATGTCCGCCACCTTTGGCTGCAAAGGATGTAGTCAATCTGGTTTCGGTGTTGTCCATCTGGTGAAGTCCATGTATAAAGCCGTCTCTTAGGTTGTTGGAAGAGAGTGTTTGTTATGCACATTGAGTTGTCTTGGCAAAATTCTATCAGCCTATGTCCTGCTTCGTTTTGTTCACCCAGGCCATGCTTGCCTGTAATTCCAGGTGTCATTTGACTGCCCACCTTAGCATTCCAGTCTCCTGTGATGAAAATAACATCTCTTTTAGACGTGTTGTCCAGTAGGTGCTGCAGATCCTCATAGAATTGCTCTACTTCAGCTTCTTCAGCATCTGTGGTTGGGGTGTCTATTTGGATCACTGTGATGTTAGATGGCTTGCCCTGAATTCGAATTGAGATCATTCTATCGTTTTTTGGATTGTATCCAAGCACTGCTTTAGCCACTTGACTATTAATTATGAAGGCTACTCCATTTCTTCTGTGGTCCTCTTGTCCACAGTAGTAGATCTGGGGGTCATTTGATGTGAAGTGGCCCATTCCAGTCCATTTCAGTTCACTGATGCCCAGAATGTCTATCTTTAATCTTGACATCTCACCAATAACCACATCCAATTTGCCCTGGCTCATAGATCTTACATTCCAGGTTCCAATGGTGTGTTGATCCTTAGAACATCGGATTCGCTGTTCACCACCAGCACTGTCGGCCGCTAGCTGTCCTTTCGGCTTTGAGCTCGCTGCGTCATCATGTCTGGGGCTAGTTGAACTCATCCTCTGTTCCTCCCCAGTAGCATTTTGACCATCTTCTGACCTGGGGGTCTCATGTTCCGATGGTATACCGACATATCTCTGGTTGTACTGATCCATTTAGTTTTCACGGCAAGAATACCGGGGTGGGTTGCCATTACCTTCCCCAGGGATCGCATTTAGTCTGACCTCTCTGTCATGACCTTCCCGTCTTGGGTGGCCCTTCACGGTTTAGCTCATGGCATCATTGAGGAGCTCAAGCTCCAGCACCACGACAAGGTAACGATCCTTTGCTGAAGTTGTTGTGAATTACATACACATAATACAAAGTTTTGGTAAATTTTATATTGTGAGTTAGTAAAAACTAAGCAATGATTGATGGGATTCAGTGGTCTATTTCAAATTTATAATGTGATACTAGGTATGAATAAAAATCAACTCCATTATACTTATACAATCATAGATAACACACTCTAGTATATTAATATAAGTATATTCATTAGTTTTTCCTTGGGATGTGTTTGAAAAATGTCTAAGTCAAATAATCCTCTAGAGCAGTACAATAAGGCCAAAAGTATGCTTCTTGCTTAAGGCCTCAACTCCTACGTTCTCATTCTCCCTAGCATAATTCCTAAAGAATTGTGACTGGCACCTGTCAGGCCTCCTTTAATGGCAAGACAATTCCATGCTCACTAGTGGGAATTATCTAGACAACAAAGCTGGAATGAAGAGAATGTAAACATGCAGCCATCTGCAGCTAGTGGGATGGGGCTATGTGAAAAAGCCCAAGACTTCTCCAGGTGGGGGAGAGTGATGTAAAATAGTGTAACACATTGGGTATAAATTCTGTAACAGTTCTCTGGCCTGCACAGAGACTGTCATTTGTTGTCAGTTCCACTAGATAGACTAGGCAGAAGATTAAATAAACTCCTAGGAAGGTTAAAACTACTTTTATTAAAATTGTCTATAATAACAGAATCTTGCAAGTCTGATTGTGCGTGTCCTCTTCCTTATTATAGTTCAATGAATTATTTATTTATTTATATTTATTTATATTTCAAATTTCATCACTGCCCATCTCACTCAAAGAGTGACTCTGGAGGTTTACAAGAAAACTAAGATAAATACATTTACATAGATTAAAATAGAATAAAAACAGTATTTCTAATTATAAATATAAAATCCAAGATGGAGATATTAGAAGTTCTTAATTTAAATTCATGTAATTCATGGGGGCCTCTTCAGGGAGCTAACCACCCACAGGATCGATTACCCCTCCTCCCGCCCAAAGCGAGATGGCAGAGCCAGGTCTTTACCCCTTTCTGGAGGGAGATGCCTGTGCCATTTCCAAATGTTATCTGGATGTCTGGACTTTAAAAAATGCTTCTGCATATCTCCATCAAGGTTATCTTCCTTACTGTCTACATCTGTTTGATAGGGCTATTGTTCCTAAATTTCAGTTAAAAAAAGTTTGTTTAAGGTATGTTTGTCCCAGGTTTTGGAAGACTGCAGTTTAGTTTCTGTCTAGTCTCTCGGGAGCCTAAAAGCACCTATCCATTCACCATCTGAAATCAGGGAAGCAAATTTGATGAAATCTTCCTTCTGATTTGTTTCCTGAAAATGAAGCAACAAAACAGGAACAGTGGTTTTCAAGTCACCCCTGAAAAAAATGTGTTGTACTGTCCTGTTTGATAAATGATAGATACTCTTACACTACAAACTGAGCAATGTTAATAGTGCTTACAAAGCAGCATTGTGAAAAACAATGAACGCTGAACGGGACTTTCTTCTTAAAAATATGGATATTGTCATATTCAAGGTCTTTGCAGGAGGTATCTCTTTTCTAAGACAGACCTATCTTTAGTTTAAAACTGAAACAGTTGAATTTTTGGTATAGTTCTAGCTCAGATATAAAGTCTGGTTGTTAGAATTATTTGATAATTAGAAATTTTATAGTGGCAGGTGTGCATGATTTGGAGACCTGTGTATCTGCAATACATTTAAAACCAAGAGTGAAAATTATCTGCTCTTAGCATAAATTATAATTTAGCAAATGAGGCAATGATAAGAAAAAAGCAAAATTACTTTTTTGTCAATGCTGTATATTATGTGATAGAAAAATGCTTTTTTGGGAAGTGGGTATTGGACCAAAAGACCAACACACACACACATATCATGGATTTTCTTATCTATTGCCTATAACTTTACAACTCTGAAATTTATAACTCATTGCACCATCTTAGTTCCAGTAAGTTCTGGCACATCTTTATCTTTATTTTATTTTCCATAATTATAGAGCTTTTATAAGAAGAAAAATGTTACTAGATTTATGGACGTGCTACTGTGCATCTGGATGTGCACAGTACACTAAAGGACACTAAACATTTAAAATGGAAGTTCCCCAAGTGTAATTGGTTCATGATGACTGCCCCAATTCTCTGTAACCTGGAGAATGCAGCTCTTGCAGCAATAGTAATTTTCTCTTCTACTAATGATTTTCAAAATGTTCTTGCTTTCTGATATGGGTGCAGCAGAGACTTACTGTGCAGATGGTACAAATTCTTGATATCTTCTATAATATCAACACCTTGATATTTTCTTCCTCTAATTGTCCTCTTTCTGTTGAAAATTCCTGTCCTTGTGTATATCCAGTACAATCTCTGTAAGTAGCCCTTGCTTTAAGTTTTAATTTCATGTGCCATAGTACTGTGTATCAACCTCTGATTAAAATTAACTTGTTCTAGGGAGCCTCAAATACCCCATCCTCATGCCAAAATTATTTCAGGAATTCATATTCTTATTGTAAAGTCTACCTTGGAACAAAACAGAACTATATGTGAAACTTAAGAGGAATAATTTGTAACTTACCAGACACATGGATGTTTCTGTTTTTCAAGGATTGTACATCTGATCAAATAACAACAAAAGAGAATATCTAGCTTCTCTGTTTAGAAAAAAGTTTTAGAAAGTCTTAGCTTTCATTTTACTCTTAGTGTAGTATTAGTAGAGTATTTGGGATGGGGGGTTGCTGAATTTGCTGTTTTTTCTCTTAAGTCTATTCACTTTAGCTGACATGTCTCTTTGGCTTCATATAGGCTAGGGGTTAGATCTCAAATGTCTTCCAACCAGCCAGATGACCCATAGCAATGGATGTGTGACTTCAGTCCAAACAATCTGGGACATGTTAGTTGCCTGTCTCTGACACCTGCTAACTGCTTATGTAAGAACCTCAAGGAAAATGAGGTTGCAGAGATATTACTTCAGATTTAGTATTTTGGGTATTGCAACCAAAGCACCTTGAAGGCTTTGATGAAGATAACTGTGGCTCAGTTTTTTATTCCCACCTCAGTCCAGAGGTATTCTAGGCACCTTACAATTGATAAGAAACATGATAAAACAACAAAAATAAACATTATTAAATTACTGTAACACTCATAATGAAGTAATACATTCACTAATATAGGCACTGATGGCTCCACAACTGATCCCTGAAGTATTTCTTGAAGAGGCAGATTTTTATTAGCTTCAGAAAAGCCATAAGAATGAGGTTCATCTTCACCTCAGGGAACAGACTGATCCATAGGAGGGGAGCTCCCACAGAGAATACCTACTGCTGTTCCCTTTTGGTCACATGTCCTAGTAGGTGGGAACCCTCTGGTTGTCTGGAACACATAGGCAGAAACTCTTTGGGAAAGGCAGTTCTTTAGATAAGCAGGTTAGAGCCATATAGGGTTTTGAAAACTGTGTCAGCACCTTGGATTATACTTGGAAACATACTGATTACCAATGGAGTTCCCACAAAATTAACATGACAGTATTGTGACTACCCATTTAGTACAAGGCTGTTGCATTCTGGACCAGGTGAAGTTTACTGACATACCATTTGATGGGTTGAAAAATATAATAAACCAGCCTTTCTCAACCTTGTGACCCTGGGGGAACCCTTGAAATATTTTTCAGGCCTTGTGGAACCCCTGCACATCCAGGCTCAATATAGGCCAGAAGTTACAAAATTATTATATTCGTTTCATGTGTAGGCCTGTATAGATGCATTAACAGTGTTCTTAAACTAAAGATAAAGAATGAAACTAACCTCCTTAATGTGAAGCTGCCTGAATTTGAAATATTTTTTTAAATAGATCATGATCTCCCAGGGAACCCCTAGTGACCACTCACAGAATCCTAGGATTCCATGGAACCCTGGTTGAGAAACCCTGTAATAAACTATTCAAAATGTTCATAGAGTCTCAAAGAGACTGCTTGCTTTCTTGTTAAAATTCCAAAAATCAAGATTGTAGATTTGTTGGAGTAAATTGAGCATGGTAATGAACTATTTTATTTAATTAGCCTGCTGTGGGTGATGATTACATGGCTAGAGAATTTACTGTCCCCACCCCACCCCCCTTCATTTCCACACTTTAGCATCTGGTGAATTTTTTATTTTAGAGTTAACGTGGAGATAACAATACACACATTGTCCTAAATATGCTTGGTCTGTAGTGAGATGCAAAACACGCTATGCTACTAAATATGATACTGATCATAATCAGTGTCAGTACACAAAACAGTGGAGTGCCTCTTCTCTCTTGAGCATTGCTTTTTGCTACTGAGAACTATGAAAAGATGATCCTCACTTTTGAACATACAATTTTTTTACACTGACATTCAAATACACCTTCTCTTAAGAATAGGGGTGGAGAGTGCTTTAATATGAAATAGACACACAAATGCTTCACTGTAAGTTCAGCAGTGGCAGACTGAGCCTTTCCCAGAAATGTCTATGCCTTGAAAAGCAGTCTAATGCTGAATGAGCCTATATATTCTCTCGTTGGAGAGAATATATTCTTATACTGTACTATGAATTCACAAATAAAAGATAACTTGAGGGTTATTCTTTATGTCAGTTACGTTTTCACCCATGTGCTAAATGTGGACATGAAGTGAATTAGCAAGGCTCTCTTAGTGGCTGTCCCATTCTGTTAAAGAATCAGATTTCTGTATCTGAAAATGGCACTTGCAGCTTTTTCATGCACAGAATTAAATGTAGCATAGCTTTGCTTGTAAAAAATGCAGTTTTATTTTACTTTTAATATATTGGGTTAGACTGAGACTTAAATCATATGCAGATATAAGTAATTTGATTTATATGGGCAAGGTATATTGTAAGTAGAACATAGATCTAGATCCAGTGCATTCTTTCCTACTATGATACCTACTATAATGTGATAAAATCATTATAATTATTATATTTTTCCATACTTTCTTCTTCAAGAAAAAAGTATTTTATCTCCCTTATCACAATTTTCTTCCCTCTATAACCATGAAAAGTAAATTCACCTGGGATGTAAAGATGAACTTAAGTTCACACCATAAACTTCATGTTTGAAGGCACACTTTAAATTTGGATCTTCCCATTCATAGCCTGACACTCTGTTATTACACTGCCTTTAGATATTAAAATCTCATAAAGAAAAATATTGAAAATATATAACTGAAATTTTAGCATATATACCCTTTCTCAATCCAGTGAAAATAACTTGAGTAGATGGAATCTTATTATATTAACATCAGTCTACATTTTATAAACTAAAATCCATATTCTAGAGGAAGAGAGACTCTATTTATTTCTGAATAAGCTTATTTTTATTTCTGGTGCCTTTGAGTCAGTCTTGACTCCATGATGACTGCCATGGCTAGATCATGAAGTTTTTGTGGCAACATGTTCAGAAGTGGTTTGCCATGGCCTTCTTCCACCAACAGTTCAACCCTGAGCTACACGTATTTTGTGCTATTATCACTCCACTGTCCTTACCGGATTGAAGTTTATTTTTCTAATATTGAGTCAGAATCTGTGTTCCTGTAATGTTAATCCAGTATCTGTTCTGCACTTTATTTTTATTTATTTATTTATTTATTTGTTTGTTTATTTATTAGATTTATATTACCGCCCCTCTCCCCCAATGGGTGACAAAGAGAAAGTCATGGCTTCTTTTCCAGGTGACACCTTTTAGATATTTGAAATGTGCCTCTTCTCTTTTCAAGGGTCAATTCTTTCAATCTCTTTTCATATAACTTAATTTGTAGTCTGCTGATCATCCTCACTGCAATTCTCCAAATGCTTCTTGTTTGTGTGAATCCTTCTTAAATGGTGGTACACAGAGCTAGACACAGTATTCAGTGTGGAATCTGATCAACACATAGTAAAGTAGCATAATAATCTTATATAATTTGGAAACACACCACTTTTAATGTTCCTTAATTCTGTATTTGTCTGTTTTGCTGTTACATCATGCTGTTAACTCACAATCAGTTTAAAATTGGAGTGGAATCAACATTATTCCAAGGTTTTTTGTACAAGCCAGATATCCTTGGTAATATTATCTTTGTATTTGATCTGTTCCCTAACTGAAGAACTTTGTCGTTCAATTTCATTCTGTTACTTTCAGCCATTTCTCTAACATATTATCATTGTGAATTTTATTTGTCTTCCCAGATATTAGTTATTCCATCTGATTTTCTCTCATCTGCAAATTTTATAAATACTCACTTTATCTTGTCATGGAAGTCATTAATAAAAGTGTAGAAAAGTACAGGGCCCAGGACTGAAACTTACATCATTTGACTTGATATCACACTCTAATTTGATGAAGATTCTTGGAATATGAGCTTGCTAATCAGAATGTCATGGGGTACTTTGTAAATGCTTTTATTAAAAGAGAGAGATGCTCTTTACAAACCCATGCAGACATGTGGTAAATTAGTGCACTGTTTTCAAGGTACTTACAGGTTGAACACTTTATTAACAACTCTAGAAGCTTCCTAGGTATTAATGTCAGGCATATTGTAGATCCTTAGATCTTCATCCTCACTCTACTTTTAAAGATAAGGATGATGTTTCCCCTCTTTCAGTCTTCTTGTACTTTATTTCCCAAGATTTCTCAAAGATAATATGTAAGGATCTGCTAGAACATCAGCAACTTCCTTCAATGTATTTAGAAATTGAAACTCTTTCAGAATGGGTAGGTTTTAATACTATATCAAGCAAGTTGATAAAAATACAGCTAGAAAAAGGCTTTAGATATTAGATACCCCAGGAATTGTTTCTATCAAAGTTCTGAGATGGATGGATGGATGCCAGGAATTAATACCAGAACATTAATTATCTTCTATCATTTATCCTAATGGGCTGCTGGTACACATGCTCATGACTATATTGTAAAATGAATGCTGGAATGTTGGTAGCATTAGAATATGAGAACTTTGTTGGTTTCATTACTAGATAGGATAAAGAAAAATAAAATCTGTGTCACATGAGTTCCTTCTATAAATAACAAGGCAATTTGGCAGGATTGATGAATGAAGGACTTTTGAAGGGCATTGTTTATGCTCATATCTGTATGTTAGAGATATCATCACTCTATGAAAATGAAGCAATAATTGAAAGAAAGCTTTGCATATATTTTATACATGTACCTGAATTGTCACTTGACAATGAAATAATTGAGCTCTTTCTTTCTTCTGAACATAAGTTTCTTTCCACTTCTCTGCTTCAGTGTTTGCAGCAATTGAATGCTCTTTACTGACCCTGCAAAACTCCAGGCCTGGATACTATAGTTCAAAATTCAAACTCACAATATTTTGAAATATTCACATGGATTTTAATTGATGGTGGATTTAAGGGTCCCTTCCAAACTAATTTTAAAATGGCAAAATGTCTATTCATGTTTTAAAAAGAAGAATCCTCCCTGAGGTTGACCCTTGGTTCAAGAGAGTCAGAATATTAAACAATTGCTAAAAATGAAAGTCAGAAATGACTTTATTGAAACATTTTAGTGTTGATTTTTTTGAGTCTGGAATGTACAGGATGATAAGCATTTCCATTTATGTTTAGGTTATTTCCTTCTGCTGAGAAAACAATTTGTGTCTATAGCTCATAACAAATGTTTGAAGTAGATTTTTAGACAATGCATTTATACGCAGCAGCAACTGCCTCTTGCTTCTTACTGAATGAACTCAGTTTTTCATCCAGGGAAACATTCTTCTGAACTGAGCATAGCAATCTCCACCAAACTGAAAAAAACAGGAAAAAATACTCCTGAGAAGTCTTCTCAGTTTTGCTTTCAAGGTTCTGCATACTAAATGACCTAACATGCCAAATTCATCTTCTGTTTATAATAATGAATAAAACTTATTTTTTGTGTGTTTAAAAAAAGAAAAAGAGAACTGAAAACCATATTAACATTTGAATTTACTAGCAAATTAGTACTACCAGGCACATGGAAAAACCTAGAGCTCTCTAGATTTTGAAATCACCAAGGTGTCTGGTAGAAAACTTCAAAATCAGGCTGATCATACATCTTTTCTGGGTTTTGGGCATCCTGAATCCTTTAGGCACAGAGTAATCTACCCAAACCACTGACCCAGCCCAGCATTCCAATTAGAAACTATCAGTCCACTGCCTATCAACTGAATTAAAGCTAGTCAATATCTTTTTTTCCCCTTGAGTATAACTTGATTGCTAGTGACTACATGGAGTCCATGCAGTTTTCTAGGTAACATTTTTGGAAGTGATTTGTCATTGCCTTCTTCCTAATGTGGAGAGAGAGTAACTGGTCCAAGATCATCAGCTGGCTTTTGTGCTTAAGGGCAAACTAGAACTCAGGCTTTCCGACCCCTAGTCCAGCACCTCTAGTTCAAACTGTCTCTTAGTCAATGTCTAGCAATCAGTGAAAGTCAACAAATTTCCCATGGGATACATGTGTATGTGTGCATGTGTGTGTTTGTTTCCAGTGCAACAGTAAGCTGAATTTCCTCCCCCATCATGTATATTTCTCAACCAATGCATTCAAGGCTTGTTAAGAAAGATTTGCAAAGAAGAAAATGAGATGCTGATCAAACTTTAACATGCCAATGACCATGGACAGTTTATGTTAGTAGTTATTAAGGAAGGAACAAAGCTACTTTCTAGATTACAGGCAAAGTTTCACAATTTTGATTGGTTACTACCTCTCCTTAGCATTACATGAATGGCATATACCTTGTATGGGCTCAAATAACCCTTTGTTAGCAAATTTAGCTTAATTTTTTTAGAATTAGATTCATTCTTTGCACATAGAAAATAATGTAAGGGACGGAAAATAATTTAAGCTAACCACTGAATTTGTGTTTTTATTGATGGAGTTTGAGTTTGGCTGCCAGCTTTAGAGAAAGTTGATTTTTTACATGGCTAGTTTTGTTAAATTGGGCTATACCTTGCTTAGCAACTGCCTCAGGCAGTGACCGATGGACGTTATGATGGTGATGAAGAAGTGACTTTGTGACCAATGCCTTCATTTATGACCTTTGCAGTGTCTCTCCAAGTCATTGGTTTGCCATTACAGTCACATTGTCTATAGTCTATAGTACATTGTCCTGTGCCTGACCGTTTTTGTTGTTGTTGTTTCTTTTTCCCTTCCTCTCAGAGAAGAGAGATTACCTACCTCTTTCTGAGCTGTTTTTCTCTGCACTTCCTTAAAAAGTGCTAATGGAAGTTAACAAGCTCAGCTCTGTGACCTTAATTAGCCAGTTCATAGCTGCTGCCTGTAACTGACAAGAATTTAAGTGGCTTGAAGCTCAGAGCTGGGAGCAGGCTAGGCAAACAGCTGGTGCTAGCACATTCCTTTCAATGTGTGTTCCTCATTGTTTGCCTGCTTACCCTCTTGTAATCCCTTTGTCTCCAATGAATGTAAATACAAATATCAATTCCATTCTTGTTAATTATCCCAGCACTAGAGTGAGCATTCCAAAGGGCAGGGAGTGGGGGAAAAGGGCAATAAGATTTGCCCTTTTACCTGGCTTCCTTGTGAGTCGAGTTCTGGAAACCTTAGCCACCATTTGGACTCACCCAGCTGTTTGGAGTTGTATCCTGATGCTGTAAAGCAAAGGAAAGCTGAAGTAAAATTGTAAGCATAGTTGCGGTCATATGATTTTCCACTTAGTGACTGCTTAATTAAACAGACAAATGGACCTGACCTTCACGGGTATGTTATCTGTTTAGCATTAAAGAGTGTAGACAATTGGTGAATTTTACAAAATAAAGATGAAGGTAATATGAGCCAGATCGTGATGGTGACTGTAATTACGGAGTGCTATTTGAGACAAAAGTATTAAGGACACAGAAAGACAAAATGGGGGTGGGGGGTGGGGAGAAAGCCTGCTTTATACTTTCCCTCTTGTAACTGAGACACTTTCACTTTTGGATTACAATATTAGAATGGCAACTACCAGAAAAGCAGCAAAAATGGGAGAAGGGAGGAGAGGATCATCACAGCAATGTGCAGAAAGCGGAATTACACCAGAATTGCTTCAGAAAATGTTCAAGGGATTAGGCAAAAAGTTGTCTGAATCACTTAATTGACAGCTTTTGAAGACAGAATGGATGAAAGATTTGTAAAGATGAAAGAGGAGGTAAAAGAAGAAGTTAAGAAGGTGGAAACCTCTGTAAAACAAGTGACTGGAGATATAAAACAAATTAACGACAAAGTGGACATTTTGCAAAGGCAGATGCTATAAATAGAGAGATGGAAAGCGATTTAGATAATCTGGCATTATTGGTGTTGAGAGAGAAGGAATTTTGCTTGAGATTCAGAGCAATTCCAAAGGATTCTGATGAAGACATTAGAGAAAAGGTAGTTAAAGCTTTATCAGTTTTTTTGGAATGGGATGAAGAGGATACAGAGGCAGAAAGTGATGAAGTCTATAGAATAAATACAAGATCTGCAAAATCAAGAAATGTTCCAAGGGATGTATTGATGCACTTTGTCAGAAAGAAGACCAGAGACCAAGTTCTGCAGCAGCATTTTAGTACAAGATTGAAGACTGATAATACAGATGCAATTACTCTTAAAGAAATTAGAGTACTAATAGACTTAAACAGAAAAATTTCAGTGGGATAAACTGGAAAGAGTGATTTTTGCTTTCAAACAGCAGGGTTCCAATCGAATTCTGTGCAGAAAGTGAGAGAATTTCTAGAAAAATTCAAAGAAGAACTGGGGACGTTACACATGAATGTGTCAGATGAGACCACACAAAAGCCTCTACAGGTGCAACAGGAAAAGTGAAAGGGATGATACTGAACTACAGATATTGATTTTTCTAAATTTTGGCCTGATTATGGATTACAGGGACGCGGTGGCACTGCGGGTTAAACCGCTGAGCTGTCGATCGGAAGGTCAGCGGTTCGAATCGTGTGACGGGGTGAGCTCCCGTTGCTAGTCCCAGCTCCTGCTCACCTAGCAGTTCGAAAGCATACAAATGTGAATAGATTAATAGGTACCGCTTCGGCGGAAAGGTAACGGCGTTCCGAGTCGTCATGCTGGCCACGTGACCCGGAAGTGTCTACGGACAAATGCCGGCTCTTCGGCTTTGAAATGGAGATGAGCACCGCCCCCTAGAGTCGGACATGACTGGACTTTATGTCAAGGGAAACCTTTACCTTTACTATGGATTAGAAATGATTAACATGGAATATAAATGGAGCAAATGCTTCTCAGAAGAGAAAAAAAAATCATTTGAAAAAAATAAAACAAGGTATAATTTGATTTTGATTTGATTGCTTGCAAGAAACATATTAGAAAAAGAATATAAAATATTTGACTTATAAAAATTTGGGTGAAGTATTTATCTCAGTGGGAATGAGAAAGAAAGAAAGAAAGAAAGAAAGAAAGAAAGAAAGAAAGAAAGAAAGAAAGAAAGAAAGTTGTTTTGTATATAAATCCCCAACTACAATCAGAATTTATATTGACTGATGAGCATGGTAGACATGTTGGGGTGGAAGTTAGTTTGCATGGGGTTAAGATTATGGTGTTGGGAATTTATGTCCCAAATGAGGATAAAGCAATGTTCTGTAAGGACTTACAGACAGACTAACAGGCTTTTCTTATGAAAATTGGTGTTTATTGGGAGACTGGAATGGAGTGATCTCCCCACAAGTAGACAGAACTTCTGAGAAAAATATTAGAATTACACAAGTAAACTACCAAAGATTTTTTTTTAATTTGATGGACAATTTAGAGCTTGTTGCATGGAAACATAAAAATGATTAAAAATTACTAATCACTTGGAAAAGGGGAGAAAGGAAATGGTACTTTTTAAAAAATTTAGTTTATTGATAAAACCTATTGCCTTTCTATACATAGGGTTCTCAAAGAGTCGACAAAAGGCAATCAGCTCATCTCTTGCAGGTCCTCACATACTTCAGGAGTTAAATGAAATAGCAGATGCAAAAAGATCACTTTCGTCTAGCTACCATGCCACATCCCTGACAGTTGGTAGAGGGGATTTATGCTTGGCCAACGTTTAGCATTTTGCCTTGGCAAGATATTAGTTGAGGAAAGAATAGGTAGATGAGGTCTTCTTGCAAAAATCTACTTGACTGGCAAGCCTGAATGCTCATCTTGGACAGGGGTGTCTGCAAATCTGTTCAGATAGAAGTTAAATAATATGTATAACTAACTCAAAGGAAAGTATGCCAAGTTTTTCTTAGATTCTTTGAAAACATTCATAATCTTTAAGAAGATCCCTTTCTTTCATTTGGCACAAACACAAATGACACTTTGCTAATGCTGAAAATTTACTGCTTACTAGTACTTGAGATTATTATGTAGATTTTTCTCTGTTTCATTTCAAATTGCATTTCTCTGAATTAAGTCTGCATATTTACTTATGAACAGATATAAGTGCACTGTCAGTGGGTTCCATTTTAGAATAACAATATAATTCTTCCATTTAAATATCCTGAGAAGAAATTTAAAATCTTAATCAAATGTGTCAGTAATTATTAGTCATTATGTACAGTATCTGAATTAGATCTTGGGGCTCTGAAGTTTCAATTGATTCATGAATGAAATAAAGGAAATAGTTATTCAATACTTTTCTGAGCTCTGTAAGCAAGTTTGCAAGTGGACTATTGATCTATTTGCTTTTATGTCTCTTTGTTTAGTCAGTCAATTATTCATACATTACAGAGATCGTAGACTTCTATAATCAGCAAATAGAGAATGTAGATTTTGAGATTCTTAGTGTTTATCCTTGTCAGTGAGGAACTAATAAATAGTTTATCAAATCTAGTAGGGCCATTTTCCTATTTTGTAAATAGGAGCTTAGTGATAGTGCTGATACACTGTATATAAGGGATAGGATATATGCTATTTTTTGATGTAGCAAAGTATTTATATTGTTCTTATGCTGAAGAAAATGGTAGTGCATCACTGGAATCTTGTGTTACCTAGATTTGAACTGCATCAGCACTACAAAATACTGAAGGGCTTCCATTATTTTTATAGAACCAGTACTATGCACACAATAGTTTTCCTCAAACAACAGCTTAAAAAATTCTGCTTTTTGTTCAATTAATTCCAAAGTAAATGTTGTTTGAGATTATTCCAAATAACTCTGAATATAGTTATTGTACTATGTATTTTTAAAAAGCTAGATGCATAATTTTTACATGTATTAAAGATTATGGTTGGTAATAGTGATTATGTTAATTATGAGATAATAAGAGAAGATATAAGGAAAGGCAGAATGTTAATACTTTAAATTATAACAAACCAATTACTGAATCGATTAAGAGGAAGATGAAGTGATGTGTTCTATTTTGACTTCTTTGTTGTCTACCTGCATTTACTGCAGTTTTATATGGGCATTTGGTTTTACATGGCCACTTGGGGAGGAAAAATTTCAAGTTGTTATGCTTGGACTTTAAAGTATTATTTTAAATCATTTATGATTATGATAATCATCCACCATATGCCCACAGGCTTTTATGAACTATAAAACACTGATGGAAAGATACTCCCTGTTCATTTTCCTACCAAAATCAAATTCTTTAATCATAGATCACTCACAGATTTTTCCTGTTGCTTCTAGAAAGCCTAGAGATTCTTATTAAACATTAATTCACTGAATTTTATCTTCTGACCTCAGTTAAGTTTCTTGCAGATTTGCAGATATGTTGTATTAAGGTCCCAACCATAAGGGAGTGAAACAAGAGACATATCTATCTGCTGTTTAACAGGTGGCTGCTTAACTGTTCTGTTTTATAGGCTCTTATTTAAAAGGATCACAACATGTTTGTGGGACTGAAACTTGGTACACTGTTGTCCTGATTATGAAATGATCTGTTTACCATTCCAGTGATGTCAACTAATCCATGATAAAGCAAAATAAAAATATTTGGCATTTGCAGTTAGCAAGGAGCTTAGGAATGACTTTGGCAAACTACCTAAAAAGGAAACTGAGTTTGAATGTCTTGCATGCATTCTTGTAACATTTAGCAATTGATGTATATTTAGAAGTCCAAACTTAATTTGTACTTATTTTATGCATTCACCAGTACATTTTAGTACATTGAAAAAATTAGATATCACTGAAGCCACAGGTATTTGTTTTGGTAGACTACTCTTAAAAATGCTTTCTTCAGACAGGAATTTTCTCATTTCAACAGGTAAGCTATAGGTCCAAGTATGAGATTTAATATATGTTGTTAATAGGTATAAAATATATAAGCTAGTAGTGTGCTGGTAAATGTTTAAGAACCAGCCGTGCTGGCTCTGTTGCCATGGCTGTGCTGCTGGCCGCGGAACTGTTGATCGGCACGCTAGGCATAGTAGCTTAACTCTGCTCTCAACCAGCTCGCAAAATTCTCAAAAATTTAACAAACAGTTCTTGTAAACACCACTGAATATAGTTCTAGGATGGATAAATGTTTAATCTATTTCCATAACATTAGAGTAGAATTTCAACTATTCATAACTGTAATATAAAAAGAAAATTTTGCAAATCAATAATTCTGGATGTTTCTACCCTGTCAAAGGCTTCCTTCATTAACATCTTTTACAGAGATACTCCAGGTCATGAAAAAGATATTTCATATGGTAACTAAGGGATCATAACTTTTAAAAGCCCTTTCATATAAAATATGGTTCCCCTTTATATTTCACATTACCATATCAAAGAGAAAAGTACTAGCCCGGCTAGTTTTGTCTTTTATTAGCTTCCTATATATGCAGAGTTTTATTGCATGATTTTCAGTTGCTGAGGTTTGCCTAAGAATATGATTAAAGTGTTTGGTGGAGTTCAGAGTCCATCTTTGTGCATGACAGTTTCCTTCCTTGGCTTATAACTTCCAACAGATAAAAGATGTGATAGTGTAGTTGGAGATGAACCCAGGTGCTCAGAGACCAAGAGTGACTGGGAGAAGCTGATGTACTTTGGATCATAGCATAATTTGATTTTTTAAAATGAAATATAACGAATTTTAAAAGGCATATGCATACTCTTAGAAATCCCATTTTATTATTTTATTTTAAAAGTGTAAAATTATTTAGGGCTGTGCAAAGACTAATACAATTATATAACCATCATGCTTTTCCCTAAACTACTGTTTTTTGTATAAGTGAGTCACATATTTCATTCTACTTATCCATACAAAGTCTATGTCTGTAGGTAATCCTCTCATAGGTGGCAAATGTAATCAGGCCTTCAATTAATTGAGTAAATGGGGCCATACATTTATCTTTCCAATGTTGCAGTATCAGTCTTTTGGCCATAGTAAGGGCATGGAGAATCCATTTACATTGTCCAGTTGTCAGATTTGTTGTACTAGGTATGTAATTCAGAAGAATACTGTCCTCTGAAAATTTTGGCTTTTGTTGCCCAGTCACATTTATATGATGCACTACATTCTCCCAAAACTTAGTAAGTATAGGATACTGTAAGAACATATGTTTTAAGGAGGCATTGTCCTTATTACATCTCCAACAGCATGCTGTCTTAGACAGTCCTTTTCTATACCAACCGCTGTGCAAAGTCTTTGAAAGAGGTGATTCCCAGTGCACGGAAGCACCTACTAAGCCTGTTTTTTAGAATATTTAAAGAGGCTGTTTTGTTTGCAAAGCTTGCTTGCCTACTTCAGGGGCTCTTCCCAGCAGGCTCTGTTGGAATGTGAGTGTGAATGTGCAGATATGTGGAGGCAGTGAGGAACAGCTTCTAAAGCAGTTGTACAGGGCTTGCAAACAATGTGGCTGCTGTTATGATTAAAAAGAGGTGCTTTGTAGACATTCCCACATATTGGAAGCACTTCTTTCAAGGGCTTTGCACAGCACTAATATTCTTGTTTCTATAAAATGATGCTTTATGCCAAATAACCCTGTTTGGTATAAAGGAAGCAGAAACCAACTCTGGAATAGATGAGGGTGAAGAAACCAGGATTTAATCCAGACAAAGCAGAGGTGCTGCTAAGAGCAAATGTATCCCATTTAATTGTATTTTGTTTATTCTAATGGTGGTTTCATTCCCAGGAATCATGACCACAGTTTGGGGAAATCAGCTTCAAATAAAGTTTTATCTAAACAGAAATAACCTTATTGGGATTATCCATGCCCTACTAATATGCCATTTGGATATTGGTAATGAGTTGTTTGTTTGTTTGCTTATTTACTTGATTATAGTCCTTTTATATCCAGCTTGATCATGAATCCTGAGTGTTTACATAACACTTACTTCAAATTGCCTTTAGAAACAATCCAGAAACTTGAGTTGGTTCCAAACAGAACAACATGCTTTTGAGCTGAGACTAATTAATTCGACCATATTAGGGTTATATCTGCACTTACTGTAAACTGCTCTTATCCTGTGTTCATGCCAGCTATAAACTGGTTTTTAAAAATGGTGTGGGAACTGAGACGCTTGGGCACACCTTGCAAGTAATTCAGCCTGCACTGCAGACTACTCCATTTTTCCATGGGGCAATTTCTCTGCTGCTTTGCCCTTTAACCTTTCTGTTCACAGACAGCAATTGCCAATCACTTTCCTACCTATGAGTGGGTCTTCCTGGACATATATATCTTTATATGTATGGGAGTAGCTGTATGTGTGTGCGTTTATACTTGTGTGTATGCACACATAGACACAAGTATGATAATATTACTATACAAAGTAAAGTTAACTATACAGTCTTAAAGCATCAAAGTGCACATACATGCAAGCACGCAGAATACTACCTTTAAAATAGAAATTCCTTTCTTGCCAGCTGTTTTGCACTCAAATGAATTGATTTTGTTGTTAATATTAAAGTACTGTGGTGGCTAAAAGATTGCCAGTTCAAACCCCAGCATGCATACTTTTTAAAAAGTATTTCTTTCTTTTCTTCAGTTACCTAGCTAGCTTTCCTCAGGTAGCTGAGGGTTTTTTAAAAAGAAAAAAATAAGTGCAGGATCCAGTGTTTCATTGTTTCTCCAATCACTTGAGGTAACCCTTTTTCCTGAAGTGACTGGACAAACAATGAAATGCCTGAATCCTGTACTCTTTTTTTTAAAACGCTTAGCTCTCAGCTGGCTACGCCAAAGAAAGCAAGAAGTAATAAAAATAAATGTTTCCACTGAGTTCCCAACCAGCAAAAATGCTAGGCAAAACATTATACTGTTTTAATATAAACAATATTATACCATTGTTAATCATTATTCTATTTTAATATAAACAATAAAGACAATGTCTTAGAAGCTCTTATATCAGGGTAATTATAGTTTCAGAGGGACTCTCCTTCCTCTGCAAAGAAGCCCATGAATTGTTGGAGTTAGTTTGTAAGGAAGTAAAACGCTGCAGTGTAAACAGACAAGAGCACTCAAGATGACATAAGAGGAAAGGGCTACTTTCATACTGCAGCAGGAAAATGCACCTGGAGATTGAATTTTGGTGGTGGGAGCGAGGTGAGTAAAAGCTGACATCATCGAGTTCTCCCCACCAAAAATATTTGTTGTCCTGTTCTGGCAACAAAACAACTAGGCAGAGCAGTTAAGCCCTAACTTATATTTAGAGATGACATATTGAAGTAAAAGGCTACCTAATGTTTCATTCATTTCAGTGGTTTGGTGTTATGGGTGATGATGTTAGGATTCCAACTATAAACCACAAACTTGAGTAGCATCTATTTTATTTCTCTTTTTAAAGTCACAAGTCATTGGATTTCAATCATGGATCTTTTTTCTTTTAAGGTATTTGCAGACAAGTCTTGTTCTATGCTGAACAACCCTCCAGGGCAATTGGTGTATGACATACTGCAGATCAAAAAAGATTGGGGCCTGATTTTAGTTGCTGAACATTGCTGAGCACCTTTACCTGTGCTATTTTCAATACACTTCCACATATAAGTCAACTCAGCACCCTATAATGAAATTATGCAAGATTTCTTGTTATATATTTCCTATTTTCCAGGTATTCAGAGTTTCTTTTTTGCAAATACAATAAAATGCATCTAATCTGCTCTAGAGGAATTAAATATCTATTACTAACTTGAATTCTAGTGCCACTAATACTAATGTGTGCTTGATGCATGCTTCTTATGCCCTGTAAATGAAATATCTGGCTTTGAAATTAGGCTTATAATGTTCAATTCAGGTAAATAAAATGATATCATTGTTGGCTTCTGGATAAAGGAAATGGCCAGTCATATGTCACTGAGATTTGTGTGGATCAGGTAGATGGCTTGAATTGGTTCCAGCTATCTTTCTGAGAACATAGCTGTTTAGAGAGTCTTGGTGATCATCTAGAAGCAGCCTTGTTCCTTGAAATGGCTGGGTGGTGACTATTGCGTCAGTGGGGAATTCCAGCAATAATCATGGAGGATTGAATGTTAATGTTTATATTTAAGGCTTATTACATAAACTACTTTAAGGAGAAAAATCCATTGCTACATGGATTCCATGACAGCTCTGGGATTTTCTTAGTATGTGAACAATTCAGTATATGCTCCTGAACAAACCATTTCTCCTGGTTTGATGTTTTCGCTTGTGGATGAGAATGGAGGTTTGGAATTAGGTGGGTTTTCTGAAACCTCATTATGATCCAACTACTGTACATTTAGCCTGAGTGGGATAGGTGAATAAATAAGCTTTGGACTGCATATTTAGAGAAGAGTAAAACCTTTCCCTTTATTTCTGAAGAGTTTCTTGTACTTCCTCCCCAATGGCAACCGTCCCAGATAATTCTGTTTTCTTACCCAATTATTGTTTTTTTTTATGCTTATGCTAACAAAATTGAAAAACACATTAAAAGAGTTCTATCAACTAATGCAGATTACAGTGGCCTGTGCATGCTTTGGTTAAAAGTTTGATATAAGTTAATTTAAAAAAGAAATGATGTTGCATGAACAATATTGTTAGTTATGCCACAGGTTTTATCCAGCCTTGCCTTCTTGGTACCTGTCACTTTTTATAATTAGGAATCACAGTGCTGCTCTATTCAGGTATAGTTCACTTCATACTGTAATTGTTTTAATGGAATGAAATTATTAGCTTTCTTGCAATAACAACAACAACAACACCCAAAGTCTGAATAGTAGAGAAATGAAACTCAAGAACTGTTTTTTAAAAAGCTCCCCACTAAGGCAAAGGAACAATGTTGACTAAGGCTAAGTTTGGAACTGTGAACTGAAACTTGGTGGAATTTCTGAGAAGAAATTAATCCAATGTCTTTGTTGGCTCCATACTAAAAGTCTGCACGTAGGTATTTGTTCTCCTAGTTGCTCGCTACAGATCAGTATTGGTTAAGTAAAGAAATGCTAGATTGGCAATAATGTTAATGTTGTGTTGGCAGATCTTATGCCACTTTCAAGGCTTTGGCAAATACCCAAACTTTCCATCTACTGCAGCTGGCCTTATTCCTATATATTTCACTGCCAAGCTATGTTCCCTCTGAGGTTCACTACTCATGAAATCCGTGCACATGGTTAAAAGTAGAGTGCACACAAAATTAAGTTTAAATAATAATAATTAAATAACAACAACAACAATAATAATACATTTCGTCACCATAAAACTCTGGGCTTGTGACTCGAGAGGAGTCCTGCACAAGCTTGCTGCCTTGGCTTAACTGCAGTAGTGAGGGTTGTTCAGTGATGCACAGACCAGAACTGCTGCTCAGTTCACGCTGCAGCAGTGCCAAGTGACCCTGGCTGCTGCAGTTGAGCCAAGGTGGTGAGCTGTGCCTTTTGCCCGGGACACTGGGCATGCCTTGCAGTTGTAGCTGACTGATTCCAGACTCCAAAGCCTCCTGCACACGAATGAATGCCTCCCTCCAAAAAAGGTTAAATTCATTTCCCTCCTCTCTCCAAAAAAGGTTTAATTCCTTCCTCCAAAAAAGGTTTAATTTCCCTTGCTCCTCAAAAAGTCAAGCCATTTCTGAAAAATGCTGCCAGGAAAATGGCAGGGGGCAGTTGCCAGAAATAATAAATGACTTCAAGGCATCGCTTTCAAGTTGTACTGTATGTGACATTATACAGATAGTCCTTACATAGCAACCACAACTGGGACCTGCAGCTCTGTCATTAAGCGAAGCAGTTACTAAGTGGGAAATCTCATGACAGCAACTGTGCTTTCATTTTCCCACTCTGCTGCCCTTTGGAATGCTCACTCTGAAGCTGGGATAGCTATCTCTGAGCTCCTGCCCATAACTGACAAGATTAATCAGTTTCACACTTTCAGCTTTTGTTTGCCTCCTTATCACCTTCCCTTTTCCCCCACTCCCCTGCCCATTCGAATTTATTTATCTATCTATCTATCTATCTATCTATCTATCAATCAATCAATCATGTGGCAGCACATCATACATGTTACAAATATATTATATTAAAAAAATGGGAATATAAAAAGGTATGTAGAAAATATACATTGGTCATAGGGCAATTATAACTAAAAACAAACTTTAAGATTACAAATATAGTCTTTTGCATATATGTATATATATATATATATACATACATACACACATATATATACACATATACATATATGTATACATATATTGCCCTTTTGAATATGCTAGGCTAATTAGCAAGAAGAGAATTAATGTTTGTATTTACATTCATTGGAGAGGAAGGGGGGGTTGAAGAGAAAGTAGAGCAATTCAAGTACCTCGGCTCCCTCATATGCAGCGACAGCGATAGCTTTCTAGATGTCCGCACCCATGTCAATGCCACCTGAATGAAGTGGCGCCAGGTGACTGGAGTCCTGTGTGATCGTTGGATGCCCCACGCCTCAAGTCAAAGGTCTACAGAACAGTAGTGCACCCATTCGCCCTCTATGGATTGGAGTGCTGGCCAGTGACAGCAAGCACAAGCAGGCCCTGCACATGATGGAAATGTGAATGCTCTGATTGTGCCTTTCAACCACGCCATGAATGACGATGTCCGCCGCCAACTGGGAGTCGCACCAATTGTGGCAAAACTGCGGGAAGGAAGGTTTAGATGGTATGGACATATACATGGCAAAGAAGACTCGGTGGCAAGGATAGCCATGTGTCTGGACCCTGGTGGCTGGCGACCCCGTGGTAGACCCAAGAAACGGTGGATGGATCACATTAAGGAGGACATGGAATGCATGAATGTCACCCCTGAAGATGCCTTGGATCGAGTCAAAAGGAGAAGGATATGCCAACAAGTGGACCCTGTCATAGCATGGGAATAATGCTAGGAAGAAGAAGGAGAGGAAGGGGGGCAGGGGAGAAAAAATGGGTCAGTATCAGGCACAGGACATGTGTGCTGACTGTAACAGTGATCTCATGACTGAGGGACACTGCAAAGGTTGTAAATGCATGCCTTGGTTGCAAAATTATTTTTTCAGCACCATCATAACTTCGAACAGTCACTGAATGACACAGTTGGTAAGCAAGGTTTACCTATATTATTATATTAATATTAATTTGTTGTTTATTTGTTCAGTTGCTTCTGACTCTTTGTGACTTCATGGACCAGCCCACGCCAGAGCTTCCTGTTGGTCGGCAACACCCCCAGCTCCCCCAGGGACGAATCCATCACCTCTAGAATATCATCTATCCATCTTGCCCTTGGTCGGCCCCTCTTCCTCTTGCCTTCCACTCTCCCTAGCATCAGCATCTTCTCCAGGGTGTCCTGTCTTCTCATTATGTGGCCAAAGTATTTCAGTTTTGCCTTTAATATCTTTCCCTCAAGTGAGCAGTTTGGCTTTATTTCTTGGAGGATGGACTGGTTTGATCTTCTTGCAGTCCAAGGCACTCTCAGAATTTTCCTCCAACACCACAGTTCAAAAGCATCGATCTTCCTTCTCTCAGCCTTCCTTATGGTCCAGCTCTCGCAGCCATATGTTACTACGGAGAACACCATTGCTTTAACTATGCGGACCTTTGTTGTCAGTGTGATGTCTCTGCTTTTAACTATTTTATCGAGATTTGTTATTGCTCTTCTCCCAAGGATTAAACATCTTCTGATTCCTTGACTGCAGTCAGCATCTGCAGTCATCTTCGCACCTAGAAATACAAACTCTTTCACTGCTTCTACATTTTCTCCCTCTATTTGCCAGTTATCAATCAAGCTGATTGCCATAATCTTGGTTTTTTTGAGGTTTAGCTGCAAGCCAGCTTTTGCACTTTCTTCTTTCACCTTCATCATAAGGCTCCTCAGTTCCTCTTCGCTTTCAGCCATCAAAGTGGTATCATCTGCATATCTGAGATTGTTAATGTTTCTTCCAGAGATTTTAACTTCAGCCTTGGATTCCTCAAGCCCAGCTTGTCGCATGATGTGTTCTGCATACAAGTTGAATAGGTAGGGTGAGAGTATACAGCCCTGCCGTACTCCTTTCCCAATCTTAAACCAGTCCGTTGTTCCATGGTCTGTTCTTACTGTTGCTACTTGGTCGTTATACAGATTCTTCAGGAGGCAGACAAGATGACTTGGTATCCCCATACCACTAAGAACTTGCCACAATTTGTTATGGTCCACACAGTCAAATGCTCTAGAATAGTCAATAAAACAGAAATAGATGTTTTTCTGTAACTCCCTGGCTTTTTCCATTATCCAGCGGATATTGGCAATTTGGTCCCTAGTTCCTCTGCCTTTTCTAACCCATCTTGTACATCTGGCAATTCTTGCTCCATGAACTGCTGAAGTCTACCTTGCAGGATCTTGAGCATTACCTTACTGGCATGTGAAATGAGTGCCACCGTTCGATAGTTTGAACATTCTTTAGAGTTTCCCTTTTTTGGTATGGGGATATGAGTTGATTTTTTCCAATCGGATGGCCATTCTTGTGTTTTCCAAATTTGCTGGCATATAGCATACATTACCTTGACAGCATCATCTTGCAAGATTTTGAACAATTCAGCTGGGATACCGTCGTCTCCTGCTGCCTTGTTGTTAGCAATGCTTCTTAAGGCCCACTCAACCTTACTCTTCAGGATGTCTGGCTCTAGCTCACTGACCACACCATCAAAGCTATCCCCAATATTGTTATCCTTCCTATACAGGTCTTCCGTATATTCTTGCCACCTTTTCTTGATCTCTTCTTCTTCTGTTAGGTCCTTGCCATCTTTGTTTTGGATCATACCCATTTTTGCCTGGAACATCTCTGATGTTTCTAATTTTCTGGAAGAGGTCTCTTGTCCTTCCTATTCTATTGTCTTCTTCCACTTCCGCGCATTGCTTGTTTAAAAATAATTCCTTATCTCTTCTGGCTAACCTCTGGAATTTTGCATTTAATTGGGCATATCTCCTCCTATCACTGTTGCCTTTTGCTTTCCTTCTTTCTTGGGCTACTTCTAGTGTCTCAGCAGACAGCCATTTTGCCTTCTTGGTTTTCTCTTTCTTTGGGATGTGTTTTGTTGCCACCTCCTGAACAATGTTGCGAACTTCTGTCCATAGTTCTTCCGGGACCCTATCTACTAAGTCCAGTCCCTTAAATCTATTCTTCACCTCCACTGCATATTCCTTAGGAATATTAGTGAGCTCATATCTAGCTGATCTGTGGGTCTTCCCTAATCTCTTTAGTCTGATCCTAAATTGTGCAAGAAGAAGTTTGTGATCTGAACTACAGTCAGCTCCAGGTCTTGTTTTTACCGACTGTATAGATGTCCGCCACCTTTGGCTGCAAATGATGTAGTCAATCTGGTTTCGGTGTTGTCCATCTGGTGAAGTCCATGTATAAAGCCATCTCTTAGGTTGTTGGAAGAGAGTGTTTGTTATGCAGAGTGAGTTGTCTTGGCAAAATTCTATCAGCCTATGTCCTGCTTCATTTTGTTTTCCCAGGCTATGCTTACCTGTAATTCCAGGTGTCATTTGACTGCCCACCTTAGCATTCCAGTCTCCCATGCTGAAAATAACATCTCTTTTAGGCATCTTGTCCAGTAGGTGCTGCAGATCCTCATAGAACTGCTCTACTTCAGCTTCTTCAGCATCTGTGGTTGGGGCGTCTATTTGGATCACTGTGATGTTAGATGGCTTGCCCTGAATTCGAATTGAGATCATTCTATCATTTTTTGGATTGTATCCAAGCACTGCTTTAGCCACTTGACTATTAATTATGAAGGCTACTCCATTTCTTCTGTGGTCCTCTTGTCCACAGTAGTAGATCTGGGGGTCATTTGATGTGAAGTGGCCCATTCCAGTCCATTTCAGTTCACTGACGCCCAAAATGTCTATCTTTAATCTTGACATCTCACCAATAACCACATCCAATTTGCCCTGGCTCATAGATCTTACATTCCAGGTTCCAATGGTGTGTTGATTCTTAGAACATCGGGTTCGCCGTTCACCACCAGCACCATCGGCTGCTAGCTGTCCTTTCAGCTTTGAGCTAGCTGCATCATCACGTCTGGGGCTAGTTGAACTCATCCTCTGTTCCTCCCCAGTAGCATTTTGACCATATTCTGACCTGGGAATCTCATCTTCCGATGGTATACCGAGATATCTCTGGTTGTACTGATCCATTTGACCGACAGGAAGCTCTGGCGTGGGCTGGTCCATGAAGTCACGAAGAGTCGGAAGCGACTAAACGAATAAACAACAACATTGATCCATTTAGTTTTCATGGCATACTGGGGTGGGTTGCCATTACCTTCCCTAGGGGTCGCATTTAGTCTGACCTCTCTGTCATGACCTTCTCATCTTGGGTGGCCCTTCACAGTTTAGCTCATGGCATCATTGAGGTGCTCAAGCTCCAGCACCATGACAAGGTAATGATCCTTTGCTGAAGATTAATATTAATATTTATGTTTAATCTGTTCAGTCGTGTCCAATTCTTGGAGACTGCCTGGACAAGTCCCTGCAGTTTTCTTGGCAAGGTTTTTCAGAAGTGGTTTGCCATTGCCTCCTTCCGGTGGCTGAGAGAGAGTGACTACCCCAAGGTCACCCAGCTGGCTTCATGCCCAAGGTGGTACTAGAACTCACGGTCTCCCGGTTTCTAGCCCAGTGCCTTAACCACCACACCAAAGTGGCTCTCATATTATATTTTATAATTATTTTCTAGTTTTTATATTTTAACTAAGAAATATGTAGCCATTTTACTATTACACATATTTGCAATTTACTCATACGCTCGTATTATGTTGCACAATTTTGTACTTGGTTTGGGAGGAGCTGCACAAAACAATTTTTTTTCTGCACATTGCATATCAGAAATTAGAGAGAACATTGCTGCCAAGAATGTCATTTTGGAGAACACTGGTGCATTTATGTGTATGTCTGTGTATATTTTTAGCCGCAAGTGAGATTTTGAGATTCTAAACACACCAAGCTATAAATACTGGAGCAATCAAGAGCTTTTAAAGCCTTTTAATGTCAGTGCTGGCATCTCTAACTTGGTTATAGAATATAGATGTGGATGTGATTTCTTTCTGTGCCAAAGTCTTTAATCAGCACTTTGCTTTTGATGAGCAGTCACTGCATTAATTGATTAATACATTAGTTTGATTAATCCTGCTGATTCACACTAGCTCATGTATTAGTATTCTCAGTCCAAGTAACTCTCTTCACTCTCAGATGCAAAACCAACTACCATGTGATTTTGCAATAGTTGAAGCAAATTCTCTTTTAATTTGTTGTTGGGCATCTGCACAAAGCTTTTCATCCCAACCTCTTTATCCAGAAAAATCTGCACCACTTCCACTGTTGTTTGTTATGTATCTGTTAAAACCATAGAACTCTAACCATAAAAATGTGACAAATCTTGTTTGTACATATGTAGTACTAGTATTGTAAGAAATAAATATTAGGTTGCAAGAAATCCTTCCCTACGTTTTTTTTAGAATGAAAACAGTGTTGTTGGAAGGCCCTGACCCACTCCTTCATTCTTCCACACTGTTTATTGTTCAGTTACTTTGACATCATTCCTGTTCCCCCTACCAGCTGTGGTCTCTGGAACTGGGATGATGGTTTGAGATTCCAGTCAGCAGACATCATATATTTATACCTAACCACATGATATCATAAAATAATAAATAAAATAGTAAAATAATAAAGGAAAAGTTTTTCCACTGTCTGTTGGAAGTCTATTTATTTTTAGATGCGTGAATTAGACTAGATAAATATGCTAAGATCAGAAGTGTGCTGGGCATCTTTATTTTGCCCAGCTAATATATTTATTACTGATGTGATATGATGAAGATATGAGCTTAATGTTATGTGATGACAGTTGAACTTTTTTTCTGGTTGACAGGAACTGTTTTTAATTCATAATTTGCAGTTGCTTTCTATCTTCTTTCTGTCTTGTATAAATACACAAAAAAATAATTTATCATTAGTACAAAATATTCTAAAGGCATCTATAATATTCTGGAGGTCAGTCATGTGGTTATTCTGTTTATATCAATCCTGCTGGCCCGGGACTATAATGAAGTTCCTTATTTATATTTTCTACTGACTGTATTTTGTATAGTAATACCAAAAATAAATTTATGTATAAAGCTATACATACTTATTTTATATTTATGGTATCAGTGCTGCTTCTGGGTCAGATGTTCGTGAAGCAATCTGACATGCATGGCTGAGCAGAGGAACTGACATCTGGTTTGGCAAATCCTTGGTTAAAACGAGAAATGCTGCTTTGGCAGCAGTAGAAGCAAATACGTGGAATGAAGAATGTTTTGTAGAGATCATGCAAATTGTCACTAGGAAGTCATACATGTAGACACATGAGATAAGACATTACTCTGAGTGATGTGTTGACTGTTTATTTGACATTAGTATGTCCACTGGTATATACTAATACTGCAATGCAGTTGTGTGAGTTCACAACTGAGTTCAACTTGTGTCTTGAAATAAGTTGTGCCTTGAAATCAAAATAAACATTTCCAGGTTATTCTGGGTTGAAGCAAGCTGGAAATCAGCATAGTCTGACTGAAACGATCTACTACACTATGCTGAAATTATGTGTGAACTGACCTACAAATTTATGTATTCAAGGTTGTACAGTAATAAGCCACATGCTGCTTAGATGAAAACTAGGATTACAAACTTCAGTTAATTAATCAGTATAATTAATTGAACAAAGCTGTACTCATGTATTAAATATCTTCTTGATTAATCAGTGGAACTGATAGCAAATACAAATTATGGAGCTTGAAATTCCTTCAGTTTTCAGAAAAAATGGCAGTTTCCTTCTGATTTTTTATGACATTTGATGAAATGGAAAATGGTTTATACTTCTAATAATTCTTCCAGCAAGACTGTGCAGTATTCACAGTAGTGTTGAACAGCATAATACTGTTTAGATAGCAGAAGTTGCTTGTCAGTATGATTATTTTTATTGCTACTCCGTCTGTATACTTCATACTTATTTTACATAAACATTATCTAGTTGGAAACTATTATCTATTCTGATGTCAAGTATATGTATGTATTTATGTGTGTATGTGTCTGTATATATAGATTTCCTTTAGACTGGCAAAAAATTTAAAAGACTAACCAGTGGTATTTTTTAAATTGCTTTTTAATTGGAAACTATTTTGCATTTATTTCTATTAAGTATTTTGTACAGCTTCCTACAAAACAATCCATATTTTAAAGAAAATGGAGTGTATAAAACTGAAACAACTGCATATTAATTTCATTCTACTCTATGGTTCAACAAATGGCTTTTGCTGTGGAAATTGGGAGAAATAGGAACCTCAGAGATACAGTAGTGTAACTAGCAGGTAAAGGACGAAAGGAAGAAATAAAATGTTGCTGCAGTCAGAGAAGAAATGGGTTAGATTAGAATTAGAGCCAGGGGCTTTTCCAAAGCAACAAAAATACAGAAATGTGTGAAAGGAAATAGAAATGAATGCCTTCATGGATGACCCGCTGACAGTAATTCACACTTAATCAGCACTGAATTGGACCACTGCAACGTGCTCTTTGTAGGGCTGCCTTTGGAGATGACTGGAAGCTACAGGTGGTCCAGATTGTAGAGGCTAGCTGGGACAACACAACTGAAACCCACATTAAAGCAAAGCAACAAACATAAAAAGGACAGGCTTTGATTGTGCAGTTGACTGGCTTGGACAGTCCTATAGGAACCCTATTGTATTAGTTGTTTTGTTTGAATTGTATTAGTATTGTTTTGCTATTTGCTGCTCAGAATCCTTTGGTAGTGAAGTGGCCTAGAAATGCTGTACACAGAAAAAAAGCAAACAAATTTCACATTTTAAAAAGGGCAGGTTTTCTGTAGGTACAAAAAAGGTACAGATAGAGCAAAGAGGAGAAGCAGAGATGCAGCCCGATGGAAAATTATGAGCCATAGTGAGGAGGAGGAAGAAGACAAAGAAAGGAAGCTTAGGAAAACAGTTTAAAGGAGTTAGGAAAGGAAAAGAGGGTTGAGGAAGCCAATCAGTTGAGAGATCTTTTCCTTCCCTGCAATAGGAGAAAAGGACAGATGATTAGGGAGTAAGCAAAGAGATGGAAGAGAAGAAACAGAGAGGTCCCCCCCCCCTTGCAGCATCTTGTTTGTCAGGCATTCTCCTGCCTTCTGAAATAGGAAGGAGGAGCACCAAGAAGAGATTGTTGGCAGCATATGGCCAACAGACAAGAGAAGAGGCTGGCAGGGCAGTTAGTAAAGGAAGCACAGCTTTGGATTGGGGCTGGAGGAGCTGAGAGGAGCAGCAGGATTAGAAGGAAGGAAAAACAGATTCCAAGCCTGGTAAAGTGAAGATTGTGGCTGGGGACTGCAGAGGCAAAGAAGAAACACATACCTAGTCTGGAAAAGACTTGGGTTGTTCAGCTGAGGGAGAGTAATCTGTGCTACAATCGCTGTCAAGAATTCTACAATAATTAAATTAATTAAACTGTTTCTATTTCAAATAAAATAAAACACAAATGTAACATTTATAACTAGATGATCAAGGCGTGTTTGTTACACTGTTTAGCTCAAAATAGCTCTGGAGCTCTTTGTGACTAAAACTAATCCTCATTTCTCCCACTACTAACTGAGTGATGTTTGCATTATACCCTTTCCTGTCGTGACCACTGAATTGCACATGCTGTGGTAAATGTCCCTGTGCTATCCAGTATCCTTTGATGCAATGGGAAGGACTTGAATGTGATTTCCTGATGTGCAAGAACTGTGGCATAAATCTTATAATCCAAATCACAAAAACACTGGAGAGCCAGTGTGGTATTGTGGTTGAGGTACTGGTCTAGGAGCATGGAAATTCAGGATCTAATCCACTGTCAGCCTACCTCACGGGGTTATTGTTGTGGGAAAAAATATGACACCACCTTGAGCTCCTGCACAAAAGGCAGTATATCAATTTAATAAATAAAATACATTGTACTGAACATTACATTCAGTTCATAGTACAGGTGAGCATTATCTGTCTGACAAATTCTTTTTCCAACTGTAAAGTTCTAGTCAACACCTTAGAGGACAATACCAAGCTCCAGAAGGATCTTGACAAACTAGAACACTGGCCAAAAACTTGCAAGGTGATTTTCAAAAAAGGCAAATTACAAGGAAGTAGGTTTCAGATGGACATCAGGAAAAAGTTCCAAATGATAAAAGCTATTCAACAATGGAACAGACAAAGGAGTGTTGGACTCCTTTATTGGAGCTGTTTAAACAGAAGCCTGATGGCCATCTGTCACAGATGATGTACTAGTAGATTCCTGCATTGAGTGGATGTTAAACTAGATCATCTCCAAGGTCCCACCCAACCCTTAAATTCTATGATTCTGTGAGTTATGAATTGCTATCTTATGGTTATTATTTTTGTAAATAACTTGTTAAATCCTTCAGTGCTATGTCGTCCTCAGATGGAAGTTTCCACAATAAAAGAACTACCTTATTATTTTCAAGTCTGAATTCCCTGGTCATGTTAATTTGGTCATTATGATCAAGTTGCCAGGCTATTGCACTGCATACCTCCCTAGTAACTAATTTAGTAGGAGGGAGAATTTCATGCATTCCAACCTAGTTGGCCCTTTATAATTCCAAAAATCTTCCATCTTGGGATTTATCATTAAGAACTATATTGCTTAGCATTTACCACTAAGAAGTTCATTAAGCTTTGTAATTATACAATTAGCTTAAAATAGTAAATCCAACTTAAGTCTTAAAAATTCAAAGACAACAAGGGGAGTTGTAATTGTTTCTATGAAAACCCCTTGATAAAGAGGACTCTAGCAAGAATACTTCGACTGTGAACAAGTGTGTGATGAAATTGATTTTAAAAAATTCAAAAGCCCATGAATGAAAATATAGCTAGTGAAACACAAGCAGTTCTACACAGTTAGCAAAACAGCTTCAAACAAAGCTATTTTCAAATGTATAATGTTTCAAGAATTTTTTTTAAAGAGAAGTATGGATCCTAACATTGGAAAAAGCATTTTAGATTAATCAATATCATATCAGTTCCTTAAATGGTCATGATCCATATATTATATCAGTTAAGATTAACACTGGAACAATAGTTGCCTTTTATTAAAATGTAGATATTGATCTATTTATTATTTTGAATTAGACCACACCTAACTTACGTAGACTTTGGGCGGCTCACAGCATGAAACCAGAACAACAAATATATAATCCACATAAAAATATATAGTAATAAACAGATGGCAGATCCGGTCAATACAACATACCACAAATCCGACAAGGGACTCCAACCATTAGACCAAAGCCTGGAAGAAGAGTCATGTATTTAAGGCCCTTCAGAATGCTGTCAGGGTAGAAGCCACCCCAATCTCAGGGGAAACCTCATTCCAGAGGACAGGGGCTATGACAGAGAAGGAACACTTCCTGACAGAAGGCATTGCTTGATCAAAGGAACCCAGAGTGTATCAATCCTATCAGAATGAACTGTCTGGGCTGACAAAAAGGAGACAGCAGTCCTTCAGGTAATTAGACCTTATGCCATGTAGGGTTTCTGAGTCATAACCAGTACCTTGAATCATACCTGGAAGCAAACAACTCCAAGAAGCAGAGGTGTTACACGGGCATACCGAGGCATGCCCATCACTGCCCATGTTGCTGCATTCTGGACTAGGAAGCTGTGGGTGGTGTTCAAGGGCAGCCTCATGTAGAATGGGTTGCAATAATCAAAACATGAGGTGACTAGGCCAGCTTTTAATTCATCTAATGGTAGCATGATCCAGCCCACAGTGCAGTCTTTCATATTAGAATCTCATGGAAACCTTGGTTGATGATTTGATGAAGTCAAGGTAACTATGTCTATCGCATTCCCACGACCAACCAAACTGTTTACTATTTCAAAAAAGGAGATCAATTAGTTTGTTATGACTTATTCTTGATAAGCCCATGCTAGGTCTTGCCAAGCAATGCATTCAATTCTAGTCCAGCTACCTCACTGTAGAGTTTTAGGCTTCTGCTAGTAATCCACCACTGCATTTTTAATAAGACAATCTTGGCATGGATGAATAAGTGAAGCTAGTATATATTATGAAAGCCTGGTTGGAAGAGAATCATGATGTCACCTCTTGAAGATATGTCCTTCTGGTTGTAGGACTTTTATCAACTGCTACACTAAGGTAAGGAGAAAAAAGTGGCAATGATCCTCAGGGACATGTCTCAATGGGAATCAAGGTAGCAGTAGTAGTTGTCTGTGAGTACCTGAATATGACATTGGATCATAGAGAGAATGAGGAGTTCCATTCATGGATCACTTATCTTGCTACATGGCAGGGTCTATTCCTGAGCTCCTGAACCCCATTACAGGATTGATTTTGGAGACTTTCCAGTTCATGGTGGTGGGGAACTCCGTCTCCATGCTTCAGGCAATGGTTCCAAGGAATTCATGGCTTCCACAACAACCATGGGTTTGTCTCAGATAATCTCACCCTCAACTCATATAGCCAGTCATAGATTAGATCTGATCTTAACCTGAGTGAAGTAGGTATGTGATCTGAAGATAGAAGACCTATGGTGAATCTTTTGCTGTGGTCAGATAATTTGCTAGTTCACTGAAGTCACTGCTTTGAACTCCCAAATGGATGAGAACTCATTAATCCCTATAATTTTATGGATCATACTGGATTCTAACAGCACTTGAAGGTTTTCCCAGCATTCTGATACATAGCTCCATTGAATGCCTGGTGGACTTCTGGAATATGGAGGCAACCAGAACATTTGATTAAATTGCTCCTGGTGGCCTTTCCTTGTCCACAGACCCCTGGATTCCAGAGTGAACCAAGGAACTATGAAAGATGAAGCAGCAGAAGAGACACCTAGAGCATTGGTGGAGGAAGACTAGAAGTGAACTCAACCAAACACGGGTATGAGCTTATATTCACGCCTACATTGTGATGACTCAAATCAAATCATATTCTCTTTCACTCTTGAGTCTCCAGTTTGAATAAAATCATGGTTTATTTGCACAGATCTATTGTCTACATTTATGCAAACTAAAGTTCTTGTCTTGATAAGCTAGATCTAATATACCAGTGATCCTCCTACCTCTTTGGCTGAAAGAAGGGGGGGGGGCCTTCCTCTGAGTGATATCTGCCCTTATCACAATAGTATTGATTAGAATAGTTGTCAAGACAATTGTCTTTTAAACCTGGACATGTCTGGAAAGGACTATGCCTGTGCTTACTACTGTGAGCCATAGTTAAATATAATAGAACAGTATGCAATGGTGTCAACTTTGAATTGATTTACAAATCTTATAAGAAGTTATATAATGCTCAAAAATGCTATGAAAAGAAATATAAAGATACATACAAAAGATCTGGTAGCCTTTCTTATATAATGTTGTTAAAAAACAGGAATAACCATTGTCTGCTTGCTCAATTGGCAATGTTGGAAACAATTTTTAATTTACCAGGATCAAAGACACAAAAAAGAATACTGAAATGGATATAATAATCTTGGAGAAAATCTAGTTTACAGCATCACCATTCATTATGCTAAATAAATTCATTATATGCTAAATAAATTCATTAGCTAAATAAAGTACGGTATACATCTCCATACATACATAGCCTTGCTTCCCCTGTGTCCCTATATTGATTCATAATTTCTGTTTGTTCTTCAGAGCTGCCACTGCTCTCTATTTAATGACTTCATCAGCTCAAGCCAATCACAGTTCTCTTGGTCTTTCCCTTCCTCTCAAATGATTCACTTTTTCTTCATGTCATTTGATCCTGATTCAGTCTCTATATCAGGGTTTTTCAGACTGGGTTCTGCAGAGTTCCATGAGAGTAAGTAAGAATGAGTTCTGTGAGAGTAAGCAGGGGTGGGTGTGGGTGTGGTCCTGGGATAGCTTCTCTGTGGGAGATGAAGGGGGAAAAAGTCTCTGAGTGCACTTAGAGATCTCTCCTGACTTGACAGTGATCTTCCCCTCTCATTTGCTGCAATGTCACCAGCATCTGCAAGTGTGCCATGCAGAAGCCTTTCCCTTGCTACATGCATATGCACAAAACCCAACTCCCTGTCTACCCTTCAACTTCCACAATATTTGTAACTCTGCAAGAATAATTATGTTGAGCCCCTCCTTCCCTCTTCACTTTCCATGTTACAGACAGCATTTGCATGTATGCACGTGCATATTCTCAAGAGGTCTATTTAATTATCAAGGTGGCATCCTATGCACACCTACTTAAGCGTAAGTCCCATTGAACCGTGTAGGAATTAATACAGAATATTTGGTTTGTGCTGCTTAGCTGCAGTGCATATGTGCCTTAAATATCTTTGGAGTGGGATTTCCTTCAGAGTAAGCACATAAGGAGGACGCGGTGGTGCTGTGGTTAAACCGCTGAGCTGCTGAGCTGGCTGATCAGAAGGTTGGTGGTTCAAATCCGCATGACGGGCTGAGCTCCCGTTGCTAGTTCCAGCTCCTCCCAACCTAGCAGTTCGAAAACATGCCAATGTGAGTAGATTAATAGGTACCCCTTCAATGGGCAGGTAACGGCATTCCGTTTAGTCATGTCGGCCACATGACCATGGAAGTGTCTACGGACGAACGCCGGCTCTTGGGCTTTGAAATGGAGATGAGCACTGCCCCCTAGAGTCGGACACGACTTAATGTCAAGGGAAACCTTTACCTTTACCTAAGCACATAAGAGAATCAGGTTTGCAAAAGCAGGCAGGCAGAAGAAAGATAAGTACTTAAGTGGCTTCAGCCAGGCATTCACAGTGGAAAAAATCCAATTTAATTTCACTATGTTAATTCATTACTTCTACCTATATTATTATGCTGCATATCATAAGCTACTATCTCTGGCAGATTCTACAGTGTTATCTCACACATTGTTGTATTATTTTGGACAAAATAGAACAATCATCTCTGAATGACTAACTATCTGAGGCTATATTGCCAATTGCTAGTGGCTTATTCAGCTTTGACACTTCTCAGTGTGATCCTAACAGCCTTTTGTAAAATAAGCAGGGAATACTGGCTCAGGAAAAGGGAGAAAAAACAGGATTGGATGAAGGGAAAAAGTAGACTGTTGAGTCTCCATAAACTGGGGGTGAGTGTTTACAATTAGGCAAGAGAGAGGGGAAAATCACTACTACCTTCCTTTCAAATCAGTACAGTAGGTACTTACGATCCACATGGGCCTTACACACTGCTTCATCTAGGACTTAGATTTTCCACCCCACTGTATTCATTTTATTTGAAGGTCATAACTTCAAAAAAATGGAAGGTATGGCTTTTCTAATTTCTATAATAGAATAATGTGCTCCTAAAAGCTGTCCATTGGATCCACTGTGCTTCTTAGATTGTGATACAATAGCCATTTAGCTTGAACAGAGTCACGATGAACATGAGTGGTCTTTGTCTTTGAATAGATTTGTATGCCATAGCAGGTCACAGCACGTAGCGGATCTTGAAACAGCTGAGAAACCTTGGACCTGTTTAATATTTGGATGAGGAACTATCAGGAAATCCCATATAGACTAGCCTGGGAAATCCAAGAAACACCTCCAAATAGCAGTGGCAAGCCACTTCTATATTTTTGTCAAAACAAACAAACAAAAAACAAAATATCATGAATGTGATTGTGACAGCCTGAAAAATAGATGCTGCTGCTCTAACATTGATTCAAAGTACTGTATGGTAATTTAATCATTTGAACAAAGCAAGGTAGATTAATTCATACCTTATGCCACACCATGCAGATGACTCAGTGCAATGATTTTTTTCACATTATGTACTTGATGTATGAAATAAAAGTTATTTTACTTATTTTACTTATTAACTTTAGGTTATATATAATGCTTAATTTTGTACAAAGTTGCTCAACTAAGCAATGTTTCAGAATCATTTAGCAGCTACTTTTTCTCAAACAGTAGACAGACCAAAGTTGATGGTTTGTCATGTTACAATAATTTTTTTTGAAAAATCTGATTTTTTTTAGGGTTAAAACAATCCCTATAATTTTCTTTAATCTGTATTTCTGAAAACAAGTGTTTTAGATTAAAAGCTCAAATGATTAATGGGAATCAAATCAAAACCATCCATTATATGTAAAGTATTAATGGGCTTCTTGAAGACTAATACTAGTTGCATAATGTAATATTGAAAGGACCATTTAGACCCCAAATCCAATGCCCTACACAGTGCAGGAATCCAAATTAAAGTATTCCAGACAGATGGCTCTCTAGCCTGAATAAACTGAACCCCATCGTCCTCCAGGATAATTTGTTCCATTGTTGAATTACTCTTACTGTTAGGGTTTTTTTTTTCTAACACTGAGTTATAATCTTTTCTATAATTTAAATCCATTATCCCGTGTCCCACATTCTGGGATGAGAGAACGTCTTGACTTTCTATGTGACATCCTTTAGGCATTTGAAGAGTGCTATTTTATCTCTCTCAATCATCTTTTCTGAAGGCAAAATGTACCCAGCTCATTCAACTTTCATCACAGGTCTTAGTTTCTGGTACTCTGATCATCTTCATTGCCCTTTTCTGAACTTGTTTTAGTTTCTCTAAACCCTTCTTAAAATATGGTACCCAGAACTAGACATAGTACTTGAGACAGAGTCTGACCAATGCAGAATAGAGTGATTTGAAAAATGTATTTCTGATGAAGCCTAAAGTTGCATTTGTGGCTTTTGCAGTCATAGCACTGCTAGTTCAGTTTCTAATCAACTGCTATTCCAATTTCATTTCTGTATCATTACCAAGTCAGAAACCCCACATCCAATATCTGTGCATTTATTTATTTTTCCTTAACTGAAGAAGTTTGCACTTGTTTCTGTTAAATTATTAAAGAATGCACTCAGTAAAATCCAAATGGAGTATGTTTCCTTTGTAAATTTCTTTTGAAGATTTTAAGCAGATTATAAAAATTAATCTGTTTATTGAATTTTCAGGTGATAGATATTAAACATAACTTTCTGTGGAAATACATTCACAGTAAGCCTCAACTAGGCAAATGATTGTCATCACAATAAATTGTGCTTTGAAATACTGGTAAAATAAACAACTATGCTTAGTGACATTTTGCCAGAAATGAATTTTAATTAGAGAGCAGAATAGCATTTTTATCAATATAGTTGTTTGGCAGGAGTCCAATCCAATCAGGAAAACTTTCAGCTGTATTTTTATTTAATTCTATAACATTTATCAACTCAGTACACATGAGGAGCATTGAAAAAAATACAATACTGTATTCTTAGAAAAGATAATACAGGATTATAAAATATATTTATTCAACTTAATTCTATCTAGTTTGCCTAGGTTAGCCAGAAGTTTGTTTAATTTCTAAAACCATCTTCTGACTAAGCTTTAACATGGAGTTTACCCTCATTTATATTGTATCCCAGGTATTATGTAACATTAGTGGTAGTGGATTTGTGGATTGCCCTGGGTAAGTTATGGCATACTTTTAATAAGTTTGATATCAACATTTTATGGAAAAACAAACACACACACAATTCCCTTGTGTGAGGAGTGATTGTGTGTAGTGATATTAGCTAAATGCCTAGCAGCTGTCTTACAATCATGAGACTATGTGAAGCAACCAAGCTGTAAATCTGTTCAAACTGCATGAAAGATCATATAATGCAAACTGATTACTTCTGGACTTGAATTAATGTGGTTGAGAATAAAAATAATGCAACAGCAAATCTTCTAATTTTAACAACCACTGATGGGAAAAATCTTAACAGATGGATCATTATGAGGTGTGAGTTATCCTTATGAATTAACACTGTGATCAAAAGGGAAAAGGTCCAATGCACTAATCCCATGAATTAAGATTTTTAAACTCAGTGTCAAAAACCAAACAGTTAATATGTTAACATTAATTTAATAGAGAAACTATATAATAGAAATATCCTCTTTTGTGTGCATGCATATTTAAATTAGTAGAAGGTTTGTTTTTTTTAATTTTACACTGAAGGCTTGAAATGGTACAGTCCCTTCATGCAGCATGGCATTATTGTTTATGAAATGTGTGTGCAGCAGTACAGTATTGGCATGGACAATTCATATAGTAAACTGAATTAATGTCACTTTCTACTTTAGATAGCACTGAACTATTTTTGATGGCCTCTGAAGGAAAAAAGCAAATGTTTCAGTTGAAACTTCTATTTTTAATTTGCATTTTTTCTATTTTCTGACATTTTCAAAAGGAGAGTAGCAATGTCTTCAAGACACAGGGCCCCAGATGATCTAATTTCAACATGAGTATTCAATGTTAAACATTCTTTTTCCTAAATTAATTTTTTTCAGGTTTGTTTCACTGACCTGATACTGCCTCCTTAATGCTGCCAGGTGAGTGGGTGGCCATATAAATTGAACAAATAAACTCAAATGCATATTTTATTGGAACCACACAGCTACCATGGTTAGTTCCTATGCTTCTTTAAGGAGCACTGATAGGTAAAATTATTCCACCCATGAATCCACCCACAGGTAAAATGAGTCCACCCAGCATGGTTTCCCCTTAACATCCTAATAGCTGCACATTTGTCATTACTGCCAGCATGCTAGTTTATATGTATGTATTTAAAGTATCTATAATCTGTCCAAATCTATAAGAATGCCTGGCATAAAGTTAAAACCAAAATAATAAGCCTGATGTGAAAAACAAGAAAATCAAAACAAATACCAACATAAATCGTAATCCCTATGATAGCAATCAATAATCAGCCAGAATCAAGGGCTCATTGGAACAGTATTCATTTTATTTGTTTACTAAACACAAGCAGGATAGGAGCTATGTGGACCTTTGGAAGAGAATATTCCAGAAGGTGGGAACTGTTACCTAGTCCTTGCCCATGAATCTCTCAAGGAGGGGGAATTCTTAACAGGCCCTTTCTATGTACTTTGAATGAATGGGCAGATTCCATTCTGGCCTGATATATTCCAATGCATAGAGCTTTAAAGATGATAACTGGGCCAGAACACTACTGCTAACCAGTGTGGTGACTTTTAATATTATCATTCGGCACTTACAGAATTGATCTTTCAGCATTCTGATGGATCCTAGAAACCTGGATCCTAGAAACCTACAGCCCAGGAAGACATGCAAATCACAAACTTCTTTCTTCAGGGAAAATGAACCCCTGTCTAGAGTCATTACCGGTAGGAGTGAAGTTATTATCATACTCAGGCATTTATGGATGAGTAGCAATTTTTTCTTGGTAATATTTAATCTGAATTTGTTTTGCCCCATAGCTTCCAGGCAACAATTCAGGACTTCCATGGCATCTTTAGCTTGGCCAAGGGTGATAGAGTATAACTGAGCATTATTAGCATATTGTTGACACCTCATCCCATATTTCTCAGTGATTTCATATAAGTGTTGAAAAGAATGGAAAAGAGCACTGAGTACCCATTGGCTTAAGCACTTTCCATATGACCACTGATTGGGACCACCCATTCAAATGGGAACATAACCATCATAATACAGTGTCCTCAACTCCCAGCTCTTGTAGGCAGCCCAGAAGTATACAATGGTTAATGGTATCAAATACCACTGAGAGGTTTAATAGGACCAAGAAGGATGCATTCCTCACATCCAGGTTCTGACAAAGATAATCAAGAAGAATGACAAACATTATTTCTGCTCCATGGCTGAGCCTGAAATGACTGAAAAGGCTATAGATAATCCAATTATTCTAGGATCCTCTGTAGCTGATGTCACTACTGTCTTTTCAACAAGTTTCTCCGAGAAAGGTAAAGTTAGAGACCAGACAAGGTTGTCTGAATTCAGAGAGAACTTCTTCAGGAAATGATACACTACTGCTTCCTTCAAGGTAGATAGTATTACATGTTTTCCCAGATAAGTGTTAACTATCTTCAATATCTAACTGCTCATGTCCCTCCTGGCTGCCCAGGGGAGTTGGGGGGGAGGGGTGCATGGATCAAGTTCACAGACGACAGAACTCAGTCTACAGAAGACCCTATCCCTCAGGTTTTAGAAATGCAGAAAACCCTCACATAGCACACAAGATGCCACCTCCATTACTATAATTAACTCTGATCATCTGGCATCCAATTCAGAGTAGAGATGAGCAACTGTATCTGCCACAAAACTTGAAAATTCATCTGGTGTGCTTTGTTCTGCCCATCTTTCTCTAAAAGAGTCTGGATTATTCTGAATAGGGCTACTAGCCCATCTACTTATTGTAGATGCAATTCGTGTGGATAAGAATTCACTGCTCTTATCACTACTGTGAAAACTAAAACATGAGCTCTCACCAGTGTATGGCCATTTTCACATTTCTGCATCCATCACTCTATGCATATTCTGTCACTCCTCAGCTTCTCACTGAACAACAGAGTCACTTGGGGTAAATGACTAGGCAGAAGCTCACCAAAACACTCATTTAGTGTTCTGGCCATCTCTGTGTACCACCAACTGACCATTGCATTCCTCCATATTAATTAATAAATTATGTAATCATGTCTACTTTTACCATTACCCCTGAAAATAGATTCTGCTGAGCTTCACAAGATGCCACAACATTTGGCATAACCATTTGCATTCGGTTAAGTATTTATAGCATTTAATGGGCTCGATTCTTTTGTCCACTTTTAGCTCCCTTGATTACCTTAATAGCAGGTAATTTTAACATCTCCTGTGGCAGTGTTCCTTAGCAACAGATGAATTAGAAAGACATTAATTCTAATTGGTGTAATTTAATTTTTAAATCTAAAGGAAAAGTGAGGTGCTCTTCTGAACGGAATTAATTTTAACTTTTCTCCTAAAATATTATCCAGCTGGATCTGATGTCACCACCCTAAAGAAATAAAATGTACATCTTTTGTTCCTCCACATCCTTTTCTAGCACCAGCACAAAACTTCTAATTTATAAATGAAGCGTTTCTTCCAGAACAAAGAGGGCAGCTCAGCCAATGTCTGCCAAAGTGGTAGAGACAGAGAGAATTATTAATATTTCCCTCCAGTTTTTTTCATCAATCAACACTGCCTCTTCCTTCTATCCTATCCTTCTTATACCAGATTCTGCTTACCAGCTTTCTCTCTACCTATTTGATTAGCAGTCTTTATTATTCCTATCTCTCCTTCTGCCTGTTCTAGTTATTTTCTGCCCTAATGCTGCCTCTAGACTGCCAACTGAGATACTTCTTTGCCATCCCCAAGAGAACATAGAAGAATACAGTTTGGGACAGAGCATAAGATCATTCTGTTCTGGGTTACTGAACTTCCAAAGCATTTAAGAATGTAAAGCGTTTCTTAACATGCAGTTTCTTTTTCACTGTATAAGGACCTTGGGGATTATAGATAAATATTTGCAGCCTGTCTAGGTGTAAGTGAGTTAAATTCTTGGACTTGTTTTGAAGAACTGAAGACTTGAGGGCAGTTTTGATTTGGAATGGGATATAACAAGCCCCAGGACAAAGAAAAGTAAAGCACAGAGTACAGAAAATATCATATTGAAGCTTATCCACAAACTTTTATGGATATAAAACAACTGTGGAATTATAAATAAGCAGGGAGAATATTCTGTCACATCTATTTATAGATTTGCTCAGGGTGGGTCTGATCTTTGGTGCAGTTTAAAATTATACTGTTCATAGTTATGTATCTGTCACATCTTATCTAGTTAGATACTTCTGTATGTGAAACAAATAATTGGTCCTTAGAACTTGTATGGCCTTGTTTGTCAGAGACCCAGACCCAGTTGATGAGAATATCAAACTGATATATTTCCTAGAGGAAGAGACATCTTTCTTGAACTAAATCTTCAGTGAAGACAGCCATATAGGGTAGTACATGTCAATAAATAGAAAGATTTCAGCACTAAACAGGATTCCTGTAAAGCTGATATTAATCTGATTGGTGGATTCCCCCACTTCTGTGTGAGGAGGAGGACAAGGAGGGGCAGGAGGAGGAAGGTGGTGCCACTGTGGTCTTGGGCTAGAAGGGAAAGTTCAGAATTCTTGTCAATTTCACCTGATTAAAAAAGACAGATCCACTGTGGCATTGGTCCATCCATGAAGATTTACCTCTCTTTCCCTTCTGATGGTGAACTTGGAAAAAAAATGCAGAAGAGGACAGTTAAAAGTGACAGGTGGAGACGGGGCATTTCTAGTGCAGTAGTCAATTGGAATGAAGGAGTTTGCTCACAAGGAACTGAAGTGGAACAAACTAGGCAGCACAGCCTGAAGCAGCACAAGGTGGAAAACACTGCTTTTGACATGGAGGCTAACAATATGGGAGGAGCTTTGGTTAGTTGCTGGGGTAGGATTGAGGGGAGTCATGCATTCTTGCCCTTCAGAATGTGTGAGTGGCTTGTGCTTGTGCTGGAGTAACCCAGAATTGTGGATGTGTCCCAAGTTCCTAATTAAAGATTAGTTGCTGGAAAGTGCATGGCAACTAAGTTGCCAGCGTTAGCAAAGAGGTTTTGGAAAATGGAGTGCTCTAGAGTGGTGCCACTGCTGACAATTTTTAGGTTTTGTTCACACATGGCATTCTGTAGTAGTTATATATACAGTATAACAACAGTTATATATGATTGTTTAAAAAGAAGGTGAATATGTAAGGAAGAAATGGGAAGGAATTAAATACCACCAATTATATAATTCTATAAACATAATAGATATACCTGTGCCCATACAGGCATGTTATCTAGATGTGAAGATGTGAATATTCAATTACCAGTGAACCATTTTGGAATCTCAGACATATTATGCACATTAGGACATTTATTCAGGTCCAAATTATTTATTTTTCTGAAAATGCTACCTAATAAATATAGCACACTGTATAGAACGGAGGTCTTGAACTCAATTCATCATGCATTCCACATAAAAAAAAGTTCATTATCCTGAGAGCTGCAACACCGAAGCCTTTTCATGCACTGATACAAAAGTCTTTAGTGAGTCATTAACAAAGGGTATCATGGTATGCCATTAAACATATGTTTTTCTTAAATTAAAAATGAGAGACTTTCTTGCAAAATAGAACTATGTTTTTGCCATTTCTCTGACCATTTAGGATGCAGTGAAGACTGTGCAGTGACAGTTGGGGTTGCATAGGATGAATGGCTCTTGTCTGAAGAATGGTTTGGAGCAGTGAAACCATTGGCTGTGTGGAAGAGACCATGTTGTAATACATAAACACTGAAATTCAAAGTGGGGGTGCTTCCCTCTGCTCCTACTGGAGCCCAGCCAGGCCCATTGCCTTGCATGGAGCTGGCGGATTCTGCCACAATCCCCTGTGCCAGTATTTCTCAACCTTGGCAACTTGAAGATGTATGGATTTCAACTCCCAGAATTCCCTAGCCAGCATGGTGGCTGGCAAATTCTGGGAGTTGAAGTCCACATATCTTCAAGCTGCCAAGGTTGAGAAACACTGATCTATGCCATGAGAGGGTGAAGACTGGCATCACCAGCCAGCTAGAGTAGAGCATGGACAGCTACCGCTGGTAACAAGGAGGAGCTGAAGTGCCGGCAGTGAAAGATGAAGCAGAAAAGTGGGGAAGATCAAGCCCAATCCCACCCTGGATGTGACAGTGCCTCAGTGTGGGCCTAGGTGTATAGCTATACCTTAGCCTGCCTGCCTGGGTGTAAAGTTGTGCTTTCTTCTCAGCTGGGAGTCAATGGCCTCAGCTTCTGTGATGAAGTTGATGAATGCACAGCACTGTATGCTTCTGCTAGTCATCTGGTACTCAACTGGGGGCGGGGGGCAGAGAAAATTAGGAGCTTTTGGCCAAAATCAGCAACTCACTGTCTTCTGAGAGTCACTCTTGTGCTGTCTATGCAGTGATCAAGGGACTTTCTATTTTTCTGGACTGCAACCCCATTTTCCCCTTCCTGGTCTCTTATCAGTCCAGCTGTCTAGTTTGCTACTACTTGTTATGCCCATTGAAAATGTGCAGAAGCAATGCTGCCTTCTTTTGGGATGGACTTTGCCTGTTGAGAAATGCATGCACATGTGGCCCATAAGCTCAAATTGGAGTCCTTGGTGTAGAAGGAGGTGTGCATTTTAAATGAATTGCTCAATTTGAGGAAAAAATTGTTTCCTTTTAAATGAATTGTATGGTGGTCTATAGAGCTGGAAAGATCCATTAGCTGCCACATCTTCTCTTCTTAATAGATTCCTATATGGGTAAGTTTGAGCCTGACAATCATTTGCCTTTCTTTTACTTTCCTTCTGCTTTTGGGATGAGAAAAGTATCTAGGCTTCTCAGATTTTTCTCACACTGGTCTTATTCCTCCTTCCCTGAAAAGCACAATGCTTTAGTTAAGAGACCCTATTCTAGACCTGTCTCCAAGCCTTTCTGCTGGCTTTGCTCCATCCTACTACTCAATGAATACAGGAAGTGTGCAAGTCATGCTGAAAGGAACATGATCATCTTAGCCATTTCTTTTACTTCAGAGTGTAGTTGGTGGGTTGTCAAAAGATGGAAAAAACATTAAGGCTATGATTCAGAATGTACTCAGAGAATTAACAGAAAGAGGATTTTCTGTGTAGTATTCTTACAGGGTTTAGGACAGAGTTTGGTAGCATCCTGTTGTAGCCGCCTGTCAAATTAAATGAGTTAACTACTTGTTTTTAAAATATGTTTGCTAAGAAATTACTGTGTGATACAAAGTATATGGTAATCCTTTGGGTTTGAAAAGACACCCATTGTGCAGTTTATCTTTTGTCCACTGCAGAGGTGGCTCTGCAGTCCTAGTCTGGAAGTGCAGAGCTTGCACAATGGGGACAGTGGTAGTCTATTGTGGTGTAGTAAATTTAATGCTACACAATTGATGATGATCATGTGCCATCAAATCAGTGTCTACTCCTAGTGACCTCATAGATAGACTTTCTCCAGGAGGATCTGCCCTCAACTTGGTCTTTCATGTCTTCTAGTGGTGTACCCATCACCACTGTAATTGAGTCCACCCATCTTGATGCTGGTTGTCCTCTTTTTCTCTTCCCTTCCACCTTTCCCAGCATTATAGACTTCTCTAGAATACTAATACTTAATACCATATGTATAAAGCAAATAAGCAAAACAATCTTTTCTGTTATGTATATTTTAAAGAAATATAAGCCATACAGGATTGTTCCTTGAATTCAGAGCATTTCATAAAATATGGCTTACAATGTCTTCATTGGATTATGCAGTTTTTAAATCAACAGCTGTGGAATTCTGTGGGTGTTAACTTCTCCACCGGGGGGAGCCCATATTCCATGAAAACGTGTTGAGAACTGCATGGTAAACATTAACCTAAAATATGTCTTTATATTATAAAAGTATTTTTCAGGTCTTAATGTAATTGTTTTTATTTTTACAATTCAAATCAAAGCATACTTCTATTCAACCCAAATTTTAGTACATGAAAACACTGCCATCTAAACTTAATATTCTGTATTACAGAAAAATAACTACCTGCAAACTCCTAAGCAGCTGAATACTTTTTTCAATTTTCAATACTTGCAATATTTCATTAAACTAGCTAGTTTGCTGGTGAACAGAAAGTTCACATAGGAGTATCACAATAGAGTTCTTTGACTTTATAGACTTGACATAAATTAACCATAAAGAGATATTCAGATACTGTCAGCTCAACAGGTAGGCCAGACTAAGAAACCAATGCCATATAGGTCAGGACTATTTTGTTGTAACAGCTATAGTAAGAGAACCTTGCAAGTCTGAATGTACTTTTCCCCTCCCTCTCTTAATGTTCATGTGAAATAGGGAAAGGCTTGTCTGAGATGTTTCCTCAAGTTATTTTCTTAATCCAGACTCAAGCCTTACTTATCTAACCATTGTCTTGATAGTGGCTCTTCCTGTTCTTCAAGGCCATTCCCTATGCCCTCTACAGATATCTAATTTCTGATTTAATTTTATTTGGCATCATTTTACAATAATTTGAGATATAAGAATTTATTACATGCTGGTATTTCCCCGACTCATTTCCTTTTTATTATTTCTCATTTTATGGATTATTTGGTATATTATTTACCTTTTTTCTTTTATATTGTATACTTGAACCAATTTTGGATAACATGGCCTGAAAGCAACATTCAACAGGGAGTTCATACTGACACTGTTATTTTGGGCAAGAGAGCTTATTGGGGACAGATAACACAATGTGATGAAATAAGACACTGTATCATAAAGCCTGCAGTGAGTAAAGATATGTAAACATCTAGTTTAATATAAATTAGAAGATGTGGGGTCATATTGAGGAGTAAAATTTACCCTGGACAAAGATTTGAGAACTTGATGTATCACATTATTCTGTCCTAATTCTATGATTTACTCTTCAGGCTGACACAAGTACGGTCATTTGGATTTCAAACATTTGAATCAGATCAGAAGCAAACATACGGGCACTATATTTATCCTTGTGGGTATTTGAATAGTAAATTTCATAAGCACTAAAGCATTTTCAGGTTCCATTTCTAGTTGGTTAGCCTTTGAATTATTTTTGGAACACTGAGGAAAATATAAAACACTCTCATGGAGATTAGGCTATGGATAAAAAATAACATGGATTGCATAGGACAAATACAAAACCCCATGTGCATATGCCAGAACATCTTTTCCCCCATGTCACTTATTTTTATTTGCCAGTTGTTACTTTGAGAATAATAAAAACATAATTTCAAACTGCTGAAATCTTTGAAGTTAACTGAATATGTTCTGTTGATTTCAAGATGATCCATAGACAGTGAGAAGTTTTACTCTATTCCTTTATTTTAACTTCTGAGAACATATCTAAATGAAAACAAGTATAGAGAGATGCACAAAGATTTTAACTACTCTCTCAAAACTATTAGTTTTGAGACAGGTAACACTTTCAGTTGCCAATTTGATCCATGTCCCTCCTGGCTGGTGAAAGCAGCTCGGGAGGTGACATGTGGTTGGGTCCAGGTGATGGTTAATACATCCTTGAGGGAGGCACTGGTACAACCCCTCCTCAAGAAACCATCACTGGACCCTACTGTACTGGATAATTTTCATCCAGTCTCCCACCTCCCTTTTTTGGGGAAAGTGGTTGAGAAAGTGGTGGCATTACAATTCCAGAAGATTCTGGAAGAAACAGATTATCTAGACCCCTTTCAGCCAGGTTTCAGGCTTGGATATGGGACAGAAACAGCATTGGTCGCACTTATAGATGATCTCTGGTGGGAGTGGGATGGGGGTAGTAAATGCAGTGACATTTACTGTCCGGAGGGTCCTGTCCACTTCCTTGGGTCCAACAGGATCAAACTGTTCCCAGATAACATGGTAAGTATGATCCCTTGGTATCTCCACAGACCCTGCCTCATGCTTGGAGTCTAACATGGAGCGGATCTGAGTGATTTTTTCTTGCAGATGCTCTGAAAACTCCTCTGCACAGCCCTGTAGGTGGGTCACTGCACCCACCTTCCCCAAAAGGGATTGAGTGATTTTAAATAGGGCCATTGTCTGCAGATGCAATAAGAGCAGAGAAGTATTGACGCTTCACCACTTTTATCACCACCAGGTAGGCCTTAATAGCGGCTCTAACCAGTGTTCGGATTCAGTCTTTGTCTTCCTCCAGCGGTGCTCTGGACATCTCTTAATCCTCTTCAAAACCCTCAGCTCCTCCGTAAACCATGGGGAGCATCAAGTATGATGAGGCAAGAGAGGTCGCACAGGCACAATCCTGTCCAAGGCCCCAGCTGCCTCCCTATTCCAGGCGGTGGCCAGGGCCTCCACTGGACCATGCAGCAGATCCCCAGGTATAACCCCCACCTCCCTCTGAAACCCTACTGTTCAGTCGCCGGGGGTGGACCAATTGAATGGGTCCTGCCTCCCTGCAGAGGGGGGTGGTATAAGAGAATGTCAAGGCCACCAGGGCATGATCTGACCATGACAATGGGGATAGCCATAACTCTCCCCTCAGGTCACATTGCCACTGCTCCAACAAGAAAACTAAATCCGGGGTGAGGTCACTGTCTCAAGTTGGGTCGCGAATAATCTGAGTCAGGCCCATGGCTGCCATGGTAGCCATGAATTCTCGAGCTGCCTCATAGGCCCGCCCCAGGGAAGGCAGGTTGAAGTCCCCCAGAACCATAAGCCTGGGGAACTCCACTGCCAACCCTGAGACGGCCTCCAGCAACTCAGGCAGGGAGGTTGCCACACAGCAGGGAGGCTGGTACAGCAGCAACATTCCCAACTGCTCTCGTGCAGCCAACTTGAAAAACAGGGTCTCACAACTGGCCACTTGTGGGGCAGGGCCCCTGAAGGCCACCCGAGACTCCCGGATGACAACTGCCACCCCTCCCTGCCTGCCCTGGTGTCTTGGCTGGTGCCATACCGTAAACCTGGCCGGGCACATTTCTGAAAGGGGCACCCCCACTTCAGGGCCCAGCCAGGTTTCAGTAATACATGCCAGGTCTGTCCCCTCCTCAGTGATCAAGTCACCTATGAGGGGTGCTTTGTTGTTAACAGACATGGCATTGAGTAGCAACAGCAGGAGACCAGGGCCCCTGTGGGTCTGCTGACCGGGGCCTGGGTCTGAGCACAGAGGGCCAGAACATGCCACTGGTAACAAACACCGGGGGCGTCTTCCCCAAAGATGGCCCGCCCTCCGGCTCCCACCATAACGTCCCCTACCCATCACCACCTCAATATGACCCGCCCTGCAGCACCCAGAGACTCCAAATCCACCTAGCCCCACTCCAGCACTTCCGGAGTCTCCCGCTTGAAGTAGAGGTCCCTCCATCCACTCACACACCCTCACATAAACACAGTTATCCACAGGGCAATGGCAAGCCCTCTGGTGCACCAGCTTGCGCTTTCAGCGCCATCTGGCCCCAGCCATCACCCACCCATTCATTCTTCAATCACATTGCTCTCTGTTTGGCCTCTCTCACCAGCCGGCCAGGGGCATCTCATTCACTTCCCCTCACCTCCTGCTTCTCACTCAGGATGTGAGTGCTCTCCCACACCGTCAGATACTTCGTGACTCCCCCCCTCGTCTCTCACCCCAGGAGGGAGTCCTCATTCACAATGGAGGGGCCCCAACAGCTCTCCATCACTTCCAGGCTGGTAGGGAAGGGATGGTCCAGATCTCCTTGCCTAGCTCCCTCCATGTCCCTGGGCCTGCAACACCAAGGCCTATACCCCTAGGTCTATCCTGGGCTCTCCCTGGTCAGTCCGTCAGTTCGCCGTCTAGCTGGTAGTCGACCTGCTCCACCAAACCGGGCTTCCAGGTTCGTTCCGCCGGCTCGCTGCGCTGCTGGTCTGCTGCACCGCTCACCCACTCTGCCAGGCTGGACCTCCAAGGTGGGTCAGCAGGTCTGTCTTGCCGCTGGTCTGCTGCGCTGCCAAACTGCTCCACTGGACTGGCCCTCCAAAGTCAGGCCATCATGCTGCTGAGCCGTCCGTCTGCCATGCCACCAAGCTGCCCCACCAGGCTGGTCCACCGAGGCCAGTCAGCCGGTCCGCAATGCCACCGATCCACCACGCCGTCAGACTGCTCCCCCATGCCTCCAGGCTGCCAGGCTGCCACAGGCCACCATCCAGCATCCCCAGGGGTCACACTGCCAACGCTCCCATGCCACTCTAGTCTCCCCCAAGTCCAATGCGCCACCGATCTGCACTGCCAAATCTCCGGGACTTGCTGCATTGCTCCGTGCCACTGGGGCTCACCCAGGTCCGCCGCCCCTCGCTGCTCCATCCAGGGGGCTCCGTCCAACCCCGACCCATCAGGTATGATGGCTGGGGAGCCCAGAAATCCCCTCCAAAGCTCCCGATCAAAACGAAGGGGGGGGGGAAAGAGGTGAGACCCAGGAGTCCCCCCCTCAGAGCAGCAGTCAGAGTCGGCGTCTGCTCCTGGTCACTATCTTGGATTGTTATGTACCACTTAGCTGGCTTCATGCCTATGACAGTACTAGAACTCAGTCTCCTGGTTTCTAGCTCAGTGCCTTAACCACTACACCAAACTGGTTCTTGATATTGCCTATGTCAAGAGCTTTTTCCTTGACTTGCTTTAATGACCTACCTTTGATGCTTTCAGAGGGATAATACCCTTGGACATGAAAGGTTACACCCATGTCAAACTGAATGGGTACAGTACAACTCTTCTGGCAGTGCTATTCTATACAGATTATTAGTTAGATTGTCTAGTATCCCTCTTCAAAAAATGCTCAAGATTATACTCACCAGCTTGAATTTGGTCAAATTCTACTTAATTGCTCTGTTGTTGCATTAATTAGTTACTGAAGTAAATTAATGAAATCGTTAATGAAATCGTTTTCTTTCATTTTTATATGGAGGACCAATTTCCTATTTCTTTCTTAAATTGTATGATTATCTGCCTTTCAGGAAAAGACTGAGCTTTCTGGGATGGCTTTTTTTATTTTTTTATTATTATGGGTTGTTTTGTAAATACATTATATTGTTTTGATACAATGATATTTATACAGTATTAATTGAAGATTATTGACACTCTATTGTTTAAACAACTTAGAATATTATTATTGTAGAGGATTTTTAAGAATAGATTGATGATAGTGTGTGTGTGTGTGCACGCGCACGCACGTGTGTGTGGATTTGAAAACCAGAAGGTCAAATAATAATAATAAAAAGCCTTTTTTTAATTAGTCGCCATTCTGCTTGCCCAACATACGTTTTTGTCTTTCTGAAGTAGTTGTATGTGACAACAGCAGATGGTAAAGGACTTTTTTTTCCTGAAAAATAACTCTTGGCCTCATAATATGATGGTATTACAGATAATTATTACAATATCAATTTATAGTGAGTTCTAGTTCAGCATTCTGTAATATTTTGTCATCTGAAACTTATTCTATTTCTTGGTAATTTGCTTTAAACATAATTATCAATTCAAGAGATTTATATTAACATATAAAACAGACCAAAGGAGCTGCAAAGACAGCAGAATGTGGCAATACTGAATGTGACAGTAAGGATAGGAGTATGCTTCCTTGTGAATATAAGCTCTGCCACTATAGATGCTATATTTAGTCAGAAATCATTTACATAAATGAATGTTTTGAAGCTTTTTTTATTTTCGGAGTGCTTTAGAATTTGAAGGCAACATAAAGGGATTTCAGACTTCACGCTTTGGGAAACTGTTATGCCCCAAAAGGCACTGTATAGCTAAGTTTGGCTGTAGAGGGTTGGACTGGCTAGTAGTTAGATGGGAAACCACTATGAAATAATCCTAGGGCCAAAGAAAAGACTGGGTAGTTGAAAAAACATCCTGAAAGAAGATAATGGTCAACCACCTCTGTACTACTGTCAAGGAAAATAACCCTAACACATGAAGTCACCAGGAGTCAGCTCAACTTGTAGGAAACTTGAAAAAGATGTTCTCCTCATTGAATCCACTTATTAGAACTGAGGAAAAAAAAGTTAAGCTGCTGCCATCTTTGATAATTTAAAAATCCACAAATACCTGATCAGTACATGTTTAATTGTAATCTTGTAAGTTCTAGAGTACAGTTTTAATTTTATCAAGACTGAAGGCCCTGTGACCCCTTATGTTTAGATCTATAAATGGGCTCAAATGAGAGCTGTTCATTTCAAGGTGCTTTAAATTAGCCTAACTTAAACTGTTTTAAGCTATAGTTTAAGAAATGTATTTTAGAAATCAACTTACAAGTACAAGCCTTGAAGGTAAGCTTGCTATCTCTTAAATGAGTCAAAGAAATAAAAAAAATGAAGATACAGAAGATACAGAAAACATATTAGTGCCACGTGTAAATACAGCAAGGATCGGTGCACTAGATCAAATAGATTATCTCTTCCTATGAATAATCCTAAGAAATTTACATGCTATAAATGATAACATTTGCTGTTTTATTTATGTCATGTTCACTGTTTCAATGTAGTTTATACATCGTAACGTTTCACATGCCATGGCGCTGATGCACGTTTCTGTTTGGGAGGGACCTGCTGTGAGACCTTGTACCAAGCTCTGTATCTGAATTCATTACAATGGAATGTGTTTGGGTTATGTTATCTGTTCAAGGCCTTTTCCCGCAGACCATCAGAAACTGTTAGGAGCACCTGGGATTGTGAACTTGAGAAGATTCTACAGGGGGAGGGATTTCATTTGCACGGAGGGTTTTTAGTTTGAATTTGGCGCACTTTCATCATTCTCAGCTTTCTTTGTGATCCTGCTTACTGTTCTTTAATAAATCAGATATCCTTGAATCTTGCCTGTGAGTCTGATACTGTTTTAGAATAGGCAATCCTTACAATTTATTTGTTTATGATATCTATTTTCAGTATTGCTTTGGACAAGTTAAAAGGTTTTTGGGACACAGTTCCATATTTAAGAATGATTTCATTACTATATAAAATTGAAGATATGTTTTGGATGTCTGTGATGATAAATTTTTGTGATCTAAGAAAAAATAGTTCATAGTCAGTTTAGAGCTGATATACATGAAATTGCAAGGGAGATTACTACGATTAAGAAAAAATAACAAAGAAGTTTGATAACTGCTGATTATTATTTCTGTCAAGTTATTGCCTACCTAGATAAAAACATTATCAAATTTAGGGGATATATAAATAAATAAAATTTATGATGTGATCTGAGATATATGAAGTAGAGACATCATAAGATAATGTTGATATTGGGGAATTTCATTTAGTCTGAAGCTACTAAACTGACAGGGAGCTAAGCAAGTAAATTTATCTTTATTGGAGAACAAAAGCAATGAAAAATTCCTTTCAGGTTTTTGAACTGAATTCATAATCTGGAAGAGCTTAACTGCAGCAGGAATAAGGTTTTGAAGTGAAATGAATTTGTGGGATGTTATTAGCTAGGTTTGGTTATCAGACTGCTTTTCTATGCATATGTCAAAGCATCAGATATTTTAATTCAGTTTGAGCAATAACACCCTTTTGAAAAATGAAAAATGTTTGTATGAAACCCACTTCTAGATAAGAGTAAAAAGTGTAAGATGTCTTAGTACTTTCAGCTACCACCCAGTTTGCATATTTACTGTATTTTTGGATTCCAAAGAAGAGAACATCAATTCCCCACTACAGTACCTCCAAAAAATCAAAGGCCTAAAAATAGAAGAAGATGAAGTTATGGTTTCATACAATGTCAGAGTGCTCTTTATATCCCTAGATCCAGAACTAGCAAAAGAATCCATGGCAGCAGAACTACATAACACACCTGATCTAACCAGATATACCAAGATCAAACTACCCAGAATCATGGACCTCATCAACTTCTGCCTCACTACCTACTTTCAGTGTGATGGACAAATTTACCAACAAATCAGGGGAACACCCATGGGATCACCACTCTCAGGATTCATAGCAGAGACTGTAATGCAGTCTCTAGAAACTATAGCACTCCCACACGTGCAACCAAAAGTATGGATCCGGTATGTAGACAACACCTTCATCATCATAAAAGAGAGAGAAGACACATGAAACAATCAAAAACATCTTCAAAAGAATAAAATTCACAAGGGAAGAAGGAAATAACAACACACTACCCTTCCTGGATATCCTTATCAGCAAAGGAAATGATGGAAAATGAGAAACACAAGTCTATCGAAAAACAACCTACACTAACCCAGTGCTCCATTGCCACCCAACCTCCCACAAGAGGAGCTGTGTAAGAACATTATTCAGACAAGTACAAATGCACTGCAGCAACCCAGAACACCAGAAAAAGGAAACAGACCACCTATACAACATCTTCCAACAAAATGGATACCCATGCAGCTTTATCAAAAGGTACCTGACCACTCAATGCACTACAGCACAACCAACACAAGTTATGAAAAGGATAACATTACCATACATCAAAAACATCTCACAAACAACCAACAGACTATTAGAATCACACGGCATCACCGTAGTACACAAACCAACTAAAGCCCTCCAAAAGTTCTTAAATAAACCAAAAGACCCAGTAGCCCAAGAAGAAAAAACAGGAGTCATCTACAACATTCAGTGCAAGGACTGTAACAGACACTATGTAGGACAGACAGGCAGAAGACTAGCAGAGCACATCCATGAACACCAACTGGCAGTCAGAAGACATGATGAAAACTCCTTAATCTCACAACACATGGACAGACTCAACCATAGTTTCAACTGGGAAACTGTGAGCATCCTAGAGCAAGCTAAATCCAAAACCACGAGGGAATTCCTGGAAGCTTGGCATTCAGACAAATCAGCTATCAAAAGACACATAGACCGCATTTACATACTATTCAAGAGAGACAATAACAAAGCTAAGAAGGAAACAAAAAGACATAACACATCCTCTCCAGTGGCCTATACCCAGATAAACAGGGAGTAATGCCAGACAAACAATCAAACAGAAAACAATACTCCAATCAAGAAACTACCGAGGAAACAAACAAACAAGCAGACCAACAATCAAGCAGAAAATAATACCCTAATCAAGGAACTGCCAAGGAGAAAACCACACCCCCACCAACACTGGCAAGGCAAGCTATTGTATATAAACAGGGAGCAAAGCCCACACTCACTAGCACTGATGATATTACCTAGTTGGGAAATGAAATGTCTGCAAGCAAACAACCAAGCTCAGAGAGCACCAAGGACTCCACGGTTATTTTTGGATTGTTATGGTGCATGTAGTATAGTTAATCTATAGTGGAAAATGTATGTTTCATATAGCAATGTACTTGCCGTTTGTATTTTAATGAGGTATGTTGACTTTATTTCCAAATTGCCTTTTTTTAAAAAAAAGTGTAAATCAGGAAAGTTTGGATCTAAATGGGTATTTAGAAGCAGGTATGATGTTCATATCATCATCATCATCATTGAAGCTCTGTGAATTCATTTAAGATGGGATACTTTTAAGCAGGACTAAAAGTTTATTTCTGTCTTCAAATAAACAAGCTTTATATTATTTAACCATTGAAGTGTAATTTTTAAAACCCTTGATGTTTCCATCATATTTAACTTGAAAAAATTAAGCTATAGATTCAAGCAATGTTATATAACAGGTGATATAATATTAGTTGTTATTATGGCCACCTATCTATTAGACCTATGTCCTGGTTGGTCAAGTTCTCTTGGGAAGTGACATGTAGATGGATCTAAGCAGTGCTGAATTCATTCTGAAGGGAGGAGGTGGTTCCTTCTGTATTTAAGAAGATAATGGCCCACCATCTCCTTAAGAAGGCATCACTGGATTCAAAAGCATTAGATAATTTCTGAGTTGTTTCCAACCTTCCCTTTTTGGGCAAAGATATTGAGAGGGTGATTGGGCTGCGCTTTAGAAAGCTCTGAAGGAAGTGGATTATCTGGATTTCTTTCAATTAAGTTCCAGGCATGGGCACACTACTGAGATGGCATTTACTATGCTTATAAATGACCTATGGAGGGATGAGGATGGAGGTAGTGTGTCCATCCTGCCCTACCTTGATTTCCTGGTTGGTCATGATATTCTTCTGTACTGGTTCAGGGATTGGGAATAGGCATGGTTTTATAGTAGTTCTCCTTCCAGGGTCAGTTCCAGACAGTGTTTATGGAGGAAAGGAAAGAGGTCCAGTCTTGGCTCCTGTTTTGTGGGCTAAATTCTCTCTCCATTCCTGCTTAACATCTGTACAAGACTTCTAGGTGAGTCATCTGTCAGTCCAGGACTAGGTACCATCATTACACTGATGATATCCAGTTATACATCTCAACTCTTGGCCAAGCAAGCAGTACTGTTGAGCTTCTAACTTAGTGTCTGAAGGCTGAGGGATCTCAGCAGGGAACAGCAAGCTCAGTCTCAACCCTAGCAAGAGTGAATGTCTGTGGATTTGGGAGCCACCTGGATCTAGGCAGTTTCCATCTTTTGATTCTGGATCAGGTCACATTGCTCCAGAGAGACCCAGGGTCTAGTTTGGGAGTCCTCTCAGACATATGGCTCCTGCTTGAGGAGCAGGTGGCCACTGTGGCTGTGGCTTAGAGGGCTTTTGCTCAAATCCATCTTGTGCCCCAATTGTGCCCTCACCACCTGGTTTTCTCTCATCTGAATTTCTGCAATATGCTCTATAGGGGCTCTCCTATAGAGCCCTCTCCACTTGGAAACTACAGCTGGTCCAGAATGCAGTGGCATGAATAGATATGGGCACACGTTGGTATGCTGATGTAACACTGCTGCTTATGAGTAGGCTTCCTGGTGCAATTCAAGGTACTGGTTGTGACCTATACAGCCCTTCATGGCACGGGACTTGGTTACATGTATGAACATCTATCTCCAGTTATTTCTGTCCAACTGATAAGATCAGACAGGGTGGGCATGCTTTGGGTCCCTTCATTTAAGCAGTGTCATCTGGCTGGATCTAGGAGACATGCCTTTTCTGTCCCAGTGCCTACCTTTTGGAACAGAATTCCCCCCAGATTCATATTGCCCTGACCCTACATACTTTTGGATGGCCTTCAAGACTTGTAGTATGTGATTTGCTTTCCTTTTCCTAGCAAAATAAACATTCACAATTTTCTAACAGTTGAAGATGTAAAATGCACCCTCACCAAAATCCGCCAAGGGAGCAATTCTAAACCGGAAAGAGAATTTGCATGCCATTTCCTAATCTGCTGACTCATAAGGTTCAAGGTGAGGAGTTCCAGCATCTGTGGTATTTTTTTCCCAATAAAAATCTTTCACATTGACACTAATGAGAGGGGAAACAACTCTGTGAACTTACATCTGGCAAATGCTGAAGGCTTGATTTGGAGGCATGTGAACCAAATAAGGCAATCTTTGGAAAGTTAGCAACACTTACATGCTCAGACATCTGATAAAGTGGTGAACATGAATGTCTCCAGCAAGGGGTGGGAAGTGACAAAACCTGTATTCTGACTTTGTAATGTGGATTCTGCCCCTTCTGTAGTTACAGGAGACATTATGATGCTGCTCCAAAAGGATGGAGTTTCTTTCATGTTGCACGTTCCATCATTTTGGTGTCACTGGGTTTAGGAATAAATGCCTATGTTGGTGGCTCCACTCTCACATCCCCAGCTAGCTTTTGATAGACTCTGTGTGAGAGGAAGCCAGTTTGACCACTGTAGAGCCCAGCACTTTCTAAAATACTGTAGAGGGAGGCAAAAATAGCAAAGGAATGAAAATATGTTAACAGATAAAGAGACAGTAAATTATATATCAGCATGGGAAATAAATAACCATAAGAAAGAAATTCAAAATAGTCCAACTTTGTTTTTGTATGATATAAGAGAGGGAAACTCTAGCTGTTTTTCAAGGTTTTGTTATTATTCTATAACAAGAAAATAGATTTCTAATCATTCTTAGGGTGTCTGATTCCTGACCTGGTCTACCTTGAAGGAGCGACAAACGCAAATATCATTAAGTTGTTACTATCTGCGAGCTATTTCAGTAAATTGGAACAACTTGATACAATTTTGTACAGGGTTGAAACAAATGGATCAATTTAAGTTGAAATTGGACAATTGCAGTGAAGAATTAGGACGAAAAGACTCTTTTTCAATATATCTCATTACATAATTATTTAGGTTCTTGTTTCATCGCACCTTTTTATCTTTGCCGTTAGGGCCTTTGAGGTAGAAATACTTATTTTCTGTCTGAATACTAGTAGTTAAAGTATTAAACAGTATGCTGCTTTAATCAGTCTGTACATCCTGAAGCTGTCATTAAAGAAAAATAAGATTAGCCAGTGCGGATAACACAATACACATGATTTTGGTCTTGTGAAACCGAGTTTAGTTTGCAATAAGAGGGAAAGAAATATCTGTAGAGCTTAATTGAGAGATACATTGATTAAGTACTGGAAAATCAGGTGGGACACAATTGACAGAGAGAAATCAAGTGCTTAACATTGAGCTACAGTAGATCAAACACTGGAACTCAGCCAACCAGAAAAGGCAAAGAATAGTACTGAATAGGAAAATCTGGAAAGTCGCCACACAGCAAAAAAACAGTAATGTGAACAGACAGCATGGAAGTGGGTCAAGTAGTGTATTTTTATATCTTTCTGGGGTGGTTATTACACACTAATGGAGCGAGATCATTAACAAGAACATAGCCATTCAGGAGAGACATACTGTATGCTAATGAGAAAACATTAACTACTGGAGTACATCCAGCATAAAGAGAGCAGCCCCATCACAGCAGTGGACAGATCAAATGTTTAGCACCTGGTTCTTTCTGCTTCAAGTAAAAGAGCTTGCTTAATGGGCCTTTCACCTATATGGGTTTTATGTCTGCATTTACTCAGCTGTCTTCAGCTCAATTGCTCCAAGTGCAGATATGAAACAAAAGCAGTGTTTGTTTTTCACTGTGGTTCATTAGCACAATTCTTGGGTTTCCTCTCTATGCTAATAGATCCCTCTTTTGTTTTATCTTTGTATCTTAGAACAATTGATAGGCCAAATGCATAGAGATACTTCTAATTAATCTTATCTTGAATGCCATGCTTTGGAGCATTAGAGGACGTGAAGGTGAAAGAGTGGGAGACAGTGGTGTAATATATGGGCAAGAACAGACAAAGATAACAGGATTATGAAGGAACGTAAGAAAGTGATATGTGAGTAGATATACAGGATAGTGCAAGGGGGAAAACATCTCTAACATTGACATTTTACAGTTAGTTGTCCAATCAATAGGTATAAAAGACATTTTAAAAACTTTTACCAAAGTGTTGTATCAAGAGAGGAGAGACATATTAGACTCGTTTTTATATGGAAAGGTGTGGTTATGCATGGGTTATGACTCAGTTCTGAAGAAAAGTACTAAGTTCTACATAATGAAAGAAACAGCTTGAAATCGAGGATACAGCTGAGGGTGAATTTAAGGGCTCAGTCTCATATCCCACTAATTGCAGCATGAAGAAGCCAAATTAATTAATTGATTGATTGATTGATTGATTAATTAATTGATTTTTCAAGTTTCTATCACCACCCATCTCTCCCAAAAAGGGGACTCTGGGCAGTTTACAATAAAATCGAAATTAAATACATATAAATTACAATATAATAAAACAATAAATAAAGATAAAATAGGTATAAAATCCAAGCAGTGAAGATCTTACTTGTTGGGGGGAGATCTATGGTACTAAGCACCCCCAAGTAGAACTGTTGCCCCTCACACCCTAGGCGAAGCAGCAGAACCAGGTTTTCAAGTTCTTCTGGAAGGCCAGGAGCAAAAGGGCCTGCCTCACCTCCAGGGGCAGAATGTTCCAGAGGGTGGGAGCCACTGCAGAGAAGGCCTGCCTCCTGGACCCCGCCAGGTGGAATTCCCTTACTGGAGGGGTTCGTAGCATGCCCTCTCTGCATGACCAGGTGGGACGGGTCGATGTTAAGGGGATGAGATGGTCCCTCAGGTAACCTAGTCCCACACCATGTAGGGCTTTAAAGGTCATAACCAACACCTTGAATTGGACCTGGAAGCAAACTGGTACCCAGTGCAGCTCGCGCAGCAGTGGTGACACATGTGCCAATCTTGGGGCACCAATAACTGCTCGCGCAGCTGCATTCTGGACCAGTTGAAGCTTCCGGATACTCTTCAAGGGTAGCCCCATGTAGAGTGCATTGCAATAGTCTATGTGGGAGATGACCAGGGCATTAGTGACTGTTTGGAGTGTTTCTCTATCCAGGAAAGGGCATAACTGGCACACAACACGGAGTTGCGTAAAGGCCCTTCTGGCCATGACTGCCACCTGCTCTTCGAGCAGGAGTCGTGAGTCCAGAAGGACCTCCAAGTTACGTACCAGGTCTGAATGGGGCAGTGCAACCCCATCCAGAACTAAAGATGACAACTTCCCAGATACAGAGGAGCCGTTAACCCACAGCCACTCCGTCTTACCAGGGTTCAGTTGAAGCCTGTTGTTCCCTATCCAGACCCCCAAAGCCCCCAGGCACTGAGAGAGGGCAGCCACCACATCACCTACCTCACCTGGAATGGAGATATATAACAGTATCATCAACATATTGATGACACCTCATCCTGTGGTGATGGATGACCTCACCTAGTGGATTCATGTAGATGTTGAATAGGAGAGGAGAGAGAACCGAACTGTTGTTATAGGACATATCTTCATTTCATTGCCTTGGTGCATCCCTGGAGATTACCTGGAGGTAATCTAAACTTCATTGGAGGCATCTGCTTATGTAATGCCAGACTAGTGCTCTCTGAAGCACTTCCCATGTGTTATGCAGGCTCCTTGTAAGCACATGTTTACCAGTCTTTTGAAGAAGCAATAGAACCTGAATTCTCTGGATAGAGTGCTAGCCCTTAGATATGTGTGTACGTGTGCATGGACAAGTGCTGCTGTCAGTATACAGTCTCGCACTCCAGTATCCTCAGCCTGCCACAAGGAAGAACCTTGTTTCTCCCCAGATGGATTGTTCCAAGAGTCTTATTGCTGCAGATGCACAACAAGCTCCACCGTTGTCAGATAGGCTGGCTGATGGGTCACAGGCAAGGATGGTTCCTGCCCTAGAGCAGCTACTCCTTAAGTGAGGAGGGTTCTCCTGAGCAGGGTGTGCCCCAGGACAGAAAGTGCAGCTGTCTCTCTACCTAAGTACTGCTTTTCCCTCCTGCTTTGAAGGAGGAGTGTGTGTGTGTGTGTGTGTGTAGAAATGCAGGTAAAATTCAAAGTGTCTCTTGCTAGCCAGAGGACTATTCAGAAGTGGGCTTTTAACCCAAAGTCTCTGATTTCTTCAGTCTTTATATTTAGATCAGAAGACATTTTATGCATATTCAATACCAAAATATCTAATATGGAAATAATTTATATTAATCCACTATAATGTCTACAATTTAATTTAGGTATTAATTTATCTTAAATTACTGCTCACCATGAGTAAAGGAACTTTATGAAATTCTTTGAAATACTCCAATGTATTTTTTTTTCAAAATTAATTTGCCTGTCTTAAAATAACTACATGTAATTGTGGAACACATTATACCAACCAGCCCTTGCATAATAGATTTGATATTGTTGCCCTAATGATTTCGAATAACACTCCATTGATTTAAATGACCAGTTTTGGAATGATTATATTTATTGCTAAATTCTTCATCAGACTGAAGGGTTTTTCAGCAAGAGTATATCAGGGTTCTGTCATGCATCTGTTTCTCCAGCATTTTTATCTATTTAGTTGAAAGTGTAACAAGGATCCTTATTACATCTGCAGAATGCACAATACTGGGATAACTCAGAAGAAAAGAATAAGATTCAGTTTTTCAATTCAATGTGCATTGGGAGATCATGCACAAACTCTGCCCTTCCCTGTGTCATGACATCACATGTAAGTACATAAGGGGTGGAGTTTGCATTACAATGTTTCAATTTATTTTCCATGGATACCTCTGCTTATCTGTCTCTCTCTAAATTTACCATTTGATTCAAATGAAGAGTTGGACTAGGTTGACAATTCTGATTCATAAGAGCTCATAATATTTAAGCAGACAGATCCATTTACTTATAATGAAAGTTATTAAGGTTTTGTTTCCAAGAGAGGGAAACATTTGCCAAAAAGAAATGAAATTGCTTTACTAACTTACCTTGGACTGAGCATTTCTTCAGAAGATGATATAGGCAAATTAAGGCTTATATTCCACTATTTTATTGCATCAGTGAAGCCCACTGTGATTTCATATTTATATATTTCTATTTATATCTTAACAGTTTCTTTCTGATCGGTGTGCATTGTGTCCATACCATATACATACACACTTCATATATATTATTCTTTTAAACTGCATCTTAGAAATATTGTATTGTGTATTTTAAAATCCTGATTATTTGTACTTTCTGACATTTGTATAAATTCATGATTTGCATTTATAGCTTAATATACTGTTGTCTGTTTATTTATCATTAACTATTTTTGAATCAAAGACACACAGTTGAAATGAACAGTACTGTTCATTTACTGTTAAATAAACAGTAAAATCAAGCTATGTTTGTAGCGATAAGAATGTATAGCACTTGTAGTTCATGTTTTCTCCCTTTTTTCAGAGCAGTTATCCTTAATTTAAATCTCACAATGGTGGTCTGAACTAGAGAAATATATACTAAATTGCAATGACTGTAGAAACAATATGCTAAAATATGCTGACTAATCATCTCAGGATCAAGTCTCAGGAGGACTCCTTCATAATCCTGTGCCCTTATAACTAGGCAAGAATAATTGCAAAGTGTATAAAGTATATTTATATGTCTTATTAAAATTTTCATATTTCAAGCCACAGAATGTATTCCTAACATGGTTTTCTGCCACAAGTCTGGTGTGACCACATTTGCAACACATACTTTTTTCTCCTGTGTGATTGACCCTCTGACCTAAACAGATTGCTTTCTTTCATCCTGGAGTAAAGACATTGGTAGAGTTATTGGAACAATGTTTTGCTACATTGCTCCTGTTATAAAGACGCCCAGTGATAGCTAATAATCCCCATCTAGTAAGATTTTCAGTCCACCCAGATTCAATTTATTTACAGTTACTCTTGTCTGACCAATGTGATGTTATTTCTCTTAGTGTGGCTAAGATTTGCTTTACTATTTGTAAGATCTAGCCACTTCAGTTTTATAATTATTAGTTTGTGATGATAGTTATCTATTGTCTTGGAACTGTCACTCGCCAATTTATTAAAAAAGGACAGTAATAAACCTTACTCATTTCCTTTCCAAAACAAAGTAGATTAAATCACATCTGCCAGCAACTTTTCCTTGATTCCCAATTTGTAACTCCAAATGAAAAGATCTGAAGATTTTGGGTTTCAGATAATATATAACAGAATCACAAGTTCCTAATTGCATGGCAAAATCTTGATATTTGAATATCATGTAGAAGATGGTTCTCTGGCTTTACTTTAAATATTGTAAAATGAAAAAGAGAGGTCAGGATATGTTCTAGGCTGAGTAAGAATGCCCAATTCTCTTAGATTGTTTTTTAAAGTAGTGCATTCTTTTAATCCACAGTTTTAGTGCAACACATTCTCTATCTGAAATAGAGAATAGCTTTTTCCCATAATGAAAACATAGTGTTAACTCAGATTTTCTGGGAAAGCCTTTCCCAATTTAGTTAGTAACTAGTTCATTGTGTGAATGGAGGTGGGGGCCACTAATTTTAAAATAGAACATAATAGCACTCCTACTAAAGACAGTATACAGTATTTGGAACATTTATATACCCTCTCCTCATTTAATGACTGCAATCCTTTTCAGTGACTTTGCCATTAAGTGAAATGGTTGCTAAGTGGACACATGACTGAGAGAAAGAGAGAGAGAAGCTGCAAAGATTGCTGGTTGCTGCCATCTCATTCATATAAAGTTCTTTCATAGTGTCCTGTGCCTGATCCATTTTTCTGCCTTTTTTTGCCCCTTCACAGGGCAGAGAGATAGCTTGTTTAAGCAATCCCTGAGCTGCTTTTCTCCACATATATATGAAATATAGCTAAATGTAGTTTACATCATGAGCAGTCTATACTTTGCAATACCTTTCCATCCTTGCAAGCCACCTACCACATCCATCTACTGTTTCCTGTATTGCCTTTTCTTCTTTAAACTTCTCACTTCTCTTTTTCAACTCTTTTCAACAAATTTGTTCATACATACATTAAATGCCCAAGGAATGTCACATATCCTTGTATTACTTTCTGCTCAGTGTTAAACTATTAATTAAGCTTTCATTTATTCTCATACATGTTTTTCATCTGTTCCAGTATCACAGTACCCCACTTACTGCAGTACTCTACTTATTGCATTACGACTTACTACATACCAGCCACCAACTCCATATGCATGCAAAGCATTCTCTAATTCAGGCCTATTCAATTTGTCATACACATGTTCTAAATCACCAAACATATGATAAACTTTCATACAATTCTCAAAGACCTACTAAAGGCAAACACCCCTCTTGAACACCACTTGCCCAGTTCCCAAATTTTGCTCATTGTCACTTCTTGTACCTGCTGAATCACAATTCTACTAAACATATTCCCAGGCACACTTAATGAACTAATATTCTGTAGTTTGGTTATTTAATCTTGCTACATTGTTCTTTGTTGAGGGGAATGGCAATAATATTCTTCTAATTGTCACACACAGATGCAGTCTTTACATACCTGTTAAATAAACTGTACAACCATGACATAATCAAGCCACATCCATATCCTAACGTTTCCTGATGATGCCATTGACTCCTTCAGTCTTGCCATTTTTCAGCATTTGGATAGCAGTTATGACTTACTTTACACCACTGTTTTCTTGGATACTAACATTTATAGCATTCGTTTCAATTCCACTCTTCAGCATATCAGAACAAAATCTTTCTTACAGCCAACCATACCCAACAATATTAACTGTTAGGAAACAGAACAAAAGTCCTTACCACTAATTAATATACTTCTCTTAATATATTCCACTAATATTATTTGCTGGCAGCTTGAGTAGATATTATCTCCTCTCCGACATTACAAGTTAATACACCACGTTTTGTCATGATGTAGGTAATATGTTTATCCTTATCTTATAAAAGTACTGTACAAAAGAATGATACAAGACAAAATGGCCTGGGATGGAGCAATGTATTTTAAAGGACTACCTTTGTAAAAATTATGATATAAAAGCAGAGAAATAACGTTTTCAATTGTTCCTGAGCCACGGGTTTAGAGGTGCTCTGTATATGGAGCACGGTGGTACCAACTCTGTAGAATGCTGGATGGTAACATATGAAATCTTGCTTTAATAATGACTTTTATTTGCTTCGATGATATCAAAGAGAGATAATATGATGCAAGTTACCCTCTAGGGCAAATGATCCAGTCTCCGATTCTACTAGATAAAGGGACAATATTTTGCTGAAGATCAATATCCCAAATTGTTGCCTTAAACCACTACTGCTTGCCTATATTTGGGGGATAATCCAGAATCCAGCTTTAACTTTATAGCTTGCTTCTGTCTAGATTGAAGGCTATTGGTGATGAGGGGCATCAGACTGTCCAGAAAAAAAAAAAGTCCAATCATCAAGCTGCTTTTGATGCACACCCTAGAAGTTACAAAACTTCTTCTCTGAGAAATTCTAGATTGTACTGATTCAAGCACCCTGCAGTAAAGATAAGGGCTGAATTTCACACCAGATATAATTTGGGCCAGTGATTTTGCCTGTAACAAAATGATATCACTATCATTTCCATACACATCTCTAAAATATTCCTTCACTTCAGTTTCCTCCCAAATAATTTCATTACTTATTTTTATTTTTTCCAAATGGCCCAATCAGTTTTTTGGTTCTCTTTCACCTTGTTCCCCTTGATCTATTCAGATCACCTAACAGAATATACTTTTTTTCCCTCATGGATCACATTGATTCAGAATGTTCCACAATTTTTCTGAAAACCTATTCCTATTTTTTCCATTACCACCATTCACAAGAGTATAATTTGCAACTGTCATCAACCTATAAATTCATACATTCATACATGCCCACAACAATCTAGATGATACTGATCCATACTCTTTGAAATATGTTTTAGTCCTTTAGTTTATAATTAAATCTATATCTTCATTCATCTATGCATTAATTACCTCCACTTCACTCTACTGTATAGGATCAGACTACCCTCTTTAAGATATGTTACATTCTTCCTCTTCCTTTTAGTTTGACAAATAGATTTATTTTTTCTTTTGCTTCAATCACTAATTCATGCTTTTTATCATTTACTCCTCTTAAACATCAAGTCACAGTATTCCATATGCCATTATCCTCATCACCACATGGGCTCATATATATTAATTTCAACAACTGTTCATGGCTTTGATCAACTGAAGGTCATATTGCTTTTAGTAAGATATAGAAGGAATAGAGTAAGTTAGGAGCCTTGGTTATACCAATGTCACAAGCAGGATTCCCTGATAATAATATGGATAGTCCAGTCAGTCTTGCCACATTTTGACCAGTGTGCCACAAGTACAATCAAAATCCAGCTTTACCCCAAGTGTGCTCATGTTATTTCTGTGGAGACCAGGATCTCTAAGATAGAGTTTAACTTGCAAGCCAAGGTATTGTTAACCAAATCCCACCAACTATGAGTTACACAGTGTACCAACACACTCAGGATATGTCAATCAATCAATCAATCAATCAATCATTGTGCCATTTTTGTACTGTCTGGAAAGAAATCTTGCTTGGCATTCCACGTGAAATCTTTTATCCCAAACATTTCAACAACTGCAGACAGAGGTAGAAGAAATGGAACTATCAACTGAAAAAATAAGAAATATTGAGCAGCAGAATCCATACAGTTATTAATGCATTAATTGATTACTTCATTCAGGAATTAGGCAATAATAATGCTAATTTTTAAGCAGATATTTGTGATGTCAGAAGTTCCTTTTCCTTGAAGGAAAATATTTTTTCTCATTTTATTTTATTCTGCTCATTCTCATTCTAAGTCACTTTCCCTAATTAGTGTCCTCCAGGTGTATTGGGACTGCAACTCCTGGAATTCCTCAGTCAGCAACTGCATTGATTGATTGATTATGTGCCTTCAAGTTGGGGCTGACTCTTAGCAGCCACATAATTTTCTCCAGGAAGATCTATCCCCAATCTGCCCCTTTGGGCCTTCTAACAGTGCACCCATCGGTGGTATAATTGAGTTCATCCACCTTGTTCATCCTCTTCTTCTTTTTCCTTCCATCTTTCCTAGCATTATAGACTTCTGAAGTCTTCTAGGTCTTGACATAATGTGTCTGATGTATGATAATTTTAACCTAGTCTTTTGTGTCATGGGCGAGAACTCTGAGTTGATTTGTTCGATGATCCATTGTTTTGTTTTCTTGGCTGTCCCAGGTATTTTCAGGAGTCTTTTCCAACACTAAAGTTCAAAAGCATCAATATTCCTTATTTCCTGCTTCTTCAAAGTCCAGTTTTCAGATCAGTTGCATTCTCAGCTAAAAGAATAGTGTCATCAGCAGAACACAACTTATTGATGTTTCTTCCTCCAGTTTTAAAACCATGCTCAGCTTATTTCAGCCCAGCTTCCTTCAATATAAATCAGATGTTCTGGCACCCCCATTTTTCTAAGTACATTCCACAGCTTGACACAACTGACATAATCAAAGGCCTTTCTATAATTCATGAAGCACATAACAGTACTGACTTCTTTTTTGTATTCTTTGGCTTTCTCAATTAACAATAATGTCTCATGTTCTTTGACCTTTTCTAAAGTCAGCTTAAATATTTGGCATCTTCTTTTCAATGCAGAGCTCTAATCTTCATTGGATGATCCTAAGCCTTATTTTTCTAGCATGTGAAGCAACTGCATTAAGTCTATGCATTTCGCTGGCTACATCATTCTGTGCCCTTGATCTTTGAGGTCCTTAGTTATGTTTAGACCAACTAATGTCTTCTTTCCCATTTCTGTCTTTTCTTGACTTCTCATTGTTAGTAAAATTAGCTAAGACTGTTTCCATTATGTATATTTTGGGAGGGAAAATGTTTAAATGTTTGTAATAAAGAATTATATTGTTAAACCTTATCTTTGCCATTGATCTAATTTCCACATTTTATTATGCTGCACTATATGTTCTACTGTATGCATAGTATGCTTCCAAAAAAGATCCTAGAATTGTCCCTTTTAAGATAAATCTTCACATGCATGTGAGAACAAAATCATGGAAACCATTCCACTAACAGCTTCTACACTTATTTTTCTATGAAATATTATTTTATGTTATTTTCTTCATACAATTTTGTGCATAATTTCCACTTAAAACTTAGAGAATATGATATATCCAAAGACCCATGATGAAAATATTCTGCTAAAGCTGTGCAACATTAAATATAGTTAATGTTTCTCTGACACACTAGCTATGATATCTTAGGTTTCCTGTTGGATGAAAAGTTGGTCATAATATACTAAATCTTCAGCAAAGGATCACTACCTTGTCGTGGTGCTGGAGCTTGAGCACCGCAATGATGCCATGAGCTAAACCGTGAAGGGCCACCCAAGACGGGAAGGTCATGACAGAGAGGTCAGACTAAATGCAATCCCTGGGGAAGGTAATGGCAACCCACCCCAGTATTCTTGCCGTGAAAACTAAATGGATCAGTACAACCAGAGATATGTCGGTATACCATCGGAACATGAGACCCCCAGGTCGGAAGATGGTCAAAATGCTACTGGGGAGGAACAGAGGATGAGTTCAACTAGCCCCAGACGTGATGACGCAGCGAGCTCAAAGCCGAAAGGACGGCTAGCGGCCGACGGTGCTGGTGGTGAACGGCGAATCCGATGTTCTAAGGATCAATACACCATTGGAATCTGGAATGTAAGATCTATGAGCCAGGGCAAATTGGATGTGGTTATTGGTGAGATGTCAAGATTAAAGATACACATTTTGGGCGTCAGTGAACTGAAATGGACTGGAATGGGCCACTTCACATCAAATGACCACCAGATCTACTACTGTGGACAAGAGGACCACAGAAGAAATGGAGTAGCCTTCATAATTAATAGTCAAGTGGCTAAAGCAGTGCTTGGATACAATCCAAAAAACGATAGAATGATCTCAATTCGAATTCAGGGCAAGCCATCTAACATCACAGTGATCCAAATAGACGCCCCAACCACAGATGCTGAAGAAGCTGAAGTAGAGCAGTTCTATGAGGATCTGCAGCACCTACTGGACAATATGCCTAAAAGAGACGTTATTTTCATCACAGGAGACTGGAATGCTAAGGTGGGCAGTCAAATGACACCTGGACTTACAGGTAAGCATGGCCTGGGAGAACAAAACGAAGCAGGACATAGGCTGATAGAATTTTGCCAAGACAACTCACTCTGCATAACAAACACTCTCTTCCAACAACCTAAGAGACGGCTTTATACATGGACTTCACCAGATGGACAACACCGAAACCAGATTGACTACATCCTTTGCAGCCAAAGGTGGCGGACATCTATACAGTCGGTAAAAACAAGACCTAGAGCTGACTGTAGTTCAGATCACGAACTTCTTCTTGCACAATTTAGGATCAGACTAAAGAGATTAGGGAAGACCCACAGATCAGGTAGATATGAGCTCACTAATATTCCTAAGGAATATGCAGTGGAGGTGAAGAATAGATTTAAGGGACTGGACTTAGTAGATAGGGTCCCGGAAGAACTATGGACAGAGGTTTGCAACATTGTTCAGGAGGCGGCAACAAAATACATCCCAAAGAAAGAGAAAACCAAGAAGGCAAAATGGCTGTCTGCTGAGACACTAGAAATAGCCCAAGAAAGAAGGAAAGCAAAAGGCAAGAGTGATAGGGGGAGATATGCCCAATTAAATGCAAAATTCCAGAGGTTAGCCAGAAGAGATAAGGAATTATTTTTAAACAAGCAATGTGCTGAAGTGGAAGAAGACAATAGAAAAGGAAGGACAAGAGACCTCTTCCAGAAAATTAGAAACATTGGAGGTAAATTCCAGGCAAAAATGGGTATGATCAAAAACAAAGATGGCAAGGACCTAACAGAAGAAGAAGAGATCAAGAAAAGGTGGCAAGAATATACAGAAGACTTGTATACGAAGGATAACAATATCGGGGATAGCTTTGACGGTGTGGTCAGCGAGCTAGAGCCAGACATCCTGAAGAGTGAGGTTGAATGGGCCTTAAGAAGCATTGCTAATAACAAGGCAGCAGGAGACGATGGCATCCCAGCTGAACTGTTCAAAATCTTGCAAGATGATGCTGTCATGGTAATGCATGCTATATGCCAGCAAATTTGGAAAACACAAGAATGGCCATCCGATTGGAAAAAATCAACTTATATCCCCATACCAAAAAAGGGAAACACTAAGGAATGTTCAAACTATCAAATAGTGGCACTCATTTCACATGCCAGTAAGGTAATCCTCAAGATCCTGCAAGGTGGACTTCAGCAATTCATAGAGCAAGAATTGCCAGATGTACAAGCTGGGTTTGGAAAAGGCAGAGGAACTAGGGACCAAATTGCCAATATCCGATGGATAATGGAAAAACCAGGGAGTTTCAGAAAAACATCTATTTCTGTTTTATTGACTATTCTAAAGCCTTTGACTGTGTGGACCATAACAAATTGTGGCAACTTCTTAGTGGTATGGGGATACCAAGTCATCTTGTATGCTTCCTGAAGAATCTGTATAACGACCAAGTAGCAACAGTAAGAACAGACCACGGAACAACGGACTGGTTTAAGATTGGAAAAGGAGTACAGCACGGCTGTATACTCTCACCCTACCTATTCAACTTGTACACAGAACACATCATGCGACATGCTGGGCTTGAGGAATCCAAGGCTGGCATTAAAATCTCTGGAAGAAACATTAACAATCTCAGATATGCAGATGATACCACTTTGATGGCTGAAAGCGAAGAGGAACTGAGGAGCCTTATGTTGAAGGTGAAAGAAGAAAGTGCAAAAGCTGGCTTGCAGCTAAACCTCAAAGAAACCAAGATTATGGCAACCAGCTTGATTGATAACTGGCAAATAGAGGGAGAAAATGTAGAAGCAGTGAAAGACTTTGTATTTCTAGGTGCGAAGATTACTGCAGATGCTGACTGCAGTCAGGAAATCAGAAGACTCTTAATCCTTGGGAGAAGAGCAATGACAAATCTTGATAAAATAGTTAAGAGCAGAGACATCAAGGTGACAACAAAGGTCCGCATAGTTAAAGCAATGGTATTCCCCGTAGTAACATACGTGTGATGGTTGCCTTATTCGAAAAAAACACGGACTCACCAGCCAGGGCTAAGGATATCTGGTTTATTAAGAATAGAATGCAGACACAGAGAAAGACGGGAATGAGCACATGGCGTGCGAGGTAGCCGGTAAATACCCGCGGTGCAGACCTGATCCTTCCCCACCCCCCCATTGTCCCAAAGTCTTGACCGACGGTGAACCCAGAGTCTCGATGGGTGATCAGGTGGAGATTCCGGAGTCTCGATGGGCGATCAGGGGGCAATTCCAGAGTCTCGATGGGCGATCAGGGGGATTAGTGCTGATTACCTCTGTCCTCTTCCTGTGTCTGGAGCAGGTGTGTCCCCCGTGGTAATGCAGAGCTGTCAGGGAGATAGGATGATGACTTCCCGGGTCAGGGCAAAGGTATGGCTCCTTTGTCCTTTTGTCTGTATTGTCTTTCAGTGCTTAAAGGATTAGCACTGATTTTTTCCTTCCCCCTCCCCTTCACCAGAAAGGCATGTTCCCCATTGTGATGTGTGTATACATCGCAACGGGGGACATGACATACTGCCTCCCCCCAAAAAACTTCAAGGTGCCGGTTTGGAAGGATACGCTGCATGGAAGTGTGTGACTAGCCATTGCGCTGAGACATCCTGGGCATGCACCCACTCAGGGTGGGGGAAATGTCTCCAGCGGACCAGGTACTGAAGGGTGCCCCGTAGCCTTCGGGAATCTAGGACCTCCTTTATTTCAAAGTGTTGCTGCCCATCGATCATGATGGGAGGAGGTGGGGGGGGGGGGGTTTGTTATGCCACTTTGAGGAGGTAGCCAGTTTCAGTAAGGCACAATGAAACACCGGGTGTATGCGTTTCAAGTTGTGTGGCAATTCTAACTTGAAAGTTACCGGGTTGATTATTTCCACTATTGGAAAAGGGCCAATGAACTTGGGGGCTAACTTCTTTGAGGGCTGCGGAGACTTAATGAATTTAGTGGAGAGGTAGACCTTATCTCCCACTTTGAAGTCTGGCTGCGGAGCCCTGTGGTTGTCCGCGTAACGCTTGTAGGTTGCTTGGGCTTCGGAGAGAGCCAGCTGAATGATTGGCCAAACGTTGGCTAGCTGAGCAGCCCAGTCATCTGGGGAACAAGGCGGGGTAGCTGGCTGTGGCAACTCCGGGATCGGGACGAAGTCTCGTCCATAGACTATCCAGAAGGGGGTGTGGCCCGTGCTCTGGTGCACTGCATTGTTGCATGCCACCTCAGCAAAGGGGAGTAAGTCTACCCAATTATCTTGCTGGTAGCTTATGAAGGAGCGCAAAAATTGCTCCAGGGTGGAGTTAAGGATTTCCGTAGAACCATCCATGTGGGGGTGCCAAGCAGTGGACAATGCCTGCTTGGTGCCAATCAACTTCAAAAATGCTTTCCAGAATTGTGAAGTAAATTGTGTACCCCTATCTGTGACCAAGCGGGAGGGGGTACCGTGTAATTTGTAAATGTGATTTTAAAAGAGGCGTGCCAGCTGTTGGGCGGAGGGAATGGAGGCGCATGGAATAAAATGGGCCTGTTTCGAAAAGTAGCCCTTAACCACCCAGATGACCGTTTTCCACTGGCTGGGTGGCAAGTCTACGATGAAATCCATCGAGATTTCCTCCCAAGGGCGGGAGGGGCTTGCCACCAGCTGCAATAGTCCCTGGGGCTTACCCACTTTTCGCTTGGCCATAGCACATGTAGGGCAAGCAACGACATACTCTTTTACATCCCCCCTAAGTGTAGGCCACCAGAATTGTTGCCTTACCAGATGTAGCGTTTTTAAAAGCCAAAGTGCCCTGCTGTTTTGTCATTGTGAGAATGGCTCAGAACCTCTGCTCACAATTGCTCCGGCACGTACAAGCTATTTTGTTTCCAGGCCAAATCGTTTTCAAAAGAAACATTGTTTTATTGGTTTGTAACCATGTATCCGTTTTTAAGGCTTGTACAAACTGCTGTTGCAATTGCGATGAAATTGACATGCGTCTCCCTCCCCTTGCGGGCGGTTGTGCCGGAGTACACTGCATTCCCGTTTGGCTTCATGTGACAGCTTGGCAACTCAGCTGTGTGACGGTCCACACAGTACCTATGATGTCTGATGCCTGACTGGCATCCTGGGGCCACCTAGAGAGAGCATCAGCTAAGAAGTTCTTTCTTCCTGGTATGAACTTCAGCTGAAAATTAAAGCGGCTGAAAAATTGAGCCCAGCGAACCTGCTTGGGGCTGAGGCGTTTCGGGGTACTGAGCGCTTCCAGGTTTTTGTGGTCCGTCCAGACCTCAAAGGGGCAAGCGGCCCCTTCCAGGAGATGTCGCCATGCCTCTAAGGCAGCTTTGACAGCAAAAGCCTCTTTCTCCCATACATGCCATCTCCGTTCTGTTTCGGAGAACTTGCGGGAGAGGTACGCGCAGGGCTTCAGCTGATCATTTGGATCCCGCTGAAGCAAGATCGCCCCGATTGAGAAATCGGAGGCATCTACTTGGACTACAAAGGGCTTGGTGGGGTCGGGGTGTTGTAGAACCGGTTTGGCTGTGAACAGGCTTTTGAGATGATCAAAAGCCCTTTGGCATTCAGGTGTCCAGTTAAGTAGCGCTCCCGTGTTTTGTGCCTTGTGCGTGTCTCCCAAACCCTTGGCGCGGAGTAAATTAGTTAGGGGCAAAATGATTTCCGCTAGTCCTTTGATGAACCCCCTGTAAAAATTAGAAAATCCCAGAAAACTTTGTAGTTGCCTCCTAGTGCGTGGGCGCTCCCATGCCAGGATGGCCTGGACTTTCCCAGGGTCCATTTCGATGCCCCTCTCAGAGATTCTGTAACCCAGATAATCTAGCTGAGATTTATGAAACTCACACTTAGGGAGCTTGGCAAATAGCTCGGCTTTGTGGAGTTTCCTGAGCACCTGCTTAACCAAGCGTTCGTGCTCCTCTTCAGTCTCAGAATATATCAATACATCGTCTAAATACACAAGGACCCCCTTGAACAAATGGTTGTGCAAGACCTCATTGATCAATTGCATGAATACCCCTGGTGCCCCTGCCAAACCAAATGGTAATACTTTATATTGGAATGATCCCAGTGGGCAATTGAAAGCCATATTCCACTCATCCCCCTCCCGTATGTGGATGTGGAAATAGGCTTCTCGCAAGTCCAGTTTAGAGAATATTTTCCCCTTCGCCAGATGTGCTAATATGTCTTTGATTAGGGGCAAGGGATATTTGTTTGATATGGAAACCACATTCAATCCACGGTAGTCCGTACAGAGTCTCAATGTCCCATCCTTTTTTTCTCTGAACAACACTGGGGCTCCAACTGGCGAGTTTGCAGGCTCGATGAAGCCTTGTGCTAAGTTCTTGTCCACAAACTCCCGCAATGCTGCCAGTTCTTTCTGGGTCATTGCATAAATTTTTGGCTTTGGCAAGGGTGCATTGGGGACCAGTTCTATTGCACAGTCAGTCTTTCTGTGGGGTGAGAGTTTGTTTGCTTCGTTCTCCCTGAACACATCTGCAAACTCAGTGTACTTGTCCGGCAAGCCTTCCAGGGCCACTGCAGCCAGATGTGTGGTTGTAGATGCCGCCCTCCCCACCGCGGCATGGGGAATTCGGTCCCCTGTAGGTGCTTGATAAAAGCTGTCTGCAAACGTGATCGTCCTAGTTTCCCAATTTATGTAAGGGTTCCTTCGTACCAGCCACGGAATGCCTAAGATGATTAAAGGGTGGCCCACTGGTGCCACGACAAATTTCAGTCTCTCCCGGTGGCTGCCTAACTGCATCGCCACTTCTCCGGTGAATTGGGTGACCGGGCCCCCTCCCACTGCCAAACCGTCCAATTGCGTGAACACTATGTGGTGCTGAAGTGGAAAGCAGCAGAGATTTAAATCAGCAACCACGTCCAGGTGCATTAGGCACCTAGAACAGCCCGAGTCTATTAGGGCCCAGACTTCAACCGACTTCTCAGTGGAACTTAACTTAACTTTTACATACAGGGTGGGACAGTTGGCACTCACCCACATGTCGCTGCGCCCATTCTCCTCCTCCACCTGCCCTCTGGCGCTTCTCAGGGCAGGTGGCTGGCGTTTCCCACCGGTTCTTCTTGGTCGTTCTCCTCCTCTTCACTGGAGTAAGGTAGCTCCTTTGCTCTGATTTCTCCCCTGGCCGCTGGCATCTTTTTGGGCCCTACGGGTGGTTTGCCCGGCATTTTTCCTGGCCTGTCAACTGCCTTTGTTTTCGGGCATGCCGCCGCTTTGTGGTCCTCTTTCCCGCAATGAAGGCACTGCCCCTTGGCGAACCGTCGCTCCCTCTCCTCTCTCCAGGGTTGGGATGTTGGCCTCACCGGTCCTGCAGCGGTTCGGGGTCCCTTTACCATCGCCGCTTGTTGCGACACCCTCTTGGCTTGTAGGAAGGTTTCCTGGGCATTTTCCACCTTACCGGCCAGCAGTATCCACTCGTGTAAAGTGTTTGGGTCATCTCTGCATAATGCCCACCTCAGAACGTTCAACTTCAGGCCCTCTTTGAAACGTTCAATTAGGGTAGACTGCGACCAGTCCACCACCTTTCCAGCCAGTGCTTTAAATTCCATGACATAATCTGCTACAGATCGTTGCCCTTGGCTGATTCCCCTTAGGGATCTCTTCTCTCTCTCCTTTTCTAAGGGGTCTCTGAAGTGCAGATCTAGTGCCCAGAGGAACTCGTCAAAATCATCCAGCTCTGGTGCTTCTGCCTGGCATAGCTGCACATACCAGTCAGCCGCCCTTCCTTTAAGTTTGTTAGCAATGGGATTAATTTTGCCCTTTTCTGAGCGGAAATATAGCCCAAATTCTTCCATGTAGTTTTTGGCATTTGTTAGGAAGAATCCCCATTGCTGGATCCCCATCAAATTTGACCCCGAAGTCTTTCACCCCCACTCCTGGTGGGCTCCAAACCACATCTGGTCATCTGGGCATACCTCGGGCTGCTGGGGTTCTCCGGCCTCGGTGTGGGGATTCCCCAAGCCGGACTCCGGGCGGCGTTGCCTCAGTTTCGTGCTGGCTCCAGCCTCTTCCCAGCGGTCACGTCTCCAGGGTGGGAGGGGGGAAGATGACCTCCTAGGGGATTCCGCGAGGTGAACTCTGCCCAGCGCTGCCTCAGCCTCCTGCCATCTCCTTCCTCTCTCCGGCTGTCACGTCTCAGGGGTGGGAGGGGGGGTGATGCACTTCTGGTACCTGGTTCCACCTCACCCCTTCCTCAGGATTCCCACGCCACCGACCATCTCAGGAACAGCTGTTCGATTGACTCCAGCCTTGCCTCCATTATCCTCAGCCTCTCAGCTGTTTGGGAGCCTCCCTCGGTTCATCCGATCTGGCGCCTTCCCTCGCCTCCTGCGATCGTCAATGACAGCAGGTCCCATGGCTTCCTAGATGCCCCAAGAGTCCCTGGCAGGGATCCCGGCATCTCGTCCAGGGTGACCCAATCACCCTGCGACTCTCTGGTGGCTTCGGGTGTCCTGCTCCTCCCAGCCTCTTCCTCCTCCGAGCTTGATCTCGAACCCTCCTGGATTTCGTACCATCTGGGAATAGGGTTCTCACCGATCGCCTGTGCCGTGGAGTTGGGTGCCCCGTTGCCGGTCCTCTGGTAGCCACCTCTTCGTGGGTTGAGTCTTTCCATCTCCAGCTTTGTTCCCTCACAGACGAAATCTGGAATGGTGCTAGCGGAAAAAAATTTTTTTGGATTCCTGTCTTTATGTGATGGTTGCCTTATTCGAAAAAAACACAGACTCACCAGCCAGGGCTAAGGATATCTGGTTTATTGGGAATAGAATGCATACACGAAAAAAGACGGGAATGAGCACATGGTGTGCGAGGTAGCCAGTAAATACCCATGGTGTGGACCTGATCCTTCCCCACCCCCCCATTGTCCCAAAGTCTTGACCGACGGTGAACCCGGAGTCTCGATGGGTGATCAGGTGGCAATTCCGGAGTCTTGATGGGCAATCAGGGGGCAATTCCGGAGTCTCGATGGGCGATCAGGGGATTAGCGCTGATTACCTCTGTCCTCTTCCTGTGTCCGGAGCAGGTGTGTCCCCCGTGGTAATGCAGAGCTGTCAGGGAGATAGGATGATGGCTTCCCGGGTCAGGGCAAAGGTATGGCTCCTTTGTCCTTTTGTCTGTATTGTCTTTCAGTGCTTATAGGATTAGCACTGATTCTTTCCTCCCCCCTCCCCTTCACCAGAAAGGCATGTTCCCCGTTGTGATGTGTGTATACATCGCAACAGGGGACATGACAATATGGCTGTGAGAGCTGGACCATAAGGAAGGCTGAGAGAAGGAAGATAGATGCTTTTGAACTGTGGTGTCGGAGGAAAATTCTGAGAGTGCCTTGGACTGCAAGAAGATCAAACCAGTCCATCCTCCAGGAAATAAAGCCAGACTGCTCACTTGAGGGAATGATATTAAAGGCAAAACTGAAATACTTTGGCCACATAATGAGAAGACAGGACACCCTGGAGAAGATGCTGGTGCTAGGGAGAGTGGAAGGCAAAAGGAAGAGGGGCCGACCAAGGGCAAGGTGGATGGATGATATTCTAGAGGTGACGGACTCATCCCTGGGGGAGCTGGGGGTGTTGACGACCGACAGGAAGCTCTGGTGTGGGCTGGTCCATGAAGTCACGAAGAGTCGGAAGCGACTGAATGAATAAACAACAACAACAATATACTAAATAAAAGAAATGCACCACCTGGAGTTTTTGTTGAGTTGGGTGGCCTTATAAATCTAAATTATAAATAAATAAAGTTCTAGTTTATATAATTTAGATAAATAAATACACATTTTTTCTCAAAATGCAGAAACTGAAATCTGTACTGGCTATGTAAATATGCATTTAAATAAGGTACATTTTGTTTGCTCTTAATATATTCAACAATGAGTTGAATATACTATATCAATCTGAAATATCTAGGTATTTCAAATTACCTAATTATACAGACCCACTATTTAATGCTGAAAGTTACTATGTACATTTGATCTGCTAACTCAGCTGTCCTAGAAATTGCTTGGCTGGGAGTTAATCTACCTTTGTACCAAGTACCATTTACCTTTGTAAATGCTATCTACCTCCTGCTACTTCATATGGCCTTGACAACACATTTCACAAGAATTAAAGTAATTGATCATACCAGAGCATCTTGCAAGATTTCAGTTTCTCATAGGAGCTCCCTTCCAGTTAATTAAGATAAACAATTTAAGATTTACAATAATTCAAGATCAATTAAGATTAGAAATTATAAAAGTAAGAGTAAGTTTTTAAGAATGAAGGAGAAAAACAAATCTGAAGTGAACAGTCCAGAGTTAAAATATGCAGTGTAAAGGACTATAATATTCCAGCCATTAATTATGCAGAATATTCATATAGAATCAATATTAATCAGTGCAGTGATTTTCAGGATACATTATTTTATATTCTGCTATTATTGGAATGGAATGAATGGACCAAAAGAAATGTCAGGAAGAATGATATTTTCATTGACAAAAATGGCAGGAAAACAGATACTTTAACAACATATTGTTTAAAATTATATATGCAGTTAGAAAGATCAAAACAAGCAATGGATTATTTGGGGAGGGATAAATTAATGGAAAGAAAATCTAATAAAATTGAGAAATTATTGTCTTTAAACAAAATAAAAGTTTGGAATATATTGTGAAAGGAGGGAAGAACAAAACAGATGGGATAGGAAATAAAAGAATGGAAAGTTGGAAAAGTTAATTGAAAGTATATCAAACGATGATGAAAAAAATCTCAGTTCTTAAGAGATGGCAGTGCTATCCACATAGCCATATAGAAAGAGAGCTTGGAAAACAATGAAATGTGGTTATCACAACCACAAATATATACCAATCTCTTTCTCCCTTATTCATCATGTATTACCTATCCAAATGTGTTTGCTAAGAGTTGATCGCAACTTGATGGCATGTAATCAGTCAATCAATCTATCCAAAAGGTGCTGACTGGGGCAATCAATCTCAAGAGTGACTGTGATTTCAGAATGGACCTGTTGATCCCTGAATCCAGTACTCCTTTCCCTTTCTCCAACTTCACTCCCCCTAGACATTATCAAAGCAAGCATTAAAAGGTACTTTTAAAGCAAAACAAAACACCCCCCCTCAGTTTTTAGGATATGACACCTTTCCCTTCCCAATGTGCTGAGCTCCCAAACTACCTATTAGTGTGGGAACTCAGAGGATTTTGAATCACAAAATGAGTTGGATCAGGCTGCAAAACTCATAGAGGGGAAAGGGTCACATTGATAAATTAAAAAGAATTGCAGGCTGCAAAAAAAAAAAAAAAGCTGGCATGCTGATCAGCTTTTGGTGGCTAGTGGAGCAGTGACAGTGATGGAGCTGGCAGTGTCTGTGAGGCCTCAAGGTGTTGGGTGTGTGTCTTTCAGGGTGGCGGCAGCAATGTTTGGCAATAGTTCATTTACTGAGTTTTAAAAAAATATTGACAGGCTGCACAAGACTGCTTGGCAGGCCACATGCCATATGTTGTGCAGACCTGAGGTAGACATTTCCATCCTATCTTGGGTAAGTTACCTTGAATTCAACCTTGAATTACCCATTTTGTGTTAGGTTTGGAGTTTGTGCCAAACTGAACCACAGACCTGATACAGTAACATTACAATACAATGTTATATTATCAATAGAATGAACTATACTGTGTTTCCAGGTGGCCCCTCAATATACAGTATGCACTTACTTTGCCTTTCTCTCAATCATTGGTTTTTAATAATAATTTTAAAAATATGATGATGATTAAATGGTAGGAAAATGAGAGCGGCATGGCTGAACTCCTGTAAAAGTCTGTGAATAGGGGAGGGGGGGGGTTAACTCGAAAAGCCTGCTTTGGGAAGACCAATCATAAATAATGAAGCATCACATAAAACACTATGCCTGTTACAATCACTTTGACGACTTGTGCAATCCTATAAAATTATCTCAGGGATATTGAATATTTCTTATTGAAACACAAGGGCTTGTAACTCATGCTCAGTATTGTCACGAACTTAATGTAAGCAATATACTGCTCAGGAAATCATGAACTACTTTCCATTTTACGGCCTGAACAGATGGCTGTCCTGCATTAGCGTGAGAGGGCAGGAATACTTCAGTGCAAGGCAGCAGTGGAACACCATATGCATTGCAAATGCTTGGTGAGGATTGCATTTTGTCTTCTATGCACCATTAAGGAGCTTAATAATTGAATGATTCTTTAGTAAAATTACAGGTTTGCCACTAAATTTGATGCACAGCTGCATTAGATCACCAGCATTCTAAACAATGGCAGAGGGATTCTCCTAAAATTCCAGGGGAGGGGGAGGAAGAGAGGAAAGAGAAGAAGATGGAGGAACTTTAAAAAAATTAGTGGCAGCCTGTTAGCCCTGCGAGGTAGTCTAGACAATCAGCAAAACCAAGAGTACTAGCTCTATCTTTATTGTAAGCTAACATTAACAGAATCTTGCAAACTGTAAGTATTTCTCCTGTCAGGAAAACTAGGGAGGTCCCTTCTGAAACATTTTCCATGCCATTCCCCCTTCTCTGGGCTGAGACATCTTTTACATGCTGGTTGTCCCATCTGTGGCTCTCCCTCCTGTCTCCCAAGGTCATTCCCACATACCATTACATAGCCCCACATACAATGAATTGATTTCAGTGTAATGGTAATTTCTACTGTATTTACTAACACTGCCCACCCATTTGCAATTGTTCTACAGTTCTGATTATATTGTATTTCACTAGTTACATTTTATTTGACATTCTTCTGAAATGCTGCCGTTCACTAAACTATCGTTTCATTAAACTCCTAACATTTTAAACAGTATTCCACTGTTTGATTTGATCCTCAGACCTGTGATATCTGATAATGAGAAATAAGTGCTTCAGGAACAAGCTTCATGTATTTCCTATGTGTGCTGTATTTATACAGAGTGTGTTTATGTTTTCTTGAGCCAACTCCCAGAACATCATCATATATAATATAAACATAACAAGTTAAGACAGGAAGTAATAGAATTTATGCATTCAGTATATCCTGAAGGTGGAATGAACAATTTTTCTCAGCAGGACTAAGAATTTTATGCAGCTGGAGAAATGCAATTTTTTAAAAGTTAACTTTTCTCCATCACTTGCTGGGCAGAGGGACCATGATGTCATGATATGATGATAACACGGGGTGGGTGGCAAAGAGAATGGGGAAACGTTAAATTTTCACTGTTTTTTTCCCATACTGTGCAGCTCAGATGTTTTTTTCCCATATTGTGCAGCTCAGATGTCATTCAGTACATTAATCTTTCATACGCATAACACACTTACTTTATTTAATTTTCCTTTCACCCTTAAAGTTATATTGTATAGTGTTTTTTTTAAAAAAAATCCTGTTTACTGCTAGGAGACCTGAGGTATACAAATTAGTTAAATAAATAACTAAACTATTTATGATTTTGAACTGGTCCCAATCAAAGATCATTTGTGGATTCTGCATTTTTTTTATGGAGCAAAACAGCTTCATTTCTTTATTTTGGAGATCTGTTTGCCAAACAGTACAAAACTATATAGATCAGTCTGTTTATGGTAAAAATTATAGTGCTGATGCTAATAATAGAAACAAGCAAAAGTATGCTGTTGCTGAACTATTACAGCTAGTTTTGTGAAGTAATATATAGCTTTTCTGTATTTAAATACATTTCTGTCATTCCAAACGTTTTTATTCTTTTATAGTATATAGAGCTAATGTTTTTCTGATATATTTTGGAACCTGGTTTATAAAAAAAGGAATTAATTCATGATGAATGCTTTACTTCCTTAAGTTCTTAATCCACCAAAGAAGGAAACAAATATATAGTATATATTATTTGCCCTTATTAAATAACAGAATTACTTTATTGGGTCACCCATATTCTGAAAGGGAAAGAAAATTTGCTTTTGCAAAAATAGGCTATAATTCATGAAGCTATTTTTGTGTTATAAAAAAAAAATCATATTTGAATATTTTTACCCATGCATTATACTGTAAGGCTTGACTAAATTTATTTATTATTCAAGACAAATTGGAATTTATGCCTCTAGGGCAAGTAACATAATGTAATGTCAGCTTGCTGAACTGCTATATTTTGGGATTCATATAAATTGCTGACTAATACCACCTCCAGACTATCACACAGTATTATTTCTTGAACAGAAATGTCTACATTGAAACAACGAAGCAGTAGCTTCCAGAAACAGTAGCACAAGAAATAAAATGCAAGATTATCTTGTGATACAAATATAAACTGAACCCAAAATAAAACTGTGGCTCATGTTATGTCTTCAGTCTTCATAATAAATGATTGATGATAAAGATGGCAATGAACATTCAACCCATTCCAAAGGCACATCTGTATACATATTTCCAGAGGTAGAAACAATAATATTGGTCATGAAATTTACAGAAAATAAAAAGTTAGATTAGAGTCTGCTGTACACGGTGTCAAATTCCCCCCAAAGAAGCAGACAGGCAGGATAATCCAATTTTTTCAATATACTATACTATTTTGGCTTTGTCTTCTTCAACAAGAGTGTAAGTATTATACCAGGCAATTGTGAAAAGTAGGATTTGAAGCATTAGATTGCTAGAAACATGGTCAAGAAATATTGTATTTTGAATGAGTTCAAATCCCCAGGACCAGATGAACTGCATTTGAGGTACTAAAGAAACCAACCAAATCTGTGTGTGTGTGTGTGTGTGTGTGTGTTTGTGTGTAATATATGAAATCTTGGACAAATAATGAAGCGCTCAAGGACTATGGAGGGCAAATATTGAGTTTATAATCAAGATGAAAGAAATAGACCATCTAGATCTTGAAGTACAAAACTGTTGATTTGACATTAATACCTGGGAAGATACTATAGCAGATTATAAATAAGGGTCCCCCATATGGGGGAGATGGGTGGTGATAAAAATATGATAAAATAAATAAAATAAATAAAGATATCAATCTATAAACCTTGTGAAGGTGAAGCAGTGATCAAGATTAGTTAGCAGAAATCAGCATAGATTTGCCAAAAACAAAACCTTGCCAGGCTAACCTTATTTCATTTTTCAATCAGATAACCTTCTTAGTAGATTGTGAGAAGGCTTTGGTCATATTTTAATTTACATTACAAGGATGTGTAACAAGATCTTGAGTTTATACTTTAATAAGATTTGTATGCCATCAAGATCCAACCCCAAAAGTCATTAAAATATTAAAAAAAATACAGAGAAGGAGAATCCTTAAGAGGAAATTGGCTTGGTACTGAAATGGGAATCTATGCATTTAATTAGAGTTTGATGATAGGCAGTGAAGGATTGATGAGGAGAAAAATTCTGCATTTACCATCACAGTTTGGCTGCTTCCATTGAATTGTCCTATCTCTGGCATCAGGGAGAGACCACTTCCATCATAGTTCTTTACAATCTAGAGATAGCCAGGAAGGTACTACCATGGGGATCAATGTGTCCTGTTGACCTTTGACATGGGATTCTGGTGAAGAGGAGGATCTTCCAATTTATGAAGATGTAATTATGATGCTTCATCTTTTGCCTCTTTCTGTGTAGTTTGTGGAAGAATTGTTTTGACTAGGACTCTTAATATGAGCTGTAGAACGAAATGCTTATATTATTTCTGAGACTGTTAATATTAAGCATTGTTAACTGACCAAGAGAGCCAGTTTGGTGTAGTGATTAAAGGCACCAGGCTAGAAACTGGGAGACTGGGAGTTCTAGTCTTGCCTCAGGCACAAAGCCAGCTGGGTGACCTTGGGCCAGTGACACTCTCTCAGCCCTAGGAAGAAGGCAATGACAAATCATCTCTGAAATCTTGCCAAGAAAACTGCAGGGTTAGGGCAGTTGCCAGGAGTCAACATTGACTTGAAGGCGCATACACTAACACAACTGACTAATAGGATTGGATTGTGCTTACTTAGATTTGTATATACTGTATTTTAAATGAATTGTAATTGACTTAATTTAGTTTGAAATGGTTACTGTATTTAAATAGTATACTTTCTACAATTTGTACAGTACATGGAATATGTAGTGTGCGAATAGCAACGATACAATGAAGAGAGTGCAGGCATAACTATATTTGGTCCTTCTAGCTATTATGTTGGTTGCATGACTAAATTCTTATCTAGTCAAGCATGTTGTTTCCCATAGTGGCCAACAAAAATGTATATGGGAGGACATTATGGGTTCATTCAGTCCACATCACTTTGTATTCAAGGGTGTGTTACTCTCTGATTCTTAAGGTAGTATATGGGTATAGTGTATAGTTGTTAGTACATAGGTATAAGTAATAAATAGGTAGTACATAGCCATTGTATTTTATTACCTTATCCTTCAGCTCCATCCCTTTCTTTTTCATTGGTCTTTGCTACAGACTATTTCTTTGTTCTTGATTCATAGGCATGTTTTAATTTTTTTAAAAAAAACATTAATTCTCTTTTCATGGAAAATCAATAGTCCTACTGATTATTTTCCCTAGCTGGTATAAGAAGGGCAAGTGATTAAGTTTTTTTTTCTCGGGTTGTCCTTGTGGTCTTTGTTTTTGTTTCCCCCCCAACACAAAAAGATTATTGATTTCAAAGGAGATAATTAGTTCTGTTAGAATGGGAAAAACAGTGGTTATTTTGGCAAGTGTGACTGTGCTTTTTCTTTGGGTTATAGCAGTGTTTTGTTTCCAACACCCCCTCAGACTGATATCAGTGTCAAAGGAGATCAATCATTCTGTAAAAACAAACAAAAATGTGATTGGCTGCTCTGGGAGCTAATCCTATCATGCTATGTATTCTGTAGAGCAATTGGTGGTTGTGTTCCCACTGGTATGTGACAGTGAATGGGAGGGGAAACAATACTAGGGAATCTACTAATTGCCATCCTGAAACATTAATTCTAAGGATAGCCACTAGTGCCTTGTTGCTGAGGCACAGTGAAACCCGGCTGTGGAGAAACTGAAATTTAGATCAACATACTTTTCTTTTCAGGGATTGGAGGAAGGCACATTAAAGCAGCTGCCTGGATAACTTCTTAATAGCCTTTGATTTTGTAATTTTTCCATGTAGGAAAGTTTCCTCACTCCTCTGAATGTTTCAGTTCCCTTTCATGATTTTTTTTAAGCTCTACAATATACTTTTTCATGTGTGACAAACAAACTTGATGTTCGAAGTACAGTTAGAGAATGGATTCATAGACACCCCAATAATGACCATTTTAACTGCAACTGAGCAGCTATTCAAAGTAATAAATGTTCTTTAATTTCACATTAAAGGTAAAGGTAAAGGTTTCCCTTGACGTTAAGTCCAGTTGAGTCCGACTCTAGGGGGCGGTGCTCATCTCCGTTTCTAAGCCTTGGAGTCAGCGTTGTCCGTAAGGACCTGTCCATGGTCATGTGGCTGGCATGACGACACGGAATGCCGTTACCTTCCTGCTGAAGCGGTACCTATTAATCTACTCACATTTGCATGTTTTCGAACTGCTAGGTGTGCAGGAGCTGGGACTAGCCACGGGAGCTCACCCCGCCGCGCGGATTCGAACCGCCGACCTTTCGATCGGCAAGCTCAGCAGCTCAGCGGTTTAACCCACAGCGCCACCGCGTCCCTATAATTTCACATTACCTTTCTTCTAATTATACTTTCCACTTTTTATGATGGAGAATTTAGTCTAATTTGAAGGCTTGCTTCCACCTGTACCAACTTCTCTTTTATGATTTGCTGCCGGCGGTACATTGAAGTCCGAATTACTATAGTATAGCTATCAATTTATGACAGTCATATATAGTATAGCTAAAGCGCCTTTCTTTTTTCATTCAGTTACTTCTGTGCCTGGTGCATATACATGCTTGAAAATACTCCATATATTTCCTGGGTGTAAGAGAATATAAGTAAACTTCCTCATAATATATCAGCTGGTATTTACAAACAGATTAATTCCATTAGGTGTCCACTATTCCTTGCCTGCTTTCTGTATCTGTGCTATACATTAAACCTAAATAAACCCACTGAACCAGACCAGACACATAACTGTAAATATGGTTCTTCTCTGCCCGTAACACTGAAGGCTTTAAATGTTTTGCATGATTTATTAAAAGATGTCAGTAATGATTCTGACTCTATGCTTTTGAAATGGCTGAAAGTCTTCTGCTTAGGCGCACTGAAAAAGGGGTAGACCGCTTGCTGTGGATTTCGGGCCATACAATACAGAAATATGTCAGCAGAAATGATAGCAAATCAGATTCTGTATGGAAGAATTGTAATTGAATGTTCCAAACAAATGGATGCATTTGTGACTCTGTGCCATGTTGTTTCACCTCTTCCCTTTTTTCATGTAGTGAGTGCAGAATTTGAATAGGCTCCTTTCATATCTGGACACTTAGAGGAAGAAAAAATCACCTGACATTTGTCATACCCAAAAGATGGTTCTGTACTTATAGTAATGGGTTGAAAACCCTGAGTGTTTGCTGTGGTGTCAAGTTTCTGACAAGATAAATGATCACTGAATTCATCCCCTACAGGACATGCATTTTCTTGTTTTATTACTACGGTCTTTAGTATAACTGGAATTGGGCTATGAAAAGCATTTGAATAGGTGTTTAATACAGCATGCTATGCAAGCAGCTGCATCCTCTGGAAGACTTCTGTGGCTACTTTGAAGGCTGAATCCAGTTGTATGCTTGTTTGTGTGTATGCACAATCATTTTGCTTCACTCGCAGCCTCAGTGAAAAGATTGCCTGTTGTGCCAGCAGACCCACATGCAGACAATTGGAGACAGCCTTTGAGGCTGTTACATGACTGCTTTCATGGTTTGGGGAGGTGTGTGGTGTTTGCACTATCACGCTTAGTGAAGTATTCCTTGCATGTGCTTTGCACAAGCATAACATGTAATGATCATGTCTTGCCCAATTGCTTTGATGCATGCACAGTAACCTGCTCAATTTTCATTCAGTTATTTGGGGTGGGGAAAGGAGAGTTTTAAAAAATGAGACAGGGAAATATTTTTATATTTATATTTATAATAAGGTTACCATATTTCAACTTTCAAAAAAAAGGACACTTTAGAGAAAGGTCGTCTGATTCACCAACATGAAACTGCAAGTGGCTTGTTTGTTACAGTTGCTAACAGGTCTGAGGAAGTATACTGTAAAGCAATCAAAACTCTCTTTTACTTAAATCAGTATTTGCAGAATAAAATCACTCTCTGTGTGAGTTAAATCAATCTGTACTGTAGTATAAAATCTTCACCATTCTGCAAAGTTGTTGTATGAAATCAAAATTCTTAACCACCTAATCTGTCATGTTCACTGATTCAATGTAGTTTATACATTGTAACGTTTCACATGCCATGGCGCTGATGCGCATTTCTGTTTGGGAGGGAGCTGCTGTGAGACCTTGTACCAAGCTCTGTATGTGAAATCAGTACAATGGAATGTGTTTGGGTTATGTTATCTGTTCAAGGCCTTTTCCCGCAGACCATCAGAAACCGTTAGGAGCACCTGGGATTGTGGACTTGAGATGATTCTACAAGGGGAGGGATTTCATTTGCACCGAGGGTTTTTAGTTTGAATTTGGCGCACTTTCATCATTCTCAGCTTTCTTTGTGATCCTGCTTACTGTTCTTTAATAAATCAGATATCTTTGAATTCCTGCTCATGAGTCTGATAGTGTTTTAGAATAGGCAACCATTACATAATCCAAGCTTAAATGATATCCTCTTTCTTAAAACAAATCAGCAACAACAACAACACCTTAAAAGCCACTTTCAACCCCATAAGACTCCAGATCAGATCTGGAGCAGGGGTAGGCTGGGTGTTGCCTTCTAAAGTTGCTTTGCTCCTGCCCAATTTTTTCTCCTTAAATGCTCCAAGCTAACCTAGACAATGAAACTGTGCTGAGCCTGCTGTTCAGTGTGTGACTGTGACTGGTAGCTATTATCCCAAAACCCCAGCTCCACCTCTTCTCTTGTTTGCCAAACATGCAGCCCAGCCTGTTTCAGGGCAGCTAAACTCAAAGGAGGAGTAGGATTTTTTTTTTGGGTGGGGAAGACAAAAAGGTCAGGAGAAAAAGTGCTAGAAAAAGCACGTAGTTTATTATAAACCAATCAATTGTATGTTTTAGTGGCAAAGAGGTGGGTAGGATTTTATTTTAATGTAATTTTGGGGTGTTTTTTTGTGGGGAACAGGAACCAGGCAGCAGAGAGAAAGCAGCACAGTCCCAGTTGAATGCTGTATTGTTGTGTTTTGCTATGGATGTACAGAGAATTCAGTGTGACTACAAAAGAATTTGATGCAGATGTTTAATTTATGCTGTTCATGAACATAAATTGTAATACAGTTGCAAAAGTACAGGTTTAATAAAAGTGAACAGTGTGGACTTAATGCATGTCTGCTCACTGGTTAACAGAGTGGAGCAGGAATGCTGGCACCCTAATCTCCTCAAGACTTTTGTACCAGATAATGCTTATAGATCCTCAGGACAAGCAACTAATTATATGATGCTGGCTACTCTCCTCCCCATTACACACCAGTTGGGAGGCAGCAGGGGAAGTCTTCTTCCCCAGATCTTAAAGCTAGGAATAGTTGCTCCATTTCCTTCTGAATGTTGTATGTGGAATCTACTGCCACTCATGCTGCTGCTCCATCCTGAAATAGAGAGTCCTATCTTTTTCTTAAAAGCTAGGCTATATGCAGCTGGGGCAAGAAGAGAACATGGTCAGAAAAATCTGCTTACAGGTAGTCCTTGTTTAACAACCATTCATTTAGTGATGGTTTGGACTTACAATGGTGCTGAAAAAAACAACTTATGACTGGTCCTCACACTTACGATCATTGCAGCATCCCTGTCAGATGGCAGATCTGTTTTGCAACTGAATGGTTACAAGGCTTGACAACATGGTATATTCCCTTTTCCAAAAACATGTGAAGCTAACTGCTCCCTCTTCATGATGTTTTCTACACTAGTAAAATGTCTGAAATAATACATAAGTTGCTTACGTCTGAAATGTGCATACAGTTCCCAAACAGAAGGTGTGTATGAGGAATATATTCGTATATCAATAAAAGTTGGGTGGCTAATAAATTCAATTGAATGAATGAAAAACAGTTCAGAATAGAGGTGAGACGGCCCCCTCGCTCCTGCACTTCCGTAAAAAATTAAAAACCTGGTTCTGCCAGCATGTCTGGAGCAGGAAGGGGAATAGTCATTCTTGGGGATGGCTAGCGCCCTGGAATGGCCCTTTACTCATGTGTTGAGATACAATCTTTAGCCATCTGGATTTTACTATGTTTTATATTTTTTATATTTTTTATTTATATTCATATTTATTGTATTTATAATGGCATTGAATTTTAAACTTTGTTTTTGTTGTAAACTGCCCAGAGAACCCACTTTGGGGGGTGATGGGTGGTGATAAAAATCTGACAAATAAATAAATAAACAAACAAACAAATAAACAAATGTTTAATTCTTATTTACTGAATTTAGAGGCGATTTCAATATTGGGTCTTTACAGTTGGAAAAAGAGATTATACTAGCTGGATTTGAGTGAATCTTGAATTAGGACATGTTCATAACTGGATGCTTTCCATGTTCTCTAATGTGATATGGGGTGAAAGCAAAATCACATATATAAGCTGTACAAGTGACATTTATTTGTGCAACCCTGCACCAGAGGAAAAGAAGTATTCTCCATGACTCTGTGTTATTTTCAGCAGCAGATGCTATCATCAGACTTTATATCAATTTTATTTAAGAATGTATGAGCAAGCTGATGGGTATCAGGCATCAAATAAAGCCCTGTCAAAGAGCTTACTGTTGATAAGGTATGGCAGCCATTGGCTTGGCAAATCTCAATGTGAACATTTCTGGCAATCAATACTGTATTAATCACTTAGTCTCTGCTGGCAGAAAATACACTTCCTTCTAGGGAAAAGTTCTGGCATCTGCCAATACAGCAAATGCTGTTACTTTGGAAGAACAGGTTAAAATAATTATAGTAGGGAACTCTAAATAATTCAGTTCAGTAAAATAAGCTGGGAATGCATACTGGGAATACAGATCTCTTTATCTTCCGTGGATGGCTTCCCAAAAAATAAGGGAGAAGCTCTAAAAGATTGCTAGGTTTTTTATCTTTCCCAAAATACCCTCATGCATTTTTTTCTGAATTCCAAAACAGGAAAGAGATGTAGATATTATTCTTGCGTGTGCCATTGTTCTTCTTCCATAAGGTCTCATTCAGTTGCAGGTACCAAGTTTTGCATGTGTCAGTTCGAGATACTTTAACAAAGGCATGAAAAGTTCCACATACAGACTGAATAATTGATCTGATATGGCAAAGAGGAAAAACACCTACGCTAGGTCACTCTGCAAAAGTGATATTTATGGCAGGTGTCTGCTGTAGTTCATATGGTGCTATGAAGGAATCGTTACACTATCATAGGAATGGATGAAAAGGTTAGGTTGGCCATTTAAATTTTCTTCTTCAGACCCCTGAACAGAAGTGGATACTTATTAATGAAGCCAGGAAAGTAGATGCACAGATGTGATATCTTCTGAACAGTAGTTAGAGGGGGAGGGAGTATTTTTTTTTTAAAGGCAGAACTTAGTTTACATTTATAAATTCCCAAAATTATATTTAAAAATGAGAAGTTACATCTCTCTCTCCTCTCTTTTACTCCTTTGCTTTGCCTTTTTTTTTTCCTGCTGTCCCTTAGCCCCTCTTATGGCCTGGAGCCTGGCAGAAGGTCTGCAGGCTCCCTTCTCTCCCTCCCTCTCCCTCTTTCTTTAGCTTTTCCCTTTTCTTCTTCTTTTCTTTCCCACTGATCTTTTCCTTCTTCCTCCTGAGCCCATCAGAAGGTTCCCAGTCTTCAGCCTAGCTCCCTGCCAAGAAAATCTCCCCCTCTTTGCTTTCCCCTTTTCTTCCCCTTTTTCCTCCCCACTGCTGCTCAATCACTTTTTTGGCTTGGAGCCCAGGAGAAGGTCCATCGGCTTCAGCTGAGTTTCCGCATGAGAACCCTCTCCTACCCCTCCCCTCTGCTCCCCTCCCTCTCTTTCCTTTCCCTGCTTACCCCTTTGCCAACACAGTTTGTTAGTGCATCTTCTTGGTGCAGGAGACAGTCTCACGCACAGGCATGTACACAGCTTAAAGGGAACACTGGAAGCAATTATAGTCAGTTGTGATTTCAGAGTTATTCCTCCAGGTCTTCTTCAACCATTTAGTTTCAGTGCCCTTTGGGAACTAGGCATGTTTTAAAAGATTGTAAGATGTAAGTGGAGTATTCTCTATCCTCTAAAGGCAGGACTTCTGCAAAACATGGAGCCTCTTTTTGGCAGATACAATCTGATTCTGATTAGGTATACCTTTAGGAAATTAAAAGTGCCACATATACCTTTGTCACTACACATGCCATATAAAGTCCCTGAGGAAGTGCTTTAATGTCAGCTCTTTTTATGGAAAACAATCTCCATCCAAAAGCAGGAAATAGTGGATTTTAGGAGCAAGAATTTTATTAAAAAAGCATTCCATACCTACATCTGCTTGCAATTTCCTTTTTTGTTCAGGTGCAAAAATGACATTGAGAATTATAGCCTTGCTCTGGTCTTGTCATTTCAGGCTTCTTTTTATTATCTGTATACAAGCATATTACTGTGCTGCAGTCTTTGGCTATTACAGGAAAGACGTGCTTTGAGCCTGTGCACTTCTCCCTCCCTAGTTTTGCTATGTCAGGGCTGTGAAGAGATTAGAAGATTCCACTTCTCTTTTCCCCGGTTCATAGTTTGTCACTTCATACAAAGCAGGATAAATAATACTTCATTTTAACTTCAACCATGGTCTCTGATTCTGGCTTTTTTAGAATAACAAGATTAACTTCAGTTCATTGTTTGAACAAAACAAGATCTTGTCATTAGTTGAAAGTGGAAGCAACCACAGTTAAGCAGGAAGAATAAATAAGCAGGAGGAATCCATGGAAAGCAGGCATGTATAGCTTATTAAAAAGAACCTGAATCTGGCCAGTATATAAACATACTGTGAATGGTAGTGGTGGAATAATCCCTTGTGGCTCCATTTGTTACTGGAATTTGCCAATTTTATTTTAGTTTTTTGTTTTCTTTTCTAAAAAGTTGCAGAATATGTCGGTTACTTCTGAGCGTAATAACAAATTAGAATCTCTCATCCCAACTGGCATATTTCCCATCAGTCTTCCAAATATCCTTGCCTGGCTTTGGAAGTAACAGGGGAGGAAAAGACAATAAGAATGTGAGATGAGTGGCCATATACATTGACATAATAAATAATTTATTTATTATGCTTGCTTCCTCCAAATCCTTATGCTTGGCAGGGATTTGGGGAAATGTCAATTCCTCAGGATCATTGATGGATACTGTGAAAATGAGAAAGACTTTAACGTCCATGTTTAAAAATCACATAAGGAAATGGAGAGGTAATAGCAAAAAAGAGATGACAATAATATATTATATTATATATACATAGTAATTATATATATATATGTGTGTATGTGTGTGTGTATATATATATATATATATAAGATACTATAACAAATAATAATAGGAAAGATGTAAGCAGCTCAGATATAAGGAGAAACTTCTTTCCATCTTATCATGTTTTACTCAATTATCATCATGTTTAACTTATTTTATTTGATTTTAATTAAGAAAAAAGTTATTGTTTATTACTTGAAATTTGTGGAAGATCAATAGATATAAATTTTACAACAGAAAAATGTCAAAAAGAAAATTCCTGAAGCCATTTAACAACTAAAATATTTGCAGTCAGCTCTGTGCATCAATTTACTACGTTCTTTCTCAGTCTAAAGGATAGCTCCACTCCTAAGAAATCAAATACTTTCTCTTTAAAATAATAAGTTAGTTTCAGCCATTGGACATACATGTAGTAGAATCCAAATGTACTAATTTTTTTGCTTTTTGGCTGAACTATACTTCATTTTTGACAGCTGTTGGAGCCAGAGCAGCTGTGGTGTTCAAGTGGATGCTATTTTCAGCATGGTCACATCCAGCTGGCTGATCAAAATTTCCACCTTCCATCTCAAATAATCCTTCATTTTTCTTGTTTATCAAAGGTGGGCTCTTTTTTCTTGTTTTGTAGCAGGAATTTAACTTTGGGTGTGTTCCACTGCCAAAATGGATTTGTTTTCCTGGAAAAAAAGAAAACCTTTTAGGATGGATTTGAATATTTTTTCTTGAAGTTGGCTACCAGTTCTTTATTTTTTTTATTCAGAATTACTGCTCTGTAGAAAATAGTTATGTATAGATAGTTCATGTTGGAGAAATTGATTTGACAAGCATTAAGTTATATTTTGAAATGTTTCAGCTGCTGCCTAAGCTTCCTAAAATTTAAGAACAAAAAGGTTGTGATGAGATACATGATTTGGTGGAAATATATAATATGCAATGCCTCTGATGTAGTTCCTTCCAGATTTACTAAAATAATTGTTCTTCCATATATTTCAAGAACTGCTGTTAAAGGCAGGTGGAGACATGCCTTGCTTGGATGGTTATAAAATGTTTTCCTGTCTAGTTGAGCTATGCAAGATAAATAAGTGGGGAGAAAATCCATTGTTACCAGACTGTAATAATAACTGATATGCAGAAAAGGGGGAGTGAGTGAGATTTTGCTAATAGGCTTCCCTAATAAATTCCAAAATAAACAACAACAACAACAACAACAAATAATAATAATAATAATAATAGCAAGTATTCTAAATATAAATGAGATTCAAACCTGCACTTTCATTCATTAGTTCAATGAGAATTCTTGTCTTAGGAAATATATTTTTGAACTCTGAACAATTTCAGTATCACCATCAAGCAATGTGGCATAAAGCAAACAGCCAAACTATCACAAATCTGTTTTAGATGTTACTTTCTGGTTTTCTATCTTGCATTCTTTGCAAAATATTTTTTAACTTTAAAACTATATCCATAAAATGTTTCCATTCAAACTTTATACAAAATAAAGGTAATACAGAATGTTGAAAATGGGTTTCTGACAAAGATCAATACGTGCTGTGTGTAGCAGAGCAAAGTTATCAAAATGCAAATATTTCAAACAAAGCAGAATTTAACAATTGCTATGATAAGCTGTTCACTCAAACTGTATTGTGGACACTCTTTAGTTTACATAAAGTAATTAAATTCAAACCTGAAGAATTCTTTTCCTCAAAGATATTATTGCCAACATGATTTAATGTAGTGATAAATCTGGAAAAGCTGATTGTTTCCAGAACACACTAGTATTTATTACAAAGTTGCATGGCCAATTTTTTGCAAACTTCATCATCAAAAACCTTTCATTTATGGCTTAAGCAAAATAGGAACTGTTCAATTATATACCATAATCTTGAAAAGAGCAAGCTGAAATTGTCTGCCATAATGTAGCTGCATTATGAATATGGCAGAGTTTTGCCTCTAGTGAAATCTGGGCTGGAACCAGAAGTAAACATTTTTTGCAAAGTGGGTCAAGGATGAAGTGCTTTTTTATAGACTTCAAATTTGACCCATCAGGAAACCAATGGGATTTATTTATTTATTTGCTTGCTAGGGCTTATATGCCAATACATTCCAGAATAACTCTGTATTTAATGGGTATGTTTTGCTTCCTGATCCTTGCTTCAGGAGCGTTGAATTGAGTTGCACGGCTGTGCACAATTCCCACCAACTAAGCTTTCATAGCTGAAGTCTCTAGATTTTACAGTAAAAATGCAACATGATTGATTGGGCTGATTTGCCTATTTCTAGAACTGTAAGGATACTGAGATGCTATGGGAGCAGGTGTGTTTACTTGCTTGTGAGTCCACAGCAGTCACAGAGAACTGCTGTGTACTTGTCTTTTTTACCTAATTATTGAGCACTTAGAACTTTCAGCCAATCAAAGCTACTTTGTTGTCTGATACCATCAGCCTTGTTTCACTCTTTCAGTTCTGCACTAAATAGAAATCTCTTCCTTGCTTGTTGAAAAGGAGATTGCACAGTAGTGTTCATTAGAGTGGCAAAATGCTGTCATAATAATATTTAGGCCTCTTTACCTGGTCATGATGGCCAGCTACATCATAGTGTGAGCTGAGAGCCAAGCATCTTCTCTAGTGATGACACAGATCACCCGACGTGACACAACACAGCAAAACTCCCTTCTTGAAAACACAATTTCTTGAACAGCAAAAAACTTACAACTGGGACTGAGATAACCCATGATTTAATGTTCATCCATGCCTGGATATGCAGTTTTGTCTGAAGGTGGCCTGTACTCAATCATCTCATGTCATCCCTCAGATTCAGTGCGGGAAGATGAAGATCTTTGGATGCGTGGGATTGTTTCCTTACCTTTCCTTCATATTATCAAAGTTATCCAGAAAGGTGTTTTGCTCTCTTCAATGGATGAGTTCAGAGGTGATAGCCACAGATACAGTATTTTAGATTACTGCATTGAGTGGGGAGTTGGACTTGATAACTAAATGGCCTCTTCCAAATCTAGGTTTCTATGAATTCTCAGCTGACACACTAGCATTTCCATTGTAAAAGCTTAGTAGTTCCTATTAATTCTATAGGTCAGGAGGAAAGGGCTAATGTGAAAAGGAGCAGACTATCTTTTACTGAACAAAGGCTGCAGGTAGCAATGTTGGAGTGCCTGAGTACCACAAAGTAGACTAGGGAAGGAATGGTTTGTTTTCCATTTCATAACAGAAGGAAATTATCACCAATGTTCAGCAGTTATGATCAAAGCTTGGCAGAGTGGGGACACCACAGGAAGCAAAATTCAGGGACTGATGGTTGCCCACTTTTGTGAAAAAAAAATGGTCAAAGATAAAGTGGAGGGGGAAAGGTGGAGAAGAGAGGGGAGGGGGAGATAAGTTGGTTATGTGGAAGCAAGTTACATATGAGGGAGATTACAAAAACCCCATCAATTATTTGTTATTTGCACATTTTGTCCCCCACCTTACCCCAATTTAAATCCTACATCACTCTAGCCATGCTATGCTTCTGTTGAAGTGGGCTGCAGCTCATGAAAGCTTATGCCTTTTAATAATAATTGTTAGTTGGAAAAAGTGCTATCAGACTCCTGATTTTTTGCCACCCTAGGCTAACATGGCTCTCTTCCAACAATGTCCATTTTTGTGAGTTGCCCACTTAAAGATGACAGAATGCAGATCTGGAGTAAATAAGGATTTACAGAAGGACTTTCTGAGCTTATTTTCTTCGGGTAGATGATTCAAAAACGTAGATATATTAATGCTGGCTTTTTATCTATGTGTTAGATTATTCAAATTTAAAATACCTATTCTTAGTTTCAAAATTGTCCTTTTATATAATTTCATTATTGACCATGTCAATAAAATTTTAAGGATCCAAAACTCTAAATCTCAACATCTGGTTTTTAATCCTGAATTGGATTGCCTTCCATGTTAAATCTCTCTTAAATCCCTTTCTAATCTTAGGATGATTTAAAAGTAGTTGTGACATTTCAGCTTGACATGATATTTCCTATCAGAGTCTGGGAGCTACAACTTGATGCACAGTTTAGTATTATAGCCAATTTTTTTAATAATCCATATGCTAAATTTCAACTAGAATCAATGACTGACAGCCTAATCCCAATTTAATTCCTGATGGCAGCTGGCTTTATTATTATTTATTTAAAGAATTTGTAACAAAGAAAAACCATGGTCTTGCTCTCATAAGGCTCATCTTTCTTTGAAATTGAATTACAAGAAAATGCATGTTTGGACTTGGAAATTATGAATGGAGCATGGAAGGATAGCAGTAACAGATCTAAACAAACATCTTCTTCAATGGGCTGAAGATTCCTAGGACAGGAGGAAGAACCCAACAGGGTGGCTTCCATTGTTAGAAGCTAAATGAGTGGATAGTAACAGTCTCCCAGGGCATTTTTGACCAGGAGTTCTGGGAGATTTAGTACTAGCATGTATGGAGGGCATCAAATGGGGAAGCCTGGTCTAATCTCCTAAAATTCAGTTTCTAGTAAGGAAATAAGAAGTATAAATACTCCTTTTTGCTCAGTCAGGACCTACATGCCACCTCACTATTTGAATAAATGGCTGGCCAATGCAATCTAAGAACTAACAGCAAGGGAGAATTGTTTGGTAATTTGTTTTCCCTCTGAAGACCCACATATTTCTATAGTACTTAGATATATCTTGTTTCTGTTAAGTACCTCTTGATTGGCTCTTGGCTGTTCTAAACACGATGTTTAGAACATCTATGTTCTAAACATGAGTGACCTTAAGGGCAATGTTGCCTGGATACTTAACAGCAGCATGCTTGATAGGAGAGTTCTTCACATGCGGTTACCATATGGAAAAAATGTTGCAATGAAGTGTCCTAAAGATACCTTAGCTTAATAAAGTTTGTACTTGAAATTAAGATACTGATATTAAGTTTTTGAAATTATATCTAGGATTTGAATTTGTATGTGCTTTTGGAATTATTTGTTTCCCTTCAATGAACACTTAGATTGTTGAAGAGGTGGTAGGCTCTCAGCTCTAGTAGGCTGGGAAGAAGCAGGTTATTTGAACTCTTTCCAGTTGAATTTCAGACTGGGTTATAGAACTTAGCAGCAGCATCTGTACTTGTGCATGACCTCTGAAGGGCTCATGATGAGGTTAGTATATCCATCCTGGCCCTCCAGGATTTTTCAGCAGTTTTCAGAACTATTGATCATCTTTTGGAGTTGGAAGTGGGGGCGTGGTTTTGTGGTGTTTCTCCTCCTTCCTCCAGCGCACAGTTCCATTCAGTACTAGTGGCAGGGAAAAAGGTCCATCCTGTATATATGGGGTATCTGAGGGCTTGACTATCTCCAGTCCTATTCAATATCTACATGAAGTCACAGGGTGAAGTCATTCATCAGCACAGAGTGAGGTTTCATCAATTCACTGATGATGCTTAATTATATATCTGTGCCCCAGTTGTGCAAATGATGGTCTCAGAGTTCTTGCCTTGAACCTGTAGAGGTAAGGATTTGTATGGGGAGGAATAGGCTATGACTAGGCTATGACCTAGTTGCTGTGAGTTTTTGGATTAAGGGTTTTGGGCTCCCTGGATCTGAGGACCTTCCATCTCTGGCTCTGGATGGGATGCCACTACTCTAGACAGAGTTGTGCACAATCTGGGCATTTTTAAGGAGCAGGTGGTAGCTGTGACTAGAAGGGCCTTTGCAAAAATTCATCTTGTGCACCCGTTTCTGGATCAGGGGGCTCTGCTCATAGTCATTTGTGTTGGAATTATCAGGGGTCAACTCAGCATTGTTTCACAAGCATAGTAAGAGGGCTTATCTGGTAGGTGTGTCTCTATTGTGCTTGTGGGAAGTCACATGGGTCACCTGATTTCCTTTACCTTCTTCTTCTTGAGTCTGGGAGACACACAGTCTCCATCTTTACCACATGGGCAGACATGCAGGCAGGAGGACTACATAATGCAGGCCTCATCCTCTAACATCTCGCTTGCACACAGACTTTCTATTCCACATAGAAAGTGTCTACAAAGAATCAGTGATGAAGTACCTTTTCTGCTATGAACCTACCTGTATCCAGATCTGCTGAATAAAGTAAGCTACCTCATCTAACTGCTGTGTGAAGACTGAATTTATTTCTGAACTTATTTATTTATTTATTCATTCATTCATTCATTCATTCATTCATTCAATTTGTCCCTGCCCATCTCCTCCCTTCGGGGGACTCTGGGCGATTTACAGTAATCAATTAAAACAACAATCATAAAATCCACAATATAAAATTACAATAATAAATAGTATAAATAAGAGTAAAAAGTAAAAAAGTCCAAGTGGCACAAGAATCTAAAGCAGTCCAAGTGTGGGAGGAGTGGTCTATAGCAGCCATCCCCTTGTAGATCTATTCCCTTCTCCGCCCCAAGTGAGGCGGCAGAACCAGGTCTTCAGACTCCTCCAAAAGGCCAGGAGAGATGGGGCCAATCTCACCTCCAGGGGCAGCATGTTCCACAGGGTGGGAGCTACTGCAGAGAAGGCCTGCTTCCTGGACCCCACCAAACGGAGTTGTCTTAGAGACGGGGTCCGCAGCATGCCCTCTCTGCACAATCGGGTGGCGCGGGCTGATGTAATGGGGAAGAGGCGGTCCCTCAGGTAACCTGGCCCCATGCCATGTAGGGCTTTAAAGGTGATAACCAACACCTTGAATTGGACCCAGAAGCAAACTGGTACCCAATGCAGCTTGCACAGCAGCGGTGTTACATGTGCCCTTCTGGGGGCACCAAAAACAGCTCGTGCAGCTGCATTCTGGACCAGCTGAAGCTTCCAGATACTTTTCAAGGGTAGCTTCATGTAGAGCACATTGCAATAGTCTATATGAGAGATAACAAGGGTGTGAGTGACTGTTCGATGGGCTTCCCAAACCAGGAAAGGGCATAACTGGTGCACAGCACGTAGCTGTGCAAAGGCTCTCCTGGCCATGGCTGCCACCTGCTCTTTGAGCAGGAGCCGTGAGTCCAGGAGGACCCCCAGATTATGCACTGGGTCTGTCTGGGGCAGCGCAACCCCATCCAGAACCAGAGATGATAATGTTCCGGATATGGAAAAACCATTAACCCACAGCCACTCCGTCTTACCAGGGTTCAGTTGAAGCCTGTTGTTCCCCATCCAGATCCCTACAGCCCCCAGACACAGCAAAAAGGCAGTCACATCATCACTTACATCACCCAAGATGGAGCTTGATATGCAAGTTCTCTTTTTTGGTCCACGCTTCTACTGTGCAAGATTGCTGTTAGCTGCTTGGAGTTCTTTTATTAGCATTTAAAAACTCCATCAATTTGTGCCTTAGTCATTTCCTTTTTGAATTATTGCAATGTGTTCAGGGGGCTGCCCTTGAAAAGCATTTGGGAGCTTCAGCTGGTCCAGAATGCAGTGGCACATGCAGTTTTGGGTGCATTGAGGTTTGCCATTTTACACCATTGTTGAGTAAGCTGTATTGGCTCCCATTATTCCCAGGGGCAATTCAAGATTCTGCATATCTCCTTTAAAGTCCTGCACAGCACAGGGCCAGGTTACTTGTAGAACCATCTATCCCCAGTAGTTTCAGCCTGTCCTATCAGATCCAGGAAGGTCTGTATACTCTGAGTCTCCTCTGTGAAAAAATGTCATCTTGCCTTCTGCATTGGAGTGCCTCCCCTTTGGAACAGCCTTCCTTCTGAGATCTAGATGGTCCTGACCCTACTGGCCTTCCAGAAGGCTGTGAAGGCCTTCTCTTTCCTCAGTCATTAGGGACAGGACATTAGTGGATCACAATGTGTCTGCTGGTGTTGTGAGTTGTTTTGTGGCACCTTGGTTATATGGTAATGTTTATTCTTAATTATATTTTGCACTATTTTATATTAGTTGTTTATATTGGTTTAAGGACCCATCTATCCTCTGATGTGCAAGGTAGTGTAAAGGAATTTAGATCTGACCTTGGGGAAGGTATGAGAGAGCCATCACGACCTCTATCATACCTTTACTGTAGAAAGAAGATTCAAGCTTACACAATTTTAAATACTCAACTTCTACTTCTCTAAGTTTGAATCTTCCTTCTGAAGTAAAGGTGCAATGGAGCCAAACAGTAATGTTCAAGGTTGCAATTCTATTCCTACTTATGATTCAGCCCTGCTGAACTCACTGGGGTTTACTTATAAGTAGAACTGCATGAGATTGCATTCAGTAAACTAATTTTGCATAGGATTTTTCATTTTGATGCACATCTGCCTTTCGATAGTTCCCTAGAACAGCTTAAACAAAATTTTAATAAATCTTAAAACTAAGACATTAAAAGAACATGAAATATTCTTTTAATATGAAATGTGAAATCATATAATATAAAATATAGTATTAAAGAAATAGCTGAATTAAAGACAATTAAAGACAGTCACCAAGCAGTATGAAAGATACATGCTGAATATTTAAAATACTGGGAAGATAGGAACAGTCTTTGCCTAGCTTTGGAATGATATGAAAATATGAAAATGTTGGGATGTCACCACTGAGTAGGACCTTTCTCTTTAGTCCCCATCTGCAACTCAGATGGTTCAGGCATCTGGAGAATGATCTGTGTTGCCATATCTTAATGCAATCTCCTCCAACTTGGGTGCCTTTCATAATTATATTCCAAATGTGCATTGTTCATGGTGGTTCAGAATGACAGCAGTTCTAGTCCAGCATATCTAGAAGAAAACAGACTGTGGAAGCCTGCCTTAACATACAGACAGCTATTTGCAGAGATCAAACAATCTTATGCATGTCTGCTTAGAATGTATTGTAATGAATTCGGGTGATATTTGTTTCTAGAAGACTAGAGATAAGACTGCAATCTTGATCACTTTGAAATGTGACTGTAAAATCTGCACAAATCAAACAGCTTACCTGTTTTACAAATGACACTCTTATTTCATATAGTGCAAATAACCTAAATAACATTAAAAAACAATGCAAATTCATAGTTTATAGTGATGAAATATATTCTTCCATGTGCAAGTACTTCTGAAGCACTTGGGAGCATTAAATGACAGTAGAACCTACCACTGTTTTTAATCTGCAATATGTACTGGTCAGTGATCTGTCCTACAGAGATAACACTTCCCTGCCTCAGAAGAACATAGAGAAACTAAAAATCCATTAATGATTGTGAAGCCCTCAGATGCTACTAGCCACAATGAAGGTCATATCTGACAGACTGCCAAATACTTGCCTCAGGTAAAATAATGTGGGTGTGTATTACATATTATCAAAATATATAGTGGTAATATTACTGCCATGTAAATAAAATTAGGAGACAAATGATATGATCACCTCTCTTATTTGCTTACACACAAACATGAAGCCATGAGATTTTGTCTATCTCATTTTACTTACCTGGCAAGGACATCTCTATGCATTTTATAATTGCTAATACAGCTTTTCTCCCTTGATGAATTTTATTAGAATGTTAACTAGAATTGACAAAGCAGGCAAAAGTTTAAAAGATCTGTTTTTTTTTCATCTGCTAATGAATCCTTGTATATCACTAAGGATGGAAACAATTTTTACTTTAACAATTCAGTCTTGTATTTTCAAAACTGAAGACTACAACCATTTTTTGCTTGTTCCTTCATCCCCAAAGCAGGAGAGTTCTTGTTGCAAGCTAACACAATACAGGTAGACCTCACTTAATGACCATTCGTTTAATTATGGTTCAGACTTATGACAGTGCTGGAAAAAATGGTGTTCATGCAGTCACATGATCACAATTTGGGCACTTGGCAACTGTTTCACATTTATGACTGTTGCAGTGTCCCATGGTCACATGATCACCTTTTTCAACCTTCCTGGCCAGCTTCTGGCAAGCAAAATCAATCGGGGACCATGTGATTTGCTTAATGACCACATGATTTGCTTAACAATTGTGGTGATTCACTTAACAACTGCTGCAAAAAAGTTCATAAATTGGGTCAAATTCACTTAATGACTGTTTTGCTTAGCAACCAAAATTCCAGTCCCAATTGGAGTGGTTAAGTGAGGACTACCTGTATTGCCTCAATATGGATTTTAGGTATATTTATTTTTCTCATGGTCAGATAGCTGCATCTGGTTTTTATGAATTTTGGTGGTGGTCTTTTATAGGAAGTAATGAGGCAACTATTTAATCTGCTTCTGGGACAAATGTTTAATAGCCAGTTAAGTGGAGGGGAATGTTCCCAGATCAGCTTAAAATATTAATAAAAAATAAAAATAAAAATTTGCTACATCTTTCAATTTAAGAGTTCTCTATCTCTTGTTGAAACCTCAGATATTCTGAAGCTGATATGTGAAGTATAATTGAACTGATAAAGTCTGCCTGGCTAAGACTTGCAAAGACTCTTTGCATCGAAGGTGAATCTTTGTTTACTTTTTGAAAATGCTTCTGAAACAGGTTCTGGAAAGCTATTTCCAATAGAGAAAAGACCATTTGATCAGATAGCAGCCAAACTAATGAAAAGCATCATGGAAGTGACAGGAAGATTAATTAAGTCCCTCCAGTTGTATTCACAGGCGACTGTGCAGAGTTCCTTTGGGTAGTGCTGCAGTTAAGTAGTATTCATGGTGACAAATATTGCAGATTTCTGGAACTGACACTTCTGATTCAAGGGTAAAAAACAAAACATCACATTTAGCAGTTTTTTTTAATTTTGTCCAATGAGGATAGAAAAAAAAATAGTGATAAAGCTCTTGTGCTTTGTTGAAAATACACGGAAGAACACAACCACATCTGTTAAACAGCAGGATATTCATTTGGCTTTTTTTTTCTTCAGCGAGGCAGTCCAGCAAGCTGCTGTCATGCTATTATAAACTAGTTATTGACCACACAGTTGGGTCCAGAATTTATTGGGCTGGCTGAAGCCATAATCTTTGTAATTTCAGACAGGGCTTCTCTATGGAACTAGCATTATAGCATAATGTAGTTTAATTCTCAGAAATCCTTTTCTTCTGGGCATTTCAGCTTTGAGGTAAAGCCCCTTCAATGATTCCTTGGTTTTTCCTATTCTTCAGGGATCACCAGTATTCCTACAAATTTGGAGATGCATTTGATCCAACCGTATTACATCTCATCGGTTGCACAGATCTTCAAGGAGATACATACTTCCTTTTGATGAAGGCTTGAACTAACCAACCAGTTAAGGTTGCTTCACAAAGTAATGGGACCCCCTTGCCCATAAGAATTAATTGGCCACTCTTTGCTTTACTTTGCTGCCTCTGGCAGTTTCAGGAGCTGGAAAAAGGTTCTGCACAAATGCCAGTTGAGACTGCAAGGTGATGCAACATGCTTTGTAGAATCAAAGAGTGTTACTTTTTCATAGCACCTTCATATATAAAGTGGCTTGTTGAACTGAATCAAAGCCAACTTGGACAAGCTTATAAACCCAACATATATTTAAAGAACATTTTTCAGTAACTAAGAATGCAATTAATTCTGACCTTCCTCAGATGGCTAACTCCAGTGAACAGCTGTAAAGCACAAATAGTTAGGGTTTTTTTTTTTTTAACAACTTACTTTCTGAAAGCCTAACTAGATGTTGTGTGGGAAATCTGTGATTAGACTGTGGTTATAATGCAAGGGATAGGACAATCGAAATCAAAAGAAAGCAACCTGTGATCCTCCAAATGTTCTTAAATAGAGTTTCTAGCTGTCCCAACTATTGTTGCCTGTTTGTGAGGAACACTATGAGTTGTAACACCTAAAGGGCTCCAGGTTCCCCACTTAGAGTCTGTTCCCCCGCCACACACACACCATCATGCTGTAACTATAGAAGAGGAAGCACAGAACCACTATATATTTTTCTCTAACCTTAAGAGGGGAATAATTTGAATCTGAACTGTAGCACATGGAGAAAGGATTAGGTTGTCCCGCCGGCCTGCCCAAATAAGGAAGTGAGGCTATGTCTGGTTGTTGGAGAAAAAAATGAAGGAAGATCTTCACGTAATGTGGATTACCTTTAAGCTTGATGAACTCTCAGCTGACTAAGTTATAAAAAGCTTATTAAATATTATGTAAGTGTGTGCAAGAGAAATTTGAGTATGCCCTTTTAATGGAAGTATAAGCTCTTAGGCCTATGTGGATTGGCTACAATCTGCCTTGATGAGATGCTTTGCCTTGCAGTTGAAATTGTTTGAAGCAATTTCCTCAAGATCAGTGCTTTGTAGAGATGCATTTCTTTTCTTTGATGGTGGGGATGAACTGTCTGTTTTCCAATGTAGCTGCTTCACTTCTAGAAGCAGGTACCACTTCACTGTTTTGCTACAATGGGATGCTTTACTAACCCTCTGATGAGGCAATGTGCCAGTTCAAAGATCTGCACAGCCCTATAATCTCTTATGCAAATCAATATTGTTGTCATCATGCTGATCCAAAAAAGAAGATGAGCATAGAGGAATGTGGAGATAACCTTGATGAAAAAATGCAGGAGCTGTTATGGGAAAAGAAAAGAAAACTCAATTCTGGGAAAGGGAAAGGCATGAAATTCAAAATAACCCTGCTTTGACTCTATTTGGTATAAGACGGGGTGGAAAATTCTGGCAGGCTTCCATGATTCTGTTGTTATACCTTACAATAATAAAGTAACTTTCCTGTAATCTTTGTGATGTCTAAATCCTAACCTGGCCTACCTCAAAGGGCTGACAATGAGTTTTCTTTAAAGTCTATGGGAGTGGGCAGCTCTAATCAATTTAAGTTATTAATAGTAAATTAGTCATTTTCCTCAGCACATCTGTACTTCATATTTATTTTGTCCTGCTTAAGCTTGAACAGGTATTTAAACTTTGTGTAAAAGCACATTTGCTGGTCCTTCCTCAGCCTCAGGACTGTATTAATCCTGATACCTCATATAGGATGGTTGCTTATTTTCCACATTATGTTTTACCCTGTTTATTAAGTTGAGGAGCAAAATTAGAGATTAAGGTCCAGGGTCTATATGGTCCCGTATCACTGAAATGAGATTAACATTGGGGTTCATACATCACATTAAGCTGTTGTTTGCTTAACCATGGCCTACTGAATAAATTACCCTTGCTTGGGATATGTATAACCTACCAGGCTGGTTTACAAACTTCAGTGGCTGTCTTCAACACAGTCTGCTAAGCCAGAACCATTCAAACAACAGTATGGCTTAGTGAAGTTGTGAATCCAATATATTTAAGTGCCTCTGTAATGTAGGCATCCTGAGAAAGGGTGCCCTTCCAGATACATACTGCGTATCTGAAAGTGAGCCCATAGCAAAATCATTGCTCAGCTCTATGTGGAAAACTGGACATATCAAGGTGACAGCTTCTGAAGTAAAAACTTTGAAAATGTAGATGGAGTGCTCATTCAAACACACAGCCACTCCCAAGATATAGTTTCATGATATGACTGCATTTGCTCAGTATATATTTGTATAACTCTCTGGTGTTTCGCTTTACACATAGGGTAACAATTGGATTTGGTAAAATGTGACATATATTTGACAGCAGTGTTCAACAAATTAATTATGCTGTACCTGAAGCCCAAACTGATCCATTCATATGAGTGGATTGTATCACAAGTACACACAAGGAAGAATTGCTATCTGTCTGATCTTCAGGTTAAATCCATAAAATATGGAGAGATTTGCAAACAAATCCAGGTGTATTCAAGGAAAATGTTAAACCAGGAACTTGACTGTGTTTGACTAGACAGTCAAGATGCTGTACAACTTTTATCATTTTTGACTCCTCACTTTGTTTTGATTGGCTTGTTCTTTCACAAAGCTTTTTTTTTAGAAATAAAAATGTCCATGGATCATCAATCCCTTAAATTTCTTACTATTGATTTCAGTTAGCCTTTAGCAGCATGGGAAGTGACATGGGCCATTAAAAAAAAAAAAAGCAAAAATAAGGATTATATGCTGGCTGGTCTGCTATAGCACAGTACACTTTGATCTCCAAGTGGCTGATGGGAACCAAAATACGAAATTTACTTTAAGGAAAATTGAAAATCTCTCAAGTGTGCAAGATCTTTTAACCCACCACATCTAAACTGATGCCATTCTGTGTCTTTTGTTGCACATTATGACATTTCTATCAGCAAAACTGTCCCTGGAATGCACACATTCACAGAAAACTTTGCCAGCTTCTTAAACTGTAATTCATTATAGACACAATCAGTAACAAGCTGAGTATTAGTTTAACATTGATTATCTCCTATGATATTCGAACACAGAAGAGAGATTTCGAGGAAAACTTAAGAGCTTTATCAGATATCTTTATTAAACTTTATTAAACCAAAAATTGTAGACATGCTTTAAATTTATTCTTTTATCCTTAGCATGAGGCAATCCCTTGACCATCAGTTGGGGTGAATTTCTCCTTATGTCAGATTCCTCCAGTCAAAGGGTTCACAGAACCCCTTATCGGAGCATCTCCCATCACTTCCTTATCAATGGGTTAGACTCTGTTGCTGGATGGGAGGAGGTGTGAAGTTGGAGTGCGAATTGCATTATTATGGCTACAGATTTATGATGGGGCACATCAAGGCCAGTGGTTAGAGATACACCAGGAACACCACCTAGATGAGAAGGGGGGTGACATACTTTCATGGGAAAGGGAGGCAGACATGGGAATGCAGTTTTAAATGTATGTTTTAGCGGGAATTCTCCATTCGCAGCTTTACCTCTGTCCTAGTCATTTCGCTTCATTAAACAGTTAAAGGAATCCAGGCTCCTGACTGTCACTGTGTGAATGCTCGAATGGTCTAGTGCTGACACCTTGCCTAAAATTCATTATTTATGAATTCATTATTAAAGTGATCCCCTTGCTTTGAGCTTTACTGAAAGGACCACAGTGCTTTTCTTGTTCCACCAATTAAAAAATGAGTAATTAAATCTTGGGGAAAAATTAATGTTAAAATATAGTCTTAACTTTTATTTTTCATTCTCTAGATATGGTATCCTTTCTTGATAGCCATGGTCTTTCCACCAGGTATAATCCACCAAATGTTTGTCTTTTGAGTAATCCTCTCTGATATCGTGAATACTGCAGAACAGTTTCCCCATGATAACTTGCACTTGGTGGTTACATAGCTCACCTGGAATTCATGGATTGTTTCCACAGGAGTACTAGCAGCCTCAGATGGAGATTTAGCCCTGGCATAAGAAATAACCAGAGAAATCACTATTTTTACTGTCACCAGTTTAGGAGAGCTGATCTTAAAGGAATAGCTACACCGATGCAGGGAGCGACACTGTATAAACATTTCCTGAGCCAACAACAATTTTAATTAAATTTGGGAGCTCAGGGGGGAATAAATAAATTTTCCATCTCTTCAGACCTGGCACTCAAGGATCTCAACACTGGGGTCCACAAATAAAGCATGCATAAGGTTTTATGCCTGAAGTCCTCACAAATTTTGTAATTAACTCTTGCTCTAAGAACAGAGTGAGGTTGCTTTCAAAACTCAGTTTATTCCAACTGACTGATCAATTGGACCATTCCTGGTGCTGGAGGGTCAACTTTCTGAGTGCCTCACAAAAATGCTTTGCTAGTTAAAGTTACTGAAAAACTACGAATTCTAAACCTGAACTGTTCTTTACTACAGTGCTGTACAACTCTGGATACTCCACCCAAGCTGTAAATTTGCAAAAATATGCATTATGACTAGGAAGGCATCCAAGTTAAATTTCCAGGGCTGCTTTTCCTTACACTCTAGGGCAGTCCTACATTTTCTAAAAGGGTTCTTGCTTTTACTGAATACAATAAGAGGGAATGGTAGACTTGTGCCTTAGGGGGTCCCATACAGTACTTTTCTCCCAAAATGGGGTACTAAGAAACCAATTGCTGGGGTGGCTGAAATAGCAAATCTAAGGAAAGACAGTGCGGTTTAGGGGACCGCAGTTGTGGCTCTGAGGGAACAGGTTAGGATCTAAATTGTAGGCTAAGGTACAGTTGCTAGAAATATTGGAAAAAGCCTGAAGCTGAACCATGTAGGAAGAGTGAGCAGAAATAAGCAAAAAATGTATAATTGAACTAGGCTAGAAATAGAGCAGCTGCCTGAAGATCCAGCCTTGGCTGGGGCTACAATCTTTCAGTATCTGTAAGAAAGTGTATCTGGTTAAGACTAAATGGGAATCAGTGATATGGGTCCCTTAATTCATTTATAACTTCCTTAAATCAGATTCTTAGATTTTTGCCATTTATTTCTATTTTTAAAAAATTCTTAAGCGGATAGTTAATTTTTCTTTTATTCAAGAATTAAGGTTAGCTCACCAGGTGGCTTTTCAAAGTTGTCATTTTGAAGATCTCTAATGTCCTTAAGGTAAATGGGTAATTTTCAAAAGTGATTAGAAAGTGAGTGAGTGAGCTCAGTGTCCCTTAAAAGGCTTCACCATGGCTGAGCGCATGATAGTTCCCTTCATCTCCTGGCACTCAAACCCACTGGAAACCTCTGTCCTGTAGTTTTCTTGTGAGAAGCAGCTGTCCAGAACACAAGTGGGTGGTTTCCCATCCTCCCCTTATCTGGAGAGGTTCTATGGGACCGGTCTACTCACCAGTCCTTCAGTCTTAGCCATGGCTGTCATCTCTACTCATTTGGAGACATCTTAGCTCACCATCCCTCACCTGGAAGCTCTCTCCATTTACAATTTTATACTTAGATGGTGCCACTACTTCACTAGCATTTAAAATTAATGTTTTTTTATATCTTATTTGATGGATAGAGCTCCTCTCTTCTATACTGAAATATTTCAGTCCAATCAAATAAATGATATGCTATAAACCTTGTATATTTACTTTGCTTACAGAATATGAAAACCCTGCATTGTTCTTCTTGTCAGATGTCTGTGTTCCTTTCACTGCTGGGTTAAAGCTTCTTTTTAAAAAAAAAAAATCTGTTCAATCATGTCCGATTCTTGGAGACTGCCTGGACAAGTCCCTGAAGTTTTCTTGGCAAGGTTTTTCAGAAGTGGTTTGCCATTGCCTTCTTCCTAGAAGAGAGAGAGAGTGACTGGCCCAAGGTCACCCAGCTGGCTTTATGCCTAAGGCTGAACTAGAACTCACAGTCTCCCAGTTTCTAGCCTGGTGCCTTAACCACTACATCAAAGTGGCTCTCAAAGCTCCTTTAAACAGGACTTAATTCACAGATTCTTTTAAAACTACAAAGATGAGCTTTAAGTATAATACATTTGTCATCTTTCTGATGAACATGCCGTACAGACCTGTTTTCTTCTTTTCTTTTATCAGTTAATAGGATTGTATTACTTAGTGGTAATTACTTTTATTTTGTTTATTATTGTTAGCCCAATTAATACAAATGAACTAATTATAAAAATGAAACCAAAGTATTAAATACTATTTGAAATGGATGAAAAACACATTGCTATATTTTTCCTTTCTTGTTTTTTCCTTTATCTAAAATGGGCATTGCTACTCAAATAATTTACATTGATTTTAATGTAGAACAATGTCCTGTAGACCCAGGGGCAATGTAGTCTTCCACATGCTGTCTTACTAGTTTGCATCAAAATCTGACCCAGGGCATCTCTTGTTAAAAGTAGAAGTGCATGTTAGTAATTGTGTCTCTGATCTTGGTACTCAGATGCCAATTGTAATAGTATCTCAGATCATGTGTAAACTGGCTGAATACATCGCATTTGTCTTATAGACAAGACAACCAAATAATCATAACCTCCTGGTAGCGTCGCCTGTGCATGTCAGGGGCCTTGTGATGAAAGGTTCCAATCCTTTTATCATGCTAAAGCTTTCCCTCTTCTTTTTTATTAATTGCAGACAAATGGACCTGGGTTTGCCAATAGGAATCTATTTATAACATGTTCAAAATGTTTGTGGTAGCATAAACTTGACAGACTTCAGTGGGTACTGTGCTGTCAGTACTGTTTATCTGATTTAGAACTGGGAAAGGGGAGGGGAAAGAATATCTGATTATTTCAAGGGTTTTAAATGATATATTTTCTGTGAACGGAGGCAGGCCATAGATCTCAGAAGTATCCTATAGGGTTTAATTATCCTCCAGGTAATGAAGAATAAACTCTTTCTGATTGTAGACTTTTATGTAGCCAAAATAGCAGCACCTACATATAAGAGGGAGGACTCAACTGTGTTTGCAGAAGTAGACAAAATTCTTAGGGGAGGCACCCTAAATTGCTTAATAGTGAGTAAGCATGCTCAGTGGACATGGCATGTTGGGGGTGGGTAAAGTACCCTGGAAAAAGGCAAGCTTGATTAGGAGCACTTTCCACTTAAGTATAGTCGTTTAAACTAAAGGAACCTCTGAATAGGAACACACACACAGACACACATGTGTGTGTGTATTTGTAATTGTATATTTGTAACAAATATATATATGTATGTATGTATGTATGTTGTGGGTCCCCATTGTCCTATATTAATTGGGAATGTGTAGGCTTGTAGGAAGGAAGAGCGATTCCAAGAACTGCAGAATGCCATGCTACCTCCATCAGGCTTTTATTTATTTTTACAATTCATATACCCCCTTTCTGCTTGACTCTTTCCAGATCAGCCTTCCCCAACCTGAGACTTTTCCGCATTGTGGGCTGGGAATGATGGGTGTTCTAAAAACTCACCCCAAAAGTGCCAGGTCAAGGAAGGCTGAGTTAAGTTTCCGACCGTGGGAGAGAAGCACCTTGCCGGCAGGTGCCAGTCCCCAGTCCTGTCCCCCGATCTGCGCCTGTGCCGCTTCCCCTGGGCTGTCGCTGGCTTGGCCAGAGCGCTGCCCTCTAGAACCTGATCTTCTCCTTGGCGAAGGACAGCTAAAGACCACCGCTGCTCCCCCTTGTGAAATGGAAGGGTTTGTGTCAGTGGCCATACTGGATGCCACTTGCGGGGCTGGACGGGGAGAGGCGGAGAGTATGTGGGGTTATTAACTGGCTTGATGAGGAGCGCCGGCTTCCACCCGAGGGGCCAGCTCCCGCCTCCGCCGCTCCCCCAAGAAAGAGCGGCGTCCGAATAGCCCGCGCTCTGCTAGTAGTACTCCCGGTCCTGATGTCACAGGAACGGCAAGGACATCACAAGGAGGAGTCAGATTACAGTAAGACTGGGCAGTGCAGCATGCAGCGGGAGTCGGCGCTAAACCAGAGCTGGATTGTATCGGGGAGAAGCCTGTCTTCCCAGCCCTGAGCCAAGGAGGCTCGCGCCGCTCGCTCTCGGAGGCTTGGAAATTTCCACATCATGTAGAATGAGACAGACTCGCTCGGCTTCGAGCGGCGGCGGCGGCAGCTCGGCGCGGGAGCTAATGCTGAGCAGCACCCGGCGGCGGAAGCTGGAGTGCCCGATTAATGAGAAACATAATGTATTTTGGTAAGTCCACTCCGGCTTCCTTCTCTCGCGGCGGACTTCAGCTTTAGCCCGGGAGGGGGTAGTGGGCTCTTTCTTCCCCTCCGGGGCTGCGCGAGGACGTCGCCCTCGAGAAGGGCAGCGTGGGCATTTTTCTCTCCCTCGAGGTTGCAAAGGAGGCTTCGGGTGTCTCGGAGAAGCTGCTTTTGTTTCTTCGCTGGTGGTGGCTTAGTTAGGTTGACCTGTTTGCAAAGGGAACGGCGGCCAGACCCCCTGCCGCCCCCCGCCCCTTCTACTTTCAAAGGAAACCTGGGTGCCGACTGCTGTCACAGGGGTGGCGAAGCGTGGGAAGTTGGAACCAAACTTAATGCCCCAAGGCGCGACCGGGCGCCGCCGCTCTGTCGAGGATTCTCTGGGCTCTCTGTAAACTCTTCAGCCTTCCTACTTTGCAAAGCCTTTGCAGAGAAGACGCGATGCTTTCTTGCAGAGCTCTGGATTTCTCTGAGTACATTAATTCCCTCCCGCGCCCGCTCCTGCCATATCCCAGTGCTGGGGATGATCCGCCAACCCAGAACATCAAGCAAAGACGTGGTAGTAGTGATGGGTGTGTGTGTAAACAAGCCTTCAGAAGTCTGGGAGCAGTTCGGGGTTTGGGCAGACTATTGAGGTGTGATGAAACCCTTTTTCAGCTTCTCAGCTGAAGGTGGTTGCCGTTTATCCTGGAACATGCTGGAGCTAGGAACTCTTTTCCGAGTATGTGTGTATGTAAGGGTGTGAGACGGAGAAAGTAAGTGCATTGGGGTACCTCAACAAGGAGAGCTCTCTTGGAGGCAAGGATACAGCATTACAACTTACTACTCAGGGATGCAGAAGAATTAACGTACTTAAAATGGTAAAAGGGGAATAGTTTACCTTCTTTTGGCTCCCTAGCTTAGTGTCTTAGAAAGAATTCAGTGCAGCTGATAGATATGCAGTGCTATACAGCATGCAGGAAGGAACTCCTGAGCTTGTTGTTACAGATTTTTTTCATTAAATATTAAATCCAAAGTTGACTTGAACTTCAGGAGGTAGCTGTTCGATGGTTTTCTGCTCAGCTAATGTCAGTTCATCTTGATTTGGGCTCGGAAATTTGTTGGGAGAGCAGGGTCCTGATGTTTCATGGAGCATTTTTCCTCTACTTTTGCTAAAATGATGCAGTACTCTGAAGATATGCAGCACCAAGAATGATGTGCTCATCTTCAGAAAACTTTTTATGATTTCTAGAAAGCCTCTCTTACAAATGAGGGAATGTGTTAGATTCTGTTACATCATCCATACAAAGGGGAATTGGGGAACTAGTGGGAAGCTACAATTCTTGCCCGGGCTTTTTGTGAGGCCATCAGCTCTGTATTTTCAGATATTTGTAAGGAATTAAGTGCCACCCAAGTATTTTGTCACCATGCACTAAACAGAAGGGAGTTTACAGTGCTATGCTGTGCAGATCCACACTTGCTGATGAGTTGTGAGAATTTGCTTTAATCAACTCAAATGACTTGCTTTTCTTGAAATGTCCCCTTTAAAATGGGTAGTACTGAAATGTGCTGCCAGCTGAGCTTTTAGAACAGATTCTCAGTACTCAGCTATGCAATACTTTTGCATTTGATCTTGGCAAAGACCTGTAATCTGTGTTATGTATGGCCACAGCTGCAGGATCAGTATTATTAGGTACAAGTCCCTGTGTTCTCCAACAAATAAAATGAACCTTTTGCAATGTTTCCATTTATGTATAGCCAGAGTTCAAAAGCTTGATATTTCCTCAGCGTGGTTTTACTGTTCAAAGTCTTCCTAAACTCTTAAACTGACTCAATGCCACATATTCATGCATTAATTTGAATGTGCATTATGATCATTGTTTCACTTTACAGAGATTTTTTTTCCTAACTGGCTCAACTAACCCTACAGTTTGGCAGGATTTCTTTTTTTTTGGAGAGGGAGTGTACATGTCTATCAGATTTTTTTTTCATTCAAATTGGGAGATTCCACATCTCTTTTTGCAAATACCAAACATGTATTGGAACACACACCGACAATCCTATTTGTTTTTCTCTGGCTGTTTTGGAAAGTATGTTGCTCAGTGTGTCAAAAGGCTAAAGTTCATAATCTCACCTGCCCCTTCTAGGAACACTGTAGAATGAAACAGGCTTGGCTAGGACAACACTGACTAAAGAAAAGGATGAACATCGGGTATTGCCATTTTGATTAAAGGAATAAGGTATAAAGAAACAGACACACTGTGGTTGAGAAATAGGCATATAAAGTTTGCATTTCTTTTTTTAATGCATTAAATATATTCTCTTTAGAAAATACTTCAACTTTTTTGAAAATCTTGCCAATTTCTGCTAAAAGGTTAATTTCATGTAAAATGTTAATTTTATATATTATATAACATTTTAGAAATATTTTTAAAAATATACCCTGTATGTGAATGTTTCCTTCACTTCTGTAGGCCTTTTTTTTTCTCTCTCCCCCCCCCCCCTCCAAACAGAGCTATAGATTGTACATAATACCTCAAGGCTAAAATAACTTCCTCTGCTTAGCTTTTTGCTACAGCCTGGTATTATATTGTCATCTCTAAAGCAGCAGCTTTCTTATTTCTAAGAAAATCATGGGTAGATAGATTTGCTATGCATTAGGAAGGATAACATTTTCTTTTCTGTTCCTTGATATGTGAATTGACAACATCTAGATGCCACATCTAGTTCTCTAGGGAATATAATTCTGTAATTTCAGCACCATTATTAATTCTGCTGAATTTGTTGAGTTTGGCAACTTGTGTGAACGTTGTGCTGCTTGTTTTATAACACTGATGGATTTTTTAAAATAGAAAATGTTCAACTTTTCCTATACAATTAGGGGTTGCATCTGGGCAGAATTTATGCTGCATCAGTCTCAATACTCAACAATTTTATAAGAAGATACATTGGGAAGTTAGGATTCTGTCTTATCCCTTCAGATGTTTAATTTAATTTAACAGGCAGCTCTTCAAGGTCTCAGACAGAGAAGGGTCTTCTCCATATCAACAATGTTGTCATCCTCTATGTTAATATAGGAGGGAAGAAACGTAAAATAGTGGTGAGCCATATTTGTAGCATTTTTTAAAAAAATAAATGAACCTAATGGTGCTCTCCTAAATTAATAATCTTTATCATCAGAAGAAATCTGCTGTGAACCTTCTCAATACATTTAAGAAAAAAAGTCTCTCTGTAGGTGTTTTTCAGGTTCTGGAGGAGGTGTTACAAGGGACCCACTTCATCCTTGTGCAGGCAATTCTGCTTAACAAAGAGACACAGGACTAACCATTCATTTGCTTATACTAGGCCAGCTTGAATTGAAAAGGTCTGACATGAAATAGAAACTACAGTTGAGCTTTCCCTTGGAGTTCAGTAGATATTATTAAAATATATATATCCCAGTCTGCTTCAACCAGAAGAAAGTACCTGCTTGCAAGGCCCATTATCATTTATGGTGAATAGCTTTGTTGAACTGAATGGAACAAACACTCTTCCTTGTACTCAGGAAAGGGAAAGGCATTTTGAGGGGGTTTATGATCCAGTCCATGATCGTCAGTCAAAATAAATGTTTCAGTAATGTTGCAATTACACGATTGTGCATGCTGTCTCAGGAAACCCAGTAACTTCCATAGTGGAATAGCAATACTCATATATATTGATCATTCCGCTTTGTAGAAATGTTCTTCTGAAAACGGAGGCTACAAAAAGGAAAACCCTTTTTTGATAATGCATTTCCTTTATGGTTTTGCTGCAGTACTGCCATATTGAGTAATTCTCGGTTACTCTCCTTGTTAGCCCTGTGTTTTGTAGTGAACTATGTTACAACATTGTGCTTAATCTGTCTGGATCTATTCCATTTTGAGAGGATGCAATCTTTTGTAAATAGAAGGAACAGAGACGTTTGTCACATTCTTTCACGCAGTTTATTTTTAGAGCCAGTCCCCTCTCCCTTCCAATGAACACAGTTGTGGATGTGATCTTGTCAGCCTTCATATTCCTTCTTTGAGTATCCCTTTTTACTTCTGCCATTGTTTTATGAAGGAGAAACTGATAATGGATGAGTCTTAAAGCAAACAAATGCCCTTCTCTCCTGACCCTCAGAGACACTCAAAGAAAATATAAATTGGAAATGTGAAATAAATTACTTGACACTTCATAGGAATTACTTCAGCACTTCTAGTTTGTTACGAAGCTGCGACAGACATTGGGGAAGATGATATGCAGCACAGCCTTTCTCTGTGAATGAATCACAGCAGATCCTTAAAAGAACACATTAAAAATAAAAGTCTTTTAGACACTATTTATACTGAGCTGTTCCCAGTGTGGTATTTTACAATCAATGTGTGCAATAAAATGCTGTAGTTAATACATAATGGATGTTGATTACAACAGAAGGATGTCTCTCAGAATCATCAAGTTGTGGAATCTTGACATCCAAAAATGTCCTTTAGCTTCCCTGTGTTCGTTGCAAAGTGTAGTGTACATTTCTGAAACTGGGAATGTATAAATACATAAATGGGAGGAGGGCATTACAAGGAATAACAATCTATATAGCAGTATTAAAAATCCCTGTTACAGTTTCGGTTTAAAAGAGCTGTGAATGCAGTAACAAGCATAGAATGTCTGTTTGCAGACATTTTGAGAACTATTATTACTAAAGAGATGTTCCATGAATTCTGATATTGGGTGACCCCAATAAACCTTTTTGAAGACACATAACCTCTTGACATGTACCCCAGCAGTTTCATGCTTCATGAGAAGAAATGCACCAGCATTTAAATGAGATATTCTGTAGAAGAAAATATTGGAAGTCAGGACGTGTATGTTGTTCAATGAATTTTCTTCCCATTGCATAAAATATTATGTCCATGTCATAGTACATTCTTACCCTATCTCCTTGATCCAGCTCAAACAGTATTGGATGTTGGATATTCCACAATCTTTAATTATGATGCAAAACTATTTTACATTAGAATAGTTAGTAATATTAGTGTACATATGGTATTTTCCCTTAGAACTAAAAACTTTTTATCTGAATTATTTCAGTAAACCTTACAACAACCACTTTAAGAGTAACCAGAATGATTATTTCCATCTTATAGTTATGGAACTGTGCCTTAGAAAGCTGGATGCTTAGAATCATCCATGTCCTAATCTGCTAAAGCTTGACTCTTGGTATCAAGTCTACTTAGACAAAGGAAGATCAGATTAAAAAAAAGCAAATTACTCAAAACTTAAATAGGGACCCAGATAAATTCCCAGTGGATCCTGCCAGTGGAGCTATGGAAATATGGGGGTTTAGTTGTGATGGCCATTAGGTCTGCTTAATACAGAGCTGAGTTTATATGTTCTATTTGCAGTCTACCCTTACACTTTGTTCTCCAACCAACACACTTCAGGCCCAGGCAGCTTTGTAAGAAGTTCCTTTATTATAATTATTTATTTTATTTGTTTATTTTATAAATTTATTCATAATTTATTATAACAATACTTGAAGAGAAACTGAGGAGTCTCATGCTACACTGCTTCAGTTCCCAAGCACCAAAGGGAAAAAGGAAGGCACTCTGCATAGGCATTAAAAAGGAAAAGGAAATCATAATTTTGAGCCTCTTCCAAATGCATATATATACATATATCTCATCAGAGATTACCTGAAGCCACATAGGCCTTATGAAAGCCAACACAGCCTATTCTGCATCGACTCTCAACTTCTTGAGGAAGCAGTTGTGTTCCTAGTACAATTCTTAATCCTTTGGCTTCTCCAAGGCCTCCAAAGTCTGAAAGATAAATAGGCTGTTGAGGTCTCATGATTTACAAATACAGTGTTCATATTTGCAAATAATTACCTTGCAGGAAGATTATGGGATAGACATTGATCAAGTAAATTTTATGGATAGAAAACTAAGTTATTATTTTCTCTATACCTGACTAATATGAATCTGTGAGCCTGGCCAAATTATTTATTAATCATAATACATTTTGAACTCTGTTTTGAAATATTTTTTATTGTGGATTATATTCCTTTATTATGACAAAATACAATGAGAGGGACACAAATTTGCTTAGAATTTTAACACTGAGGGGGAAAGAATGTATTTTATACTAGGTCATAAAACTGGATGAGAATTATATTGCCCTAGTTCTTAAGAAAGACTATTACAAATAATTTAGCATAAAGTTCAGGGTTGCAGCCAAATTTCACAAGTGAAAGGCAGCATTAGAAGGATAATGTGGTCTGGGAGACTAAATCAAAGTCCTCAGCAAAAAAAAAAAATCCCTAAAATTATGTATGAATAGTTGTTCTGCTCAGTTGCGTCATTAGGTTATTATATAGAAAGGTAGTGGAGTGTGTCTCAATCTAGATTGCAATTTCAAATATTTGCTAGACCAAAAATGTTGTTTGGTCTATTATATGAAATTAATTGTATCCAAAATATTGCTTAAGAAATATTAGTTTCCTATATCACCTGATATCTTTAAGTTGTTTTATGTGCCAGAAATAAATTCTTCATCTTGTGCCCAGTTAAGGACCAACTCTTAACCACCCTCTCAAGTGTCTTAATGCTTGGACCAGTTCAGCACTGAGTAGACCCAAGAAATGGGGGAGAGGGAGTCATAGAAGAAAGTCTTTCTGATGTAGAGTTACCCTTTGAAATATAGGCGTAATCCCAATTAAATATACACACATGCACACAAATAGAAGAACAGAACCCCACTCTAGAGAATAGTTGTTTCTACGCCTTCCCTAAGTCTTCAGGGATTCTCTTGGATCTGGTAGTGCCATTGCCAACTAGTAAGTAGCCAGTTGTGCACCATGGTATTGTGTACCATGTTCACTTGCTGCTTCCCTGCCAGGTCTAGAGGGCATAATATATGCTATCTTCACATTAGGCAATCAGATCTTCATGTGGTTTACATTCCATTAAGGACTTTTCTTTCTCTATTTGTAATGACGACACTAAAAATGATATTTTGTGGGTGGAGAAATTAGATATATGCTTTCTCCAGGAGAAAAAGAAATATTCTCCAAATGATGGAGCATCTACAGTATTTCCTATCTAGTTTTTCCACTTCAGTGTAAAACACTCCTTCACTCCCAGTTTACTCCTTCACTTTTTGCAACATGACCTCTCTTTGCATATGATAGTGGAAATTTGCGCTGTAACTGCAATGTTTTAACATTACATTTAGCAATTAACATTGTTAGATATTTAAAGTATTGTAAAAAATGTTTTGCAGTTTCACATGCTACATGTTGTATTTCTTAAATGTCTTTAAAGTGTTGTGTGATGTGGTTTATGTATTCATGGAAATTATTGAAATGTACTTTTGATTGATTACGATTACTGCCTGTACAATATCACTGTGTGAAGAATTATTTTCATGTCATAAATCTTTCATTAGGAAGTGTATGTTTGTGTGTGCAGACTAAAATGTTTTCTTTCACATTTGACAATGTTTTCTTTGTACATTGAAAAATTTAAAAAGAATGAAAGAAACAATTAAATGAGTAAGTGAATGAATGAATAATAAATAAACAATAAAGCAAACAGGTCTAGGCTACCACTAACAGACTATAACCTTCTGAACTACACAGGCTTTTAAAGATTTCATAATAACTTTTTCTAGCTATATTCACATCCGGTTGCTACCATAGTAATCGTGGAAATATTTTCTTAACCAAAGCAAAGTTTTGAAAGTCGTCTGTTCTGTTTATATGGATGCCTGCATTGGAGCCCATCAGATCAATTTTACTAATGTTGAAACTATAGACTAGGAATTTGTAGCTTTGAGATGCTGTTGAACTATAATTCCCAGCAGCCCTTATCAGCATGATCAGAAGTCAGAAATGCTAGGCCTTGTAGTTCAAAACATAGTTAAAAGACTAAGTAAGACTCATCTAAGCCCTGTAACAATTTTTGGATGCCAGCTTTTTTATATGATACACCACCTTGAATCTCTGGATTGGGTGGTATAAACATCACTGTAAGAAATATGTAATAGACTGACTGACTCCAGCCTTTAAGAATTCTGGAAACAATTGTTCCTAACCTTTCCTAGGATGTCAGAGCTGAATCTGTGGCATTCTATCTGGGCTTGGTACTGACCTAGGGCTAAAGTTTTGCAAAATCAAAGACTTGGAAGCTTACAAGCAAATAATGACAATGGAGAAATAACTCAATGAAGAATCATGCTGGTTAGCCTTGGGGAATAGAGATTGTCTTTGAAAAAAAGGAAGCATTAGAGTTACTCAGTGACTATTAGCCCAAGCATCCATAAGATTTTGATTAAATGGCTTTTAAAAGGGCTCAACTAATTTGAAGAACATAAATCAACTGAAGGATATTGACTGTGATGTTTGTTTGAAACTTCCAGATTCAGAAGGAGTGTAACTCTGAATGGCAGATACTGGAGAGAAAAAAATTGTTTGTGCATTGCTGTCATAAGCTCCCTATGAATTTTCAGAGACATCTGGCTGACTGCTATTGCACATCAGGGATGATGAACTAGATAGACTGTTGTTCTGATGCTGTAAACTTTTGTTATGTAAAAGTGATCCACAAAGTGCCACATTCATGACAACATTCCTAGGTAATTATTTGCACATATGAAACACAAAGTAATAGACAAAGTCTATGGCCAGTGTTTCCATATACCTTATGGTAAGAGAGGGAGCAGTTCAAACATTCATTTGTGAGACAATGTGTGCTTTGTCATAAGGTGATGAGATTTGAGTGATGTAAGTGCAAGATGAGATTTATAGCTGTTATTAAATCTTAAGGTAATTGTTATTAACGTTTAGCAATCCTCCAGTCCTTATTACTGGGAAAATTTCCTTGCAGATGAAAGTTCTTGAGCTTCTCTGCCTCATTCCAAACTAGTTCATTCAAATAATCCTCCCCAGTTCATTCTATTAATCCTCTTTTACCCAATTTCTGGGACACATCTAAATTCCTGTGGAACTCCAAATCACTCTTGAGATTGAAATGCCCATTCATTTCTAAACACAAACAACAAAACCCTATTTCAGTGATGAAAAGATCAATTTAAAAATACTCTTTTTTAAAAAAGTGATTTTATTAGGTCCCTAAGCACATTCCACCCTCAAAGCTAAATTCTAACGATTTAAAATAGTCTTATATAGAATTGAGACCATTTCAATTGACACATTTGTGAAAATTGGTTGTATTCACTGTGACTAAGAGTAGGAAAATGTGGATTTTGGTTGTCAAGCTCAGCTTGAACTGTCCTTTGATTATCTTTACATCCTCAAGTCTTTTGGTTTTTATAGATAATGCTGATGATAACTATTGTGCTATCTGTTAACAATAAACATAGAGCTACTTGATGTTTTATCAGGACACTTTAGCACGCAAATACTTTGCCTTTTTTTATAACGTATATTGAAGCTAGCTCATTCATTTATTGACATAAAATTTAAGATCACGTTTGTTCGTTTGTTTTGACTTTGGGGGTGAAAACTCACTAATTTTGTATAAGCAATCAGATCATATGTATGTTGGGGTTTTTCTTCATTTGTTGACCTTGCTTACTCTTGAGTGTAGTAACTCAGGAGGACAGGAAGGAGATAATGGTTATGTTTTCCAATACTGTTATCCTTGCTCATAGTAAGGATCAATATTTTAAAAAGAGTTTTGACAAGACCTCTGGTTATAAATGCAGAAGGAAAACTGGCAAGCAACTTATCTTGGCAGAGCATTCAAGATCACTGCTTTGTCACTGCTTTCTTTTGTTAAGCCAAGTCATTTTTCAGTAGGTATCTGAGGCTCTGTCGGCTCTACAACCCTCTGTTTAGCAAATGACAGACAGCGTTTGTACATGGAAACCAATTCAGCCACTTTCTGTTAAGAGTATGTATTTATCAAAAGCATTTAGTATGCCACCGATTTGACCATTATACAAAAAGCAAAGAACTTCAGCTATACTATTATTATTGGTAAGTGGTGTATTCAAAAGTAGAAAATTCTTCAAGGATGTATTTACATGAGCTTACCTAATGTATGGAAGCTTTAGAATAACCCAGTCTTGCAAATACAGGTCTCATGTTTTGTTTTTGTGTATTCATCTGATCTAGAAAATTCCAGGAAGATAAAAATTCAATATAATATAATTATGCAAAAGACAGTTCCAGTGGGGTTTTTGTTTTTTAATGTTGTGAAAAAAGAACCCAGGATAAAGCTAATGTTGGCATAGGTGTGAGATAGGGGAAAGCAAAAAGGGCAAAGCAAAAATGGCTAAGCCAAACACACACAAACACAATCCTTCGGTCTCTATCTTTGGGAGCTATTTCAGAAGGGGTGGGTGACATTAGTGGTAACCTACAACAGATCTTTTCTCTGCCTGACCCTGCTCCAAAGTGTCTTCATACGATGTGCAAGTAGATCTGTAAAAAATTATTACAATCTAAGATCACCCAACATGATACAAATTTCATAAGCTGCAACGAAACTTTTTGCATATGATATGCATTAGTGTGAGTGTTGTTGTTGTATTCCAGATTGTAGAGAATATTTTACTTGCTTGCTTACTAACCAAATTTCTAGGCAGCCTAACTCCAAAATGATTCTGGGTGGCTTCACAGATTAAAACACAGAAGGAAAGCAATAATATTAAAAAGTAAGAGTGATCCCAAGGAAGATACAAAGCACACTCCCTACACCAAGGCCTAGGGAAACAGCCAAGATTTTAGAACTCATTTGAAGGCAGGTAGGGTGGTGCTCTGGTGGATGCTGTTCCAGAGGGTGGATGTAGCGACAGAGAAGACTTGCTAGATGACATTGCTTGATTGATGGGACCTGACGCAAGCTAGATCTGCACAGCAGGGCAGGCAGTATGTGACACATGGTTCCTCAAATGGGCCATGTGCCATGTAGACTTTAATGGTGATAATCAGCACCTTGTACCCTGAAGCTTATTGGTAACGAGTGTAGCTCATGAAACAGAGATATTACATAGGTATAGCGAGACCTGCCCATCACTGCTTTTGCTGCCACATTCTGAACAGCTATATTTCTGCATGGTCTTCAAGGGCATTCTCTATACTGTGTTCTGGCCTGAAACCCAACTGAAAAGGGTCCAGATAATATGTTTCTTCCAGGATCCACTGCAACTGCAACCCAACCACTTTCTTAATTACCTTCCCTAGAAAGGGGCAGTTGGAGATTAGATGAAAATTGTCTAGGATGGTTGGATCCAGAAATGGCCCTTTAAGGAGAGGGCATACCACTGTCTCCTTCAAGGCTGGCAGAACCACCTGTTTCCTTAAGAGGCTGATACTGCCACATGGGCACAGTTGTATGTCACCGTTCACCAGCGAAGACAGACAAGGATCCCACAATAGGTGGCTGGGTTAACAGTGCCAAGGATCCTGTTCACTTTCTCAGAAGTTTCAGGATCAAACTCTTCCCAACTAGTGAAGCAAGACCATGCCTCTGTCACCTTGACTGGATCAGTCCAGTCAGGGTCCAACTCTGAGCAAAACCAAGTGACTTCAACTGCTAGACACCTAGAATATTCTTCACAGTGGCTCAAAAGATAGTCCTGGAGCCCATCCCTCTCCAGCCAGGAGTAGATCTCTCAAAAAAGTGCCACTAGTCAGCTATCATCCAATGTGATAAAAGTGGAGAAATAACTATATTTGAATACTCTTTATTACCACAATGCAATCCTAGGATGGTTTCTTATACATGCTTGGTCAGGCAGGGGTGAATGTGGAAGTGGGTTGAATGGGTCCCATGGCCTGAGAGGGCAGAGGTGGGTTGGTGGGGAGGCTGAGATGGTGGAGACATGAGGGCAGGTTCCAGGGGAGTAGTAATAGACAGGGCGAGATATGATGGGCATCTGCAATGTATTTATAACATTTATACCAGTGGTTCACATTTTTTTCAGAACTGGGAACTGCACTTGGACTTTGAGTGGCATTCTAGTATTGCATGTAACTGAGTGGGGCCAGGACAAAAATCAAATTAAATCTAATTTATATTTAATTAAAATAGAATAAAATAAAATATTATTATGATTGATTCTCAGTCCAATATTTTACGTTTTCTCCATTCTATTGCACTGAAATTAGCATTTGTTGACAACTTTTGGAGATACTGTGGAAGTGGGACTCATAGTTTCTGGGGGTCTACACCTTGTACATATCTGCAGTTTACCATGTTCTTCAGGCTCTAAGGTTCCTAGACCATCTTTCAGAATAATAATAAACCAAACAGTTACTGTCTTCAGGTTCATAATCTACAGAATTTAAGACAGTAAGTGTGGTGATACAATCTGCACCCAATGTCTCCATATTGCTTAGGGCAGGGATGAACAGTTTTTGCCAGAGTCTGCATGGAACTCCTGAGCCCCTTTTTTGCAGAGTCTCCCACTTGAAAAGAGAGATGGGTTTCCTGTTAATTTTTGATCCTTGGCTCCACAAATTGTTTGAGCTGGATTTTAATGCAATAGAACAGGAGAACTGAGTTTTCTTTTTCCCACCATAGTAGTATTCAAATGTGAATTCACTCTTAGATAAATACTGGCTAGGAAAAGCTATTCATACTTTTCTCTATAACCCATTATTCTGAACAATATAGATTCATATCTGAAATTTCACCTTTCCCCCCATCATTTTCCCTTTTATGTGCTATTACTGTTTTCTGGCCATCTCTTCGCAAAATTTCACCTATTGTTTTATTGATGAGATTTTAACTTTATGTTGCTTTTCTTAGGGTATGTCATGCTTTCAATATTATTTTATATGTAGCTTAACCTTACTGGGTTTTCAGCTCTCTCAGCATTGTGTGTGTTGAGCCAGGGATATTGCAATTTGCTTTGTTTTTACTGCTTTTGGAAATATGTATGCTAATATACTTAAACACCGCTGCTACTAGAATGTCTTTTTTGCAAACATAAATAGCAGGGTATGTAGAACAAAATATTGATTTTTCTACACATGCTAGCAACAGATCCTGCACAGCAGTATTCAACAGCTCTGTGCATATCTCAAAAGTGCTTCAAAATATAATTTAGTTGTCGAAAGAGTATAGTACAGAAATTGTGACACTCCTTATCTGACATCTATCTTAAGCCGAGAAGTAATTCTGCAGATGTCCATGTATACTTGGCAGTAGACAGTCCAAATGTGTACATTAAAAATGATTCGATGTCCAGTCAGCCTCAGATATACACAGCTGGATCAGAATGTTCAAGAAAAACAGTAAAATGCATTTGGTCTTTATATTGTGGCATTGATAACTGTGGCGATTTTATTCCAAAAAGTTGCTTGTTATCAACCACCAAGAACTTTGTTCAGGATATATATGAGGTAATACACACACACAAAGAAATAGGGCAGCCAATGTGTTATAGCGCTTAAGATGTTAAATAAAGAATGGGAAAACCCAAGTTCACAGCCACCTGTGCATCAAAGCTTACTGGGTGACTTTGGGCCACCCACGCACTCTCAGCCTAATCAACCTCTCCATATTGTGGAAGAGAAAAATAGGTCTTGGACTATACATACATATAAACACATACTTGATACTATTTTGAAAATCAAAATCTACACATTCAGACATTAGTGTGCTGATTATACCACAATGTAGAGAAGCTGTTTGTTTTCCTGCAGCAAAGTTCATCAGGAGAGAATTATGGAGCACCAGAGATGCTTCTTTTCAAATCAGTAGATTTTCTTTAAGTAAAGGTTAGTAGGTTTGGAATATAAGTAGAAACAGCTAGTACACCTCCACCAGCTCTCCCATTATTTCAGTAACTAGAAAATCTATTATTAATTCTCTCTGAATATTTAACATCTTACTGCTTTACAGGAGAAGGATACTTGTGGTTGTAGTATCAGAACTAAATAGAAGCAGGAGTGCTTTTTCTTTTTTGGCAAAATTGGTTATTTGATTTTCATAGCAATGCAAAATTAAAAGGATGAAATATAAATGGAGAAATGGTGAGAAGGCTTCCTGAACAGCTGAAAGATCAATCATAGACCAATGGCAGGCTCAGAATTTAAAATAAATGACAGAATATAAAAGCAGACAAATGTAGAAGGTGAAGACAAGGGAAGGAGAAGGGGAAAAAAACAACCATCAAGCACCAGTTCTTAATGTAAGTGAACAGAGAGAAGGCAGATGGTGATGCTCTACCAGGAAGTTTTCCCTTCATTTGTCTCTCTCATATAGCCACATAAAAAGCAAGTTAACTTTCAAGAAAAGAAGAAGAGCCATAAAACATATTTCAGTTGCACAATTCCAAGAATATACCTTTTTATTTCTTTGTAGATTTCCTCTGTTCAGTTGAGTAGGATCATATATACTGTATATATGAAAACACATTGTAATGGCTCCTCTTGTACATGGGAAGGGTCTCCCCAAGAGGGGAACCAGACCCTGCAACAAACCCTAATGTCTATTTTGCCTCCACATTTGCTCCAACAGCACTGTCCCAGGCCCTAACAACACAAGATTAGAGATAACTTCACATCTTCTTCTCAGTGACCGTTTAAAGTTACGACAGTGCTGAACGAGGGGGACTTATGACTGTTCCTTGTAATTGCGGCCATTGCAGTGTCTCTGCGGTCACGTGATCATGATTCAGGCACCTGGCAACCAGCTTGCAATTACGACAGTCGCAGCATCCCACAGTCCTGGGATCACCATTTGCGACCTTCTTTTGCCTTCTTCCGACAAGCAAAGTCAATGGGGAAGCCTACAGGAGGTCGCAAATATAGAATGCATATAGGTATATACAATAGCTATACAACTAATAAAATGTTACCTAGTTGATTATGTAACCTCTGTAAGTCACGAGGGTCCTTGTTGGCAATACTTTCTAAAGAATGACAATGAGAAATAGATATATTTTGATAACTCTATATACTATATTTATTCTTGACAATTCACTTCTTTTTTATTACTTCTGCACAGTGTATTTAAATTTAAACCAGATTAAGTGGCTCCACACACTCTGTTTAAAAATTATATTTGTGATAATGATATTGTGGAACAGACAGTGGTTTAGAAAGTGTGGATTAGTTTTAGGGATTGGGGTGGGGGAGGTGGTCTTTCATTGTGCGATGGTACTAATAGGTGGATTTTTTGTAGTTTCAATTGCTCACTGTATTTTTGTTGCTATTTACATAGCATTATATTGATATGACATCAGGGCTCCATTAGAGGCAGGAAAATTTCAGCCTAGCAGTAGGAGTTTATCTGGATTAGAGACTAGGAATGCAGAGAATATAAATGTGCAACATGCAACTGCTTTCAGCTGACAAAACTTTGTCGGCAGGTGGGGGCAGAAAAGGAAGGCAAAGACTTCTCTGTATATGGTATAACAGAGGAAAAGAGCACACTGGATTTGAAACAGAACTGAGTATAAATTCTGTACCATTTCTCCTGTCTGCTCAGAGACTCAGATATCTGTTATGGCTGCGATACCCATATTATTGTAAAGATTTAGTTCCTAGCTAACTCTGGAAGTTATAACCTAGTTCATGCTGTGTCAAGGCAACTGAACATATGGGACCTTTAAAGTAATAAACAATAGATCCCTGAAGAACTTATGGTCTACATTGGGTATGGGGAACTTCGGTCTTTCTGTAAATCGGATTATAAATCCCCATCATTGTTGACCATTGGCCATGTCCATTTGGGTTATTATGATCTGCAGTCCCCACATCATCTGGAATGTTACAGATTTCCCCCTTAGGGTAAATGTAGACTTCTGGAAGAAAGAGCAAATGAAGACTGGTTCCTAAGAGTAAATATGAGATATCCTTCCCTGCTTGAAAAGTTAGCAAAGGATCCTATGGAATGCTTATTGTATATTAAGAGCTGTGGCGGGTAATGGTGAGAAATGGTTTCTTATTTAAAGATGATTTAGTTTTCTAAATGTTGTTGCTTATATATCCAAAATTCAAGAGAGAGGTATTGACAGATTTGGATCAATTGTGTGTTTGTATTAGTACAATAAATCTGTAGGAAGTATCTTTAATAATAAAATTAGAACTGATTATGCTCAGACACTTCAGAAAGGTAATTGAAGAATCAATTGGAAGAGGAAATGGAATGGGATGGAAACCTTCAAGAAAAGGCGGAGCCTTATTTGTATACAGAGTGTCAGTTGTAATGTTTAAAAGCTTTCAAGTCTTCACCAGATATATTTTGCAAATAGTAGCCTGTCTTCAGTTTAAGAGAAAACTGATGCCAGAAAATCAAGTTTAGAATTTTGGCTAATAGTCAACCGTTATTATTATTATTATTATTATTAAAAATGGCCTGAAAGGGGGAAAATGCTATTTCAAAACCCATATCAATTGTTGTCTAGTCTGTGCTTAACAGTATAAATATTTATGAGGTTTGTAAAGGCAAGTCATATGGAACTGTGAAATTATATAAATGTTTTGCAAATAATGCCATTGTGAAATCTACCTAGCCTTAGGCCTCATTCAGTTTTTCCTTTGTAAGTAATAATTGAAAGCAAAATAGAACAATAGTGATGGAACATATACTGCTACATATTTGGACATGATTTATTTAAATGTTACTTTGATCCATGCTTTCTTTGGCCCCCAATTAAAGGGATGTCCACATGTAATAAATTTACACTTTCGTTATTTAAACACAAATGAAAACAAATGCTTAATTGTTTTGGAATAGTTAGGCATGAGGCATGAGCCTTCTAAATCTCATTGGGTATTCAGATTTTTACCCTACTCAAAACAAAAAACAGGAAAGGCACAGCCATGTTTATTTTAAATTATAAAGAAAAAGATTAATTATAAACCTACTCTGGGTTTAAACTTAAGCAGAGATAGGAGAGAAAAAAAATCTTTCACTGCAAAAGTGAATGTCTCCTTACTTAAACTTGGATTTCACTTCTGTTTGAAATCAATAAGGGAGGAAATTTAAGGATATGCTTGACTTTCCTTTTGCAATGAATGGACTGAATGGTGCATAATTCTGCTCTATTGTAGGAAAAAAGGATGTCCAATATATTTATACAGATGCTCTCCAGCGTCTCTGTCAATAACAGAGATGAATAAAATGTGGTGAAATAATTATAATACATGTTTGAAGGTCTTCTATAAAAACAAAACACGTAAAAGCCTAATCTTAGTAAAATATGTAAGATAACACATTTCAGTGTCACTTCAATATCCACCTCCACACATAGGCATATATTTATGCTAGTTATGACTCTTCTCAAATTTGGTTGTATCCACAGCAATTCATACTGTGGTTTGTTTGGCTTTGCTGTGTGTTCTCTGTGTGAATCCAGCTTTTGTGATTTCTAAGCAATGTTTTTCTGCCTTAATATACGTAATCTATTAAGCTAATTGTATTAATAGCTTTAAGAAAACTAGGATAACAGTAAATATGAGCACATAACTGCAGGGCAGCATTTTCTCTAAAACTAATGTGCACTTCTGAGTAAAAGGATGTTTAGTACAGATAAAATGGGTTAGTAGTAAAACGGATGTTTGGCAATGTATGCAGAAGGACGGCTGTGCAATGATTCAATTCAAAAATAATTCCATCAAATATATCTCTTCAAATTAATCTAATTGAATTGCTGATTCAGTACATCATATAGAAGTGGATGCCTGGAAATCACTTCGGCAGTTCAAAGAACTTCTGCACATGCCCATTCACTTTGTTAATCAAAATGACAATCAAAATTGATATGACTAAATTTCATGATTTGAATGAAAAAATACTAATGGATGTAATTAGAATAGAATTCCCTATAATGTTGGCCTTTTTTTACAGTGGATACAAATGGTGTTGACACCTTCATTGAACTCTTTACCATTATTCCAAGAATACCTTCATTGAACTGTTTACTAATACTCCAAGAGGACCCTTCTGGACCCTTTTAGAATATATATTGAGGCCCAGGCATAGGATAGAAACAACATTTGATTTCTGTGAGGATGACCGTGATGTGGGAAGGGTGTATTGCCAAGAGTCAGGCAGTGGCCAGGTGCTTCTTTTGCTTCCATTGCCTCTTTTAGGATCCAGAGACAATGAACACACCAGTAAGTAAGGAGATTTTAAGCACTATTGTTACTTCTAGCAAACAGATTTAAACAGAAACACAATTTAAGCTTTATTGTCAAAATTAGCAGGCTGGTTTAAACAGAAACACAAAAGCATAACATACCAAGCATGATGATAGCAAATCTCCCTTCAGCTATTGGGAACCCTAGTGGAACAACAGTGGAGAGACCCCAAGATGGCCAATTCACACAGTACCCAGCTTCAGGTCTGTGTCAAAGCTCCAAGCTCAAGGGGCATACCAGGGTCTTATGAAAGTCTGGCACTAAAACCTCATGACCTTGTTTCCATGGTACCAAGATTGCAGGACCTGACCTTGGCTAGATGGTGCACCTGTTCATCATGTAAGCTGACAAAACTGTGGAAAGTAAACCAAGAGCCTGGGAACAGTACAGGTAACCTTGAGGTCCTTCTCTTTATTTCCCAAGCAAGAATGAAAAACAAGCCAGCTAAACATTATGATGACTCAGAATGAACTCTAAACTTCTAGAATCTTCTTAATGTGAAGGAGAATCAAAAGATGTCACTACACTCCTCGAAATACAATGGTCTTAGGGGTATTAACTACCCCTAAGAAGTCTAACAAGACCAGAAGGGATCCCCAATGTCACAACAGTGGGAATCCCTTCTGGTCTTGTTAGACTTCTTAGGGGTATTTAATACCATCAACCATGGTACCCTTGTAGCTCACTTGTGAAGTTTGAGCATTCGGGATGCTGTATAACATTAGTTCTATTCTTTCTTGATCAGGCAGCTAGGGAGAAGAGGTCAGCCTGGCCAGCACTCATGTGTGAGGTGCACAGGGTTCCATCTTCTCCTACCTAGTTAATCTCCATGAAACAGCTAGGAGAGGTCCTATGTTGGTTTGGGGTAAGGTATGGTCAATATGCTGATGATATACAGCTTTACCCTGGACTTCATCTTTTCTTATTAATAATTAAATCTTGCAGTCTATATGAATTATTAATGGTCCACTGGTCAAATTTATTTGTATGTTCTCCTTCATAAAGATATATATTTAATATCCAAGCAAGAGGTGATATAATCTGGACCAATTCTTTTTCTGTATTTATCATTATTAGTAAATGATCCCTTGTAGGTTGTATTGTTTCCATTTATATCAAACCAAATATATTTATGTAGACCATCTGAAAGTCCTCTTCCTTCTATAGAAGTAATTCAGCTATAAGGTTCTGTAATGAATCTGTTATGCAGATTCATTACAGAATGAATCTGTACTGAGATTAGATTAAGTAACTAGCATAATATACAATTTAAAATTCAGTGCTGCCAGTCCACCTTGATCTCTTGAGTCTTGTAAAATAATGGACTTTATCCTAATTCAAGGAGAGACTATGTAAGATTAATTGATTGTTTCTGTCAGTCATCTAATATTCTACCTTCACATCTTAGTGGAATCATTTGAAACAAAAAGTTAAGCCTTTGTAAAATGTTCATTTTACCACTGTGATTCTTCCTAGCCAGGATGTTTTCAACTTTTTCCATTTAAGATGTTTGCCATTGTACTTTTTCCCAGTCAGGAAATAATTGTTCTTGAATAAATCTTTATTATTTTTTATTGAATAAATGCCCAAATACCTAATCTTTTTGACAGTAATGTTGTAAGCCCTCTGAATATTGTTTTTCTTCCTCAGATAAGTTCCATGTTATCATCTGAGTCTTGGTCTTACTAATCCAATATCCAGAAAATGAACTATATTGCTGTATAGATTCCATTATTAGTTCTAAAGATTCTTGGAAGCTAGTACATTCTAAAGTTGCTCTGGATAGCATTTGGGAAGTGATGTGTGAAACCATCTCTTTTGATATTATGGATTTGAAGGACTGTGGGTTATAAATCAAAATAAGCAAACAAACAAACAAATGAACTAGTATGTGTGTGTGCATGTGTTACTTTGCTGAAAATATCAGGGTCACCATTAGAAGGCAGCAAATAACTTGATGCTTCTGTGTCTCTTTGCTGCCATCAAATGGTCATTAGAATTTTTGCTGCCCAGATCTGGATAGTCCTATTCTTTCTGTAATAGATAGGTTACAGAATGTATATTACATAGTAAGATTAAGGATGTGCGACTGTAAGACTATTAAAACTGAATTTAAGCTCTTTCCTACCAGAGCCTGTTTTCCTGAAACCCCATGAACATAAAACTTCTTCAAGCAGCAGTGCTAAAATAAGGAGTAGTAGGGATCAATTATTATTCAGTCCCATTTGGCATAACTTGCATTGAGATTTGTGCAGAGCAAACATAGCTATGATTTCATGCTTTTCTTCCCTTTGGCTTATCTTAACACTTCGTTTGCTGATCGACAGATTACCTTTAAAATAAATCACACAGAATAAATCTTAGACTAAATTCTCACTTTTAAGAAGAAAGTGAACACAGCTTCTGTTTTAAGAGCTTTGTCTGTATAGTATTTAAGAGCTTTTGAGGGAAAATATCCGGTAGTATGCTCTTTAAGATCTTTTTTTTTTTGTAACAAAGCTGTAAACATCATTGCTTTTGTGTCTACACACAGCGTATTGTTCTATGGGAAACAATCCCACGTTGTAAAGGAAAAGGAAAGCATAGCTCTTCTCTATCTTCTTTCAGAGATGATATCATGATAATATGGCATAAAAGCAACTTGTATTGCTCAATCCACCTGATCTTTCCCCCATCAGAAATAAAATACCTAATTTTTCAAATACATTGATGAGGAAATACCTTAAACTCCAATTTGTTGCTGTTTAGCAACTGACGGATTTGAAACTCATTTATCAGACAAAGGGATATGCTAAATTGCTAGCTCCACCATCATTTGAGAATAATGCATTACTATTAGATGGTATCACTTTCTTACATCTGAAGATGATTGATGTCTGAAAGCACAGGTACAGGCTAGAAATGTTGTATTTTTTCCCCTAATTTTTAACATTGGATATAATCAGGTATGTTTTCTTAAACCACAACATTGGCTGAGCAAGTATTTCCAGTATAAAATCATTAATTTAGGCTTTTAATTTACAATAAAATGCCTAATATATTTGTTAAATTAGATTAACAATTAAGCAAAATCTTAATTGTTAATGTATCACCCATCAGGTATATATGAAACAAAAATTATAATAAGATGACAAATTGTATTTTGGCTGCATTTCTTTGCAAGATTATTGGGAGTAAACCAGTTTCTCTGATGAAGCAATAATCATGAAAGTACCATCATTTTCTATGAAAACAATTAATTTCCCATACTAATATTAAATGATTTGTACCAGCATTTTTAGGCAATATAATCTGGGTTAAGTGTATATTCTGAGATTTTGGGACATTCTCTGTCCTGAGTGGTGACCAGCATCCAGTTATTAAATTAGCATAATTCAAATTCTGCAAACAATATAGATGTCAGCCTTGATGAAATAACAGGAATATGTAAGAGACCATGGCTTAACAAATAATAATCCAGTTTTTTTTAAAAAATGTAGATTTACAATTCATGTTCCAGAAAAATCATCATCATCATCATCATCATCATCATCATCATCATCATCATCATCATCATCTATATACTACTAAAACTCTTTTGTCTGTTTGATACTTTGTAACCTAGGCAAAACGGTGTCTTGTGGGTCAACAGTTTTTGAACCAAGGTACCTCAGATGGGCTAACTTACAGAATGTACCCAAACTCTGGGACCCATGACTCCTGTGAAATAGAAATTTAGCAAATTTTATAAAACATTTTATGACATAATACAAAATGTCATAAAATATTTCCTGTGGTCAACTCCTGATGTTTAACTGTGCTATATAGTCTAACATGGACTACTTTCAAGGCAAATAAATCTCTTCCTGAATTTTTAAGAACTTTTCAAGGACATGAGAAGCTCTGCCATTGTTGAAAGCATGAGGAATCTGGTAAGGAAATATCTCTGAAATGATGACCCAGTGGGTCATGGGTTGTCTAGTAATTTATTAAACTTGTTTGCCGCCTGACTCTCAACGACTCTGGGTGGCATACAAATGCCATTTACTTTCAAATTTTCCTATGTGTCTTAGATACATTTTGCACTTTCTTCTTCCTTCCTACTTCATACATAAAAGTACTGTGCAGAAACAAATATCTTTTCTGCCACCCTGTCGTCAATATATTCCTTTTTTAAAGAATTTGAGCCAGGTTTCTTCAGTCTTGTCAAAAACAGGCTGCAAATAAGATAAAACAGTACATCAAAATAAACTAAATATAACCAAAAAACCACAAACATATTAACCAAACAACCTGATATCTCAATGTAAACACCCTCCAGAAGAGCTCTGTCTTCAGCTTCTTATGGAGGGTAGCCAAAGTAGGGGTTAATATGATCTCAAATGGGAGGCCATTACAGAATGCTGGCACTGAAAAACACCTCCAGGTTTTGGTCTCCTTTACTTCCTAGAAATGGGGAACAATCAATTGCTTACCCTGATATGAACACAGTAGTTGGGCCAATTCCACTGGAGAGAGATGGACCTGTAGTAACCAGGTGCCAAACATAAAGGGTTAATAACAGCACTTTAAATTACACTCAGAAGCTAAAGGCAACCAAGGCAGGATCCATGATACAGGTGCCATAATCTCCCAATGCCACCTGCTGGTGAGCATCAGAGCATTTTGTACCAGCCCGAAGCTTCCAGGTAATTTTTAAAGACAGCCCCATGTAGAGCATTTTGCAATAGTCTGATGGGTGGCGATGAGGTCATGAGTCACTGTAGCCAGGTCCTCTCATCTCAGGTAAGGCCGCAATTGGTGCACCAGCTGAAGCTGGGCAAAGGCCCCCCTAGCTGTAGAGCTTCCATCTGCTGCTCCAGCAGGAGCTGCAAGTCCAGAAGAACCTCTAGGTCACAAACCTGCTACTTCAGGTGCAGTGCCTTCCCATCTAGAGTCACCACTGGGACCAAAAGAGAATGGTTCATATGTACATGTATGTATGTATAACATTTGTAAAGGCAAACTCTGGGTGGCTTACAATCCAAAAATAAAACAGTATATACAGCAATAAAAACACAATAAATAAAAACACAAGAACCAGTAAAACCAAAACAGAGAAACCTGGTGCCACAACCACATTTCTTTGATGCCACAACCTCACTACATTCTCATCTCACCCTGACCTCATCCTACCCCAGCACTTGGGGGAAGGGCCAGGCCTTAAGTGCTCTCCTGAAGGTTAAGAGCTTGGGGGCTTGTCCAATCTCAGGGGAGAGTATGTTCCATGGAGCTGGGGTTGCAATAGAGAAGGCACACTTCCCAGGAACCAAAAGATGGCAGTGTTTAAGGAAGGGACCTTAAACAGAAAGTAGACTGAAATACTAAGAATAAAAAGACCCAGGGTAGTGTTATTAGTTAAGATATTGGACTGGTTCCAACCTACATTCTAGTTCACCATTAGCCATGGAAGCTTACTGAGTAACTCTGGGCTAGTCATTCTTTCTCAGCCTGATCTACCTCTCAGGATCTTTGTTGTGGGATAAAATTGGAGGGAGCACTATAGCTACTGCTTTGAACTCCTCTACAAAATTATTGTATTAAATAAAGTTAAGTAAGTAAGAACCTCTGGATGTTTCAATATAAGTTATTTCCTGCAGAATATAAAACTAATTTAACTCTGAGGAGGTATGTAATCTCATATTGTTGAACTAGTGATCCATCTGGCAGGAGATGGATTTGTTTGGGAATCTTTGAGGGATATGTGGAATTTGATGTTTTAAAAATGTGTGTGTACATGCCAACTCATACACACACTGAACATGAAATGTTCGCATAAAATTCTCAATTTAATTGGGGCAAGTAGTTCTACTAATAGTAGATTTAAACAGATCTAAAAAATGCAAAGAATGAACAAAATCCAGTGTCCTTAAATAAGGAGATTTACTCCTCTCTCTTAAATCTCAAAGGTCTCTAGGGTAGATGATCCTCTGAAGAATGGTTGGTAGTTGTATGAGTTGCATTACTGAAGAAGAAAATAACTCCTCCTGGATCCTCCAATGAAAGCCATTCCATAAAGGTCAACACAATGTTGGATTTCATCACAGTATTTGAATCTTCAAAATATGGACTAGAAACACATTTGAAAGAAGCATTCTGATAAGATACTTGCTTCTAGAAATTAATCCTGCAGTTGACAGGAAAGAATTTAGAAATGAGCACTTCCAACTGATAGGATCAATAGATTCCAAAGAATCAAATTAATCTTCTTATCTGTTTCACACATGGCATAAAAATGACATATGCAGTTACCCAAGATTATAATAGACTGCTATCAAAGAAAGATGTAAATAGATTTTTTTTCTGCTTAAAATCCATAGTATTGTTTGCAATATTGCAGCAATGATGAGCATCCATAAACAGTTACATTTCAAATACGTTGAACTTTCCAGGTTCAGTTGTTTTTGATCTTTGTTTCCAAACTCACAAAGAATATTTGAGTGATCTATGGAATAGAATTTTGATTAAAATATTTCCAATATCTAGTATGATTATTATTTCCTTTATGTAGAATTGGAATGTTAATAGCTTGTGTGTGTATATGCACATACAGACAGAGATGTTCCATGTAACACTAGGAGTTTCAAACTGTCAAGGCTATACTGTGCAGATATCTTATGCACACCATTTCAGAGTCCAAGTGTCATAGTTAATTTTTTAGTGGAATTCTGACGCTGTGTTGTAAAAAGCAACCAAGGCCATGATGAAGAAGACAAAATATAAATTTGTTTTAATTTAATTTAATTTAATTTAATAAAAGAAGTTACTATGATTATTACCCTTCTGTCATATTAAAAATTAAAATCCTGTGATACACCTGCGGAGTGGGCTCTGGGGATTTCACCTAAGGATTTTGGTAGTGGCATACAGTCACAGGACCATCTTGTAATAATTGGCTGGTAGGAATTCATAGCTTCCCTACCCACAACCTCTCACTTTTCTGTACCTAATGTATAGTCAGAATGGTTTCTGGAACACTATTCCTTATTGGAACCAGTTTGGTCAAGTGGTTAAGGCACTGGGCTAGAAACCAGGAGACAGAGAGTTCTAGTCCCGCCTCAGGCATGAAAGCCGGCTGGGTGACCTCGGGCCAGTCACACTCTCTCAGCCCAACTCACCTCACAGGGTTGTTGTTGTGGGGAAAAGAGGAGGAGGGAGGAGTATTAGGTACGTTCGCTGCCTTGAGTTATTTATAAAAACAATAAAGGCGGGATAGAAAATAAATGAAATAAATAAGTAAATTTCCCTAATGTAGCATCAGGCTCAAGTAAAAGTATCATTAGGGGTTGCAGGAGAATTTCAGTGGTATCAGGTCTCTATTATAGTGTAATGAAAAAAAATTGACCTACTCTGCACTGAAAGATCAAGGCAATATTATTTAATCAAATATTTTTGCATTTTCCAGGCATAAAAACAACAATTCAGAACTGATAGGAAAACACAACTTTTCTCCCAGGAGAATAAATTTGTCCTATTGTATTTGTGATGTTATAAAACCTAATGGATGATGTTTTGGTTACAATTGTGAAATTTGAATAGAAGTATACGTACAGAACAAAATGCTTTCATTTAAAATATGCAGTGATTGAGCTCGCTTAGTATTTCAAAGACATCCCTTCTCCTTGGGAAAGACATTTCTATTATGTTTATCCATAAGATTCTTCTTGTACAGTGCTTGCATGCAGCTTGCCATAAGAGTTATCTGCTCTGGCATGTGGAGCAACATGAAGTATCTTTAGGGCAGAGGGTAATGGGGCCTTTTATTACCCGTGCACATAAATCATAACGTTCTGCTGTTCCAAGCTAGATTTGTCAAACTGAGTTACTCTTGGACAAAATATCTAATTCTGCTTCCAACTGTTCTTGTTATGGATTGGCAACTGGTTCAGCTGGTGGGTACACTTGAACGAATGCACAGAATCAATCAAAGAGAATACTTGTAGCTCAGGGTTGAACTGTGGAGTCCTTGGTGCTCTCTGAGCCTTGTTGTTTTCTTGCAGACGTTTCATTCCCAGACTAGGCAACATCTTCAGAATGTTGAGCACAACCACTAATAAGTACCAGAGAACTAGTAAAGCATCTCTGCTGTTTAAGAGTCTTGCAGGAATCATGGCACCTATAGGCACTACCCTGCCAATCCTAATTCATGAATACCAGTGCCTATGTTGCAAAAATGCTGCTTTTGTTCACAAGAAGAAGATAGCACTTGATTTGAGGGAGCCTGCAGTTTGCAGGAGAAAGACACTTTAGTGAGAGCGAGCAAAAAACAAAAGCAATAAAGACAGTCTGTACTCAAAGAACATAGAATGTTTATTGTTTAGGGCATGGTAGAAAATTTGGATGGGACATCAAATGGAAAGGAGTATCAGGCAGGAGAATTTGACTGGCTGACTTCACCAATGAAAAAACAGCACTCTGCATTGTAACTTCCTGGTCCTTATTTTTATTATGTTACATTCAATTATTGCACTCAAGTACTGGAGTTATCAAGTACTTGGTCTATGTGGCCAACTTTCTCAGTACTCAGTGCAGTGTCTTAAATGCTGGTAATCCCCTCAGGTCAATTTAGCTGATATTTAACCAGCTGATAAATGACTGTCTGGTTCTCTAAGATGAACATTGACTTCATGTGTTATTCTTTTATTGTCTCTCTTCTCATAATAGCCCTTTTCTAAAGGTCGGATTCAATTTCCACTTTCACAAGTGTTGTAAATCACCAAGAGATTCCAAGGAAGTCAGTGTACAGTGTGAAATAAATATGAGCTATAAATTGATCTGCTTGATTTATAAGATGGATGCTTCCTTATCACTAAAAATTTTGTCAGGCATTTCAGAAAGTAACTGAAAAGATTGTAAGAAAGGGCCGCCAACTGATTTCCTACCAAAAGTGGGAGTACTGATGATTGTATAGTTAACTATATTATGAGCCTTCAATTAAAAGCATTGAAATGAAGCCTCAGTTGAGATCTTTTCTCACTGCATTTTAATACAGATAGACCTTGCTTAATGACTGCCCTGTTTAGCGACTGTTTGAAGTTATGATGGCGCTGAAAAAGTAACTTTATGACTGGTCCTTGCACTTATGACCGTTGCCGCATCTCCGCAGTCACATGATCACCATTTGGGTGCTTTGCAACTGGTGGGCATTTGCTACTGTCACAGTGTCCCCCAGTCACATGATCACCAGTTGTGTGCTTCACAGCCTGCTTCTGATAAGCACACTCAATGAAGAAACATGCAATAAAATCATAACTTGCAGTCACATGATGTCTTGCTTAATCACCACAGTGGAAGTGAGGTCATAAGCCTGTCGCAGTCATGTAATGTTTCGTTTAATGGCGTTTCTGGTCCCAATTTTGGTTAAGCAAGGACTACCTGTATGGTGCAAATGAATCAATTCAGGTTTGCTAATGAAAAAAGGATCTGCTATCTATATATGAAAGTCTAAAGTTTCATATCCTTGCTTTTTCAAATGATTATTTGCCACAGTGAGAATGACTGGGTATCTGTTATATCCTCACTAGGTCCAGTCTGTGAATTGTGTATATATCATTTTCTTTGGTTATGTTCTTGACTCTTGCCTCAGGTTCTTACAGTCTGCCGCTGTCTGTCAGATTAAAAGATTATAGGCATATTTTAAGGATTTCCTAGATTTTTAAAAACTTATTTAGCAGTGAATTGATCATCTGGAGATGTACCAAAAATAGGCAACCATTGTAAGCCAATACTTATAGCTTTTCAGACTACTGAATGTAGCCTGTCATAAGGAGCCAGTAACAAATGGTGATCCATGTCCAGGAGATGGCTGCTTATCAGTATACGAAAGAAGTATGGCTTCATTTCCATATGGCATCCTAGCGTTATCAGGAAAACAAAGCTTGATCATCCTAACCAATGCCAATGTATTTGCCAAAGGTTTTGAAGAAGAATTCTGGCCAGCATTTCAGAGAATGGCTTCATTTCATATTGTATTGCCAGCTTTTAGAACAGATTCTTATTCTGCTCTACTAGGCTCTTCACTACAATCAACCTTTGAAATTAATTATAAAGCCCCCTTATGAGTTCTATGGATAAATACATGCATTAATTTATTAAGAGTAAAAAGAAAATCTTTAAGTGTTGCAAATATAAATGGTTTTTCATTATATGGAGTAAATTGAAAATGTATTTCTATCTTTTTTTTTTTTGGTCTCCATTCATATCATAATAGGCTGTCTTTGATCAGTGAAATCACACTTCATGGCTAATTCTCATATTACTTTTGCCTGCAGGCATGCTTTAGGATACTTGCCAGAGGTCATCTGAAACAAATTGGCAGCCACAATTTTAAACAGTAACTTTCAGCTCACATTATTGGAGGAAGAAAATATCACCTTGAAATAGGTGGATTTCAGGCACTAATGTGGGCTTCTCCATTACAGTGGCAGGGCTGCCTAAGCCCCCTTTTTTCTTTTTTTTAAAGGCAAGTGTAGCTGACTTTTTTCCCGCTGAGAATGCTGAGTTGTATCACCTTCCTCCCAACTGCCAGCCTCTGGCTGAGTCATTCCATTCTGCCATTAGTGCTGACAACTGTATCCCAAAATAAGTGAATAAAAGGAGCACCACACCACAATAAGGGATTTCTGTAAAACATCCCTCTCAGTGTAAGAGTTCATATCGCTCAAAATTACCAGAGGAATTCCTCAGCTTCATGGACTAAAGGTGAGGCCAAGATTGAAAGCTAAATGTTACTCATCGCTGCTTAAAATGGCCCAAACTGGTTAGGCTGCACCTTATTCTGTGGCATAGGCATATTCACAAAATAAAGCAAATCATTAGAAAACAAGGCAATATCATAATGGATCATTCCTTAAAGGGGCAGCACAAGAAGACAAAAGAGAGAACTGGGAAAATGTTTCTCTGATTGCCATTGATACCAATTGGTATTAATGACACTCCCAAAATAATCCTGACATCTATGTGGCTGGAAAAAATAAATTTAATTGGCGAAGGCCCTTAGCTTGTCCAAGTAATACTTTCACGCAATAGGACTGGGAAGGAATTATTTAAAAAAAAAATCTTGGCTGATTTTACAACAGCCAAGGGCTTACTCTGGAGATATGGCTCATACTTGGAACATTGTGAAAATCAACACGGCAGTTGAAGAGCTAGGGGAAGAAATAACTGTTTTTTGCTAGGCTTCCCAAAATAATGGGACTGATGATGAAGGTTTGGTTTACATACCTGCTATCCAAATTAGAATGCAGCTAAATTGAGAAACAGTTCTGTATGATTTCATTTGTTGCCTTCTTTTACTTTATACAGGAGGTACATGCCAGAGCCCTGCTCTTCCAGCCCTGGTACGTCCTTCAGCCCCCTCCTTGCAGCCATCGTTGGATCTCAAACCCTTTCTTCCATTCCCCTTGGACACTGCCGCAGCTGTCAATCTCTTCCCCAACTTCAATGCAGTAAGTACTATAGTGAAGATTTAATTTCCATGTTCCATACCCCATTTAATTATTGGCAAAACAAAAAATACCTTCATACAACTGTGTACACACATAGACACAAGCATGTGCACGTACATAACCAAAATGAGCAGCAGCTAGTCTCAGGAAAAATAGCAAGAAAATAAATCCATACCACAGAAGAGTAACTGTCTTCTAATTTGTATATGTCAAATTAGTTATTGGAGTAATCAGAAATAATGAAAGAACACATCTGATCCATTATTTTGAAGTAGTTAATTATAAATTAATGTTTAGCAGTATTTTCCATGGGTTCTAAATAAACACTCAAAACTAGTATTTAAATTATTTGTAGTGACAAAGACATAACCTAGACTGATAAATTTCTCAGTAGTACCATGGAAACTAATAATGTTGAATCCCTGTCTATGAGAATACTAAATAGGGCTGAGCTTTCCCATAAATCACTGTGTTTGTTTATTACATTCTTAAACTGCCCAGTAACTGCATTTCTTTGGTTTAATTAAGACTATAGAAGTTAATGATAACAGAACAGTGCAACAGAATCACTAAGTGAAATGACAACAAAGCAGGAAATGTATCAGGGACAACAGGGCAAACACAAAAGCACTAAAATAGTTCCTAAAATGTTGGGAATTAAAAACAAACAAGCAAATAAACAAAACCCTTCACCTAATGCCCAAAAGAACATTAAGTAGGTGCCAGGTGAGTCTCCCTGAGGAAGGCATTCCATAGATAGAGTAGAAGAATGTAGTAGAAACCACATGTAAAACTCTTCAATGAAAGGGGGAATCCTGATTTAGTATACAGATGTGCATTCTGTATGTGGGGAAGATAGAGTGGGGCCAGAACTTTTTAAGATAGGTTTTCCTCATACATGGAGAACATTGCATGACCTTCCCTTCCCCTACAAAAGCATATAAGGCATCAACTTTCTTTTCAGAATAAATCTTGTATTGTAAAGATATATTCTACTTACATTTGGTGCTCTTTTTGGAAATGGAACTCAGATTGTAAGATTTGCCTTATGTATGTATATGCTGAACTTCTAACAAATGGAATATATTTCTATTGTTTATTTACCCTGTTACAGGCTCATTTAGTGACCACAGTTGGGACTGGCAACTCAGTCGTTAAGTGAAGCAGTCGCTAACTGAACATCATTGTTTTACTTCAGCTTTCCTTTGCTTTACAGACATGTGGAGGTTGTAAATGTGAGGATTGGTTGAAAAGTTACTTTTTCACCATTGTTGTAGCTGTGAACAGTTGCTGAATGAGACAGTCACTAAATGAGGACTACCTGTATAGCAAGGAAATCAGCACCTGGCAACCTTATTCTGTCAAATTGCACTCAATTTGTACTACAGTGCTGGTGTCTAGTGAAACTCTGAAGGACTCTTTTAACACAGATACTGCTGTAATTCTGAGGAACTAGCAAAGTCTTTATGTTTATGATTCTCTGAATGCAACACAGTTGGTAGAAAAGGATCTATACTGTGGCGTAAGTATTATAAAAGACAACACAGACACCTAACAACAGAATGTCTTTGGGATCTGGTAGCACATGAAAATTCAAGCTGAAATAGTATTCTTATATATGAATCTTACTGAACTCATTGAGTTTACAATGTTAAACTGCAGTTGTGTGCACACATAACTAGGAGTAAGCCCTGCTGAACTCAGTTGAGACTTGCTTATGAATATTCATCAATAGTGTTATCTTGTTAACTGGTGTTCCACATCTTACCAGATGGGTCCTGTTGTTAGGGGGAGGATCACAGAAATAATAAAACAAAACTAAGTCTGTAATTGCAAAACACATATGTTCCATATAGTTGTTTTTATGTTGTGAAAAAATAACTTGGACAGCTCTTACATTCATTTCATGAATGCGTTTGTCAGCTTCCTTCTACTTGAGTTTAATTAAGAAGCACAATTAACTATATAAATATAGTTTGTATAGTCAAAATATACAATTCTGACTTTTTTTTACTTTTAAGAGCTGATAAATACCTTCATTCTTGGGTTTTTTTTTTCACTGTCTGGGTAACACTCAAATTTATATTGAGAGAAAGAAAAGAAAAACAAAAAACCCAGAATTATTACCTTTGTTGAGCCTTAAGTTTGCAGGGCTAGATTTAAGCTTTAAAAATTTTAAGAGATGCTTATCATATCTACATTTAGTATTCTCTCTTCTTTCTAAAATTCAAGCTTCTAGTCATATACTGTTCATACTATGCATGGTAAAATGAGACAAAATAGCAGACAATAACCATGTACAGAAATGGCATCCTGTGAGTCACTAATTTAGAAATGGCTAGAACTGGATTTTTGGTGATGCTGTTTCCATGCTTGATAACTAGTTCATGCTCATCCTAAGCTATGTTTAATGCTAATGTTTTAGTACTATTATAAAGTAGAATAACAATAATATAAGGGGAAAATACATATTGCAGTAGTTCATTGGGTCTGAAAACAAAAGTGTGGAACTAAACACTGTAAGACACCAGATATGCTATGTTGGATTTCTCTACTTTTCCAAGTTTCCCATAACTTACTGCCTGTATTTTTCTTAAATCATGGAGACATCACAAAATAATTACCATTCACCCTTCTCTGCGTCAGTGGGAGCTATGAAAGATAGGAATTTCATATGCAATTATTGCTACATGCTACAAAAGGGAAGCCATCTCAGGGAAATGTGGAGCCCAAGTATAAAACCCTGAGGAAAGGAAGTGGTAGAGCAGCCTTTCTACACAAATGCCATGATCTGAGTCTATACATATATTCATAAATCGGGAATGCAATTTTTTAGTTTTAATTCTCTAATCCTATATTCTGCCTTTCAGATTTTCTTGAAAACCCATCCTGACTCTTTGTTACTTTGCTTTTCTTTGTAAGCCACCAAGAGTCATGTTGATTGCAATGACATAGACACATGTTTAATAAATAAATAAATTTTGTTTAACAGAACAGAACTCACAATCTCTTGGTTTCTAGCCCAGTGTTTTTAACCACTACACCAAACTGGCCCTCTATTATTAACATACTGGCTTATATTTGCTATCTTGAGGAAGTGTAGAATATACATGTATAAGCAGATACATCGATAGATAAATACAACTTGTCTTCTTTTCTTTTCTAATGTATCAAAATAAATAGACCAATTCACTTTTTCATCACTCAACTGTAGAGTACCTCCCCAAAGTCCGTTTTTCTTATAGTGTTTTATAAGGCAGTTCCCTTAGAATCAACAGGGGACATCAAGATAAACAACATTAAGATAAACAAAAAAATTATGACTTGTAATTCTTGAGAGAATGAATCACATAAGGAAACGCAAAGTTCCCTGAGTCCAAGTTTAATTGCTCAAATCCATGTTTAACTGTACAAGCACATTTACTTCATTCTACAAAACAGTTTGGCCACACATCCAGAATATTGTTTGTTCAGTTCTAGCATGATTTCTGAATGGCTTCATCAAATTTCACATGCTATGGCAAATAGTGCATAGACACAAGACAGTAAGATGCAGTAAATATCAACAGCATTTTTACATTGTAGCCTAGTTTTTCCTTTCATGGTAATCATGTTGAAACCAGGGTTTATACCCAATAAATTTATACTATGTTTTACCATTCTTGGATCCTGGGAAATCCCATTTTCATTGTCTGTTTCATGTTTCCATTAATATATAGTTCTATTCTAAGCAGTAAAATTTTCTTACAATCCTTGCTGAGAAAAGAATGACTAATATTACTCAGCAATCTGTGTTCCAAATCCTTTTTTATTCTACTGAAATATTTATATAATCTACCACATGTCATTAGATTTCAGGACAGGATACACTAAAGCAGAACAATAAAGCAGCCTAAATTTAAAAATCTGTTTAAATTTATTACACTGCTGCTGCTTAGTGAATTTTGCTTTGTGAAATTTGATCCCTGTTGGAATAGAGCTACAGACCTCTTACAGTAGTTACCATAATGAGATTTTGCTTGGCAATGTGACCTTTGTTTTCTAGTGTAGTTTCTTGACATGCTAGATTATACTGAGCTCCTTTTACTACCTATTTCTATGCTTGAGTTAGCTAATAGTGTTCTGTAAACACATATCTTGCCTAAGAAAGGCTAGTGCATTCTACATGTTCCTCCCTGTCTGATAAACCTTTAGGGACATGTCATATCAACTAGAACATTATCAGCCTAAGGAAAGATAGGCTGTAGGTTAGATTTGACTTAACAGGACAGTTTGACAAGGACATACTTTTTAATGTTTCTGAAAAGAGTTCATGTCCTTCTAAAAATGATTTTATGAAGCAGGCTTATAAGGCTATGTGTGTGCTTTTTTCTTTCCAAATCTATATACAGGAATTAATGCATGTATAAATCAAATACATAACTTGTAGAAATGCCTAATTCTGCAATTTTACCACTCCAGCAAGAAACTCAAGATATAATTAACTGAAATACTTTGTCCTGATCATTTGTACAGTTCAAAATAAAACCAAAAAATAATGTGTAGAAATGTCCAATTCTGCAATTAACAAAGTATCTTCTAAAAGTAGTTTATTTTACTATGTGTCTTCCTCAGGTGAGGAGGAAGACTGGAAGGAAGAATCTTAAAAGCTAAATGCAGTACTTCCAAGCTGTTAGGTATGTAGATTCAACAATAGACCCCACCATCTTTGCCCCAGGCTCAGACAGCTTCATTTTTTATCAACTACTGATTTTACCCATTATATTTTCTAATTGTAGGGCCCTTTTCAGTTGTGCTCAGAAAAGGGCAGTTTTTCCAGGAACACCAAACTGTACTGGGCATCTTAAAAGAGCAATTTGAAGAGGCCAAGAAATCGGTGTCCTCAACTGCCTGTAAATGGCAGGAGTGGCTCCTGTTGAAAAGAAAAGTTAGTTGTCTACCCAACATTTACTTCTATGAGGTCATGCCAGGAAATGTAGTGCCAGGTTCCTCAACCCATTCACCACTGTGGGTCAGATCAGTCCTGTGGACTAGAAGCTAAGCATCCTCCCACTTTCATATCTACCCAGTATTTTATGGATCTATGTTGTTCCTTGACCCTTCTCTCCATTAGTCCTCTCATTTACCCACTTACCCACCCCCTTCAAACACTTCCCTTATGGGGAAAAGAGTAGTACAAGAAACCTTGTATCTTGGATTCCTGCTGACATGGACAGAAATTGCAATACCCGAGACTGGGTATGTCATGAAGGATATATCAACTTAGGATGCTATAGATGACTACATCTCTATGTTGATTGCCAAGTTATACCAATACTACCCGATCAAGCTATTCTCTGACAGAGATGGGAATTGTAAAGCAGAGAGTGATATCATGGCCTTGTATTAAGAGTCAACCTCAAGAGCCAGGCACAGTACTTCTAGGCCCTAGCAACTATGTTCAGCCTGGACCTGGTCCTGGTCCTGTAGACTCTGGTACAAACCAAGAGCTTTATTCATCCAATCCTTGAGAATGCCATCATCTGGAGGTAAAACTTCAGAAGACAAAGAGGAATGCAAGTTTTCACTTACCCTAAGAGGTAGATGAGCCAGGTAGATTACTCAGAAGCAGTCTGCTAAGGGAAACCAGATCTGATCAGGGCCAGCTGTGTTCAGTTGGGGTTAGTAACTTCTAATATTTAGAGGGCAACCTTGGCATGACAAAGCAGTTGGAACAACCTTGACCTGTAAGATCTGTTTTGATTTCTAGCTTATCAAGCTCCTTGTCAGAGAAATCCCTGGTATTTGACTTTACCTGGTCTGTGTGTTTTCCCATTTGTTTATCACTCTGCTGGTCTTTTGTTGAGTTTGCTTTTAGTGTTGTGACAGCAGGTGAGTGATCCTTTGGGGGATCTATTTGGTTATTTGTTATTTAACTTTAATCTTGAGATCTACCAATTTTGACCACAAGCAAAACAGTGGTTTAGCTATAAGATACTTTTGAGCATATACTCAGCCCAGGAATTTGTGATTAATATCAAACCCAAGATCACAAATGTTGAAAATCTACTTCTAGTTTTCTCTAAAACATTTTCTTTCAGTTATCAAATATGAGGGGGAAAAACCATTTTCTTTGTTTATATTTTTAGGCAATGTCAAAAACACCTGCTGTTTTACTGTAAATCATCCAGAGATCTACTGAATAGATTTCAATGGATCTTCTGTCACCCAGGAATTAGACATAGATGTTGTGTTATAATAGAGACTGAAAACAGAGAGTGAGGCACTTGGACTAGATGATCAAAGCTACTGAGGAAGTTCTGTTTGCCCTCAGGGTTCTCAAATTAATATCAAATGGAAATCACGGGATGAATAATAATAATAATAATAATAATAATAATAATAATAATAATAATAAGGCTGTAGGGATAATGTGAGCCATGAGATACCTCGCATATCAGCAACTGAAGTAACTTTTAATGATTCTCTCATCTGATTGCATTAAGTAGAGTTTTATGAAGCATTATATAAAAACAGCATGCTAATTAGCAATCTGGTTAGCAGAACATTTGTAGGTGCTATGTACTTAATTGTAGAGTGTATGTATACCCTCAAGTCAGATATTGAAAGAAATGTTAACAACTCAGTCATTTAAGCTGTAAATAGCTCGGTGAAAGCCCTAAAGAAGCTTTAAGTCCATGGGTTCAATAAGAGTTTATCTAATTTTTAAAAAAGGCTTTATAAATTCTACATTTGAATTGATCTGTTTTTATGAAAGCAAAGTACCAGCCATTTTTTTTTAATTTTCATAATATCACTGAACATGTGTGTGTGTATATTAATTTGAGATGGGGAAGAGGAGATAGGCTTCACATTTGCAAGTTGCTGTAATAACTAACATTCCACTCTATTTGCAAAGTTAGTTATTTAATGTGCAAATATTTTCTTATATATAGCAGTTAGAATTCCCATATCAAAACTAAACTGATATGCATTTTCAGTTAATGTTTTCCAATGCAAATTTTTTCACTTGTCCCATAAAGTCATGTATAGGTCATGTATAGGTCATGTATAGAGCCCATCTCATTCAACTAGCAAGACACAGAGAGCTAATTCAGACATAATGCTGAGTCATTGGAAAGTATTACGAGAAAGGACATGGCTCCAGGTTTCTGTTTTCCTTGTTTGATCAGTACCTGGAGAGAATTTTAAATCGTTTAAATGAAAAAAAAAAAAAGATCAAGAATCTTCTCTTAATTATTAGTCAATGGAATTTTTTGAAATTGCAGAAAGTGGAAAGAGGTTTCGGTCCATTTCTTTGTTTTAGTTTCCAGTGACTTTTTTCCTCTTCAAGAGTTGAGAACCTATTAAGTAGTCAATTATTGAAAGCTATAGGATCTTAACAGTTTCTAGGGATCACTGGGGATTTTTCCAGGTAGCATGCATACTCTGGAACCTTGGTTGACTTGGGTTATTGACATCATTATACCAAAATGTCATTTCCCACTTTACAGAGCTAAATTAGCTTCTTATATCTTTTGAGCAGAGGACAATGCACCAAGGTCAGCCTGAATGCAAGTGGAAGGCTTGTGCTCAATCCATTCAAACATGGGTAAGAAATCGTTATCAACAGTACCCCATGATCGGAGAATAGCAAAGGAGGAATTGTTTTCCAAGTCTCTTATATCTTCACATTGTTATTTATCTAGGAGTGCTGTTTGGGCCAGTGAAAAGTTTGTTATGCTTTACTCTTTTACTGACCTTTATACTTTTAAAAATACTGAAATCTATCCAGAGAATGCTTATAATGATAGAGCAAAAATTTAATTAGTAATTAATTAAGGAGATATGGTCTTCTGTTCATGAATGGAAAGGAATTCCATCTTCATTAAGTGAAGAAAATAGAAATGTTCTTCTGAAATAGAAATGTTGTTTTAATGATCATTGTGTGAGTCAAGAGTTGACAACCTATGGATAACCCTAATTGCAGACCTTGAAATACCCTGAAATTGCAACACCAACATTCAGGAGCAAAATGGGTACATTTTATCTATTCATTTTTGCTATAAAAAGTTACATTAAAGCTGTAAATTGTGCTAAGCTTCTATAATGCAAAAGAGTCAATCCCTGGCTTAAACTTTCAAACCTTAGAAGCATGAACACTTATTAGTCCTGTCCAATATTATGATTATACTGATTGCTGGAAAGCTCCCTGCTGTCTACCATCCACTCTGGAAGATGAGTTGCAGTTTCCAGGCTGAAAAATGTTGCCCATCCCTGTCCTAAACAGCTTTACATTTTCATATAATGGTCAATTGGCCACTTAAAATGTATGTTCTATGTGTTTAAATGAAGATAGCATCAAATATGGACAATTAATAGGTTTCAGTGTATTTTTATATAGTGGAGAAGTAGAGCTTATTTGTTCTATACTGCAGTGCAAAAAATAAAGAAATAACATGATCTCAAACTAGGGGATGATGGGATGAAAGAAGGAAGAAATTGGTAAACTTCAAGCCATGATTGCTTGAATGAGGAATTTGGAACCTTCTAAATATAGCTAGACATAAGTCCTAATTCAAAGACAGAATGGCCATTGATTAGGGATAACAGAGACTAGAAGCTCACATCTGTTTTAGCACTACTGTTGATGAAAAGGAGATCTAAAAGATCATCTGTTCTCAAATTAGATTTGCTTAAAGGCTCCACTTGATCCCAAGTAAGAGGAGCGTTTTTAAGAACAAAACAAACAAACAAAAACTATTAAGTTGCTAAGAAATCAATCTAACAATATTTTACTGGAATATTTGTTGGCCAGATAGGACAAAGTATTACATCATTATTGTGTTTACTGCTTATCACAGAACAAGAAAGTGAAACAGGCAGTATCTTTAATGGACAAAGATAACTTACCTGCAAGAGTGTTTTCTACTACAAGAGTCTAAAAAAGATAGTACCCAAAAGTATTTTCTTTTTTGTGGTTAGAATTGTACTAAGCATAAAATCGTATTGCTGAGACCAAAAATTATAGCAAAATACCAAAATAAAACTGTTTTAGAAAGATTGTATTTTATATCGCTTGTTAAAATGTTCTGAAACTAAGTATATTTGTTTATCTAATTTTTTTAGTTCACAGAAGCTCTTATAGTTCTTGCTTTGCTCTAGATACGTCCATTAAAATAACTATTATTGACAGCAAGAAATGAGATCTGTAGCTACTAATTCTGATTTAAATAGTCTTTTTGTTGTTTTTAACAGGAAGGAAAACATTCTGTGATAATTCCTCCCTCCCCCAAGGCTTGCATTCCAAATAAGAATAGTGTTCTTCAAAGTAATGCAGGAATTAAACTCTGCTAGGATTTCCTAGTTCCAGAAAGGAATAACCATGACAAATGAAATGTGATTATTGTCACCTGATGGGACCTCAGAGACAAGCCTTCTCAGTGGCCAACCCAGCCCTTTGGAATAGCTTCCTGCTTGAGATCTAAGGGATCCTTACTGTTTTAGCCTCCTGGAAGCTTGTGAAGACCTGGCTGCTCCCCCAAGCATTGGGCTAGGGTGAAGGTTGAGCTGGGAGGCTGTTTGGTCTGGAACCTGGTGGGAAGGGTGGTTTTGTTTTTATCTCTGTTTTTAATTGCTGTGAACTGCCTAGGATCATTATATGAGATATGTGGCCATATAAGTTCTGTACATATATACATATACACATACATACATGCACATACACACTTTTCAGTTGTGAACACAGCGTTACGCATCTTTATGAAAAAAAAACCTTACTTACTTGACTTACTTATCTGAGCCATTAGTTATTATTGTAACTCTCTATAATTACCCAGATCATTTAATGAAAGCTTAAATAATTAAAGGAGTAAAGAAATCTAGCATAATAAACTGCAGTTATATAAAATATTTTATTTAGGAGGTCAGCCAGCATTTAACCTTAAAGTTTTTTTTATGGGCTTTACACATTATGCTGAGTGCTTTGCTACAGATGCTGAATAAAGAAAAAGACATTGAAAAGTAACTAATAAAAGTCAACCCTTACCAAATATTTGATGACTATTAGTTTTCTTCCGTTAATTTATGCAATCATGTTTGGTAGGCCCAGGGAAAGTCCAATTACTCCATTTTCAAATGTGGGATTGTATTGTAGATAAAGGGCTGGTGTATCATGATTTAGGATTCTGTGAAAAAGGAAGATGGAGAAAGAATGCAGGTCACTTTAAATGAAAAGGAATATGAGAATAAAATATCCCTATTACAATCTTCCTAGGATAACTAAAGCCGTCTGCATGCTCAGCATGTGTGAACTTGTTCCTTGTTTTCAATAACTACTATCTCCTTAAATACATCTGCTATGGAGTAAAAAGGAAAAGAGATATTGCCCTCTGCCCATATCTGGGATCTTCCCAAATGTAGCAGTTTAGCTAGTTTCTGACTGAGAATGCTGGACTGCATGTGCTATTTGCCTGATACAGCAGGATTCTTCTTAAGTTCTAACGAGTAGTTGTGATGGCTAATGAAAAGACAGAGAGGAATTGAGGTGAAATTGACCTACCGGTTATAACAGTACTATGCTCATTATTAAGACAGGGCTAATTTGCCTTGGCTTTATGCAAAAACATTGCATGTTCTGAGGTACTATGTACTCAGCTGTGAAGTCTAAAGAAGTCATCTCCTGAAAAGCTGATGATTTCAAAAGGTGTGTTCTGAATATTGCCGATTTCCCATGGTGGGTGTTTGAGTGACTGTTTCTTGCTAAGTAAGCAGGGGTTGCTGCAGAGGCTATGAGAAGAATATAAGTCAGCCAGTTTCCAGGGAGTTAGGCTACTGTGAACAGAGCCAGCTAACTGGAATGGAATTCAGCTGGAGACTTAAGATGAAGGCCTCTAACAAATATTCCCTCTAAGGTGACAGGGTATACTTGGCTGGCCCTTCTATTGGTGGGGCCTTAAGAATCAGCAGTAAAAAGTGAATGGGCATCCAGCATAACTTGAAATGCTTTTAGTGTGTCTTTATTTCTGTCTAATCAGTTGGGCATATATTTGCAGGAAGTACAAGATTTTAACAGTATTTTAAGAAAAGAGGTATTAGAGAAATGAGGGGCCACAACTAAGAGAGAAATAAGATTTTTTCAGGTCATGAAGTATTAGAAAAAGAAAACAATTAGAATCTAGTTTCATGTGAAAAAGTTACAGGTTTAGCTTGTAAATATATGGAATATCTTCCATTGGGATTTGGATTAACTTGGATATCATAGATCATGGTTTGGCTTTAGTCTGATCCCCCACCAAGAGATACTATACTTTATCAGTGAAAGGCATATCAGAAGGATAGGACAGAATATACACACAGTGGTCATTATGTTTATTCCTAAATAACAGTATCCCAAAATTTCCTCTACAGGGCAACATACTCAAACAATCATTCAGAGGAATCTTGTCTAAAACCTTCAGAAAAGAAAAAGTGAGTTGGAAAGACCAACATACATAGACTTTGACTTCAAAAGGAATGTTAGCCATAATGTTAGGTTTTATGCATACTCGGTTATTTTTTATTTTTAAAATATTTTGTATTAAAAGGTTTTACATATATAATAAATACATTCAAAGAAAAAATATAGTAAATGTGAAAAAGCAGAAAAGAAAGGAAAAGAAGAGAAGAGGCAAAGAAAAAAGGAGATAGGAAAAAGAAAAAGAAAATAAAAGAACAGAAAACATGAAAAAAATGTATAAAGAAGTGGCTTCCTCTCTGCAATTATATACTGTATACAATTCTAATCAAACCTTGCTCTCTAAAATTATATCATAATTCCTTTCTTTCTATAACCTATTCTTTCTAATCATCAAAACCATAAGTTACAAAATCATTTTCTTTTTTATGCAAAAAGTCTATACGGGGTTTTTAGTCACTGATGAATGTCAGTAATGACCTTCCTCTAATCAAAGAAGTCAGTTTGGCCATCTCAGCAAGTTCTGTCAGTTTCACCAACCATTCATCCATGGTGGGTAATGCCAAATCTTTCCATCTTTGTGCATATAATAATCTCGCCACAATAATAATGAAATAATTTTCCATGACTCTTTTCTAACTATGTATCCATCAGTCCTAAATGGAAAAGTTCTGGCTACAATTGAATTTTAATCTTTAAAATCCTCTGTATCAATGTGTGTACTTGAATCCAAAATTTGTTAACTTTTTTACATATCCACCAAGCATGATAGAATGACTCTTCATGCTCACATTTCCAACATAGATTTGGAATGCCTTTATACATTCTAGATGATTTCTCTGGAGTCATGTACCGACAATATATCATTTTATAAAAATTCTCTTTAAGATCATAAAATAATGTAAATTTCAACCCTTCTGACCACATATTTTCCCATTGATCTATCTGTATATTATAAGCAAAATTCTTAGCACATTCTTTAACCTGTTCTTCCATTTCAAATTTCAGCGAAGGTTTATACATTTTAGCAATTACATGTTCATAATCAGTACACAATTGAACTTCAAATTCTGTCTCCATACCATGACTTTTTATCCAATTTAAATCTTTCTGATAACTGTAAATGGGAAATCCATTAACAACTGAATCCTTCTGCCATTATTTGCCCTTTAGATTTAATTTTATATTCCCCTTGGTGATTCTCCAATAATTCCTGGTGCGTTAACCATTTGTCTTTGTCTTTGCTTTTCTTCTGTAAAATGCTTTTTCTACTGAGATTCATAGAGGTGTTTTCTGGCACAGCCTGGGTTTATATCTATTCCATTTCTCAGCATGGCATGTCTAATAAAATGGTTTTTAAAATCCACATTAACTTTAACTTCATCATACCATAAATATCCATGCCATCCAATCCTCAGGTCATGCTCTTCTAACTCTAAAAGTCTTTTATTTCTCAGCAACACCCATTCTTTCATCCAAACCAAACAACAAGCTGCAAAATACAATTTTAAATCCAATCCTCCTCTTTCCTTTGCATCTTGTAATGCTTTATATTTAACTCATGTTTTTTTCCCCTTGCCATACAAATTTAGATATACCTTTTTGCCATTGCTTGAATGGCACATCAGTTGTCAGATCAGATATTGTCTGAAACAAAAACATCATCCTAGGTGAAACATTCATTTTTATTACAGAAATTCACCCCAACAGTGACAATTTTAATTTCTCCCATCTTAACATGCCTTTCTTAATTTCGTTCCATGTCTTAATATAATTATTTTGAAATAATGTACAATTCATATTTGTCATAATAATGCCCAAGTATTTTACCTTTTCTCAATCTTAAAACCAGTTTTCTTAATCTGTTCTATCTGATCTTCTATCTTCATATTTTTTGTTAACATCTTCATCTTCTGATTATTAATCTTAAAACCTGCTAGCATGCCAAAGTCCTTTAATTTCCCTATTAATGTTTTTACTCCCTCTAATGGATCCTCCAAAACTACCACCAGGTCATCAGCAAATGCTCTTAACTTATACGTTTATTTTTTAAATGTTTACTCCCACAATTCTCTCATCTTGTTTTATTTCTCTATTCAGTACCAGAAGAACTAAAATGAACAAGAGTGGAGACAGTGGGCATCCTTGTCTTGTCCCTTTTTGAATCTCACAAGGTTTTGTTATCTCTCCATTAACAATTATTTGTGCTTTCTGTGATCAATCTTACCTATCTAATAAAATTTATCTCCAAAGTTCATGTCTTCCAGAATTCTAAACAAGAAAATCTAGTTCAAATTATCATTTAAACTTCTCTGCATATAAGAAGATCAATGCAGCTAGTTTTTCATTGTGTTGCTCCAAATATTCCAGAATATCTAACACATTTCTAATATTATCTTGTAATTGTCTTTTAGGTAAAAACCCACATTGATCTTCATGAATAAAGTCCTGTAAAAGTATTTTCAACCTTTCAGCCAAAATCATTGCAAACAACTTATAGTCAGTATTCAGTAAAGATATTGGTCGATAATTTCTTGTTAAAGTCAGGTCCTGGTCCTCTTTAGGCATTTATGCCATATTGGCCTCTTTCTAGCTATCAGGAATCTTTCCATTCTGTAAAATAATATTCATCGTTTGTTGTAAAAATGATAAAAGTTCATCCTCAAAACATCTATAATAAGACATTAGCAGACCATCTGGACCAAGTGCCTTTTCTGTTTTAGTCTTTTTCATAGCTTCACAGACTTCCCTTATTGTTATAGGTCCATTCAAAATTTGTCTCTGATTCTCTGTAATCTTTATAATGGGTTATTTTTTCTGATTCTGTTGCTTTCTACCTGTGCTAGCAGCCACAGCACAATGGGAAGTAAGATTAACTAGTTCTCAGTAAGTTGTAGCATCTTCTGCAATAACAGTACAATCTTTTCCTGTGTACTCAATGTCCTGTGGGCACTCATCTTGCATGCAAAACATTCCTGGAGAATTAATTAAATGAAGTGCTCTTCAAATTTTCAACTCTTGATGAGTGAAAATGCTAAAAATGCATTTTAATAAAGCATTTATGTAATGTATTAATCAGCTGAAGTTTACAGCTTTTGTCTTAATGGAGCTGGGCTAGAAATGATCAGTGGTTATTTTATTCTGTACAGTCTTTACTGGATGGCATAATAAGCATCACTCTTGAATCTGCAGTTTAAATATGTAGGTAGTTATTAACCTGATCTTAAAAAGCAGCAATTAGTCAAAAGTAATCACTTAAAGAAATGACTTAATTGCCATAGACAGAAAGGGTGAAGGAATGAAAATTAGAATGGGGGAAGATTGTGGGAAGTCAGTGTCTTGTAAACAGATACATTGTTTCTCATCAAAACATATTCATGCTTTATTAAAAAGGAAGAAATTTTATTTTGACTTTACAATTTAATGTGCATAAATCATTGTTTATTGTTATATTAAAACCCCATTGAAATATCTTAAAGATTGTTATTGCTGTGGACAATGAGAGGGCTCTTCTTATTCAAGAATTTATCACTAAGCGAGCAAGTAGATACAGAACAATTCAGAAAACCTACTAAGAAGGTTCAGGATGGTTGAAAATTTTGTTTGGTATTAAACTGATTTTTGCTCCCTAAAGTAATGTGCAGATAAAAACTCAGGTAACTTTTCAATTTCACAAATATTGTAGTGTTTTTTTAAAGGACAGTAAAATGCATATTTTATCATAAAATATGTAGGAAAATGTGCATTTAGCAATAAGATACAATAAAATGCAAAAGTCTATTTTGATTGATTAATTGATTGATTATGTGCCATCAAGTCATTTTTGACTCCTAGTGACCACATAGATAGATTTTCTCCATGACCATCTATCCATAACCTGTTCTTTCAAGTCTCCCAAAGGTGCACTCATCGCCACTGTAACAGAGTCCATCTACCTTGCTGTTAGTTGTTCTCTTTCCTTTAACCTTTCCCAGAATTAGAGCCTTCTCTAGAGAGCTGGGTCTTAGCACAATGAGTCTGAAGTAGGATAATTTGGGCCTGGTCATTTGTGCCTCGAGTGAGAACTCTGGGTTGATTTGTTCAATGATCTACCGGTTTGTTTTCTTGGCTGTTCGTGGCATTCTCAGGAGTCTTCTCCAACACCAAAGTTCAAAGGTGTCAATACTCTTCCTATTCTGCTTCTTTAAAGTCCAACTTTCGCTTCCAAAGGGTGTCACAGGGAATACCATGACTTGCGCAATTCTGATCTTTGTAGGTATAGACGCATCACAGCATTTGAATATCTTTTCCAAAACCTTCATGGCAGCTCTACCAGTTTTAGGATAACTTATATAGTGAGTATTTTATATTGTTTTCAGAAATGGGAGATTAATGTAAGGAAAGGACAGAATGGATTTACAAAGACCATAAATATATATTTTATTTCAAGCATTTATATGTTGCTGTTTAACAAACTGTAAAGGTGATGTACAAAATATATACTCTGTGTGTGTGTGTGTGTGTGTGTGTGTGTGTAGGAGTTGTGTAACATTTAAAACAGAATTGCATAGTACTTAAAGACTAGAGCTACTTTGTTTCAGGTCTGGCTAGTCAGTTCAACAACCAGAGTATTTGTTATGGATACAGATCTTGATTCAATGAATCAGAACAGGTCAAAAATTGATTAGGTACATATTTTCTGGTATTGGTTGCTCTGACCTGGGTTAATAAAGTCAAAAGTCCTGGAACCCCACCTTGACCCTGATACCAGCTACTAGGCAACTAAGAAGGCATTCCAGCTCATGAGTATGGTTGTCTTATGGAATAAACCCTTTCTAGGGTTTGTATGTAGTAGCTTAGGCCAACCTTTTCCAAACTGGCACGCACGAGAAATTTTGGATTGCAACCCAAATAATTACCAGTGTTCATGTTGGGTGGGGAGTAGTGATGTATGATGATGTTATGGAACATAGCTGGGAAGAGCTGCCCTGGGGCTTATCCAGGACAATCACATAGCTAGTTGGGTGGAAATATTCTTTTATTCAATTTTGGATTGGGATTTTATTTAATTCATATTATTTGGCCACTTTGCCACATCTTATCAGCCTGATGAAACAACAACAAATGCACTGGATTCCTATAAGTCACTGGCAATCCTCATGCTGTTATCAATATTTCATTACTTTAATGTGGTGGCTCCAGCTGAGCACGGTAATTTGGAATTGGTGAAGTATGGGGGCCAAGAAACAATTTCTCTTGCTCCTCATCCTTTTTTCCTTTTCATCCTTTTTTGCTCTCACATCTATACACCAGGGCACAGTATGACTGCCTCAACTACCTACAGTGATGGAGATAGCATCCCTAACTTACATTTTCTTTTGTATCTGAAGAATACATAAAAGATTTGAAGTTCTTCTCTTCCAACTATTTAAAGCCATAGTTGTCTGAGCTGCCAAGTGGCACATACTTTGGAACTCATTAATCTTGAATTCTTTCCTGGTGTGATTTTAGAAAAATATTTCTGTACTGCCCATTCAGTCTGTCTAAATTAATTTATCATCCTTTCATTGTTTTCAAATACTAAGCATTATCCCAATAGATCACAGGTCAAATATGCACAGCAGGACATCGACATACATACACAATAAAAGTGAGATTTAAAATTCAAGTGGTAGTGCATAGTTTCCTGAATGTTTGAAATAGTAATCAAATGACTATATCCAAGTACAAAATAATACCAGTTCTGAAATCTGTATGTATGTAAATTGCTGTTTGGATGGGTGGGTTGGTGTATGGGTTGGTGGGAGGATGTGGGGCATAATTCTTGTGTTTTAGACAACTGCACTTTCCATAAGAAAAGACCTGTATAATGGATGTTGATAATGAACAATTAATCAGTTTGGTCTAGTGGTTAAGGCTAGAAACCAGGAGACCGTGAGTTCTAGTCCTGCCTTAGGCATGAAAGCCGGCTGGGTGACTTTGGGCCAGTCACACTTTCTCAGCCCAATTTACCTCACAGGGTTCTTATTGTGGGGAAAAATAGGAGGAGGAAGGCATATTAGGTATGTTCACTGCCTTGAATTATTTATAAAAATAATAAAGGCAGGATAGAAATAAATAATTTAAAAAATTCAGGTGCTATGGATGGTTACCCACTTTTAGATTGTATTCAAAATATGCTTGAATATTGTATTCCCCTCCCCATCCTCCAGATATATACATACATTTCAATATATGTTCGTTATGCTCAGTAATTCACCTTGGAGCAATTCTAGTTGTAAGTTTCATAATTACTGTTTTTTAAAGTATACTTTTTAATCATTAAAGACATTTTTCAGTTTAGAGCAGTGAAAGTAGTATATATTAGCATGCTCTATCTGAAACAGCCTGGACATGAAGCATCAGAGATTAAGTGAGATATAATTTTATTGTACAGAATAACTGAGAAATAGGTATCTCTATGCTGCTTCATCTTAGGGGTCTCCATCCTTTTTTTAGTGCACACACTTGGAATATTCCGAACTTGTGGGAACCTGACTGCTGTGTGGTGAGTTTGTCCATTCACAAAATAATGCCATGCAGGGAACATGATCATTTTAAGGCACTGATACATTAAAATGGCATCTGCTGTTGCCTGTAATATCCCCACCCCACCCCCCTCTCCTCAGCTGGATGTTCCTACTACCCTTGTCATTTTTCTGGGCAAATGCCATACATCCAACCAAACCTGTGGGTTGAAATTGTCTACACTTACACATTCTTGGAAACAAAGGTGATGCCAGAGGCTAATCGGCTGTATAGTAAGAGCTGGGTCTGCTCGGAGCAACAGCACATTCCCAAATAGACCATCCTGCTCCGGAAACTCCACACAACGGTGTCCTCTTGCTTGCTGCCCAGCAGCAGTGTTACTACAGGAAAAAAAAGTTGAAATTCAGAATCAGGCTTCAGGAGCAGTGGGGCCTGATTCCGCCTTGTCACTGGGGTTAAGGTCATAAGAAGTGTCTTAAGTGTCTTCATGCTGCCTTTGCGCCACAGAAGGAATGCTGTCTGCATTCTTTGGAAACTTGAGTCAGTCTCACATAAAGAAACAGGAGCTTCTAATCTCCCTTAGGTTTTCTAGGAGCAACTTGCTAGTCTGATCCTAGATCTTTGCCTGAAGAGGAATCATTTAGGAGGAATATGGGGAGGTCAGCCATTACCTGAAACAATAACCAAACATCTCATTTTCAGGGACTAACAGAGATTGGCCGATTCAGATTTCTCTGCCATTCTGTGGCAAAGGATACGGTGCATATGGTGTCCATCTTTTGAGTTGGTTGTTTGCTTGTTTATTCACTGGCTTTACAGTTGACATTTGTTCCAAGAGCTCAAGGCAGCATCCTGTTTTTCTCACAACAGTAGTTCTGCAGCTGGCCCTAACTGAGCTTGGTTCCCATGACTAAGGAAGATCTTCAGTCTGGTTCTCCAGGTCCCAGGCCAACACCTTAACCATTACATCACATTGTCTCAAATAAGATATTTTCTGCATAGTATTAAAAAAAAATCAAGGACCTGAATGGTGAGGTAGTTTTTCCATGCTTCCTTTCACTTGACATATCTTCAGTGACCATAAACAGTAACTCTAGAACAAATATGGGAAACCTGTGTGTCTCCCCGTCTTGATTACTCCCAGTTTGCCTTGTCTAGATAGTTCCTTCTCTGAGGGAGAAAAAATAGAAGTAACAAGTCAGCAATTTATTATCACAGCAAGAAGTAACTGAGACTGAATACAAATTTTATATGCCTAAAAGCTCAATTATTGCTTATATCTCTTGTTCACTGATGGATTGCCACTGTGTATGCATTTCATACTCTTTTCATCCTTTTATTAACATATGTAAAGGAATGTAGATTAGATGCAACATTAATATTTTATTACTGAGGCTTCTAAGTTATTTTGAAGCTGGGAGATGGGAAAGTAATAATTGCAGTAATATAGAAAAGCAGGTTTGCTGCACCTCTGAGAAAGGATGGCATTTATATAAGGTCATTCCATTTTATAACTGTGGAATGCAAACAATAGGAGTTTCTAAACATGTATTTCTAAGGGACATTTCAGTTATGTATTTTAGGAAAGTTATTCCAGATATGATTCAAATATTATTTTAGGAGCTGATGAGATAATGAAATTATCTTTAATGTTCAATGCTTGTAGGAGGAAGAAAGTGATCTGCTACTTTAAATTGAAGTCTGATCACTATGACTTTATGGTTACATTTGGAGCCTTGAAATGAGTCATGGCTCATTGGAGAGTCTCACTGGTTTCTACCAAGCTCATTTACTGTAGAATCGTTTGCTGTTCAATTGTATCTTAAAGTTAGGTAGAGTCCATTTTGCTGTAAAAACACTATATCAATCCTTGTACACAAAATTCTGTTAATTATAATTGCTATTAGTATTATTATAATAAGATAAAAGAGGAACTACTGCAGTGTAATAATTATGAATGCTGAACAGTAACTGAAGAGACCAGGTTCATTACTTGCTTAACCCTTAAACTCACTCATGATCTTGGACTAGTTTTCTCTTACTCAGAGAGAGGAGGAAGGAGAGGGAACTAGGGTGGGGGTGGCGTAGTCTCTCTCACAGAGTTCTTATAAAGATAACAAAAATGAAAGGGCCTATGAATGCCACTTCCGAGTCCTTGAAGGACAGGCATGTATTGAATAGAAGTGCCTACCATGTTCTTTAGAACAAATATGTCTTGAAGGAATTCTATTGGCATTAAGAATCTACAATAACAAGATTAAACCAAAGGAATGCTGCCATACCTAATCATAGTATAGTTATCCGACAGACTGCAGCAAAAGAACAGTATGGCATTGAAGATGTAAGGTGACATGAAATAGAAAAGGATGGGAAAAAGAAACATGATTTTCAAGTATAGTAGAGAAGACATATAAAGTGGGGAGATAAAAAAAATAGAATGAAGTTCAACAAATCATCTAAAGTAACCTTTCTTAGTCTTACGTCCTCTAGATATTTTGGAAAGGAAAACCCATCATTCCTAATCATTTGACTATCTTAGATGGGAATTAAAATATAACACAGCTCTGTGTGAGGCTGAAAAAGGCTGCTTTTAAAACATGGTAGATAGACTTTGAACATGTATTTAATAAAACTATTAATTCTGACTTATGACGCTCAGAATCAGTTTGTTTGGCTTCATATTGTTTATTTTCCTCTTAGCTGTCTGATTGTAAGGAAATTGTTCTCAAGTACTGTTGTAAATTAAATGTTATTTTCTCGTCTACACAGTGACATAATGATCAGGTATTATATAATATGGATATTCATGTATAGGCATAGCTTCTGCTTTGATTAGTGGTGGGTACTAGAGAGCAGTATAAAGTTAGAAACTATCAAAACAGAAATACAAACCCTAGGAATCCAATAGAACAAACACCCAGCACAGGTCTAGAGGAGAGATTATTATAGATCCTGCAGACATAAGCTTGAACAAAGGCAATAACTCCCATAATTTAGTACCTCAACTCCAAAAAGACATAATTGTGAGTGGGTTTCTTTTTTACCACGTGGACTGTCTTAGGCTCCTATCCAGGATATCAGAACTATATGTTCCTAAGTGGTTTACAAGTTTCTGTCTGTCTGTCTACTTACCTACCTACCTACCTACCTACCTACCTATCTACCTAATTTAGAGGGTTGCCCAACACCTGTAGATCCTGTGTAGCAAACAAAATTGAAAATAATAGAACATTCAACTCATATATAACATCCTTAAAGAGGCTTGCCATCCACCTCAGTCCAAGGCCTGGGGAAAAAGTAAAGTTATATATTTAACTGAATCAAATTATACAAGTGAATAATGGTTAGACATTTTCTTCATCAAAATACCACAGTTATGGTGAGATCGGTCAAGTAGGAAGTAAACAACTTCCCTTGTGATGGTGGTGTTATTACATTCACCAAGAGGTTCAGGTCTATTTCCGTGGTTTCACAGAAACAAAGAGTTCTTACCATGTTCTTTGCATTGCCTGCACAACTACATGCACAAACATATGTACTTCTAGTTCTGTACTAGTCATTTATAGTGTCATCAAGCCATTATGGTAGCAATATAAAGCTTGTCTAAAATAGTGATTCCATATTCCATTCCATGTTATGCCTAAGCAAGTTGTTAGTTTTTCAAGTATCACAAGAATTTTGCAGTTCATATAGATTAAAACCGTGCTGCAAAATTAACTAATATTAGTTTAAGCAATGTTTAAGAAACAATAATTTGTAATATATTATTTTTGTAACTGCTTAGATTAAAGCCATAAAAATATACAGTCATAGCTAAAAGGAGATATCCTGCTGGAATTTAAGCTGGCCTATTTGGTGCTGTGGTAAAGTAGATGCAGTGTGACAGATTCAGAAGGAACATTTTTCTACATGAATCTGCCTAATCTCTTCAGTGTTTTTATTGGAAGAATGTCAGCTTTTAATCCAATTCCATTTTTCTGTAATCTTCAGAGACAAAAATATGAAATTATTCTACTTGTTGAACTTATCTCAAAATTGCACACATAGAACTTTGAAAAGAGAGTTACGTTTACAAAGAGAATGAAAAATCTTGAATAATAAAGATGGTTTCTCAGGTAGAAAATAACATATGCTCAGAATAAAGAACCAAGCAATTGGTACAGTTTTGAATATATTAACTTTAGAAAAAAATGAAATCACCCAGAGAATAAATATGAAATTCCCAATAAGCAGCATAGAATAAATGTTCAAAACATGTACTCACCTAGCAATTAGAAGTATTGATGAAAACCAGTAGGCTTTTAAGGCAACTCATTTTGAGAATACTGTTTACACTGCTTCTAATACTGCCACTTTTAAATTGTTACTGGTATGTAAATTCTCTTTCAGTTAAATGGTAATTGTACTAATATAGTCCTCTAACTATTATAATCTCTAATAGTTCCTCAGTCTTTGCTACATTTTAAACAGAGTTGAAGGTAGTATAAGAGTACAAATTATGCTTACAAAGATTAAGAATTAAAATGGAATGGTGCATGCATGGAACAACTGCTCAATTTTCAAAATTCAGAATGTCATGCTCATTTTATCTATAGAAGGCCAGTAAATGCAATAAAATAGAGAATTAAGCACTATTATGAAATCATATCGTAATGTGGCATGTCCCTTTAATGAGACTTTGATTTTTCTTTTCTCTTTCTCTTCAAAAGGTATTAAGAAAGGGGACAACTTTGGAGCTTGTCCTTCATTTTCTCCCAGGAACAGCATACATCTTAAAAAATATCTTGAAATCATTTGAAAATGGTAGACAAGAAACAACAAAAACACTTGTCAGTAAAAGAGGAAAATCCAGTCATTTGTTCAATGCAGTATAAAACAAAACTATTTTACATCCTTGATTATTGATTTCTAGAAACAAACATGAGGACTCACTAAAAATAGTGAGAATATCAAAAAGAAAGTAATCATAGGAAAACCTGATTTTGAAGGGTGCAATACAAATGTTTAAAATAAAATAATTTGGCCACTGCTGCTGCTTCTGTTGCTTTAACTACTAGTGTAACTTTTGCAAAAAATGATTATTTTTAGAAATAGTTCTAAAACCAGAGATAAAGATCAATAAAGTTCTATGTTTGTCCTTACCAGTTTTGTAACACCAAGGGAGTATAAAAGCACAAACTCAGTTTTATTTGAAGATAAAGATGGCTGGGATTCTTATCATGTATTTCAAAAAAGATAAATTCAAAACAAATATAAAAGCAACTGACATAAGAAATGTTTATGATGGGATTTAATTTGATGCTTTTATGTATTTGAAGGACATAAATCATAGAATGTTAGGAATGGAAGAGACCTTGCTGCACAATGCAGGAATCCAAATAAAATATCCCTAATAGATGGCCGACTGCCTCTGCCTGAACTTTACTGATTCCTCTGATAAAGTGCTCCTGCTGCTGGGAAGCTCTTTATAATATTTAACCATAATCTGCCTTCCTCTAAAGTAAGACTTTAGTCCATATCCTGTTCTGTAGGACAATAGAAAACAAATCATGACTTTCTGCGATGTAGCAACCCTTCGCATACCTCGAGAATGTTAATATGTCACTCCTAAGTCGTCTTTTACCTAGACTAGACATAAAGAACATAGTTTCTAGCTCTACAATGATCTTTGTAGTCCTTCTTTGAACCTGTTCCAGTTTTTCCAAATCTTTAAAATAGAGTGCCCTAAAGTGGACACAAAGTTCAAGGTAGGATCTAATCAAGGCAAGACAGAGTGGAGTATTGCTTCCCATAATTTGGAAACTATACTTGTAATGGTCTGTGAGAATGTCCTTGAGAGACCGCAGGAGACTATTTGACTCTGTATAATCTCTTGATTTCACTCAGCCTAGGAGCGTTATTAAAGAAAGGCTTTCAGACAGTGAAGCACAGTATGAAAGAGGACTTATCTCAAATTGTCCAAACTCGGTTTAACCATATTAGGTGGAAACCAGCCAACTACATCAACTCATTCATCTCTCCAGCCCAGCAAAGTTTCTTCAGAGCCAGATATAATAATCTACCCTCAGCACTTTTGTATGGGAGATTTAATGAAACCCTCATGATTAGCCGAAACTGCCCCTGTGGTGATGGTTCAGTTGAATCTATTCTCCACGTACTGCTGCCCCTGCCCCTGTGGTGATGGTTCAGTTGAATCTATTCTCCACATACTGCTGCCCCTGCCCCTGTGGTGATGGTTCAGTTGAATCTGTTCTCCACATACTGCTGCCCCTGCCCCTGTGGTGATGGTTCAGTTGAATCTGTTCTCCACATACTGCTGCCCCTGCCCCTGTGGTGATGGTTCAGTTGAATCTGTTCTCCACATACTGCTGCCCCTGCCCCTGTGGTGATGGTTCAGTTGAATCTGTTCTCCACATACTGCTGCCCCTGCCCCTGTGGTGATGGTTCAGTTGAATCTATTCTCCACATACTGCTGCCACTGCCCCTGTGGTGATGGTTCAGTTGAATCTATTCTCCACATACTGCTGCCCCTGCCCCTGTGGTGATGGTTCAGTTGAATCTATTCTCCAGATACTGCTGCCCCTGCCCCTGTGGTGATGGTTCAGTTGAATCTATTCTCCAGATACTGCTGCCCGTGCCCCTGTGGTGATGGTTCAGTTGAATCTATTCTCCACATACTGCTGCCACTGCCCCTGTGGTGATGGTTCAGTTGAATCTTTTCTCCACATACTGCTGCCCCTGCCCCTGTGGTGATGGTTCAGTTGAATCTGTTCTCCACATACTGCTGCCCCTGCCCCTGTGGTGATGGTTCAGTTGAATCTATTCTCCAGATACTGCTGCCCCTGCCCCTGTGGTGATGGTTCAGTTGAATCTATTCTCCAGATACTGCTGCCCCTGCCCCTGTGGTGATGGTTCAGTTGAATCTGTTCTCCACATACTGCTGCCACTGCCCCTGTGGTGATGGTTCAGTTGAATCTGTTCTCCACATACTGCTCCCCCTGCCCCTGTGGTGATGGTTCAGTTGAATCTCTTCTCCAGATACTGCTGCCCCTGCCCCTGTGGTGATGGTTCAGTTGAATCTATTCTCCAGATACTGCTGCCCCTGCCCCTGTGGTGATGGTTCAGTTGAATCTATTCTCCACATACTGCTGCCCCTGCCCCTGTGGTGATGGTTCAGTTGAATCTGTTCTCCACATACTGCTGCCCCTGCCCCTGTGGTGATGGTTCAGTTGAATCTGTTCTCCACATACTGCTGCCCCTGCCCCTGTGGTGATGGTTCAGTTGAATCTATTCTCCACATACTGCTGCCCCTGCCCCTGTGGTGATGGTTCAGTTGAATCTGTTCTCCACATACTGCTGCCCCTGCCCCTGTGGTGATGGTTCAGTTGAATCTGTTCTCCACATACAGCTGCCCCTGCCCCTGCCCCTGTGGTGATGGTTCAGTTGAATCTGTTCTCCAGATACTGCTGCCCCTGCCCCTGTGGTGATGGTTCAGTTGAATCTATTCTCCAGATACTGCTGCCCCTGCCCCTGTGGTGATGGTTCAGTTGAATCTATTCTCCAGATACTGCTGCCCCTGCCCCTGTGGTGATGGTTCAGTTGAATCTGTTCTCCACATACTGCTGCCCCTGCCCCTGTGGTGATGGTTCAGTTGAATCTGTTCTCCACATACTGCTGCCCCTGCCCCTGTGGTGATGGTTCAGTTGAATCTATTCTCCACATACTGCTGCCCCTGCCCCTGTGGTGATGGTTCAGTTGAATCTGTTCTCCACATACTGCTGCCCCTGCCCCTGTGGTGATGGTTCAGTTGAATCTGTTCTCCACATACTGCTGCCCCTGCCCCTGTGGTGATGGTTCAGTTGAATCTATTCTCCACATACTGCTGCCCCTGCCCCTGTGGTGATGGTTCAGTTGAATCTATTCTCCACATACTGCTGCCCCTGCCCCTGTGGTGATGGTTCAGTTGAATCTGTTCTCCACATACTGCTGCCCCTGCCCCTGTGGTGATGGTTCAGTTGAATCTGTTCTCCACATACTGCTGCCCCTGCCCCTGTGGTGATGGTTTAGTTGAATCTGTTCTCCACATACTGCTGCCCCTGCCCCTGTGGTGATGGTTCAGTTGAATCTATTCTCCACATACTGCTGCCACTGCCCCTGTGGTGATGGTTCAGTTGAATCTATTCTCCACATACTGCTGCCCCTGCCCCTGTGGTGATGGTTCAGTTGAATCTATTCTCCAGATACTGCTGCCCCTGCCCCTGTGGTGATGGTTCAGTTGAATCTATTCTCCAGATACTGCTGCCCGTGCCCCTGTGGTGATGGTTCAGTTGAATCTATTCTCCACATACTGCTGCCACTGCCCCTGTGGTCATGGTTCAGTTGAATCTTTTCTCCACATACTGCTGCCCCTGCCCCTGTGGTGATGGTTCAGTTGAATCTGTTCTCCACATACTGCTGCCCCTGCCCCTGTGGTGATGGTTCAGTTGAATCTGTTCTCCACATACTGCTGCCCCTGCCCCTGTGGTGATGGTTCAGTTGAATCTATTCTCCAGATACTGCTGCCCCTGCCCCTGTGGTGATGGTTCAGTTGAATCTGTTCTCCACATACTGCTGCCACTGCCCCTGTGGTGATGGTTCAGTTGAATCTGTTCTCCACATACTGCTGCCCCTGCCCCTGTGGTGATGGTTCAGTTGAATCTATTCTCCAGATACTGCTGCCCCTGCCCCTGTGGTGATGGTTCAGTTGAATCTATTCTCCAGATACTGCTGCCCCTGCCCCTGTGGTGATGGTTCAGTTGAATCTATTCTCCACATACTGCTGCCACTGCCCCTGTGGTGATGGTTCAGTTGAATCTTTTCTCCACATACTGCTGCCCCTGCCCCTGTGGTGATGGTTCAGTTGAATCTGTTCTCCACATACTGCTGCCCCTGACCCTGTGGTGATGGTTCAGTTGAATCTATTCTCCACATACTGCTGCCCCTGCCCCTGTGGTGATGGTTCAGTTGAATCTATTCTCCAGATACTGCTGCCCCTGCCCCTGTGGTGATGGTTCAGTTGAATCTGTTCTCCACATACTGCTGCCCCTGCCCCTGTGGTGATGGTTCAGTTGAATCTGTTCTCCAGATACTGTTGCCTCTGCCCCTGTGGTGATGGTTCAGTTGAATCTATTCTCCACATACTGCTGCCCCTGCCCCTGTGGTGATGGTTCAGTTGAATCTATTCTCCACATACTGCTGCCCCTGCCCCTGTGGTGATGGTTCAGTTGAATCTATTCTCCACATACTGCTGCCCCTGCCCCTGTGGTGATGGTTCAGTTGAATCTATTCTCCAGATACTGCTGCCCCTGCCCCTGTGGTGATGGTTCAGTTGAATCTATTCTCCACATACTGCTGCCCCTGCCCCTGTGGTGATGGTTCAGTTGAATCTATTCTCCACATACTGCTGCCCCTGCCCCTGTGGTGATGGTTCAGTTGAATCTATTCTCCAGATACTGCTGCCCCTGCCCCTGTGGTGTTGGTTCAGTTGAATCTATTCTCCACATACTGCTGCCCCTGCCCCTGTGGTGATGGTTCAGTTGAATCTATTCTCCACATACTGCTGCCCCTGCCCCTGTGGTGATGGTTCAATTGAATCTATTCTCCAGATACTGCTGCCCCTGCCCCTATGGTGATGGTTCAGTTGAATCTATTCTCCACATACTGCTGCCCCTGCCCCTGTGGTGATGGTTCAGTTGAATCTATTCTCCACATACTGCTGCCCCTGCCCCTGTGGTGATGGTTCAGTTGAATCTATTCTCCACATACTGCTGCCCCTGCCCCTGTGGTGATGGTTCAGTTGAATCTATTCTCCACATACTGCTGCCCCTGCCCCTGTGGTGATGGTTCAGTTGAATCTATTCTCCACATACCGCTGCCCCTGCCCCTGTGGTGATGGTTCAGTTGAATCTATTCTCCAGATACTGCCCCTGTGGTGATGGTTCAGTTGAATCTATTCTCCACATACTGCTGCCCCTGCCCCTGTGGTGATGGTTCAGTTGAATCTATTCTCCACATACTGCTGCCCCTGCCCCTGTGGTGATGGTTCAGTTGAATCTGTTCTCCACATACTGCTGCCCCTGCCCCTGTGGTGATGGTTCAGTTGAATCTGTTCTCCACATACTGCTGCCCCTGCCCCTGTGGTGATGGTTCAGTTGAATCTGTTCTCCACATACTGCTGCCCCTGCCCCTGTGGTGATGGTTCAGTTGAATCTGTTCTCCACATACTGCTGCCCCTGCCCCTGTGGTGATGGTTCAGTTGAATCTGTTCTCCACATACTGCTGCCCCTGCCCCTGTGGTGATGGTTCAGTTGAATCTATTCTCCACATACTGCTGCCCCTGCCCCTGTGGTGATGGTTCAGTTGAATCTATTCTCCACATACTGCTGCCCCTGCCCCTGTGGTGATGGTTCAATTGAATCTATTCTCCAGATACTGCTGCCCCTGCCCCTATGGTGATGGTTCAGTTGAATCTATTCTCCACATACTGCTGCCCCTGCCCCTGTGGTGATGGTTCAGTTGAATCTATTCTCCACATACTGCTGCCCCTGCCCCTGTGGTGATGGTTCAGTTGAATCTATTCTCCACATACTGCTGCCCCTGCCCCTGTGGTGATGGTTCAGTTGAATCTATTCTCCACATACTGCTGCCCCTGCCCCTGTGGTGATGGTTCAGTTGAATCTATTCTCCACATACTGCTGCCCCTGCCCCTGTGGTGATGGTTCAGTTGAATCTATTCTCCAGATACTGCCCCTGTGGTGATGGTTCAGTTGAATCTATTCTCCACATACTGCTGCCCCTGCCCCTGTGGTGATGGTTCAGTTGAATCTATTCTCCACATACTGCTGCCCCTGCCCCTGTGGTGATGGTTCAGTTGAATCTGTTCTCCACATACTGCTGCCCCTGCCCCTGTGGTGATGGTTCAGTTGAATCTGTTCTCCACATACTGCTGCCCCTGCCCCTGTGGTGATGGTTCAGTTGAATCTATTCTCCAGATACTGCTGCCCCTGCCCCTGTGGTGATGGTTCAGTTGAATCTATTCTCCACATACTGCTGCCCCTGCCCCTGTGGTGATGGTTCAGTTGAATCTATTCTCCACATACTGCTGCCCCTGCCCCTGTGGTGATGGTTCAGTTGAATCTATTCTCCAGATACTGCTGCCCCTGCCCCTGTGGTGATGGTTCAGTTGAATCTATTCTCCAGATACTGCTGCCCCTGCCCCTGTGGTGATGGTTCAGTTGAATCTATTCTCCACATACTGCTGCCCCTGCCCCTGTGGTTATGGTTCAGTTGAATCTGTTCTCCACATACCGCTGCCCCTGCCCCTGTGGTGATGGTTCAGTTGAATCTATTCTCCACATACTGCTGCCCCTGCCCCTGTGGTGATGGTTCAGTTGAATCTGTTCTCCACATACTGCTGCCCCTGCCCCTGTGGTGATGATTCAGTTGAATCTGTTCTCCACATACTGCTGCCCCTGCCCCTGTGGTGATGGTTCAGTTGAATCTACTCTCCAGAAACTGCTGCCCCTGCCCCTGTGGTGATGGTTCAGTTGAATCTATTCTCCACATACTGCTGCACGGCTCCTTCTACAATGATATCTGAAGAAGACTCATTTATTTATTTACTTATTTCTCATATTTCTGCACTGCCCATCTCGCGGACAACTCTGGGTGGTTTACAATTCTGTTAAAATAGCAAGAGATTAAAATCATAGAAACAAGTAGATTATAAAAATATAAATATAAAATATAGAAAGTATTTAAAATTTATATAAAATATAAATTCCTCAGGGCCCCATCACAGCACCAAGAACCCCCATTATTGACTATCCCCCCTCCCACCCCAAACAAGGTGGCAAAGCCAAGTTTTCACTCCCTTTTGGAAGGCCAGGAGAGGGGGGGGCTACCTCACCTTTGTGGGTAATGTGTTCCACAGGGCACGAGCCACGGCAGAGAAGGCCCGCCTCCTGGACCTTGCCAATCAACAATCTCTCATGGACATGGTCTGTAACATGCCCTCTCTGCCTGACCAGGTGGGACAGGTAGATGCAATGGGGGTGAGGCAGTCCCTCAGGTAACCTAGTCCCATGCCATGTAGGGCTTTAAAGGTGATACCCAGCACCTTGAATTGGACCCAGAAGCAGACTGGTACCCAGTGCAGCTCATGCAGAAGAGGTATTATATGTGCCCTCCTTGGGGCTCCTAAAACTGTTTGTGTGGCTGCATTCTGAACCAGCTGTAGCTTCCAGATGCTCTTCAAGGGTAGCCCCATGTACAGCGTGTTGCAATAGTCTATACAGGAGATCACTAGGGCATGAGTGACCGACTGGAGAGCCTTCCCTCTTCTACTACATGCACCAAATCATTCTGAGGAACTTCATGCCAATATCCTCTTATCAGACAAAAGAAAAGTATTCACCCATACTGTAGCAAAGTTCTGTATAGCTGCTGTGAATGTATGCAAACGACTGTTGCACATGACTGACATCCTTATACCTGATTCACTTATCTTATATCTCTGTGGATGCAGCAAGCTGTATATTAAAAGCTTCTCTTTGACTTCGTGATTTTTTTTGAAGTGTCCTAATTTAAAAGCCTTGACATTTTAGAGTCATACTACCCCAATCTACTTTGATTTTTAGTTCCTAGCTGTCATTTATTCTGTAATTATTAAGAAGGATTTAAGTGTGTATTAAATATATAAATGTATTGCATGTATTTAAATAACCTTGTGCACTGCAATGTGATTTATTAGTTGAGTGGCAGTTTTGTAATATTTTAAAGGAATGAATAAATTGCTGACTTGCTTAAAACAGCTTCTTTAATAAATAGGGGGTTAGCACACATGACTGAAGCTGACATTGAGAATATATTTGAACACTTCAGATGAAAGGCAAAGGATGTATACAATCTGAAGAGAAATCAAAAATAGTATGGGCTAGGTTCAGTTCATTCTTTAAGAACTAAATGATTATGGTTACTTTGAAAAAACAGTACAATTTTGAAATTAAAATAGTCTGGAATTTTTTAGTAATGGTCTCTTAGTTTGCTAATTTGTTGCTCTTTGCATTTTTTTCTGATTCTTTATGTTTATCAGTTTAATTAAAGTTATTAATCATATGATCTATTTTATAATAATTTAGGTTTTTTTCTTGTAAAGTATATAACTTACATTTATATTTGCTGTTATCCATTATTAATATGTAATATATTCAACAATATTTGTTGTTTTTAAAACAATTAAAAATATTAAAACTAACATTCCTCAATTCAAGTTTGATTTTTACATTTATATGGACCAAATTATAATTACCTAATTCTAATGTATTTGTATAAGTATTTGTACTCAAATGTTGAATCAATTGTTGTCACATCTGTTTTCAGCTATGAAATATTTGAATGTTAGGCATATAATAATCTGAGTTATCTTTCATTTTAAAAGTATATGCAAACAGATGCATTTAGGTTCAGATATAGAGGGTGATTGTTGTTAATGTTTGCATCAAAAATAGTTTGTAAGTCTAGAATCTTTACAAAGGAATATATAATGGGATTTAGAAGACTATTTAGATATTATCTATGCATAATACCCAAAATCTTGCTGTTGTAATACTGAAAATTTGTAATACTAATAAGTTGCAATGCAGATCAGTTAAGGAAACAAGAAATTTGCTTACTTATTGTGTTTCTGTACTATTATACTCCCTAAGGACTCATGGTAGAGGTTAAGAGTTATAGCAATTAATAGTCATATGACAGAGATGAAAAACTTTGTTTTCATTTATGTGAAATTAGTATTAGAAAATTAGCAATTAGAAAAATTGTGACCTTAATTGGACAAAGTTATTATTGAACTTAATTTGGGCATTCTCTGAGAGGTTCATTACATCCATGAATATTGTTTTATTATCATATTTTATTGCCAAGTCTTTTGTTGTTGTTGTAGTAAAAGACTACAAGATGATATTAATTCAAAGAAGTAATTCAATTGTACTTTTATGCTAAAGAAAGAGTTGTGGAAATGCCATATAAGGTATATGTCATAGCAGATTCACTATATCAGTCACTCATGCCCTTGTCTCTCAGATAGACTATTGCAATGCGCTGTACATGGGGCTACCCTTGAAAAGTATCCGGAAGCTTCAGCTGGTCCAGAATGCAGCTGCACAAGCTGTTTTTGGTGCCCCCAGAAGGGCACATGTAACACCACTGCTGCGTGAGCTGCATTGGGTACCAGTTTGCTTCTGGGTCCAATTCAAGGTATTGGTTATCACCTTTAAAGCCCTACATGGCATGGGACCAGGTTACCTGAGGGACCGCCTCTTCCCCATTACATCAACGCGTCCCACCCGATCGTGCAGAGAGGGCATGCCACGGACCCCGTCTGTAAAAGAACTTCATCTGGCAGGGTCCAGGAAGTGGGCCTTCTCCGCAGTAGCTTCCGCCCTGTGGAACATGCTGCCCCCAGAGGTGAGATTGGCCCCATCGCTCCTGGCCTTTCAGCGGAGTCTGAAGACCTGGTTCTGCCGCCTCGCTTGGGGTGGAGAGGGGAATAGAGTTACATGGGGATGGTTGTTATAGACCACTCCTCCCACACTTGGACTGCTTTAGATGTTTCATCGCTTGGATTTTTTATTCTTTATTTTTAATTTCTATTTATAGTATTTTTACTGTATTTTATTTTTTGTATTATTCTGATGGTTTTAATCACTTGTTGTAAACCACCCAGAGGCCTCCGACGGGAGGAGATGGGTGGGGATAAATTAGATAAAATAAATAAATAAATAAATAAATATATTTGTTAATACAAATATTATTTGGATAATGAGAGGGAAAAAGCAGGAATGGCTGCCTTTGGTGCATGTTGCAGACAATCCTGCAATGCTCACAAAAGACCTTTGACCTAAAAGACCTTCAGTGAGTGCCAAGGAGGCTCCAGGCTTGCCAGCTTCAGCAGGTGCCGTAAGATCAAAACTGCCACCCTGGAGCCCAGTCAATATGCACTGAAGGTGTTTCAGCTCAGTGACTGATCAGTGCTGTGGGCAAGCTGCCTAGTCTGGAAGTACTTTGGCCTGGGAGAGAGAGCTGAAAAGAACCTTCTCTTGCATCATTGCCCCAAAGTGGCTTGAAGCCACCCAAATCACTTCATTGAGTCAAATCAAATTTGGGCACCTCTTTACTTCAGCGAAGTAAATGAGGTTGCTTCCAGTAGCCCAAATACATTGTCTAAGTAAATCTTATTTATATGTCTGAGGCTTGTCACTGATACTGTTCACTTTTGTTAGTCATGGTATCTTTTCCATTGATGAAACAAAAAATTCCCAAGTCAGAAATAGGTTTTCATGCTCCTTTTTAAATAGGAACCTCTAGAAGAACTAAGTCCAGTCTCCAAAATGACAACGAATCCAGGCAGGGCAAGGTAATTGAACAACAGTACAAGATCACATACGTACTTAATCAAGCTGCCTTGAGTTATATATAAAAAAGGTAGGATAAAAATCTAATGACGATGTTTAATCAGATGATGATGATTAAACTGTAAACCCAACACTTTGCACTTGGGTTGAAGTGAGATGTGTTTTGCAAGGATTTCAGTAGCCCCTAATGCCATTGAAAACTCTAACAAGAAATAGGATTCCTGGCCAGAAAGAAGTGGACATACTAATTTTAGAGGTGAATATTCCAAAACTAGTTGCCCTTTTTATGAAATATCATCTGCTCAGAATTTACTGCAGTTTACTATTTTATAATATACTTCAGAATGGTGTGCAGCTTTAAGATGTGTGGACTTCAAATCCTAGAAATGCCCTGCCAGCATGCAACTTAAAGTTGCCAAGGTTGAGATATACTGATTTAATGAATAAACTATAAGAAAACTGGCCTGATACATAGGAAAGCACTATCACCATATTTATTTCTAGCAAATGCGCAAATCTGTTACTGAGATGATAAAGAGGATCCTGGGAAGCCAGTTAATTTTCTGGTTAATTGTTTTGTTTTTAGCTATTCCCACTATAGCAATCATGTAGAAAAGATAAGTCTCCAGTGTTATCTATGTTCTGAGTGCACCTACAAAATTCTAACTGGATTACAAAAGGCTTCCTACCCTTCTTCTAGAGAATTTGTTGGAGGTGACATCTTTTAAAACCCTGTATAGAATTCAGTCTTCATATACTTCTTATATTTTTATATTACTGGTATAGCACAAAAGGAGAAGCAGGCCAAAAAGCCCCCAAATCCCAGCGCAATTCTAATTAGGATGATTTATTGACCACTTGTTAAGGATTCAGCCTAGGAAATTGATAGGGAACTTTTTTTTTCCTTTTAAAATGAATTGTTGGAGGTAAAGTGATGAGTATTGAAGTGATGGAGGTAAAGTGATGAGTATTGAAGAAGTCAGTGTTGGACAAATTTTGAGACACAAATGGGCAAATTGTTTTCTCTCTTTGTTTCTATTCTGTTGTTTCCTCTTTTTCCCTGTCTTCCATTCCCTCCCTCTTTTTCTGCCTTTCAATTCTCTGATTCAACAGTCTTTCAGGTAAAGTACGCTCATGGTACTTTATGTGACTTGAGGCCCTCTGTTGATCACATGATGTCATAATTGGAGTTTGGAATTGCAAGCAATTTAGCTATCCATACTGTATAGCCAGGCTAGTGGTCCTATATACATGGAGAAGGAAATGCCATCTCAGGACAAAAAAATATTGCTTCAGTAGCAGTAATGGGTTCCCAGCTTGTATTTAGATGCACTGTCATTGGAAGGATTCTTGGTTTAACCAGACACTCTCATTCTGGCATCCTATTGATCTGTGTGCTGGCAAGGTAAGGGAAAGGAACCCAAACACAGAACTACTAGCATTCCAGCCTTAGGAGCTTTGAAGTTTCTCTGATCTGATTTGGAAGTAGTGCTTTCCATCTGCTCCTAACACAAGCTTTGTTGGATACACAATTTGTGACATTTCAGCAACAACTGGGAAGATAAAGCAGCAGGGGTTAGGATTTACCTAGCTCCTGTTGGCTACTTTCAACTGCTGTGGTCATATCCCAGACTGTTTGGAAAATGCTGACTCACTTCTGTGGCCATTTTGTTTTATGTTGCTGGAGTCACGTGATGCCAAAAGAGCACCAGTACCAGGAACACTGGAGAGAACCATAGACTAGGACCTCTCTAAGCAACCCGCCTTCAGAAACAAATGCCCTTTGGAAACCACAAAATCTAATAACATTTACCATGTGGATTCTCCATGTTGTATAAAGACTATGAAATCTACATAGTGATTTTGTATAATCTTCTACATTGCTGTTGTTTTGGTGTGCTTTATACGTATTTCTATTCACAAGAAATACACCAGCAGGCTTCGTTCTGAGTTAATGGATGTACTTGGTCTGCATATTATAATGTTTCAACATGGAATAAGTTGCAGCAACCACTCTTATTATGTAGGACACCAAACTCAGAAATGGCTACAAGTATACCATAAGCCTAATTGTTGAGGCTGTCTGATTTCATCAACATCACTTGTTGCTAAGCTACTGGCAAATCTCATTTCTCTATGAATATAGACATCCCTTAGAGCAAGATTGGCCATTTTAAGGAACAGATATTGAAAGCCTCTTAAAATATTAATTCAAAATTCTGTAGAGGTATTGCAGAATGCAGGAGACCTCTGAAAGCCAAAAGCTAGCTGCTCAGAAACCTTGCAATGCAGTAGCTTTCTCTTGCCTTTAGTAAGAAATTTCTAAGTGGATGCAAGGTAGTGAGAAGGTAGAGCTTAATATGCTAGAGAGATGCAGAAATTGCTCACATGGCATATCCCACAATAATTGCAGTAGTAAAATAGCTCTTACTTATGCTTGGTTCTTGGTACATTGTGCACAACAGAATTGCTAAGTTGGTACTAGTATGCTATTGTCACATGAAACAGTAGACAAGAAAATATATGTAAAAGGTACTTTTGATACTACTACTTTGCATCTGCTGAGCAAAAAAAAAAAAGTGAGTGTGTAGACATGGTGTGTAGTGAGTAAAGAGGATGGCCTTGAAGGATAGAGGGAAGACCTGCTACCAAGGTAACAATCAGATAAATGAAACTTTAGTCCAGCCCAAGAAAGTGGTTTATGAAAAAGCTTCAGATAGCCCTCCCTCCCACTAATTCATGTGAAGATAAAAGACGGAGGAAGGGAAGCACCATCAGACTTGCAAGATTCGGTTACTATAGCCATTTTAATAAAAGTAGCTGTAGGTCTACACAGAGTCTGCTTCTTAGTCTGATTTACCTTATAGGGCCGACAATGTAAGAAGATTGTCTTCAATATAATGAAAATATTATTGTATATTTTCTGTGCAATTTGTTCCTAAAAGTGCTAGAAATAAATTTGCATCTGCAGTTAATTTAAACAACTATTTTTGTTTTGTTTTCAGCACAAGGAAGCTGCAGGAAGTCCCATCATAAAAATATACAAATAGTGGGGTTTTTAACATTACTTTTTGATGTCTGATAGTAATTGTATTAAAACTGAAGTTTGATTCATTATTTGACATAAATAGAATTTATTTAAAACTGTATTTGGTAAATGGAAAGAAGGGTAAGTGATTTTTCAGAATTCTCTGCCATGGCCCCCGCCTTATGCAACATTCTCCACACATACCCCCCCCCCAATATTTGGTTAGTTCCATCCCTGTTGATGTCCGTCAAGACCTGGCTATGCCACCAGGCCTGGGGGTCCCAGAGAACCAGATGTTTGTTGAGATGGCTCCACTATTGAAGTGGATGTACGCATTCTCTCTCTGCCTGCAGTTTGTATATATTTCTGTTTTAATTAATTTTAATGTGGATTTTTATATTTTTAATGCTTGTTTTTATATATGTATTATTTTTATTTGATTATTGTACACCACCCAGAGTCACTGCCTGTGAGATGGGCAGCTATATAAATTAAACAACCAAAAAAATGATACAGTATATCATAGGAGAACCTGTAACATTTGGATTCAGATCTCTACAATTAAGCCTGGGTAATTTTGGATCAAACACCAACTTTAAGTCTAGCCCTATTTTATAGGATTATCATGAAAATAAAATTAAAGTGAGGTAAGGTACCTAGATCCATAGCAAAGTAGTTACCCTTAATGCTTTCAGTGGGATCAGGATTATGTTATATGAACTCTGCCATATATAGTATGCAATTCTGAATTTCTTGGAAAAAAACGTATGCACATGCACACACAATCCATGTATGTAATTTTTGATAAATAATAATAGAACAAAATAATAAACTATGACAAGTGAAGGGAAGAATTCAAATCACACAGGAAAGTAGTATGGGAAGTTTGCACATCTAGGATTTGTGATAAATAAGAAGCATCATCACACAAGTAGAAAAAAACAGTGCTGCTGTTGGGAAGGGACAGAAATCAAGGGTGTAATTCAGAAAAATGAGCTGGAGGAGCCCTTACATGCAGCAGAGCTGTCTAATAACTTTTTAAAGTAAATAAAGTAACAAACATTGCCCTCTGAAGAAGGGGTAGACTGTAAGATCATTAAATCTTAAGTCAGAAAAGATATAACTGCACAGCTGGGGAAAAACTTGTTCAAAAGCTTGACTGATGGTCTGACTGAACTGAATAAACAGAAAGCAATTGGTGTTTGTTCTCCTTGCTACTAATCTCATATCTTCACAAAGTACACAGCCATACATATTACCCCTCACAAGGAAACAGGGTTACACTACCAGTTTTAACCATTGTAAACATACTGACCTTCAGCAAAGGATCGTTACCTTGTCGTGGTGCTGGAGCTTGAGCACCTCAATGATGCCATGAGCTAAACCGTGAAGGGCCACCCAAGATGGGAAGGTCATGACAGAGAGGTCAGACTAAATGCAATCCCTGGGGAAGGTAATGGCAACCCACCCCAGTATTCTTGCCGTGAAAACTAAATGTATCAGTACAACCAGAGATATGTCGGTATACCATCGGAACATGAGACCCCCAGGTCGGAAGATGGTCAAAATGCTACTGGGGAGGAACAGAGGATGAGTTCAACTAGCCCCAGACGTGATGACGCAGCGAGCTCAAAGCCGAAAGGACGGCTAGCGGCCGACGGTGCTGGTGGTGAACGGCGAATCCGATGTTCTAAGGATCAATACACCATTGGAATCTGGAATGTAAGATCTATGAGCCAGGGCAAATTGGATGTGGTTATTGGTGAGATGTCAAGATTAAAGATAGACATTCTGGGCGTCAGTGAACTGAAATGGACTGGAATGGGCCACTTCACATCAAATGACCACCAGATCTACTACTGTGGACAAGAGGACCACAGAAGAAATGGAGTAGCCTTCATAATTAATAGTCAAGTGGCTAAAGCAGTGCTTGGATACAACCCAAAAAACGACAGAATGATCTCAATTCGAATTCAGGGCAAGCCATCTAACATCACAGTGATCCAAATATACGCCCCAACCACAAATGCTGAAGAAGCTGAAGTAGAGCAGTTCTATGAGGATCTGCAGCACCTACTGGACAACACACCTAACAGAGATGTTATTTTCATCACCGGAGACTGGAATGCTAAGGTGGGCAGTCAAATGACACCTGGAATTACAGGTAAGCATGGCCTGGGTGAACAAAATGAAGCAGGACATAGGCTGATAGAATTTTGCCAAGACAACTCAATGTGCATAACAAACACTCTCTTCCAGCAACCTAAGAGACTGCTTTATACATGGACTTCCCCAGATGGACAACACCGAAACCAGATTGACTACATCCTTTGCAGCCAAAGGTGGTGGACATCTCTACAGTCAGTAAAAACAAGACCTGGAGCTGACTGTAGTTCAGATCACGAACTTCTTCTTGCACAATTTAGGATCAGACTAAAGAGATTAGGGAAGACCCACAGATCAGCTAGATATGAGCTCACTAATATTCCTAAGGAATATGCAGTGGAGGTGAAGAATAGATTTAAGGGACTGGACTTAGTAGATAGGGTCCCGGAAGAACTCTGGACAGAAGTTGGCAGCATTGTTCAGGAGGCGGCAACAAAATACATCCCAAAGAAAGAGAAAACCAAGAAGGCAAAATGGCTGTCTGCTAGAAGTAGCCCAAGAAAGAAGGAAAGCAAAAGGCAAGAGTGACAGGGGGAGATATGCCCAATTAAATGCAAAATTCCAGAGGTTAGCCAGAAAAGACAAGGAATTATTTTTAAACAAGCAATGCGCAGAAGTGGAAGAAGACAATAGAATAGGAAGGACAAGAGACCTCTTCCAGAAAATTAGAACCATCAGAGGTAAATTCCAGGCCAAAATGGGTATGATCAAAAACAAAGATGGCAAGGACCTAACAGAAGAAGAAGAGATCAAGAAAAGGTGGCAAGAATATACGGAAGACCTGTATAGTAAGGATAACAATATCGGGGATAGCTTTGACGGTGTGATCAGTGAGCTAGAGCCAGACATCCTGAAGAGTGAGGTTGAATGGGCCTTAAGAAGCATTGCTAATAACAAGGCAGCAGGAGACGACGGCATCCCAGCTGAACTGTTCAAAATCTTGCAAGATGATGCTGTCAAGGTAATGCATGCTATATGCCAGCAAATTTGGAAAACACAAGAATGGCCATCAGATTGGAAAAAATCAACTTATATCCCCATACCAAAAAAGGGAAACACTAAGGAATGTTCAGACTGTCGAACAATGGCACTCATTTCACATGCCAATAAGGTAATGCTCAAGATCCTGCAAGGTAGACTTCAGCAATTCATGGAGCGAGAATTGCCAGATGTACAAGCTGGGTTTAGAAAAGGCAGAGGAACTAGAGACCAAATTGCCAATATCCGCTGGATAATGGAAAAAGCCAGGGAGTTTCAGAAAAACATCTATTTCTGTTTTATTGACTATTCTAAAGCCTTTGACTGTGTGGACCATAACAAATTGTGGCAAGTTCATAGTGGTATGGGGATACCAAGTCATCTTGTCTGCCTCCTGAAGAATCTGTATAACGACCAAGTAGCAACAGTAAGAACGGACCACGGAACAACGGACTGGTTTAAGATTGGGAAAGGAGTATGGCAGGGCTGTATACTCTCACCCTACCTATTCAACTTGTACGCAGAACACATTATGCGATATGCTGGGCTTGAGGAATCCAAGGCTGGAGTTAAAATTGCTGGAAGAAACATTAACAATCTCAGATATGCAGATGATACCACTTTGATGGCTGAAAGTGAAGAGGAACTGAGGAGCCTTATGATGAAGGTGAAAGACGAAAGTGCAAAAGCTGGCTTGCAGCTAAACCTCAAAAAAACCAAGATGATGGCAACCAGCTTGATTGATAACTGGCAAATAGAGGGAGAAAATGTAGAAGCAGTGAAAGACTTTGTATTCCTAGGTGCGAAGATTACTGCAGATGCTGACTGCAGTCAGGAAATCAGAAGACGCTTAATCCTTGGGAGAAGAGCAATGACAAATCTCGATAAAATAGTTAAGAGCAGAGACATCACACTGACAACAAAGGTCCACATAGTTAAAGCAATGGTGTTCCCCGTAGTAACATATGACTGCGAGAGCTGGACCATAAGGAAGGCTGAGCGAAGGAAGATAGATGCTTTTGAACTGTGGTGTTGGAGGAAAATTCTGAGAGTGCCTTGGACTGCAAGAAGATCAAACCAGTCCATCCTCCAGGAAATAAAGCCAGACTGCTCACTTGAGGGAATGATATTAAAGGCAAAACTGAAATACTTTGACCACATAATTAGAAGACAGGACACCCTGGAGAAGATGCTGATGCTAGGGAGAGTGGAAGGCAAAAGGAAGAGGGGCCGACCAAGGGCAAGGTGGATGGATGATATTCTAGAGGTGACGGACCCATCCCTGGGGGAGCTGGGGGTGTTGATGACCGACAGGAAGCTCTGGCGTGGGCTGGTCCATGAAGTCACAAAGAGTCGGAAGCGACTAAATGAATAAACAACAAACAACAACAAACATACTGACATTTTTTAAAGAAAATATTGGACTGGATAGTCGAACAGGGATAGCCAAATAGGAATTTCCTGTTGTTGGAAAAGAGAACCAATTTGGTGTAGTGGTTAAGGCATCAGATCATGAATTAATTATTACATTCTTCAGGATGATAGATTTCACCGAAACTACAAGCAACATTCAACTAAAATAACCTTATCTGTTAATTATCTGTAGTGCATAGGCCAAGTAGTGGTTCATGCTGAATTTTATTATTGTTAATTGCTGACATCTCAAAACAAAGTCAGAAAATTGCATTAATATTCTGAATTCTCTTACTTTATAATTTAATTGAAGAAACTTGAAGCAGCATTTCTACAGCTTCAGAATTCAGGTATAAAGCCTGTGTCATTAAAGTACAAGCAGCATTTTTAACAACTTAAACAATTTCTTTCTTCCTTGATTCCTTCCACAGATTCCTTCCATGGTTTCTTCCTTGATAGTTCCTTGATTACAGCACCAAATAAACAATCAGGGAGGAAACAATACCATCATCAAGAACCATCAAGGAAAAGCACACCCCAACCAAGACTGACAGGGCAAGCTACCGTATATAAACAGTGTAATTTCACTCTCCCATACGCTGATATTACCTAGCCTCATAAAGAAGTCGTCTTCATCATCCCAGTGTTTTCCCTCAGGAGCAGGGTCCACTTTTCAAATCAACGAATGCCATTTAGCCTTGTAAAGAAATGTCTGCAGGAAGACAACTGAGCCCAGAGATAAACCGAGAACCCGTTTCTATTTTCTATCAATACATCTGAATGTAACACGGAGAAAGTGCAGAAATATAATTGCCAGTATGGACTGCTGACAGTATAGCCCCTCCTTTTTGTAAATAATGCAGCATTGTGTAGAAAGGTAGAAGCTAGAAGGAAGAAAGGAACACTGGAGCACTTCTTCCATGTACTCCTTCCCATACTTGTGCTGTAGTCATGTCTGAAGAGACACATTGATGTCTGAAATGGGGACACCCTCTATTCAAGCAAAAGCATGGCTCAGAAGAATTTGAACTCTGTGTTTATTGAGAGTATGCATTTATTGAGAGCCCTGACACCAACTATGTTGAGCAAACCTCCCAGAAGATACCAGTGGCAAACCACTTTTATGGTGTAGCTCAGAAAACTACATGGCTACAGTCACCATGAGTTGAGCTCAACTTGAGGATGTCTTTACTTTGCTTTAGTTCTCTTGAAATGCTTTCAAAGAAACATATTCTGGCACTACTTACATCAATACAGTATGGAACTATTTGCTCCATATATGTCTGTGTGTAAGAGAGAAAGAAGTTATAAGTAAAAACTGGTTATAATAAATAAACCAGTTTATTTATTTATTAAATTTATATCCTGCCTTTCATTTAGGAGCTCAAGGCTCCTTCCTCCTGTTTTTCTCATATATAACCCTGTGAAGTAGGTTCAGTTGAGACAGAGTGATTGGCCCAAAGTCACCCAGTGAGTCTCAGTGGCTGAATGGGGGCCTAGAATTTGGTCTCACCTCAGTCTAACACCTTGACCATTACAGAATACTGAAGAAGATAATTTGGATATAATATGCCATAAATAAGATAGGGCGACTGGACAACAAAAGTAAGTACACCCATGTGACCTAGTGGAAAAACAAGTCCTGGATAAACTAGGAATATTGTACTTAATCATTATGTCAGGGTACCTTATTGTTTATTATTTCAAATTTTATCACATGGCACCAACGGGTTACCTTTTTCTATTTCTGTTTGAGAATGCATTCATAAGCCTCATAAATGATTATACTTGGATTTATACTTTGTCTCACTTCTTTTCCCCCCAAAGTGTCTATATAGTTTCAGGGGGATCCTGTGATTATGCATCCTTTTTTCTGATCCTCCATTCTTTTCTATGCTTTGCTACCATATTCCAACAAAGTTGCTGGAATATGGAACTTTCAGCCTGGGAGATATTAAACTGCCTTTAAATTGTCATGCATCATACAGTCAAAGAACCAGAAGCTCTCCTAATTTGATGTTCGTATCTCTCTGTATTAATGGAAACGAAGTGGAGGCAAGAAAAGCTTGATCAAATCCTGTAGCTTTCCATAAATCTTTATTTAGACAGAGATACAACTTCTGAATAGTTCCCCATTCACACTCAGTTTAATTATACTCGATGCTGAAGTATTTCATTTAATGATAGGTGAATATCAATAATCTTGATAGAGCCATAATCTTGGTTATAAATTTTGTGATTTAATGCTATACAGGACACAGTATTTCCACAATTAAAAACACTGTAAGAAATATGCGGTCAACTTCAGATGAAAAGCAAGAGAGATTAAATACACGATAGGCTTCCCAGGAACATTGTTCACTTACACAAATACTAAAATCATAATTGTACTAAATAACACGGAAATGTTTTATAGGATCTCTTTCTTGGACCTTCAGTTATTAGTTGAAGTTGACATTTCCCACAAAAGTTCACTCATGATAAAGATAATTTGCTGCGGTAATACATTTATTTTAAAGATTTTGCTGTTATCAGTGCTTGTCTTTTATTATTCTTGTAAACCCAGCATGTCGTTTAGTATCACATGTAGAACATTCTGTTAACATTGTCCAGCGCAAGTTGAGCCTATAGCTTTTGTATATTTTTCTCTTCACAAATTATTTTTTACCAAATAATGCTAATTAGTAAGTGATAGATACAGAGATTGCCAGAGACAGTCCATTAATTTCATTTACCTTAATAGCACTTAGATCTTAGCTTGCTGTACAACTGTATTGAGACTGGATTATAAATGTAATTTTTTGCATCATTAACTTGCCTGATTAATCTAAGACAGCAAAAGCATAATTACAGAAATCTAAGACTTTGAGCATGTTGGTTTAATGATATAGATTTTCCCTTTTCTGTTTGCATTATTGTAAGTACTACAGATGAAAAGAAAAGCCAGATATTCATTCTTTCTTGATAATTAACATGCAGCATGTCACAGTCATTTCTCAGTCCACACTCCTGAAGAATACCATGCTCAACTTTTAACAAGGGCAATTACTAGATATTTGCATAGTAATAGACCACTATTAGCAGTATGTTCAAGCTGCTCAAGGAGCATTAATGCAATAACCAGTTAGATGCTTCTTAAGAAAACATGTGCTGTATAATTGTCACTTTGGGGACATGAAGGATACAACATGGGATCAACTGTCTTTCAAGTAGGAACAATGCCAGTAATTTTTGTCCTCTCAGCCTTTGAGATGTTCCAGTTGGATACCTAGCTTGAAGATATGCCAGGCTCACAAAAATTGTATGCTCTACTCTAGTGAAATGTTTGCCTTTGGTAAACCAACAAAACAAAAAGACTTTCAAAAAGACCTTGTGCATTCTTGTGGTGGTCTTGATTTGAGTCCATTCAGGAAGGACATTTTTTTTTTTTGAAAGGCCTTAATCAGGGAGCAGAGAGCCAGAACTGATGGCGATCAATGCCCAAAGTGGACAGACTTTTGTTTTTATTCTTCCATCCCATTCTAATTGTGCTATTCCCCACACACACCATTTGTCTCTCAGTTGGAGTGGGAAAATGGCACTTGAAATCCTTGTTCAGAGCAAAGATTTGGTGAATGGAGAGAATTACAGAGAATGGTGCACATCTCTCAAAGAGTTGATTACTATTTGCAAGACCCTGTGAATGATTCATTCATAGCTGTGAATGGCATTAACTGGCCATAACTGTGTTGCTGTTGTTAGTATTATTATTTAATTCATTTCCCACAATTCTACTCAGGGAGAACTCCAGGTTGTTATGACAGTGTGTTATGCCCAGATTGGGAACTTCAACACCATTCTGGAGAATTCTAGTAAGACACCAATGGAGGCATATTTGTTGTGTCTAGCAGCGGAGTTGTCAAAAATGGTACCTGTTCATGTTACTTTTTGATAACATTATATAGTGGTAGGGTGTTTATATAGTATTATAGGATATACTAAAATAAATAGTAAACGTTTCCTATATATTTCCTTTTCTGGCATTTGTAAACATCACAATTTTGCATTAATTTATTTTCACAACAGTTTATTTCTCATCTAATGTACATGCTTTACTTGGGGGGTGGGTTAGTGGGTGGTAGCAACAATTAAGACCAATACAATGTATGTTTTTAAAAGCAAAAGCAAAAGCAAAAACAAGATTAAACTTTACAAAAAACTTGGCCCATTAAATAAGATCTTATTGTACTGTTGGATATTGGGCTTGTTTGTTCTTACTGGACGTTGTAGGATTTTTTTTAATGTTTTATTGATACAGAGAGGGTGGGTGGGGGTTGCCTTCTTTTTAATGTGTTGTTAGCCACCCAGAGTTGCATCTGCGAGAGTGGCAGCCCTATAAATAAATTAAATGCATAAATAAATGAGTAATACAGCAGGTAGCATTACAATTTATACTGCTTGGGAAAGACAATAAACATTTTGCTAAATAAAAAAATTACCAACTGGCTATCAAAAGACACTAAAGAAGGAGGCAACCTGACTTCTTGACGCAGGAAGTTTCATGATTTAGGTGTAATTTAGATTTCCACAAGTCATACTTTCAAGGCAGCTGGGATGAAGACTCACCTGATCATAGCATACAGGCAAGGTGGTATGGGAGAAGATGGTTTATAAGGTATTCTGGATTGAAGTCCTTTATAATTTTAAAGAACATTACCTATGAAATGTGCTCAGAAATGGCTTCATGGGTTGTTTAAGAATTTCATGTGTTAATCACTTTCTTAGTTTTTTCCAAAGGTGTAAACATTTTTGGCAGCATTATCTCATTCCACATAAAACATGGAATTACAGACACACATCTAATAAGGTTTTAAAAATGTTCATTTTTGTGTGATAGTAAAACCAAAATGTAATGGTATGCTTTTCCTAACATGGGTAGCACACTGAATATCTTTGGTCATTTATATAAGATGTACAAGATTTAAATCAATATGCATTGGATAATTGTAAATAAACCCATTAACCAAATGAATTAGGACTCTCCTGTTGCCATAGATTGCCACAGATATCACTCTAATTCACTTGGTGAATGGATTTATGTACAATTATCCAGTGCATATTGATTCAAATCTTGTAATAGCTTTAATCTGAGAAACAAGTAAAGAGCATGTTTTATGAGTGTGATCTTCCTTCTACTCTCTTCTATATGATCAAATAAAGTGTAGCACATCTGATCAAATAACAGAACATCATTGGAGCACTCTTCACTGCTTGGAAACCCAGGGTGTTATACTTCCAAACATCTGGAGAGTAACAGGTTGAGAAAATCTGCCCTAAACAGCTGTGTTTTATGTTTTTAACATTTCTTTGGAATACAAATTATTTTTATTTCTATATACTCAACAATATTTTCACATGGTCATGTAATAGAATTTGATGACTTCTTTTATATTTTTAAATCAAGTAATTTATCATTTATTGTGATCACTGACCAATATTGAAATGACATTTTTATTGATATATAGTATACAAAATACTGACATATGCCTGAAATAGATAACAATAAGATGAACTGCTATCTATTTTATATGCAACCTCTGACCACCTTTCATGAGATCATCAGTCTGAGGTGTTGTACAATAGCATAGTCTCCTGTTACTAGTGACTGAACATAGTGGATATCAAGAACAATCTAGTTTCTCTCCGATTGTTTACCTCTTTTGCTTTTTTTTAAAACTAAATATTTCCTTACTGTTTTTGAACTTTAATAAAAAAATGTTTCCTGTAGGGTCCAGTTATATAGAAATTAATGAGGTCCATAAACCATATTCTGGCTCTGACAAGGATGTTATATTAGTTTGCCATTAATGATTAAAGGCCATCCAGTCATTAAAAGGCAATCATTTGGTTCTGGTCTGCAGGAATTCTCATATAATGCTCATTACTCTTCATAGCTTTTTGTTCACAGAAAAGTTTGAAAACATTTTAACTATTTAATCATTAATTTTGCCACTTGAAGTAAGCATAGTGTTTCTCTGTTGATTGGCAATCAGTTTCTAAGAAATACTGATGTGTTCTCATTACAGTGGAGGAACAGCCATCATCATACCTTGATGTTTTGGCCCAAAGGAGCTATGATCTATAATGCAATGTAATTAGTATCTGTAGTGATTCCTTAAAGTAAGCAGCAAACAACATAGACGTGCATAAGGTAATCAGCTATAAAAGAATCACCTGCTTTGCTTGGGAGTAAATGTGTAAAAATATTAGGGTAGTGCAAGGCATTTGAAAGAGATGCTTTGCAATCTTCAGGGGTGGGAATAAAGCATCTTTCTTTAAATCGCTAAGCAAGCATATCATTTCCAAGGATCCCGCAGATGCTTCAGAAGCTGCTTCTGGCTGTATCTTCATGCGTGGCTCTGTGTGCATATCACTGAGAGAAGTGATTAATCAGATCACTGAATTAGAGTATCTTACCCTAACCATAGGGTGCCAGAGAACCATAGCTTGCTCTATAATCTATACGTTGCTATTTTTCAGTAAAATGAAACAAGCAAGCAAAAACAACAACAAAATAGGCCCATAGGGTGCTTTTTTGTTTTTTTTGCTTATGGCAGTCAACTTTCCCTGAGTCCAGCCTTTCAGAGTGCAAATGCCTGTGAAGTTCTCTACAGTCAAATCTGAATGCTCAGCTCAGTTGAAACAGGTGGGTCCTGGGTAGCAGCTGCTGTGGTCTGAGGAGCCATAGACCCGTTCAGCTTTTCCAACTGATAATTGACAGGTGCAGAATGTGTCACAGATTCTGGACATTCATTTCAGCCCATCGCATTCATATATTTATCCCAGCCTTTAGGTTTCCTCTTTCACCAATTCTACGATATTAATACTGGGATTAGGCACACCTTTGTATAAGGCTGTGTCATGATTGTCTCACACTGGAATGTCCTAATGTTGCTTCGTTTTGATGCTGCATTTTTTTTTTCTCCAAAAGTTCAGCATTTTCCCCATAGCACGGCATACACTGCTTAGGACGTCTTGCTTTGTCATGCCCTGTGGTGGAGGTAACTGTTGTACCAGGGATGTCAGAGATGGTCAGGTCTCCTCTTGCGCGTAAATGAGATTCAGTTTATCCTTTTCAAACTCATTTTGTCAGGTCACTCTTAGGAACCTTTGCTGTACAGAATTTAGAGTTTAATCTTGTCGTCCTCAGACTAATCTGTTCTTTGAAGGATGGCATAATCCAGGCAGTGATGGTTTCAGAGGAAGATTTGCTTTTAATGTGTTCAGGGCTATTTCTTTTATTACAGGGGTATTGCCTGTACCAGATCATTATTAGCATTGCATAAGATGGCTTTCCTCTATTTTGGCCCAGACTTTACTAGTATTTTTGTGCAATTTTTGTGCATTCTCACTGACATCCCAGTAGAACCGCTGTTAATTGGCTGATATACTGCTTTTTGTTCTCCTTTTTCATTGCATAAACAGTGGTGGAAAGAGGCCTGCTCTCAATGTGTAGGCTTCTGGGATAATGGCTACAGATCTATCGAAAGATCACCATGGGGTTGTGGGTGGCATCTTCAAAAATATTAAGAAGTACCAGGTGTTACTGGATATCACCCGTACAAGGTAAACCAGATCAAGAAACCAGATGCTGCGTAGGCCTAAAACTGTTAGAATACGTATAGTAACAGAATCTGGCAAGTCTGAATGTGCTTCCCCTCCTCCCTCTTCTATCTTCATGTGAATTGGGGGGTGCCTGCCATAGATGTTTCTGTAAATCTCTTCATATGGGCTTAAGCCAGGTTTATCTGTTTGTTCCTTTATAATGGATCTTCCCTCTTTCCATCAAGGCCATGCTCTATACTTTCTGCACTGGGATACATCTGCCATGCTAGTGTGACAGTGGGGAGTTCTTGGTGCTCTCTGAGTTTGGTGGTTTGCTTGCAGATGTGTCATCACCCAACTAGGTAACACAACATGATGATGTTTCCTATTTGGGTAATGAAACGTCTGCAAGCAAACAACCAAGCTCCAAGAGCACCAGGAACTCTACAGTTCAACCCTGAGCTACAGATATTCTCTTCTATTGGAGTGTGACAATTTGCATCTGGTCATGGGGGAACAGAATAAAGCCAAGCATTTGAAATTCAGAGAGATCATTCACATTTTCTTACCTTGGAAAAACAGGCTTTAAAGAAAGAGAATAGTGCTCAGGTTTCTTTGATGGAAGTACTGTATAAAGACCTTTTATTTTTGATTACTGTCACAGGTTGAAGACAGGAGTTCATCTACCACTGCCAAATTTACTTTATTTGGTGGAAAAAACCACATCATCTTCAAAAGAAGATGGAAGGCCTTCCATAAACTTAATATGTGGAAACATATTAAGTAGTTCTTTACTTAATACAGCCCAAAACTGTAAAGCCATACAATATTTGAGGCATTTGAGACAACGGAGCAGTACCATGTTCCAACATTTGCTTGATAAAAGTGATTTTCCAGAATTGGATAGCCTGCTTACAATACATGAGCAAGGATTGGATTGTACAATTTCCCCCATCATGTTTAATAACTGTTAAGGTAGCATATAGTAATCTTCACCCTTTAGCACCCTTTTCTTATATGCCATCTTTAAAGCTTTTCATAGTGCCTGGGTTTCTAGCACCCAGTGTTTCTTAACCCTGACAATACTAGGCTGCTCCACCACAATCTCTTCTGGCCCTCCTCCTTAGCCAAACAGTAAGCATCCACCAAATCTTTCAGTTCTTAAAGTTAATTTCAGTACTATTACTGCTGTTAGGCATCATTTCATTTACCTTTAGCATCACTTTCCCATTCAATAAAGTGTACCCATCCATTTTGGGGCCTGCTGAAACAAATTAATGATCATGGTGTTTGGGTAGCATCTTGCTTACTAGTTGGCCTAAATAATTGCCTAACAGCAGCATCCATGCCTCTTTCCTGCTGTTCAAGGCAACTGAATCAGTGTCATGGTATAGACACCTCACGCATCTTGCCCAAACCCTCCAGGAGCCTGAACAATTTCAACTGTGCATAAGCTGTAGTAAAATGAATGAAAATTGATAGATTAGTATGTATTGACTTGGTGGGGTGTTGGCAAGACTGGGAAATAAAGGTCTCTCAGTGGGGACACTTTACTGAAATACTGATCTATGTCCCCCAAATTTTGATAATTATTTGCAGATAACAAATCAAGCAGTACATCTTCTTGTTCACAAACAGAAACAAACTGTTGAAATCATAACATTTTGTTCACTGGGTTTTGGCATGTAGCATTCACGCTGCTGTCAAAAAAGCAACTAGTGCGTTCAAGGGAGTCAGGAGATTCTTGATTACAACCTGCTTCAAGGAAGTATCTGTGACCAGCTGGTCACCCCATTTGTGTCCCCAGGTGCTGTGTACAGCATAACTTTGACTTTTGAGGTTCTCTTCTGTAACTTATGTACAGACTTATAGAGCTTCATAGGTTGAACTGATCATGCTGTTGAAGTCCTTTGCACAGTAGCAGATGGGGCAACCATGAAAAAAAGCATCCATTAAATTCAAAGGCCATGGGGGTGCTGTTGATGACAGAAAAACCAACCAAAAGCCATTACCAATATGCTTTTCACACCCCTGCAATGCATGCTGAATAATTCAAGTTCTTGCTGTATGCTATATACATCATTCCATTGCATGGAATACTTTTTCTGTGCCTGGTGGTATCTATCTAAATGCACTTATGCAATGGTAGTATTCTCCAAATACATGAAATGTGACTGAACCATGCGGACAGATGCCAATGTAACATACTATAAGGGGTCAATACACCAAATCTCAGTCTTTTCAGCAATGTCTCCCTCTGTGCCTGTGAGAAAGGCATTCCGTGTCATTTCCATCATTTGTTTCCTAAATGAATACAAGCCTCCCTCAATATCTCTACATCTTGCTTGTCTGCAGTAGTAAGGGAAGGTCCATTTAAGTTTAAACACCATTCCTGCATTAGCAGCATACCTTGTCAGAAAATCCTCTCTTTCATCAGGCGTCATGGTTCAAGACCATAAAACTTGACAGGGGGTGGTCCAATGTTCAATCTTTGTATTGAACAAGTGGGAAAGGTATCCCTTGCTACCCTGAAAGCCCAGCAGTTTACTCCCTGAATCAAAAGTTTTAATTTGGATCATTTGATCAACTGTCTATCTCTGAACTTGGTATCCATATCTTCTGGAGTTGTGAGCAATAAAAGTACATCCAGCAAACTCTGGGTTTATACATGTTTTTCACAAACTGAACCAGGCACCCAGTCTCCTTACATTGCAGTCACCCTCTTTCTCCAGCATATCCTTGGCATATAGTTTGGTATGTGGACTTCTGTTTTCAGACAACATTCAAAATCATAAATTACGTTTTTTTATGGCTACTTCTAGCTGAGGTAATGGATTCAGAAAACATACCTTTCCATGCTTTCAGCCCTTCCTTCTGGGGGAGTACATAGGTTTTTTGAGCCAGCACTGCTAGCAGCCAACAAACAAGATAGCAAGCTGGATGCCTGCCACAGTCCAGAGATACGCAATCTCAGGCAGAACTTTCAGAAGAAAAAAGTCCTTCTTACCAATATCTTAAGATGGCAGCTATTAATGTAGTCACAGGCCTGGCACAAGTTGAGACCAGCAATTAGCAAGTAACAAATCCAAGGGACAAGACAAGAGTCATAGTGAGGTAGAATCCAGAGTTCTAGGCACAACACAGCAAGATAAACACGACAGAGCTGAGACTTGAAAAGTTGTTCTCAGCATCTGCTCCCAGGGAGTGAGGCCAAGAAATCAGCTACACTGAGCCTCCACCCAATACACAGCTGCAGTATCTTACTCCTCAGCATTGGCTCTTTTGCAGGCTTGTTTCTTTGCAAGTCTCTCCAGTCCACCGAGTTCTGCCCTGTTATTGAATCTTAATCACACACCTCTGCTTAGTACTTGGATGGACTTAAGAATTTGAAAGGCTGTTAATGGGTGCAGACTAAGCATCCGAGGACTTGCTGGATGTTCCTCAAGCAGATTGGAGTCATTGGCTCCACCACTACTGAAATCACCCATGCCAGGATTATTATCCCTAGGTGCCATTGACTCCCCATCTTCCCTATCCAAGAACATGTCCAGCAGAGCTATAACAATAGAGCCCGCATGTGTCGTATCACACTTTATCCTTAAGAAACAATGTTCACTTCCTTTGCCAATTGTGTGTGTCTTTGGAGGCCAGACTTAGAATGGCAAGACAGTTTGCACTTACCACATTTTGACATCCCCATATCCACTTCATTACATTCTTGCTTCAGACATGTGCAACAGTGGTATTGACAGTCATAGGTAAAATTAAGGTGGTGACAGAATTCAGAGAAATAGCATTCACCCAGAAAGCTTTTGTTGGTCATATAGTAATGATTGTTATGTAGCAATATGAGCAATAGTTTTTTCTTCTTGAGCCAACCTGTGACAAAAACACTCCAGCCCCCCTTGCCTATAAAATAAAACTTTGATGGTTACGTGTTCTTCAAAGGCATGTATATATGAAAAACCACCATCTGTTCTCTGGTAATACCCATTTTGTGATGGAGATCTCTGGCTCTAAGAATGATTTCTTGTTTTGTAAATGACCTTCTGTCCAACAAAGACAGCAGACAACCTGCAAATCATAGAAGTTCATCCTCTACTTTGAAATTGACCAGATGGCATCTTTTTTTCCTCCAGGACTTAGTTGAGCAGCACGGTGCTTTAATTCCTAAGACCAACTCCCTCTCTGTTCTTAATTGTGACTGCTGACTGTAAATCAGGACCCCACAACACATCTGCATCGCTCTGTAACATGTTTCCAACATGATTCAGGAACTCATCATGTTTAAATCACCCCTTCACTTCCTAACAGAAAAGAAAGGTAGATTTAGCCTATCTGCATCCATCCTGAGTGATACATAATTGTTTAGTCTAATGTCCCAAGAAACATCATTCAAAAAATTCTGTATTGTGTTATGAATCACATTTATGTGATATGTGAATGAGTGAATGCAATCAAAGTTTATGAACCTATAGCATGGTAATGTTCTATACCACCATACTTATATCCTTTCCAGGTATACCTCCACCAGGCTCTGTATGTTCTTTGAGTTTGAATCCTCTAACTGTTGCAAAGAGTTGTTTATATCTCCCATTGGTATGGCTTTTGGCATAGGCTCCTCTACACTGCTTACTCTGCCTGAAGAAACTCCAGGAAATCCTCTGCCTTGCATTTTTTTTTTCTATTCAGCATGGTGGCTGTAGATAAATTTTGTTTTACATGTAAATATACTTTATTATATTATATTTTTTATTATGAAGTTCAGTGGGAAAATGTTAACATCTTCTGGTGGCTGACATTACTAAAGTGGATTAGTATCCTTCTCAAAGCAGTGTATAAAGGTTGCCATTTAAAAAAAAAATTCTTTGTGAGATACAATTTATAGAGCTTGGTGGAAATATGATGATCCAGAGGGCCTCAGGTTTGGAATGTCTACAGCAATAGCTTTTAATGAGCCCTGTTTCAGTGCAGCCATCAACTTCTTGTTCTTAATCAAATAGACAATCCATCAGACAGTGATGAAGGGTTTTTCTGATACAGGGTTTTGGAATCTATTGCATGCAAACCTCTCTAAAAAAAATCACAAAATAAAATAAAGTTAGGGGGAGCTAATTTTAGAACTAACCTGAAGACCTGGTTTTGTTTGTTGTTTTAATCTTCATACTTACAATTTGGTATGTGGCAGATCTAATAGTTACAAGGCAGAATAACTCCATTCTATGCATTTTCTTTAAAGCTGCTGCATGGTTCAAGAGTAAGGAATTTTTCTTTCTTCTCCTAGCCCTTCACTTTTAGGATGGCATTGAACCTTGTTCTGGGAATGGGAGGAGGGTGTTCAGAAAAGATCACTCTGTCCTGGGAATGAAGAAAGTATGAGGCAAAAAAACTGGAAATAACCCTGCCTTGATTATCTTTGGTATAGAATATGGAAGAGGATATGGAGAATTCTGACAGGTTTTCAAGTTTTTATTACTATCCTAGGGCTTGTCTATACTGCAAATCTATAGTTTGAAGCAAACCTTATTCTGACCACATTTGAAAGCTTGTAATAAAGTTTTATTTTAACTGAATTTTTAAAATCAGTACCTTAAATGAGGAAAAAAAAACCCTGATTTTCTGTCTTGTCTGAAAGTTAAAAACACATATTTTTGTAAAGATTATCTGGAAACCCAACACACACCTCCAACTCTCCATTAAGCAATGAAAATAAATGAACATAGACGTAAAACTTATTTTGAGCCTTTCAAATTAATTGCTTTAATTGTATTTTTAATATGTTGTAAGCCATCCAATTCTTATTTCAGCTTCCTAATTGCTTCACATTTGATCCTATATAATAGTACAGAGGTGGTTATGATTTTCCCTCTTGCCCCAAGTCCTTTGGGGCTGTCCATGCTAGTTACCAACAGCATTGTTTCCAGTGGCTGTTGAAAGTTCTATGCCTGTTGATATAAATATAGACAACTTGGATTATCATATTCCCTTCCCTTCTCTCTTGTTTTGCCTATCTTTTGTCCCATTTTGCTAGTTAACAAGCTAGTTAGTTAGGTTTTTTATGTTTGCTGATATTTGGTAAATAAACATATAGCTATATTTTTGCTAGCTGAACTGAGTGATTTTTGTGCTTGCTTTGGGCATAGGGGTGGACTGGAAGTGTGCCAAATATAAACTAAACTGGAAATTACCCACAATAATATTTGAACAAGTAACACGTCATATCCAGTTTGGTTTATGATCTGGGGATGTCAGCACCACATGGCTTACTTTGATGGCATCACTGATTAAAATTTTTGATAAGCTCCCATTATAAATCAGTATACACTTTAACTACCAACATCATATAGCATTGCACTTTTCATGTGTAAGACCAGAAGCAGCAGTTCAGAACAACATAACTAGATAGTTGAATGCATTATGTTGAATTTCAAATCACTAATTATTCACCTTAATTACTACAGCAACACTGAATAAATTAGCTGTAAAAGGATGAACTATGCATGATAGCACATCTAGAACATGCATTTTAAATACTTAGGATCATTGGCTTCCAATTGTACTGAAAAGCAAATTATGTGAAATTCTTTCCCTCCTCCGTTATATAGATATTTTTATGAGTTAGTACCCTCAACTGGCTCTCTTGTTTATTCCAAATACTAATTATTGCTCTTATTGGATGGAACAATGAGAAAATTAGCTCTATTCCCAGGCATAGAGGGGGCGTGGTAGCTCAGTGGTTATGACACCAGGCTTGTTGACCAGAAGGTTGCAAGTTTGGCGGTTTGAGACCTGAGTGCCACACGGCGGAGTGAGCTCCTGCACTTGCCCCACCTCTTGCCAACCTAGCAATTCGAAAGCATGCAAATGCGAGGAGGTAGATAGGTACCGCTTTGGCAGGAAGGTAACAGTGTTTCCATGATCGTCATACTGGCCACATGACACAGAAGTGTCCTTAGACAACGCTGGCTCTTTGGCCATGGAAACAGAGATGAACACCACCCCCTAGTGTGTCATTAGACACGACTAAATGGGAATTTTTGCCTTACTTTTTACCAGGCATAGAATTGCTCAAGGAAACTTTATGTACATGGTCTACCAAACCAGAGGGAATGGCCCTTTGTTATGGACTGAGTGCCACCCTGGTTCTTATTTGCCCCTGTACCCTTGGCATAATATGCAAGAGGGAAAGTCATAGCCGTCTCTGTACTATTATATAGGTTCAAATGTGAAACAATTAGCTGAAATAAGAATTGGAGGAAAGAGGGGTAAGACACTGTGGCTTTCTTACATCAAATATTGCTTTTCTGTAAGACTAAGAGGGAGGTAGGAAAAGGAGAGAGGTGACAGCTATAAACTGAGGCAGGGAGAACTGAGATGCTTACCTGATGGCATAGCCTGGCATTCCCAGGCAAGGGGAAATTTTGGATATTCTTTCCTATCCAAAGGAATTAGCATGTAGTAATCTGAGCTAGCAGGAAAGCTGAGAGAAACAGGTCTCTTAACTTCTTATTCCTCCTGCTCTGTGGATGAAAGGTCTTGATTGTTCCATTTTGTTTTCTTGATAAGCAAACAGACTGCACTATTCTAAAATTCCAAAAGCTCTCTGCTACTTTTGAGAATTTCTCTGTTAATTTTGAGATCTTCTTTTCCTGTGAAGTATACTCTGGGATCCAGTCAAAATCAACAGAAACCAAAGGACTTGAAGAAGCTGTAAGCCTGTGTGACTGTATCTTATTCATGCTGCATTTTGTTTCTGCAGCATGTTTTTTTATCTGAAGGCTCGATTTGCTCATGTCTGTAAACCCTCTTTTTATATTCTATTTTTCCTGGATATTTAATTCTGAGCTTTTAGCCTGGCTCTCCTGGCTTGAGTTTGGCACCTCAAACCTATTCAATAGGTCAAACTTAGGATAATTTTTTTTAGATCTAATACTTCCAATGACCCAACAGTCAAGTATATTTTGTAAATGAAACCAACATGAAACACAAATGTTAGGCTGCTTCCACTATATAGAATTATACATACATACATTCTCTTCTCACCACTATGAGCGGTATGTGTCTTCCTCAACCTCAGGTCCTCTACCAGAGGTCTGGGAGTTTGAGGGTTCTGCACAGTATCTTAGCTGTTCCTAGCACTGCACTCTTCTGGACAGAGAGCTCTGATGTTGCTCCTGGGATCTGTTGGAGCCACTCTTCCAGCTTGGGAGTCACAGCCCCAAGTGCCCCTACCACCACTGGGACCATTTTGGCCTTCACTTTCCACATCCTCTCCAGTTCCTCCTTCAGGCCCTGGTACTTCTCCAGCTTCTCATACTCCTGATGTTGCTGTCACTTGGCACCTCTACATCTATCACCACTGCTGTCTTCTCATCCTTGTCTACTACCACAATGTCTGGTTGATTGGCCAGTACCTGCCTGTCTGTCTGGATCTGGAAGTCTCACAGGATCTTAGCCCTGTCATTCTCCACAACCTTCTGTGGAATCTCGCACTAGATTTGGGAGGGTCTAGCCCATATTGTGCAGATGTTCCTATATATACAATGCCAGTACTTGGTTGTGCCATTCAGTGTATGCTGTTCCTACCTGCATCTTACACCCTGCCACGATGTGTTGGACTGTTATTTTTCCTATTTCTATACATACACATACACACATAGATGTATGTATAGAAATGGTAAAGACAAGGGACATTTGAGGTCATTCAGTGTAAATAAGACACCATACTGTAGTTCATTAGTTATTATAGAACAGAAATTGAGGCACAGAACTAACAACCCTAGGTATTGCAATCCAAACTCTGTTTCCAGGAGATACCAATTTGTATGCAACCAGAATAATCCACTGAGTTCACCTAGCTCAATCTAGGTAGGCAAATGAATAAATACTTGCATGACTATGATCAAGAAAAAAACCCATCATTTCTCTATATAGGTAACAAACTGTATCTTTCAAATATGACTCTCGTGATTTGTGCACAGCTCTTTATGCAAAAAGATCTGCATGTTAGCCAAGGTGATTAAGAAAAGCTGATTTGGATGTAGACATTTCTACTCTGCCAACTGCACTTTGATACAGCAAGTCGGAATTACTTTTCCAAATATAACTCCATAAATCGCAAAACCTAATGAAATCAGGGCAGACAAGTGAGAGTGCTGGAATTATATTAGGCTGTCACAGTTTTTCTTAGAGTTTTCTTCCAGGAATGGTTTCTGGTCCGTAATTTTCTCAATGAGTGTTAGGCAGTATTCCCCAGTTTTCTGATAGGAAAGGGACGCTGGCATGGGGATAACATACACAGTATCTATAGAATCTCAGACACTAAAATACAAAGAAAAAATGTGATATACAGTATGTACCCATCATGCCATTACCTGCAGTTACACAAAGGGCTGAAAAAAAGTGAGAAGTGAACAAAGAAAGTTAAAGGAAGAGGTAAGAGACGAGAAAAGAAAATCAAACTAGATCTAAATCTAATTCACACTAACATCACCCACTATACCAATTTGTACTTTTCTATCCTTATAAACCATCCTTGCTTCTACCTCATCCCACCAATTCGTGCATGTCTTTTGTTCTTTAATCTTTAATGTTCTATCTCTGTCTCTGAGGATCTCAATTCCATCTAACTTCAACTTTCTCAGTCATCCTCTTGACTCATACATTCTTCCTTCATATATTCCCCCTTTCTGCCTCTTCACCAGTACATGAAAACACAGGTTTATATACATAAACACATACACATACACACACACACAGTATACATATCTACATACAAACACACATACAAAATGTGCAAGCCCATATTTTGGAAGTGTACAGATTTAGTTTAATGTTGTTAACTATGGTGGTTTATGCCTAGAAAACAGGTTTTTTTTCTCCTCCTTATTGCAGATGGACCCAATTCAAAAAGCTGTAATAAACCATACATTTGGGGTTCCTCTTCCTCACAGAAGAAAGCAAATAATATCTTGCAACACATGCCAGTTGAGATTTAATTCAGATGTAAGTAAATAAGTTATATCTTCTTTAACATGCATGCATGAAATAATGTCCATGTATTTTTCCAGTAAAAGTTGTATGATAGTATGTTCCATTAGAACAGTGGTTATATTGTACATGATTACTTGAGACCTGTTGGTCCAGCTTTTATTTGTGGATTACTTTTCTGAGATTTGAAGTCTTCCTGTTGTTTTATGCATATAAATTATTGCCTTATCATTCCAAATGGAGAACTATTTGCTGCTTTTTACAACTATAGTCCTTGAACATTTGGTGTCCATCTTTAGGGAACCAGGGTCTATACCTATGGTTGTTCATACTTAGATGCACATGTCTTTGTATTGTAGCTACTTAAATTTCAGTAATAATAGAACTGTGACTACTTTATTACTTAAATCTATTCTTCAAACTTAGTTTAAATGACAGAAATGCGTGAAGTACAGTCCTTCATGGACTGTAGTATATCAAAACATGTCATTCTCCTTGTGAATAAATTCATGGCACACCTATCTCTTGTGGTTTAAAGCCTAATACCACATCCATCTTTCTGGAGATTTAGTGAATATAAATTTGTGGCTGGGGGAAAAAGAAGTATTAAAATAGATATCAGAAAATGTAACCTTCTTGTGCTCTTTATCTCCAATGCAACCTCTGAGGCAAATAATAAATACACAATTCATTAACATACCATTATAGTAGTTTATGTTACACCTTTATTATAGAGAATCCTTGTTATGTTAGCACTGTATCTCACCCATTTGATTTTACTTTTGTGTTGTATATGTTTAAAGTTTGCTGGTCATTGACCAAATAAACATTATTGGATTACATTATGATTCATTATTATTTTGCCATGAGTATGTGAAGTGATTTAAATATTCTAAATATTTTTAGAGTTTTCTAAAAATATTTTCAACAAGAGAAGTCTTTTTTGAGATATATTTGCTTATTTGTTCTCCATAATATGTTGCCCAACAGTAGGATATTGTAAGGATTGCCTATTCTAAAACACCATCAGACTCATAAGCAGGATCACAAAGATATCTGATTTATTAAAGAATAGTATGCAGGATCACAAAAAAAGCTGAGAATGCAAAAAGTGCGCCAAATGCAAACTAAAACCCCTCGGCACAAACGAGATCCCTCCCCCCGTAGAATCTTCCCAGGCTCACAATCCCAGGTGCTCCTAATGACTTCTGATGGTCCACGGGAAAAGTCCTTGAGCAGAGCACATAACCCAAACACATTCCATTGAAATGAACATAGATACAGAGCTTGGCACAAGGTTTCACAGCAGCTCCCTCCCAACAGAAAGGTGCGTCAGCACCGTGGCATGTGAAACGTTACGATGTACAGTGCACATTGAAACAGTGAACATGACATACTGCCCTCCAAAAGAAAGAAAGCATTAAGCGGAAGGTTTTAACGAGTAAGCCAAGTGGAAACGGTTAACTAAATCAGGAGCATAACGTGGTGAGCAGGCACCCATTCAGGATGAGGAAAGTGTTTCCAGCAGATCAGGTACTGGAGGGTGCCTTGAAGCTTGCGAGAATCAATGACCTCCTTGACTTCAAAGTGCTGTTGGCTGTCAATCATGATCAGAGCAGGAGGAGGAGGTTGGGGATGCCAGAGGGAAGAGTGGTGGACAGGCTTGAGTAGGCAGCAGTGGAAAACAGGGTGCAAGCATTTCAGATTGTGAGGCGGGTCCAACTTAACAGTAACTGGATTGATAAGACTAACAATAGGGAAAGGACCAATGAACTTGGGAGCAAGTTTTTTAGAGGGCTGTGGGGACTTGATGAATTTGGTAGAAAGATACACTTGATCCCCAATTTTGAAATTGTGTTGCAAAGAACGTTTATCGGCTTGAAACTTGTAAGCAGCCTGGGCATCAGCCAAAGCCTGTTGAATCACTGGCCAGGAATCAGCCAACTTAACAGCCCAGTCAGAGGCAGAACAGGACTGGGGAGGGGTTTGTGGCAGCTCAGGGATGGGAACAAAGTTGTGACCAGAAACCACACGAAAAGGGGTTTGCCTGGTGCTTTGATGGACAGCATTGTTGTAAGCCACTTCAGCAAAAGGCAGCAAGTCCACCCAATTGTCCTGATGGTAATTTATGTATGCTCTAAGGAATTGTTCAAGGGCAGAGTTCAAAACCTCAGTAGATCCATCAGTCTCAGGATGCGACGCTGTGGACAGCACCTGTTTGGTGCCAATCAATTTTAAAAATGATTTCCAAAACTGGGAAGTGAACTGTGTCCCGCGGTTGGTGACCAAACGGGAGGGGCTACCGTGGAGATGGTAGATGTGGATGAGAAATAGGTGGGCCAATTGCGGGGCTGATGGGATGGACGCACATGGAATGAAATGGGCTTGTTTGGAGAAAAAATCTTTTACAACCCAAATGACAGTTTTCTTCTGACTGGGGGGTAAGTCCACAATAAAATCCATAGAAATCTCATCCCAGGGACGGGATGGGCTGGCCACTGGCTATAGAAGCCCCTGTGGTTTACTTCCTTTACGCTTTGACATGGCACAAACAGGACAGGAAGCAACATAATCTTTTACATCACGCCTTAAGGTTGGCCACCAAAATGGATGGCGAATCAAGTGCAGGGTTTTGACAAAACCAAAGTGTCCAGCAAGGGACACTTTATCATCATGGGAATGCTGCAAAACATCAGCTCTTAAAGTTTCAGGCACATAAAGGCGGTGTTCCACCCACGCCAGACCATTTTCAAAAGAAACATTGTCTCTATTAGCTAGCAACCAAGTGTCAGATTTCAGCGCCTGGAGAAAATCCTTCTGTAACTGACAAGGAACTTGCATTTTCCGCTTCCCAGACGGGGCTGGGGGCGGGGTTGCCTGCGCACGGGTCTGGCTCTGAGTGACAGCAACCAAGCCCAGTTGTGGTTCAGTGAGAACAGTTCCAACCACATCTGCCACCTGGTCAAGGTCCTGAGGTAAACGTGACAAAACATTGCCCAGAAAGTTTTTCTTTCCCGGAATAAATTTTAACTGGAAGTTAAAGCAACTGAAAAATTGATCCCAGTGAATTTGTTTAGGACTGAGATGCTGGGGGGGGGGGGGTGCAGAGGGCTTCCAAATTCCTGTGATCAGTCCAAACCTCGAAAGGGCATTTAGCACCTTCCAGGAGGTGACACCAGGCTTCCAAAGCGGCTTTTACAGCAAAAGCCTCTTTTTCCCAAACATGCCACCAGCGCTCAGTTTCAGAAAATTTTCTGGACAAATAAGCACAGGGTTTCAAGTGATTTTCAGAATCTCTCTGTAACAATATAGCCCCCACTGAGGAGTCAGAAGCATCTACTTGGACCACAAAGGGGCATTCAGGATTGGGGTGCTGCAAAATAGGCTCAGCAGTGGAGAGGGTTTTTAACTTCTCGAATGCTGCCTGGCATTCAGGCGTCCAATTCAGCACTGCTCCAGGGTGTTTTACCTTGCGTGTCTCCCCCAAACCCTTGGTACATAGCAAGTCAGTAAGGGGCAAAGCAATCTCAGCAAACCCCTGGATAAATTGCCAACAATAATTACTGAACCCTAGGAAACTTTGCAATTGCCTCCGGGTGCGGGGATGTTCCCAACTTAAAATTGCCTGAATTTTTTCAGGGTCCATTTCAATGCCCTTGTCAGATACCCTATAGCCTAGATAGTCAAGTTGGGTTTTGTGAAACTCACATTTGGAAAGCTTGGCATAAAGCTTGGCATCGCTAAGCTTACTTAACACCTGTTTGAGAAGGCGTTCGTGTTCCTCCTCGGATTCAGTGTAAATGAGCACATCGTCTAAATAAACCAGGACCCCTTTAAACAAATGATCATGTAATACTTCATTAATCAATTGCATGAAGACTTTGGGTGCCCTGCTAACCCAAAAGGGAGGACTTTGTACTGAAATGAACCCAGTGGACAATTAAAAGTGGTTTTCCACTCGTCTCCAGCTCGTATGCAGATGCGAAAATAGGCTTCACGAAGGTCGAGCTTGGAGAAAATCTTGCCCTTTGACAAATGAGCTAACATGTCCTTCATGAGTGGGAGAGGGTATTTGTTGCAGCTTGAGATGGAATTTAACCCCCGATAGTCCGTACAGAGTCTAAGCGTGCCATCTTTCTTTTCCCGGAATAGCGCAGGGGCCCCAACTGGGGAATTTGCAGGTTCAATAAACCCCCTTGACAGATTTTTGTTGATAAAGTCCCATAATGCCCCAAGCTTCTTCTGAGTCATTGGATAAATTTTTGGCTTGGGCAATTGAGTGTTAGGAATCAACTCTATGGCACAATCAGTTTTCCAATGTGGGGGGGGGTAGCTGATCTGCTTCCATTTCTCCAAAGACATCTGAAAAATCTTGGTATCGATCGGGCAAGCCTTCTAAACGTGCCAAACTAGGGTGCGGCGTGGCAATTGCAGCCCTTCCAACTCCCGCGCTTGAAGCCCTCTCTGCGGTAGGGACTTGGTAAAACCCATCCTTAAAAGTCAGAGTTCTGTGTTCCCAATTTATCTGTGGGCTTCGATAGGTCAACCAGGGAATCCCCAGAATTACCAAGGGGTTGCCAACAGGTGCTACTATAAGTTTTAAAGTCTCATGGTGGCTGCCCATTTGCATTGCGACAGTTCCAGTGAAATGGGTCACCCCCCCCTCCATTGAACCATCCAACTGTGTGAAGATCAAAGGCTGCTGGAGGGGAAAACTAGGCAGGTCCAAAGCAGCAACCAGATCAGGGTGAATCAGACACCTGGAACACCCAGAGTCAACTAAAGCCCAGACCTCTGTAGTCTTTGTGCGGGAGCCCAATTTCACTTTCACTGCTAGAGTGGGACAGTCAGCACTCACCATAGCATCCTCGTGCCCATCCTCTTCCACCTGCCCGTAGGTGCTCTTCATGGCAGGTGGCTGGCGTTTCCTGCCGGCTCCTTAGAGTCGTCTTCAGCCTCTCCCGAGAAGTAGAGTACTTCTTCAGCATCGGCTGCCCCCTTAGCTGCTGTCATCCGCCACGAGGGGGGTGGCAATTTGGCCAGCAGCTTGCCCGCTCGGTCTCCAGCCTTGGCTTTTGGGCAATCAACTGCTCAATGCCCTTCCTTTCCGCATCGGAGACACTGACCCCTCGCATAGCGCCGATCTCTCTCCTCTTCCCAGGCTCTATAGCCTGGCCCGGTAGCAGTTGCGGCACTTTGTGGTCCCCTCATGGTGGCTGGTTGTTTTTCAGGTCGTTTGGTTTGCATGTAGGTATGCTGGGTGTGCTCAGCTTTGCCAGCCAGACAGATCCATTCGTACAATGTCTCTGGGTCATCTCTACACAACACCCACAGCAGGACGTCCCTGTTGCATCCCTCTTTAAACTGTTCTATTAAGGTTGACTGAGACCAGTCGAGGATTTTCCCAGCTAAAGCCTTAAACTCCAGGGCGTAATCAGCTACAGACAGTTGGCCCTGGGTAAGATCCTTCAGTGCCTTTTTAGCCCTTGCCTTGGCTAGAGGATCCTCAAAATGTAGCTTTAACGTCCACATGAATTCCTCAAAATCCTCAAGCTCAGGGGAGTCAGCCTCACTTAATTGAACATACCAGTCAGCCGCTCGCCCCCTCAGCTTGGTGGCAATGGCAGTTATTTTAGCCTCTTCGGAAGGGAAGTATGGTCCAAACTGCCTCATATAACTTTTAGCATTAGTGAGAAAGAAAGACAACTTAGTTGGATCCCCATCAAACTTGACAGAAAAGTCTTTCACCCCCACTCCTGTTGGAGCTGAATTAGCGGCTACTTGAGTGGTTGGGCCCCAGGTTACAGTGGTTCTTCCTCCTCGGGGTGGGGACACTGATGGTTGAACTCTGCAGGGTGGAGATTCATCCTGGCGCCGTCTCTGGCCCCGCTCTGCCGGCGGTCCAGGTGAGGGGATGGAGGATGATTGCATGGAGCTGGAATCTCCTTTGCACCTCGGCTGCTCCCCCATGACAGAGACAGGTTTTTTAGCATGTACTCCATCGATTCTAATTTGGCCTCTACCACTCTTAGCCTTTCAGGGGTTCGCGTGTTAGGCTGTCTCCCTGCTGATACCGTGGTAGATTCTACGTTTGGGGTCAGTGGGAACTGATACTTCCAGGATGCCTGGGGTTCTCCCATTGCATCCCAGGTGATCAACTTTGTGGGTGATTCGCTGGGTGCTGGCTGCTCTGGTGCTCTCCCATCATCAGATTCCTCTACCTCAGGGCTGGAACTCGAATCCTGCCGGAAACCTGAAGGTTCTGGGGTGAGGCTCAGTTCTCCGCTCCTGACTGTTGACTCGGGCATCAAGCTAGTCGGCTCCTCAAGTCTCTCGGTCGTGAGCTTGGATTCGGCCATCGTTAACTGTTTTCCCTCACAAGAAACTAATCTTGGTAGGAGCTAATGGTACAACTTTGGTGATTCTCAGCTTTATGTAAGGATTGCCTGTTCTAAAACACCATCAGACTCATAAGCAGGATCACAAAGATATCTGATTTATTAAAGAATAGTATGCAGGATCACAAAGAAAGCTGAGAATGCAAAAAGTGCGCCAAATGCAAACTAAAAACCCTCGGCACAAACGAGATCCCTCCCCCCATAGAATCTTCTCAGGCTCACAATCCCAGGTGCTCCTAATGGCTTCTGATGGTCCCCGGGAAAAGTCCTTGAGCAGAGCACATAACCCAAACACATTCCACTGAAATGAACATAGATACAGAGCTTGGCACAAGGTTTCACAGCAGCTCCCTGGGCGGTTTACAACACAGAATAAATATACAATAAAAACTCAAATAAAAACACAGTAAAATTCCAATAAAATCCCATTAAAAACCAAAACAATTTCTTAACTACCCCAGCTCATAAAATCCAGATGGCTATGATCTCTTCAACCATCATGGAGGAGGGGCACTTCAAGGCACCAGCCAACCCCAAGTATGTTGATTCTCCTCCCTGCCCCAAGCCCAGTGGCAGAGCCAGGTCTTCAACTTCCTCTGGAAGGCTAAAAGCGATGGGGCTAATCTTACCTCCTGGGGCAAGATGTTCCAAATGGTGGGCGCTACTGCCGAGAAGGCCCGCCTCCTGGACCCCACCAGATGGAATTCTCTTATTGACGGGGTCCTCAGTATGCCCTCTCTGCATTTTGCATTCCAACATGAGACAGATAATAGAATTAAGATGAGAAATAAGAAACTAGATTCAATCTGAAGTTAACTGATGTAATGTCTACCTTATTCTCAAAATATTTCTCAGGTAAGCATAATGCAAATTGGCTTGTGGTCAGAGTTGTTTCTGATTAGAGTGGCATATGGTGAAAGGTAAAATGTCCCCTGTGCAAACACTGAGTCATATCTGATCCTTTGGGGGGACGCCACTTTCACAATGTTTTCTTGGCAGACTATAGAGCGGGGTAGTTTGCCATTGCCTTCCCCAGTCATCACCTTCCCCAGCAAGCTGGGTATTCATTTTACCAACCTTGGAAGGATGGAAGGCTGAGTCAACCTGAGCTGGCTACCCGAGAATCCAACTTCCGCTGGGAACGAACTGGGGTCATGGGGAGAGTTTTGGTTGCAATTCTGCCGCCTAGCACTCTGCACCACACAAGGCTCTCTAGAGTGGCATATAAACCACACCAAATAAATAAATAAATTTCCAGATGTGTCCTAGTTGATCTGTGAGTTGTACAAACTTGGTTATCTATAGCAACATGTTGCATTAATGCTTCACAATATTCCAAAAGTTAACAAAAGCAATATGGATTTTTGCAGATAATGTTTAAAGAAATTGTTACATTTTTGATAACCCAATCATATTTAATTTTTGAAGGGCATAAATCTATCCTTTTAGAGTAGTGTAAATAAATATTCCCAAGCTATGGCATCCTTGGTGTTCTCTGAGCTTGATTCTTTGCTTGCAGACGTTTCGTTGCCCAACTAGACAACATCTTCAGCTCTAGAAAAGTCCACAAGCAAACGACCAAGCTCAGAGAGCACCAAGGACTCCACAGTTCCACTGTGAGCTACATATATTCTTTTCTGTTAGTGATATTCCCAAGGCCAGATCTACAAAAATATGAAGTATTATTAGCTGGATGATTGTTACCATATTCATACCATTTAGACTCTTAAAGGATGTACCTACTTTATATATAAAAGGATGTCAGCATCTTGTAACACTATTATCAAATATAAATATAAGAATTTCAGCTTTTATAGAAGCTTAATAAATGGATAATACATGTAACTGAATAAATGTAGTTCTGATATATATTCACTTCAAAACAAGTCTATTTACTTTCATACTATCTACCTTTACAGTTAATATAACAATTCTTTTCTATTGGATTTAATCAGAAAATGCAACCCTCCCTCCCTCCCTCCCTTGTAGGAAGTGGGATATCTGTCTCAACTGGTGGGTCTCCTTTAAGGGATCCTGAAAAGAATTACAGTTTTCTATGTCCTTCCAGCTAGATGGCAGCAACTAGAAGATCTTAGCTGATCTCAGAGAGCTAAGTAGAGCCAGATCTGGTGAATAGTTGGATGGGTATCCGTCTAAAAAACTCAGGGCTGTAGGCAAGATTGGAAGTTGAAGAAACATCCCAGGAGAATGCAATGACAAATTACTTCTGTACTGTTGCCAAGAAACAATTCAACTAAAAGGGGATCCTACCTCCAGTCACACTTTAGTTCCTAACACAATTGTCCCTGCATGCTGTTCTAACTCTTTCTGCTTCAGAACTCTTCCCTTCAGCTTAACTCTTAGGAGGTTGGAGTGAGGTGAATGCTTTAGATTTTCTTGCCCAGCAAGACGTGCGCTCTCCCTTTCCACCACACACTGTTTGCAGTATCATACAAACACAATGGGTAGTTTGGGTACCAAACAGCCTTTTATGGGAGGAAAGCTTTAGTGAGAAATTCCCTAAAAAATACAGCCAAATAAGGAATTATTTAAAAAAAGGAGTTTATCTAGGAAAAAAGACAAAACAAATGAGGTAATAATCTCACTGAGAATTAAAAACCAATAAAGTCCATCTAGCAACCTCCATTGCAAATGATCAGGTTGAGAAGAATCTTGCAATTCAGAATATATGTACATTTTATTGTGGAGATGATCTAAGAGAGACTCCATCTTAGCCTTCTGTTTAGATTCTGTTTAGGAAGACACATGCTAAAATAACCTTCCATATGTATAGAAATATAGAAAAGCTGGACTCTTAGTGCTGCTTTGTAGCATGATATTCCCAATTTCTGATGTCAGTATTTTAGGCAATCATGTAAAAAGGTAAAGGTTTCCCTTGACATTAAGTCCAGTCGTGTCCAACTCTAGGGGGTGGTGCTCATCTCCATTTCAAAGCCGAAGAGCCAGCGTTTGTCTGTAGACACTTCCGTGGTCATGTGGCCGGCATGACTAAACAGAATGCTGTTACCTGCCCGCTGAAGCGCTACCTATTAATCTACTCACATGTGCATGTTTTCAAACTGCTAGGTTGGCAGGAGAAGCAATCATGTATGTTAATGAATAAATGTATCTTCTTAACTATTCTACAGTTGGACTCTAATGGAAATGGCCAAGTGGGCAAAACATAGTTTGAAAGTGGGTTTGCTTAAGAAACAAAAAGTGTGATATAGCCTACTTAGATTTCCTGCATGATGCCATCTTAGAACATCTGTTGCCACATGTTTTGTCCTTAACTTCAGTTTTGGTTATGATTGTTTTATAGAAAAATTGGACTAAATTTAGAACCAGACATTTCTCTTTAGAGACATGAGAGACACAGTGCAAAGAATATGACATGGCAGTTAGATTTTTCCTTCAAGATGCATAATTAAGACAAAAAGCAGCCTCCATTTTTCAGCTCCCAAAGGCCTGAGAAAGGTAGTGGAATTGATGGCAAAACTGCCAGTTTTTTTGCAGTATAGTACAAAAGTACAAAATAGGTATATTAGTATCTCTGCAGAACTTAAAACATTTGTTTTGTACCTAGTCTACCTCAAGTTCTGAAAAAAGCAAAAATAAGCCTAATATTTTCAGATGAGATTCCCAAGTTATCAGGCATGCCTCCTTGCCCCTCAGAGGCCTAAAAAATAACATAAAATAAAATGCAGGGGCCAGTCTCCAAAGGTTGCCCAGTCTTGCAAGAAGCAAGCAATTATGGAAAAAAATGTTACATAAAGAGTCTTTTTTTTTTTAAAATGAGTCAGTTACCTTCTGGTATGCCAAATACATAAAACCCTGTGTTATAAAGCATAGATAACATGGGGTATATTTAAAAAATAAAATGTTATAGAAGGCAGTTATGCTGATCAGATTTCTTGGCCAGGAGCATATCTCTTTATGAAAGTCGTAATAATAAAAGTTCATGGGAAAGGAAGTATATAAAATGTCATAAGTGAAAGAACACTGGGGAGAGTACAACTTTTTCCAAAACTCCTGTTCATTTCTTGAAGCTATGGTGGAAGTGAGCATCAAGTCTGTTAGCTTGAATGTCTCACCTGGCCTCTGGAAATGCAAACTGCAAAGTCTGTTATTGGAGTAGGAGGAAGAATGGCATATCCTTTAGCAGGAAAGCTCCAGCTAGATAGTTGAACAAATAACTTAACAGACATAATCCGTATCTCCAGCGCTTATGCCTGTAGGTATGCTGTGAAGCTTAACTATCTATCTACAGTACTAAAATTTTGAAATAAAGAATCTTTTATGCCGTATCATTCGCTCAGTCAGCACACAACAGTCTGATCCTCATCTGTGTGAGGAATCCTGTTCATTTATGCAGCAAAAGGAAGTGACTTGTGAGATTCGTGTTGACCAAATTATGACATTATGAAATACATGAATTCTCAATTTTCATCTCAGACTGTTTATGTTTAAGAACAGAGGAGAAACTGGAGGAAAATAATATATGCATCTTTTTCACACATGCATTTGAGCACAATAAAGTGATTGGCTAACATTTTATTTTTAGCTCATATCTGATTCTTGCTTATCCCTGTTTTCCTTTTTCACCACAAATTATTCTGTCATTATTTATTTGCAAGTTTCTAACCAGACAAAACATTTTACTTTTTTGGCTGCACAGTTCTCTAGATAAAGTTGGAACTAATTGTTAAACCCCTGAGAGAATTTCTATGGCAGCAATGAACAGAAATGACTTTCATACTTGCGTTAGGAAAATGTTTTCAGTACCAACTCATTTCAGAGAACTTTTGACAGAAATTCTTTCAGCAAAGAAGCTGTGTTCCAGTCTTGGGGTCTCAGTTCCCAAGAAAAATAAGAAAAGACAACACAAGAATCCAAAATCATTTATACTGTTTTCTGTAGAAGCCTGTGAATCTTCAGAGCATTTGCATGTCTGTTTCTTTCTTCTTGTACAAGGAAAAGAAAAGTATTTAAATATCAACTGGTAGAGTTGATATTTGCTGATAGATCAATACTTGCAGAGGGATTTATTGAGTGGTATGTTATTCACTTCTTGCCTACAAAAATGCATTTTGTCTCAAGATTCTCAGTGCACACTGTTTCTGCAGTTCATACTAAATTGTGAAATAAATAAAAGTGTCATCTAAAGCTCTACAAAAAAAAAAGGGCCATGTAACTGGTCCTGGAAACACTTAAACTGTTTGTTTAAATCTGTAAATCTACCTATGAGCCTGCCAAATCTGAATCTGTTTTTATTTTAGAATCATAGTGCTGCAAGGATACAGCAGCCTTCTAGCTTAATCCCCTGCATAAAGGTCACTCCTACTTCTTAACAATTCCTACAATTAATCCAATATAGATGCTCATTATGACACAAGCAAAGAAAAGATACAGTGCAGAAATTATATACCAAAAATGTCCCAAACAAGAATGCCAAGAACATGGAAAGCTCCATCCCTCCAAGATCTGCTAAGTTGAACTACTGAGTTGAAATTGTAGGACCTCACATGGCAGTATAATTTTAGCTACCACCAAATACAACAGACCAGACACACCAGAAGTGCTACAAAGTGGTGGTTTTTCAAGGTAGTGGAAGTGTCTAGATGAGATGGTTCCCTAAAGACAGTGATGAACTTAGAGCCTGACTGTGGGACAGAAATCTAGGAGCTCAGAGCCTTGATTGGCATAAATAATATCAAGATAATGGCAGGTGGTGAAAGACTAGGAAACAAGCCAAGCTCTGCACCCATATTACCATTGACCAAAATGCCTTACCTTTGATAGGGCAGTGGAAACAAGTTCTCTTTTATTATTAGGCATGTTATAATTTAAATATTTAAATAATGTAAAACTACATATCCTTATTAAAAAAAAAAGTTGACCAACATGTTTTTGTTTTGTACTGGATTTGCTCTATCAGGAATGTAGAAATTTTAAGAATAATAGAAGGCATAGGTTTTAAACTATCACGGTCTAAACTGCTAGAGAATAACATGCTTGAAGAACTTTTTTTATTCTATTAATCGGTGTTGTGCATGTTACATTTGCTTTCTCACACCCTTCTCCAAGTCTAACAACTTTCAGAAGTAAGGCTCATGATTAGAGACAGGGCTTTCTCTATTCTCGTGCTGTACTTTGAGAATGTGTTTGTTTATTTTTGTAAAAATTGGAAAAATTGTATATATTGCTTTTTTCCTTGAAAGTCCAAGTTGGCTAACTTCCTAAAAACAAGATGGATGGATGGATGGATGGATGGACAGATAAGAATAAGAGCAAATTTTAAATAAAACTGAAGCAATGTAATATAAAGAGAGTATCAGTAGATGTTAATAGAATTACACAGCAATAGCTAAAATAATTATTCAATACTACCTGGTAGAGTGAATAAATTATCAATTCCAGTCTCCAGTGACAGTCACCTAAGTCACAAGTGTGTGTGCTTTCATCAGGAACACAGTTAAAAAAAAAGGATGTTTGCACAGGACTTTTCAGTGTTGCAGTTTATAGGTGATTTATACTGGCTTTTTCTACCCTGCTGAGATTTCACTTATGTCATTTTATTACAGACTTAGATCATTTACTATTATTATTTTATAGAAGTCATGCTTTATAATTATTCTATAGTGCTTGTATTTTATTTTGAAGGAAGGTTACTTGGGAAAGCATATCAAGAATGGCTTTCCAATAATACAAAAAACTGTATAATGCAATCTTTTGTCTATTTTCCAGATTTTTGTCTATTAGAGATTTCTATAATTAATGTAGGACAGGATCCAAGGAACTGTCAAAGTAGTTTCATGAGCCCAAGGGAGGTTTTAGACACCTTTCCCATGAGCGACAATGTTCCAAGCTGCATGGATTTCTGGTTTTTATATTTCAAAAAGTTTAAAATATTCCTTCCATTCTGGGCTGGGGGCTTGCTGTTCCAACATAAGAGATATTCCACTGGACTAGCAGAGTCTTCTTGCCGAACTATGAAGACTACCAGACCAGCAGGTTTCAGTGGTTGGGTAAGCCTGTTCTTATGCTCCTGGGACACAGTATGAAGGCTGTGGAATAGACTGCAGCTGTTTGGATTCACATATGGATGACAATCAGCAAACCCCATGTACTTTTTTTCTGTGATGAGGAAAAAAAAGAAGAAGCCAGAAGTATTGTACTCTGGATCATCTGTTCAGTTTTTAAATAGGGCCTCTTGTATCCTGAAATCCTTTGAGACCATTCTAAATGCAGATTTCTGAAAGAGAAAGAACAGTTTTCTTTTCTCTATCACAATTGTTCATGATCTTTATTGGATGATGGGTGATTCCTTATCTTGTTGGGTACTTAAATGTGCCAATGGATCATCTCCTAATGGGGCACTTGCTTCTGCAGAGGGAGCTTGGGTCTTTCACAGAGAGTAGCAGAAAGCAAGATGTGCTACCTGGGAAGCTGTCAGCCTAGCGAGGTAGTCCAGACAAGAAGCACACCCAGAAGTACTAGCTCTATCTTTATTTTAAGGATACATTAACAGAATATTGAAAGTCTGAAGGTACATCTCTCCCCCTTTACCTTTAGAGTCTAAGAAACTAGGGAGGGTCCCTTCTGAGATGTTTGCCACCCCCCCATTCCTTCTGGGGCTTGGCTGCCTCTTATCTGACCATTGCCTAGTCTTCGGCTCTTCCTCCTGTCTCCCAACGTAATTTCCACATGCTAGTACAGAAGCAGGGGTATAAATTGAGCTCTCTAGACCCCAAGCCCCCTTCCCCACCATCCCAATTATAGTTGTCAATTAAAGAGATAGCAGTTGCATTCCAAGGAGCATGCCTCTTCTGGTGCCTGGGGTTGCTTTTGGAAAGGAATCCCAGTAGTGGCAGCTTTGGCTACTCACTTGGGAATAGAGAGGCCTGGCAGTATCTATCAATATAAGAGCTATCAGATCTGGGCTGCAAATCTGGAGAACTAATGAGTGGCAGCAGAAGGTTAGAGTTTTCTGTGTCTTTTGGCTACCATCAGGGGCGGTTGCCCTGGTCATAATTTACTGAGGATATCTGCCATATTTGCCTGCAGCCCAATTCCACTTGCCCCTCTGCTATACCCATTATACCACTATTGGCAGATATCTAAGTTGTTTTATGGAGTTGCTCCAACCCTGCAGTCTAGACTGGATCTTTTTAAAGATTGAAAGCCTGTCTGGGGGCCCCTGTGCTTCCAGAGCCCAAGTGGGCTGCCCCTTCTGCCTTACCTGTATTTCCACAATTGCAAGGATCTTGTTAGCATTCCTCACTAGGTAGCAAAACTCTTCTTCTGACATTTTGCATGGATCAATGAAAGACATTTAGGCTGGGAGAGAGACTTGCACTTAGTATTCCAGATTGGGTAATGCCCTAGCTGAGCACTGCTAGTCAAAGCTCAGAGTACCTCTAGGAATAGTTTATAAATGTTATGGAGCTGTAAAAAGCAATTGAAAAAGGTGCTTTATCAAGCATGTTAACATGAGCAAACTACTTTCCCCCAAAACCTTAAAGCAGTCAAGTGCTTTGCAAGGCTCACTCAGCTGCTTGAAAGACTGTCCCTGTGTCTGCCCATTTGTGTACATGCAGAGCTAATATTTCTGCTGGGTCTACCAGGGACACAAAGTAGCTGTGTGTGGCACACAAGCGCAGATAACTGGGAACAGCCTTTCAAGCAGCCATGGCACAAGCCTTGCAAAGGATGTGGCTGCTTTAATGCTTCAAAGACGAGCCATAAAATATAAGTGAGAAGCCTGGAAAATGAGATTCATTGAACCTAAGATTATTTTCCACATTGAATCATACAACTTTTCAATAATGTTTTAGGCTTTCCATGGAGCCTTTGTAGGATGTTACTGGTATGAGATTAGTATTCTTCTGGGAAGGTGAGAATGAAACACAAAAATGAATGGAATATAATGCTTATTCCAGCCTTTCTGAACATTAATCCCTCCAGATGTTCATAGTGCAAATCCCAATACTCCTGAGCACTGTCAAAACCCTACCTATGCGGGTGATTTATTAATATTAATATTATTTTATCATTGTAATAAAATAATATAAATATGAACAAACTTTGTATTACCACCCCAATAGCTGGATGATGCTATAAATCATTAGTGTGGATACAGGTGAAACAAGTTCAAATCCAGCACATCTGGATCAACTTACATGGGGAAAAGGTTGGCTTATTCTGAATTTTAGAATCCTGTAACTTTATACCTTCTTCCCTTTGGAGAATATCTGGAAAGCAATTCTGCTAGTTATGAAGTTTTACTTTGAAGCACAGATTCCTCTGGTTTTGAATCCATGAAGGTTGTCCAGATCAGGAAACAGCCCCTACAAGAAGATTAGAACTAAGATTTATTAAGATAGGTTACATTAACAGAACCTTGCAAGTCACTTTGCCTTTTTCCTTCCCCTCCCTCTTCCATAGTGAGTCAGGGAGAAGCCTGTCTGAGTCTCTTCCTACAACCATCTCCTTTTACAGGGCTCAAGGAATGCTCATTTTTGTAATGCCTTCTGAATATTTTGCTGAAGGCCATCTCCATGGGGGTTACCTCAAATCTACGATTGAGATAGGCAAAGTGTAAGACAGGTTCTGATCTTTAATTAGCTGACAACTGCAATTTTCTTCTCAGAATTTTCTCAGAATTATTTTAAATAACAGTGTAGTGTTGTTCTAAGACATTATGGGCATAGAAAACTGAAGGCACTCATCAGGTAGAAATTATGGGAACTTCAGTGAAAGTTCCCCTATTCACTGAAATTCTTCTGACTCCTGAAAATTAGCAAAGTGCTACAACATGTTGGTGGCCTGTTAATGGGCCATAAAATTGAGATGATGGGGAGTGGGAGCATTTCAGCCCAGTATTAAAACAATTATCTTGGTTTATGTAGGTTTACTAAGCAATCCTATATGAAGGTTTATAAATCAATAGGAATGAAGTCCCTTGTGTGCATAATTATAGCCCTATTTTATAGATAATTCAGCAAACATCTCTACATATTTAATGTTCCTCCCATTTATGCTTGGTAATTCAATACTCTGGCAAATTTAAACTATTGGAAATAAGGGGGTTTAAATGTCCTTAAATTATGGTTTACTTGTCTCCTCACTTGCACATGTATCCTTCTGAGTATGATTTAGTTGCCATTTCCACTGAATTTTTATAGTATTTCAATTACTGAAAATATGAAAACTCAGTCTGAGTTGAACAGGGAATATACAGTGTAGGGAGGTAATGTAGGTGGTTTACTGAAGACAGGAAAGGACATTTTCAGGATAAATGCTATGTTAAAATGCTCTTGTTCTTAAAGTAGTTGATTTTAACTCACTGGATTACCTCTGCTAATGAAAGGTATTTATCTTAATGATCAGTAATATCTCCTAAAGACATTAATCTCATTTGTTGATAATCCATTATTATCAACAGTACTCAAGGGTAGGAGGTTTATGGGGGAAGAGGCTGAAATTCTCCCTCTTTTTGGAACTCCATATTGTAACAACTAAAACTCACCCTAATCCTATTAATTTCTCTTAATTACTATATAAGCTTCACTGGAGCTTTCTTAACTCCTGCTACATTTTTCAAAATGCAGTCAAAGTGAGCTCCACTTTCAGAAGTGCAAAACACTGTACTTCATATAGGTATATTGTTGCTTTCGACCTTAGATTCTTCATCAGGAATATTGGGCCTTTGGCATCTGAAATAGCTTCCTGAAGTCAAGAGGCATCTGGGTCTGTCTCTTTAAGTCAGCTCTGTGAAAATGGGAAAGTACGACTCCGCCCCCCCAGTCCATTTTCATCATATTAGCAATCTTCTTAATTCCTTTGTAGCCTATTTTCTGCAAGGCACAAATCTTGTATGGTCCTGATGAATCTAATCCAGTGTTTCTCAACCTTATCAACTTTAAGATGTATGGACTTCAACTCCCAGAATTCCCCAGCCAGCATGAGTTGGAGTCCACACATCATAAAGTCAATAAGGCTGAGAAACACTGGTCCAATCTACGAGAAGTTACTCTTCTGGGCCTACCAGTCCCTATGGCTTGATCTGGGCAGCCTAAGCTGTTCCTCATTTATTTTTCTTCTTAGCCAGCAGTGTTGAACAATTAACAATGGGTTAGAAAGAAATTGCTGCAGCTAGCTCTTCCGCCTCTTGCTCCACACCCAGGAGCCCCAGCTTCCTATCCTCAGGGAGATTTATCTAGGCTGCCAGTTTGGTTCACGAGAACCAGTTGTTAATTTTTTTTCTAGGATGGGGTCTTTTCTGCTTAGCCTTTGGTGGGGTATGGCATGCAGCACACTTAAAAGGGTGAAGGGGCAGCATCACAGAACCATTGAAGATGCCTGCAGTGTTACCCAATACATTGGAGACTAAGTATGAAGTGGGGTAGGGCCTCATCTTCTGGAAATTACACGTGGTCTCCTCCAGGAATTATGTCATAAGTCCATTTCAGATTTTAAGAGGCAAAGTTCAAAGACTCTTCACACCATTGTGTTTTAGTCCAGCAATATTATTGGCACATCGCAATAGGTGTTTATGAAGTTGATCAGTAACATAACATCTGTCCTATAATGATACATTATTTGAAACACAGGGAAGCTACAGCTCTTTCATTCTTCACTAAATGACATTGATGATTGTAATAATTAACGAGCAGCATATGAATATTCCAGCATGATGCCTCTCATTAAATAACCATTTATAGTATGTATATGACATTTTTATTTGCAGCAATATACCTTTTTTAGGGTTGCCTTGGTGACATTGAGAAAAACCTCTGGATTCATATTGCAAATAATTTGAATATTAATTCCTTGTAATCAACAGCTGTATTTTTATGGGCAAAAGTATTGGGCATAGATTTCACTACAGAACTGTAAGAATCAATTTTACTGCAGAAACTGTATGGACCAAATTCACTGTAAACCACTAGTAGCACTATGAGCTGTATGAGTCTATAACATTCTTTATGGCCATCTACATTCTACAAAATTCACTAGATGCTCAGGGTTCACTTTGTGTGAATACTTGTCTGAATACAATTTGAAAATGGCACTAAATGCTCAGCTTAGAGCTATGCTTTATTTCAGTATGGCACATTTTGTTTGCTTATTTAGTTCTGTTGATTATTTTTTTCTTCCTAGTGTTTTTCCTGCATGTGCAGGGTCTGCTTTTCTTGGATCAACCAAATGCTGATCTGTTGGTTGCAACAGGAATTGACCGACAGGCTTGTCACCCAAGCCTAACGTCATGGGCTAAGAGAGAGTGACTGGGCCAAAGTCACCCAGCCGGCTTTCATGCAAGGCGGGACTAAAATCACAGTTTCCTGGTTTCTAGCCTGGAACCTTAACCACTAGACCAAACTGGCTCTCAAGTTTCTGACTTGATGTGAGTTGCAAATAAAGTTAACAGACTAAAATTGCCGTAAGGGAATTACTTTCTCTCTGAATAGAACCCCAAAAAGTCAGTTTTAAGTGAATTCCCTAGGGCTGTCAGAAATAGTTTTTCTGCAAGAATAAACATGAAAGTGTATTCATAATGTTGACCATTAATCTTAAATAACAGATAGATGTTTGAAAAATGACTTTTAAACCATTTGCAAGTGTTGTTCTACTAGTTTTATAGCGATGTAAGCATTCAGTTACAGGAGGATGGTAATTTTTTTGCTGTGTACATGTATTTTACTTTGTTGTAAACATAAAATACCTTTTTCTTGTACCTTGCAAGGAAGCTTTAAGAGTTGAGGGATACACTGAGAATTGGATTTATCCTTTCTTTAGGACTGCTTATTTTTCTCTGCATCAGTGGTCCTGACAACCAACTTTTTTTCCTAGCCATCTATCATTCTTGATTAGAGCTAGATAGCAATTCTGTGGTGCTGATCAGCTCATCGACATGCATTATATTAAACCCAAAGAATAGTGAAAATTGTCCTTCTGTTCATAGCCTTTATCATCAAAAAATTCTTAAATTATTTAGTTTTCAGGTCTTGTTTTAAACATAAGTCTTGCAAAATTCACTTTACTTCTGCTTAGATGAATATGAATGCTAAAACTTGCTAATACCATGTTTCATTTTTTTTTTTGTACAAATATCCAGTAATTATTGTCAGATGATTTGCAGATGATACAGCTGCTGAAAGGATGGAGCTAACTATTTTTTAGGGAGCTGAATTTAGTGAGCTGAATCATTAGGGGATGATTAAGGCACAGGGTTTTTGTTTTTGTTTGATTGTTTTTACTGTTTTATTGTTTTATGGTAGTTTTATAGTTGCTGGTTTTACTGCTGTTGTGAGCTGCCCAGAGTTGTTTAAGAAGGGCAGCCATATAAATTTTTTAAATTAAGTAAATAAATAAATAAATTCCACCAGTTAAATTAAATGCACAGTCCTTAGGGATTAAAAACATTAAGCCTGGCCCCTTGTTTTATTTATTTTACATGAAGAAGAGTTTTTTGAAAATTTAAAGAATTGCATTCTGCTGTTGCCTTTCTGGATTTGGTTAAAGTACCACTTTGGTATTAATGTTCTGTTTTAAGTACTGTTATAACAGTCCTTGAAACATCAAGAGAACCTGAAGATAGTTTCTGACTTTGTAAGCACGTACAAGTGACCCCACCTATCATTTGTGCATCTGTATTTCATGCCTTTGTTCTGACCTGCTATTTTATTTAGCAATATGGTAGAAAAATGGGTGGCGAGCTAAGGTTGAGTTCAGGAAAAGATGTAGCAGCAGCAGCTGTGGATAATTCTCCATAGTGGCTTGTCCCTATCATTTCCATTAGCTTTGTTTTCTTCTGCTGCTTCTCAGTTCACCAGACCTCCTTCATCTCCATGAAAGGGTAAGGAGTCCTCCCTCCTCCTCCTCCTCCTCTTCCTCCTCCTCCTCTAATTCCAGTGAGTGTCAATGATACAGCAGCATTCTTTGGATTGCGTCCAATTTCTTTCAGCCACAGGAGGTTTCTCACAAGACTGTTGTCTCAGAAAATGGCTGAAACCATACCTAAGAAGTATCCAACAGCCTGAATTACTTGCTGTTTTGTATCACATGATAGAGCTTTGCTATATTAAGGGCTTTTGAGTAACATTTGATAGTTTATATAATCTGTAATGTATAGCTATATTGAAGTTCAGTGCAACTTGGTAACTTCCCATAGAAGACTTCTGAGTCAGTGTTGTACTGAACTGTAAATTTTTTTATGTCAAAAGATATTATAAGAGTGCATTTATTAATAAAGAAGTATTTCATTTTATTGAATGATTTAGCTTAAAATCTTATATATGCTTACAATCCACCTTGACTTACCTGGAGAGATTAATGGGTTTACTTCATCAAAACAGCATTTTATAAATATACTATACAAAGTAGAAATGAAGAACAACGTTAGAATGTTAGAGATGAATGAAATTTTTCCATATGAAATTTTTAATTAATAAAACTTAATTTTTCTTTTTCTGCTGACTAAATTTGAGGAAAGTGATAGGCTTAAACAATGCCAGCAAAACAAAGAGTTTTATGTTTCTATTAGACTCACACATTTCAGTATCTGTTTCATGTATTACAAAAAACCGTGACAAGTATTAAGGGAATAATATCTGTACGTATAGTTATAATAGTTCACATACACAGTGATGTGCATGTGTATTCATTCTAAATTTATATATTTTAAAAAACTGAAATAACAGAGGTGTTGTAACGATTGCCTAAACCCAAATACTCAGTCTCACAAGCTCGGGCTTAAAGATAACTGATTTATTAAAGGAATAGTATGCAAATACAGAGAAAGCTGAGAATGAGCAAAAGCGCGCCAAATACAAACTTAAAAGCCTTGCTGGTGAGCAGGTCCCGCCCCGTCGCCCGTCAGGACGCTCCCCCTCCCAGGTGCTAGAAGCCGTTAGACGCGCCTGGGAAAGTAACCTTGAACAGGAGCGCAAACCCAAACATGCATTCCAAGCCCTCAAAACAATGGAGGGCGAAGGAATGGAAAAACCCCGGGTGAAGGAACACGGAACAGAAAAAGACATGTGAAACGTTACAATGTTAACCAAACATTAGAATGAGAACATGACATATTGCCCCCCCAAAAGAAACTAGGGAGCCGGTTTGTCAGGATAGGCAGAGTGAAAGCGGGTTACGAGACGAGGAGAATGCACGTCTGGAGCAGCAACCCATTCAGGATGAGGGAAATGTTTCCAGCGGACGAGGTACTGTAAAGCGGAGCGCTGGCGTCTGGAGTCGAGGATAAATGCCACCTCGAAGTGTTGCTGGTTGTCAATCATGAGGGGAGGTGGAGGCATGGGTTGCGGATGCCAACGGTCCGACGACAGGCAGGGTTTGAGTAAACTACAATGGAAAACAGGATGTAAACGTTTAAGGTTGTGAGGCAAATCAAGTTTAAACGTAACAGGGTTGAGCTGAGCAACAATTGGAAAAGGACCGACAAATTTAGGACCAAGTTTTTTAGAGGGTTGAGGGGACTTGATAAACTTAGTTGATAAGTAGACTTTATCCCCGACCGCAAAGGATGGCTCTGGGGAACGCTTTGCATCGGCATGGCGTTTATAGGTAGCCTGGGCATGGCGGAGAGCGAGTAGAATATTAGACCATGAGTCTTTGAGAGAGTCTGCCCAGTCAGCAAGGGTGGCTGGTAGTGGTTGAGGATGAGGAAGTTCAGGAATCGGAACAAATTCACGTCCAAAAACCGTTTTAAAGGGAACTTGACCAGTGGTTTGATGAATGGCATTGTTGTAAGCGACCTCAGCAAATGGGAGTAAATGGGACAGATGGAGTGGCAACGGGTTGAAGGAAACCTTGGGGTTTGCCTGGTTTGCGCTTTATCGCCGCACATACAGGGCACGCAGTGACATATTCCTTCAAGTCCTTGAGTAAAGTTGGCCACCAAAATTAGCGGCGAACGAGGTGCAAAGTTTTTACGTAGCCAAAATGTCCAGCTAGCTTGTCATCGTGGCAGCGCTGGAGTATGGTTTTTCGCATTGCCTCGGGTACATAGAGACGATCGTTGCGCCAGGCAAGATCATCGGTGAAAGTTAAAATGTGTCTATTGGTTTGCAACCAAGTATCTGTTTTAAGGTGGGAAAGCAACTGTTGTTGCAAATCGGAGGGAATTGACAAGGGAGGCGGGCGGCTGGAAGGCAGAGCGGCTGGAGACGGAGTTGATTGCGCTCGGGTCTGGCTGCGAGTCACTGCTGCCAAACTTAATTGTTTGTCGGTCCAGACAGTGCCTTGGACCGTTGGCCCTGGGCCAGCATCTTGGGGTCTGCGCGAGAGTGCATCAGCTAAAAAGTTTTTCTTGCCTGGTATAAATTTAAGAGTGAAGTCAAAGCGGCTGAAAAACTCAGCCCAGCGCAGCTGTTTGGGACTGAGTTTCCGACTGGTGCTTAGCGCTTCCAGGTTTTTATGGTCAGTCCAGACTTCAAAAGGGTTTGAAGTGCCTTCCAATAGGTGTCGCCATGTCTCTAAAGCCGTTTTTACAGCAAAAGCCTCTTTTTCCCAAACATGCCATCTTCTCTCTGTTTCCGTGAATTTGCGAGAGAGGTAGGCACAGGGTTTTAAAGCGCCGGATTGGTCAGATTGTAATAGAATTGCTCCTATGGAAAAATCAGAAGCATCGACTTGTACAACGAAGGGTTCAGAGGGGTTTGGATGCTGTAAAATTGGTTCTGTGGTAAAGATTTGTTTGAGCGCTTCGAACGCTTGCTGACAGGCTGGAGTCCATTTAAGGAGCGCGCCTGGGTTCTTTGAACGTCGCGTATCCCCCTGTCCTTTAGTTTTTAACAGTTCAGTAAGGGGGAGGGCGATTTCTGCAAAATTTTGGGCGAATGCCCGATAGAAATTAGAGAATCCAAGGAAACTTTGTAATTGTCTCCTGGTACGGGGAGGTTCCCATGCCACGATAGCTTCTACTTTTGCAGGGTCCATTTCAATGCCCTGAGCTGAAATCCGGTACCCTAGGTAATCAATTTGTGACTGATGAAACGCACATTTTGACAGTTTTGCGTACAACTCTGCTTTTTTCAATTTAGCCAGTACCTGACGCACCAAGTGGATATGTTCTGACATGGTTTCAGTATAAATCAATACATCATCCAAATATACCAGTACCCCCTTAAATAGGTGGTCATGCAAGACCTCATTGATTAGTTGCATAAAAACCCCAGGTGCCCCAGATAAACCGAATGGTAAGACTTTATATTGGAAAGCCCCAAGAGGACAGTTGAACGCTGTTTTCCACTCATCCCCTTCCCTTATGCGAATGCGAAAGTAAGCTTCTCTCAAATCCAGTTTTGAGAAAATTTTGCCTCTGGCCAGATGTGATAACATATCTTTGATCAGGGGCAAAGGATATTTATTTAATATTGAGACCGCATTGAGCCCGCGGAAATCGGTACAAAGCCTTAATGACCCATCCTTTTTTGGCCTGAATAGGACGGGAGCTCCTACCGGGGAATTTGCCGGCTCAATGAAACCCCTAGCCAGATTTTTGTCAATGAACTCCCTTAGCGTGGTAAGCTCTTTGGGAGACATGGGGTATATTTTTGGGTGAGGCAATTTTACATTTGGTCAAAACTCAATGGCACAGTCCGTTTTCCGGTGGGGTGGCAAGCGATCCGCTTCCTTTTCCCCAAATACTTCAGCAAAATCTTGGTACTGATTGGGTAGTCCCTCAAGAGGTTGAAGCGTTTGCACAGTGGTATACGCTACCCCTCCACCCTCCATGTCCTCCAGTAGGTCCTTTTCGGGTACTTTGTAAAATCCATCTGCAAACGTCACGGTTCTATGCAGCCAGTTGATAAAAGGGTTTTGTTGCACAAACCAAGGCATCCCCAAGATTACCAGAGGACCTCCCACTGGAGCTACCACAAATGGCAGCTTTTCCTGATGGGAGCCCATCTGCAAGGCGACCAGTCCCGTGGAAAGATTGACTGCTTTCCCTCCCGCCATAGTTCCATCCAATTGGGTGAAAATCATGGGTCTTGGCAAAGGGAACGTGGGCAGTTCCAGAGCCGCTACGACATCAGGGTGCATTAGGGAACGGGAGCAACCCGAGTCTAGCATGGCCCACACTTCCACCGTTTTGGTTTTTGAGGTCAGTTTAACTTTAACAGTCAGTGTGGGGAAGTTTCCACTCACCGAATCATGGTTACGCCCGGTTTCTTCCACCTGCCCTAGGGCGCCCTTCAGGGCAGGTGGTAGGCTTTTCCCGCCGGCTGCTCGAATTGCAACTCTTCCTCCTCTTCTCCGAAGGGAAGGTCTGGGGGGTCCAGTTCCGCGAGGGCTGCCTTCAGTTTTCGCGGTGGAGCAGGAGCAGGCGTCTTTACCGTGGGTTTCGTCTGTCGTTCTTCTGGACGGCGTCTCGGGCACGACGTGGCTCGATGCCCTTCTTTCCCACATCGGAGGCACTGACCCTTGGAGAACCGTTGCTCCCTCTCTTCTTCCCAGGTTTTCGGTTTGGGGCGGCTGGCAAGTCCAGATGTGCGCGCTCCTCTAGCGAGACGTGTTTGTCTAAGCTCTTTGGTATGGGCATAGGTTCGTAGGGCATTTTCTGCGCTTCCCGCCAACTGAATCCACCCATATAGCGTTTTAGGATCATCTCTGCCCAGAGCCCATCGAAGGATTTCGGGTTCAAGCCCCTGCTTGAACAATTCGATGATTGTTGGCTCAGACCAGTCTTCCACTTTTCCTGCCAAAGCTTTAAACTCCAACGCATATTTGGCAACTGAGAGGGACCCTTGGTAGAGTTTCCGCAGGTCATTTTTGGCCGTTTCTTGAGCTAGGGGGTCTTCGAAATGCTCTTTGAGTGCCCACAAAAAGTCATCGAAGTCCTCTAACTCAGTTGCCTCAGCTTGGCATAGTTGCACATACCAATCCGCTGCCCTTCCTCTCAGCTTGTTGGCAATGAAATTGACCTTGCCATGTTCAGACCGAAAGTTTCGACCCCAATCTTCTATATAATGCTTGGCATTAGTAATAAAGAAGGAGAGCGTTGTGGGATCCCCATCGAACTTCACTCCAAATGGTGGAAAGGTTCTTGCCGGCTCAGCTGGCTGTGGCGGTGCCGCGAATGTCAGCGTGCGCCGAGCCCCCATGGGTGGTCGATCCCTAGGAGGTCTTGCCTCTCGCTCCCCCCCTTGACGGGCTGATCGAGTCTTGCTTCTCCCCCGGGTCGACATGGTACTGTGCCTGGGGTACTGTGACGGCTCTTCTTCCCAATCCTCCGGGGTGGGCTCTGCCTCTCGGGGTAGATCCTCTCTGGGTAGATCCTTGAGGATCGTCACTATTAAATCCATTTTATCTTCTAATGCCCTCATACGGGCCGGAGTGACCGGCTCCTCCGAGGGTTGGTTGGTTACCACCACCCTCGGTGACAAGGGGACTTCGTGCTCCCAGGACAATTGTGGAGACCCCCTCCCCGGTGCTCTTTCCATAACAGTTCTATGTTCACTCCTGAGACTCTCCTGCATGGATATCAGCAGCTCGTCCAGTTGGATATCTCGCAACTCCCGACGTGCTGCTCTTTGCGCTCTCGAGGTTAGCGCTGGCCGGCTTTTGGCCGCCTCCCGCTCCTCTTCGCTTCCCTCACTTGCGCGAAGTTGAGGTTCTGTCATCGCTAGCGTACCCTCTTATCCAATGATTGGATGGGGCTAGCGGAAAATGGATAAAATGATTCTCAGCTTTATGTAACGATTGCCTAAACCCAAATACTCAGTCTCACAAGCTCGGGCTTAAAGATAACTGATTTATTAAAGGAATAGTATGCAAATACAGAGAAAGCTGAGAATGAGCAAAAGCGCGCCAAATACAAACTTAAAAGCCTTGCTGGTGAGCAGGTCCCGCCCCGTCGCCCGTCAGGACGCTCCCCCTCCCAGGTGCTAGAAGCCGTTAGACGCGCCTGGGAAAGTAACCTTGAACAGGAGCGCAAACCCAAACATGCATTCCAAGCCCTCAAAACAATGGAGGGCGAAGGAATGGAAAAACCCCGGGTGAAGGAACACGGAACAGAAAAAGACATGTGAAACGTTACAATGTTAACCAAACATTAGAATGAGAACATGACAGGTGTTTTTCAGACCTCAATAAAGACTAAATTCTGAGGTAATGATACAAAATTCTGAACCACCCAAACAGAACGGATGGGTCTAGTCCATTATTTCTGATTCAAAAGTCTCCATGAAGTCCCAATCTAGCTCTATTTTTATGGAGCTCTAGAAAAAGAGAAGCTTTTCTATTATTTATGTAAAGTACCACAGTATGCTGGGAAAGGGGAGGAAATCTTGCACATTGTGTCTACACGATCTACTCTTAAATGAAAATGATTCCTGAGGCATTAATGGTTACCTCAAATCACAGTGACTTCTGGAAGGAACAGTGATGGGGAGAGGAATCTTTGGCTGCACCATTCATAGCATCTCAATGCTGTCAGGTCTCTCATCCTGAATATCACAGTATTTTCTGGGTTGTTTTAGTTAACTGACTGTTTAATAAATGATTTATTTTATGATACAGTAAGTTAATATTTTATACATCTATTTCATCTCATAATAATCTCTATGACATTCAGGAAAAGGGCATCATAATTTCTTATAAAAACTTTTTATAAAGTTTAGTAGATGTTATCCTGATTGATGGTCTAGCTTTCCTGCAAATTTCATCCCATTCTGGAGAAAAGACACACATGCTCACACAAACATATTTACACTATGGGGACTTTACAATCAGAATTTTAAAAATCATGGTTCAACCACACAAACAGCCACTCTGATTTTTATAAGATCTGGCATACTGTATTCATACATAATTGTCTAACTTTTCTGCAAATACAGGTGGTCCTTGGGTTATGACAACTTATTCAGCGACTGTTCAAACTTGTGTTGGCACTGAATGATGAGGACTTACGACAGGTCCTTGGAGTTCTGGCCATCACAGCATCACCGTGGTCACGTGATCATGATTTCTGACATTCCTTGCTGGCTTCCCACAAGCAAAGTCAGTGGGTAAGCCAGCAGGAAGTCATAAGTCATGGTCATATGAGGTCCCTGCTTAATGACCCGCACAGTCCTTGCTTAACAACAGCAACTGGAACTGCCGTTGCTAAGTGACACGGTCATGTGACATTGTGCTTTACAACCATATCACTTAGTGATGGCAATTCTGGTCCCAACTGCCATCATAACCTGAGGACTACCTGTATCATCCAGTTCTGGTGGAAAGCAAAAAATGTTTTAATAAACAAAGTTTGTCCAATTGTAGAAAATAGATGGGCAGAGTTCTGGAGGCATCTTCCAAATCTAGGGTGGATCATTTCCTTTCCAGAACTGCAGAACCTGCCCTCAGAGAATTGCGTGGACTCTAGATACCCTCTCATGTTGCATTTGAATGTGTCTTTCATCCCTTGCACAAATATTTTTTCTCTTAAAACTCACAGCAGACTCTATTACTTTTCCAAAGAACTGCATGTTTTTATTGCTTTTTAAATGACAATAAATAAATAACTCTCCAATAGCTCTTTTCCAAGATAATATCTAATCTGTCTTTTCTAATATAATTCTAGTTAAATAAGTTGCCATAAAGTATTTGTCATTACTTATCAGTTGTCAATGTATCCCGTAATATAATATTTGTATCAAAATTGTATGTGGTGATAAATGCTTACAATAAAGTCTATTGTAATGATAAACAGGCACAAAGCAATAGCAGTAGAAATGAGTGTCAGTATTTGAAGATGCAGGGAAAAACAAAATACAGCAAATCAAAATTTCAACTGCCTTAAAACAGATTATTAAATGTTCTTCAAAACAACAAAGCTTTCTGGTGTTTATTATTCATATTCTTTTCCAAAAACATCCCCAGGTCTAGCTATCTCTCTTTAGGTCTAGTTGTTTGTTTGTTTGTTTGTTTGTTTATTTGCATGCTTGCTTTTTTAAGGTTCAACCAGCAATTTTAGATTCATTTACTTGGATTTAAATTCCATTGACGGTGCAGGGCTGACATAATGATAACTGGATTAGATTGGGCAAATCTTGCTGATCCAAGAGAAGGCTGGTTAGAATTATGGGAACAATCTAAGTAAGTCTCAGGTTTATCCCTGCCTCCTATCTTCCTGTACAGCCATGAGGAGAGGAAATACACACACACACACACACACACACACACAGAGAGAGAGAGAGATTTCTACCTGTCTGCTCTCCATAGTACAACCTACATTAAAATGCACAGAATTTCAGGGAGGGGGGCTGGAGGTGTTTTCATTGGAAGAAGGGCACGGGGAAAGCTGTTTCTATCTGCTTAGTTGCATAAGCATTCGTTTGGATCCAGACCATAGTATAGAGAGTGAGTTTGGTGTGGTGATTAAGGCACTGACCTAGAAACCAGGAGGCTGTGAATTCTAATCCCACCATAGGCATGAAGCCATATGGGTGACCTTGGGCCAGTCACCCTTTCTCAGCCCTAGGAAGAAGGCAGGGCTGGCCACTTCTGAAAATGTTGCCAAGAAAACTGCAAGGACTAGTCCAAGCAGTTGCCAGGAGTCAAGACTGACTCAAAAGCACAAAACAAGACAAAACAAAACAAGAAAGACCATAGAATTGTTTAAATGTTAATTATAGAAATGCTCAAGTCACACTGAAATGTGGGATATTATCTTCAGTCTCTTAAGGCAGGGTCATTCTGTACTGCACATATAAAGAAGGATAAATCAGCACTCAACTGACATTGTGCAGTTCTTTTCCATTTTATGGAATCAGGCAACAACCAGTCAAGTACTAGATAAGTAGTTTATCTGAAAATGTTATTTTCCAATTTCCAAAGCAGCTAAAAAAACATTATGATAGACAAAAGCAGTTGTATTCCATACAGAACAATCTCTTAAGAAACTTTGTTATTCTTGAGGATGCCACTGAAATAAGTGGGAGCAGTTACTTTAGCTTTTTGTCCAGAATAAAATTTGGTTTGCAGTTGAGAGGGCAAAAACTGTTTATTCTGCACCAGCTAATGTACGTATGTATATATATCCAAGTAGTTAATCAGATTTACAAAGGCATTTTAAAGATCTAGTGATCTATTTCTATACCTTTCCATCATGCTTCAGTGTCTACTATGCTCCACTTGTACTCCAATTTTCATAGCCCTTATCTTCTGAAGACAGGGAAGGAACAGCTGTCATTAGGACTACACTGTTTATTGCCTTCCATGGCATGCAACAATGCAAAATACATTTTTTGTGCTTGTTGGTCAGTATGTACTTGGAAACGGGCAAAAATGGTTTGGTGGCTTCCATTTTGATTTCCTTCAAGCAAGTATCCACATGGACTTGCAGGAGTTTGCAATTTAGTTCACAGGTCAAGAACAATTATCATTTCTAAAAATGAAGAAATTTTAAAAAATGCATACTATGGCTTATATTAAGGAAAATCATTTGCAAAATTATGCATACTGAGGAAAATTCAAATACAAATGTGTATATTAGATATTATGTATGTGGGACTGGATATGATATTTCATGGAGGCATGAAATGAACCAAGAACAGCTTATGAGTGAGAAAATGAGAACTAGATAAAACTGACATTAATAGATTTGTCCATTACTTGTAACTGACCATGTTTACTTTTAGGACAATTGTAACAAGAGAAGCAGATCTGAACAAATTAGCCTAGGAGTTTGTTCAAGTATATTAATGATTTGCATATAGCGCTTATATACTTGTTGGAGTCATTTGCAGGCATGATCTCTCTTTCTTTTAAAAGGTTCAGCCAATTCATAATTTAAACACATAAAATACACACTTTAATTTTCAACTAGATAAAGTGGTAATAGCTGGAGCTATTGGTTTGTGGTCCTTCCTAGCAGATTTTTGTTAAAATTTTTCATGTTTTGAAATGGCTGCATATTAATGGGTTGTGTATTGAAACATAAAGGCCAAGCACTGAATGTGCACAAGGCCATTTTCCAAGTGAGGAGTGATAGATTGACACCTAGATCCTTTAAATTTAGAGGGCTGCAATTTCTTGTTATCAGTTCCAAACAGGGATAATTAACACTTTCTTTTATTTATTACCTATTCTTATCCAGTTGGTTCTATTTTTTTATTTTGCTCATACACAGTGTCTGTCAGAAAAAAAGTCTTTCAAAAAGTCAAAAAATGCTTTTCAACTTTAATTTTCTTTTAAAATTTAATTAAATGAATGCTCCCTTTTGTTTTGTTTTTAAGCTAGGTAGTAGTTCAAACTTGTGCAAGTCTTCTGTAGATTCAAACAAATTCATTCTATAGAATAAAACATATTCACAAAGGCAGTACAATGAGTTTCTTCCGCAGACTTTTCGAATAATAATAAGCTAAATGAAATAATGACAGAACCTCAAACCAAAGCATTTCCTGCCTTAAGTTCTGTGCTACTTAAGTTATACAAACAGATCCTAGTCAATTAGGATTCACAAAGGTATGAGACTTAAAGTGCATCTTTAGACATTTCTTAGGTATCGAGACCTGACAGCTGCCCTTCGACCATTGGTTCAGTTTAAAATACTGATAGCTTACATTGCTGAATGCTGCTTGCTCAAAGTGAGGCAGTGTATTGTCACCAATTGTGGGGGAATTGTATGTGGCAGTGAATGTGTGTGTACATATATGAGAATGTCATTTAGAATCCACAGTGTCAGAAAGGTTCCCACGACAGGTGGCAAGGGAAGAACTTCTTTTCCAACTTTAATTTCCAACTTATCTTCCAACTTCTTTTCTAACTTTTAAAGCTTCCCATTTCAGAACACCTCTTTTCTGAAGAGAACACATGGGTAAAGCTAGGCTCCTTTAAACTTTGTTGGATTTCCAGCTGTTGCATCACAAGACCAATACTGAACTCATGGAACCAGCAAACATTAAGAGAAGTATGCTGGCTTGGCTGAAAGGGATGTTCTGTTACAGCTGAATGAATGGTTCAACTGAAGATTTTAATTTGTCCCCAGTGGAGAACCTCTTGCCTTCCTGGCAAATTCACCCTAGAAAGTTACTAACTTAGTTTGTCTGCTTTAAGCCTTTCCCTGAACTGGTTCTATGCCTAAAGAACTCCATTAGTTTCATCATGTATAAGAAGCCTGGAGGTAATAATACATCTTTGGTCTGTGAGCTAGAAGGAGACCTATCTGTTCATCTTGGGAATACGATATATGTTCATTACTTAGCTGGAAACACATTTGGCAGTAACCCAGGAGAAGTTATTGAGGAAAAATGGGTGGTTGTGGGGAGGGGACAGGCAACTAAATGCAGTTAAAAACTAAAGAGTCATGATGAAAAATATCATAACATTATGGCCTTTGTGAAAAGTCTTGACTTTTATATCTGCTTTTCTAATTAATACTTATGATATTTTGGAAGAACTGTGGTATGATTGCAAGTGGCCCAAATGTTGCTGAGAATTTTCATTACTGATATAGCCCTGTTCAGTGTCATAGAATTAAATGAAACCTGTAGGAGAGGTTCAGCTGTCATGGCAAGGAACATTAAGTCTTCAATAAATATTCCTGGTAGATCTTCCTGGGCAATAATGTTTTACCTCAATACTACTGGAACTTTAGCTTTAGTGCAATGTTAATCCACCATTTAAATAAGAACCTCAAGCAGAGCTGTCTTCTTTAGCTAAATTATTTGCAGCTAAAAATTATCTTAAAAAACAAAATTATATGTATGGTTTTCTGCTTGCCAAGTAATGGGGTAGCTAATGAATTAAAAAATCAAAAAATACATTGGTCCTTAAAAAGCCACATATAAATGCATATATCACCCTGATCAATAACCCATATAACAGAAATTAATACATTGTAACAGCTCATGTAACATCCTGGCCCATTGCTTGAGAGATAAATAGCCTGTCTACTAATGCTAGTGGGAGAAGTCTACAAATATCTGCAGTTGTTGAATTGCTTTCTTGGATGCTGTAACAGGGCCAGTATTTGGCCTTATGGGGAATAGGTAGATTTGGTCAAGGCTACCAATGACAGCCAGCAACTCTGAGTTGAGTCACTATAAAGTTTCCCCTTATCAAGGGGATGCTTTCCTGTGAAGTTAGTATGATATCACAAGGGCATTCCTTGCTTCGGAAACATAATGACTATATAAGTTTTGAAGGTTTTAAATATTTTTTAGAATTAAATCCATAATCTATGAACATTCATATTTATCTAATAGGTACCACCATGCTTAAACCCTCTTCCTGATGCTAGGTACAGCAGAGTGCTTTCAATGGAAAGAAGACCAGTGAAATACGTTGTGTGAAGAACACTTTTGTCAAGAGTGGAGAGCCCTTTTAACACTTAATCCAGCCCTGTTTTTAATGCTAAACTGTAATTAATAAAAAAAAAATGGGAGTGAAAGTTTTTTATCTCTTCCTTTCAGTTGGATGAGAAGAGTAAATGGAATATGAAAGCACTGTGGCTTACATCCTTAATGATAAAGTGTATTTTATTGTTAAATCTGAACATATCCAATGTAAAATAATTGAAACTCCCCCAGAAAAGGAGAGAGGTTAGGTTCATAAATGATAAGGAGTTATAATATCCTTCTATGATGGAAGCTTTATTTTTTGCCCTGACCATAAATGCTTGAAAAAAGGAGGAGCAAGGCAGGAGAGCAGGAGGGATGGCAGACATTAATTTTCTTTGCTTGACAAGATTTTAATTTTAACATAAATTGTTAAGATACAAAATGCAAGTTATGTCCATTTCTGGAATCCTTTATAATATGAGAGAATATTTTGGAATCAAGACAACACTTTGTCTAAATCAGTGTCTTCATGGGCCTTATCTTCAGGGGAATTATGAGATTTCTGAAAAATGCCTAGCTATATCTGTTCCTGCTGTAAGTATTGCTTATCTATATAAGCAAGTAAGAGCAAAATCCTCTTGTTTGTACTCTGGACAATAGAAATAACTATGTTCAGTATATAATAGCCTATCTATTACCTTGGTGACTATACTCTGTGAGTCCTCCCATGTTGAGGTAAGACAATGGCTACCACCAGGGAGTGAATCTTTTCAGTGGCAGCCCCTAACTCTGGAATGCCCTTGTAGTAAGGCATACCTTAGACTAGTGTTTCTCAAACTTGGCAACTTTAAGGTATGTGGACTTCAACTCCCAGAATTCCCCAGGCAGCATGAAGTCCACACATTAAAATTGTCAATTGTCAAGTGTGATAAACATTGCCTTAGACTTTATTAAGGTTAATATGCTAATATATTCAAATCATGTGCTACATAAACATTTTCAAAGCATCTTGTTAATGTTTATATTTTTAATTTCAAACATATTTATATGGTGACTTTAATATTGTAAGCTGCATGAGAAAACTTGGTTTCCTTAAATAAATTAGGTAAAACAAATGCCTACTCAAGTGGGTACTACAAGTCTGGTCAGTTTTGTATTAAAATTTCCACCAATATTTCTCAACCCAGTCACACTTTTTTAATTAGCAGCCACTCAACTTTTTAATTAGAAATTGTGAATCTAGTGTGGAAGAACCTGATAAAGTACTGTATTGATGAAGGCCTAGTTAGTTGGGAGACAATGAAAGCCGATAAGGTGAACTTAATAATAATAATAAATTTGCCATTACTAAGGAGCAAATAGGAATATGGGGAGGTTATAGTTTTACTGGCTGGAAACCTTTAATGATCTTAACCCCTGTCTTACCAGTAGGGATCTTTTTAAAAATTCAGTATAGCTCTTCCTGAGAGCAAATTTAGGTATTTTGTTCCCAGAGAACCCAGAGTGGCATAATCACACTCAAGCACATTGGACTTACTTTCTCTACTGTACAAAATAGGCATGGTTACCAATTATATAAGGTATGTCTAACCGAGAGAAGGCATCGTAATTATAACAGTGATATAAAGTTTTAATATAAATATCAAAATTTAGCAATTACAAAATTCAAGTTTATAATACAATTTAAAATCAATTCAGGGAAACTAACTGTGAGATGTAATTAATTTTTTCTGCACTTCCTATGCACAGCAAATATTCTTTAAATGTAGATGTTTTTCATTGTAGAAATGCAGCAACCATCATGTTTTTCTCTAATTTTCTTTCTGCAACTATTTTTTCAATGTTTTTGAAATGTATTTAAGCTCTTATAATGTTATAATCCTATAATGTTGAAAATACGAACATGTATTTTTTTTTCCTGAAGGAATTTAGTTAAGAAAAAACAATATTTTAGATTTAAATAAAATTGCATTTTAAAGCTTGGTTACATAATCAACATGTAAATTAATTAATGAGCAGTTATCTAGCATTTTGATGACAAAAGTTATCTAGCATTTGGCTCCTTTTAAAAAGTCCAGTTTTTACACAGGGGAATGCCTTAAGTAATTTGTTCATTGCTGGTTTTTAAAATAGTTCTCAACCTAAAACATTTGTGGAAATAACTCATTTTTTATTTTGTGTTCTTAACATTAAATTTGCTTATTGCTGATGACTATACAATTGAAAATAACATCTGTTTATGCTGTAATAATACCAGAATTACTTACAAGTAACAGAGTAAAAAGCAATTTGCAATAGCTAGTCATATTTGTGCACTAGTCTGCAAAAAGGAAACTGTTGATATGTACCTACAGGGAAAAACACTTGCTAGCTAAAGCAATTTGGTTTTAACATTAAGGTTAATATATTGCGCACAGAATGTCACAAAAAAAGAAAACAATGGCCCCAAATGTAATAATTTTCTCTTCAGTAGTGAATGGCTTGAAGTGTTTAGAGCAGTGTTTCTTAACCTTAGCAACTTTAAGATGTCTGGATTTCAACTCCCAGTTTCCCCAGTCAGCAGGCTGGCTGGGGAATTCTGGGAGTTGAAGTCCAAATATCTTAAAGTTGCCAAGGTTGAGAAGCACTGGTTTAGAGGGTAGGCATCCCGCTAAAATATTCCAGGGTTTTATGTTTCTGCAACTGGAGTAGAAATATTTTGTACTTCCTTAAATTAACATTTTGAAAAGTATAATTTTAGAACCTTCTTTAGGCATATTCAAGACCAAGAACTTCATATACTGATTGACAAAATTATGAAGGAAGAGAAAGGTTAGTTATTAGCCAAATCTCATAAACTGTATTTGGGTTATTCTTCTAGAGCAGGATTTCCCAAACTGTGAGGTGTACCTCCAGAGACATCACACTGACAACAAAGGTCCGCATAGTTAAAGCAATGGTGTTCCCCGTAGTAACATATGGCTGCAAGAGCTGGACCATAAGGAAGGCTGAGAGAAGGAAGATAGATGCTTTGGAACTGTGGTGCTGGAGGAAAATTCTGAGAGTGCCTTGGACTGCAAGAAGATCAAACCAGTCCATCCTCCAGGAAATAAAGCCAGACTGCTCACTTGCGGGAATGATATTAAAGGCAAAACTGAAATACTTTGGCCACATAATGAGAAGACAGGACACCCTGGAGAAGATGCTGATGCTAGGGAGAGTGGAGGGCAAAAGGAAAAGGGGCTGACCAAGGGCAAGGTGGATGGATGATATTCTAGAGGTGACGGACGCATCCTTGGGGGAGCTGGGGGTGTTGACGACTGACAGGAAGCTCTGGCGTGGGCTGGTCCATGAAGTCATGAAGAGTCGGAAGTGACTGAATGAATAAACAACAACAACGAGGTGTACTTCCCTTGGGAAGGTGCAGACAAAGTCCAGGGGAGGTGTGAAGAACCTTTTAGCTACACTGTTACAATAAACACAGTAGTTGTCCAGGAACTACCTCACTCTTAATTGAGTGAGGGCAGCAACACTGCCCAGCCTTGATGGTGAGGTTCAGGGATGGTAGACTGTGGAAGCAACACAATTTATGTTGATGATGATGCTAACTCAGGGATGGAAAGCACATTAACATGGCTATAAGAAGAGCGCATAGCAAATAAAATAATTCATCAAATCCAGGATACATCCTTCTTATTAAGGGCCAGTTAGACAGAAGGTGGTCAAGCATTGGTTAAACAGGATAGTTCACAAACTGTACCTAGTATGTGTCTGATATTTAAGATACCATGAATGGTTTGTGACTAAGAATGTTCTGGCCCACAAAACCTTTTATCACAATAAATCTGTTGATCTTTTAGGTGACATTTCACTCTTGACTTACATACTGTACAGTACTTTACACTCAGGTGACCAATGAAGAAGAATCTAGTCATTTCAGTTTGGATTTATCATCCCTCAATCTCCACACTTAATAGTGCTAGGGGGAAAAATTAGAATGTTAACTTGATGCCCTTTTTTAGTGATCTTACATGATTTCTGATACTCTTTTTATATGCTTAGTGCCATTGTTTTTCTGATTTGTAGATTTGGCCTAATACTGTAGCTTTTTAATTCAAACTTCAGCAAAGCTGCTATTTTGATTTTGTAGACAAAAGGAATGGTTTCCCTAGCAACAGATACTAGGATAAAATACTTCAGTTGGCAACACTATTCTTACCCACTCAAGCTTCCTTTAGCTATTCCGTTCACAAGGAAAAAAAATTAGATAATACCCAATCAGTAGGAAGTATTCAGATTATCCAAGAGGAGAAGCTAAGGGCAGGTAAGTCTATTCACCTATTGCTCCAGCCAGAGCTGTTGAAACGATTTCTACTCTATTCTTAGTCTGGAATTTTGTGGTTTCAAACATGAGTGTTGATATGTTTTAGCTGAAAATAGGAAGGATAAACTGCACTTCTTTTTCCTTTGTTTTTCCTTCCCTCCAGAAAATTGTTCTTTTCACTCAAATGGAGTTCCTGTATTAGCACTATCTGAAACATGAGATATATAAATCAATAGCATATAAATAGTGAAACACATTGAAGTGGTGAAACCTTGGTTTTAAAAAATATATGTTAAGATAAACTTGGTCATAAAAACTTTTCTACTACAGTACTGGTCTTCTAAGCATTATGCTTATTAATACTGTAAAGATGTATAAAGCATGTCATTCTCTCTCCATAGACTTTTGTATGCACATTCTTGTTTGCAGGTCACATAAGTGTCCTTTTTTATTTTATTTATTTATCAAATTTTATCACCACCCATCTCCTCCGAAAAGGAGGGACTCTGGGCAGTTTTTATGCATTTCTTTATGATGCATAAAGAGAAAATCTATCTATGTGGTCTCTAGGAATCAAAAATGACTTGATGGCACATAATGAATCAGCCCAAAATTTGTTGTTGAAGAGTCATCTAACAACAATTTGGTTGCTCCTTCCCTATAGCTTCTCCAGTTTTTAGAATGTATTCTGCACTGAATTGAAGAAACTAATCTCTTGGTTTACTTTTTAAAAAGACACATCACTTTGAAGAGGCTTCCAGCCATTGATTATTCAATAGATTGTTATTATCCTTTGTTTTTGACTTAGTTTTATGATTTTATCTTTTTACTGTAAACCCTCAGTAAGGCTGAGTAGATTTTTGAAGGGACACTTTGCTTCAACAAAAGTTCAAGTGAAACATTGTTCTGAAGCATGTTTTTGAAGTGCTGCTCCAACCCTTTTCAAACTAGCAAGTGGTTGCTGCATTTTGTTTCACTTGATAAATATGGCTTTTGCATATGCAGGATATATGTACAGAAACCCTTTCTATTAGAGCAAAGAGCCATATAAAGTTTAAAGGTTAATTGGTTAGGTTTCCTCCTCCTTCCTCTAAAGCAGAATTCAGGCATACATGCAGCAGTTACAGAATATTAAGAGGTGAATATATGGACTGTTTTGAAGATGAGTGATGACAAATATTATCTTCCATGTTGAGGCCATATGCTGCTAAGGTGCCTAGACTACATATCTGGAAGCCTTCTTAACTACATTTTTAGATCAGTTGGCATGCCTACTGCAGTAATTGACAAATCGTGTAATCTCCTGTTATACAGCCAGTATTAATGTTTTTTCAAGATGATATTTGCATTATTTTAAAAAGCTGAATGTAGTTGATTTACCTATATATCTAATATGACATCCTAGGCTTTTACATTGTATTTAAATATCATGATGGAGATATTATATTCTATATTCCAGGTTTTGTTCATCCTGATACTCTTGATAGTAGAGTTTTTGTGAGATAAATATGAGTGATTCAGTGTGTGACTTCACAAGTATGTGATTCAGGATTGCTGGTGGGTGATTTGAGAACAGTTATAACTAGTAATTGGCAATGATTTGGTGACTGTAAAGTGCTACTGCAAGTTGTTCAAAATTGATAGCTTTGTTTTTCTGGTGAGAGTTAGGAGATTCTCACAAGAAATTTACCACCAGGGGGGTTAGTTAGATACACGCGTGGGTGTACACATACACACATATACACACAATTATAAAATTTGTATCTATCCAGACAATATATTTCCATGAAATATGATTTTTTCTAAATGAATCATTTCCATTTTTCCAATTGATAACATGGTTTGGAAAAGAGAGAGAAAAGCATGTTCATATACCTGGAAACAAGTTAGGCATGATACATAGTTTTCTTACCATCCACCCCACACATTTTACTTTTTATTCTTCAGACAAAACTGTGAGATAGATTTAGCTGTGCCACGGTTAACGGCTTAGTGTAATCAAACAGGCTCATGGCTGAATGAAGATCTGAACCCAAATCTCCCTGCTTCTCTGCAAGCACACTAGCCAGTTCACCATATCTAGCTCTCCATAAAAGCCATATCAGCTATTGCCCCCTTATCAGATGAAATAAATCCTTTCTTTACAAAATATAAAGGCTCTTTAAAAAATAATAAAGCCCATTTAAATCAGTGGGAAAGATTAAAATCACATTCATTTCAATGAGGCTGCACTAATTAGTAAGATGAATATATATCCAACCATATATTTATTTGGCTATGGCTGTGGTGGAGAAATAATTAAATTGTACGGAGTATTAGAAGTTCACGCCCACAGAATTACTAAAGCAGGTGACTATATGGCGAATGATGCCCATTCCTGATCATCAGGAATAATCAGAAATGGAGGCATGCAACATATTGTTTTTCTACACGTATGAAGGATGCTAAAATACCCAATGAATCTTGAATTTTGCAGTCCTTGCACTGGCAGCGTTACACATTTTTTATGAAATCTAAATATTATAGAAAGGTAAGAAAATCTGGCTTAGAATAAAAAACATTAATTGATGTTGTTTGGCTGGGAATGGGAAATACCCTAATTCTAATACAGAAACATTCAGGAACAGCTAAATATTCAGTGAAAAAATGATAGATGCGGCTTTATTTTTGCAACAGGTAAAATCATCATTGCAAAAGATTCCTTTAAGATTGCCAAACAAATGCTAGCACTGCTAAGCTTATTACATATCTCAAGTCTTGCTGGAAGATTATGCTCTTTTTCATTGTACTATTTATTTTCTACCACTATTTTTTTTCTTAAGACATGTCATAGTATGTATGTTTCCTAGATGAAAAGTGTAATTAGTTATTTGGCCCTCTTTCACGGTTCTGAATCACGGTTTCCATTTGGGCTCAGACTGTGGATCCATTTTTTTTTCCTTTTCTGCATGACATTCCAACATAATTTCATTTTCAATCTGTCTAATTTTAGCACTGATGCTTCAAGGATATGCCATGCTATGACAAAACCTTTCTTTTAATAAAAAAAAAAACACTCAGAGGAAGAATATTTAGCCAAGCATTAGTATGATAAGTATTTTGCATATATGCGAATAACATCAACAGGCCTAGGAGTATTTTTCTACTCTTGTTCTATTCTTTATGGAAAAGATTGTAACAGATTTTTACCAGTTTCCACTTGCATTCTAAAGGTTCAGGGAAAGGATCAATAGATTAGCCTAATTTTCAGCTGATTAAACAGTTGGTGACCAGTCTCTCTCTCTCACACATTAAACTGCCAATACTATTTGCCTTAAAACAACTTTCCATATCCTTGTATCCCTATAAAAAATGAGGAATTTGCATACTGAAATGTCAGGGCAAAGAATTTAAACATCTCTGTGAATAGAGAGAATAAGTAAACTCCCAATATGCTAAGAATTCTTTATAACCAACTAGTTCACTAAGAGGACCTTGATTTTTTATATGAGAGGAATGGAATTCTAGTTTAGTTCATTGTGATTTATGTTTACACATTAATTTGGAATATCTTTCCTTCTGACATCTGGTAGGTCACAACCATACTAGTTTCCTGAGACATTGAAGAGCTGGCCCTTCCTTTAAAGACTGGGGTAGGGTGACACTGGAGCCCAGGGAAGTTAAATGTTGAGGTGTCGGGGAGTGTCACTTGGGGAGCACTGGGAGTTTTCTGATGGCTTTTTATTGCTTTTTGCAAGCTGCCCAGAATTATGCTGCATAAGACAGGCAGCTATATAAATCTTTTAAATGAATAAATATTTTACTTGATTGTCCTTCTCAGTAAAAGGTAGTGGACAGAATGTCTGTGAAAACCTGAAGGCTTGAAATTAGCAAGGGAAAACTATCTTTTATATAGGTTCTGAGTCAATAAATATTATCAAAATCTTGTTCCAGTGGAAGAACCATTTTTTAATATCTTGGTAGAGTACAAAAACCGACACATGGCAATGATGGCATAAATATGTAAGAGATGCTGCCATTCGATTTATGCCACCCTACCCTAATACTGGTTTTTCAATTTATTAGTAATTAACACTTACATGTTCACATTTGGCTTATAGCATGTCTCGTAATGTTTGTGTTGTATGAAAATTGTAAAGATGCATGACTGTCCTATGTTTGAGTTGTTTCTAATGATTATCTTCACTGTCCAGTGTTCTTTCAATACGGGTACCTACAACAATACCAAAGCTGATTTAGAGAAAGGAAATTTGTATGTCTGGCTATGAATACAACTGAATAGTTGTCTATTACAGGCAGCACAAGTTTTGCAGCCATGTAAACCCAGAGGTAGTGAACTTTCTATCTCTTAGCAAAATTAAATATTATAGTAAAAAGTTATTTTGGTACATAAGCACAGATGTATAACATATATTTCAATTTGGACTTGCAGATTAGTTCCTGTAAACCAACTTGTATTCCAGCTGTTAGTAAACAGAGTAATTATGTAGGAGGAAGAGCTCAGTGATTATAGAATGATCCCAAACCCATGTTAGTGTCAATATATAGGGGGTGACAAGGTAGAGCTTATTAAAGAATGTGGATATGTAGGGGGGATTGTCTGTTAGGGCTCTGAAAAGCATTCAGACAAGATGCTTTGCAAGATAGCACGAATGAAACATAATTTCTGATACCTTAACACACCTGCCTTTTGTGAGATTTGTCTGGAGGCTTTGAAGGATGTCCTTCAAATCTCCTACTCTCTCTGTATGTAATATTTCTGCTGGGACCAGCAACAAAGTGGTGTGGCTGTGCATGCACATGCACAAACTTAAGCAGGACATTTTTCAGACCCACCTTGCATGCTTCCAAATAATGTGGCTGCTTTAACATTTCAAGTAGTGCTTCATTCACACCACTGCACTTTCTGAAGCACCTTTCTTTAATGCTGTGTATAGCCCTACTGCCTATCAATCTTAATATTATCTAGTCTCTTATTATTTTGTATGTTGGGGCTGTAAGATCAGCCTTTCCCATGCTGGTACTGCTCAAATGTGTTACAACTACAGCTCTCAGAATTCCTAGTCAGCCTGGCCAAAAGTTAGGGATCCTGGGAGTTGTAGTCCTAACCAGTTTTGAGGGCACCAAGTTGGGGTATAATATATTAGATCACTGAGTTCAAATGAATCATTAAGAAAACACACTCCCCTTGAAAATAGTACTCTCTAAGCATTTTTGAAGCTGGAAGGATTCACAATAAGCTTCAGTATCCACTTGATATGCCTGTTCCACTTCTGCCATTGATACTGCAGATTGATATGGGATCAAGGCTTAAGCAACATGATTAGTAACCCAAAGAAAAATTGGGATCAACCATGCATATGAATTCAGCAACCTCTAAAACCTGCACTGGGTGGATGGAATAAGTAACTCATTTTTCTCATCCTGCCCATCCAGTTTTGAAGAAGTTTGTGAGTGAAGGAAGGAATTGTGTTAGGCCTATGAGCATCCATGGGATAGGGGGCAGGGAGGAGGCAAGTTAAAAAAAAATGGGTAATGACATCATGATGGACAACCTGCAATGTACACATTTGCATTAGAAATTGGGATGTATCATCACCACCCATATGCCACTATTTTGACATAATCCTAGTTTTGTATGGATACCTATAATAGGCCAATATACACAAATACAAAAATCCAGTCAGTGATAGCATCCCTAGATTCCGTACTTTTGAATACAGATGCAAGCCATTTGCTTATTAATTTGGAAGAAAATAAAGTAAATGCAATTCTGCAACAACTCAGGAATACATATTGGGAAAATAGCTAAACCTAATCCCTAAATTCAGAATTTTTCCACTTCTTAAATGCAGAGCCCCATCAGGTCTCTGGTTTTGTTTCACAAAATTTAGCACAATATCAGGGATAATTTTTTAATGTAGATACTGCACATATAAAAATAATTTAATTGGGTTATACATTAAAAACATAAAAAATAAACTTGAAGTGGTTTATATGACTGAGATAATCTGACCTGGGTAACAGTCAGTGTTAGATCAGTGTAGAGAAGATAAGGTTGAATGAAGAATTACACAGTGCAAAAGGAAAGGCTTTATCCATTCCCAGAAGGCATTTTATCCAATAGAAGGCTTCTGCTGGCAATATTTGGTGATTCCCTCTTCTCTGAAGCCAGTTATATCCTACTTTATTCTGGAGAATCTGATTAAGCTATGAAGCAGCTTTCCAAGGGACACAAATGACTACTGGGGAATTGGGGATACACAATGGCCATTTCTACTTTCATTGTTGAGAGTATCTTCTACTGGTCTAAGCAAAGCTTGGATCCAGTCCAGTGACTGCAAATGTTGACTGACTGAACTAAAATTCCAACCAAGGCTCTGTTAGCATGCTAGTAATGAAATGAAGTGAATACGGATAGTTTCTTCATATGATAAATGTCATGGGATAGACTTACAGGTAGTTCTTGTTTAACGGTGCTAATTGGGAATGGAAACTCCATCATTAAGCAATGCGGTCATAAGTCCAAAAACCATGTGACCATGCCACTTAGCGATGGCAGTTCCAGTAGCCCCGGTTGCCATCATTAAACAAGGACCATGCAGGTTGTTAAGCAAGGACCTCATGTGACCATGATTTCTGACTCCCTGCTAGCTTCCTCATTGGCTTTACTTGTGGGAAGCTGGCAGGGAAGGTTGCAAATCACAATCATGTGACTGTGAGAAACTGCAATGGCCATAAGTACAAGGTCCAGTCATAACTACCACTCATTCAGCACTGTCATAAGTCTGAACAGTCGCTGAACAAGTGGTTGTTAAATGAGGACCACTTGTACAACATGACTCTTCTTATAAACAACAGGTATAGATTTGTTTTGTTCTTTTGAGTTTGTTTAATAGTATTAAATCTTCAGGAGGGAAAACTTACATATGATCACCTTATTTTTTTACTAGTGCCATTTGAAATGGCCATTTGTGTTCACTTTATTTTATTGTTAACACAAAAGTTCAACAAATTAGTCCAAGTAGTGCTTTAATTCCACCAAAAGTCTTGAATACAAAGAATTGTTCTACATTTCAGATCTATTGCAATGGAAAGGAAGAACGATAAGCTCTAATTTTGGACACTATAAAATGGCCTTTGGTTAAGCACTGGTTGTTGTTCCCATAAAAGAGATGAATGCAATTTCCCTCTTCTTGCTTGGTGTCTATGAAAAACATTTCCATGCCTGCAGTTGAAATTAAATCCTCTCTTAATGTATATTTATGTGGACGTAGCTTCAAAGAAAAATGAATTGTACTTTTCCCCAGAGTGGAAAAATTCCCAATTGCCAATATTTTAAAAAGGAATGTATTTTATGAGTTAAGAAAGCAAGACAGTCTACATGAAATCTATAATGCCCCTGTCTCACTGTTTCAAAAGGATCATTTTAGGGAGAAATCTTCGGTTTGGTCACTTCCTTGGTATGGCAAATGGTACCGTTATTGAAAGGTGGTCTGTATTTGTACTAATACAGAGAATGCCAGTTTAGAAATGAGCCTGATTGCATGGTTCATTTTGTTCTCCTTTGTAGAGCCAGGCTGCGGCCCACTACAAAGGCACTAAACATGCCAAGAAGCTCAAAGCACTGGAAGCCATGAAAAATAAGCAGAAATCTGTAACTACCAAGGACAGCGCAAAGACTACCTTCACTTCCATCACTACCAATACCATCAATGCCAACTCTGACAAAACAGGTTAAGCGATAATCTCTGTTGTGATTGATTTCTTTGATTCTTTTTCCCTTGTTGACCGCCATGTCCGTTGGGTTATGTGCTTGCCACGCTGATTCATGCTTGAGCCATCGTTCTGTGTAATATTGATTTCTTTCTTCTTCCCAGTATACTTACCAGGGGAAGGTAATCACAGCAAGTTGTGTAACTGATTTATCTCATGCCCAAAGAGTTTGTCATCATGTCAGGCATGAATGCATACATTTGAAGATGAGTAATATCTATTGCCAGCAAACAATTAAGCAGAAACTGCTCAGAGCGTTGTAGTCTAGGTCAGAACTGCCTCCCTCTCTGCAGTTATCTATGACTATTTTCACTACCAAAACACAGGGGGAAAAGCAACTAGTTTTGACCAGAAACCTCTTATAAAAGCATTTTGTCCAGTTTTTATTGTCACAGATTATTATTTCAAAAGGTATTGCATGATTTCAAATTGGATAATGGCCACATGACCCCCCCCCCTTTTATAAACAGGTAAGTGTGACCAAAATGCATTATTCTTATAATATTTCAGTAGTTTAGATTGAAAACAATATCTATGTTTAAAATTATAGATTGAGAACAGATTGTGTGAGTTTCTCTCTCCTTCTCCTAGTAATCAAAAACATTGCCAGCATCTGGTGAAGGTGATGGGATTTGAGTCACCTTGTATTTGAAATCTGTGCCACTACCCAGGAAACTTTAAAGGCAGACAATTCAGTATTTTACATAAAAGAACTGATCTTGTCCCTTTCTGTTCTACAGTGGTGTTTGTAATATGCAAGGTGCGTGCATAAAGATGGTCAGGGTGCACTTGTAAATGAGTGATATAAAACAAGTAAATGGTTTACTTGTTGCAGCATGGTCACTCAATTGAGAGCAGTCTCTGGACTGATGTTTACCACATTTTGATTGGCATCAATTTGGAGGACTGGTTCTGCCTTGGCTTATGGCCATCTGTTCTTTTAATTATTGCTCAGTATTAAGGAAACAGGGACTTCACGCTGCACTGAACTGGTTCTTGCCAGAGGCACTACCCCTAAGCTATATTGATATGGCTTTTCCCTCCAACCTATCACAAAAGGTTTGAATGGAGACAGTCTCCATTCTTTTTATTAATGCATATACAATAGATGAAGAATGCTTTACAGTTATCCTTATAGCAACTAAAGTTTGAAAGAGACAGTGGGGCAGGGGGCGGGGGAGAGAGAGAGAGAGATTTGCTTAGTGTATCTTTAACAGTGACTGGATTTGAATCTTGATTCTTGTGATTTTTTTAAAAAAAATATTGCCTCAGCTGGATCATATTCACTCAAAGTATTTTTAAGAACACTTTGTAGAACATACAGTTATAATTGCAGGTACTACAAAGTTGTGGAAGTTGGATAAAGGTTGTAATATGGAGCACATTACCCTGAAGAGAAGTCAAGTGAATCATAAGGCTAGACCAGTGTGTCCAGTTTACAGAAACCACTGTAAGATATTACATAACTTCTGTGCTGAGACCTCATGTGCAGCAATGAGTACTATTAACTTACAAACCTAGCTGTACAAAAGTATTCCCAACCTTCACTGAAACCTGGACACCAACATTTAAGATTAAGTGGCAATGTGATCTGAGGGGAGAGTTACATCTGTCCCCATTGTCATGGTCAGATCATGCCCTGGTGGCCCTGAGATTCTCTTATGCCACCCCCCTCCACAGGGAGGCATGGCCCATTCAATTGGCCTGCCCCGGCAACTGATGGACCTGGCAGGGTTCCAGAGGGAGCTGGGGGTTATCCCCAAGGTGCTGCTGCATGGTCCAGCAGAGGCCCTGGCTGCAGCCTGGAATAAAAAGGCAGCTGGGGCCTTGGACAGGATCACACCTGTGCGGCTTCTCTTGGCCCATCGAACCCGACACTCCCCATGGTTTACAGAGGAGCTGAGGGTCCTGAAGAGGGTTAAGAGATGCCTAGAGCACCACTGGAGGAAGACGAGGACCAAATCCAACCGAACACAAGCTAGAGCCATTATTAAAGCCTACATTGTGGCGATAAGAGCAGCAAAGCATTAATACTTCTCCACTCTTATTGAGTCCTCTCATTGCTGCCTGATAGTCCTTTTTAAAATTACTCAATCTCTTTTGGGGAACGTGGGCCCACTTCCCACCTACAGGGCCATGCAGGGGAATTCGCTGAGCATCTGCCGGACAAAATCACTCAGATCCACTACAAGTTAGACTCCAAACATGAGGCATGGTCTGGAGAGATACCAGGTGAATGTACTTACCCAGTTAATGGAACAGTTTGATCCTGTTGGACCTGAGGAAGTGGACAGGATCCTACGGACAGTAAATACCACCACATGTCATCTAGACCCATGCCCCTCTTGGCTGGTAAAAGCAGCTCAGGAGGTGACATGTGGTTGGGTCCAGGCAATGGTTAATACATTCTTGAGAGAGGGGGTGTTCCCGGCTGCCTTTAAAGAGGTGCTGGTGCACCCCCTCCTCAAGAAACAATCGCTGGACCCTACTGTTCTTGACAATTTTTGTCCAGTTTCCCACCTCCCCTTTTTGGGGAAAGTGGTTGAGAAAGTGGTAGCTTTATAGCTCCAGAGGGTCCTGAAGGAAACGGATTATCTAGATACCTTTCAGTCAGGTTTCAGGCCCAGTTATGGGACAGAAATGGCATTGGTCGCACTTATGGATTGTGGTGGGAGTGGGATGGTGGCAGTGCATCCATCCTTGCTCTTCTTGTCCTCTCAGCAGCTTTTGATACCATTGAACATGGTATCCTTTTGGGGTGGCTCAGGGAGTTGGGAGTGGGAGGCGTGGTTCTGCACTGGTTCACCTCCTTCCCCAGGGCCAGTCCCAATCAGTGATGATAGGGAGCGAGAGATCTGACCCTCAGCCCCTCATGTGTGGGGTACTGCAGGGTTTGGTTCTCTCTCTGCCTTTTCAACATCTACATGAAACCACTGGGTGAGGCCATCTATCACCACAGGGTGAGGTATCATCAATATGCTGATGATACCCAATTATACCATCCTGGGTGAAGTAAGTGATACTGTGACTGCCCTCTCTCGGTGCCTGGGGACTGTAGGAGTCTGGATGGGGAACAACAGGCTTCAGCTGAACCCTGGTAAGATGGAGTGGCTTGGGTTAATGGCTCTTCCATATCTGGGACAGACCTGGTGCGTAATCTGGGGGTCCTCCTGGACTCACAGCTCCTGCTCGAAGAGCAGGTGGGAGCCATGGCCAGGAGAGCCTTTGCGCAGCTTCGTGCTGTGCACCAGTTATGCCCTTTCTTGGATCAGGAGGACCTTTGAACAGTCACTCATGCCTTTGTTACCCAGAAGCTTCACCTGGTCCAGGATGCAGCTGCGTGGGCTGTTTCTGGGGCCCCTAGAAGGGCACAGGTAACACCATTGCTGCGTGAGCTGCATTGGGTATCAGTTTGCTTCTGGGTCCAATTCAAGGTGTTGGTTATCACCTTTAAAGCCCTACATGGCATGGGGCCAGGTTACCCGAGGGACCATCTCATCCCCATTATGTCAATCCCACCCGATCATGCAGAGAGGGCATGCTGCGGACCCCATTGGTAAGAGAATTTTGTCTGGTGGGGTCCAGGAAGCAGGCCTTCTCTGCAGGAGCCCCCACCCTGTGGAACACACTGCCCCCGGAGGTGAGGTTAGCCTCAATTTATCTGCACTTAATCCATTCTTATCCAGGCCATTACTGCCATCTGGTATGGGTTCAGATGTCATTCTTTCTTGAGAAGTTAAATGATTTCCACATATATAAAAGAGGGATACAATTATTATTATTATTATTATTATTATTATTATTATTCAGCATACATCAGGATGTACAGCTGAAATAATAATAATAATAAAACAAATTCAGTATTACTAAGAAATGATTGAAGGAGATGCAACAGCATTGCAACTGTTCCATATGTACACAAATGTGGAGAGAGAGAACCATATAGACACACACACACACACACACACACAAGTTGCTTTCCTGTAGAAATCCATGGCATTAGGATAGTCTCAAATAAAACTTCTTCATAATTGGATAGAACCACTTGAGGAGTTCCTGGAGGTTCGGAGGAGGACTGGATGGTTTTGAGATGTTTAAACAGACTGTGCACTGGTTTGGCCAGAACTAAAGATTATGTGGGAAAATGGGGGTTTCTCCCTGAGGGCGAGGATATTTGCTGCAAAATGTGGCAATGTTCAAAAACTACCCATCTTTTATAGTGCCCTTTGGGACCGACATGCACACAGAGTGACTTACTGGTTGGAAACACCTCTGCCATCAGTGTGGCCCAGCATTGGGCTAGAGTTGTATAAATTTTATATTTTTATTAAATGTTTTTAACTTTTTAACTTTTAATTAATACTCTCTCCCTTTCTATTTCCTGCACTTCTGTCATCAGTACTCATGACAACTTCTGACACGAAATGAGACGAGAGGATAGTTTGATTTAGAATAGTTGGATTAGAGAGCAAGGATAATATAACTCAATTGTCAGTAGTTAAGAATATTGTTTGCAAGTTGTATATCTCATTTAATATAGTAATTGAATATAGTACATTTAAAGTAATTTAATATAGCATTTTAAAAAATGCATATGTTTTATCTGATGACTGTTTAAATCAGAAACCATATTCAGTAATTCAACTGTAAACTTTGATGATACCATAATGGGTCATATGACAATTTGGGCAGCTGTGTGACCTATGTTCATACCAGGTCATCAGGGCATATAAGCAAAATTTTAACCTGGTTGTGACTTATTGCAGAGCTTTCAAAGGCAACTATTAAGTCATTTCATGGAACACCAAAATGAATTGTTCTGATGATCTGGATGATATCTCTAGTGGACAGAACTATATACATCAAATTTAGCTTTCCTGTGCCTCCTTCTTTACTGTTCAGATTTCATACAAATATAGAAATAGGAGTGACATCACTATAGTGTATATTGATTGCCCCCTACCCTTATTCCAATAGAAAATTAGGGACCCCAATTGGAGAGATGGGTAGAATTCTATAAGTTCTCTTAAATCTAATTCATTTTTACCATGAAGTTTAGGGGAAGGTTATAATATGTTCCATGGAAGAAGGATAACTTAGAGATTGAATCAGCCTTTCTGCTCATCTTGACTCATTATCAACAATGCATACACTTATGTAACACTAATTTGTATTTATGCTCTCATCCTAAGAAGGTGAAGTATACAAGTTCTTTTAAAATCAGCACCCTTAGAGTCAGAGGTTCTGACCTACTACAGCCATAATGGATTTTTATTAATAGAAAGCTTTTAATGAAGTATCTATATATGTATTCTATGCTAAATATATACCACAACCCTTAGTAAACACAGTATCAGGATATGAATAGATACTTTGGTTAATATAGCCAAGAAATAAAATAATTACGTCAGAGACTAAACATTATTCTTTAGTTCAAAATTACTATATAGAAGGATATAAAGTAGTCAATTGTATTTTGAAAAAGTATTGACTATTATAATAGTGATATAAAGTAAAATCCTGACTATTTTCACTAATACACAGATATAAACCTGGATATAGATTAAAAGCCTTATTGTTAGATAATGCCTGATTTTTATACTTAAATAAATTAGTACAAATTATTATTTTTAATCACTTTTACAACGTATTTTTATTGGTATTTGGAACAATGGGCCTTTTACATACCATCCACTGTGGCTGTTAATATTACTAAATGTCGTCTTATTGCTAAAGCACACAAGGTTGCAGCTTTTCATTATCATTATTATTGATGTTTATTTATTTATTATGGCAAATTTAAAAATAAATAATTCCTAACTGGAGGAAGGCAATTGATTATTTCCCTAGGAAACCAGTGCCCTTTTCCCTGAGGAACTAGACATGTTAAAGAAGTCATAATTTAGTGTGAGAAGAAACTTCTCAGATGTATGGGATTTTGCACCCAGCAGTATCTCCAGTTAAAAGTTCTGTATATATGGGTATCTGTGGTGGGGACTAAAATAACATGTGTATCTTAATGCAAATGTCTCAGCTTTCATACTTGTGTCAATGTCATGCACAAGTACTATTTTACACAATTACATCATGGCACTAGTGTCATCCTCCTCACATCATTATGAACATTGCTGATTGTAGATGCCAGCATTTATGAACTTAATCATGCATTCTGAGACAGAAGAACCAGGTCCATCAATGAACTTGGAGTCATTGTTCTGAATAGGAAAATATATTTTATGTACTGAATCATTTTTTGTCAGCTGTTTCTTATTCTCTACATGCTGTTGTAAAGGTTCTTTTTGTTTGAATTGCTTCTAAATGACTTCAAAGTCTAGCAGAACAGAATTATTAAGAATTTAGAAAATATCAGTGATCAAAAGCATGTAGATTATTGTGGAAGCTACCTTACTAAGGGATATGCATTTTCTTTAGAACCATGTGCTTGTTTCTTTTTGTTTCTTTGAAATAAGTATTTCATTTTATTTTTAATAGCTTTATAAAAGCATTTTCAAAAGATTAGTATGTGGAATAAAGTAAGCTGGGAGAAAAGCATATTACCATCAGTTCACTATATCATGTACAAATCATGATTAAATAATGGAAAATATATCAGCAACAACATGTTGGTCAAGATTTCAGTTGAACAACTCCCAATAATGTTGTTGGAAAATCTTCACCGCCCACTAGCAAAGAATATGGGAAGGATGACTCAACTAAAGCAGGAAGGGAAAGGGACATTTGTTTTCTGTAGTTCTTTGGCAGAATATGATTCCAGCAATGAATCCTAGACAAATCAGAGGCATCTGGAACAATATCAGAGCACAAGCTGAATCATGAAATCCACCTCTGCTAGAGGTCATTAATGAAAGTATTGTAAGAAGTGAGACTCTTAAATCCAAAATCCTTCATATATTATTCACCTATGTTTCATGCATTAAATTTTGTATTTAGTAGAAATTTTAGTACTAATTTTTGAATTTAGTAGAACAAAGTAAACTCTTTAACTAGTGGACCAAGAACTACATGCAAAAGGAAGCACAATCAGGTGCAACACCCAAGAGCTTCAATTTTAAGTAATGGAAGGATGTTCTTCCCTCCAAAACCAAAAACAAACCCTGGTTTCTTTTCACCCTCCCAAAATTCACAATCTCTTAGAATTATTGAACTCCCAACACTAATGAAATATTCAAAATTGTGGCCAGAAGGCACATAACACCAGGAAGGGAACATTTAAAAGGGTTTGTGGGGAGAGGGTATGGCTCAGGGTGAAAGAAGGGGCTCTAACAGGAAGGGCACAGGATGAAACTTGTGGGGCCCCCTCAACCGCTGTTCAGGAGAAAGTATGACCCAGAATTTTGCATGTCTCTGGATGACTAGCCTAATGAATCCTTCCAAGAGATCAGCATGGGAAATCAATGGGAATTATTATTTCTCTGTCAAAGATCCACAATTCACTTTTTTAAACATTCAGAAAAAACTCCTAATAATTTAAAACATCATCTGACTCTATCAGGGTTAAGCTTTTGTTAAAGTAGGAGGTAGCTATTTTTTCCAGTAGTGATTTCCCTCTGCTCCTCCCCACACATGAAGAAATCAAATGGTTGGTTGAAACATTGCAGAAGAAACATTGCAAAAGATATCTTGTAAGATATCTATCTGGTGGGGGCATGGTAGCCCACAATCTCTATTAATCGCCTGGCTAGTAGGGCTGTCCAAGCATTGCAATCTTTAGGCTCCAACTGGAAACAAGCAGCAAGGTTAGGAACAGCTTAGCACTGCAGTGCAGAATTGCCTCAAGAATTCCCCTGCAGGAAAGGTGGCAGAGCTGTGATTTTTGCCAATTTTCACTTTGCCCCCCAAAAGCCTATGCCTCCAAATGTGCTTTGGAGCATTAAGAAACCCTCCAGACTACTTATATGAAGAGGCACTGAGAACTGAATAGGAAAGGAGGAATTAGAGAAATTTGCCAACTTGCTCCTTGTGTTGGCTGGAATCTGGTTCCCGATCTGACCCATTATCTTCAGTTCTCTGTTCTTCTGTATTTGCTTTTCCTTTTTTCATATATATCGTAGAGATCTGTTGATGAGGGATTTACATATAAAACATGGACATGTGGCTGATTTAGATTTCCATATTGCAATCTGTGCTTTAGGATTTGTTCCATGCAGCATTACCTTGGGGGAGATAATTATGGATTGTTTGACTATAATCCCTATAACCAAAACCTGTCTCCTAATTGTGTATACTGTTGACTTAGAGTGTTTATATGTTTATTCTTTCATGTCACTGAAGGAATTTATGATGCAGGGAATATAATTATTTCATTATAGATCATTATCATCTGATAAAGGTTCCTCTATCTGAACATTTCTGGATATTTTCATTCCTTTGCTTCTTTTTTGTTGTTCTCTATTTCTTTAATTCTTTGAAGAAATCCAACTAGATTGAAGTTATACTAACATTCCTGGAAGTACATTGCTATTGTGTGGACATATGTAGTGTCACATTGTTAAAAGCACTTCATGTAATTATAACTTTACTTGTAAAATGAAATCATGCCAAAGTTGATCACTTCTAAATTCAGTCGATACCTTTTTCATGATTCCATTATTAAATTTGCTTCCCAAAAAAAGGACCCTTGGGTCATATTGCAAACAGCTTTTTCATTGGAAGGAAAATGAAATTGCAGGGCAGAACAATTGCTATATCCATAAGCCTAGCAGCTTTCTGAAGCTAGTGTGTGATATGGCTTGGTTTCTGGACAATTCTGTGATTCTGGGAAGTGAACAATAGGTTCTGAAGCCATGCCAGTGCCTAATTCACCCATGGAATTCACACTTACTCTTCAGAGCCAGAGGAATACTGTTGGTGCAACATTTATCCTAATGGAGATAATGAAAATTTTAGACATTCTAAATGTATAATTGTGTTTGTGGACTCCCCCCACCACCACCTTTTAATATATATTTTTTATTAAGAATTTTGATTATAACAGTAAAATCTAATACAAACTAAATTTAAAGAAAGAAAAGAGAATAGAGAGAAGGAGTAAAAAGTGCAAGGAAAAAGAAGGAAAAAGGAAAGAGAAGAAAAAGAAAAGTAAGAATATAATAAAGAAAAAAGAAATATATAAAGAAGTGATTTTCGACCTTCATCACAACAAGTATAGGCAAATTTAGTGACTCTTCACCCCCTCTAAGAGTACAAACATTTATCTCTTCATCCCATACCCCATCTCTTATCTATAAACAAATCCATAAAATGTCACCTTTTCAGTCCTGGTATCAGCAGAAAGTCCATAAAGGGTTGCCAGAAGTAACAACTTATCTTGTTTTAACCTTGATCAAATAAACCAACTTAATATTCCTTCCTTTTACTTCTAACAGTCTTAATCTTTAGTTTGTTCAGATATTGTCATAGGATTTGATATCATTTCATTTCTTCTTGGCCCATCATACAGAGTTCTTCAAGGCTTTAACAAGCTTCTTTTGTAAATCCACTGAGAAAAAATTATCCAGGTCACTCTCTTGGTTTGTCATTTGTATTTCCTTTTTAAATTTTAAAGCCTCAGCCAGTTTCTTTTGTGGATCCAGTGAAACATCCTTTTCTAAGTCAGTATCTTGGCCTGTCAGTTATAAATCCACTTTTGATACCATCTCTATCTTGTCAGATAAAATTTGTTCTACATCTGACATTTCTTGAGTAACATCTTTTGGACATAATCTAACCATATAAGCAGACATCATTACTGATATTGTCATTATTGTGGCTCTATTTTCTGATTCCATTCTTCAAAAGTGTATTTCAGTACTTTTATCATTATAATGTTTTGCATCATTTTACACGCTTGTATATCTTTCCTCTATCTAAAATCTTTAGTCCCCTGTAGTGTCCAATTTTTGAAATCATGAAATTGCTTATCTTTGTTATGTCTTTAAAACCAAAACAGGGTCTATTTCCCATGAGAAACGGTTTGTTCTTTATACTGAATTCAAAAATCTTATTGTAAAAGTTTCAATATTCCAATTTTATCTGGACCCTTAGTCCATTTATAACTTTCTAAGATCAAAATCTTATTTAGCTTTTTGCTGTTTATTTCAGATCCTTTGTATCCTTAAGCTTATGATTAAAATTTTCATTTGTTCAGGATTAAAGGCAAACTCACCTGGCATTTTCAAACTTGTCATTCCAAACATCTCTAATAGCTTAGAAGTAGCTAATGAGCAATTTACGAAAGTGATTAGAAAGTGATGTTTGCAAACTTAGTGTCCTTTAAAAGTTTCTGCCATGGTTGCAAGCAAGATGGTTAATCCCGTCATCTCCCAATGCTCAAACCCACAGAAAACCAGTGTCCTGCCATCTCCTCATAAGGAACAGCCTTCCAGAGCACATGTGGGCGATCTCCCAACCTCTCTTTATCCAGAGAGGTTCCAAGGAATCGGTCTACTCACTGGTTCCTTGGTCTTTGCTGCAGTCATCAGCTCCACTTTTGCAGAGCCATCTTCAGTTTTCCCTACCTCCCCTGGAAGCCTTCTGTCACCTGCTTGTGGCCTTCCCTCTCCATGGCTATGTATGCTGCTTCTCATAGCTTTGTGGTAAAAATTGGATTCTTTCTTTGAGCCTTTAAAAACAAATCTGCCAGGCCTTTCTATGTAGTTCACTTAGTTCTGAGGTAGGATTTTGTATGGAGATAAAGAATTTGCCTTATGGAATGAAATATAAAAAGAAACAAAATCAACCCAAATCTATTCACTGGATGAAGACATCTTCACTGAAAGTTATGCACTGTAATCTACCATGCTGGTCCAGCACCAGTTGGTAGATAGATGTTATTTGACTTCCTAGTAAAGGGCTGAGAGAGAGCGACTGGCCTAAAGTCACTTCATCAGGTTCCATGCCTAAAGAAGGACTAGAACCTGGGTCTCCCCACTCTTAGTCTAGCCTCTTAACCACATCTTCACACTAGTGCTCATATATATTTTTGTCATCTTTCTGTTCATTGGTTTATATATTTCTCAATGCAAAAGGGGCATCACATTTTAAATGAGAAAGAACTAAGCATTTAGGCAAGATTTAATATATTTGAATATATATACATTTGAAAGCAATGCTTCTGTTTCCATTTGTCTTCTCTTGAGTGTCCCCTGTTCAGCCAGAAAACAAATAGTGGATAATTCCATCCAGAGTGTTTATGAATGCTTTCAACAGACCCTTCCAAAATTATGTTAGTCAGTTGATAGATGTGATGGATTTCAGCAGTGCCACTGGTTCTCAGGAAGGAGGGAACACATTCCAAGGAGGTGGAGGAGATAACAGGAGGCACAGTCTGAGAGGTAATGGTGGGACAACGAAGAGGTTTAGGATAGCCCTGCCCTAGAGTCTCCCAGGTTATTTTCCCTGAGGTTAGGTAGAGAAGCTTTAGCCTGGCAAGATTCTATCTATACAGTGTGAGCAAACAAAGAACTGGAGTTTGAATGGGCTGACTCTTTGTTGTTCTTGGGCTGGGCCTGACAATAGCTTACTTGTACTGCAAGGATTTCCTAACTTCTGCATACAAGTTAATCTGATTCAAAGTTCTTTCACTGATAAATGATAGCAATCAACTAGGCATGGATTATGCTAATTGCTAAATCTCAGGGGCAAAATGAACTGACGGAGTTGGTTTATGCATGTATATGAATGTCAATTTTTTATACCAGTTTGCATCAGTGTAAATTATCTTTTATTTCATTACTTTCCTTTGCAGTTTGTCTGTTCATCAGTGTGCCATAAATTTGGATGTCATGCAAGCCAATTGAGAGATGAAAGAAATCATTGAAACAGGGACTTTTTTGATAGTTATCCAGCCAGAATCACAGTTTCTGATGCTGCTTTTAATTTTATATATTGGATAAAAATGCAATATCTATACTAGATTCTTAATCAAGAGAAAATGTATCTTTAGAATCACAATCAATCATAATATCTGAAGAACGCCCCCAAACTATATGCACTTCCTTACTTCTCCTGCCCTCTCTCTTTTCCCACATGACTTACAGTATATCTTATAAGCCTGGTCTGAAAATACATTCCTACTCAAACAACTGTTCCATGGTAAATTATCTTCTGATGAGCAAAATGTTGATATGTTTGTTGTTATGCCTGAGGCTGCTGATGGGAAAAGAATGAAAGACACTGAGAGTTGTAACTGAAATAAAAGCTGAGATTGGGAAATGTTCGGGAGAATCGTAGTGTTTGTGCAGAACATGGAAATAGCACTTTAAAATAAATTAAGATTTGGGCAGAAAGAAAGAAATTGTCTGTGCCAGCAGATCACACACATACCCTCTTCCCCTCTCTTCAACATTATTTCCTACATTCCCACACAAAGCTTTTCTCTTAAACCTTTAATTGGCCAATGATTCTGAGCAGATGGTGAACAGACTGAAATGGCAGGTAGTACCAATTTGGCAGGTCCCCTTCTTCAATGGAGTGCAGGTGATACCGGCATTTGTAGCAGCTGTTCCTATAAAATAGTAGATTGGAGAAGAACAATAGAAAGGAGCTTAGCCATGGAAAGAAATCAAACTATAAGACGGTGAGGGAGAAGGACTTTTTAAAATATATGGACAATGCTAATATTCCTTCTCAGCAACCATTTGTGGCTCTTCTGGGTGTTACACTCAAAATATAGCCACCTGTTTCATTTATTCGTGTCCTTCTAAGACATCTAGCAAGTAACATCAAAATACATTTTTGAAAAACAACAACACTAATCTCAACATGGAAGAAGTCATGTTGCATTATGGATTCAATACAGATTGAAATTAGTTCAATTATTTATTATACTTCTAATCCTCTCAATTGGTGAGGTTCTTTGGGCATATTATAAACATATATAACTATTCAAAGTTCTAATTTGCAAAACCACAGCAGAACAAAAAAATTATAAATTATAATTTAATTATAAATAAGTGAACAGCAGAGGAAAGAGCTAAAATATATTAAAATCTCTTCTAATATAGAGCAGGAATTTAAACTCAGTCTGGGTACCAAATTATGGGAATGGTTCATGCAAAATGTATTTCTCTGCCTGCTGCAAAAATATATTAACATGAATGCTGAGCAAGCCTACTTCAGGAGGTCATTCCATTACCAGGTTCCTACAAATGAGAAGGTCCTCTCTTGCAGCCAGCAGTCTTTCTTAATTTTACTGAAGAACGTGAAAGAGAGATTCTGAAGGTGAATGAAGACCCTGGGTGTGCCTGTATGGGAAGAGGCTTCTCTGATGTACTCTAAACGTATACCAAGTTTTTCGGGCTTTAAAAAGCCAGCATCAAAAGCTTGAATTGAGCCCAGAAACAGATGGACAACCAGTGCTGCTGACAAAGCACTCATGTTTCCAAGATTAACTTGGCTCAATAATTTTAGTTGTACCTACATTCAGCTTTTTCTGGATACAACCCAACAAGAAGGAAGTAGAACAGCTTTTTTGAGAGACTGGTGGAAAGAAGCCTTTAGCCATATAATTTTATTATTTTAAGAATGAAATAGATATTGTACTTATTTTCTTCCTTGTTAAAATTAATTATGCCATGAAACATGAAATAACCTGACATAGTAGTATTTCTATGCTATTTACAAATAATTTTTTTAAAAAAGGCCCTGGAGAGCAGAATTCAGTATGTACTTTTTTGGAATTAAATCCTGTCCGAGTGAATGTCTATTCAGAAGAAAGGCCTACTGGATTCACTGGAACTTACTGCCAAGGAAGTATGCAAAAGACTGATACCTTTGAAGTTTACAGTATATATTACCATTACTTGTCATTGGGGTTGGAAGAAATAAAGATTGTAAGAACGAGCTTAGAACCTAGTTTCTCTCTTCATGTAATAGAATTCACAACTGAAATACTAATACTAATACTATTACTAATAATAACAATAATAACAACAACAAAAACAACATAGTTTTCTTTATACCTTTAACTTTATTAAACCAAAAGTTAATTTTACTAAACCGACAGCCAATAAAAATGTAATTTCTGGAAAGGACAGTAACATAGATTTTTAAGAATTTGTAATATGTTATTATGTCATCTATATACAAAAGTATACAAACATTCACATCCTAGCCATCATACTTCTAGCATTGCTACCAAAGCACTTATTTTATGTTTATCCCTAAATCCAATTGCTTTTTAATATGTTAGTTTTTTTCTTGTAATTTGTTTGCAGTTGCATTTATTCTGACTTATTTTAATTTCTTTTCTTTCAGTCTTTCTTTCAGCATTAGTCATATAACTTATCTTATACAATTGTATGACATTCTGGTTGGTCACAATAACAAAGAAACAATAAGCAATAAAATTGAACGAAATTAGTTTCTCCATAAATAAAAAATCAATAGCAATCAGACTGAGCAAATTAAGACACAATTTGGGAATTGTGTTCCAATGTTCTAATACTTGGAAAGAGCAAGAAAAAGAGCAAGAAACAAATGGCTTTTGCACATCCTCTTAGATCTGGCAGGGTGGGCATGCTCCAGGTCCCCTCGGTGAAGCAGTGTGGCCTGGTGGGGCTCAAAAGCATGCTTTCTCTCATGGGGCTTGCCTTGTGGAACAGCTTTTCCCCAGAGATACGGATGGCCCTGACCCTGTTAGCCTTCAGGAAAGTGGGAAGACATGGCTTTGCCTCCAGGGCCAGGATGTTGATAGATTGGCATGGAGTGGTTGCTGGATGGATGCAAGTTTTATCAGGGCCTTAACACTGTTTATTGTTTTGAGTTCTTGCTTTATTGTATTATGTTTTTATTATGTTTGCCACCCAGAGTTCCTTCTGGTAGATGGGTGACTGTATAAATTTGTTTAATAAATATAAATTAGTAAATATATTTAATAATATTATTTTACTTTTTAATAATATTATTTTCTTATATTTTATTATTATTATACCCATGTTATATCTTGTTGTGTGAGGTGCACTGGCTTCCAGTTTTTTCCCAGGTACAAATCAAGGTACTGGTTGTCACCTTGGGGCCAGGTTATTTGTGGGACCAACTCTCCTTGAAGGTATCTATCTGCCTGTTCCACCAAATCAGGTAGCTTAGGCATGTGCCAGGTCCCCTCCCTTAAATGTTGCCATCTGATGGGACCTAGGAAGCATACCTTTTCTGCAGCAGCCCTTGCCTTGTGGAACACTCTTCCCCTTGAGATCCAGCAGGCCCCCACCCTCTTAATCTTCCAGAAGGCTGTAAGGAGCTGACTCTTCCCCCAAGTGCTGGGATAGGTTAAGTTGGAGCCTGGAGGTGGTGGTGCTGGCTACATTGGAGGAGATTGGTTCTAGTGCCACAGTTTTGCTTTTATTACTTTTTGTTTTTAGGACGTTTTATTCTGTACAGTGTTGTGAGCTGCCCAGAGTTATGTCTCTTAAGATGGGCAGCCGATAGATAGATAGATAGATAGATAGATAGATAGATAGATAGATAGATAGATAGATAGATAGATTTGGAATCAGTACTGCCTTCTGTTCTCTGATTTCTCTTAAACTTCTGGGAAATTTACCCACATGATTCTCTTAACTGAATTACATTCATTTCTGCAAGGAATAAGCTCCCAGTGGCCTCCAGAAACCATAAATATTTCTTCTTTTTTTCTTTGCCTACTATGTTACAGTGGATTTCATTGTATTTTTATCTTTTTACATTACAGTTCGGGGATGTTTTATGGTTGTCAGCTGCTTTGTGGACCTAACATTGGATGGAATGTCAGGATATACATGTAATAAATAACCAGAATAAAGACAAATTATTATTCTTTTTAAAAGAAATACTGCTTTCCATATTCTTAATTTTTTTCAGTGTGTGTCAGAACCTTTGTTTTAAAATAATAGCATGGCATTTGACAAAAACCCTACTGTCTTTTCTTGTATTTCTGCTCTCTTCTGAATCAATTTTTTCCCATAATAATTTATGTTTGCCCATGCTGGCTGCCATTGCAGAACTGAAGAGATGCATTGCTGACATTTTCAAACTTGTGTACTTGGAAGAGCATTTATCTTCCTTGACAAAGTGTCATCATGTTCTGTGAATGGACAATGTAAACCTCACTACATTGTGATTGGCAGTGCTCCTTTTACAGTGTCTGAACTTGACCCCTATCATTTCTGTTTCACTCAAGAATATCATGTGGGTTGAAAGAGGCACCATTAAAATAAAGGTGACAAATGATGAAATCATTTCAGCAGTTGTTCTTTGAGTCCTACTTCATACGCTCTAGTATATTCCTATGTCATGTGGGTACTGTAGGTTGAAAGATTATGGCCCATTATTTCTAAAAAATCAATTCTGAAGCTGGAAACATAGAAATACTGCAATGTAAATAGACTTAACATAGTTAAAAACAAAGAAAATGCCCATAAGCTACTGCAAGAACCAAGGGAAAGATGAAAATCCCAGCCTTATCAATTTATGTGTCACAATTTCTTTCACTTTGTATCATTTTCTGGTCCATCAGAAGGTGGCCTAACCTTTTTCAATATATGACTGTCCATAACTGTTATGTGGGAATCTGAAATTCTGCTCACTGAAAAGGACCAGAAAAAAAAATGAAAATAAAAATCCACTAATAGTGTGTGCATGTATAAACTTAATGAATTGATTAACCAAATCTTACGATTTAGCAACAAAGCTCAGATATAATGTAGCCCAGATTTAAAGAACTGTGAAATTAGTCTGTGAACTCTAAAGCTTCTAAAAGTTAGACCCAAGTTCCATTGCAGCTACCTCTGGGCAGACATTACAATATCCAGGGTGCAGAACTGTTCCAAAAATGGTATCCACTGCTTTTTACCTAATGCAGGCCCATTCACGTAATCCAGGCCCATTCTTGTTCATGGGATTAATGTTTTGCATCTTCCTTTCTACCTTGGACTCACAGGAGAAGAGAAATTGGCTTGAGAGGCAATGGACACCTTTTCTTCATGGTACAATCATTACAATCTCAGATTGCCACCCGTTTTTCTTGGCTGTGCCAGAATGTGAGACTTGTATCTTTTTGATTGCTACTGTAAGTGAAGGAGGCTGACTAGGTGAAGTAATTTGAAGAGGAATGTATAATAACAAAGTTCCCTCCCAATGATCTGCCGCTAAATAACTGTTCAGATCCTAACTTAAGAATAGACCTGAGCAAAGACTCATTCTTTAATTCCCAACTTTTCCAGATAGTATGCTGTTTGGGTTTTCTAGGAATTGAAGCCCAACATATCAGGATGACACCAGATTGAGGAAGGGTATGGATTTCCTCTTATCAATCAGAATGAAAACAGGAGAAAGGAAAAACAATTTTCTCGCACCTCGTCTTCCTTTGTTTTCTATAATATGCAAATAAAATAAGAAAAGTCACAACAGTGTTCCATAATATCATTTATGTATAAGTTTAACATATATACAGCTCTAAAATTTGGAAAGAAGGATGAAAACAAATAGAAAAGACCAACCACAGTATTTAAGTAACTGCAATTGCCAGGGTTTCTGCTTATATTCATATTGTGTGAGTGCATTCTAAAGCATTTGTCATTGCTAATGCACTCTTGTCAAATCAAGTAATATCAAAACAGGGTTTTTATGATGAATATTAATATAGGAGCTGTCTAAGTGAAGTAAATTATAGAGACATGTAAATGCAGTGTTAGCTGGTACATGAAAACAGGTTTTCACTGTAAATTCATTTATTCCTATGAAGTTAATGAAAAATTAGGTCACTCAATATTCATATGGAACTTGAACATTCCAGAAAGGAGTCTTGAAAGATGTTGTTCATGTATGTGCCTTAAAATTAAAGGTCTAATTAGTTTGCAAGTCTCAGTAATCAGTTATGTAGGAATTTTGCCTAGGTATACAATTTTTGCTCAGATATTGTAAGAATTTAGGCCAGTTAGCAAACATAGCTAAGGAAGAAGTGCAACATATTGGTCAAGCTCATCTGTAATTCTTCTGTATTCAAAATGGTTGAATTACAACAGTAAGATATAGGGATTATATGCATGTAATAGACAAAAATAGGCTTGTACAAAGGCTAAAGTTATGCAGATTTTTAAAGAAGTACTTACTTGAATAAAGGTTTGAGCAAAGCATCTTTTCAAAGCTACTTTGCAAAGCAGTGCAGCCTGTATGCTTATAAAATGGAAGCAAAATAGCTGTGTTGCTTCACTTCCTTCTTCCTCAGCTTTCTCATAGTAGCACCCACCACTTGCAATAGCCTAGTAGGTATCTGAAAACAGAATGGCAAGTGATAATGAAATGTGTGGTGTGTGATAAAAATACAAACTATGTCCCTTGTATACTGTTGTATACAAGGGTGGATCTTCCATTGTGACATCATAAGATTATGGTATATTACAGGGAAATCAGACTTATTTCACATTTGCCAAGGGAAAAACAAACAAACAAAACTAGCAGTTGGTGTATGCTCTCTTCCATTTGTAAGTATGCTCAACGAAGAAAGCGTTTAATTACAATTTAGGAAATAGGTTAGTACACTTCCAGTCTAATTACAAGACAACCCCAGCATAAGTTGGTGACATTAAGAGTACAGTGGGGCTAATCCTCCCCAAACATTCCTGAAGATGGAGAAGGAAGTTGGAGCTATTGGTAAGAATTGAATGAAGAAAGACTTGGGGGAAAATCTAGATTATGGAATTTCATGGACCACAAAGCTCATCTTAAGTGCATCAAGGTATGCAATCTGCATCATTCAAAGTATGAACTTGAATAGCCTTGATATCCATATTAAGGTCAAGCCTTTTTGCATGAACTAGATCCTTCACTCCACTCTGGTCACTTTGTATAACAATGGGGATCTGCAGTAAATAATCACCTATTCACAATGCAGAGGATGAAAACTGATAGAGTTTTCTATTCCTGGGTTAGCAGCTGACTATGTTCACACAAGAAGAAAAACCCTTTTCTCAGTGCATGAAGAGGAATCTTTTGCTACTGTTTAGCTGTTTCCCAGATAGCTGAGTGACATCATTTCACTGTTCATTATTGATTCAAAAAATTCAAATACAAAGCAAAATTTTATAAACCTGATAATATTTTCTCTGATAAAGTTTACTTCTTAAGAATCATACATTTCCACAGACGTGTATTTATACAGTAGCTTGATTGTCTAGTGGGAGAGAACAGGATGTAAAATTACATACGATTTTGATCTTATCTGACAGGGTTTTTCTTATATTTTTATGTGAGGCTCATGGCATTGAACTTCTGAATTTGTTTCAGGAACTTGGCTTAAGTGAATATTCTTACTTTCACTAATTAATCTACAGTACTTCTTTCCTATTTTAAATATGTAACTATAACACTATTTACCCTATTTTCACATCAGGATACAATGGAGAAAAATATAATCTTCTTTTGCAAATCAATTTTTTAAGGTTTTTTATGCATTTGCCTTACACTAAAGCCATATAATCAAAGATATAAAATGATAACATGCAAAAGTCTCTTGCCTACTGCTTTTATGTTATTTGTGGGGGGCGGGGGCATTTGCTTCCTTTGTGATATATGGGCAACCTATTCTATTGTGAGTCTGGTATAAAACACAAAGAAATTCCTCCTAGTCAAGGGCAAGGATTTTGTCCATAGACTTTATGGAGCAATATTTTTTTGAGACGTTGCAACATACTGAAGTCCTGTCTTATTATTTTAACACTGAAGATTCTCTGTTCTGTTTTGGGTCTCAGGATATTTAAGTTACAGCCAGAAATCACTTTCATGATGCTTGCTAGAAATCTAATAGTTGTACATGCTCATGAGAAATACACTAAATTTGTTTTATTCCATGGGCATTTGTGTTAAAATGGATGTCTAGAATGAGTTTTTAAAGAAAAAAAAGTAATGATTTTTCTTACAAATTTGTTACCAAAAAAATCATGTTGATGAATGAAAAATGTAGTCTAATTATTAACGTAGAGGATTATTATTTTTAAACTTTTCACAAAAAAGTATTGTTACTGGCAAATGCCAGCTAAATAATCTGGTCTTTATTACCTTATTGTTATGGGAAAACTGGTCTGTTAACAACAATAGCAAAAGAGTGTTTAGTGGCATCTTTAACACACTGAAGATGATGCTATTCTGTAGTTTTATATTTTAAGATTCACTGTTATAATCTGTATGCAAATAGTTCCTTGACCAACCAGGCAAATATAGAAGGAAAAATAATGTTTATAATATTTATTATATCCCATATGGTACCATAAGGGAGTTTTCTAAAATGTTACCTTCCAAATGTGTTGGAACATCTAAAGTTCCCCATGAACACATCTTGGGGCCTTTTAGAAGCCTACCAGAGGTATTCCAGAGACCTGGGGTGTCTATAGACAAGGCTCAAAGCCAGGTCACCCCTGAGATGAGTCCACAATAACTATAAGTAAACAATCTCAGCCTTGTAAATATGAAGCCTACAGCAGTTAATAGTGGATTTCTTGGAGGCTAGAAAATGGTGTTGGAATGCTCTCTTGATATACAACATAGAATCACATTCTATGCTTCTTCACGCCACCCATAATTTCTATTGGGATAGTTATGGGTCTGGTTGTTCTCTTGATGCGTCTCGGTCAGTAAGCTGTTTGGTTTGAATATTTTCACATACCCTTGTACATAAACAGAGTTTGTATCTCTTCAGGGTGCAATCGGTGAAAAACTCCCAAGACAAATAGTAAAATAAGAAATGGCTTCTGGATCCTGTCTTTTCATTCCATCTCTGATTTGCTAGAAGCATCATGCAGCCTTTATATTATCCCTGAACTGCTTACATAGCTATTTGATTTTTATTTTACTTTCTTCTTCTTTTTTATTATTCACAGCCCTGAATCTGGATACCAAATGTCTACTTTTGCCCTACATTTGGCAGCAGCATCATATTTTAATTTGTGTACTTTATCAGATAAACCAAACCAAGGGATTTTAACATTTTGAAGTTATTTATTTTTATTAATTAAAAATACAAACTAAAACCTATAGCCGTCTACCATAAATCCATTGGAAGCAGTGTCCAGATGGCAAATAAAAATTAAATCTTTTTATAAATGGACTCTTATTTTATTGATTTCCATATGTAGCTGATTTTGGACACTGTATTTACCTAATGCAATCATACCACAGAACAGGAAAACAGTTTCTCAGATTTTATTATTATATTGTGGGATTTTTCTTTGCTGGTTGAAGGAACTGAGCAGATGCAACACAATATGAATCTATCACAAATATATGTAAGTCTGTGAACTGCTGGGTGCTTTTCTAGAACAGTTTGTTTATTTGTGTATGTATGTATGTATGTATGTATATGTGTGTGTGTGTGTGTATGTATGTATGTATGTATGTATATATATATATATATATATATATATATATATATATGGATGGCAGATCCTTGCATCAAATGATTCTTGTGGTCCCCATGGCTACTTGTACTTAAATGTTTGTGTAATCGAAAGTGAGAGCACTAAAAAAATTCTGGCTGTTGGAACAAAGATACTAAAACAAACCCTGCTGAAACATTACACAATAGTTGCTTAAATACCAAGGTCTTCATTCTTCAGATGCAACAATTAAATCCATTGTTTGCTGATGTCATTGTAACTAAATTTAAATCAAAGAACATTTTGCTCCTGCCAGTTGCCTTTAGAAGCTATGTTTCTTTCCTTGGAACTTTTCAAGTATAAATCTGTAGTGAAGTTGGAGGAGGAACTCCCATTCTATTACATTCATTGAGTGGCTTAATTCACAGTGGTTAAGTATATTGAAAGCAATGCCCACACAGTTACATTTCAGTATTATAATGCTTAGTTTTACTGTAAGTTTCCTTCTGTCTTTTCCTGAAATATGTTTCAGAAGCTGGAGATTGTCTTCAGCGTATAATGTTTCATTGGGAAACATTTGCTTGCAGTGGTAGAAAAGAGGGAACCTGCATATCCAAGAATATGTTTATCTACTGAGATATTAAAAGCAGCTTGTAAATATCTGGATCTTTAAGATAGGAGTTGTTTTCAAGGCCAGAGTCTGTCAATGTATTTGGCCTCATAATTAGGCAGGGAAACTAAATACAATCTTTCTTTAGATGCAGACAGATATATAATTAAAGTTCCATCTCCTAAAATTGATTCTGGGATCTAATTAAAATTAGGCACAGCTGCATAATGCCAACTGGGATGAGACTTATCCATACACAGAAATAGTTCTTTTCTTGCTGATAACCAGTAATAGGTGATTTAATACAAAAGGTACAAAAATATGCTAATGGGCTATCATAGCATTTGGTATACCATCGGAAGATGAGACCCCCAGGTCGGAAGATGGTCAAAATGCTACTGGGGAGGAACAGAGGATGAGCTCAACTAGCCCCAGACGTGATGACGCAGCTAGCTCAAAGCCGAAAGGACGGCTAGCGGCCGACGGTGCTGGTGGTGAACGGCGAATCCGATGTTCTAAGGATCAACACACCATTGGAACCTGGAATGTAAGATCTATGAGCCAGGGCAAATTGGATGTGGTTATTGGTGAGATGTCAAGATTAAAGATAGACATTCTGGGCGTCAGTGAACTGAAATGGACTGGAATGGGCCACTTCACATCAAATGACCACCAGATCTACTACTGCGGACAAGAGGACCACAGAAGAAATGGAGTAGCCTTCATAATTAATAGTCAAGTGGCTAAAGCAGTGCTTGGATACAACCCAAAAAACGACAGAATGATCTCAATTCGAATTCAGGGCAAGCCATCTAACATCACAGTGATCCAAATATACGCCCCAACCACAAATGCTGAAGAAGCTGAAGTAGAGCAGTTCTATGAGGATCTGCAGCACCTACTGGACAACACGCCTAAAAGAGATGTTATTTTCATCACAGGAGACTGGAATGCTAAGGTGGGCAGTCAAATGACACCTCTAATTACAGGTAAGTATGGCCTAGGAGAACAAAATGAAGCAGGACACAGGCTGATAGAATTTTGCCAAGACAATTCACTCTGCATAACAAACACTCTCTTCCAACAACCTAAGAGACGGCTTTATACATGGACTTCACCAGATGGACAACACCGAAATCAGATTGATTACATCCTTTGCAGCCAAAGGTGGCGGACATCTGTACAGTCGGTAAAAACAAGGCCTGGAGCTGACTGTAGTTCAGATCACGAACTTCTTCTTGCACAATTTAGGATCAGACTAAAGAGATTAGGGAAGACCCACAGATCAGGTAGATATGAGCTCACTAATATTCCTAAGGAATATGCAGTGGAGGTGAAGAATAGATTTAAGGGACTGGACTTAGTAGATAGGGTCCCGGAAGAACTATGGACAGAAGTTGGCAGCATTGTTCAGGAGGCGGCAACAAAACACATCCCAAAGAAAGAGAAAACCAAGAAGGCAAAATGGCTGTCTGCTGAGACACTAGAAGTAGCCCAAGAAAGAAGGAAAGCAAAAGGCAACAGTGATAGGGGGAGATATGCCCAATTAAATACAAAATTCCAGAGGTTAGCCAGAAGAGATAAGGAATTATTTTTAAACAAGCAATGCGCAGAAGTGGAAGAAGACAATAGAATAGGAAGGACAAGAGACCTCTTCCAGAAAATTAGAAACATTGGAGGTAAATTCCAGGCAAAAATGGGTATGATCAAAAACAAAGATGGCAAGGACCTAACAGAAGAAGAAGAGATCAAGAAAAGGTGGCAAGAATATACAGAAGACCTGTATAGGAAGGATAACAATATCGGGGATAGCTTTGACGGTGTGGTCAGTGAGCTAGAGCCAGACATCCTGAAGAGTGAGGTTGAATGGGCCTTAAGAAGCATTGCTAATAACAAGGCAACAGGAGACGATGGCATCCCAGCTGAACTGTTCAAAATCTTGCAAGATGATGCTGTCAAGGTAATGCATGCTATATGCCAGCAAATTTGGAAAACACAAGAATGGCCATCAGACTGGAAAAAATCAACTTATATCCCCATACCAAAAAAGGGAAACACTAAAGAATGTTCAAACTATCGAACAGTGGCACTCATTTCACATGCCAGTAAGGTAATGCTCAAGATCCTGCAAGGTAGACTTCAGCAGTTCATGGAGCGAGAATTGCCAGATGTACAAGCTGGGTTTAGAAAAGGCAGAGGAACTAGGGACCAAATTGCCAATATCCGCTGGATAATGGAAAAAGCCAGGGAGTTTCAGAAAAACATCTATTTCTGTTTTATTGACTATTCTAAAGCCTTTGACTGTGTGGACCATAACAAATTGTGGCAAGTTCTTAGTGGTATGGGGATACCAAGTCATCTTGTATGCCTCCTGAAGAATCTGTATAACGACCAAGTAGCAACAGTAAGAACAGACCACGGAACAACAGACTGGTTTAAGATTGGGAAAGGAGTACGGCAGGGCTGTATACTCTCACCCTACCTATTCAACTTGTATGCAGAACACATCATGCGACAAGCTGGCCTTGAGGAATTCAAGGCTGGAGTTAAAATCTCTGGAAGAAACATTAACAATCTCAGATATGCAGATGATACCACTTTGATGGCTGAAAGTGAAGAGGAACTGAGGAGCCTTATGATGAAGGTGAAAGAAGAAAGTGCAAAAGCTGGCTTGCAGCTAAACCTCAAAAAAACCAAGATTATGGCAACCAGCTTGATTGATAACTGGCAAATAGAGGGAGAAAATGTAGAAGCAGTGAAAGACTTTGTATTCCTAGGTGCAAAGATTACTGCAGATGCTGACTGCAGTCAGGAAATCAGAAGACGCTTAATCCTTGGAAGAAGAGCAATGACAAATCTCGATAAAATAGTTAAGAGCAGAGACATCACACTGACAACAAAGGCCCGCATAGTTAAAGCAATGGTGTTCCCTGTAATAACATATGGCTGCGAGAGCTGGACCATAAGGAAGGCTGAGCGAAGGAAGATCGATGCTTTTGAACTGTGGTGTTGGAGGAAAATTCTGAGAGTGCCTTGGACTGCAAGAAGATCCAACCAGTCCATCCTCCAGGAAATAAAGCCAGACTGCTCACTTGAGGGAATGATATTAAAGGCAAAACTGAAATACTTTGGCCACATAATGAGAAGACAGGACACCCTGGAGAAGATGCTGATGCTAGGGAGAGTGGAAGGCAAAAGGAAGAGGGGCCGACCAAGGGCAAGATGGATGGATGATATTCTAGAGGTGACGGACTCGTCCCTGGGGGAGCTGGGGGTGTTGACGACCGACAGGAAGCTCTGGCGTGGGCTGGTCCATGAAGTCACGAAGAGTCGGAAGCGACTAAACGAATAAACAACAACAACATCATAGCATTTTTGTATTATCCTATGGAGCTGTACCACATTATACAGGGCTTTCTCCAATTTAGCTCCAGTAAAGAAATTCAGTTGCCTGCTAAATCCTTTGAAGACAGCATTTATTTCACCTCTGTTCTGGATAGAGATAACCTGACTACAGTTATACATGCAATCTAAATTTTTCAGTTGAGCATTGCAGTGTATTATACAATGGCTTGAAACTTGGAAAACCCATTGAATTGATTCAATTCAATGGCTGTAGTGAATACATCTCAGTAGGAGTTAAACCATGACTTCGATCTGGAGGGAGGAGCCAAGATAGTGACAAACTAGCAGCTCCTGGACTAAGCTCCTAACCTGTGACTGGCCTCACCCCTTCTGACTTAGCCCTGTGACCCAAAATGCCATCCAGAGGCAAGAAAAGAACCCAGGCCAGCCCCAGTAATGACACTGGGGCCCATAAATCAAAGCAGAGAAACAGATGACATTGACTCCTGTATCTATTTATTTATTACATTTGTTACCTGCTGCAATCAAACAACTCTGTGGTTTAAATATTATACCATATATTAAAACTCCTATGATGTTAGTAGTCATAAATAAAGGTAAAACTTTACAAGATGCTTATATCAAAATCCATAAAAATAATTTAAATATCAAAGCAATAAATAATCCTATTTCAAGCATTTTGCTAAATAACTGTTTTGAGCAGTTTATGAAAAGCTAATAAAATTGGGGTTTGTTATAGTCTTGTGGGGGAAGGATATTCTGCAAAAGAGGCATAGCAACAAAGAAGCAATGCTTGGAAGCCATATCCCCTTCACCTTGAGAAAGTAGAGGACCATTAAAAGGTTCTTCCTGGACTCCCATGTCAAGCAGATCAAGAGTAGTTGGAGAAGACTGTCCTGGAGATAGTTGAGAGCCAAGCCAAGGTTAAGACCGATAAGGACCAAATCAGCTTGCAAGTTGCCTACTTGAAGAATATAATTCTGGTTGAATTGTCCATTCCACTTTAGTTATCCCACCCAACATCTCTGTAAAATGCAATCCTCAATTAAGCATCTCAGGGTTATTTCTCCTATCCTTTTGGCAACAGGCAAATTTTAAATGTGATTTATGACTGTACATCTCAAGCTTCTATGCTTTATCTTTGATGAGATTTTTCATGGTTAATATTGTAATTTATCAGTTGTATACTGCGGTAGGAATTTTCTACTGAAGGACACTCTAGAAATATCATAACTAACTTAATAAGTTGTCATCACAAGGCTAAAATTATCTGTTAGTCTTCCATATTTACAAGCTTTTTGCCCAGGATAAAACAGAAAAACTAAATTACTTATCAATTTTTTCAATTAAATGCTGAGATTGCTTTTTGCTTCCTCTATTTCTATTTCACATTTACAAGAATAAATATCCTTCCCCATCAAAAATACAGGTCATTGTCACCTAATGATGACATTTCTCTATTAAAATATTGTCAAGATTCACAGGCTTTTTACAGAGAAAAGTAATAAAATAAATAATAGCTTTTATTCCTTCAGCTCCAACTGATATCAATGGCATTGCACTTACTGAGCTTTGGATGGATAAAACATTGGCCGAACCAGTTTCCGCAAAGCTTTCTAGCTGGTTGTTTAATTCAAACTGATCAAATTAGAATTCTGATACCTTGCAATTGAAGTTACAATAAATTTACAGAGACCCTTCTGATTATCAGACATTAGGACTGTGCAGTGCTTTGATTCATTTTAAAAAGCTGCTTTGCAGCATGGAGCAAGGTGAACATAACGCTATCTGCAGCTCTTTAGAGCTGCATCTTTTTCTGGGATCTCGTGACTGCCCTTTGTGGCTGCTTTTAACAGTTGCAAAGAGGTGCTATGTTTTTCCTGGAAAGAACTTGTAAGTCTGAGTAGGGGAAGTAAGACCACAAAAGGTAAATTCTAAATTTCTTGAAATAGGCATGGTTTTGGCAATGGTTATGAAGACTGTCTGTGGAACTGAATAAGGAAGTAGCAGAACTGCTCAGAAGAAGATGGCCCAATACTTTTCAGATGTTTGAACTATTCTTCTCATAATCCCTGACCACTGGCCATGCTGGCTGGCGCAGATAAGAATTCTAACCCCCAAACACCTACAGGCAGTGGCATCTGCTAGGGTGGTGGCGGTGGTGTGTTACCAAACAAGCCGAGATGGCAATCACAACAGCACAATTAAGCCTCTGGCCCTTTGCGCATGTATGCAACATCAGTGCACATGCAAAAGAGGCAGGGCTTTGACTGTTCACTTGCAACCACCATCTAGACACACACACCCTTGCAGATGCTATGTTCTGCAGAGTATCAAGTAACTCATGAAATTCCCATTTCCTCCACTAGCAAAAATCTACAGTTTATACACAAGACCAGAAAAGGCATAGGTTGCCTCTACTCAGAAGTCAGTTGCTTATATTAAAAAAAAATAGTGACTAGGTGTTATATGCCAGTGGTGATAGTAAGAGCAAATATAAAAACAATAGAGAAAAACCTATGCAATTTTCTTTTAAAGCAACAGTGGCAAAGAAGAATTGAAAAGTACCATTATGGAAGGTAGTAAACAAGCTGGAACATATTACTTAACAAGACTTCACTTGTTCACTATACTTGCTATGCTGTTTCTGTAGCTGCTGCTTTTCTGAAGCACATATAATTTTAAATTTCCTGGAAAGGGACTGAAAAACTTGAAATGCTCCAGAGAATAAGAAATATAGGAGACTTTAAGGATTTTGAGTAATTTTATATAAAACATAGTTGAAATGAATTGAATAAATAAAACTACTGAAATTGTAACCATACTGAAATTTTATAAACTGCCTGAGTATGATGGAATTTCTGGTTCAAATTTATCAAGAGCATTATATTGGAGAAGCTAATATTTTCAAATTTAGGAAAGTCAAAATCTGTAACAAGAAAATAATTATTTTATGCTGGGATGGATGTTCTACCTATACTAACATCATAACATAATAGTGTTATTCTCTCCATTTGTAATTCTCCATTTTCTGTCTTAGTTTGCTACCAGAATGTATATCCTACATAAAGGCACTTGGCAATAAGCAGACAAGGTAAGGATTTTATGATGGTGCAGTCATGCAGAAGGATGAGATGAGAATTCAAAGCAAAGAAATGTAATTGTTTAAACAAAACTGAAAGTAGAGACAGTTCATTTCAAGAAGACCTTGATTCTGTTCCCATTTCCTTAGCCATCATTATTCCAACTAATACCAAATGATGGAATCGCCCAAAGCATGGATGCATAAAGGAATTGGGGTGCAATTATCTTTTTAAATTCCTAGATCCTTTATGTCCACTTCCTATTAACTTGAAAGTTATTCAAGTGGTGAGTTAATGTGACATCAGGTTTTTGACACACACAATACTCATGAATCAAGATGGAATGAAGAACAAAAGAAGCTGTTCAGGATTAATAAAGAAACAGCTTCAGACAGCACAGACCTGTCTGTGGGATATACTGAACAATGCATTGCGGAGGTGGCAGTATGAAAAAGAGTTTTAAACTTGAGCTTGCTAAGAAATGGTACAGCATGGAGAAAATGCAAACAGACAGAACAAGGATCTGGTTTTGATTTGAAGAAGTAATCCACCTGAGACCTAATGACTAAAGTGTTCCTCTTATTGATAGGGTTCTTTAGCCAAAACAATATTTCCTAGAGTAACATATCTACTGGAGATAGGAGTTTTTGGAAACTGCTGGGTGCATCCATTTAGATAATTGGAAACACTCACCACCTACTTCAACATATTATTGCATACCTAATAACATAACCACTTACTAGGGAGTAAGTCATAACCTTCAAGTGGAATACACCTAAGTAATCATGTCTTAAAACAGATTTTATGTATACTTACTGAGATAGTTTCAGAATATATAAAATAAATGATTCAAATGTAAAAATGCTTCATTTTAGTTGGATTGTGCTCTTTATTGTCCTAAAACTTGAGTAATCAATGTTGCCCAAATTCTGTTGAAGCAACTACCTTAAGTAGGAAAGAGAAGAATGATTCCTTTGATTTAATTTCTACATTATGCTTATCAAATCCAAAATAAAATATTATTTAAATACTCTTTGTTCCAATTATTTCCAAGCCTTGTTCCTCTCATAAAATTATTTGGAAGGTTTGGGCATAAACTAAATGTAATTGGTAGTTGTTTTCATACATGCACCTGTAGCCTGTAATTTCCCTGAGAAGTGGGAAAATATGGGTCTCCAGCATTTTTCTGAGAATATCATAAACAAGTGGGAAGGAAGGAAGTTGTATCCCCAACCTGCATAATCACACAATAGAAACTGCTTTTATAGAACTACATTGATTAATACCTTGTGGTTCAGAAACCTTCCAAAACCTGTACATTATTTAACTGTAGCTAACTGAGCTGGATCTTGTAATAGGTAGAATTATTTCACTTGCAAAAAGTCAATTTAGATTATATTACTGACAATTTTTTCACTTGTAATTTTTTGAAACTATGCATGGGGTCATGTTGTATCTGCATGCCAGATGAACTTAAAAGGAGGAAGCTTAATACGAGAATTGTCTAGGATTTTAGCTTTGAAAAAGAAAATGTGCAGCTGTGGCTCATTAGAAAGTTGAAGGGCAGAACTGACATCTGGAATCCATTAAGAGCAAAATGGAAGATGGAAGTCTCTTTTCCTTTTACAGCTTAAAACATTTATTACTTAACATCTACATTTTGTTTAATAAAATATCTGCAGCCCATTAACTCCACTTGTTGGTTATTATTTCAGACTTCTTGAATAATGTGTGAATCAGCATGGCCTCATTAAAGACAATTTCTACTTCATCTTTATATCATTCTCCCTTAGAATCAAAACATACTTAGAAGGTAACTGTGAATGTGTCTGTTATTCAGAACACATGTTCATAATTGCTTAATAGGGATAAATTACTCCTTACTACCTTTAACTATCCATGATAATAAACAGTCAGAGCTGGATATAGAATTATTTTGTCTCCTTTTCACATCATATGTTTGGGTGAAGATTATAATCTGTTTTGAATCCACAACCAAATAACCACTTGATGGTAGCTTTAAATCAGTTTTATGGGGAAAAAAATCCATAGAAAATTCTTGTACAAATATTTACCCTGCGGTAATTTTGCTACTTGCTGCTCAACAGGAGACAGCGTATGACCAGTTTTGTTCTTATTGGAACTCATCAGGAGCACATAATTATTGTAATCCATTTTAGATCTTACATAGTCCAACCTACCAGGAATATAAGGAAGACATACTCTCATTGTTTAGTATTTGCCTTATGCTACTACAGAGTCTTGTGATGCACATTTTATGGCTCTGCTTTCAAAATAAAAGTACTGGATGAACAACTTTCCAGGAATAGCTCTTCATGAAAAACAGCCTACTGGTTATTAGTCAACTCTGAATGGTTAGAAATATGTGTTTAGGAATAACAAGTTTATTTAATAAATGTGTGATCCTCTTATATTTATTCCTATGTTAGTCCTGAGATTAAGCCCCTGTGCATTTTTATTCAAAAGTAGATTTTATGATCAATAGGGCTTCCTCCCTGAGAAACACACATCGAATTATATATCTATATACATAAATAAAAAGTCAGTTCTCTAAAACAATTGGATAAAATTATATTTAAGAAGCGATCAATTAAAATAGAAGGTAATATTTCATGAATCATCTGCAGCTGAGGAAGCATTTTAGGAAGATTAGCAATCAAATGTAAATGTTCAAAGAACTTCCATTTTTATGCACGTAATGTTGATCTAGACACTTGTTTATTCTTTATTGATACAATTAATAATACTCTTAATTCTTTGAAGCTTCATTTCAAACACACTTCCAAGCAGTTAATTTTTTAAAAAACTGAAAAACTACATAATCTATAAAGCATATGTTTTAATAAATCTGAAGAAAGAATAGGAAGGGAATTCTCATTTATAAAGTACTTTTAGAGAATGCTCCTCTCTCCAGATCTAATTTACTGAATTGAGGTTAAGATTACTAAAATGCTGTTCTACAAGTAAAGAGATTTGTGTGTGAAAGGTGATGGGGTGGCACTAATATCTCATGGGTACAGCTGTATCATCAAAAAATAGGGTATTCTTGGAACAAGATGAGAGTAGGGCTGAATCTATTGGTTCCAAAGCCCCTGAAGGACTCCAGTCCTAGGCTTCTCACTTACACAAATCTGGGGTTGGCATGTAAAGCTTCCCTTCTGTAATAACCAAAAGAAATAAATGTCCATGCTGCCAACAGAAGAGGAGTGAAGGGGCATAATCATATTCTTCTCCTTTCTGCCCTGACCAATGCTATCTGGCAGAGCTTTGAAGGCTCTGTTACAACTCTTCTGTACTGTCAGAAGAAGAAGCTGCATTGTGGTGGCTAGGAACAAGAACTGGAAAAATATTTCAAAAGGAAATCATTTTGTTCATAAACTATCCATACATTCTTCATAGATGCCATTTAAAAATGGTATCACTGTCATTCCAGCTGTTGCAAATATTTCTTAAGTGTACTATCATTATCCACCTCATGAAAGATAGAAATATAAATGTGGACAGAGATAATACTGTTAATCATCTTGAGAGCCCTGAATCAAGATATGATCTTAGTCTGCCATTTCACCATTTCTCTGAATATGATATATCCTAGTTTCAGTGTAATTACTGACTCAAGAGAAAGACATCTGGCATCAGCCTTGCATGAATATTGTGTCTTTGTATTTTCCACATAAATTTGATGGGTTTCCTTAAATCTTTCTGGAAAATATTGTGACTGACTCTTTTTCTTACTATTTTGGATAGGAATCCTTGAAACATATTTTAAATCACTGTCATAAAGATATTGATATGGTGTATAAGTATGGCAAAGAAGTAGCTATGAAAAATGCTTTCACTGAATCATCTGTATATGTTATTCTTTCTGCTGTCTTCTTGTTTTTGATATATCTGAGTAATAGCTGAGCATGATAATTTTGTGGGTAAATTAAAAATTATATAAAGTATTTTTTGTTTATGATTCAAAAGCCTCTGGAACTGAAATATTTCAGCTATATTTGGAATCCATGTTACTCTGAATTCCAGAGAAAGAAGATTATTGCTCTTAAAGAATAGGTATTAAGCCCACCAATCTTGATAGGAATAAATTTGGGTATTTAATTGCCAGTAACCTAAGGTGGGACAAAGACTGGTTGGAATGAAATCTATCCCATCCATTATTCTCTGGATAAAATCCAAAAGGAAGGCAGATATAGACTGAATTTTCTAAAAGTTGGACATTTTAGAATGTCTCTGCCATTTCTCAGGTTTATTCTAGCTAATGTTTCAATGGATAACATATCATTGTGGAAATTTGGCAGATCTAAACATTGCCTCCAAAAGCAGACAGACAGATGGAATGGAACTACTTTAGCACATATGAAAGAGGTATATAAAATAAAAGCACCGGTATTGCCCAAGCAGCTTCTGCAGTGAATCTTCATTAATAAAAACATGAGCGGAATATGGACCAGACATTCAGGACAATAAAGTGAAAGATGCGTAAATAAGAAATACAGCTAACTGAAAAACCATTTATTACGTTATTTGTATCTTCAGGTATCTGATATTCTTAGTCTCTCTTTTTCTCTGTTTTGTGTTTCTCTAGCTTTCTCTGTGTGTGTTTATAGGTGTGTTATTGGGTTGGGGGGGGAGAGACAGAGTCTTAAGTAATCTTAGAAATAAGACAACTGACCAAATGTAAGTACTTTTAAATTAATTAAATTTACATTAATTTCAGTAGAGACATTTAAGAACATCTTCCACTATCATGCAGAAATGACATGATGTTAAACATTATTCAATTTTGATAACCAGAAGTAGGCAATATCCCTATGATAACCCTTTGGTACCTGCCAAGTTACCTGCTCTAGCTGGCTATTTTTAAAGCATTAATTTAAAAAAAAAAACAATAAGACAATTACATGGAAAATTGGCCTGCTTCTATGCAAAGTAGCCATCTATGATTGATTGATTGATTGATTGATTTGATCTGTCATTAAATCAGTGTCAACTCTTACCATCCACACAGATAGATTCTCTCCATGATGATCTATCCCTTATCTGGTCTTTCAGGTCTTCCAACAGTGCCCCCAACCACTGTAACTGAGTCCATCCACCTTGCTGCTGGTCATCCTCTTCTCTTTCTTTCCACCTTTCCCAGCATTAGAACCTTTCCAGAGAGCTGGGTCTTTGCATAATGTGTCCAGAGTAGGATGATTTGAGCCTGGCCATTTATGCCTCAAATGAGAACTCTAGTTGCTTTGTTCAATGATCTGTTTGTTTGTTTTCTTGGCTGTCTATGGTATTCTCAGGAGTCTTCTCCAACATCAAAGTTCAAAATCATCAATGCTCTTCCTATCCTATTTCTTCAAAGTCAAACTTTTGCTTCCATAGACTGTCACAGGGAAAACCATTTCCTGATTTTTATGGTAAATTCTGGGAGTTGAACTCTGCACATCTTAAAGTGGCCAAGTTTGAAAAACACTGATCTAATGCAACAGAACCATGTAGTTATTATCTTCTATAAATGCCAAGTCTGATATAAGTTTGTCTGATAAATCAGCAGAAAATGATCAGTTTGCTGTGCTTTTATTTATCAAATTTGTTTGCCGCCCAACTCATATACAACAACTCTGGGTGGCTTACAGATAATAAATAACAGTCAGTAAAAATGATAAAATATAAAATCAATCCAATATAAATATACTTAAATATAGTAAGTATAAATGTAAGTATTAAATATCCTTTCACTAAGGATAAATGTATTTAAAGGAATAAGAGTTGTGTCTGTAGAAAGGCTGGTTGGGGCAGAGGCTTTAGACTGTTTTATTAGTTGGCTATCATCTTTTGGAAAGAGGGGAACTGTTTACCCTTTTGCTGTTGCACACTTAGCTTAGATTTAACCGATGATGTACTCTTAACCATGATAGAAAGGAAGCAGAAATGTGGAAATGAATTTCATGGATAAAATTCTGCTTTGCTGGCTTCTCAAAGGAAACCAGTGCTTTTCCAAAAAGGAAAGAGGGGTCTCATTGTTTTGCTGTCCTGTTTTAAATTCTTTTTTAGATGTTGCAATCGTTCCATTTGTTTAAATTGCTTTATCTGTTTGTGTTTGGGATTTGTAAACCACCTAGAGAGAAATGATTGACAGTATTATAATAATTATAATAATAGTAATAATTTGACAAGTGAGGTAATATACCCATTGTAAAATATTCTTTATCAAAATAATACAGCATTATCTTTTAAATTGTTTTAAAAGAGAAAATATTAAAGATCACAGAGACTTTTTATTACATAAGCTAATTGTCTGCTTGATTTAAAACACTAAAAGATTTATTCTTTCTCTTTGTTTTAGCTTGTGTTTTTATTTGTTTCACATATATTGCCACTGGCTGGTTTAATAAAACTCAACAGTAGTTTCTTCCCTAGTTATTTTTCATGAAGTTTTTTGCTCTCAGGCTGTTTGAAATGACAGAGGTGGTTCTGACATTATTTCCATCAAATGAGGCAAAAATATTGTTCCATGAGTAGATGAATTGTTCCTAATGAAAACCATTATCTTATAGTCTTGTGCCAAAAGAAAAGATCTGGGTGCTTAAAGATTTTATAAATTCTAGACTTTGCTACCTCTCGGCAGAGATTTTTACACTGTGTATAAACAGAGTGATTCTCATGGTTCATATTATATGTCATTTTAATTTTCCCCCGCTATCTGCTTGACATTTGAAACATCTGTCAGAGCTTCAGACCCACAGTATGAGAACTGATGCCAAATAGGATGCTTTCCAGTTCATTCATAATTACTGATGTAGAAAGCAGCAGAAAATCTAAAGTCTCCAGAGAAGTGCATTGATAAAATTTTGATTAAACATCAGGCATTATGTTATCATTTGTGCAGTTTGCATGCCAATCAATTGCACATCAGTTCCTCTACAATGTCATTTCTTACAGAAAAGCTGAGATCATAAACCAGTCAAGGGGAAGGGCATTATGAACCTGTGCCATACTGTCAGAATAGTACAAGATTGTTATTGGAAGAAATTGTTATTGGAATCAACTTTTACAAAAAGCCTGGGAAATGTATCAAAACCTAAAGAAAGAGTCCTTCCAGGAACCATTTGTTGTTTATTCGTTTAGTCGCTTCCGACTCTTCATGACTTCATGGACCAGCCCACGCCAGAGCTTCCTGTCGGTTGTCAACACCCCCAGCTCCCCCAGGAACCATAGCTTCCCTAATTCTCTAAGACAGTTACTGAAAGGTGTGCTTTAAGAATTTGACTGCATGTCTGTAGAATTTTAACAATAGAGGAAGAAGTGTTGTTTAGCAGAGTAAAATCATGTATCATAAAATGAATATGAAAGAAATACACTAAACATTCAAGGAAAATTAGAGTAATTACAACATTGCATTAGTCAGGAGAGTGACAAATTTAGCCTTTTAGGCAGTGTTTTGCTACTGTTCCTCTAATCCCTGACCATCTTCCATGTGAGCAAGGGAAGTTATGATAATGTCAACCCAACAGTATCTCAGGGGATAATGCTACTTTATAAACTATCTGGAAGAGTTGGTTTTTGGGCTGTTGTATTGGAATGCTTGTGATTGGTCTGAATCCCAAAGGTTATGTTAGGGAGATTACCATTCAGCAACAGGGACATTCGATTCTGGCGCCCCACAGTGTTCTAGCCTATTTGAATGCTATTTGTTATGTATAAATTACCAGGGGGAATCATTCAGAACTCTGAAGTAAAGTCCCATTGCTATACTGTAGTGCTGGTGGTTTTACTGGAAGATGGGGGGGGGGGGGAATTGGATAGTGGTGTGTACCTCTTTCCTTTAGGTGCATGGTACATAGAACATAATATTTCCGTGTAATAGTTCAGTATGTATACAACATTAAGCAAGCATTTATTTTAGTCACTAAAGGGTTATACTTGGGTCAGACTTTGTTTTGTCCTGTCTTTAGTGGGACACCTGTGTAGAGTAAGATGATCTTTCTCATCTTTAATTCCAGAACCTTAGGAAACAAATATTCCTCAACCTTGATGGTCTGAACCTTGGCAGGGATCCATAAACTTGAAACTTGGCAGGAGTAGGCAACACATTCCAAGATAAGATTAATTCATCCTCTGTGTTCTTGGTAAAATCCAGTGAGATGAGGTCATTGAAGAAAGGTGTGAGTAATAGTGGGTGAGAGCCTACATGAGCTGTTCAAAAAACCCCATGAGATGGAACTTTGATGCAGACCTAACCAGGAGGGTGCTGCACATTTGCCAGCTGTGAAAGGGTCCGCCCACTGTCGTCTGTTTGGGGTTCTTTGACTGGCAGAAGGGGTGTGATGTGTTTCTTTCTTTCTCTTATTATGTTACTGTATTTTGAGTATTCCTTGATTGCTGTCTCATATTATATCACTTTCTAATACTGCCTTGGAATAAAGTACTTATATTGGTCCAAATCCAAAAGAACCTGTGACCCAACTCTGCTGTGTCAGGGACAGAACAGTACATACATTGATGATACCATGTTAGCTCCAAGTAAGTGGTCCTTTTTTCTGGGCTTGATAATGAGCAAATGGGGTAAACAAGCTAAGACCGAACTGAGACATAATGAAACAGACTTCCTTGTTAAAAATCTGGTTCACAGATTGGGAATCTACTGTTTTAGAAGGGTCTTATGTTGTCCCTATTCAAGCAAGGAAGGCATTGGCTCAAGTATGTTTACTATAAAAAAAATTAATTCACAGTGAAAAAAAGTATGTTTACTATATTACCTTTAGCCAGTCCTGAGTCAAGCAGTACTTTAATTATATTATATTATGACATATTTCACATAGTGCTTCCCTTGTGGTGTGGAAAAGCTTCAGGGTGCAAAATGTGGCAGCTAAACAGTCAACTGGTACACACTACTGTGATCATAGCACTCTGATAGGTTGTGGGATACACAAAAAAGAACAATCAAAGTTTATTGATTAGCCCTTAGGCCATTTCAAAATACAAGATTAAACACTGAATATTAATAAAACTATATATAAAATTAATATAAAAAGACAAGTTAAATGAAGAGTAAATAAAACTACAGTAGATAAGTATACATATAAGTGAAAATACACATCATATTTCTGTGTCAACCCTACAGTTTATCCCGATCAACCCCACATATGTAGATCTCAAGCGTACTGATTTGCTTAAATACAGAGCTGTATTATATGCTATTTTGGGGTCTTGGCCACACATAAAATATGTTGTTCTAATATGTGATTCCCAGTGGGTCATTTGTTTAATGTATGGGCCAAGTTGCAAATCTCTCTTCTTCTTGTATAAATTACGATTGAATAGTATATGTGCTATGTCCTCTATTTCAGGCGCTCCACATATACAAATGCGTTCATTATAAGGGATGCTCTTAAATCTCCCATATCTGACCATTGTATCAAGCTGATCAAATCTAGCTCAGGTGAATACCTCCCTGAGATGTCTTGGCATAAGGGTATTTTTAAATAGTTGGCAATTTGAAAAGTGCATTTATATCAGCTCAGCCATTTCACATTGCCAACCTTACTAAGGGTGGCTATATCTTTTTGCGCTTCTATATCTGAGATTCTTTGTGCAGCACTCTTTTTGACTTGATCTCCAGAAGTGCAGGAGACAAGGAGACCACAGCTCCTTATATAATTTGTTAATTGTGTAATCCAGGAGGTCCATAGTTGGGATTTTGTCTGTTCTAATAGACACAATCTTGGAAGTCTATTAGACTCCATTTCATTGATTTTACACCAATAATTGTGTGCTCTAAATTTAGACTGTGAGTAGATTGTGTAAATTCCCAATTCGGCTCTAACTGCAGCAGCTGAAGTCCTTTTATCTACACCCAGGATACTTCTCAGAGGCTGGGATTGTGTGTGTTCTATTAATGTAATGGAATTTAAGCCCCAAACTTCTGCTGCATATAAAAGCATAGGAGTAACCTTAGCTTTATATACTTTGATTATCAGAGTTTTTAATTTAAGTAGTAGATCCAGATGTGCCTTTGGTCTAAGCGAGCTCCTCTGGTGATGAAAAACCCAAGATCCAGTCTCAGAGAAAATTACCCAAGGTAGGGAAAGGTATTCATTTCTTCTATTACTTCACCATCTAATTGCCATCTATGTCTCTGCTGTCTTTTTTCCAAAAACCATAATTTTTGACTTTGATTTATTGATGATTAGAGAGTTATCCTGACAATAGGAGTTTTATCCTGACAATAGGAGCAAAAAAGAACAAAATAATTGTCAGAAAGTTTCAGGTTGGTTATGTTCTGATGGAACAGTGTGATGCTAAACTCAGAACATGTTGAGAGTCCAGTCATGGGAAACAACAGGAATTTGGAGCATGCCACTTGCTTTCTTCTTTTGCACCCAGAGTCACAAGAGTAGATGGGTGAAATTTTTAAAATATTTTTGAAAACACTAAAACAAATCATCAAGGAAAACAATGGGAACACATCTCATATCTCACCAACTGAAAAAAGTCAGTCAGTTTAGATTAGAATTTACTATCTTCCACAGAGATAAGATAAAACAGCAAATGGTTTTAATTTTTCTTTCAGTTAATACCTGTTAGCTGGAGAGGCATAGTTGTATTTCTTTCTATTCCTGTGAAGTTTTATTATGTTTTAAAATTGTATCATCAGCATTCCACTTCACTGACTTATTTGTTAGATTTATAAACTGCCTTTTATTCAGGTGGTCAAGCCAGCACACATAGGTCTCCCCCTTCCCCCCTCCTCTTTTTCCCCATAACAATCCTGTGATGTAGATGGGGCTAACAGACAATGACTGGCCCAAAGTCACCTAGTGAGGGTGCCAGTCCAATATGTAACCATGACACCACGCTGACTCCAAATTGGACCCGAGCAGTAGGTGGGTGGGATGGGGTGGGTGTTTGAAGGGTGCATGGCTCCCAAAAGTAACTGTACTGATATTTTCTTTTTCACATAGGGTGACTGCTGGCTGCAAAAAAAAAAGGGGGGGGAGGGGGTTCCTGTTATTTAACTGCATGAAAACATTGCACCAAGATACAAATGCATACACAGAGAGCACACACACACATATTACCAAGCTCAAAAAGCTAGAGATCAAACCAGTATAATCTTTGCTTTTAAATGTACCATGAAAACTCAACATTACTAAGGCACATACATCGACACGCCTTTACATTTTCTATCTACAAAATAAAGCATACAAGATATATGCAAGCCATGCAGAGTCATCACTCTGTGGGCACTTTTCTCTCTGGACCTATAATTAATTGTTGCATTCATCTTAATATTTTTATCCAACTGGGACTGTCTTTTCCCAGTTGTTTCTACCCGTCCAATCTGGACTGGCAGGGTGGGCACGCTCCAGGTTCCGTCAGCCAAGGAATGTCGGCTGGTTGGGACCAGGAGATGTACCTTTTCTGCTGTGGCGTCTGCCCTCTGGAACAATCTCCCTCCTGAGATTAGGATGGGCCTGACCCTTTTGGCTTTTCAGAGGGTCTTGAAGACCTGGCTTTGTGCCTGGACCTGGGGCCCTGAGTGTGTGAAGGGCCCTGTTTCATCGTTGTGCTAACACCAATGGCTTTTAAGATCTCTCAGCTGTATTTATATTTATATTTAATGTTTTGATATTGTTTTTATTGTTTGATTGTTTTTATTATTGTTAGCCACCCAGAGTGAGTGGTTTGAGATGGGAGGCTATATAAATCGAATAAATAAATAAATAAACATCACCCTATCCAAGCTGCACCAATAATAGCAGTATTGCTGCTGCTATATCAACTAGTCTAGGAAAAAAAATCAACTCATTCATAAAATGCATTATAGCCCAATCAGAACACTCTGAACAAAAACATTTGAAATTGCCAATTTGGTTTGACTGCCTTAGGCCATGATTTAATCATGCCAATTAGCCTGCTGGTTAATTCTTTACTTAATAAGGCTAATGTTTTAAGTTTTACGGAGTGGTTAAGATGGTGAAGCAGGCTGAAAGAAACGTAATTTTAAATCAAAATAGTTTTGAGTCACTTTATTGAGGACTGAAGCAAACTTCCTAGTCTGATGTCCTTCAGTTGTATCGGGTGACAGTTCCTATCATTCTCAGCCAGGAAGCCCGAAGACCATGCTAGCTAGAATAGAGTTGTAATGTAGCATATCTGTAAGGTCTCATCTTGTTTGGAAATAGGTAGTGTCTCAGACTTCATAGTTGATCTATGCAGCTTAGGAGGGGGCTGAAAAGAATGATGATATCTTGTTAGTAGAATAAAGAAACTAACATTTTGTTCTATTTTTAGCATTCAAATTTAATGTTGTGGTTTATATTAGCGACTGTATTTTGTGTGTTTGGATGACCAATGGGAAAGAGTGCCACATAACTTTATCTGCACTTTGTTTGAGTCTGTTTGCTTTTTCAGTGTAAGAAACAACACAAGAGCAGTAGAATACAAGCAAAGTGCACACAAGCTGTATCTCCTTAATGACAGTCTTTGCATGACAAGAATAAACTTGGAGCAGAAGATCAAGGAAGGAATGGTTAATAAGTCTGTTGGTTAAACAGTCACCAAACACTGAGAACACAGAATGGTAGGATGTAGTAGTCTCTAGCTTTGCATCAGTTAGGACTGTATTTGGAAAAATGCCTCTCAGAAGAGCTCATTATGACTTACAATCAAGTATTACATAAATAGCCAAGCTAATGACCTAGTCATGACATTTTATATATGCTTGCAGCAAAAGAATAGCACCTTGAAGGTGCTAAAGTATATTTTTCTTGAAATTAAATTCCATCAATCATAAGTCATTTTTCTAACAAAACTAACTTTGAGTTTGGATTCACATCCCTCTCACTGAAGATTTGAAAGATATAGCTGATTTATTAAAATTGGAATACTAATGTAGAATATCTCTATATGCCTACTCAGTCTAGATGAGGCTAAAATTCTACTTTCCAAGATTAAGACATTCATTCCTGCAGGTGACAAGAACAAGATATTCAATTATTTAGGTTGCCTCAGCCATATTTGGAGGTTCTCATTAATCATCCCCATAAATCAACAGAATCAGCAATTCTCTTATTAACTAGTATATGATATAAAGTGGTCACACAAGTATAACATACGGCTGGACTTTTATTGCCTTCTGTCCATTTGTAATAGAATTGCACTGTAAATTAAAGCTTCATTTCAAATGTTCTAAATGTTTCCAAGTTGAAACAACAGAATGGATTTGAACATAAGGCTTATAGGGGATGAGAGGAGAAAGCAAGTGAGCAGAAAACTTACATACCTATACTGTTCATTCATTCTGGACTTTTAATTGTGAAAACTGATTTTCCTATGTCTACTGCTTAAATCATAAGATCAGGGGCTCCCTTACCTTTTATTATTGATATAATTAGTCTCACCGGGAGTCAGAGATAGGGCTTATGGATATAAGTACAGGCCCATCCTACTTTTTTCCTCCTGTTGGAGGAGGAAAGTCTTTAAAAATTGAAACATCTTTAAAAATCTCTTCATGAGACCCACACGTCGTTGATAATTATCACAGATTTTTTCCCAAGGGCCCAGTTGTTAGTAGTAGAGGAAACAGTGACATCAACTCCTGCAGTGATATTACTTCCTCTCATTGCCTGCAATGCTCCAAGTTTTCTTGGAGATCAATTGGACTGACAAGCACCTAGGCCATTACGTCATACATAGCAAGCATGATAGGGCCATGGAGTGAGAAAATAAGAAGTGGACTTTCACCTCTTCTCATTGATACTTCAGGGGCAGTGCAGAACTAGCATTAGGAAACTAATGTGTGAACTTTATAGCGACAGGAATTGGAAACAGAGTATAACAGACTTATTCACATCACTATATGCATTTTTGGCAATGCAAATGTTTAAAGATAACGTATCTTCTGCTGTGGTATTGCTTAAAACCCTCTGAAGCTCTTTTTCTGGGTATCTTTGTGGAACTGCTATAAATCTCATTGTATGCATATATCCCATAACTGTTGATATAGTAAACCACTGAGGTCAAATTTTGCCCACAGGCAACCTATTCTGTTAGGTCTTTATGACATTATCATACCACTCTTTGAATGATATCTTGGTGAAAGAGCTCGGCAAAGCTTTCCATATCAATTTAGGAGAGTGCTGCTTTTATGTAGTAATTTACAGGTATGCATCTGATAATAAAAGCTAGCTACAGCCTTTAGCAATTTTGTTTTTCTTGTCATATGTTTAAACAGATGGTAACCTTGGTGTTTGTGTGTGTGCACATGTGTATGACATTAACACCAGTGTAGGATCAAAACACTGTTAGGGATTTTTGTTCTTTCCCTTAAAAGCAAGTTCTTATCAGATTAATCTTATACCACAGCCTCTGAAATCACAATGCTGCTAGAAAAAGCTCAGTCTGGTACTTAACCTTGTGCTTAACCTTGAAGTCAAGAGTCCAAATCGAAAATGTGTTACTTTCCCAGAGAAGGTTGGACACAAAGCAATATAATTCTGTCTGCTCTTGATTGTAAGCTCTACTTTTGAAATATCCTTTGTCCTGATTATAAAACTGATTTTTCCCCCGCACTACACAAGTCTCATTAATTAGACAGCAAGAGCCAAAGCTTGTGCCAGAAACATTCCACCCCCTCAAAGCTCCTGGAACAGAAAACCTTTCATTCATAGTTTTTGAAAGCAGTTTCTATTTCTGTGAGGAGTGAGGAGAAATCTGTCTTATAGTCTTGAAAGGACAGCTTCCAAATCTAGTCAAAAATCAAGGTTACTTAAAATAGATGCAGAATGAATTGATTTTCCTCTTCTATCCTCCCTCATTTGTGCTCCTCCTTAGTTAAACAACATTTATCTAGTCTCCAAATATAGAAATTGCCTCCGACCTTTTTGCCTTGCTCTTTTCCCACCAGCCCTTCACCTCCTGAGGTTGTTCCTGCCAGTTTCATTCAATTAATTTCAGCAAGAATGCGGGCTTTCCATTTTGCAGTTAATTTCTTTCAGGATTGATGAACTGCGCATTGAACTGGAGGGACTGACAGTTGGAACAGAATGCAGATTTCATTCCAAAGCTTTGTACCTCCAATTAATAAAAACAAGTCACTTCAGGACATAGGCAAATCAGGTTTAGCTGGAGTGCAAAACATTCTGGCACTGATGTTGTGAATGATTTTTTTCTTCTGTTTTATAAAACACTAACCTCTATTCAACACAAAATGTGTGGTTTTCTCCTTGATTTGCCCAGTGCTGCAGTCAGATATGGCCACAGAATAAGCTGGTCCATCTGAAAAGTGACCCTTTGGACCCCAGTTCTTCTTAAGCCAAGTCTTTTTCATGTACTTTTACTTGTAATAATCCTAAACAATGGACTGAATGCTAAATTTTCCTTTTGTGAATGGAACAACTCCTTCTGCCTGCAGAAATGATTGCTATACAGTGACATTGTAGAGAGATGTATAGGAAAAGACCTGTTAACTGTCTTCCCTTGCAACCCACCATGACACTTTCTGCACAGCTTCAGGGGATGTCCCAGCTCTCCAAAGCATAATGGAAGAGACCAAAAGGGTAGCCAGGAGGTGGGGCAACATAATATGCAGCAGTTGCCTTGTCCCTCTGTTCTTGGAGAGTGAGCCACAAGTCACAGAAGCTCTGCTAGTTCTGGACATTTAGTTACCTACTCAGTATATAGATACAAATTACACATTGTGATTGTAAACAAAAATTCAGAAAGGTAAAGATTCTAAATATTCATAAAATCACACTCATGTGACACATTAAAATATTTATATCTAAAGCCGGAAAGGCTTCTTTGTATAGGTTTGTACTATAGACTCAGTGCCCCTGCAGGACAATCTAGTCTAAAATGAGTCGGGTCGCAGAATAAAAACCAATTTCTGCAGCAAATGAATTTTTTCTCCTTGTGTATTTATTTCTGTGTTGTCATTCCCTCTGGTTTTTGTATGCTTCGTGTTTTGTTGGGGAAATTCACATTTCTTTTTCCACTATCAAAAGTTTTATATCTTTAGTTATCCATTCCCTAAATTCACTTATAGAAAAGAAGAGAAAAGTAGAAGCAAGAAAGCTGGATACTCTTTGTTAACTTTCTAGGCAGAGAAGTTTGGGAGGCTGTTGTTTGTGAACCAGGAGGGTAGGCTAGTGACAAATACCTTTAGAAGTCTGCTCCTACGCTGGAAGGTTAAGCTTGGGAATGGGCACATATAATGCTGGGAACCTTCCAGGAAGGTGTGTGCAAAGTCACTTCCAGAATGAATGGGCTATAACTTCAGGAGTATAGAGTTGGTTTGTATTCAACTTGGACACCTGTGGGTTTCATCATACTGGTTGCAAAATTCATTCTATGCAATTAAATCCTTTAAGCAATTCACTTGAAGCATCCACTTTGGTAGAAGGGTTCTTTGGAGATTTTTAAGTGGCAGATACCCTTTCAAAAGTGAAAGAGGCTAACCCCTTTTATTCTACTTTATTTAGCTAAAGAGACTAACTTCCTTTTATTATGTTCCTCCCCTGTCTTTAACTTCCATCCTCCCCACCCCCAGTTTTCCTCAGTCCAGTCTTTTGGAGGTTTGGATTGGGTCTCCTCTGGAAGTAAAGATTCTTGGAGCCCTCAGGTGCTGGCTTTCCCACAGACCTTTTCCCCAGTCCTCCTGATTTTTGCTGGTCTATTTACCAGGATTTTAGGCTTTGTTTTAAGAGCTAGAAGGGTTCAGGACTGCAGACTGCTTTTCCAGAGACACTGCTGTGGAGTTCTTGGTGCTGAATTTGGTTGTTTGCTTGCAGATGTTTCATTAACCAGCTAGGTAACACCATCAGTGCCAGTTACCTAGCTGGGTAATGAAATGTCTGCAAGCACACAGCCAAGCTCAGAGAACACCAAGAACTCCACAGTTCAACCCTGAGCTACAGCTATTCTCTTCTTTTGGACACTATTGGGCAGGGGACAACTGCTGGGCCAACTGCAAGCTCAACACTGGTGCCTTGGACAGGAGCAACCATACCAGAGAAGAGTCCTCCATGCCTAAGATTTGTGTATGTGGGAAATTTGGCAATGCTTCCACCTTTAGATTCTTGGTGGCAACTTGGGCTGCCCAGTACACTTTGGGAAAGGACAGGGAGCTGTGCAAGCACCCAACTCTTCCTTATTGACTCAGCACCAGACTGTAGCTTCTTTAAAGGTGATGCCAGAAAAGGATGCTGGCTGTTTGAGGCCTTAGTTTTTGTCAGCGGTCTCCCTGATCATGAAATGGTGGGTAGTGTAAAGGTGGTTATTCTGCACTCTCCCAGACTCTCTCACTCCTCTCAAACTTGGATAGCATTCTAAAGAGCTATTACATATGCACCGATTGTATGTACGCCTTGATTTAGGGTTTGCCACTTTGTTCAAGGTTTTCTCTTCTATAGACTTCCCAAGCACTCTGTTTGCATTAAGATGAGGAATGCAAAGAAGTGTTGCAAATACTAAGCCTTCTTCCTTACTAGATGCTGATGTTCCAGTCTTGGCAATATTAGTGATTGAGGAAGCGCCAAAGCAAAGCAGTGATGCTTGCAACAATGAATAATTACTGCAGATCATTACAATGAAATAGCACAATGCAGCTTGCCCTCATCACCAAAAACAATTTCTTTCATGGATGCAGTAAATGTATGAAAAATCAAAATAAAAAAATGTAAGAATTTATAATAAGTAAAAGAATCCTGAATAGAAATAAAATGGATAAACCTAGAATCATTATAAAATTATATAGAGCCAGTTTGGTCTAGTGGTTAAGGCAATGGGCTGGAAACCAGGAGTCTGTGAGTTCTAGTCCCACCTTCAGCATGAAAAGCCGGCTGGGTGACCTTTGGCCAGTCACTCCCTCTCAGCCCAATCCACCTCACAGGGTTGTTGTTGTGGGGAAGATAGGAGGAGAAAGGAGTATTAGGTATGTTCGCCGCCTTGAGTTATTTATAAAAATAATAAAGGTGGGATAGAAAATAGATTAAAAAAATAATAACATTTCTGACTTGCTTCCAGGATCTGAATCCCCTTAATCTTTTTTGTAGAGTGGAAGTGACATGTTGCCAGCAATAGTTAATGCATCCTTCCGCATCATGAAAGTGAAGATAACTTGGGGTTTGAAAATTCCCTGGGGTTTTCAGTGTAACCTTTATTTGTTCATTGATGTAATAGGTTAAAACTATTAGGAACTGCTTAATTGAAGTGGGGGCACGGGAATCTCCATTCTTATCTGTAGCTACTGGGAGGTGTGAAAGAAGAAGGGCTCATCTTAAGCAGCATTTTGCAATGACTGTGTCATTAACTCAGTCAGCACTTTAAAGTGCAATGATGCTATTTGGCTAGCTTCCCCTGCTGATATCAGTAGTTTACACAAGCAGGAGGCAGCTGTTAAACACCCAATACACACTTTCATGGATAGTTTCTGTGAGGAAGGAAAGACTATCACATGTCCTTTGTTATATATTTCAGTTGTAGATATGCTATCACCATTTGTGGGATTTAACAATGAATATATCTCAGCACGATGACATAAGAATCCAGGCTTAAGAGCTGCACCTCTAGAAATGATACACTATTTCAGAACTTCCTTTTTTTCTCCTTAAGTAGGACTAAGTGAGCATGTCCATCCAGCCTGGCAAGTGGATAAGGTCACTCTCCAGGCTAGGCAAAAAGATGAAATCAACTCCTTTTGTAAATTCAGGATATTTATTAAAGAATCCAGCAGATAGGAGTCAGAAATTATCAGTAATTAAATTATTACAATAAATCGCCCCCTGACTTCACTATCTAAAATGTATTATTTGGATCTACTCAAACTTTTTAAGAACCCCTAAACTTTGGCAATACTTAACAGGTGATCCCATGGAATGCCACAACAGGGTTTAGTCTCTATTCTCCACTAGCTGCTTCAAAGCAAAGCATGTTCATCGAATGAGGGATTTCCAAGAAGGATGGAAGTACATGGAAATTAAGTCTTATGACTCAGTGAACAGTAGGTCACAGAAAAAATCAACTTAGTCTTGGTGTGAACATGGGTTCAGAGGAATTATCTAGTAAGTGGGAAAGGAAAGCTTGGGTCTGTCACAGGCAAGAATTCCACTCTTCTCTTGATAGCTTACCCCACCCCTACCCCCTCATTATAAATTGCATTATTACCAAATTACATAAGATCTTCATGGGCTATTAAATAAAAACAGTCTTGAGAGTTGTTTATGAATGTTTCCACAATTGGGGTAGGAAATGCCTTTTTTTAACAATAAAAAAATTACAATTTTTTGAAGTTTCAGATGAATCTTCCTCAAACTGACAATTAAATTGAGATCAATCGGATTCCAATTCATTTATATTTTTAGTGTTCAGAATGTGCTTCTCCATAGCTTGCCATTTTAAGTGAGGCTTTTAAGTCAGACTTCATACGCTAAAAAGAAGCTTCTTAGACATATTTTACGTAGGAAATATTGCATTGAAACGCTCCTTGCTAAGTGTACCTGTTCAGCTGAATGTACTATATCCACCCAGTATAAGCTATTACAGAAGCACACGGAAAGCCAGAAAGTGTGATCAAGGTATCTCCTCTGCCAGTATGTTATAGAAATAGAACAGTGTTTTTCTTATTGTTTTCACAGACACATATACATATATTGTATACATATACATGTAAAATCTAGCACTTAATAATAGCCAGGGGACCAATAATGTTCCATCTTCCTATATTTCACAGATTTTCTGCTTTCCTTCTGAGTTTTGATGGCTCATTTAACATTTCCCCCAAGGGAGAGTTATCAGGAAGCAAAATATTAGTCAGCTGTAGATGACGTGTCTTAGTTTCAATTGCTGCTTTTCCTTTAAAAACCTCAGTTTTTCAAATTTTATAAAGGCAAAGTGGTTATTTTTTCCTTGAACACAAAATGTAACACGAAAGACTGCCTTTCTGTCTGCTGGTTCCTAGATTTGGAATGAGATTGACATTCCTAGAGCAGCAAATAGCCAACCGTGCTTTTATCTTTATTAATGTGAAGAGATTTATATAAGCAGAATTTGGGAGCCATTCTTCTATGTAATGTCTAATCAGGCAGGAACAAGAGGATCATTTTGGCATAGCTTTCTCAGTCAAAACATTCTATACGTGTTTTTTTCTTCTTAGCTTTGACTCCTCCAAGAGAACAATTATTTTCCAAATGGTTTTCAAAAGGATATATAATGTTTTCATATGTGTGAAGTATGCATTAAGAGTGCAACTAATAGTTTAATCAAGTCAATATTTTGTTATCATGACCGTATAATAGATTTATATTATTGCACGGCTTCATGCTATGTGCCAGTTGCAGCCGTTCCTGGGCCAGGAGGCTCTGCTCACAGTCATCATGTCTTAGTCACCTCCCAACTGGATTCCTGCAACATGGTCTACATGGGGCTGCCCTTGAAGAGTATATGGAAGCTTCGGCTGATGTAAAATGCAGCCGCACAGGCAGTTATGGGTGCCTGTCATTCAGCTTGTGTGTCACCTGTGCTCAGTGAGCTGCATTGGTTGCCAGCATGCTTCCGGGTACAATTCAAGGTGCTGGTAGTTACCTTTAAAGCCATGCATGGCTTGGGGGTGGTGTACTTATGGGACTGTCTTCATCCAGTTGTATCCACCTGTCCTATTAGATCCTGCAGTAGAGGCATGCTCCAGATCCCATCTGTTAGTGCCACCTAGCAGGACCAAGGAAGAGGGGATTTTCTGTTGTGACACCTGCCCTCTGGAACATCATCCCCCCCAAAGATCAGATTTGTCTCAACCTGGCTTGCCTTTTGCAAGGGCTTGAAGACCTGGTTTTGCCATTGAGCCTGGGGCCCTGATGGTGTGGGTGAGCCCATTTCTTGGTTGTATTAATCACTGTTATGTGTGATTATTAACTGTTACTGTTGATTGTTTTTCCCAGCTGCTATTTATGTTATTTATAAATGAAAGAAATAAATAACTATTCCAAAAAAGATCAGTTGTACTTTGGAATTGGTAATGTAGAAATCAGTCCATTTTTTTAAATCTACGAATCAGTTTAAACACAAGTAATTAATTAGATACAATTATTTGTCAGACAATACAGTATAATTATGCATCAAATGGGAAATATTTTGTCTTGCATATACAGTTTGACTGGACTCTTTAGCTGTTTTGGAAAATCCCAAATTGTTATTATCACTGGATAAAGCTTTGGATGATTCTAAATCTATGGTTTATTTTTATAGACGATTCTAGATTACTGCAAGAAATTGGGAATATAGAGCGGGAATACCCTGTATTAACAAATCAGTAGAGTGGAGCATTACAGCATGTTAAATAAGCATTTCATTATCTTAAAATATTACATTTCTTTTTTGTGGATGTGTTTATTTGAGACCCCAGAGGATGTTTAGCCAGGATGCTGGTGTCAGCTTCAGTATATTGGATGTATTATTGTCACTGAAGTCATTGACACATATTTTGTGAGCCTGTTCTACAATTGTCCTGTTTTCATTTAATATCAATAATTGGGTAATATAGTGTTGAGAAGAAAAGTAAGATTTAAAGATGTTGGTATAATACTGAGTTATATTTTGAAATTTTGGAATGTATTGATTCATGAAGAAGTGTGCATGGGGAATTGTGAAAAAAAAAAAGATGTTTTACTTTGATGGAATGAATATGCTAGACCTAATCTAAATCTAAGTCTGAATTAAAGTCCTGGATTGATGGTAATGTGCTCGCCTATGAACTGGCTTTTTAATCAACATACTGTAAAAATTGATCATTATGTTAATTTATGTGGTCAAAGATGGAGATAGGTTCAGATTCAGATTCAGACACAGACAACACACAAACACACACTGCAATTTTCAAAGTCACATAAACAATGTAATACATGCTATTGGGGCACTATTAAGAAATGGCTGAACAACAACAACAGTTGTTTTATTTAGTTTACAAATTAAAATAATAATTTCATAAATAAAAACATACCAAATGTTCTTTGTTTTTTGTTAAGCTGTAGTCAAAATCATTACCCATGATCCTTCCAAACTTGCATTTCATCCTTCTGCTGTCAATCAGCCCCTGCTCTGTCCTTTCCATTCCCAATATGATATCAGATCTGATACAGCATCACTGTTGTGGGCTCTGCCTGAATCTAACATTTCAGAGCAAGATTATTCTGAATGTTCTCTGAAGGAAATGACTGAATACAATGGACAATATTTTTTTAAAGAAGTATTCATATTGTACAGTTTTTAATCCTTTTAGTGCAACTTGTGTTGGGGAACTTTTTGGTAGATGTGTCCCATAATGCAAGAGTGGGTAAATTCAGGCTCCTGAGATACAAGATGCCTTCCAGCACCCCACTTCTGTCTCTGGTACCTCAAGATCATAATGCTGACTTTAGGTGGCAAAATGGCCAATTTTCAGCAGTACATTTTCCATTTATTTGTGTATGTGTTTAATTTATAAACTACTTTACTACAGAGGCTCTAGGTGGCATGCAAAGTAAAATAACAATACAGTACACATAATAATAATACAGCCTGATGCAGAATAAAGCCATAACACAATTACAGTAGCAGTATCTTCACAGTAGGCATAGAACTTATTCTGGTTATTTAATCTTCAAAGGGCCTCCAGAAGAGCCAGGGCTTAATCTTCAGAAGATCATGAGAAAGGGGCCAGTCTTGTCTCATTCCTTTGGAACGGCTACCCCAAGGAGGGGAGATGCCACTGAGAGTGCCATCCTTCATGCCCCCTCCTGCAATATCTCCCAACAGAAAAGGGAGACTTCAGCAGTAGAAAGCGTAGTAGAACACTGGATATGGAGGATCCACACTGAATTCCACATGTGACAATAAACCTCTCTGGATTGCCTCAGAGAACTCACTGTCAGCTTCATCCCACCTTGAGAATTTTTGTGTGTCTACCTGTGCATGTGTGTTTAACAATGATCAAAATTTGCAAGTTTCTTCATAAACTGGATGGAAAGAACTTACGGCTAAAATGCATCTAGGAGAAAACAACTTTGTCCATCCACTCATAGGAATTTAAGTACTACTTCTTAACACCTTTCGCAGAATCTGTGTATTCATTCATATTTACCGCACTTTATTGGGATTTCCGCTTCTGTTTTCTGATGGGCTTTTTAAAAATCTTTTAATAACTGTGCCCTTTAGTCAATGTGTATGAAATGAAGATTTTATATGTTTTATTTTTAACAAGACCTGAATATTTAAAGTGGTTTTTGAAAAGTTTGAATGTGGAAGAAAGCAAAACTGACAAATTCACTAATCCCTACAATCATTTTTCTGATTTCCACAGATGAATATTAGGAGTCAGATAAATGAAAAAGTTGAAGGCAAGAACTCTACTACTAGTACTTCTCTTTGCATTTATTCTTTTTATTTTTATTTATTTATTAATTACATTTATATGCTGCCCAACTCCCAACAACTCTGGACAGCTCACAAATAAAGATACAATGGGTAATAATTTGTGTTACTGTATTCAAGAGGCCAAAATTTACAGGTTTCGATATCTTCTTTGAAACAAATGACAAGAAACTGGACCCTCAATGGAGCAAATCATATCCATTTAAGCAAACTGGTCAAACTGAACAATCACATAATGAATTTCTGGATAAAATGGTTCTTTCTGAAATCCTTCCATTCTTAAGGCATTGGTAGGAAACCAAGGTTTCTGGTATCATAAAACTGTATGGCTCAGCTGCTGCTGAATACACCTCACACCTCTTCTTTAGTTTCTTCTGGACCCTCTCTGTCAAAATTCAAGTGCTGCTTAAAGCAAAAGTAATACTTTAGTCCACTTTCCCAGTCTTTACATGCATGTGCATCAAAACCATTTCTTGATGCGACAGGTGATTTGAAGTGTCAAAGAACATTAAGCAACAGACTTAAACAATATCTGTCATTTTCTTCCGGAAGGGTTCATTCCAGCTTCTTATATATCATCTATCACAGTTTTGAAATTTTGTAAAGCTTTCACTTTAGCCAGGCTGGACGCACTGCCCTCAGCAGTCCTTTTTGGACATTTTAAGGGTACTCCTGTGCACCTTCGACTATGTCCATGTGGTGATGGCTCATTAGAAACCCTAAGCCATATGTTGTTATATTGTTCCCTATATAAGGATTCTAGACAGATCCTTATATATCCATTATTGTAGAGATTTCCAGGCAGGGAGAATGACTTCTATCTAATGTTACTTCTTTCGGACAAGGTCCCAAAAATATCCTCCCAGGTTGCCCAGTTTTGCGCTACCATCTGCACAATATGCCGCACCATCACTTAGATTTTGAAGTTGTTAACATAGTATTTTATTTCAATTCATTTTAGTATTTTCATTCTTAATTAATTTTGGATTGTAGTGTATTAATTGCTTTTGTGTATGTGTGTGTGTGTGTGTGTGTGTGTATAAATAAATGTAAGATTGTTACAATTGTTACTATTGTATAGTTTTATTGTGTCTGGCCTTAGGGCTGTAATAAATGTGATGATGATAGATCAAACAATAAAAGGATGCAGAAAGACAAGAGGGTGTTTAAAGAGAGGAATAAATAGTCTGTTCTCTCTCTTTTTCCTATACTTCCTACCTTTCCCCCAGAGAATACAACTGACTGCTCTAATTATACTGCATGATTATATCTCCCGCCTATAGAGGCAATTTTTGTTCACCTCTAGGATTGTTAGAGCTGAATGACTCCCCAAATGAAGAGATAACTTACACTGTAATCATGTTGGAACTGTAGGACTAAACACTCCAGAAGGTGAATTATGGAACGGAGGAAGAAGAAAACGCATTCCAGACTTTACAGGTGGCAGGCATCTTCTAAGATAGTTATCCCTTTTGTTTCTTCACCAGAGTATGTTATCCCCTGAACTCATATTATTTCAGTAAAGGATGGCTTTCTCGTGGTTTGTTTCAAGAAGTCAAATTTAGAGATGGGACACTTTTGCCCATTTCTGAAAGTGAAATGTCAGAATGATTCAGGAGTGGGCTGAAACAATTTCTCCTTTCTATTTTCTCCTAGATGTTTATTTTCTCTCTTTTTTAAGACACAGGTTGCGAGGTGTTTGGGTCTTCTGGTAGCAAAAGCAGAGCTAAGTGCCTCTGGGAAGAAATAATTGTGGAAGCAGCCATAGCTCAGCTGCCACTAGTGGGCCTCTAAAAATATTTTAAATGTTACTTAGGAACTTGTCTAAAGCAGGGAAGATTTACAGTAAAAGGAAATGGCAGAAGTGTAATTCCAAGAGTAATTTTTGAGATTAAAGCTGGGCATTGGAGTGGATGTGTTGGCTCACCTCTAATCTTAAGAAGGCCTTCCTTGTTTCATGAACGGCAATTCCACCAAGTTCCATTAGTTAGCTTAAAGGGCCAATGAGCAGGGGAAAGAATTAGGTTGAAGAGTTGGTATTGTTGAAGGATTTTTATTCAGCTTTTCCTTTATACCATTTTCTTCATCTAAGTAAATCTGCAAAGGAAGAAATATGTATGTCATATGTTGCCTTCTTTCATGTGAAACATTCTTTGCATTAAGACCTTTATCTGGATGCCCATCATACAGTAAAAGCAAAGACAGGGAAAAAATCCTTTTAATGGTGATTCCTCATATTAAGGATTCATTCTCCCACGGCTGCTGATCTCACAAAAGTTTATTAGCTTTTGGCCCCAAGTAGCCCTTTTATTACATTTCAGTATTTCTCTGCTGACCCTGCTTGAATTTATTATTTATTTTTCTTACAGTAGTCTTTATTTCTGGAGGGGGGGAAGTTTTGACTTATTTCAAGTGAAATAAATTATACATCAGGGAACTGGTGCGGGAGGATTGATTAAACACCTATCCTTAATATGATTTCCATTCCCTGTGCTTTCACTGCAACTTCAAAAGCTAACAAAAACCATGAGAACTATCCATTCATGGATTTAACAATACCTTAAGTTGTTTAGCTCTGATAGCTTAACATTTGGTTCAGGACAGCAATTTATAGGACCTGTCTTGAAATTTCTAAATACCAACACAACATGATATCTAGGAGGCAATCTGAAAGATAGGGAACGCAGGGTTTCCTGACAATCTGTAATATTTTTGTGTGATTGCAAAGAATTTGTGGGGTTAAGAGGGCAGGATTTCATCACCTTGTCTAAATACAGATCCAACCCAATAGACTTTATATTCTTCCACACAGGCTAGGTAGACAATATTTGAACAGCTAATGTCTTTGTCAAGCTTTCAAGGGCAGTAAATTGGAATCTGTGGCATGATACTTGGTTTTCTTATAAATATTAGAGGTATAGTAAGCTTTTCATTCTCAGGAGAGAAATATTACTGATTTGTGTAGAACACATGGATTTACAGAGTTTGTTTCGCTTTCTGACATAAATTATTCTGAATGTTGGCATATCCCCTAAGGAAGAATGACCAGCTCAAAAGTCTTTTGAATGAATTTATCATGTTCAGCAACATTTTATGAAGTGCTCTTTGACTGAAGTAGATTAATGGCAAGGATTACTCACTTAGCATCCATTCTCTATTTTATCATCAATCTCAGTACAAGCGGCTAAATGCAAGCTACCAACAATATTTTCTCCATTTTCTAATTCATAGCCACCCTGCCACTGAATGATTAAGAAGCAGTCATTTTGTATGGCTTGGAACAGAGAGATGTTGTTGCTGTTATCATTTCATGTTTATACAGACAGAATGAGAGAATCTAGTAAATACCAAAGATCTCTATTACAGTCCTTATTGTTGTTACAATACTGCTTCTAATTTGAATTTCCACGGAAATAGGTTTCTTTCCAGTTTAAGCCACTTCTCATGACAGGTTTCATATTTCACCCAATATTTCCAGAACAGTATTAAGGAAACAGTTGTTCATAACTTACTTTTCTTGTTTCAGTCTTTAAAACAGATAGTACAACAGAGACACCAGCAATATCAACAACTCCAGCTGTCACAATTCGGAAGAGCAGTGTAACGATGACTGAAATCACCTCAAAAGTCGAAAAATTCCCCTCCACAGCCACCAGCAGTAGTGTGAACTCCTTGGGAGAGACAGAAGAAGAAAAGGCCAAACGGTTGCTTTATTGTTCGCTATGCAAGGTTGCTGTCAACTCTGCCTCCCAGTTGGAGGCACACAACAGTGGTAAGATGGAGCCCTTTTTTTTCTGAGTCAAGAGCCCTGCAATTATCTTCTTTCAAACAGATTAGATGGCTTGCAGCAGGGAAAGCCAGCAATTCCATGAATTCATTAGCGATTAAAGAACAAAAATGACAAGAAAAGAAATCCTTTATAAAAGGGAAAAGGGGACTTTTTGATCCATGGAAGTGATCAGGTCCCTTCCTCAAATATCAGTTTTCAATACTGCTGAAGCAGGCGACTCCATTAACTGAATACTGTTTTAGAGGAAAGGAAAGCAGTAACTAGTATGGGTAGGTGCATAACATTAAGCAGAATTTGAAAGGGACAGTTAACATGAAGTTTGCATTTCTCATATTGGAAAAAACAATATATAAACACACACACACACACATACATGCATACTAATCAAAATATTTCTTTTCCATTATTCAGCACTGACACCTTTCATCAAATGACGTATCTTAGACTAAATGATATCGCAGCCACTTAGAAAATACAATTCAAGGAGATATTATGAGCAATCTAACTAGATGTATGTCATAACACACAATATATATTCTAAAACATAACTGAAAATCTTTAAAGAAAAAAATCCCTGATATCCAAACCATAGTTTTCCCTCTTTATTGAATTTCTCTTGGACTTGAGTTCTAACTACTATATTTTACTTAATACTGTTAGGCTCCAATCTAACCCAGATTGTAAAAGCAGTACAATGTACAAGCTATGATCCACTGCTTTTGTAGAGTATTAAAACAATAAAACAAACACAATAAAAATGTCAGTAATCCAACTTAGCCTTTAACCCCACCATTCATTTTACTCATTCAGTTATTTAAGCTAATAATAAAGTATAGCTAACAAATTCTCTCTCTCTGTGTGTGTGTAGTATTTGTTAGCTATACCTTATTTTATGTGGTCAACCATTCTCCATTATCAGCAAGGAATATCTTGTTAACATTTGTTCAAATTTAGACTGAATTTATCGTGGCATCAACATTTATTTTCTTTTTTCGTTTCTCAATCTTGTTATTTTTATTGTGTATTTTGTTCATAGTTCTGATGTTGATAGGGTCAAAAGTATTCAAAAATAATCCTTCTTGAACATCCCTGGTACTGTATATTCCATATATGTATTTATTTTATTGTTAGATTTCTATCCTGCCTTTTCTCCAGGAGCTCAAGGTGGTGTATGCAGTATTCCCTCCTCCTCTGATTTTCCCCTTAACAGCATCTTATGAGGTAGGTTAGCTGGGGCTGAGAGAGACTGATTGGCCTAAAGTTATCCAGTAGCTTCCCAGCTGAGGTGCACCTGAACCCGGTCTCCTTAGTCCTAGTTTTATTGATATACCTGGACTACATCAGCATCACCCACATTCGATCATTAAGCCGTTGTGTCAAACTCCTATCTTAGCTTTCAGTTTTTTTTAAACTGCAAGAAAATTTGCATTTGATTTTGGATTCCACTTTCAATGATACATATTTAGTATGCATCTTAAACCCAACTTTCCCAAGTCCACATTTTAGTACTCTTTTCCCAAGGGTGTGAATTTTTCAGTGCAGATTCTTAAGTAGACACTGTTTCAGGACAGATGCTGCAGATTAATTGCGGTATATTCAGTACCAGCTTGTGTTGCCACAGGTTTCATTTCAGCAAATGGTACCATTCTGTTTCAGAAGACATTCTTGATGGATTTCTCTCATACCCCTAATTAATAATATACTGTATCAGTATGTGTGTGTGTGTGTGTGTGTGTATCCATCCATCCATCCTCTCTCTATACGTATATATAGCCTCTGTCTCTCTATATATATAGAGCCTCGTGTGGCACAGAGTGGTAGGCAGCAGTATTGCAGCCGAAACTCTCCCATGACCTGAGTTCGTTCCCAGCGGAAGCTGGAGTCTTGGATAGCTGGCTCAGGTCGACTCAGCCTTCCATCCTTCCGAGGTCTCAAATGAGTACCCAGCTTGCTGGGGAAGGTGACGACTGAGGAAGGCAATGGCAAACCACCCCATTATAGTCTGCCAAGAAAACATCGTGAAAGTGGCATCCCCACAAAGGGTCAGACATGACTTGGTGCTTGCACAGGGGACCCTTCACCTTTCACACAGAGATATTAAACACAAAGAAATTAGTCTAAATTGGTCCAAGTCATAAGAAATATCTTGTTTTAAAATTAGAGTTCATTTTTCATGTATACAAAACAGGTACTCTTTGGGTACAATGGTGAATTATAAATTAAAACAACAACAACATAACATTATTTAGAATACTTCTTTGTAGGCTCTTGTCTCATTTATGTAAATAATTATTCATATACATTTGTATTAATGCTAATATTAAAGTTATTGTTTTGGAAACAGTGGGCATGTAAATGTTGCTTTCAACTGTTACTATCTTTCATAGCATTTTAAAAAAATGTATCTGATGTCACCTATTTATATGTTTTTTGGTGTTTTTAGAACCAGTTTTAGATTACATTGCATTATTTTTCCTCCTTTAAGAGGAGACATACTGTCTTGTGTGTTTCTTTATCATGGTTTATTGCAAAGAATGAATAATATCTCCTATATACATAGAAGATCACTGTTGTCATTTCAGTGGCTTGTTCACACTTATCTGCAATCTCTGAAAATAGTTTTACTTTCAATCTGATTCATTAACTAAGCTGAAAAAGAGATCAGTTTGGGATTCGGAGCTGGCAAATCTGAGAAATTCCCAGTGGCAACAATCTTTGCAATCTATTAGTATGAATGTTCCTTTGGGATTCATAAGGATTCTGTGTATTAGCTGCCTAACTTTTATAAAATGTTAGGCAGCAATAATAATTTCTGTTTTAAATTGTTATGAGAAATGCTAACTCTGCATCCCGCTCTTTAAAAATGAAAAAAAATAAAGATACCTGGACTCTGGGGAACTTTCCTGCATTGGCATGGAATAGAATAGACTTTTATTATATAGACTTTTATTAAAGCTTTTAGATAGTAAGGTTTTTAGAAGCAATGTTTTTCCCAGTGAAGACTTCTAGAAACAAAGCATACATTCTTTAAAAAAGGGTAGCTGTGTTGCCACTTAGTTTCCATCCATCTCAATGGACTGTGCACTGTCAAAAGCATTCTTTGAGATAGTGCCAATTACTTCACTAGCAGCAGGTTTTCAAAATTACTTTTAATAAACCAATTAGAATATGTGGCAATGATTCAAACCAATGTGTGAATGCTTTTATCTTTTTGTGGGAGGACATGTTTAATTAGCTGCAGCTGGTGATCAAAATAAACCCTCCACTTAACTTCATTGAGGTTTCCCTCCCATGTCACTACAAACTAATGACAGCTTCCTTAGCATAAATGTTGAGGAATGAATAACTTGGGGCCCATTAGCCATATGTGGCATGGACCTTGGACACACTAGGAATCATGTCACCAGTGTATGGAAATAAACCACCAACTTATGGAACCATGATTTCCCAATTTTTATATAAATTTAAAATTACTTAGGCAACATTAATAGCTAGATATAAGGATATGCAATACTAATATGATTTAGCTTTTATCAAGTCAATATGGAGAATACAGATCGGTGCCTGTAAAATTACCTGGGATAGAACCTGTAGTATATCTAGAACAGCCTTCCCAGCATGAACATTCTTTGAATATGAGGACTTTGTAACATTCTAAGCTATGGCCATATTGCTAAGGAATTCTGGAAGTTGAAGTCCACACATGTTGGGGAAGGTTGATCTAGAGGAGGATGAAGGATTTATTCAAACATTTTTTCTAAGAAGATATACTCTTTTGTATATTTAACATCTTCAGGCACAAAGCACAAAACTATGCTAGAAGCCCGTAATGGGAGTGGAACCATCAAAGCCTTTCCTAGGGCAGGTGTCAAAGGAAAAGGACCCATCAATAAAGGAAACACAGGACTTCAGAACAAAACATTTCACTGTGAAATTTGTGATGTGCATGTGAACTCTGAGACACAACTTAAACAGGTACTAAACTTTGGCAGCATGTGTCTTTTCTTGCTCCTCAGTTCCAGAAGTGCAAAGTTCTTAAATATGGATCAGTAAAGTTGCCAATCTTTAGGAGTTTGTGGGACCACTGATGGCCTTGAGTTCAGGCTGCACCACTTGTCAAGGCACCATTTGCGGGAACTGGTGCTTTCCAGTTTTGCTGTAATTTCGGCAACAATGCTGTGGTTCCAGAAGGTACTTCCATTGTAACAGAAGCCATAGTATTTCCAACTATAGAGATGAGAGGTAACACATCTATTTGAGTGCAGCCAGACTATGGGTCCAACAATGTCTCCATATGCTCCTGAGATAATGATGTTTAAAACATTATGCAGTGTGAATCAGTCACCTGATTCTTTGATTTCTTATCAACATGGTAGGGATGTACAAACTATAGACACTTCACAATCCAAACCTGCTGTTTGGAACAGCAAGGTATCATATCTCTGAAAAGTTTATCATGAACATTTCAGATCCTTTTCCAGCCTTCTGAACATTCATATCCATGCACAGAAGGCACATTTGCTGGATTACTTCCAAAGCCACAAAGCATCTTTCTGAACAGTTTGCACAGCCATACCATATGGTTCATGATAATTTTGTTGATGATGATGCTTTTGTTTTGCTGAATTATATTTTCTGTAAGCTGTCATATGTTGACAATTATGTCGATTTAATTTATTTGAGAATGACATAATGTACCCTTGTGTTCTGTCATTTCACTTGCTCTGTGTCTTCTGCAGAAAAATGGATGATATTTTGATGAGTATGAATTGTTTTATAAACAGATTCTTCTCTGGACTTGAGAAGTATCAAATTGGGCCCAGTAAGCTAAACTCTTCTCCCTCAAAATTAGAAATCCTATTAACCTTATGAGGTCATTTTTATAAACATTCTCATATCTGTAATCACATTGTGTATATAATCTGAGAGGGCATTATCTTGAGGAAGGCTGATTTAGGCATTGGGAATGGTATTCAGGATATTTATTTAGTTCAAAATGTGTATGCCACCCTTCAAAATAAGTTTTCCCAAGGCTGCTTACCACACAGTTTAAAACATGTTTAAGGCACTGCCCTTGTATCAGGTCATGGTATTCACACGCCCCAGACTATGGCAATAGTAGCTAAAAGGGCAAAAGAATAGGATACCAATCCAATGTTTGTTTATGTGTCTCAGCTTTCTAAGCATGAAATACTGCTGACAGATTCCAGTTTGTGGATTTTTGTTATAAAATGGCAGGATGTTTCTCTGTGGAATGAGGTGCTACAGTCATATGGATGCAGGTGCCACAGAGAGCAGTTTAAGGCAACTGCTATTTGTTCACATGGATAGAACCTAGTAGTTAAGAGATCAAGGCAGTACATAACCCAATCCTGAGTATTACACATACAGTATGTGTTTCTGAAAATACCTAACCTAAGGGACATATGGATCTTGAGTCTTTAACAGCTGAGCAAAAAGAGGGAATTTTAGTGGTACATTTGTTCTGCAGAAGGAGAAATCTGTGTCTGCTAAAATTACATACTTTTTATCAAAGTTGTTATTATAAGAGCTTTCCCATCATTGTATAATTCCATCTTAAAAATATGCCCCCTTTGTTACCGTTTTACCCTTTATTGATGAGGAGGATTGTGACATTTCAGGATTTATTCCTCATACAACAGTTTATAAAATAAGAAAGGTAGGATTAAGCCATTACCATTCAGTAAATTCCACAACAATCCACAAAAAGTCCTTGCATAGCAACCGCCTCATTCAGCAACTGTTCAAAATTATGACAGCGCTGAAAAAATAACTTTATGACTAATGCCCACATATACGACCTTTGCAGTGTCCCTCAGTCATGTGATCACCATTACACTCAGGACGCATTGTCCTGTGCCTGACCTGTTTTTTTCTCCTCTCCCTGCAGAGCAGAAAGATTGGAGAGGAAGGAATTACAAGAGAATAAGCAGGCACACAATGGGGAATACACTGGGCTGTTTGCATAGCACCCTCATGGCTGCCGATGCCAGCATAATCCCTCCCTCTCCAATGGATGTAAATACAAATTAATTTATTAATTCCCTTCTTGCTACTTATCCCAGTGCTGGGATGAGCATTTCAAAGGGTGGGGGAGCAGGAAAAAAAGGAGGCTCAAGTAAGATCATTAGGAGGCAAACAAAAGCTGAAGACGTGAAGCTGATTAGTCTTGTCAGTTACAGGAAGGCTAGCTAGCTATCCCAGAGCTGGGGTGAGCATTCCAAAGGGTGGGGGAGTGGGGAAAAGGAAAGCACAGTCACAGTCACATGATTTCCCACTTAGCGACCACTTTGCTTAACAACAGAACTGCTGGTCCCAATTATGGTTTTTAAGTGAGGAGTACCTGTATTAGACTAAAATTCAGTGAGATTATTTACCAATGAGCTCAACCTGAGCTCCCAGATCGTTTTCCATTTAAGATGTTTACACAACTAGACCTTGTTAATTTATATAGCACACATCCCCTGTTTTCTTCATTTCAGATAAACCAGAAAAATAGATTTATTTCTGCGAACATGTGTGGTGTTAAAATAGGACAAACTAATTTTTTCAGGGTGCCCAAAAGTATTGTGTTGAAGTCAGTAGTGAAAGCTTGTTTATTTGTAGAATAGTAGTAATAAAGAATGCTTGCTTTCAAACAGCACATAAGCAGTAGAAGGCACAAAGACAGAGCTGCTGGGAAGCCCCCGAAACCTAAATACAGTCCCTACAACAAACTCCAAAAGGGAACACACCCACTTGGGGTAAGCAAATGATTTTTCTGAGTGAGCTTTTTGATATACGGTATTGTTGGAAATAGAATTTGAAGAGCAGTTCTGCTGTGTGCTATGGGGAGAGAATCCATTTTTCCAGGGTCACTGACAACCTCAGAGTAACTTTATATTTCCTTGATTGAATATAAGCTACTTGTCATAAGCTAGCCCATTCCTGTTCCTCCCCAAGTTAAGCATTTCTGCTTATGAAAGAGGAAACTAACCAGAAAAAAAGAGGCAGGGAACAAAAGAATAATTATGTGTTTCAAGTTTTAGACAAATATCCAACCTGACTTTACTCCCAGGTAAGTGAGTCTAAAACTGCAATATAAATTGTGATTCCTTTGGTATGCTATTGCCTTTCCCCTGCATATTCCTTTTGAGGACATTGAAATTCCACTCATAATTCTTTAGAAGAAGGTTATCATAAAATCTAATAAAAAAGAAGGAAAGAGTGTAATGACACTTAACAATGAGGATGAGGTGTGCAACTATTTTTGAGCAGAAGGCCAAGTTTGCTGCCTGCTAAAAAATAGCCAGAGGCAAAACAAACTGGGTGGAGTCAGAACAAAAGTTCTACTTTATTTTTTTTAAATGAAAATTAAATTAATAAAGGGTTAGGGTGTGTAGACCCTGTGCTTTGCAGAGCAGGAGTGATACACTCCATCTTGATGCTTCACTTGAGGCCACATCTGTCTGACAAAGCAGGTGAAGCCATTTCCATCCACCAGGAATTTTCTCCACTTTCTACAAGTGAAGCCAAGTGGCCCAGCTTGGAATCAAGGGCCAGTTTGCTTCATGGGTTTGCTTCAAGGGGGTGCATTGTTTAAGGCTTCATTGAAGCAATCCCTTCTGAAATTCCACATACCCCTAATATTATTCTCATTCCATACATTTTTTTTCCCTTCTGTCACATAAAGAATTCTGTCTGGAAACAATGTCTGGAGGCACAATGAAGCCTTGCATTATGTACCTTTCACATAAGAGACAGCTTGTTCACAAGAAGGCTGATAATAGGGATACCAAAAAGATGTATATTGGAGATAATTGAAAATAAACAGTATACTGTATATTCTTTGCTTTCCTCAAAATGTGAACGCTTCTCATGAAAATTTTGAACTTGCTTTGTCCAGTGTAAAATCTGTAAATATTGATTATCAGAGTATATTGTGCTTCTATTTCTTTTACTTATTTTAGTCCCCCTTTCTGTTGTTCTTATTTCCTTACTTTCTTTTTTATATATTATTTTCCTTTAAAACCTTTGATCTACCTTTCCTTTTGTAATATCATCAAGTAAGTTAGGTATTTTCTACAAAAATTCATCTTCAGTGTTTGTGATCTGAACAAATAACATTTCTTGTCATGTTTTCTCTCCTCCTTCAGGTCAAACTTATATTTTCAAAAGAAGCTGCAAAACCAGGGGCTCCACGGATTCTCCCAAATCCACTGGTAGCTGCAGCTGCAGCTGCTGCTGTGGCTGTAACTTCCCCTTTCAGTCTTCGAACAGCCCCACCAGCTACTCTTTTTCAGACTTCTGCACTTCCGCCATCACTTCTTCGACCCGCCCCCGGACCTATACGGACGACCCACACACCTGTCCTGTTTGCTCCATATTGAACTCCATCAAGGAATTAATTGTACTGCAATAATTTTTCAGAGCAAAAGCAAAACAAGGACAATGAACTATGCAGTGTTAATTTATTGTGATGTGAGATATATAGAGAGAGATAAGACTTTTGATAGAGACCTGAACAAATTTTAAAGAGGGGAAAGTGGCCACATTTTTTTTCCAGTGAGAATCTTACAAGGTATCCTGCAACATTGATTGATTTTGTGTCTGTGTGTGTGTATGTAAAATAAATAAATATTCATATATGTCGTATATATGTATATGTATACAAATACACACACACACACACACACACAAGTTTTAAAGTGATTTTGACTGTGCTTTTTGGCACTGATCTTCCCTGCAGTGACTTTCTTGCTTATGAACAACTAAACAGAACTGTTTAAAGGGCATTAACTGGTTCCAATGTACATAAAATACTTAATTCTGTAGAATAAAAGGGGAAAAGGAACAGAAACACTGTGAATACTAGTACTCGTACCAATGCTCCTGCCAAGTCAGCATTTCCTGGGTATTTATCTAACTAAAAGTAGATACATAGATACAATATTGTAATGTTCATAAGCTGAGAAGACATAATGGACATCTTCCTTCTTTGGCAAGTTGCCACAATATTTATGAGCCTAGGTAGGAATCTTAGGCAGTCACCTTGCACACCTTTTCCCCTAGGATACACCCTACTCAACACAGCAGAATGTACAACAGAGTAAACAAGCAAATTAAGAAAGCAGAGGCAAGCCACTTCTGCTTTGTTGCCAAGTAAACCAAATTGATGTATTTATGTATTCACTAGGAGTCAAGCTTGACTCAAAAGAGATTTTATTTACAGCAAATGTGGATAGGGTTGCAATATTATCTTCTCTCCTGCATTCAAGATTTTCCAATCAGTTACATCACCATTTCAGTGGAAATTCTAATCCTAAAAGCACTTAGTTGGACATTTCTTTCTGAAGGACAGCCTATCCACCCTGCCCCCTTTGCCTCATCACAAGTGGCATTTTACATTTCCCTGGGCTTTAAATGTAGATATAATGTTAAAGAAAGTGGGTGCTGATTGTTCAGGACAGAAGAAAAATTTCTACCATACACATAAGTTTTTGCACGCTCAGCCTGGATTGGGATTGGGAGAGGCCAAAGTGGCAATAGTTGATGTCTCTGTTATCTGTAGCAACCAGTCAAGGTACAGGCAGTAGAAATCAACCCTTATTCCAAAGTCAAGGAGGTGAAGGAATCAGGGCCCATAACTGGTGACGTTACCTGCAATGTTGACGCAGGGACATCCGTATCAACATGGTGCAAGTATCATCTCATAACTAGAAGCCACCTCTTAAACAGCCCAGGGGTGACCTGGTCTCCTGTACTCCTAATGTCCCCATGAAAACGGTCACAGGATTTCCTTTTCCTCAAGTCAACCCTCCGTGGCAGCAGCCAATGTCTGCTTTGCCAAATGCTTCTGTTTTTTATATCACTGAAATGTCATGTCTCCCCTACCCTGGTTCCTGGAATTTCAAGTTTGCCAAGGTAAAAGAATATTTTAAAAATCCAATTTCCTCTTAGCAAAACTAGAGTTTCTAGGTTCTGTGGGAAGAAGAAATAAATCTAAAACCAAGTTAAGACTGTAGAATGGATGACGTCTACTTTTTGTAATAAATTACATATTTCAGCAGATTGTGGTAAATATAATGATTAGACAGGAATAACACAGTTGGTTATAGAAATAACAAAAGGAAGCCAGAACATAGAAGATTTGTGAAGTAGTTTGTTTATACCACACATAGAGGTTGTGGTGATAATAACGTTGATTGCTACTGATGGGATCTAATGTAAATTTAAGTTAAGATATGTCTTATCGGAAAGCCATACTGTGTGGAACAGATGCAACCCTTGGACCAGAAACTTTGCATCTGGCTTGTGTGTTACAACCTTTTATCCATGCCATCCTACAGACCTACTGAAAAGAAAGTCTTGCTGATGTACTGTAGGATTGCAACCTTAAGGACGTACGTTCACTGTGAGGCATTAAAAAAACGAAGTATTGGAAATCTATAGAGCTATATTGTATATATGTTAGAGTTCAAAATAACTTATGCAGAAAAAACTATATAAAATAATTAAACCGAGCCATTCAGTTTTAGAAAAGGGTTATGAAGCTGTTGGCAAGAAGTAGCAGAGAGGATGGGAGAGAAAAGTACCTGTTCTGAATCTCTGATATTTGCTGCTGACATTTTCTCAGAGAAATGAAATGGTCAGCAGCTCAGCCAGAAGCAGCCATTCTGCTATACAGCTATGATGCTTACAAGTAGATTTTAGCAACGAAAAAAATAAACCACATTTTAAGCTGAATGGAGGGTGGGAGCTTAAAGATTACTCATGAAATACTAGTTATACATAAGCAGTCGCCATACATTTGCCACATTCATGTGTGTCTTTTTAGTAACAGTAGTTGTTATTTTTATTTTCTATTATTATTTCTATCATACACAAAGACACACCCCACTGGTACTAGGCTGTGCATCCCTTCATCTTTAAAGGGAAAATAGGGTGGCAGGAGCATTCTCATGGCATCAGCCTGCAACTCTAAAAGAGCTGTGTCTCTTTCTGGGATCCTGCAGCTACCTTTCACAGCTGCTGGGCTGTTGCTCTTCTTGGACTTGTCCCACTTGTCAGCTTGTTTTGCACTGCACTCACTGAAGTTAATAGAGCGAGGCTTATCAGTGCCTGATCCAACAAGTGGGTTTATTCTTCAGGCGGCTTGTTGATTTAAGACAGAAAGGGAGTGACTGGCCTAAGGCATCCCAGCTGGCTTCCATGCCTAGCCCAGCACCTTAATCACTAAGCCACAAGTCAGTCCTTTGAGGTAGCCCAGACAAGGAGCACCAACCATGAGTACTAACACTACCTTTATTGCAAGGTTGCAGTAACAGAATCTTGTAAGTCTGAAAGTACCTGTCTCCTCCCTCACTTTTACTCCTCTAAAACTGCAGAGTCCTACCTGTGATTTCTCCACCCCCACCCCTCCTTCAGACTCAGATTTTGTCTATCAGACCATTGTCTAGGCTGTGGCGCTTCCTTCTGTCTCCCAAGGTCATTCCCACACACCATTACACCACACTAGTTCTCTTCTCAGCTGCTATGTGATACTAGGAAAAAACACATCAGGCTTGAGGGATTGTTGACAAGTGTCACGTGTGTGGCCATAATTTTTCTCTCCAAATCCAAAGCACTGCATGGCCCTAAGTTTTAGAAAAATGTGTGTGGGCGGGGGGGGTGTATGCACACATCCATATGCATGTGTGTGTGTATATACACACATATATACACATACATACATACTTATACACACAGTGTGTGTGTGTGTGTGTATATGTATATGTGTGTGTGTATGTATGTGTATATATACATATACATATACACACACACATATACATATATACATACACATACACTTTATATATATATAAAACGTGAAATTATAATATGTTAAGAATTTAGGGTGGATACATTCTGTGAATGGAAGGGACCCTTACATTTGCAGAAGACTTTTTTCCATTTTTAGGAGAGCATAGAAACCACCTCTCACATTGTTGCCAAGAGCCTCCCGATCCTGTGGGGCATTTCGTAAGATGAAAGGCTGCAGGAGAAAGAGGGAGATGAGAGAACAGCAGATCATTCCAGGAGCAGATTTCCATGACTGGAATTCTCAATCCAATCCAAATATGTGCCTCCAAAATTCAAACAGATCTAGATTTGTTATGTTTTCATTTTTCAAGAGAGCTCCAATTGATTTATTCATAAATATTTCACCCATGTTATTTGCAACTGTTTGTGCCTTGGAGTTCAGTTTATCAGTCTTGCACCACATATAGAGTATCAAGTCAAGTATGTCTGTGTATGTGTGGTTTTTATGTCCTTTCATTAGGAAAGTTGTTCAAGATTGTAATAAGAAGCCTAACATTATATTTCAAAATTCATTTTCCAGGTTGCTGAATTAGCCAGTGATCAGATTTATTGCTATGGAATGACAGCCTTGAAATTGCATTTTTGGAAATAAAACTCTAAGAAAAAAGCTATGAAGGTGAACACACATATCTGCCTCTGACCACATTAATTCACACAGAGACAGGAAATGTGTAAACTGTGACTCTCATCATATCTCATTAATAGGCATACTGGCCAGGGCCTATGGGAAGTGGAGGTGATTATAATTAGTGCAACCAGATTTGAGCTGCAAAACTCTGGATAACCACTTGATGTCATTAAGTGATACAAAAATTCTTAACTTTTTGCTTCCATCTAGTGATTGTCCAGATCTCTGCAGCTCAAATAGTTGCAGGTCTATCCTTAAACCATTAAAATAAGACCTCAAAACAACCTCCCCCAACCTAGTAGCTTCTAGATGTGTTGGTTTTTCAGTTTTCATAATAGCTAGTTAAAGGTCCAGACATTTGAAGGATATCAAATTAGGGAATAGCCTTGAAAGATTCATCTGAACCTAAAACTGAATTTATTCTTAATGTATAGAATCACTCACTACGTAGAACAGTTACCATATATCTCCAAATCCTTTCCAGTGGCCACTAGGAACATGGAACAGGAAGGATTCCTAATGTGTATGGTGAGTATATACAGTAATTATAGGGATATTTTATTTATAGAAATCATTTTGGAAGGCACCTCTATGACCATTTTAGGATGTATTCCAGCAATTTGTCTCAGCTTTTTAGCTGCAATAAGGATGATAACCTCTGGCATGTGCATATGTGTTGAAGTTCTTTTCAAGCTAAGCTATCTAACGTTTTTCTAAACCCACAGAGCCTTTGTTTATGGCCATAAAAAAAAAACAACCACTGAGAACAAAGCCATAAAGCGTGTAGGCAGCCCCAGAAATGGTTTTTCATACATGAAATAATATGCAAAACTGGAGAGTGAAATAACTGAGAGTCCTGCATATGGCCTTGGAGAACCTGGGGGCATGCCGTTTCTTGTTCAAAATATAACTGAAATGAACAGATTTATCCTTATAATACTATGGCCTGTGGTGTTTATGGAGGCACAGTAAGAATGGCACAGATAATCAAAGTTTTGCTCAGAATAAAGAGGCATTCCTACTCTTTTCATCTCCTGCTCCATACTCTTTTAAGTTGTTTGAATTTCTTCTTTTTTTTCTTTTTGTCATCACAGTGCTATATGCGAACATGAATCTCTCACGTATAAATCTCTCCTTGACCTCAGCTGTGTAAGCAACAAACAATCCTTTTTATGTCTCTTACTCACTACCTAATAAAGGATGAAGCCTAAGTGTGAAGAATGTGTGGAAGATTTTTGTATGCATTGCAGACCTACCACATATAAAATGCTGTATATCTGTTAGGGATAAATAGATCCATTACTGCGATTGTCATTGGCTCTAATGCTGAACTTGAATAAAAGAGGGTGACCCAAAACTATGGTAGCATAGTGGTTTCTGCATACTTGGCAGGATTTTCCGCTTATGTTGGGACCCATTGCTCTTTTAATGGACACAAATGCAAAAGTAAACAAGTAACAGTAAGTTAATGGGAGGCAGAAACTTTGTAAATATGGGCACAACTAAGCAAAGTGGATATTTCAGTGAAGTTCCATTGAAGTGATGAGAAGGAAAATGGAGAAGGAATTGACAGGGGTATAATCTACATATTTAACCTTGGATAACTCTGCTGTAACTCACTTTTTTTTAATGTAACAGAAGGAAAAACTATTAAATATGGGTGGACTAATCATATTAACTAATTCATTTTGGTCAAGTAGTAACAATAATTATAACAGAACATTTCCCCAGATTAGTTGTTGAGCGAAATACATTTTAACATGCTTTCCACTACGTGGTACAAAATTGTTGCTTGATGCAGTTCCTAAACTTTTTATGATGTCATCTGCATAGACACCTACATTGCACATTTCAGTATGAAACCACAGAAAGTGAAACAAAGTTATCTACTTTGAAACCCTCATAAAGATTAGTGGCGTGGTGCTTAAGACATAGATTTTCTTCTATTATTTTAAACACATAGAATTTATAACATAAATTATCTAGAGCCGAGGTGGAGAAGATGTCACTTCTGAGGGTTGTGGTATTCTAGCTTACACAGCCAATGGAAATGAAGTCCAACTACTCCTGGAGAGCCACTTTCCCCACCTGACCTACAGAAATCAGTCACATTGCTCAAGAAATTCTAAGGACTTGTTTTACCCCAGGAATGGGAAAGATGGATCACTCCAATTGCTAGCTCAAATTCTCATCACCTCTGGCTAACAGAAAGGCTGACATGGCTGCAGGAATTGGAATCCAACAGCATAATAAGGTCCTCTCCTTCCGTACTCTTGTCTTATGCTAAGTTACTACAGGTAGTCCTCATTTAGTGATTGCCTTATACAGCAACTGTTCACAGTTACGACAGCAATTGTTAGGAATGAGGAATCAGAGGAGGAGGAAGGAGACGGTTCGTTAGAACCGTTAATTCAAACCGTAGAAAAAGACGGGGAAAACGTAGAAAACAGGAAGAGCGGAGAGCAAGAAGAAGAAGAGGGGCATGACTGGCATTTGCCACCTCCAATCAGTGTGAGAGAATGAAGGGCTGAAAAGAGGGCCAAGCAATGGAAGGCCCGATTGGCTCCCAGTCACCAAAGGCGCGAAAAGGGAAGTTATAAAAGGCACCGAAAGACAGAGCCAGTTGCCGAGGACAACTGCTCCAAATCGCAGCCTTTGACTTCCAGCCTCCCAGATTACCTCAGCCTGAGCCGTCTTCCTAATTCGTCTGAAGAACCTTTCCAGCCTTGCCCTGACACCACTCTTGGAGAACCCTTGCCTCCTCCACCTGGTCCAGTAACCTACCTTGTTGGTGAGTCTTCTTCCGTTCCAGTTCCTGTCACTCTGCTGCCTTTTGCCTTAGCCTGTGAACTTGTCACTCCATTGCCTCTTGACTCTGCCTGTGACCCTGCCTCCGCATTAATCCTGGTGAGCCCTCACCTTGCTGCTCTGTCAAGCCCTGCATTCCTTCCAGACCCCACCATCTCGCCTTCACCTGACTCCTAGTCTGACAGCTGTACTCTTCTTGCCTAGACTTCTAACAGCCGCTGAATTGTCCTCCCTTGAACTCTTCAGCCCAGAGCCATTCTGCACTTAGGTTACAGCCACGTGCAGTTTTATTCACCATCAACTGCAGAGCATTAGCAAGTCCACTTTATTCTGACCCGCTGTATCCAGTACAGTATGTATGTTCAGTATTGCTGTAAATAAAGCTTTCCATTGTTAAAGTGGCAATTGTGTCAAGCTCAGCCAAACAGGACAGTGATGAAAAAGTAACTTTGCGACCTATCCTCACATTTACATCTTGTGCCGGTCTGTGAAGCAAAGGAAAGCTGAAGTAAGATCCTAAGCATAGTTGTGGTTTCACTTAGCAACCACTTCATTTAACAACTGCTGGTCCCAATTGTGGTTGCTAAATGAGGACTACCTGTAGCTTAGTTCAGGGAGCAGACATCGAATGCTTGAGTGACTTTTTTTTTTAGATTCTACAGGAGGAGTTGGTGGAAATTGGAGCTGGTCTTTATACCTAAAAGATCAATTTTGTCACTGTCTCATCACCAACCTTTATGAGTTATCAAACATTAAAGGTGATGTGAACACACTTGCCACAAAAATCTGATATGCAATGACTATATAACTTGCTGAACTGGATCAAGGGAGGATTACTGTGTCAGGGGATCTGATTAATTAACTATTCCAGTTAATAAACCCCGACAACTAACAAACAATTTTAAGTCTGTTGGGGACTAAATTCATTTTCCCATCAACTATGCTGTGTGAATTATTTACCAGGAGATGTTTCTTTCTGTTTCCAAGAGAAATGATTAATGTAGCCCTCGAAAAACAAGGGTTCTTTAGGCATTCCACCTTTCTCTCCTTCTTTCCTTTCCCCCACCCTCCACAGCAATATGGGATTGAACAAGAAGGTCATTGGGTATGGTCATATGACTCTGTCTACAATAATGGCCACCCTGATTGTGCCATCACTTTTTTTTTTTTTTTTTTGCTTCAGCAAATGCTAGGAAGTGACAGAATTTTAAAAAAAGGTTCCTGCCTGAATGAATCATGACTGCATGCTGGTCCTGTGGACAGACAGCTTCATCTTATGGCTAGTCACTGGACTGGGCGGTAGGGGGTACATCTCCTGGGAGATCCTATATTTATAATACATATACACACTATTTGTCAGCAGGGATGGTGGTCACGTGGACATTGATAATTCTCCTTTTCATTTCATCCTACTCTCCTCCTATGTCCCAGAGAATGATCAGGGTTTTTTTAAATAGTGCTATACGATCATATGATTAAATTAGGACTATTGATCTTCTGAGTCATTAACTGTCCTAAGACAATAAATATATTGCAATAGAATGGTCTATCAAGCACAAGCTGAGTATTTAGTCTATGAGGAGACTCCCTCCATAATCAGTTGTTGGGCACAGTCTTCTATGACCATTTTGTCTTGCAGCCCAAGTCAAAATGGTCATAGAAGACTGTGCCCAAAGACTGATTGTGGAGGCTGTCTGCTCACAGCAGACTTAAAGAGCCAATAGGAGCTGGAAAGATTCCTGTCACTGATGGCTTCATTGCCAACTTCATCACCAAGGAGTTGTAAATTGTTCTTAAGGCTTGTGTTACAGGAAGATAGTAATACTACATCAATAGCAGAAGAGCTAAAGCTTATTCAGATTGCCACTGTTGCAGGCTGGGGATGAGATGGATGCTATGCCATGAGGATATGTCCCCGAAATATAGTTAGTGAAGTGACTTCATGCTGTGGTTAGAGGGATGTGAGAATGAGCCCAGAAACTGAGTCTTTCAAAATCCATTTGGAAACTGATAATTTAGTGATATGCTGCTAGTATGATTGACCATCAATAGTTGTGACATTTGCTGCAGGACAGTGTAGTATTCTACTTCAACCATGTATACTTCCATTAATCCATGATAGAATTTCTTTCTGCAAGCAGTAAGTCAGGACTAAAGATGCATAATTCTTTTGAAATGACTTATTGGGCCCAATTTGGTTCAATTTTAATTTGCTCAGAAACAAATAGGTTGAGGAAAGAATGGGTATAAATTAATGTTATTTTTAAATTATGCTTTTTTATCCATTTGTTCCTCATTAATAAAACATCAAAAATAGGGACTGATCTCTATCCAGTAGAATTAATTTTGTGGGTAGGTGTTTAATCCAAATGGTTAAAATATTTAACATCTATAATGAATAATGCTGTGGGAGGTAATTTTGCAGGAAAATAACTGTTGGGGATGAGTAGTTCTAGCATGATTGATTATGTCATAGTTTCATATGATTGTTTTAAAACTGGTAACATCCTTAGTGTTGCCATGTAGGCTGATTGTGATCATTGTTCATTAATAATTACTTTAGATATCAGTAGAAACCCTTTATGTGCAATAGACAGTAAGAATGGGTATGAGGAATGAGACAGGGGCGACTTTGAAATTAGATGGTATGTAAAGGTTGAGGAATCAGTTCAGACATACTTTATCTCTGACCAGGCTTTGGAGTTGTGTAAGATGGTAACTGAAGAGGAAAATCCAGGAATGATCATGTACGCGTAACAAACAGCCTAATACACAGGCTCTATCACTAATCTACATACGCTGCTCAAAACCAAGGTTCTGTCTTGAGATGGACGAGTTTATTCTTGCATAAAGCTTTAGAGGACACAAGTCTAATTTCATGGAAGCAGAAAGGGATAGAATTAAAACATAGAGCTCTAACATAAAGGAAGAGCATGGCAGGTGTGCAATTGTTGAGATCATCTATTTAAGGCCACTAAAGAAAAATACTATGCTACTTTTCACATATCATTACAAGCTCTATGTCTCAAGGAACAGTTAAGCTAGATGGCAAAGTAACAACTAACAGATAGGAATCAATTTATGGTAATCTCTCCCTATATCATCACTTCCTATTGCCGTAGCCCACAGACTTCCAAGCTGGCCCCTGTATCCTCTTCTGGAATTTATAATCTGATTGGACAATTTAAAAAATGGGAAAGCTACAGGTTGTGATCTAACCTCCCGCCAAAAAGAAAAAAAAGATCCTAAAAAAGAATGTGGTTTGGTGGGTGCCTGTTTTATTAAGAATATTTTGTGAACTTCCAAGGAATGGAGGATTGGAGGTGATCTATAACAGTTCCCATATATAAGAAAGGAAATAGATTTGGTCTAGTCAGTTATTGCCCAATTAGTTTCTTGAGTGTGGTAAGTAAATTACAAACACATCTACTTGTTCTGGAAATTCCTGGACTGAACAAACAGCATTTGGAGAGGACAGATCAATACATTAGCAGTCTGCTATTTTATACTTTTTAGTAGAAAATATACTAGTCTTCCTTGTGGTACTCTCAATATTGCTTTGATTGATTAAAATCAGCACTTCACTCCATACCTAGGCTCACTTCTCCACATATCTGATATTGTTACTTTTAATTTAAAAGTTCCACAAAAGTATCTCCTTGCAAGTCAGATATGGTCATCTCTCTGAAAAAATCTAATACCATAAAAAGGGGGGGGAATAGGGGGGAAGCAGGATGCATTTTGGCTGCCCTTTTAATATTTATCTGAACACTATAGTTTCAGCTCTATCAAAAGATTGATGTCACCCCTCCCCTACAACTGTGAATATACAGATAGCTGTGGAACCACTATGCCTTTTTACTTCACAGATTGGATTAAGAAGAAGTATTTGGACTTTACTAAGTTATGATGAGGAAAAGCTATTAGCTATTCCAAAATCAAGGTTATGATCTTTTAAAAGATGGTCTAATGCTGCAAACTTTGTTAGCATGTAAACGGAAACTTAATAGAGCAAATCAGTTTTTTAAAACTATCTCAGACTGACTTTCCATTCCTACAGATCATGAGAACAAATGAAAAGGCCAACAGAAGCCAAAGCCAAAACTGCATCCCAAATATTATATGGTTCCTGCATATGGACCTACAAAAAGTTAAACCCAATAGAAACTATTAATGTAAATTTTTAAGAGACTTGTTTCATATCCCTTGTGTCTCTCTATTGCAGTTATGCAACTTGAATTGGAGTGTTTTTTCTTGCAGCAAGACCTTCATTTGCTGACTCAATTATTGGCACAAACTAAATTTTCCTAGGGATTCTTTAGCTACTCTGATTCTCTAATAATTTGAAGTCAAATTCGATATTTCAGCATGAGATGATATTTGTCAGTATGGCTTTTAAAGCCAATTTTTTAGTACTGGGGGTTTGATAGGGCCAAAGCTAAAGTAAAAAAAAAAATGACTTAGATATAGATCCCCAAAAATATCCTCTTCCAGATTTTGAGGGTGTATATCACCTCAGCAAAATACCTGTAAGATCTTATGTGCTTAAGCTATTTCACAGTTTTCTCCCTAGCCTGCTTTAATACTGTCAATATTAGTAATGTGCATGCATTCCTATCTCATAGTATGCATTCCTATCTCATAGTAAATATGTCCATATGAAGTTCATATGAGTCTCTAGCCTATGCAGACCAATGGTTTTCTTTCTGTAGGGCTGCAAACTCTGAACTCCCATTGTATCTTAGACCTGGTAGAACAGAGAATAATATCTACCTGGGATCACCAGTAAGGTCACCACATTCCTATCTGTCACCATTATATTGTGCCAGAACTTGTTAGAATAAATCTAGGCTATGTTTTTGCTTATTGTAGGATATGATCTTCTTCTTCTTTCCATTGACTGTTAAGTATTTATTTTAAAAATTATACTTCTTTTTTTTTAAAAAAGTGAAATCAGCTTCCTGCTGATATGCTGAATTTTTTTTAAAAAAGATAAGGAAAGAAACAACACAATCATATACACACAGAAAGAGCAATGACAGTGAATATAATTTAAGGTAATATTATATCTAAATAACAACATGAAAGTCATTTTCAACAATGGCACTGAAAATTTAAGAGTTTTTAAATAGCAAAACCAAATGTAATACCAAAATGGGAGAGAGGGAGGCTAGTAATATTGCTATTATTCATAGTGTTGTTTTCTGTGATTGCATTTTTTTCATATTTTGAAGCATTAGCTCTGATGTGATAGTTCCCCATAATGAAGAGATTAAAAACCTAGATAATTGCTACTCTAGATTTAGATCCTTTGAGGTCAAATTGGCAGATGCTGCATTTCAAAGAGATTAAAAATGAGGCAGGAGATGCCATCTCAGAGCTAATTGTGGTACAAAGAAGAGTCAGTTGGAAAATAGTGGTCTAATATTTTATTTTATTATTTTATTTTTAGCATTGATATAGTGATAATATTTTATGTACACACATAATCACACAGATTTTAAAGATGCAAAAATCCTTTGTAAAAGTGTTCCTCCATCTCACAATTGGTATGGGATTGGTACAGGTGAATAATTAAATGGATGAAATTCTTATTCTATATCTAAGCTTTCAATCAATTTATGCCCCAAATGTGTAAGGAGAAACATGTTTCAGCTAATAAGATCACTATAACATTCACCATTTGATTATATGGTAGTTAGTGCTACCATATAACCAAATGGTAGGGTACCATTATTGCTAGATTAGATCCAGACTTAATTCTACTAAGGTTTTTCCACATAACAGCTTTAGGATACTTGTCTCCCACCTGTAAACCAGCTGGAAATGAAGCTAGCTTATGAAATCCCTTTCCAGATTTCAGTCTTTTTCTTTGCTTTCATCACTATGGTGCCTTGATGTTCTGTCTGGATCTCATTTGCCACAACCCCAGGATGATGGATGCCATCACTTATTTATCCCTCCAGAAGGGAGGGAGGGAGAAAGAAGAAAGGAAACATTATGGGCTAGAAGGGGAAAGAGACATAACTCTTGTTAAATTCACTTAAAAAAAAAAACAGGTTCACCATTTCACTGTTCCACCAGTGAACTTGTTTTAAAAAGGCCTGGCTTTTCTTTACCATTACACAGATAAAGTAAATAACTCTCATCTGTCTGTCTATCATCATCATCATCATCATCATCATCATCATCATCATCATCATCATCATCTCCCTCTCTCTCTCACTCTCACTCTCAGTCTCTCCTCTAAATAAAATAGCCATGGAAGGCACTGACCAGTGACAAGAAGGAGAGAGTGTTCCTGCTAAAGTGCACGGTAGCTAATTAGAGTGGAGGTGTTTGAAATAAAGTTCAGCAGACAGGGATTTCTACAGAGTGCAATCAAAGTCCCAACTGTTTTTAATGTATATTGCATCTGTTATGGCTACCATTTTGACCTTTTTGACCATACCCTGTGGACACCCTCTGTCAACAAGCAAACCAGATAGCACCACTTGAGCTGGCACAATGCAGAAAACACTAACTTTGACACATAGCAGAAAAATACAAGTGAAGGTTGCCTTCTTGGGTGGGCTGGATCTGGGTAGAGAATGATGCTGTGTAGGCCTGCCCTCACAAAACTTCAGTGGTCCATACGCACACTACAACAAGTCAGTCATAAAGATCAGCGCTTAAAATAAACCTCATGAAATCCAGGAGACTAATTTAGTTATCCCTAACTTAAGTATAACTATGTCTGGATCCAATCCATATTACTATTACACAAGGGGATAAAGAACCATTTGAAGCTTCACCATTAAATATAAGTTGCAATGCTTCAAACTCTCCCTTTGGAAGCTTGATGTCATGAGTAAGGATGGCGAGCAGGGGGCTCCCATCCAGACTGTTAAGCGCATGCGTAGCACTGAGGAATTAGGTAGCCATTCAAAGAGACACAGATCGGGACCGCCTTAACCTTTGGGGTTTATATGGCTGGGTTTTTCCCATGCTTCTTCAGTTTGTTAGGATTCCTGTTATGTACAAGCAATAAAACATTAGAGACCAGTTCCTTGTCTCAGCGTGTTTCCTGGCAGTTAGGACACTTAATGATATTCAATATTTTCCTTAAAGTTCAAACAGCCCTAGCTATAAAGGCATTTGTAAAGGCTCCAGCTTTCCTTTTATTCTTTTTCTTTTTCAGACAATTAATTTTCCAGCCATAAGCTATATAGAGAATAGGCACGAGGGCTTCAAGCCTCTTGGCTCAAATCCCTTCAAGCCAATAGAGAGAACAAAGAGTGTATTATATTACAAATTATCATAATTATTGAATGCCTTGGTCATGAATTCTGCATGCTATTGGTTGTTAAGTTAGTCTGTCTTACATGTCATTTGCATGAGAGAGAGGCCAGTAATAGAAATAGTATGAATGCTATAAAATAATGGTATAGCATTAAATGAAGCAACACATATATAATTTTTGACTACATATTTCTTTGTTCGTCTTTAACAGCAACGTTCCTTTTAATGCACACATTGTTGAACCAAAGATATGCTGAGTTCTATTGATCAAGGTGACCCACACATCATGTCTAAGTTTCAAGTTAGCCAAAGGAGAAATCCAGAAATGTGTTTAAAATTGAAATGTCTTTAAAAGTGACCATGATTTATGAAGCATTATAAGTCATCCAAATGCTGTTTCCTTGGGGGAAAAAACACACAAATAGCACAACCCTTGATAGACATTATGTACTGAATAGATGATTACGTGACTTTACATTCCCTCTGCAATCTTGACTGAGTTTAAAAGGGTAATTTCTTTATTGACAGTTCATTTCAGATGTTATTATGTTTACAAACTGAATACTTTTCCATGCTTCAGATTTTACCCTATCCTATGTGCATTTATTGGAAAAAGTGTTCCCTACTTACATATAATGTACAAACACTGGAATATACCTAAGTTGAGAGGAGCTAGTCACAGCCCCTCCCAGATGCTTTTATTCAATATTTGCTTAAACACTTTTGACAAAGTACCCCATGACTAATCCTCCCCTAAAATCCCGTTCAGCCCTACAAAAATGTTATATGACTGCTGAATTTTTATGGATCCATAAAGACAGCTGTGGGGTGGTAGGCACAAAAAGTTTGATTGTTCAAGCCCACATTTGCACTTACCCAAATCTGGATCCAATCCAGAATTTAACATGGTCTCCAAGACTTAGATCATCCAAATCAAATCTGGAACAAATGCACTCTGATTTATAACCTAATCTTCCTTAGCAAATACACAGTGGTGTATATCGCAGTTGACTCCCATATTGAATCCTTACAATAGGCAGGAGTGAAACCCAAACTTCCTGGAAGCCTTCAGGCAAGAAACACCCTTGTGAGAACACCACCATTTTGTTGGCTTGGCTGTGTGATGTAGCTAAGTCAGCTTCATAGCTTCTCCATCTTATCAAATAAGCTGTCCTTTGACTGCAAAAGAAACCAGTGTAAATAAAGAACAAGGTTCTGGTACCTTTAGCAGTTGTGTAGATGAGGCACTTTTGTCATAGAGGGATAATAACCTTTTAAAACCTGACCTGCTTCTATATTTTGCTGAAGGGCATCAGATAATCAGACAAAAATATTTATCTCCTAAATTTCTGTGCCACTCTTCAGCTTAAAACATCTATCCTGGATCTGTTATCCCAAAAAATTGGTCAATCACCCCATGTATTTTAACTATTGTTTCTTATATTTTAATTCTTGTTTTGAATATTCATTTTGTGATTTTAGTGCTTGTAAGCCACCCTGGGAGAACTCAATTTTAAAAATAAAATAAAAATGAAATCAATAAGCCAGGGGTGTCCACAGGGAAAGTAAAACAGTTATTATTGTAGCTGCAACTGTGCAGCTGAAGCCCTGTTCCATTTCTATGTTTGTCACACACATGAAGCATATAAAAAAGGGGGCAGGCCTTTTATCATGTGGTGGCACCTGTCCTCTTGACTTTTGTGACGTCCCCCCAGCTCCCTGTAGATGGCCCAGGAATGACTCATGCCTTCCTTTCTTCTGTCTGAGGGCCATTATTGGACCACGTCAGGCAACTGACTCTGAATTCATGGAAGGGCAGCATATTCACAGTTATTTATTCAGTTATTATTGCCTATACTTCCAGTGAGGTAGAAGACTACTTGTGGTTTTTCATGCTTCCAGTGTCAAAATAATTTGACAGGTCTTATGTATCTAGTAACAAGGAAGAGGCACCCTTAGCTTTTCATTTTCAGACAATAAAATATATGGGTCAATCCAGCTCTTCCTACTGAAGCCCTGACAAAAGAAATCACATTATAAAGTTCTTATGTTTAGACCAATATGTACAAGCACCAAGTAAGAGAAGAATGGCCTTCAATGCAGTTGTTCAATTTGATGGAAATTCTTAGTACATTGTCACTGATAAGAGAATAGCAGCTTTGATTCAAACTGTGCTTCACAATGGTTTACAGAATTAAAAAGCTCAGTGAGTCCATAGTAGGTTTCAAAATGTTTTGGCTAAAAAAAGGAAACCTTCTGTATTCCTTGTGTCTGAGACCAAAGCAATTTTTATTCTTGGCTTTTTTAATTAACATCAAGCTCAGCATAGACAGTCACCTAAACAAATAAACACTGGCTAGTTGGTAAATATGCAGTTGTTCTCATCTCCAAAATAGTTATAATTTAGATATTTTGACAGACAGAATAATTATACTTGAAGTCTTTCTAGACTCTTGGGTGTCATCAGTTGATCTAACTTAGCTGGAATAGCTATAGTCCTTCAATGAAATTACATTAAGATATTATTTTCATAATTTGCTTAAGTTTATTTTGGAAACAAAACCAAGTCTATTAATATTCAGTAAAATGCCTTCACAGCTGATTGGACAAAGCTGTGCTTTCCAGACTGTTATTTTTGTTATTTCCAAGGAAGAGTTAAAGATATTTACTTATCATTCTCTGAAAGACCTTATAACCTGGTTAAATGCCTAGAACATAGCTGAAAACAAGGAACACCAATTTTCCTATGATGGCTGTAAAATATTCAAAAATTCAATAACAAGTGGATAAAACACTTTTCCCTTCACCTTGCCTTTGTTCTGTAGATGTATGAATTTGACCTTTATATGGGGGTTAATCATATGATCCCTTAGAAGATGGCTAAGAATCCATAAGATGCTGAATTCCTACCTTTCTAATTCCAGAGCAAGAATTCCCATTTAGAGAAGGAGATCATCCAGGGTCTCTCCAGTACAAGGATGGATGGAAAACTTCATGCATTTACTGTTCCATTGGTTGAAGGGCCAGAAACAGGGTCTTCTGGAGTGTGTTGGGTGAAGAACTAATACAATGAGTCCTGCATTCATCACTCCTGGAACTCCTGTAATAAATTCCCTCCCACTGCCTCTGGTAGGAAGGGAGGAAAACGTTAAAAAATAATACAAAAATATTCCCCATCTTCTACTCTGGCTACAGGCAATCTGCCTGTGCTTTGGATCAACTGGGGCTGAATTTTAAGTGTTGTAGATTCAAAGAATGACATTTCTATTTAGCTCCCTTCATACTGCAAAGCCAGAAGCATTATTTAGACATTTATAAACCATTGCAAGATATAATGTGAGCAACAATGGGACAATCGACCAAGACATGGTTGCCACATGGAAGTCAATGCAGTTATTCTTTTATGCACAAAGTATGCCTCTGTGATCTATGCACCCATGCCTGTTCTGCAGTAACATTACAGTTCAACCTCAGGATGATCTGCCTCATGCCCACTTATGTATCGGTCTGCTTTCATTTAAGAAGAGAGTTTTTCTCTTTGTCTCTTTTATACTGGCAGGGAGGTGTAAGGATGGAGAACCCAGGGGCAATGGTTAATTGCACCTGGGTGCTCTAACCTTACACATCAAAGGGAAGGAAGGATAGAGGAGAGACTACAAGCAATGAAGGGGCAAGGGATAAGAAGAGAGCAGATGGCAGCAACCCCATTCACAACTGAGAGGCTGAGAGGCCACCATCACGCAAGCTGTCAACGCAGAGGAAGGGGTAGGACAAAGAAAAGGCGGGAAGACAAAGGAGGGAGGTGGGAGGAAGTGGAGCCAGTTGTGGCTTTGACAGTCTGAGGTAAAGACCTAATGAAGAACTTCGCATATCCATCGTGGCTTATGCTGTGAGTTTCTGAAATTAGGCCTTAAAATAAAAACCTCACAGGAGGCTGCCATCCTTTTTAAATGTTTCTGCTTCTATGTGTTCTGCTGAACACTGCTCCAGTTTTTTTTTTAAAAGTTGCACAGAAAGAGAAGAAAAACTTTTAGTTTAGTCCAAGGTATGAATTAATGATAAACAGATCAGGCAATATTCCTCTCTGGTTTAAGTCCTTGGCATTGCTTATTACAGCTCTAAAACTGGCTCTTTCAAAATACCTATGCAATGGATACCTTATGGTATTAAACAAAGAGAGAAACGAACACCTCCCTTTATATTCTGTCACCTTCCAGGTTTTGTCTGAACAGAAACACTGAATTACTGAACATAGGGTATTAGGCAATAACAGCCAATGGCTTTCAGAAGGTACATGTGGTGTTGTCCCCTTTTTGTTTCTTAGGTATAGTCTATGTCCAATGTCACATTGGACAGTTTTATGATGGTGGAAAAAAGAGAATCTTGGTCCAAAACCCATACTATAGTTGTGAAAATGCTTGCAGTAATCCTCCTTGGCTTCCATGAACAATGAGCTAATGGAAGTACTTTTTAAGTGCATCCTCTATGCTGCTTCCAAAGCCACACCCTTAAATGATCTGGAGCATATAGAAATCAAGGCTTTGGCTCCTCTTGTGAGCATCCACCTAATAAGAGCTTGGCCAATGACCAAGCTACAAAAGCAAGTCGTCATTATTATGACATCTTTGTTTTGTCCCTCCCATCTCAACCAAATAAGGTACAAATCAATTGTTTTCCCAGGCATAAGAATGCCTGTCTCCTCTTTTTCATTTTCTTTACATCCATTCTGTTAGAGGAGTTTAACACTGATTTTCACTGGGATCTAATGGGAAATTTTACAAGTATATAAATGGAATAAATGAAATAATGTACACAAATGATAGGTGATCATGAATATTCAATTTAGAAATTCAAACACATTTCAATTTATTTTCCAAACTGAACTGGATTTCTGAATCAAACCTGACACATCAGTTTGAATTGCTGAATCAAGCTGAATGCTTCCTAAGTGATTAGGATGATTTGGTTGTCTCTAAATCAGTTCAGGCTATTTAGATGATTTCTGTGAATGCAGAATGATCAGACTGAATCAGATCGATTTTCCAAGACAAATCAGAAATTCAGATCAGGTTAGACCACAAATTCAAATGAAACTGAAGTTTTGACTGGCATTGGACCTACTTTGCATACTCATTCTACCACAGACAAGTTATGATACTTAGCATAGCCAAGCACTGTTATGCAATTTGGGAAAAAAATCTGTATCATTCAAATTGACATTAATGATGGTGGATGTTTATACTTTGCTGAACACTGACCTTGTCACTTCCCATGTCAATCTAATTGTTGTTGTTTATTCGTTTAGTCGCTTCCAACTCTTCGTGACTTCATGGACCAGCCCACGCCAGAGCTTCCTGTCAGTCGTCAACACCCCCAGCTCCCCCAGGGATGCATCCATCACCTCTAGAATATCATCTATCCATCTTGCCCTTGGTCAGCCCCTCTTCCTTTTGCCTTCCACTCTCCCTAGCATCAGCATCTTCTCCAGGGTGTCCTGTCTTCTCATTATGTGGCCAAAGTATTTCAGTTTTGCCTTTAATATCATTCCCTCAAGTGAGCAGTCTGGCTTTATTTCCTGGAGGATGGACTGGTTTGATCTTCTTGCAGTCCAAGGCACTCTCAGAATTTTCCTCCAACACCACAGTTCAAAAGCATCGATCTTCCTTCTCTCAGCCTTCCTTATGGTCCAGCTCTCGCAGCCATATGTTACTACGGGGAACACCATTGCTTTAACTATGCAGACCTTTGTTGTCAGTGTGATGTCTCTGCTCTTAACTATTTTATCGAGATTTGTCATTGCTCTTCTCCCAAGGATTAAGCATCTTCTGATTTCCTGACTGCAGTCAGCATCTGCAGTAATCTTCGCACCTAGAAATACAAAGTCTTTCACTGCTTCTACATTTTCTCCCTCTATTTGCCAGTTATCAATCAAGCTGGTTGCCATCATCTTGGTTTTCTTGAGGTTTAGCTGCAAGCCAGATTTTGCACTTTCTTCTTTCACCTTCATCATAAGGCTCCTCAGTTCCTCTTCGCTTTCAGCCATCAAAGTGGTATCATCTGCATATCTGAGATGGTTAATGTTTCTTCCAGTGATTTTAACTCCAGCCTTGGATTCCTCAAGCCCAGCATGTCGCATGATGTGTTCTGCATACAAGTTGAATAGGTAGGGTGAGAGTATACAGCCCTGCCGTACTCCTTTCCCAATCTTAAACCAGTCCATTGTTCTGTGGTCTGTTCTTACTGTTGCTACTTGGTCGTTATACAGATTCTTCAGGAGGCATACAAGATGACTTGGTATCCCCATACCACTAAGAACTTGCCACAATTTGTTATGGTCCACACAGTCAAAGGCTTTAGAATAGTCAATAAAACAGAAATAGATGTTTTTCTGAAACTCCCTGGCTTTTTCCATTATCCAGCAGATATTGCCAATTTGGTCCCTAGTTCCTCTGCCTTTTCTAAACCCAGCTTGTACATCTGGCAATTCTCGCTCCATGACTTGTTGAAGTCTACCTTGCAGGATCTTGAGCATTACCTTACTGGCATGTGAAATGAGTGCCACTGTTCGATAGTTTGAATATTCTTTAGTGTTTCCCTTTTTTGGTATGGGGATATAAGTTGATTTTTTCCAATCGGATGGTCATTCTTGTGTTTTCCAAATTTGCTGGCATATAGCATGCATTACCTTGACAGCATCATCTTGCAAGATTTTTCTGTCCATAGTTCTTCCGGGACCCTATCTACTAAGTCCAGTCCCTTAAATCTATTCTTCACCTCCACTGCATATTCCTTAGGAATATAAATGAGCTCATATCTAGCTGATCTGTGGGTCTTCCTTAGTCTCTTTAGTCTGATCCTAAATTGTGCAAGAAGAAGTTCATGATCTGAACTACAGTCAGCTCCAGGTCTTGTTTTTACTGACTGTAGAGATGTCCACCACCTTTGGCTGCAAATGATGTAGTCAATCTGATTTTGGTGTTGTCCATCTGGGGAAGTCCATGTATAAAGCCGTCTCTTAGGTTGTTGGAAGAGAGTGTTTGTTATGCACATTGAGTTGTCTTGGCAAAATTCTATCAGCCTATGTCCTGCTTCGTTTTGTTCTCCCAGGCCATGCTTACCTGTAATTCCAGGTGTCATCTGACTGCCCACCTTAGCATTCCAGTCTCCTGTGATGAAAATAACATCTCTTTTAGGCGTGTCATCCAGTAGGTGCTGCAGATCCTCATAGAACTGCTCTACTTCAGCTTCTTCAGCATCTGTGGTTGGGGCGTATATTTGGATCACTGCGATGTTAGATGGCTTGCCCTGAATTCAAATTGAGATCATTCTATCATTTTTTGGATTGTATCCAAGCACTGCTTTAGCCACTTGACTATTAATTATGAAGGCTACTCCATTTCTTCTGTGGTCCTCTTGTCCACAGTAGTAGATGTGGTGGTCATTTGATGTGAAGTGGCCCATTCCAGTCCATTTCAGTTCACTGACGCCCAAAATATGTAGCTTTAATCTTGACATCTCACCAATAACCACATCCAATTTGCCCTGGCTCATAGATCTGACATTCCAGGTTCCAATGGTGTGTTGATCCTTAGAACATCGGATTCGCCGTTCACCACCAGCACCGTCGGCTGCTAGCCGTCCTTTCGACTTTGAGCTAGCTGCGTCATCACGTCTGGGGCTAGTTGAACTCATCCTCTGTTCCTCCCCAGTAGCATTTTGACCATCTTCCGACCTGGGGGTCTCATCTTCCGACGGTATACCAACATATCTCTGGTTGTACTGATCCATTTAGTTTTCACGGCAAGAATACTGGGGTGGGTTGCCATTACCTTCCCCAGGGATCGTATTTAGTCTGACCTCTCTGTCATGACCTTCCTGTCTTGGGTGGCCCTTCATGGTTTAGCTCATGGCATCATTGAGGTGCTCAAGCTCCAGCACCATGACAAGGTAACGATCCTTTGCTGAAGGTCAATCTAATTACTGTATTAAAATTGAACGCTATGTTTAAGTGCAAATGTTTTAGTATAAATATACATAGTTCATCCTCCATAAATCCATGCAGATAGATGTAACTCTAAGCAGAATTATATTGAGGGATGACCAGCAGCTTCATGTGAATTACCCAGGTGAGGAAAAGTCCTCCCTGCCCTTTGTAGACAGTTGCATAGCTAAATAGTACAGGGCAGGTGGTGCTCCCTGCCAGAAGGTTCCAAGTTCAGTTCTTAAGTATAATGTGAGGCAATATCTCATGCAACAGGCTGATCAAAGCCCTGCCCCATTTTATGTGCATGCAATGCCTATGATGCACCTTAAAATCTGGTGGGGCCTTGATTGCCTGCTTGCACCGATCATTTCAAAGCAAGCAGCATAGTTGCAGATGACCTGTTTTCACATTTCTAATGTAGGCAGACTATTTACAATTGACAAATTCTGCGAATTTATTCTGAGTACCAGAACTAAATGGATCTCAGCTGTCAACCTCAGTTTACTTCTCTTGTCCCCCCAACCCCCAACCCTTTCAGATGTATGATTTCTGTGGTTACAACTGCTAAGTTGAAATGAAAATCTTTGCTGATCTATCTGTAAATCATTAAGAGTCTGCCAGTAAATCCACATCTGCCTTCTGTTCACACATTTTACATCCCAGGGTTTTCTCAGATTGTCAGATTGCTTTCTGAGACCACTGGCCATTGATGGAGCATATATGAACTCTAGTAATATGTTCAGAAGATGTTTTTAGTTGTTTTCATTGATGTGTACTTTTATAACAGAAATTGCTTCAAAAACAAAAACTATATAAATATTCCAAAAAAATAATTAAATAGGCAAACATATAGTAACTCCTCAGTTTGGATTATACACCATCTCAAAGTCACATTTGGTGAGATACTGCAAAAATGACCATTTTGATGAGATTATGGGGATTTCTCAGTGGGTGGCTGAATACATGGATTCCTCCAAAGTTCTCTTTTCAAAATGATGAAGCTCATCTTAAACCTGGCTATAAATTGCAATTTGAAGCTTGAAGAATCCAAGAAAACTTGAAGACTGTCAACATGATTTGAAAGAAAAGACTGTGAGCAGCAACCCAGTTGTCAGTCTATCACTAATCTGGCATAATTTTTTTCACATCAAGATTGATTATGCCATCATGTAGAGTGCTTAATTTTTGAATTGTGGCAAGCAACAATTATTACATGCATTTGTTGGCATCATGACTGTCAAGGAAAGAAAATGATTGTCAGTTGCCTAGGAAACCAGAATATTGTATGCAAGAGGGAATTATACAACCCTGTTTGCAAGATAGTGAAATGTTGTTTTGATATTGGTTATGATAGGCCCTCTTTTTAAGTCTATTAATTTAAGGCAAGGTTGGCCTCTGCGTAAGTGAATCTTATGTATGTTTGCTGGCTTATTTATTTATTTACACACCACTACATTTCCAGCAAACACCTGATGGTATACAGCATAAATAAAACAGAATAAAAATTATATATCAATTTCTTATTTTAGTTTATTTTATACAGTATACTGTTTCATTGCAAGATTTCATTATCCATTCTGAAATGAATAAACTAAGCTGAACAGGATGTTTTTTTCCCCCTGTTTCTCTCACTTGGTATCTTTCCTGTAGTCCACTTGAAGGCAAGGAAGCCATGACCTTCACTCTTTTAGGGTCAGGGCATCCATAGGAGTGACCCCAAAAGTCAAAATGGCACCTCGGCTCACACAATCAAAGCCCTGCACCTTTCTAACCTGTGCCATGTATACACCACACAGAAAAATAGAGGCAGGGTGTTGGTTATGCATGTGTGGCTGACATATTAACTTTTTCAGCTCACAACCCCCCTCCCACAGACACCCCTGGTCAGGGTTCTCATGTTCATTGTTCACTTTTACAGATTATGGTTGGGCTATGTTTGCTTAATCATGGCTTATTGGAAAACCACCATTAGCTGGACTCCCTCATGCTGAACCATCAATAGAGGGCTACAAGCCACAAGGGAGGAGTTACACAACATGTTAAACCAAAACCAAACAGTCCTTATTAGGATCTGGCATGATGTCTGAGCCCAATGGGCATGCCCGTAAAATTTTATGTATTTATTTGTGTCAGAAGCATCACAATTAAAATCAGGCATACTGCAAAACATAGAATTAAAATATAAAATATTAAAGTTAAAATATATAAAAGTTAAACAGATCTTGCCCAGAAACTGGCAACATTAGTTGCATTCTGTTGTGCTGTCATGAGGTCCTGGCAAATTTTGTTCTTCAGCTGCTTTAGGCCAAGCAGAAGTTGTGTATTTGTGATTTCCCCCCCCCCCCCACTGTAGTTCTAATCATTTCTGCCTTCTTAGGGCCAAACTACAGACAACCTTAATCCATTTCTGAAGCAGTTTTATTTAAAAGAAAAGAGTAAAGCAAGACGCTTCCTGTTGCTGCCCTCCCAATATTTGTTTCTTCCTGAAAACGTTTCCCCTTATAATGCTGCTATTTTGTTATTTGACCCAAATGTGCTATTTAAAATAAGAAGCATCTCCCAAGGTGGTGGTGGTGGGGGGACAATCTGGAGTGTGTGGGACATTTATTGATCTTTGTAGAAATTTGGATTGCGCAAGTTCTAGTGGGGCAAAATTGGAGAAGGGGCCAAGCTGGGCACCATAAAGGAGTTGTGCTATTGATCTACTTATTTATTAGATGTACTGCATATCCCACCTTTCCTCCAAAAGCTCAAGGTGGTTTACTTGCATAGCTGTCTGCTCCAAACCACAGCGATGCCAAAATGATGAAATGGGGATCGTGCCAATGCAAGCTTTGTCTTTTCATACTTCCATGGTGATGTTGCTCACAAGTACGTAAAGGATGAAGGTTGCACTAACTCATGTTTGGTCACTTGTTCTCCTCCTTCTCCCCATGTGGATATATATGTTTACGTGGAAAGCTCCCTTTATTTTTACACCCACAACAACCACCCTATGAAATTGGCAATGCTGAGAGGGAATAACTGTCCCAAAGTCAACATGTGGGTTTCCACGGCTGAGGCTGGATTTGATCCAACACCCTGGTTCAGTGTATAGGGCAGCGTTTCTCAACCCTGGCAACTTTAAGTTAGGGGGACTTCAATTGTGCTGGCTGGGGAATTCTGGGAGCTGAAGTCCACCTATCTTAAAGTTGCCAAGCTTGAGAAATGCTGGTCTAGGCTCCTCCCAATGCTAGTCTGACAGCTTAACTCTGACAACACTGGCCCCAGATAGGCTTAGGGAAAAACTGATATATGAGACCATAATATTTGATCAAGTTCTTTGTAGCTATTTTTTCTCTGAACTAAAAGTGGCAGCATGAAGGACACCTTTAAAAAGATGTGATTAATGTAACATTTAGCTTGACATTTATGTGCTAAAAAACGTTGACAATGTTCCAAAGCTGCTTTTCTCAGTCACTTCAGAGACTGAAACACTGAGGTCTCTGAGCAGATTGACAAAGTATCTGAGAGATTCTTCTACACACATAGAGTCCATGTGGATAATATCATGAAGTGGTAAGTAGTAGTATAGTAGTATTTTTATTTGGTGTGTGCTTACATCTAAGTGTAGTAGACAATGTTTCCCACAACAACCCTGTGAGGAAGAGTGGGCTGAGAAGAGAAAAAAAGTCACTGGCCCAAAGTCATCCACTGAATTTCCATGGCTAGGCTGGAGTAGAACCTGGTGCTGCAGAATTGCTTGATTATCTGCTGAGCAGACAGCCTGAGCATATGGTTTCAAGAGGAGGGGCTTACAGCTGCAGTCAATCCACTAGTGGATGGAGCTCCCTTCCTCAGCTGGCAACCAATGTCAGCCTGTAGAAAGACTTTAGAAAGAGAAGAAACACCTGGGAGCTGATGGCCAGAGTAAGTGAACAAGGGAGATTTGCAAGGGAGGTGAGCAGAAGTAACAAGCCAATCTCTAACTATGTTGAAAGATGGATCTGGGGAAGCATTAGTGCATATCATAGTTTTGAAAGATGGATCTGAGGCAGCAGAAGCATATCATAGTTTTGGTATGTGCTATTGTCAGTCTTGCAAGGTAGACCAGACAGGAAGCATGGCCAGATGAGCTAATTCTACTTTATTGTAAGGTTACATTAACAGAACCTTGCAAGTCTGAAAGTACCTCTCCCTGTCTCCCAAGGTCATTCCCACATGCCATTACAGCTATGTTTGCCTTCTTCCCAGAAGAGTACGGTAATTATGAAGAACTACAGGGCAGTTTTTTTTTTCTTTAAGACTCATCAGGGAAGATAGATTACACAGACAGTTCCCCATGAGTTCCCAATACCTGAGAGAGTTCTGTCATCCAGAATAATAGAAAAGACTCAACTCTTCAAGATTCAACAAAATTAGAACTCTCTTCTGATACTGGACAGAGGAAGCTGTTCTGTGGCCCAGAGAAACACAAGACATTTACTGTTTCTCTGGTCCACATATCCAAGAAATAGCAGAACGGTTACCAACTGATCGCTATCTATTCCTACCTATCCACATGGGGAAAAACCAGAATTGCAAGATGAGGATGAACACTTAAGAGGATTACACAGAACTATACAGCCCTGAACAAAGGAACTAGGAATCTCAGTGGTGTTTCCATCCATCCACTCCACTCATGTTCAGGGGAGAAGAAAGGGAAGCAGACTCTTATAAATGAGCAACTGGCTAAGAAGATGGCATGGACAAGAAAGATTTGGATTCCCCCAGGGCTTCATCTTCATCCCGGTGCTATTCAACAACTTTATAAATAGCCTAGATGATGAAATGAAAGGAATGCTTAATAAATTTGCAGGCTAAGGCAAATCTAGTCATTTAAAGGACAAAATTGTTATTCGGAATGACCTAGACATCCTATTAGGCTAAATCCAACAGGATGATATTACATTGTAATGTGTAATGTCCTGCAACTGATTAGACTTAGCTTGGAGGCAGTCCATGTGAAAAGGATCTAAGAGTCCCAAGGGACATGGTTGAACATAAATAAGCAATATGATGCAGCAGCTGAAATGGTCAGAACAGTCTGGGGCTGCATTAATAGAAGCATTGTGATCAATGTCAAAAGTGATTTAATATCTAAAAAATAAGTCTGATTTCAAATTCAATTTAATTTGGAAACCATTTATGGACTATAATGTCAGCCACATCCAAAGTTCAGCGTTCTCTTAATGTAAGATCTTAAACACCAGAATTTCTCATAAGTTTTAAGTCATAAAGCTAAATGTTGGCTGTTTCAGATTAGTTAGTAATTCTTGTTAATTCTTTTTATTTTGACTGATGATGATGATGATGGTTGTTTTCTTTGATTTAATTCTCTTAATAGTTTGCAAAGTGCCAAAATGATATATGATTTTCTTTAATCTTTGTTCCAATTTGATGTTACTTGTAGAATAGAGGAATCGTTTTCATTTTTTCTTAATGTTTTGTAAATCCTTACCTAAACTTTACAGTTCATAAATCCCTCTATTTATTTTATTTCCTTCTCTTTTCATTCTTGAGTATCATTTAAAATAAAATTAAAACAGAAGCATTGTATCCATATCACAAGAGATAATAGTTCCAAGGTATTCTGCATTTGGAGAACTCTGGCCAGTTCTGGGCACCACACTTTAAAGAGGATACAGGGAAGTTTGAAAGAATTTTCTGGTAGAGAAAAGCTGCCAGGATGGTTAAAAATCTGGAAAGCAAGATATATGAGGAACGGTTAAAGGAGAGTGGAATGTTTACCTTGCAAACAAAAAGGGTATATATGCATGGTCTACAAATACCTAAAAGGTTATTATGTTCAAGAGGCAGTGCACCTGTTTTCTGATTAAACTGAATATATGCTTAAATGAGAGGAAAGGAAATTCAGGCTGAATATTAGGAAACATTTTCTTATGGTGAGACCTATTAAACAACACAACAGTCTGTCTAGAACAGCAGTGGACTCTCTCTGGAAGTTGTCAACTGGGGGTTGACTACTCACTCGTCAGGATTGATTTAGTGGATTCCTGCACTAAGCAGCAGTGTGAACTAAGTCCCTTCCAATTCATACATTTTATTCTATGATTGTTGTATATACATAAGGGCTAGGCAGATAATTCTTGTAAGGCTTTTATCTGTCATCCTCTTCTTCTTCGCATTTTTCCCACGCTATGGCAGGGTCCGCTTGTCAGCATATTCATCTCCATTTGGCTCGATCCAAGGCATCTTCAGGGGTGATGTTCACACATTCCATGTCCTCTTTAATGTGGTCCATCCATCGTTTCTTGGGTCTACCACGGGGCTGCCGGCTGCCAGGGTCCAGGTGCATGGCTGTTCTCGCCGAGTCTTCTTTGTTGTGTATGACGTGTCCATACCATCTAAGCCTTCCTTCCTGCAGTTTTGCCACAATTGGTGAGACTCCCAGTTGTCGTCAGACGTTATTGTTCATGGCATGGTTGAATCATGCTTTTATCTGTACATCCTTGGAATGACTGGAATTAGCTCCTATTTTGGAAAGATGGAGAAGCACAATTTGTTGTTGTTTATTCGTTTAGTCGCTTCCGACTCTTCGTGACTTCATGGACCAGCCCACGCCAGAGCTTCCTGTCGGTCGTCAACACCCCCAGCTCCCCCAGGGACGAGTCCGTCACCTCTAGAATATCATCCATCCATCTTGCCCTTGGTCGGCCCCTCTTCCTTTTGCCTTCCACTCTCCCCAGCATCAGCATCTTCTCCAGGGTGTCCTGTCTTCTCATTATGTGGCCAAAGTATTTCAGTTTTGCCTTTAATATCATTCCCTCAAGTGAGCAGTCTGGCTTTATTTCCTGGAGGATGGACTGGTTGGATCTTCTTGCAGTCCAAGGCACTCTCAGAATTTTCCTCCAACACCACAGTTCAAAAGCATCGATCTTCCTTCGCTCAGCCTTCCTTATGGTCCAGCTCTCACAGCCATATGTCACTACAGGGAACACCATTGCTTTAACTATGCGGGCCTTTGTTGTCAGTGTGATGTCTCTGCTCTTAACTATTTTATCGAGATTTGTCATTGCTCTTCTCCCAAGGATTAAGCGTCTTCTGATTTCCTGACTGCAGTCAGCATCTGCAGTAATCTTTGCACCTAGGAATACAAAGTCTTTCACTGCTTCTACATTTTCTCCCTCTATTTGCCAGTTATCAATCAAGCTGGTTGCCATAATCTTGGTTTTTTTGAGGTTTAGCTGCAAGCCAGCTTTTGCACTTTCTTCTTTCACCTTCATCATAAGGCTCCTCAGTTCCTCTTCGCTTTCAGCCATCAAAGTGGTATCATCTGCATATCTGAGATTGTTAATGTTTCTTCCAGAGATTTTAACTCCAGCCTTGGATTCCTCAAGGCTAGCTTGTCGCATGATGTGTTCTGCATACAAGTTGAATAGGTAGGGTGAGAGGATACAGCCCTGCCGTACTCCTTTCCCAATCTTAAACCAGTCCGTTGTTCCGTGGTCTGTTCTTACTGTTGCTACTTGGTCGTTATACAGATTCTTCAGGAGGCATACAAGATGACTTGGTATCCCCATACCAAGCACAATTAGGTTTTCCTTTTTTCACAATATTTGATAAGTAGTTGCATGTTGGGTCCATATAATTACATATTCAAAATATGTTTTATCTATTACAGCAATGGCAGACCTTCACTTTTCCTTTTGATTTTAGCTTAAGGCCAATCTATTTGGACTTTAGCCTGGATATAACCCACTGCATTTGTTTAATTGTAACTTCAAAGTCTTAAATTTTAAATACTTTTCTGTAAGTGGTAATATTTTTCTTAGGAGTTAAGTGATGCTATAAGGAATGGTAGACCAGAAGAACAGATTATGTTTTATTTTCTCTATTGTCCTTTCCCATTCAATGCATGTATACCCCTACTCAAAATTATATTGAAGGCCCTTTTTGCCTTTAAGATGCCAAAAAAAGACCCTGATCTGTTTTTGGCAGCAGATTAATAGTAGCAATCCTTCCCCCCCCCCCCCAAAAAAAAATCTGCTTGTCAGAGACCTCTTGGCTATTGATCACAAAGTCTCCTGGAGACTGTGAGATCTGAAGGGTCATCAAACATTATTTTCGTTTCTTCTCTCTACCCAATTCCATCATTAGTAGACCAACATTAATCCATTTGCTACATAATTACAATGTCCCGGTATAGTTTCCCCTGACACAGATCAATAAGCTGTGGTTATGTAGCTATCTAAACAAGAATTTTCAGGAGCCAGTAGAAGTTAGAATATGAGACAGAGCTATTACCATAAGAAAAAAGGGAGTTAAGATAAAAATAAAGCAAAATTCACAATGTAAAACACACAGCTTTTATGGGAGATTCAAAGAGATACAAGTTTTCTAGTTCATATAAATGACAGTGATCAAAATAATTGGAGATCTAGTGAGTTTTTTTAAAAAAGGTATTTTCTAACTAAACATCATAATGAGGTTCTAATGCAGTCAGCAACACCTTGTTAAAAAAAAAGAGAGACCTCCAGCTGAAACAATCACAATCAAAAATTCTGAAATCAATTATGGGAAGCCATAATGGAACTACAAACACCAAAAGAATCAAAGGCAATAGTTACAGGCTGATTTTATCGCTGTCAATCTTCTTCAAGCAAAGGCAGGTAGCAATGTTGAACTTTACATTCAAATTAAAGAATTAAATTATATAGTAACTCAGAAGTCTATTTCTGGGTTGCATAAGTAGAACCTAGTCCATAATTTTCCCTTTGGAATGAAGATGGAAATTTCAAAGGATTCCTTCAGGGGTAATGAATTTTACATAAGTGAAGATTGTACACGTATGAACTGTAGGAGGAAAAAAACCCGTTGTGGTGATGCCTAAAGTCAAGAATTATTTAATTTTAGGATAAAACTTTACAATATTTCTTGAAAAATCATCATTTCTTGATACAGTATATTTTGGACAAAATCCAACAAATCACTGCATGCCAGTAACTCCATGGGAAGGCTTCAGGCTATGGAAAGACTTAAAGAACAACTCTACTCTTGCAAAACTAACAGCAGCAACAGGGACAGGTTCCTCTCAGCCTAGGATTCCCCTGGCCTTTGGGAATGTTATTCATCTACGGTTGGCAGCAGAAAAAATTCTATCAAGGTCTTCAGAGAACACGTATGTTATATGTTACACAACACACGTTATTTCATCTGAATGTACATCATTAAAGAGCTTTTAAAGTTATAAAAACAAAAGCAGGTGAATACATGATCCCACATCTCCTTTATGTATATTTGTGCCTGAATGCCATGGCTTTTCCTTTCTTCTTATGTCTTGTCTCTTCATGTTCTTTTAACAAAGTGAAAATACAGATTTTTCTCAGTTCCCTTCTATGGTAGGGGCATTTTAACAGGCAGGCATGTCAAAATGACTCAAGAAAAGTAGGGTGCCTTCTACAGACTGCTCTGCACTGCAAGTCTAGTAGCAACAGGGAATAAAATGATATTAAAAGGCCCCCAAAATAACTGTCCAAAGCTAAGATTAGGCACAACAGCCCACTCAGCTCTTCCAGTTTGTATTGCTGATTGATGTGTCTTGTAAAACAATGGCAGATGTAACAAAAGGATCCGCATAATGTAATGTTGCCCTCACCATGAACTTTCTAGAGCCATTCCTTTCCCCATTCAAAGCAACAGACATTTGCTCTTCAGTGACTCATCCACCCTTGCATGGAACCTCTTTTGATAGATATCAAAGAAAGAAGCTGGAAAACTTTTGCATTTTGTTTGGGCCAGGAAGAAAGCCACTAACTGAACCCCTTCACCTGGCCTGATAGTAGTTTCTTTATCTTCCATTCATCTTTTGAAATTTAAAATGTGTTTATTTTTGCTTTTTTTATAGCATCTCAGAAACTGTTTCTACATTAAAAAAGTCCTACAACAAGCCCTTTAAAAATTCCATACATCCTGAAGGATATCCATTTTATCTTTTATAGAACAGATATAACCCTGCCAAAGCTGATAAAACAATTATGGTTAGCCTTGATCCATTTTTTTTTAGATCCTATTTCCCCAGGTGGTTCTACCCACCCTAGCTATGTTTCTGCCTCAAAGTAGAAATACCCTATAAAAGGAATGTTCTTTAAAAGGAAATAAAAAGTACTTAAATCTTGCTGTCCATCAAGGACTCAGCCAGCCTTGAGCTTTCTTCCCTCCATTTGCCAGCCTTTTGAGGCATTTAAAGTCAGCACCCCATTCAAGCCACTGAGCTGGACTTCCACCTTGTGCTTTAAGCATCAGGGTCTGCAGGATGGGGTGGGGAGACAAAAAAGGCAAGATGGTAGAAGCAGCGATGCAAAGCAAGTACAACCCCTTTTGTATATGTGTGTAATATCCATGTGTGTACAAAAGGGTAGAACTTGCAACACAAATCTCCTTCCACCATGTTGCCTTTTTTATAACATACCCCTCCCCACCCCTCCGGATGCTGATAGCCCCAAGAAGATTGCTGGGCTCATATGTGCTGAACTTCACACACACACACACACACACACACACAGAGAGAGAGAGAGAGAGAGAGAGAGAATGTTTCCTTCCTAGATTTTAGAAGTGCAAAATCTTCCTGGATCCCTGAAGCAGCCTTGCTAAGTGGGACTTCACAGCGTAGAAGAGTCAATCTAATCAATAAGGTCCAGAATTGGAAAAAGGAATAGTGTGCCAATATCTAGCCTTTGAACAGGCCTGAGTCCCCAGCTCTCTCAGGTTCTCTATTTCATTCCATGTTTCCAAGAACAATGGTGTCTATGCAGAAAGTGTTTCCATTAACCACAAGAGTTTATATGGAAATGCTACTTGTAATTTTTTTCCCCTCTTTGCTATGATGAGAATCCTCAAAACTTCTGGCTTTCTTTGTTGTGGCATGAGTTTTTATTTTTCTCTTTCTGCTTTCTCCTATAACCAAACACTGCTGAACTCCTGCTTTGTCTTCCTCTTCCTTAATAGAATATGCTCCTCTCTGAACACCCTCTCGCTGAATAATGCCTAAATTCCCACTGACTTTTAATTTACTTCTTATTTGATTGCTTTGTATGCCATTAGTCTCAAATATTCTTTGTACTAAAATTTTTATAGATGTTAGCTGTTAATTATTTGATTGCTTTGTACACCATTAGCCTCAAATATTATTTAACAAATTGCATTGATTGATTTTTAATTATAGTTTTATTTTTGGATTTCTAGTACACATATGCCTATTTAATAACCTATAGTTTCAGTAAATGGGACTCCAGTCATATCCCATTGTAACTGCCTGGTGAAATGTTCATCATATCATCTTTTTGTTGGGATCCAGTGAGTCAGAGTTATAGAATTCAGGTGTCAGAAAGATAGCATTTAATAAATGAAGCACTCTTTGTTCATTTTCCCCCTTAAAACCAATACAAAATGGAGAAAATTGCAAGTTTTAGTTTTGGTATCAGCTGCGTTTCAAAAATCAGATTTGAATAACACTTGTTATTCTTAGTAGAGTGAGTGGTGATAATGATCTTCTAGGATCTTCTGTTGGAACTTTCCACTGCTAGAACCCAATTCTGCAACTGTTTCAATTATAACATGTCCATATCTTTTATTTTCTAAATGATGCTCTTTTAAGTTAAGAAGTTAATGGCAAGTACAGAGTGTCTTCATTTCCCCCTTTCCTGTTGCTGGAAGTCGATGGGCAGCATCAGCCTTTGAACAATATCTTGGGATCTGCAGTGCCAGAAGGAATCCCCTAGAACAGTGTTTCTCAACCTTAGCAACTTTAAGATGAGTGGACTTCAACTTCCAGAATTCCCTAGCCAGCATGCTGGCTGGGGAATTCTGGGGGTTGAAGTCCACCCATCTTAAAGTTGCTAAGGTTGAGAAACACTGCCTTAGAGTATGCCTAACTCTCTTTCCTCTTTACTGTTCTGTGCAGCAGCCTATAGTGCTAGTACGGAAGGACCAGTAGAAAATCTGTTGGTTTAAAGAACTGCTGACTCCACTTGCGAGCCCTACTCTGCCTTGGCAAAGAATCAGAGATGGCAAAGAAGCACCGAGAGCCTAGGAGACTAGAGAGAGAGGGCAGGGGACTCTCTGATCAACTCTCTGCCACTTTTCTCCCATCTTCTCTTCTGCTTCTCCTGCTCATTCCCCCCCAAAGAAGAGCTGGGGAGAAAAGAGACCCAATGACCCCACTACTGGGGATACCTCCATGGGGTCAGAAACTTGCATCAGAAGACCTGCTCTCCCCTACTTCTCTCCCCCACTTCTCCTCCACCAATGGTGGAGGCAAAGCAGGAGGGGAGTAGGGAAATTAGGTAATCAGGGTGCCAGTTCTCCCAACACCAAAAGGACTCACTCCCTCTGTGGAGACTGAAGAGCTGCTGTGATGGAGGGGTGCTCCAGCCTGTGGATCCCCCACTTCACCACACAGCTAGCACTACTGAGAAACTATGGGAATTTTCAAGATAGGCTTGCTGTCTGCAGCTGCTGGCAAAAGCCATGTAATAAAGCCACCCATGCCTCTATGGATGAGGTCCTGCAGAGTCTAAGGCAGGGGTGAGTTCATTTTCTGTACATGTCTGGCAGCCTTCTGGAAGTTGTAGGAAGGCTGGCAGAAGTACTATGGGCTCTGCAGTTGGCACCGCCATAGCGAACTAGCCTGGCCACCCCACAAGGGTGCAGGCTACAGAGTCCCATTCATCCAAGTTCTCTTACGCATGGGAAAGGAATCAGGGAAACAGCTCTTCTACCACTCTGAAGGAGAGCTGGCAACAAAAAGACCTGCTTCCCCTCAATGGGTTGGCAAAGAATGGCCTTTTGACCCAGTTGGACATCCTTGACTCTTCCAATGCCCAAAGGTGAATGGGTATGAAAATCTGAATGGGTGAGTGCAAGTGTAATTGTGTGAGCATGCACGCAGAGCAGCCTCAGTGGCCCCCACCCCTGTACATAGCTTGGAATGATTTCCTGCAGCCTGACCACTTGGCATGACTTGCAGGCCATGGGTTGAGAGAGGGAAGTGCTTCAGTCATATCAAGCAAGATGTGCAGATCAGTCCTGAGACAGTAGTGCAGTAGTGTATCCCTTGACAATGGTGAAGTCCGATAATTTAGCAACAAGCTAAAGGAGATAAAAAAGGACCTCTGTCTAATGGGTTATTTCAATGCCTGGGTCTTATAGACATCCTGATAGCCGCTCCCTTCTTTTCTTGGGATCCAGTCTCATATGACCTCTTAAAAGAAAGCAGGAGAAGAATGCATTAAAAGCTACTGGCAGAGATAGCCTAAGCAGATATGTAACCTATGGTGTAATAATTAATGTTGCCTTATTTTGGGGAGAAAATATTTTGTCAGTGGATTGGAATGCTTGCAGCTGTGCACGTTCCTCCCAGTTATTCTCTTTCTAAAAGGTTATAATGTAATTGTTGGTGTTGGCAAAACTTCTGTCTTTTTAAAACTAGGCTTCCTGATGCAGGACAGGAGGCAATATAGACTGCTGCTGGAATTTATGCATTCCATATGTTACATAGCTTGCTCCACAAGAAAATCATTTAAGCAACCATACCATGTTAATCAAAGAGAACATACGCTGAGGATCTGATTTGTGATGTCTGAAAAATGTTTCTGCCTGAAAAATGAGATGTGACAATCTGGCTACTTTTAGTAGAAAATGGCAAATTCCCTTCTGAAATCATCATCATTATCATCGTTGTCATCATCATCATCTCCTTCTTCCCCTTCCTCTTCACTTCCTTCTCCTCCTTCACTATTTATGGCTGTTCTCTGCTGGTCTGTTACTTGTATTTTTCAAAATGTTGTTGCTTCTTCTTCACTGGGTCCAGTCAATCAGGAATAACATAGTGAGAGTTATGACATCACAACACCCTATACAGACTATAGTATTTCTCATTGATGGTAACAACAGCCCTCTAACTGGCCTCATTCTTGATCATTCTTCAAGACCTTTCTCCTAAACATTTGAATCCTATATCCTGGAAAATTGTTGAAAGGAAGTGCTATCTAAGGAGTGTGAAAATGTTTTTCAGAACCATCTCCTCTTGGCTCAGTTCACCACCTAGTTTGTTTGTTTGTCACATTTTTATCACTGCCCATCTCCCCCACAAGGAGTGACCCTGGGTGGTTCACAATAAAAATAGTTTAAAATTCAATAAAAATAATAAATAATACTATTGATCAATAAATATATTAAAAATATAATCAAATCTAAGTAATGGCAGATCTAGTTCAGCTCATAAGCTGGTAAGGCCGGTCGAAGGTTGGACTAGGGAACCAGCCAACCCCAAGAATGTCTATTCCTCCTCCCACTCCAAGCCTGGTGGCAAAACCAGGTTTTCAGTTTTTTCCTGAAGTCCAGGAGTGAGGGGGCTAACCTCACTTCTGGGGGAAGAATGTTCCAAAGGACAGGAGATGCTGCAGAGAAGGCCCGCCTCCTGGACCCCGCCAGATGGAACTCTCTTACAGACGGGGTCCGTAACATGCCCTCTCTGCATGACCGGGTGGGATGGGTTGATGTAGCAGGGATGAGACAGTCCCTCAGATAATCTGGTTCCATGCCATGTAGGGCTTTAAAGGTAATAATCAACACTTTGAATTGGATCTGGAAGCAAACTGGCACCCAATGCAGCTCATGGAGCAAAGTTGCTAGATATGTGCTGATCTTGAAGCACCTAAAATCACCCGTGTGGTCACATTCTGTACCAGCTGAAGCTTCGAGATACTCTTCAAGGGTAGTCCCAGTTGAGTGCATTACAATAGTCTATATGGGAGATGACCACGGCATGAGTGACTGTTCGAAGGGCCTCTCACTCCAGGAAAAGGCATAGCTGGCACACAACATGAAGTTGCGCAAAGGCCCTTCTGGCCACGACTGCCACTTGCTCTTCAAGCAGGAGTCATGAGTCCAAGAGGTCCCCCAAGTTATGCACTGGGTCTGTCTGGGGCAGTGCAACCCCATGCAGAACTAAAGATGGCAGATTCCTGGGAACCATGGGGCAATTAACCCACAGCCACTCTGTCTTACCAGGGTTCAACTGAAGCCTGTTGTTCCCCATCCAGACCCCCACAGCCCCCCGGCACCTGGAAAGGGCAGTCACAGCATCACTTACTTCCCCCGGGATGGAGAAGTATAGCTGAGTATCATTGGCATATTGATGATAACTCATCCCATGGAGATGGATGATCTCACCCAGCAGTTTCATGTAGATGTTTAAAAGGAGCGGAGAGAGTACTGAGCCCTGCGGCACTCCACAAAGGAGGGGCTGCGGGTCTGATCTCTCCTCCCCTATCAACATCAATTGGGACCAGCCCTGGAGGAAAGAAGTGAACTAGCACAGAACTACGCTGCCCACCCCCGACTCCCTGAGCCGATCAAAAAGGATGCCATGGTTGATGGTATCAAAAGCCACTGAGAGGTCAAGGAAAGCCAGGATGGATGCACTGCCTCCATCCTGCTCCTGCCAGAGGTCATCCATAAGTGTGACCAATGCTATTTCTGTTCCATATCTGGGCCTAAAACCTGACTGAAAGGGGTCTAGATAATCCGCTTCATCCAGAATCCTCTGGAGCTGCAATGCCACCACCTTCTCAACCACCTTCCCCAAAAAGGGGAGGTGGAAGACTGGATGAAAATTGTCCAGTACAGTAGGGTCCAGCAATGGTTTCTTGAGGAGGGGGTGCACTAGTGCCTCCTTAAAGGTCGCCAGAAACACCCCCTCCCACAAGGATGCATTTACCATTGTCTGGACCCAACTACACGTCACCTCCTGAGCTGCCTTCACCAACCAGGAGGGACATGGATCTAATTGGCAGGTGGTGGCATTTACAGTCCAGAGGATCCTGTCCACTTCCTTGGGCCCAACAGGATCAAACTGTTCCCAGATAACTCAGTAAGTACATTCCTCAGCCATCTCTATAGACATGTCTCACGCTTGGAGTCCAACTTAGCGTGAATCTGAATAATTTTATCCTGCAGATGCCCCGAAAACTCCTCAGCACGGCCCTGTAGATGATTTTCTGGACCCCCTTTTCCCAACAGGGATTGGGTGATCCTAAACAGGGCCACTGGGCAGCATTCTGTGGATGTAATAAGAGCGGAGAAATACTGACATTTCGCTGCTCTTACCGCCACAAGGTAGGCCTTAACTGTGGCTCTAGGCCGTGTTCGGTCAGGTTCAGTCTTTGTCTTCCTCCAGAGGCACTCTAGATGGCTCTTAATCATCTTCAGAACCCTTAACTCCTCCGTGAATCACGGGGAGTGTCATGTTCAATGGGATGAGAGAGGCCACACAGGCACAATCCTGTCCAAAGCCCCAGCCACCTCCCTATTCCAGGCAGCAGCCAGGACCTCTGCTGGACCATGCAGCAGGTCCTCGGATATAACCCCCAGCTCCCTCTGGAACCCCATTGGGTCCATCAGTTGCCAGGTGCAGACCAAATGAATAGGACCTGCCTCCCTGTGGAGGGGGTGGCATAGGAGAATCTCAGGGCCACCAGGGAGTGTTCTGACCATGACAAGGGGGAAAGGTGTAACTCTCTCCTCAGCTCACATTGTCACCGCTTCAACAAGAAAACTAAGTCCAGTCCCAGACCACTGTCTTGGATCGGGTCTTGAATAATCTGAGTCAGGCCCATGGCCGCCATGGTAGCTATGAACTCCTGGGCTGCCTCCGAGGTCTGTCCCAGGGATGGCAGATTGAAGTTCCCCAGAACCATAAGGCTGGGGAACTCCACTGTTAACCCTGAGACAGCCTCCAGCAGCTCAGGCAGGGAGTTTGCTACACAGCAGGGAGGCTGGTACAGCAGCAACACTCCCAACTGCTCTCGGGCACCCAACTTGAAAAACAGGGTCTCACAACTGGCTACTTGTGGAGCAGAGCCCCTGAAGGCCACTAGAGACTCTTGGATGACAACTGCCACCCCTCCTCCCCTGCCCTGGCATCTTGGCTGGTGCCACACCTGAAACCCAGCCAGGCACATTTCTGACAAAGCCACTCCTCCTTCAGGGCCCAGCCAGGTTTCAGTAATGCAGGCCAGGTCTGCCCCCTCCTCTATGATCAAATCACATATGAGGGGGGCCTTGTTGACTGACCTGGCGTTAAGAAGCAATGACTAGACTCATTACAACTGGGCAAGTTGGACTATTTATGAAACTGATATGTTAGATTGCACACGTACATTTTGATAGTCTGAAGCACTTATGTTCAGGTGCATTACTACCAGTTGTATTTTTTCCAAAATACACTTTTTGGAATTACCAGTTCTAAGTAGAAACAGTACAACTGTGATTCAGTGCAATACATCTCTGTGGAAGTTTTAAAATACCTGTTTGATGCCAGAAGTTGTCAAGTTATTTCATATTTGAAAAATATGTTTGCACATTCAGTTGTTTGCCACCATCTGCCATATGGAAAAATACAGAGCTGCCCAAAGAGGTAAAATAACTTGTTAGGCTGTCATTCTATTCCGTTTATCTGAGAGTGAGCTCCATTGAATTTAGGATGGTTTACCTTAGAGTAGATATGAAGGTAATTGCTTTGTAAATGTTATAGGAAAGTGAAACCCGACAAAAGAGTTAAAGCAAAATTGGGAATTTTAAACTGCCAAGTTTCTGACACGGTGTTCAAGGTTTCAAGTCTGAAACATACAAGGAAGAAGCTGGCTTTTTGGGGGGAAAAAAAGAAAAGAAAATTAAAACACAGGGTGGAGTGTTTTTCTATTTTTGCAATTAGATTGCAAAGGTGACACAATGCATCTCTTTCACTAGAAGTCTATAGGGAACTATGAGGATAAAATATACAGTCTGCAAGAATAATGTCATAGAACTTGTTGAAAGGATAGCTTGCAACTAACATAAAGTATTCAAAACTATGAGAAATCTCCTAAAGATAAAAAGGTTGCCCATATGCATCCAGTTCTTGCTTCTATATCTAGTATGCTTTATCTTTGTGATGTAAAAATTAATCCTCTCTTTAAGAAAATAGTGTGCTTTTATGTGGTACACATTAATTGATTAATCAGGAAATCAGAGGATATTCCTCATGTGACATCCAACCGCAGTCAATCAGAGGTTTATATTACCCTGAGAATAGCTACATAGTTCTTCTCCATTAGGAAAAAATGTGTTAAGAAAACACTGTTAAACATGAAAAATCTTATCAGAGGAAAAAGATCATCTTAGCATACAGGCAAATGTTATTTCATAACTGACCGTATGTTTAAAAAATATGACTGTTTTAACTTCTCGTAAAGTGATTTCTGCAAACAATAAATCTTATTGTTTGGAAGATGGAGTTGGATACTATTACTTTATTTGGATGTTTTAGAAAGCCTAGGAAATATTTCAGATACACTTTAATCCTCAATATATTTGATTAAGGATGGAAACTCTAGTACATATTGGAAAACATTAATTTTAAAACATTCAAATGTTGAGCCTATTATGTTGATGGCTTTCAAATAAATAAATAATTCATATAAGTAGATATTCAAATAATATCAATGAATGCAATTTGAATTAGTACTGAATTCCTATCAGTTAGGGCTCTACATTCCTTCCTGACATAACAAATTAACATTTATTGCCATAAAGCCATAGCTGAAATTTACTTTAGAAGATTTTTTTAAAAATTAAAAAAATCTTCGGATCTTGATCCCTTCCCTCTCTGCTACATCAAACATAGTTTTTATACACTTGGAGACAAAGTGTTCAATCTGAGGAGTGGCAAGAGAAAGATTTTATAAGATTAGATAATGAATAGAAACTCTTACTGCTGAATATATTTTGCAAAAGGATTGGTGCGCATTACAATTTGGTACCAATCAGTCCTTTCTAAGCTTACTGGATATTATATATCCTTAATAATATTTGAACAAGATATACATCTTCATTTAAAAGCAAAGCAAACTTCAGTACTATATAAAACTCATATCAAGAACAGCAGATTCTTTTTGAACTAGAGAAAATTGCCCCCAAATGGTACTATACTCAACCCAGATTTCATTATGTAAATTGCAATCTTTCAAAATTGTGTTGTAGCGGTAGTAAGAAAATTGGTACATATTACTATTATAGATGGCAATGTCAAATTAGTCCTTTTTGTTAAAACGTTTTTAAAATGTTAGCAAAATAATCCTATTGGAACTCAACCTTGCATGCAATGGCTTTCTGTAGCCACACACCTATTGACTATTAGAAAGGAAATGATTCTATACTTTTATTTCCTTTTTGTACCTAAAAGATTTCCTTTGCATGACTCCTTTTGCTTAGACTGATATTCCCAGGGCTTTCATCACTTCCTTCCTCTCTTACTTCAATTCTTTATCTCTTCAGATACTGTCCAGTGCAATTCATGTGCTTACCTGCCTTGCACTCTATAGGCTGTTCGCTGTACATAGATTTAATTGACTTAGGCTTTCCTATCACTTGTTTAAAGCTTATCTTTATTTTCATTCATGGAAACACCATATAAAACACCTGTTTTCATATAAAAGTTATATTCCTAATTTTAATGTTTCTCTCCCCACCCATTCTTTCCACTGCATAAAGCCACCTGCTATTCAACACCTCCCATGATTTTTCATCATGAATCCTACTATAGGCTTACTGCCCATTTTTCCAAAAATGTATAAATAGATACAGAATAAGAAATGAATTCAGTCCCAGTTGTTAGCTCCTGGGTTTGTCATCACAAAATGTTTGAAAATTAAAGCACATCTTTCTTTGCATCACTGACATTTAGAAGTGAGAAACTGCTCCAGCGGAGAAATTAACACAACAGCCTAAATTTTAGAAAAATCCAATCATTTTTTGTCTTTGACCCAGACTTGACAACATTTTATGGAGGGGACCTGGAGCAAATAGAGAGCCAGTTTTAAGGCATCAGGCTAGAAACTGGGAGACCATGAGTTCCAGTCCTGCCTTGGGCATGAAGCCAACTGGGTAACCTTGGGCCAGTCACTCTCTCTCGACCCTAGGAAGCAGGCAATGTCAAACCACTTCTGAAAAACCTTGCCAAGAAAACTTCAGGGATTTGTTCAGGCAGTTGCCAGGAGTCAACAATGACTCAAAGGTACACATACACAGACACAAACCTGGAGCAAGGCCACCTGCATGGACAACCCCACAGTTTTTATGGTAGCAGGTGTTTGGAAATACTGTTTTAGCTCTCAGACTCTGACATAGTGAACTCAAGCAGAACCTAAACCTGAGAGAAATCAGAATTTTTACTTTCAATCCATTTGTTTCTCAAACAAGTTTCCTAAACATCATTCATTCTCTTTAATTGTTTAATTTATGGGAATGAGTAAGGATTTTCAGAATCATCTCATTTGTTGTCATATAGGAGAAACATTTTTTATGACACCTCCCATCCTCTCCTTATCCAGAGAGGTTCTGTAGGACCGGTTTACTCTCTGGTTCTTTGGTCTTTGCCACAGTCATCGTCTCCACTCATTCAGAGATGTGCTAGTTCACCATTCCTCCCCTGGAAGTTGGGATTCTTACTGTTTCCCTATTTGTGTTCACTCTGTGCACTACAAACACAGCCTTTTTCAACAGTATAGATGGACAAAATAAAAATGGATATATGTGAAGGTAGTGTTCTTCCCTGATCAACAGGGATTGATTAAAATATCCAACAGAACTACCATATAGCTGTATAGGTAGCACTTGTTTAGCAACTGCAGTTGGGCCCAGCATCTCACAAGTTTCCAGAACTTGACTCATGAGGAAGCCAGGTAAAAGAACAAATCTTTTAGCCCTTTTCCCCCACTCCCCACCCTTTGGAATGCTTACCCCAGTGCTGGGTTAATTAGCAAGAAGAGAATTAATGCTTGTATTTACATTCATTGGAGAGGAAAGGATTACAAGACAGTAAGCAGACACACAATGGGGAATAGACATCAAAATGAATGTGGTGGCACCAGCTGTTTGCCTAGCAGTTTAGGAGGAAAACAAAAGCCTTTAGTGTGAAACTGATTAGAGTCTTGTCAATTTCAGGCAGCAGCTGGAAGCCATTGGGAGGATTCTAATGGACTATTTAAGGTCAGAGCTGAGCTTCTTAACTTGTGGTTAGCACTTTTTAGGGAAGCACTGCACTGCAAAGGAAAGCAGGTCAAGAAGAGATAGCTTGTTTAGGTAATCTCTCTGCTCTGCGAAGGGGGGATGGGTCAGGCACAGGACAACACATACTAATTGACTGTACTGATGAACAGTGACTGAAAGAGAGATGCTGCAAAGGTTATAGATGTGGGTATTGGTCACAAAGTTACCTTTTCATCACTGTTGTAACTATGAATTGTTGTTATCCATGTCAGTTGCTAAGCAAGGACTATCTATTTGTACAGAAGCCTTTGTTGTAGCACTGATCAGAGTGCTATGTGATTAGTTTGTATTTAGAAGAGCCTGCTGCCTCTAAACATGTGGGAAAGCTCATATAATAAAATATTACTATCTATCTGATTAAGATATGTCCATTATCAGTTCAATTCCCTAACAAACAAAGCCATCCACTTCACAGCCAAAGCTGAAATTTGTCAATGCCTATGGCCAGTTCTCATTCAGCATGCTGGCTAGGAATTTCTGGAAGTTGATGTCCACACATCTCAAAGTTGCCAAGGTTGAGAAACACTGCATTAAATGAAGAATGAAGCAAAGCAGTCTTCCTCAAAATGCTTCTCATCATATGAGTTAGGATTATGGTGTTTTTCATGCTGGTGAATTGGTTTTGTTTTTTAAAAAAAGCTCTAGCAAGTCAAGTCTCTTTATTTTGAATGTCAACCAGCAAAGCAGTAGCATTTCACTTGTCCGCCTGTGAAATTAGGATAAAAATAAAACCAGAGGCTTACTGGTCAAGATCCCTTCAGAAGGGATCAGTTAGTCTAGCACAAAATGGGCATGGAGGGCAGTGCCCAGAGGAGGGAGCATTCCTGTCACAGCATATAGTAGCCAACTGGAGTGGAGAGATTTGCCTACAATGAAACAAAATACCGAAGGTGACTGGGGCAACACAGACACAAAAGTGGGAGAATAGTACTTTTGATGCATCCCAATGGGTTGAGGGTGGTGTTCTGCCAACTGTCCAAGCAGTGATCAGGTGCTCAGGCAATTGGTCCTTTTAGATCCAGAAACAATAAGCACACCAGTGGATAAAGAGATTTTAACCATTATTAGTAACTTAAGCAAACAGATTTAAACAAACACAGTTCAAACAGAAACACAGTGTAGGCAAATTATACAAAAACATACAAAGCGTAGCGTAAAGAAAGAAATCATACATACCAAAGCAAAGTGACACCTTTATTCCCTTTTGCTACCAGGAACCTCCTGACCAGGATAGCGAAAATAACCACAAAGGATGGGTTTTTGTTCTGCAGCCCCCAGCGTCCCGAGTCTGCACAGAAGTTCCCAAACTCCAAAACAATTCTAATGGTTTTATCCAAGTCTGGCCCTCAAACCTTGTGACCAGGTTTCCACAGTACCGAGGCTTCATGGCCTGACCTTGACTGGCCGCTTCTCAGGGCCTACAACACCGGTTTCCAAGACCCTGGGAAGCCTTACAGATAAGCTAGTGCTTAACAAAACAATTGGGGCAGTTTTTCTCATCTCTCCCACTCCACAATTTCTGGAGGGCTGTTGGAGGAGTGGACTTGTGCTTAAACTAACAGTCTTGTGGTTTTATCTCCCCCCACATGACAAACAGAAATAAAAACAAGCCAATTAAACATCAGTATAACTCAAAATAAACTCTAATCTTCTTTGTGTGAGGGAGAAAATCAACATATGTCACTTAACTCCTCAAAATAACAATGGTCTTCATCAAAAAGCAAACATGTCCACCCACACAATCAATATACAGTATATTCATGACACTGCAGCTCTGCAGAACTTCTGGGTAGTAATTTTCTGACTGGGAGGATCTCTTGCTTGCTCTTGCCTCGCAACTTCTCTCCACTACTCTGGTAGCTTCTGAGCCCTGCTCCTGGTATCTGCTGTTTAGAACCAATTCCCCTTTTCCCCACTCCAGTTGTTGTAGTCATGATGGCTGCAAGCATTAGGAACATTGCTTGGTTGCAAAAGATGCCAACATGCTGATACACTGAAAATGCAGATGGGGAGGTCCTTTATTTTATTCTCTTCAAGTGGAATGGAGTTGTGGAATTTTAGTTTCTATTTTATTCCTGGATTGGTGGTGGTTGGGGGCAGGACACTGATGGAATGATATTTTGCAGCTAACAAGAGGGAGCAATTAGTATTTAGTTGACTGAGGGTGATCTTTGAAGTTTCTTAGTATTCTGAGAAGCGGCAATGATTGCAGATCCCTTTCAAACTGTTTAGGTGGGAGAATGAGACATGAAAGTGTCCTAAAAAGGGGCCAGACAAATTAATAAGTTCTTATTGTCTAGTGAGATGCTTTAGAAATAGACAGTGTGTTTAATAAGAGCAGAATAATTTAATCAGATAAATTTGTGGAAGCTTTGGTTGCTTTCTTTTACCACACTGGTGAAATCAGCTTTGTCTTCTTGGTTTGCCTTGAAGGAGAAACATCTCCAGTTTTACAAAATTGACTCTCTGTGCATTTTCTCTTTGTGCATGGGATTCTGAAATGGGAATAATGGCATCATTTCTATCAGGCTGTATTGGACATGCTCTCAGAATCTGTAGACAGCATGGAACATGACTGCCTTTTCAACAATACCTCTGGGCTCTGTTCTCTTCTATGGCTAGCCAATTTTTTTTCCCCACAATGATTTTAAAACCCTAAATGGTGCTTATTCTTGGTTATACTGCAAAGTGCACTGTGAACCACTATGAAGACTTAGAAGGGATATAGTAGTACACAAAAGGAATATAAAGGGAAATAAGGCAGAAAGATAGAGTTGAACAAGCCATGGACAGCTTTCAAAGAAAGGACAAGGAAGTGGAAATGCATGCAAACAGTGATGTACATATGGCATTGCAGATGAAAAAGCCTATGCCACCTTTCCCCTCTCTCCTTTTTTCAGTTTGGTCTACCAAATACTTTTTTTTTAATGTAGCATATCTAGAATGTTGCATTTAAAAAAAATGAAAAAGCAGAGATTGACATAAATCGTCAGAGATGAGTAAAAAAATATCATGATACATTATCCAGATACAGCTATCAATATTGAATATATTATTAAGGTTATGGCATTAAGACTGCTGAAAGAAAATAACCTCTCATAATAGCAAGAACCAAACAGGCAGCAAGAGAATGAGAAGGATATTCAAGAAGAGGAGGTTGCTAATCAGATTTAACTTCTCATTCAGAGTGCTGATAAAAAATTAAATTCAACATTGTTTTGCTAGAATTAAGAACACAAACTATGCAAGTGTGGTAGCAACATGTTTGTATCAGAAAAAGAAATGGGGTGCTGGGAAGAGAAAGAAAGAGAATCAACAATTTATGCTAACATCTGCATTTCATGCTTTTAGCTTAGAATATTAACAAGGCTAAAATCAGGACACCCAATACCACATTCTGTTCTGGGTTCTGAATGAAACCTGCTAAGATTCTGGAAGAACAATCAAGTCTGAGACACTTGCCGAGATAAGGATTAAAAAAGCTCATTAAAGCTCTCTTTCCAGAATGTACAATATAAAGTTACATGTCATGCCTGCACAGACCAGCACATTAACACCCTCCATGTTGTAAAGTACAAGCGAAAAGAGAAAATATTTTGAAATGATGGCATAATTTAGACTTGCATCTGAGATTTTATCTCAAGATCAGCATGAGTGCTGACAAGCTGAACACCCGTTATTTGGTTCAAAGTGCTGAAGTGCAGTTTATGTTTCCCCTCATAAGAAAATGTTTTTCTTTATTTTTTCTTCCTTCTTGTTTTCCTATTTGGACATGAGGTTATATGATGGATACAGCAGAATGATTCACACTGAAAGTAATGGAGTGAGGCTGTCCACCCCATTACTTCCGTATGCATTCTTTTTCCTGCCACTTCTCAGAGAAGCCAAAACAAATGTATCACTTCTTCTATCTGAAAGAAGAAAAAAGAAAGGAACATTACCAATCAAATGAAATCAAATTCTGCTAACTTTACCTTTGGCACTATATTAATAATAGTGAGTGTGTGTGTGTGTGTGTGTGTGTACCTATATTTTATACTGTGCATAAACCACTCCTGTATTTTACCAAGGAAACTACATGGATAGACAATATAAAGCAACTGACAATATAATGCTGGATGATGGGCAAGTTGGATGGCATGCAACATGCTACTGAGAAAAAGCTAAGAAGTATTTCTGAAAGAAGTCCAATGTGTATGCATTTGATTGAGTTGACCATGTCAACCTGTAGAATGTCCTTAGGAAAATCAGAGCATCTCTTGTCTTCATTCAAAACCTTTACATGGATCAGGAAGGCACAGTATAGTCAGAACATGGCAAAACAGGTGAGACAAGGGTGTATACTCTTCCTTGTTTATTCAACGTATATGTTATTAGGGACAGCTCAGTGTCTATCTATCTGGTTGCTATGAATTTGCACTTACCTGATGGCACATAATCAATTCAAAATATGAAACTGCAGATGCTCAGTGTATTTATTCTTTTATCAGAGGTGACAAAAATTGTTTAGTTTTTTTGTATGGGCCTACTAGAAGCTCACTCTTGTTCCTAAAGACCCCTTTTTAGTATGCATATAATACAAGCAAAAATATTCAAGGTTAATGTGAGAATTAAATTTAGTGTACATTTAGAATGATGGTTAAATCTGAAAAAAATCATTTTTTGCCCCCCTCTTGACTCTGGAAAAGGACAACCATTATTTGAAAAGGTCACTTTTAAAAGAAAGTGCCCTTCTTTTTCCAAACACAGCTGTAATCTTCCTTCTGCTCCAAAAGAACCCTGACCTAGAGAGGTTAGCAGGGCTGTTGAAATAAAATTGACAGGAAATTGGTTAAGGGCTATGATACAATACTGTATAGTACAGTAAATTGCAGTGATGAGACCTCAGCCAAGGAAGGGTAAGAAAAGAGAACCCAAGAACTGCAGCGTTATGATCATACCATTTAAAATGCTTTTAATTATCTTTTTAAAACCAAGATCCAAATCATCTCCATTTTCCAGCTAGAAATCCTTAGGAAAGGTAAATTTTGAACCTCCTCTTCTCCCTCTAGGAAGGATTTCTCTCTCCCACGCTTTCATCCCAAACTCTTTAATCAGTGCGAGCGCATGCACTTCTCTTCTGTTTTTGACTCCATTTTTTTCTCTGCCACCAACATTTAACAGCAGGAGACAAAAGTATACAGTGTCTCCAAGATCTCCTTCTTTCCAACATTCCCTTAAGAATTCATTTCATCACTTTATCCTAACTTTTAAACTGTCTGTTCCTGTTCCCCCATGCTGCCTAAAGCCAATCTTTCTCAAGGAAAACCTGCTCCCCCTTTTGGGTAGTTCCCAGCAGACTAAACTAATCAAAAGCCTGGAACATCAAACACCATTCAAACCTGCCAGCCAAAGTTCTTCGTTCTAGACAAGCTTCAATTTTCAAATGCTATCTTTTTCTATTTGGGCCCTATGTGGCTAGCACTTATTTTGTGCTTCATCTAATTTGCATGTTACCTACCACTATTTATTTATTTACTAGGTATTTTATTAATTTGCATTTGGATTGCTAACCTGCCCCAGTAAAATTGTTAGAATGTGCTGTGTTTTTGCTTTTGCCCAAGTAATTGCTTAAATAATTTGATTCTGGGGGCATTATGTTTGGAAGATTTTGTTGTACATGTAGTAACAGGATTTGTCTCACAGAGATGCACTCTCAAATTTGTTTGAAGATGACATCGTGGGTGTATTTTAGGAGGTTTCCAGTTGCTCTACAGCACTGTCCACATTTGCCCTGGGTGTTTATATCAGTCCAAAATGGGACACTATTTTTGATAGATGACTGCTATGTTATACCATCTACTTGGTCCAAAAGGGTATTCACGGGGGATCTAGAGTTATATCTCATGCGGCAAACATCCCAAAGCAATAACAATGGCTCTTGCACTGGTGATCTCACGGAGGCACAGTGAAGCATCAAGGAGCATCCAAATAGTTCTCTGAGAAAATAAGATTGTTTTCAGATCCTGCCAACTCATAGACAAGAGCTTCTGCATTTCTCCAGACGTTTGCCTTCTTTTTCAAGAGTCAGCTTCCCGTTGGTTGCTCACCTTCCCCAGCACAAGGAGGACCAGAGGGAGGATTTGCCAAGTGCTCTAAGTGAGGGTGGTCTTTGGGGTAAGCAGATCAGTTTTGTTTTCCACTGGCAACAGCTGGAATGGCAGGGCTTCCAGTGTGAGTGCCATAAATTTCATTTGGAGTGGGAGGTAAACCTGCCTGTTCAAAAAGCCAAGCAAAATCTTCCTTCTTAAAAAAGGAAAAAGAGAGGAAAACATTGCTCTTAAGCTAATTGCATATTACAAAAGTCAGCTATAAACCTGGAGTAATGCATCAGGGAACCTTTTTTAAACATGAGGGAACTGATTAGAAATGCAGAGCAAACACTGAAGAATCCTTAATATAGTATAGTTGGCAGAAAGTCTGAAGAGGGTAAATAATAAGAATTCATCAGGTTTAAATGTTTACAATAAAAATAAAATATGCAAAGAGAGTTTCTAAAGGGTAGATATGGATTACCTATTATCCCCTGAACTTAATTTTCATCATCCTTCTTCTGATGGATTTTGGGTTTTCTAAGCTTACTTATAGACAGGGGATGAAGATTTTTCCTTCATAGTTTCTTCCTTGAAATGTGATTCCAGAGTAGAAAGTCTAGGCTGATTGGCTTCAAAGACATTTAAAATGGGGACATGTTTTTTCTATCATTACTGTTGGCAAAAAGGAGGATGGTGTTTGCAGGCTTATGAGCTAGGTAGTTGAGATCCCTTGGCTGTTCATTCCAGGTCACTGAAGCCTGGAAACAGACACCTATTGTGTATATCTGAATATCCTAGTTTGGACAATGCCAAGGGTACTGATTTTCCAAGTGTCCTGGGGGATAATGGTTCCTCTAAAGAAAGTAACTGCCTTAATTTTATTATAATCAATGACAAGTTTGCTCTTCTCTACAGCATTGGGCAAAAGCACAAAGGCTTCATCTCAGGCCCACTTACTTTAACAAAAGAACTGGTACATCATCAGCATGTAAAAGTACCAAAAAGATCTGTTGCCTAACATGGGGCTTGATCATTGGATTCACGTTTTGGGATGATCACTTCAGGACTGGAAAACAAAATGGTGCCATTAATAAGCTCACAATAGGAAGGATTTTGGGAGGCGCAATTTTAAGTATGGCATTCCGTTGCAAGAAACAGCAGTCTTCAGGGAAAGATGTGTGAATGTCTGAGGTAAGAAAAATGCTTGTTGTGGACTTGATTACTTCTGCCTGACAGCCAAAGTGTAATGGGGCTCTGCTCAAATGTATAGGTGACAAAGGTTGTTCCATATCTTTCATGCTTCTGAAGATTTCCACTTTTGTTTTATTTGGCAGTGTTTTGACTGAATCCTATTGCTGGTCTTCTTTCTGTAAAGGGTTAATGAAAGGTTTGTCTATGAACTCATTAGTACATTCCATACTTTCAGTCCTCAGGGTAACTTTAGCGATTGCAGTGCTGATAGCAAAATTGTTTGCTTTCTTAAGAGAGGGGACTTTGCCACTGGGCCTATAATTCAGGGCAGTTGTTAATGGTTTAATATCTTGGAAACCATGGCTTGGAAATAACTGGAAAAAAGCCAGGAATCTTCTCATTTTAAAAAGCATTTGCGGGATCGTTGAGTGGCTAAACTGTAACAGAATTCTGCACTTGAAGCAGGTGACAATGTAACAGTTGATTTAGGAAGTAAATTATGGATATTCTTGAAATCCATTCCCCCTTGTTCATTTCATTGTGTTTAACAAACAGCATTATTTGGGATGATAGCAAACGCTGGGCCTTCCAGAACTCTGAGGCTGAATTGAAGCACTTAGTCTTTTTGACTAGGTGCTGCCTCCAGGCATGGGGGCAGCACCCACTATATGACCTGTATCCCCCTTTTCCATATTAGGTGCATGGGAGTAACAATGGGAGAGGATGGCTGCACTGATATTCCATTCGTGGGCTTCCTAGGTGCATCTGGTGGGCTACCATGTGACATAGAAGAACACTATCTACTTCTTCCACAATGGCAAATAGTTCTTGAAAGGTTAAATATTAAATGCATAGCTTCAGCTCTGAATTGACAGTGATTTGTCATCAAATCAGCAGCGTCTGCTCCAAGAGCAGGTTATTTAAGCATGGACTTGCTTGGTAGTTGGACTTGCTTTTTATAAGAGAATTACATTGTGTCAAAGATGCACAGTTCTCTGAGCCAGCCAGATGTAGCTGATATAATAGATCAAATTTATTACTTAATATGAGAGAGTTGTTGTAATTTGTATTTATGAGAACTTTTGTTGATAAGAAGTCTTTTATCTCTGATTGCTAAGAAATTTTCATGGGCTCTGCTGTTGAAGGCTAGATCTGGAACACTTCTTATTCTCCATGTCACGCAGAGGGAGAAATGGAGGAGTAAAAAAAAAAGTATAATTTGCTTAATCTCCATGTCAGCTAGAGGAGGGTATATTAAATAACCCCTGAGAGATAAATAAAAGTAGAGGATGTAAAAAGTAAAATAAGAAAAATAATTACTGTAAGCCTGTTATGAGCAAAAGGGGAGCCATTATGATCCAGACATGAACTAAAGGTATGAAAAGAGTTGGGACTCTGTAGCAGCAGATTGGTAAAGTTAAAACTATCTGCTAAGCTGTAATCTCTAGGAAAGTAGGTAAACAGTCAAACCACAAGAGGTATTGTCTGGTGGAAAATGTATGTTGTAACAAAACAACTGTCTGGCCAATTAGTATGAAGAGCAGAAATGATGAAAGTCACATGGTAACTAGAGCCAAATGAAAGAGGCCAGAGACAAAGGACTAGCTAGAAGATTTCCATCTTAACAAGAACTCCCCATCTTCTCTGTTACCCTGACTAGTGCCCGATAAGCCTAGGGAAGAATTGATGAATAAGAATTGTATTGCTTAAGCAAATAAAGTTGCAACGTTGCTTTGAGACAAGTACTTGTTGTACTCTCTGTTTCTTTGCTACAGTACCTGTTAATTGTGGCATCTCCACTGAAAGAGTGTGAATGAACTCATCAGATTCTCCCACTCCTCTGCTGACTAAGGCTGTGCACCAAGAAACCTCAGTTGCATCTAGTTGTTGGACTAGGTAAGAAGCAAGGGAGGTGGAAGGTGTGTATGCCTCAGTGTGGTGTGTTTAAGTGACTGAGTGACTATCAGTGGAGATCCATTTTATAACAAGCCGCCTAGTTGAACTGAAGGGATAAAAACTGAAGTTACCCCATTGCCATCTTGGAAAAAGAAGCTCTTTCTAGACGTTGTTATCAAAAGCCCATGGCTTCAGCTCTGTCAGAGCTGTCTTGTGGATAATCAAGGCCAGATGTTGAACAGATAAGCCATAAAATATGAAGTCCAAATCTACACTTGCCTTCTATGAAGACAAAAAATTATCTTTTAAGGACAGATAAGGCAGGAGCTGTCAGAAAAAAATAATGAGAGCCAAAGTATCAGGTGGCAAAGCTGCATGTGAATCTCTACAAAAATTAGTCCAGATTCAGTCTTAGCGGGGAATTAGATACACATCAAGGAACAAGGCTCTTAGAAATGTGGACTGAACAGCTTCAAGAGGACTTAAGTCATGAAAATTATAAATCTGTGTACCATATATGAATTGGCTGATCACCTTTGCTCTGAACACTTTCATTGTAGCTGGAACATAATTTATCACCACTAGAATTAGCATAATTCATAATATACCCTGCAAATTTGTGAGCTTGGGCAGTAATGTCCTTTATTCTTCTTTCAAGATTGTGGAGGCTTGAAAAGAAAACCTTGAGATAAATATATTGATTGTACATGAGAGCCATCGGTTTTACAAGAACAACACATGGCGAAAATGACTGCTTTAGTTTTATCATAGCTGGTTATTAGTTTTTCCTGTCTACAATAGATGGAGGGACTTGAAGTCTCTCATGCCCACTTAGCTGCATCACAAAACAGATTTATTGGCTCAGCCTGGGGATGAAACACAGATTATTGCCAAGAATTAAATTTTGAAAATTAAGGAGCTAAGATGATTGCTTCCTTCACCCCTTTTTGAGTAGGGACTAAGGGAATGAGGGGCACTAAAATTTTGAAATGGACCTGCACTGAATTATTTTCATGCAGTTTCTTAACAGACAGAAGGAGCCATTGAACAATGGAGGAAACAGCCAATTTCTCCCACAGACGAACTCTGGAGATCAAATCAAAAGCTGGCTTTATGTCAGTTAAGATAAAAGATATGTTTAAAAAAGATGCCTAAGGGTTAGTGATATGTTTTTCAACTAAATTATGGAGGTCAAGACACCCTTTAAGCATCAACCTCCCCCCTGTAGATCCAGCTTGTTCCTTTGCAAGGATAAGGATATTTTCTAGCACCCCAACTACTCTTCCATAGTGTCTTCCACAGTGTCTAGCATGTAATGTGTTTACTATATTCAACAGGCTAATATGACAAACATTCACTGGATTTCTTATCTTCTTTCTTCATACTGGTACTTGATGGATTTGTTTCAGTTCATGACAGTGGGGACATTTGGTACATTATTGAAGAAGACACATAATCAACCTCGACTACCAGAAGAATACAGCAACATGACTCAGCAGAGAGTTTTTGAAAGGAAGAAGCTAAATACCAGAAAGAGATGGAGTTCCTTCCTTTTACTGCCTAGATGAGCTTCTGCCAACTGACCATCTGAGCTCTAACTTTTTTGCTTTTTAACAGGACTTCATAAGATTTTTTTTCTTTCTTCCTCCAGATGGTATGTGTTGACATCTCAGTATACTCTGTATCCTCCTATTAATTTGGCTTTGGGTTCAGCACATTCACAATGAAACCAGGACCTGGAATTACATTTGGCTATGGGGTTCTTAGTTGGAATTTGGGTCAGGACTTTATGGATGTTATTAATTAAAAGTCAGAAGTTACACAAGATGTCCATAGTAGATAGCTTTAGGGACATAGTCCAAGCTGTAGCAGCTGATTTTATGGGATAGATTTGTAGATACTAGGGAAAAAATGCTGGTAACCAGCCTTACAGGTAAGTTACTTTTACATTGGCCATAGCAAGAGAACATTAGGATTATTTATGCTTAAAAGTGAGTCCCCCATAGTGTCCTTGATTCACTAGCCTTGTTCAGTAGTAATATTGATTTTCATGTACATTTATTCCTCCCAAAAAGGAATTAAGTTCACAGTATGAATGGCTCCATGAGCAATAAGGTATAGTTATAAGTAGAGGCAAAGACAGAAATATACAGACATGCACACACATACATATCTTTAAAAAACCTAAGGTAATGATTATTATTAATTATGCAAAACATTACAGACCTGATTCAACAACCAATATTGCCATACATGAAGATAGCAGACAGACAGCTAGCTGAATCTGACTTAGAATGATTTATTGCTAAAATGATGGAATGGTGTAAGTGTATGACTAATCTGAAAGGAATTTTTGGAAAGTTAGAGTCCCATTAATGCAGATTCTCCATAAATCAATTTATTGCAAGAGCTTTCCAAAAACTTTTTAGCAGAATATTGGTTTATAGTAGTTAAAACTTCTTGGTTGCCACTTTAATTTGATGTTCATTTGCCATCATTTGTCACAACAATTTCTTGCTGGCACTGGAATGAATCCAGTTATTATTTTAATTTAGCCTGAGTGGCCTTTTAAGAAAAAGAGAGAGAGAATACAAAACACATAAATACTGTAACTCACACCTTAATTAATAATGGGATTATGAAGAATAGCTGAGCAACTGCAGTAGAATTTGACTACTGTACTGCATTAAGTGGAAGAAATCAGTAGTACCTAGATTCCCTGGGACTACTTTCCTCTGAGTAGCCTGGTTGACTAAGAAAGGTCACTTTTTTGTTCTTCAGGAGAAACAGCTGCAAAAGAGCTGCCAAAGGCTGAAAGATCTTAGAAGGACAGAGATGGTGCCTTCTGTTTCCCTTGAACACTGAAGCAACCCTAAATAATATTTAATGCTCACCAGGCAAAAGAAGGGCAGGCTGACCACATTCATTGTTTTATCTCTGAAACACATATCTATAATAAAGATGGCTGTCTTTACATTCAGTTGTTTCATATCCAAGTTCCAAAAAGTAGATGTTGTTGATGATGATGATGATGATGATGATGATGATGATGATGATGATGATTTGCAAATTGGAACACGTATTTTAAATTATCTGTAGAATATGGCTCTGCTTTGTCTTCATAATTTGAGGGCCCTAATTCTGTATATTATTAAGAGAGATGCTATTCCCAAGAATTTTTCTGCTTGGACATATAGTAATCAAAACACACCTACTTTCTGGCTGCCGCCTCCTCCTCCTCCTCCCTTTACAGAAGCATCCGCAGTCTTGCTCACCAGCTATTCCCCTGGCAGGGTACAACCCATCTTTTCCATACTGGAGGAGAGCAACGCTGGTGTGTATCCAAGGTTTTTGGAGGAGAAACTGGTTAAGAGCAGTTGAACACTTTAAAAGAAGGATAAAAATGCAAGACTAAAGGGCTCATTTTCATGTAGAATTTGAGTAGCAGCCCTTGGTGGAAATAGAGTATGTTCATAAAACAGTAGACAATTTTAATTGGAGACAGTGGTACAGAATTGACGAAGACAGCACTGGGAAGGAAGAGGAACTCCCATGGAGAAGAATCAAGGTGGCAGAGTGGGAATTCAGGGTCTTTGCCCCAGGCACACTCAGCTTTTAGGAATGCATGCTGTCTGGCAACGTGTTATAAAATCTTCTATCCACCACCTTCCTGGGAATGTAACTATTTTAGTGTCATGTCAACGGACTGATGTGCAGTAAATGTTTTCAACAGTGTATTTATATTGGGGCTTTGAATGAATTGTTCTGGCAACACTGGATCTCTTTTGATTAAATAAAAAGCATATGCATCAAAATGAGAGGTTTGGTCTAAACATTAACAGGGTGATAACATTCAGTGCTATACCAGACTTGCAGTTTTATTTTCTGAAATAAAATCAAACTCATCTTGTTTAAGGGTGAAATTTTAAGATGATAATGCCTCTTAATCCCTTTATCTAATCTATATGTAAATGATATTCTCTCTCTCTCTCTCTCTCCACACACACACACACACACTCAAAAATGAGACCTAGTATATTCAAAGAGTTTACACCCTAGGGAGCATGCAATCCTATTCATGCTTACATTTACATAAAAGTAAATCCAATTTGATACTAGAGCACTTATTTCTGTGCAAACATGGAAAATGGCACTAGCTGCATGCCATTACTATTTCTGCTGCTATTAATTCCTGAGACTTTTCAGTATATACACTGCTTCATAAACTCTGTGGAAAGTGGGTGGCTTTATTTCCATCATCCCAGATTTAGAACTTTGAGTTGATATGATGGATAGTTGAATTCAGCTATATTTGAAAATCGTCTCTATTATTATAACTGATTTCTGTAAAATATATTGGTAGTAAAGGCATGTAATTGATGATGATGATTTTACCAAGGGTAAAACTTAAAGAGTTCTTGCAGGGAAAGCCTTCTCACAATTGTCTAAAAGGCATATATCTCTGAGAGCTGCTTTTATGATTTAGTATCTTTTGTGACCTAAATAATATAGTTTTCTCATTGACATTCCTAACCACGTTAACTACGTAGCTTAAGGAACAATACTGCACAGTCACTTCTCAGCAATGTCTTTCCAGCTGTATAGTCCCAGTGATTGAATTCATTTGTCACTAGGTACTTCACTGTGACATTTATACCGAATCCAGAAGGAAATTCAGTGAGCTAACATTGGGTGGCTTCCCCACTTCTAATAATTTAGTTCAAAGCATTACTTTCTCTGAAATCAAGAGATATGCATTACTAGACAACCCTGTGACCCATTGGGTCGTCCTTTGAGAAAAAGGTAGCGCAGTCTGATGTGACCAGAATGAACATTAAATTTTAGGCTGACCATTTTTTTCACTCCAATGCTGGATGGTCCCATTATCATCTAAGAAGAGTATATATCATATATAGAAAAACTATTGTAGTGGCAAATGAACTTCAATAATACATCAATATTTACTTACCTAAGCAGATAAAGAGAATGACCATGGATGGGCAAAAAAGCAGTGGGAGCAGGAGCGACTTCTGACTTCCTGCCGGTTTCCCCATTGATTTTGCTTGTGGGAAGCTGGCAGGGAAAGTTGGAAATCATGGTCACGTGGCCATGTGGATGCTGCAATGACATCTTTGCAAATAAAACTGGTCCGAATATTACGGAATTTCAATTCCACAGGAGTAATGGGTCCCAGATTTTATACACATTCTTTTAGTTAGTGGATTTTAGGTACTTTGATTCAAAAATCGTTGCAGTATAATGCACTTTTTGGGCTAACCTGAGGTTACAAACAGACAAACAGATAAAGACAATTAGAGCTTTATTAGCATATAGATAGGGCAGAGGAAACTTACTGGTAAGGGTAGCAGTAGGGAAGAGATCTGAGGGTGAAGGGATGGCCTTATCCAAAACAGTGCTGCACTTTCTGTAGAAAGAAAGAAAGGAAAGGGAGCCTCATTCCTCCTTTTCACTTTCAGTTTTTCAAAATTACTTACTTTTAACAATTCCCTTCTATTGGTTGCAATGTAAACCAATACCAGGGCAGAGTCATCCACTGGGGTGAATAGAGGCAAGGGGTATCAAAGAATGAAAGCAGAATTATGCATTTATTATGCAAACTCTGCCTCTTTTGTATGTCTTTTGTGATGTCATATGCATGGACAAAGGGGGAGGGGCTTACATTGCAATGATGCAGTGCTGCTTTCACTATTTTGATAAAAGCATTCAATCCTGTAGATTCCTCTGTTCCAAGGCACCTGTATATCTATCTTTTTCTACTGAACTGCCAAGGAGTGACTGAAATACTGCTGATCCTTCAGAATGCTCTTAAAGGCCTGGAGGTATTTGTGCAAGTTGCAGGAACCTCAATGTACACTATCAAAATGTAATGTTTATGAAGAAACCACAGCTGTTTTTCCAGAAGCAATCATAATGTGCTTAAAAACTATGAAAAACTCACCAATTCCAAGCAGAGGTTACGGTAACAAGGATAACAGCCAACAGCATGGGAACTTTTGGTGTGGGGTGGAAGACGCAAAGCACAGTGTGAGAGCGAGGGAAGGAACCCATCTGCGCCAATATGATACATAAGATTTCAGATCTGATATAATACTATTCTCATAAAATTGTCATGAAATGAACTTCTTTCAAGGGTATCCTGAACCTATTTTGAGGGCATGCTGAGTAGCAATGGGAAGGCTCTGGACTTTGTAAACCAAAGCCTTCTTCTGAGTTGTCCCCCACAATTTCATTGTTAAGATATCTTTGAATCAGTAATAGTGCCCAAGCAAAGGTCTAATCTGAATGAGTGAGGATGTACAAAGAAACAGAATTCAGTTACAATGTGTATAGATCAGGACTATTGTCACACTTCAGTTCAGTTGTATCCCACTACAAATCTTCATGGCCTTTCCCTCGTTCAAACACATTTTTTTTCCTTTTGGCATATATATACATTATGTTTGATTCCACAATAGTTTTATTTAAAATAATCTGGCTGAATTTATCTGGGCTCCAGAGTTAAACAGGGCCAGGCCTGGTTAAACTCTTGGATGGGAGATCAGCAGGATGACCTATAGGTACAGTTTATACTGTCTTTTATAATAAATGATGCACAGTCACTGTACCTATAGGCTACAGCAGGAAGTTAAAAAAAACTCAAAACAGTGATGAACCATTTAGATAATACATCCAGTAATACTGCATGGACACATCCATGAAACAGCCAGAAGTCAAGCTTTATGTAATGAGGCTTAATTTTCATTGTTGAAAGTAATGGGGTTTAAGTCAACAGATTTGGTAAAGACTGAGCCATCACTTTATGTGCGTGGTCCATTCTCTTTTTAATTTTTTGCAGAGCAATGAAGTCATGCTTTATGAAACAACAGTAAATTACCTGAATGAAATAATGACATCTCACTATTCTTTCCAAGTAGATAATGACAAAACATTTTTGCAAAAAAATGTGACTCTTTGTTTTAACTCTGCTTCAAAGGGCTTCCATCACCTGTAATAGCCTACGCACACAATTATCTGAGCCCACGACAGCCGATGCATTTTCATCTATACTTTCACAAGCTGCAAGCACTAAAACTTGATTACAGCCACTCAGCTACATCTTCCTTTGACTCCTCATAGCTTCATTTAACCTCTTTCTATCTTCCCAAGGACATTGTGCCTTAAAAATGTATTTTAGTTAGGAAGTAGTGCATTAAAGCTGCTGTACTATGTATACTACAGGGTTTTTTTTAGCTAAAATTAGTGTATTTCTAAATAAAATGATTTACTCAAGGAGGAAGATCTCACTTTACCAATGTGTAATTTTATCCATTAATATCAATTAACACTGCTGTTCTTCATGGAGTTATGGATCAAAAAGGAAAGAAGAACTCAAGAGTCAATGCTGAGCATAAAATTTGTTTAGTTCTGAGGTAGGTATAATGCCCTCATGGAAACTTTTCTTGGGGCCTGCTAGGTCTCTGCCCCAAATTTGTCTTCCTTTTTATTATATGGGTGGGGAGAGAGGGAAGTCACAAAGCAAAAAGCCAATCTCTAATATTTTATTTGTAAAAGTGCTTCAGGGTTTGCCTCACACAGGTTCCATAGACTTTAAAATAACTAAGTAAATAAAACAGTGCCACTTAGAATTAGGCCCACATGTCCAGAAAAATAATTTGGTAAGCTAACACAATTGAAAAAAAAATTCCAAGAGGCTAAAAAAAGCAGAAGAAGCAGTTTGCTTTCTTTTAATGAGGTGCTGTCTGACTGGCCGCACCCATTATGGCACCTATTTTGTAATGAGGTAATGGTAAAGGAAGCTAGGTTGGGTTCTCTAAATGAAAGAAGCTTTTTAAAGGGGATGTTGAGTAAGATTGATTCTTTGAGTCATCTAAGCCTTTTGTTTCTGAACAGGATGTAAGTTTACTGCAGCCTCAAGAAAATTTTCCTGGACGAAAAGCATTTAGAAGAGAAAAAAGATTAGAAACCAATAAATCAACAAAGTTGCCACTCTTCTAAACCTTAATTAGAATGAATCTTTATCTCAGGCTGTTTGTCAGGTTTACTGCTTTTTGTCTCTACCTTCAAGCTGATAAAGAAAAGAATCGTTGATGTGGTTTGAAATTAAACGTGTAGCCGGTTCTTCTAATTTGCTTGGGTGTCATCTGGGTCACGTTTTGAGGAGGAAGCCATTCTTGGCATGTACCCAATTCTTATTTCTTTTTTTCATAAGAAATCACTCATTCTGAAGCGTGTGAGAGCTCTGGTAATGTTGAAATGGACATGAACGTGGAAGCCTGACTCTCTTACGCTGAATTTGCAAGCAATGCATGCCCTAAACAAAAGGCAATGCATCTATAGTCATTGTAACATATACCTTTGCATGATGCTAACAAATAGACATAATTTGATAACTGTGGGATTTCTATTCGTGAAACCTGTTTTGGCATATACAGGCAATGTGGCTTACCCTAGGCAAGTAATCAAAACTCATTCCTATTTTTCAGTTGCCCTCCTAATTAAGTCATTTGAGCTTTCCATCATATCAGTTAGCATGGATTTGATGTAGTCCCGGTTGGAATCGAAATCCTGTTATCACCAACTTTCCAACCCCTTCCATGAATTTCCTTGTTCTGTCTTTGCAGAAATCACTTCCTGTCACCTAATTCTAACAACATATGGGACTTGGAAGGATGACAGTGAGGAGAATAGGGCAGATGCTGGTCTCAGTGACTATACAACAGCATCCAAACTGGGGCTGCTGGGAATTATGGGGACTGTAGCCCATCTCATCTCAGGGCACCAGTTTGGGATAGGTTGCCCTTGAAAATACTGTTACAGGAAATAAATTATACTTTTAGTAGGATGATAGGTGTCTAGTACAATGCAAAAGAGATTCTGTCAGTAGGCAAATTGAGGCAGGTGCTGCAGAGACCCAATGCCAGAGAAATGGGGAGCAAAAATGAGTGGCAAACCATTTTAGGACAGAGTTGCACCTGTATTCCCTGTGTGAGCCTGTGGCTCCCAAATATAATGAAGGAGACCATCAACCCTGTTGAGCTAACTTCAAGTGCCACTGTTGGAAATGACACAAGGATGGAGTGACCATCTTCTTGTTTGTATTAGACAGCAAAATGTCTTGGACTATCCCTGAATAACTGCTTAGCGGCCCTGTAGCCTTGTTGCTGTATTCTATTTAGGATCTGCTGCTGTCAATAAATAGACGATTCAGTTGGTAATCAAGGTGTAATTTGTATTCTGCCCACCAGACAGACCTGTTGCATATCTGTTTACATAGAAATGCACTGCCTAGAGCAACAAAGAATCTTGCTACAGAAGAGGCTCCAGACATATTTATTTTCTTCTTCACAACAAACTGGGAGAGGATATTATTTCTAAGGCTGAATACTGAGAACACTTAATGGAAAGTACATTTTATGGAAATCTATGCGTTTGTTTTCCAAATAAATGATTGGAGGAATTAGAATGTTAGGTTGTTGCTTTTTTACCATGTCCAAATAAAACAAGGGAGAGAGAGAGAGAATCATGAAATAATAACCCACATTAAAGTGATTATGCAAAAAAAAAAAACCCACTGTAATTATATTTACAAGAGCAGGTTAGTTGTTTCTAGTTCTCACAGAAATCAAAGCTAAGTCCCACTGATTTCCATGGGAACTAAGTACAATTAACAAGATCAATTATCATATCATATTTAAATACTTGCTTTTGCATGGTTAGGTGCAGGCTAGTAATATGTATGTTATTCCCTTCTCTATCTTCAGCTGGCATTATTTTGTTTAACTCTTTGGGATCAAAATAGGAGGAAAAAGAAAAGGCTCAGGATATGAAAAGAGCCATCAATTAGCATTTCCTAACCAAGAAACACTGAATTCTATTCATACCACTATGAACATCAACATCTCAGAATTTCTTTTTCCTTTTTTCAGTAAAAATGGAAAATCCTTCTACCCTGACAAAGAATAGCCTTTCTTAAAATGCATCAGGATCTGAGATTTTATAGTAATCAGAGGATATTCATGTTTCATTATTGAAAAATCACTTTGTTCCATAAGTACATTTCACTATTGAGTCAGTTCCACTAAATACACAATTCACCAAAGAAAATGTAGAGAAAAGCATAAAAGACTGGATGATTCATCCCATGTATGTTAATATTTGCTTTTACAAGTCCAGAATATTTGTCTTGTGCTGCACTTGCACTTCAAAAAAATATTTTTCAAAAACTGAAATAAATATTCATGTCATAAAAAGATGTTCCAAACAGGAAAAATACTATTTATAGCCCATATTGATCTTACATAAAAGGTTAGAATTCTAACCACTCCATAGATATTAGAATTACAACAAATACCATGTTCCCTTCTTTTTCAGCCTGATCTTGCCAAGGAAAAGAAGGAATAATATTCCAGGCATAATGCTACTATAATCATGTTTCTTATTTGACCTTCCATTATTCTTAAGTATTTGCTTCCTAAGTATTAAGTACTGGAGAGGAGAGGAGAGGAGAAAGACCTTAAAGGCAATGAAAGATTTAGTATCCTTATGCAGATTTTTGGCTGGGTTTTGAAAATTCTGATGAGAAACTGTTATTATAACTTTCAGTGGATAAAGGGAAGACAGGAAACAAATAATTACAAGGAGCATTGTATAAATGTAATCGAGAATTGGATGCAACAAGTCTAGAGAGCCCACCATACATGGTGGTTTGGTCAAAAATATGAAAGTACAAATTTGGAGATGTTATTATACCAGTAATGGGCATCTGGGGATGATCATGGGGCAAATGATGCAAGTACAAAAGGCCAGAATTGCATTGTGACATCATGAGGCACATTTCATTTGGGTATCATTATATTTAGGAACAGAGGTCTCCGATACCAGTCTGAATAGTTAAAATCCATAACTGCAATTTAAGTTTCATTCCTTATGAACAGATTTGAATGTGATGCAAGTCTCCTACATTTACTCAGTACTGCCATATCTCATTAACTCGTTCAGCACAGAAAATATCTCCCAACCAACCGACCTCTAATTTCTCTCTAATTTCCAAGTTTACACAGATATGTACCAAAGCTGTCTTGTTGTTGTTTCCATGTATTGTTGAGTGTATTCCAATTCAGCAGTGGGTTTTCCTCCCATCCTCAAGACAAGAAGAAAGCATGCTGCTTCAAAAACTACTGGACCCAAAGCATCTTCTACTTGGTCCACCAAAATGAGATCAGATCAGAGGAGATGGGCAGTGATCAAATTCAATAAATAAATACATAAATCAGGAATGGTGGGTTTTGCTGCTGCTATTGGAGGCTGCCGCAATTTGGTTTTAACTTTAAAAAAAACCTAACACATAATACTTATACTAAGAAGAAATATGTACCTTATGGGTAAGTACAAAAAATTGCAATGAAATAGGGAAAATCATTTGAAAAAGTGTATGTAGTAGCAGAAATTTGCATATAAGAGAAAATAAATTGAAGTGTCTACAAACATGGGAAAAAATGAACCTGAGCGAAAGCAAAATTGAATGGATTCCTGACTGCATGAAGTATAGGCATGTACTATATGTGCCATAGCCTGCTTTTCAGAAATATTTAGAGATGGTGTGAACATCAGAATATTGTACATAGAGTCAGCATGACAATAAGAATCAAATCTGGGAGAAATGCCTCAGGAATCCTATGTTTTAGTTCTTCCCTGGAATTTAATAGGTGATGCAGATATGCCATGTTGAAATACTTCTTTCTAAACTGAATGCAGGTTGTAGTTCCTCACAGGGCATGATCCTGATGAGCAGAATAGTAAGAGGTCTAGAAACAGAGTTTGCACAATACTTTGATATGAAGATTCAGTTTGAAGGTGGTTCAGTGGAATACCCAAATAGAATTGACTTTTTGAATCAAATCAAAAAGTCAGATCAAATTGTCTAATCAGGTAGGATGCCTCCAAACTGATTTGATAATTTGGAAAAATTGAATAACTCAAGTCCAACCCTTTTGATCTAAGGGATTAAACTGAGTTGACCTGAACTGAATTTTCAGTTGATTCAAATTGCTGAAATGGACTGCATACCCCTACTGGAAAACCATTTCCATGAAAAATCAAATTAAAAACACTATATTTTGTTTGAAGGAGATATCAGATATCTCAATGGTTGCCACACAGATGATGATCATTCTTTTTTGACCTCCCCAAGCAGCCCTCCCCCAAGTCCAAGCAGGTTGGACCTCAACTCCTATAATTCCCAGACAGTATGGGTTTTAGGGGGAAAAAAGTCATTGCAACCTCTGGCCATAGTGCTGGCAATATATGGAGACATTAAATCCAACATGTCTGGAAGACAAAAGTTTGGGGAAGGCTGGTATAATTAGAACCAACCAGTAGAAATTGCAGGCAAGCAGATTTCAGCTTAATAAAACATTGCAGCTGTATGAAGCTGTTAAACAGTGGCATTAATTGCCTCAGGATAATGATGGGCAATTCTTTAGAGTGGGTATTTAAGTAGTGGTTGCAGAGTTGGCAGCCCTTTGTCAGGGATGTGTTACTTATATCCTACACTGCAGGTCCTTCAATGCCGTGAAGACAGATTGGGCTCAATGACCTCCAAGGACACTTTCAGCCATATGGTGTTATGGTAGTTATCCCAATGTTATTGAAGGAGGTGCTTTGCCTTTGCTTCACCATTTCTTTACCTTTCTGTTTGACTATCTGGCAAATGGCTGTCTAGCCGTAGACAATTGTGCAGCAAGACAAACCTACAGAGAAACTGAGTTATCATAATTTCCCATTTCCAAGTCCTCCTTGCATGTCTCATGTAAAAATTCCATCCATAATACCTCCACAGTTCAATGGCATGGGACCAGATCGATCATGCTGAGCTGTCTCCTGGAGGCATTTAGAACAACCTGCTTGCAAGAAATGTTGACAAGAATGTCATTACTACAACTCTTCTGGAACATAACAAAATGCACAAAAGCAGTGACAGACATAAAAACAAACAAACTAAGGCTGCAATGATATAAATTCTTATCTGGGAGTAACTCAGTGAGGTTTGCTTTTGACTAAATGTTTATAAACTGCATTGCTGAGGTTTAATAGTAGTTATTTATTTACAGAATCTCCCTCCTTTGTATGTCTGGTCAAGGGCACATGTGGGTCTCTAGTTATATATCAGTGCTCACTTCTTTATTTATTAACTGTGGCCAATGGAATTATATATGCTTCTCTGTCATATTCTGAGCTCCATTATGTGTTACCTTTTGTCAGCTTTCTGCCAGTGATGTTCAATGCTACACTATGATGTAGAATCCCCATTATACTTGTTAGAACAAATCCCCATGTTGGGTAAATTTGTCCATTGATAGTATGTCTCTATATACAGGTAAGCTTCACTTAACAACCATTGGAAATTACAATGGTGCTGAAAAAATGGCCTTACGACCTGTGCCCAAAATTACGACTGTTGCAGCACCCCCGCAGTCACATGATCAAAATTCAGGTGCTTGGCAGCCCACCTGCATTTATGACTGTGGGGGTGCTTCAACTCCCACCCCCCACCCCCATCTCCTCCCTATCTCTGCCCTTTCGGAAGCCCTGCAACCTGCCGTGGGGATGGGAAGCCCACTCACACGGCGTGAGGCGTCCTGTCCCGTGCCCCTCGCACGGGTGTGGGGCCGCCAATAGCAAGCTCCACCAGCCTGCATTCCTTCACCCAGCTGCCTCCTCTCCCAGTTGCCCGCACCTACCTTTGCCTTTTTCACTCAGCAGAAGCCCAGCAGAAGCAGCTGCCTGCCTTTGTAAGTCCTTTTTGGACCCAGCTTCTCTGGCGATCATTTCTCTGAGAAGATAGTGTTAGCTGAGAAGATAGCATAAGGTGAGAAGATAGCGTTCTGAAGGGAGCCACATGGAAGAAACGATCACCTGAGGTGTCCAAAAACACTTTAAAAAATCTTCAGATGAATTAGTCTCTTCATTACATATGAAGACATATGTAGCATTCTTTAAAACATGAGCATTTATTTGTTAAAATAGACTATTCCAACTCATTATTCTAGAGTTCTTGAGACTACCAGGATAAATCTTGTTAATACTCTTCAGCTGTATAGGTTTAGAATCTTCCAGAATACTTTCCCATAATACAAGTGAGATGGGCATATCAGAAGTTGCTAATCCGCAAGTTCAAAGCTGTGAAATCAGAAGATGTTTTAATTGAATATACCACCATTCAACACTTTTAAGTAACCCAAAATCTTCTTGTAGTAAATGAAATATTGAAAGACTTATTAAAATAAATGTAGAGTATTACCACCATTTTTTTGCTCTACTCCAGAAAAAAAAAGATTTACCTGTGATTTTTTCTTTTTTTGTTGCTTTATCCTATATTTTTAATTTGATTTTGTTTGTTTTCATTTTCTGATTTTGTGCATAATCTTATATATATAAACTAATAAACAAATTTATAAATAAAACTATTATCTATCTATATTCTTTCTTTCTTTCTTTCTTTCTTTCTTTCTTTCTTTCTTTCTTTCTTTCTTTCTTTCTTTCTTTCTTAAAATAAATCTAATAGGTGGAAACCCAAAGCAGACCAGTGAGACTAAGCATGTTCATTAGGTAACTGTACTGATGTTTGGGAGATAAACCAGAAAATTAGGACAGAAGGTAAATGGGATGAAACATCCTGATCAAGAGCATTCTGTATTGCAGCACTTCAGATGCAATACTACGGTCCCTGGAACACCATCCCAAAGGCCATAGCATTAGGTGGATCTTCTATTTAAAAAATCAGGTGGAAAGTATAAGATTGTCTCTTCCATCTCCCTGCTAGCCTCTGTGAATAGATATAACAGTAGGGAGTTTGGGGTTCAGAAAATCTTGATGTCAGATTGTATGATGTGCATGATGTGCCACGCTACTTAAGATGTTGGACTAGGACTGGAGACAGGTTCATATCCATTCTCAGTCAGGGAATCCTCATATGGCTGTTGTTCCTGGAGAAAAAAATGGGACATAAACCTATTAAAATAAAAGGCATCTGCTAGACATTGGGCAGAGTCTAAGCAGGAAAGTCTTTGCATCTAAAAGACGCACAGATCTAGTTCCATATTACAGCAATAAATCTGGTATAAATACAGACCAGCTTTCTACATATATAATTTTTCTCCATTTTTAAGAACAGTGTGGAGGACAAAGTTTTTCTGTCCTCACTCCTTTTCTGCTAGTTTCTGCCACCAACATGTCATTGGTTGTGTTAGAGCACCCTGATGAAAGAAAAGGATAGTTCCACCCACTTGCACCTCTTGGATTTTATAACATAAGATCCTGGATTAACAAGTCACAATCATTGCTATAATTAATATGGGACAGCAAAATGTTGTTGTCTTTGGGAATCTATTATCTATGTTTGAATAGCTATCCGATTCACAAGGGCTTTCCTGTTCATTTGTAGGCATAGCACTACTACCTCCAATTAGAGAGAATGGGAAAAAGCACACAATATCTGGCATTCCAACTGTCCATCAAAGCACACATAAAGCTCTGATTTGTACTAATCTTCTACAGAATCCATTGATGTGATCTATTTTCAGTAATCCTGAGGTCCATTTCCTTCTAAGAAATCAAATTATATTATTTAAAGTAAAGACCTAAGGTGTTTATCGAATATATATTTTATTTGTTCATGTTACAGCTGTTTTCATAAAGGTCGATTTTATGGGCACTGTGGAGTAGTATATTACTTTCCTAAGTTAAATGTGAAAGAGTACTTCATTCCATATAACTCAATAGAGCCTATGTTTTGTTTTCTTTTGCCAGGAAAAAAAAATGTACTAAATATTTTCCCAAAGGCTTAGACATTTCACTGTATATTCTGGAAGGACTGCTTCTGAAACTCTAGGCACACTGCTTCCAGGAAATAATTACTATAAAATATTTTACTGTACAGAAAAAAAATGATGCAAAATCCTTACAGAATTTCTGACACCATTCTCCAAGCTTCATAATATATAATAATAACTTTTGCATGTGTTGAACACTATGAGACCCAACTGAATTATTCTTTGCTACTCATAGAAGGATGGAAATATGTAGCTGTTTAGCAGACTACTTTGTCATGGGAAAAATGCACTTAGCCAAACTAAGTTGGAACTGGTTGAAACTGCAACAAATACAGGAAATCTGAAGTTTTAATGGCTTGCACCATTGGGCAGGACAGGAGTGAAGAGGACAATAAACACACATAAACATTGTGTGGGTTTTTAAAACCATAACAGTTTGGCAGCAAAGATTTGGCATCTCCTGGAAGATGGATTTAGTCATTGGACAGCCTGAAGAGAGTGGATTAAAGAAATTGGTGATGGAATAGTTGACGCCAATTGCAAAGTCTCTTCTATTGGAATGCAAAGTCTCTTTGCATTCCAAAGTCTCCAAACTCTCAAAGTCTCATCTGTTGGAATGCAAAGTCTCTCTGTATGTCCAGAAATGGACCAGAGAGAATTTGTCCTCTTTGATTAGTCCCTAAATGCCCAGAGGTTAGGACCATCTGAACCTGCTTATTAGCTAAGGATGGCTTGAAGCAGAAGCACGTCTGGAAGGCTTGTTGCTGTCCACTGAAATTCAGCTAGTCGTCAACTTAGGACCATTCATTCAGCAAATGTTCAAAGTTACAATGGCACTAAACGAATGGTGGTTACAACTAGTTCTTGGAGTTCTGGCTGTCTCAGAACACCCACTGTCATGTGATCATGATCTGGGCACTTGGCAACTGGCTCACACTTACGACCAGTTGCAGTACCCAGAAATCACATGATCGCCATTTGGGACCTTCCCTGCTGGCTTCCCCAGAAAGTCAATGATTGCAAATCACTGGGATAAGTCACCCCCACCCATGCACCCTTCCCCAGCCCCTCTGCATTCATGCTGCACTGGCCAGTTGTACACCCCCATGCAGCCTCTCCAAGCCTCGCCATGCCTCCCCCCCATCCTTGCCCACTCTTTTATTCCCCCCCCCCCCGCCACTTGGCAGCAGCTACCTCAAGCTCTGCGGCACTTACGCCGTGCTGCTCCAAACCCAACTAAAATAAGGTTCATAATGACGGTGCTCACTTTTAACATATAAATATTGCCTTTGCTATTCATGGGGGTTCCATTCCAGTGTAGCAACCATGGATGATGAAACTAGGCATAAAGAGACTTTGAAAAAGAGTACTTTTTCAGAATGGAAGATAAGCTTTTTTCTCTCTCTCTCTCTAGAGAGGGAGAGGGAAGCCCAACCACCTAATTGTGCTTCTGAAGAATAACAGAACAAGTCAAAGCCCATGGATATATGAATACCATTATAATGGATACCCAGGCTTTGTTTCTTTTTAGCACTACACATGTGAAACCACCTGTAATGGAACCATGGAAAATGAGGGGTACCTGTACATTCACTCCCATCCTCCTCCCCTTCCCCACCCCACAAAAGGCTGCCTTAGTCTATCCATCCCTAGCCCCTGAACCAGGATACAGTGTCCTAAAATAATCTTAAAATAGAAATTTAGAATGATGGAAATCATAATGTCTGCCAAGCAAGAGTGGAAAGAGAAATTATGGAAACTGCAGAGCAGGAAATAGGGCTATATGCAAGAAAACTGAATAGTGAAAATGGTGGGTTGTAGGTAATAAGGATAGGAAAGAGAAGGCACAAAACAAATGGTTATATTTACTTTCCTAGAGGGAAACATAAAAACCTTAATTTCTGGACTAGAGACAATTGTAAAAATATCATGAGTACAGGCTGCCTTCTAGTCTCAATAATGTAGTTATACTTTTAAATGAGATAAAACTGCCAGTTGATCTAAATGCATTTAGATCCTTATCCTATAGATTTTCCCCAAGGCAATGGGGCATACATTTATACCTGCCTACAATAATTGTATTTGGCTCAAGATCTGTGGGAAAAGCTTCCTAAAACAGACTAGATTGTAGAGGTGTGCGGAGTGTTGAAGTTCTTGACGTCAGTGAAGCTTTGAACAGATCAGCCCCTCAAAGCAAAGCAGGAAGTCTCCCTCCTTCTTCTAAGCACTGGAGTCCATGCATCATTTCATTTGATTAATCAATGTATTGATATGTGGAAATGACCCTGGGAGACAGAAGGAAGAACTGCAGAGTGGGCAACATATAAGAGGCAGCTGAGCCCGCAGAAGGAACAGGGGTGTGGCAAACATCTCAGAAGGGACACTCCCTAGTCTCTTGGACTGTAAAGGTGAGGGAGGAAAGATGTACTTTCAGACTTGCAAGATTTTGTTAATGTATCCTTACAATAAAGATAGAGCTAGTACTCCTGGGTGTGCTTAATGTCTGGACTACATTGCAAGGCTGACAATTAAGCAATGCAATGGCTACCTCACTTCTGGGTATGTACAGAAGTCACTTTGTTCAAGGCATGGATGCTGGTGGTGGCAGATCAGTTTTACCTCGATGCCTTGCAAGGTAGACTGTTTTTCCTTCAGTGCATGCAGCAAAGATCAAGGTGGAGTGTCCTTTGGGCGGGTTGGGGGTTCCATGAGATTCCCAGATAGCTTGTGACAAATGATATCTTCAAAGCAATTTGCGTATAGGCTTTTACTCCGCTCCAAAAAAGTTTGATATGGGAACAAATGCTTGAAAAAATCCCATGTTGCATTAAATCACATAATATATGGAACCACAGCATGTGCTGAACAAGGGTTGGAACTTGCTCTCCAAACAAGCCAATGAGATGGTTGAAGAAAAGAAGTAGGGAACTCTGGCCCTGGAAACAGAGATTAGGTAGCAGAGAAGAGTAGAGATGGCAAAGAACGTAAGGAAGAGTTGTGGAAATTAAGCATGTTCTGGGTTTTATGACAGTTTTATGATTTCTTTATTTAGTTTTAGTATTGGTTATTTATTTTTGTTGTTGCATTAATGTCCCCTTTTTTATCTGACAGCTTATGACACCTGCCATGAAGTTAGGCTGTGATACATTCGGCTGAAAGACTGGCTACTCAAAATCCTTAAGTAAAATCCTTAAGTAAATTGAATCCTCCACTGATTCAATTTAAATCTCTCTCCTTAAATTGAATCAGTGGAGGAAATGCACAAAGAACACGTTCCTCTGCAGTTGTTGAGAACGATATCCTTGTCCCTAGAAATCACCCCGTCTCCTGGTTTGGTTGCTAGTTCTGAAATGTAATAGGGCTTTAAGCCAAGATGTCACAGTGATGTCAACAAGTCACAACTACTGTACATATAAACAATGAGCCAGACTATCTAAATTCCTCTTCATAGATGATATGAAGCAAACTTGCTTTCTAGATCTGACTTTTGGGGAGAGAAGAGTACAGTATAACATTTCCCATAATCCTGGACCTTAAATATATTACCAACTCAGTTTTAGATACTAACATGCTATTAGAACTTACAAGATTATTTATATGCTCAGAAATAAGTTTGAATGGTGCTACTTGCATTGTTCTGCTATAGGTTCTTCAGCAGAAAGACTTTAAATGTGGAAACAGAAGCTAATTAATATAAGGTATATTATCTTTTCTTTTCTAAAGCCAACAAGCTACATCAGAGGTTTAAAATCCATTCACCAGTCTGTGCTGTGCTATGCTGAGCTGCCATTTTATTCAGTCTGTGGTCGAAAACTCATTTCATTTTCTTTCACTGCCTTCATTTTTATCAGATGCCATTTTCCTGGCAGCCTGCAATATTCCAACATGAAGATTTTTTTTCCCCTCTGACCTCCACCAAGCTGGCTTTGTGAACAGGATAATGGGGAGATGATTTCTGTTTGCAGAATAAATTACGTTTGTATTTTTATCAGCTTTGGAACAGTTAAGAGCTGACAAATTTCAGAATGACTCAAAAACTTGATTCAGATAACTATCATAAAAACAACTTCTGACAAAGTAGGGAAAATGTGTGGGTCTGTGTACACATGAATGAGTGCATAAATGCATAAACATTTTTTTCTTTAAAAGCAGGCCAAAGTGTAAATACAAGCATAACATAAACATTTTATTGACCTTACAAATATTAAACTATTACCTCCTCAATGCTCTGCAGTGATTTTGAAAATCTGAGATTTCATACTGTATTCCTATTTTGGCAAGAGAATCATCTGAACCTCTTTGAGCTGGAGCCAGACAGCTCAGCTAGCACAGAATTCTCATACTGATGCTTCCAAGGATCTCAGGGTCTGTCTGTGTGAGTCCAAGAGGCAGAAGAGAGAAAGAAACATTTTTTCCCCCTGTGCCTTTTCCAGTTAGTTTGTTTTTGTCCTTCAACTGTTTTCCTATTGTACGGAGTAAGAACAACAATATGAAGAATGTGAAATTTCCCAGACCCTGAACAGTATTTACTGAAGCTACAGAGATTTCTGTGAGGCTGGGAGTATACCTCCAAAGTATATACTGTATACCTCCAGGGTTTTTCCATTCCTATGTAACTTTGGAGCACCATGGAATGGAAGCCTTACTTCAGTAACTGCCATAAAGGAAGGTTAGAACGGATGGGGCAAGAAACAAACAAGTTGATTTTCCATTTTTGAAAATGCAAGTCTAACCTTTACCAAGATTTCTCTCCAACCTATGTTTTTGAATTTGGTAATATTATTCTCTTCTCTCCTATCCATATCTAGTTGTTTTTCAGTGGTCTCTATTTAACAGTATAATTCTATTAGACAAATAAAAAGATTTACTTGATTCTGTGATTCTGAATCAAGGCTAACGCCATCACTTTTTAAAGTACATTAACATTAATTCCAGAACTTAAAAAAAATCAGTAAGCATGTGTCAGTCAAAACAGAATTGAGTAATGTCACTTTCAGTATGTAGAACTTTCACCCAAAATATATGCAAAGAGCAAGACTGTGTATGGACCAAGGTCAGAAAAATCTAAATTTCATCAGGAAAAGTAGCATGCAGGCAGCTGAACAAGTAATTATATATGAATTTTGTTTTTTAAAAAAGCCTGACTGAGGTCAATAACTATTCCAGTTCTTCAGCCCTGGAGAATTATAGCAATTCCAGATAATTTGGGAAACTCATTAAGAGCCTAAAGGATTTTTCCCTGTCTCAGCTGAATTTCTGTACTGATACTATAAAACAAAGAACTGAAATGCGGTCAGAGCTAAACTTATCACACTCCTCCAACTACATAATCTTAGTTAAATAATATTGTAATCCAGAACTGTAGAAATTCACAGGCTGAACTAACTGAGCTTAACTGATTTCAGAAGCTAAGCAGGGTCAGTATTTGGATAAAGGACTGCCTGGGAATTTCAGGGCTGTTGACTAGAAGTTGGAAAACTGCATTTTCATAACATTGGCAAGCAACCTGCATGCATACAGTCAACAAGACTGAGGTCCACTTGAGGGCATCTTTAATTAATTTAAGCATATATACTTCAACATATTAATAGGTTCAACTTAAAAGCGGGTTAAAGAATAAATTGTACAATTATCCCAGGTCGATCCTATGGGTTGCTCCTTCTATGTGGAAAGCAATATAGAGGCAAAGTAACCCTCTGCTTCTCCTACAAATGTAGAAACATTCATTATCAGTGCTATTATTCCCCACTAACCAGTCTCTGTGGGCCACATATGGCCCCTAACCCACCATTTTGCAATCCCCAGAGCTTCCTGGAGCTCCCATGAAATGCTGCTGAAATTTGGCAGCAACCTGATATTTAAATACCTTTCAGGTCTTGTTGTGGTTTTTGTTGTTGTTTTTAAGTTGGCTTAACAATTAGGGGAAAGTCTTTTAGAGTTTGATTTGTGAGTATGTGCATGTTTTACATTTATAAAAGAATTTTCCAACCTACTCTACATCCTGATGTCATGGTTATGCCCACTGTTATGCAGTTGCCCAGAGCAGTCTTGAGTTCCAAAAATTAGAGCAGGAATGTCTGCCAAACATTGTGATATATTTGCAGGCTCAGGTGTCATGATGATGCCACAATATAGAGGCTGAAGTAAGCGATGGCTCCTTGCCCCAAAATCTTGAATGGATGCAAAGCAACTCCATCTACTGGAAGAGAATAAGAAATGTGAAGATGGGTATAATCGAATACATACTATGCAGATTTTCACTCTGGCAACTTTGAATTTTAAAAAAATGGAGACAAATTCATATTTCTGTTTAGGAATGTACTTATTCCTGAAAACAGCTGACCTGTTGGGAGGTCTTGATTTTCTCCCCTTTTCTCAGCAAAAATGCCCCAAGTGCTCACACAAGTGCAGAGATCTTTGTGGAGGGTGTTTCTCATTTGCAGGGCTTCTTGGACTGAGCAGGTGAGCAGGTGAGCCATTCAGTCTGTTAGCCTTTTTTAGCCAAGGGTACAAATTCCAGACCTATCAAATATGTTAGAGAACCTGGAATGGACATACATGAGAAAATCTTCGCTTTTCAGAATTATGAAACCAAAAAAGCAAAAAACAAAAAACCTTCAGATAAAAAATGAGTACACTGGGGAAGAAATAGAAATGCTAGAAAAAACTAGACCCCAAAATGCAATTTTCCCTACATAAAAATGCCTTACAAAAAGTATACACACATATGTACATATGAAAATAGAAATGAACAGTTCCATATTTTTAACATTGTTGCTTTGGCATATTTGAAAATAGAATAGTTGAACTGAACATGCAGTCAGGTGAGTGGTTCAGTCTATTAACCTTTTTAGCTAAGTGTACAAATTTCAGACCTTTTAATGCAATATTCAGATGAAGAATGGAGGAAAGGAAATTGTCAGAATCACCATCTCTGTAGGTCCCTGATTTACCTCTATGTAAACTTGAGTATATCCTGAGATCATCTGCTAAGGCTTGTATCTCCCATTGCCCCATGATATATCCTATCCTGGGAGAGGTCTTCAGAAAGGGGCAAAGTATGGTGGAAGCCAGTTTGGTGTAGTGGTTAAGGCACTGTGCTGGAGACTGTGAGTTCTAGTCCCACCTTTGGTACAAAGCCAGCTGGGTGACCTTGGGCCAGTTACTCTCTCTCATTCCTAGGAAGGAGGCAATGGCAAACCACTTTCAAAATTGTTCCAAGAAAACTGTAGGGACTAGTCCAGGAAGTTGCCAGGAATCAACAATGACTCTGAGGCATGCAAGAAAAAAAGAAAAAGAGAGGGAGGGAAGGAAGGAAGGAAGGAAGGAAGGAAGGAAGGAAGGAAGGAAGGAAGGAAGGAAGGAAGGAAGGAAGGAAGGAAGGAAAAATGGTGGAAATGTTACCTTAGCTACCAGTGCAATGCTGGACTGGAGAAAAAGGAGTGGTGGAAGGAACACTGGAATTACTTCATTGCTGACACAGATAATGAGTGGATTGGTGGCTCAGCTCTGCTGTGACATTGGGAAGGATGCCAATAAATATTGCCACTTAGAGATGAGGTTGCGTAGATGATAACTGCAGAATATTTGTGAGTCCTTAGTTTTGGAATTAATTCCTCAAGGAAGCTTGCCAAATGCCAATGGTTGACATTGCAGCCTTTTCTCTGCCAAACAAAGATATTTTTATTCTCCTTAGTCTTTTAAGGGATTTAATACTCAGTGTTTTTTATTCTGATTGCCCTCTTACCTCATTGCTAACCACTGCAAATATTGGACTTTTCTTTTTCTGGATTTTTAAAATGTCATTTATACATATTACATTACTATAATAAACTGTACCAAAATCTTATAACAAAGAAGGATCTATAAATCAACAAAACAAACAATTAACACAATTGAATCTCACTGGTTTATGCTGAAAGAAAAATGCATCTTTAGAAAAGGAGCTACAAAGACACCAGAATTGCCTAAACTTAACAAATATTCCTTGTGAGCAATGTGGAAGGAGAGATAAGATACAGGACTAAACGTAACAGCTCAAACATGACCTCAGTGAGAAAACATATTATCAAGCTAAATAACCAGCTCAGGCAAAACTGTGGAGCTCATAAGCCTTGGCAGTGCTCTAGAAAAAGCTGTCTTTTAAGTGAAATACTTTCCTTCATTTCATTCAGATAATGGCCTTATACTCTGGCAGCCAGTTGGCTGTCCTTTCCATAAACAACAGAATAAAAATCAGCTTATTATACCCACTAGCATTACCAATATATCTCAAGATGCTCCCCCAGGATTTGGAATTGTTCAATAAATCAATCCGCTGTGCCAAGTTAATTATTGAAAGCAAAGGAGAAAGTGAACAAATGGCCTCTCTTGGCTCCCAAACAAAGGTGTGTGCGTGTATGTTTTACTTCCAATAGATAATGCTGTATGAAGTCCACATTTATTTAATGACATGCAGGTTGCATAATGCAATTCTATGCAAAATACATTCTTGTGTTGTAGAATATGGGATAAATGGCTCAGGGACAGTGACTGTTCAGTTGGCCAGAGTTTATGTATAGGAAAGGGTGCAAGCAGTTAGGAATGGATGTCAATAGGGAACTTGATTTCTGATAAATTAACTGCAACAGTGATGACGATCAATCACTTCACTGGACAGACTGATTTAAGCTCTTAGAAAGAATTACCTGTTTTCTTGGCTAAATGCATGGACTTTAAGCAGCCTGGGAAGCTATTTGTATGCTGTTTGGATTCTTAAGACAAATCTTCCAACTTGCTTGGTGGTGGCACATTTGAATTGCTCTCATTCAAAATGGTTTTCAGCATAACCCATCATGGATGCTACTAAAGCTAGGAATAATGAGAGAAGGTCTAAAAGTACTCCATTTGGCAATCACATCCCCCCATCTCACATCCTGAGTAGTGTGAAGGATCATTTTGCCCACTACTTTGATAGCAAAGGTTTAATTATTTATTCTTCCTCACTGGCTTCTTTTTTCTGATGGTAACTTTTCTCCTAATCTGTCCTCTGTTCCAGCCCTAGCGACTGAGTGGTCCTTTTATCATGCTGTCCCCCTTGCCCTTCTGGATGCTGCTGACTGAGGATCCTTTCTGTGCAAGATAAACATGATAACAGTTATGCTGCATGATACTACTGAACCAACAGCTGCATTAGCTGCACAGAGATTAGGGAGTCCAACCTAGGAAAATGCTATAAAGTATCTTTTATTTCAAAGCTGGGTCCTGTGTTTGCACAAGTGTGTTGACACTTTAATTTTTCAAAAGGTATCTATAAATTATACAGTAAGCAAAAGCAAAGGACTCTTTGGACCATGTGACAACGACTAGCATGAATAAGAAGCTGTATTCATACCACTTATGTAATCCGGTAATCAGGTAGTTCAAGATCTTGCAGGTTATGTGAATTCTTCCACTTCAGGGAAGGTAAAGAGTCAGTGGTTCAATGTATGGGAAGTGTCCTTCTGAGTGGGACGTTGACTTCAACAGCCCAAGATCAAACGGCTGTGGAGGGCAGGGATCGGGGACCAGAAGGGAAGAGGTGTTCCTGCTCACCAATCAGACCGGAAGCATTTGCCTCCAATGCAGCGAATTGCAGTCGAACTGGTTGTCATCCCTTCTTCCATCAAAAAATAGAAACCAATAGTTTTGAGGTGATGCATGAAAACAGGGGGGGAAGCTGCAGTTACTGCAGGCTGGGTGTGGACTGAGGACGATGTATTCCTGCCCTTCAGAAATAGGAGGTAGCTGCCATTCATGCTGAGGCAAGCAGGAAGTTCACTCCGCCTTGAGAATAAGGGAGCCATGCTGTTTTACAAAGAAGCTTCTTGGACGTGCCTCACCTGCCCCGTTACTGAAGAGAAACCCACCCACCCCCATTTGAAAATCTGCATGGCCCTCTTTAAAAATCACCAGTTCAGTCCTTGAAAATGCCTTCAGAGAAGCTCCTAAGTTTAGTGTTTGTGTCATTATAATAACTTAGATAGATATTGCCTGTGGTTTCAGCACAGTGGCAGTCAGATTGTTGACTCTTTATTTATCTAAAAAGAAAAAAAAACTCTCTTTTTTTTCTGGTGAGAATGAATGTGTGCTATTAGCCTGGAAACATAATACAATATGACATTTTCAGAAGCATCTACAGTAAATAGATTTTAATATTGCAAAGCCAATAACCTCAAATTGCATAAAGCCCCAAACTGAAGCTGTTTTTAACCTGTGTTTTTCACATGTGACTAATGCTTTAACATAGGACCAAAATACTGGGGTTGGGTGTTCAGCTCCAATAAAGGGCTTTGGGAAAGTACAGGAGCTTAATGGGAGAGCTAATGTTTTCTATGCAGAAAGTCCCAGGTTCAGACCCAGTCCCAGGTTCTCTCTAAGTGAAGCTGGGAAATGCTGCATTCTGCAAAAATACTGCAAAGATGTGGCCAACACCAGGCTAAAAAGTGGATCAGCTCAGTATGACAACTCAACATGCTGCTATGTTTCTTGGAGTTGTACAAAGGAAAGGGGCAAATAGGAACTTGACTAGCTCAAATAGTCTTTCCTTGGTGGTGAAGCCATCTCCTTGTTTCCCCTTGTTGCATAGCAAAGGCTATTGAGTACAGATACTCCTCAACTTACAACCATTCATTTAGCGAGCGTTCAAAGTTATGGCAGTACTGAAAAAAATGACTTATGACCGTTTCTCACACTTATGGCCATCACAGCATCCCCACAGTCACATGATCAAAATTTGGGTGCTTGGCAACAGGCATGTATTTATGATGGTTGCAGCATCCCAGAGTCACATGATTGCCATCTGTGACCTTCCCAGCTGGCTTCCAACAAGCAAAATGAATGGGGGAAGCCAGTTTCACTTAATGACCATGTGGTTTGCTTAACGACCATGGCAAAATGGTCATAAAAACAGGCATGGTCATGTGATGCCTCACTTAATGACTGCATCACTTAGTGAACAAAGTTCTCATCCCAATTGTGGTGGTAAGTCGAGGACTACCTGTACTAAAGAATGTAGAAGTGATGGAGATACCTGTATTTTGTATAGTTTACCAGGAGAAAAATGTATAACTTCTTGAGGTAATCTGGAAGTTGTACATAGGGTGTGAAGGGCAGCCCAGGCTGATTTGACCCAAGTTCCCAGCACAGCCTTATTTTGCAATGGCAGAATGTCCCAATTTTCTAAGCAAGTGGAATTAGTAATAGTTCTACCAAGGTGAAGCAGCTGTTTTGATTGTTAGATAGCTGTCAGTTGAGATGCCATCCCAACCCCCTTGCCATCCAAACCAGAAATTTCATTGTGGCTAATGTCTGTGGCTCTCTAGAGAGATTTGCTGTCCTACAAGCTATTGTATAACTGTCACAGTAAGATGGCAGCTTGTCATTTTCACTACTTCCCAATGAGTTGCTCTGAGGACTTCTTTGTAATGAAAGGCATAGGACAATCAGCCAGGTGCCAACTGGAGGATAAATGGTAGTATTGGAGGAAGCAGTTATTCTTCTGTCAAGCAGGTGTCTTCTTCTGACCTGTACTCTGTAATTAATTCTACAGGATCTGACAGCAGATATGTCAGGAGAGCAAAATATGACATTTGCAAAAAGCAAGCTCTTTTGTTTGGATACCTGGTGTTGGTTAAATGGGCCTGGCCAGGAGTTCACTTTGGATGGAGCTTTTTAACCTGTATCTCCACTGCCCTCCAGCCCACCTCAGCTGCTGCTCTTCCCTACATACTTGATAAAAAAGGAAGGAGGGAAGCTGCAGCAACAGAGAGACATACTTGACTAGAGGTTTTTTGGGGTGACTTTGGGTCAGTCACTCTCCCTTAGCCTACTCTACCTACCTGATTTGTAATTAATTCCATAGGTTCTGACAGCAGATGTTTCAGGAGAGCAAAAAGGTATGGAGATAAAATTAGAGGAGGTCCCCATTATTCTATCTTGATCTCTCAGACAAAAGTCAAGAAAACAAAAACAATTCAAAGGTTACCCTTTCATCTGCCCTGGATAAATTGAGAAGACCTTTGGTGCAGTGGGGATAGATGAAAAATGAGAGGTAGACAGAGATTTTAGCAGGCACAAATGTTTTGCATATGCTTGCTTGATTTTCTTGGAAAATGCTGATCCCTTGTGCATGCTTGCTTCCTTGGATCGCTAACTAAGGGCTGAGTCCATTCAGGACAAACAGTGTGAGGCCTGTGACTGTCTTTCTGAAATAGAGCTAAGACATATTGTTCTGACTGCCTAGAAAAGCCATGGCAAAAAGCTGGCTTGGAGAGTTAAACAAGCACAGCTTAAATGAAACCTACTTTCAGTTCCTGGTCAATCTGGGACCCTGAGATTTTATCACAGCCAAGAACTCATGTAGGCTTTTGCTGTGAAAGTAAGTCATGTTCCATTGTATCCTTTCTGAAAATAGAGAAAATGACCTAGATGATTCATTTACCAGAAATCAGAGAACAGTTTCATATTCTGGAAAATATTACTTTTCTCCTCAGATGATCTACTGGGTTTCAATCGCTGTAATGTGAGAAGAATGAATAGTCAGAATCCATAACACAGAGATACAGATAATTTGCAGCACCACCAGAGTGGGTTGCCAATCAGAACATGTGCCAAAATTTCCACAAGAAACACAGACTAGCCAGCATTTCTAATCTCTTAAAACCTTATAAAGGTTATAATCTTCCGGAGCTACTGATACTGCCAGTGCAGTTATAAAACACTATACAATTATCACTAATTTTGCAGGCAAATGTTTAGCTTCTTTGTCCATTGGTAGAGATTCTTAGAATTTTCTGATGAATTTTTCTGAACAATGAAATATAGAAATAATACATATGAATGAAAAATGCATATATCTGAATGGGAGACAGATATATAGATTCAGATGTAGATATAGGCAAAATGTGTCAAAAAATGCCTGTATTAGGCAAAACGTAAACGTAAACAAATCTTCATATGGATATTTTCAGTCACAACCTGAATCAATAAAGAACTGGAAAATAAGAAGTTGGGGTTGGAGAGGAAGCCAAATAAATAGATTTGTGCTTTCTACAATGAATGGAAATCAAGCTTGGTAATAATTAGAACCTAATCTGCTTAAAAATACACAGGGGGCTTCCAGGGCTTTCACAACAAAACCAAAACTTGCTTCCTTAATTGCCAGCCAGACTCAAAAGTTGACCTGCCAGAAGGTAGCATACTTTGTATAACGTGCTTGTGAATAAGAAGAAAAGATGCCAAAATAAAAAAATTGAACTTGGAGTGATTGCAAACAGGAAAAGGGGTTCCTGCAAGAGATCCTACACATTGCAACTATCTTGTGCAGCTCATTAAGGAAGCATTCACCTCCTTAGGAGATAAAGGTTTTATAACCTTCTGAACTCCCCCTGGAAAATAAAGAAGATGCAGTTATATTATCATATTGCCTGCACAGATCAAATTAAAATTGACTTAAATGTGACTTATCCCATATAGAGAGAGTGGTGTTTCCTTAAGCTCTTCAGGCCTTGCCGGTAACAAGGAAAGAGTAAGCAGTTTTGTGATTCCCTGGGGACAGTGCTGTGCCTGTATCCACATTCATTTCCCACCAGCAGTGGAGAATTAGCCTCCCTCTGACACAACTGGAGAGGCAAAATCTCCAGTACAGCACATACTGCTAGTATTCAGTTCTAGTTTGTTCTGCTTTTCTCTTGGACAAAATTAGATGGCATATCCGCAGCCCACCATGCTGAACAGGAGAGCAAAGTTTCCAGGTGCTCGTAACTTCTCTGGGCCTCACACACGGAGATGAGAAATGATCTGTTTTGTTTAATTAATTTTCCATGCCCTGTTCAGAACCTCACCAGTTCCTCCCCAAGCCATCTGAAGTTAATGAATTTTTCAGAAATGTAAGATGCATTGCCAGAATCTGATTTCAATGCCATTGCAGCTTGAAAGATCACTGTGGCATTCGCTTATGGGTTACTTCACTCATTACCCTTTATGAGCATACATAGGGCTGCTGTTAATCTCAAATGTGTACAGTGTTCAGTAATCACGGTCACATTGGACTATAAGGGCTGCCAAAAAGAGGACTCAGGTTGCCTATGATCCTGAGGCAAAAGATTGCCCACCCCTATCCTTGCTCTAGCTTTTCCCCACATCTGGGGTCTAGCTTATGGGACTCATAAGGGTCCCAGAGCATTGTCTCCAAGGCTTTACTATCTTTCTCCACCTCCCAAAACCAGCTGCTTGAGATAGCTATCTGATTCATTAATAGGAAAGTCGGCTTACATTTACACACACACACAAACACACAAGCTTTAGGTGCCATAACTATGTTTGCTGCAATGTATATTATTCTGGCATGCACACTGGGTTCTGAGATTGACTTTCAATTCGTTAATAATGTATATGTGCTCCAAATCCATATCATATTCTAATTCCTGGGCCTGCCATTCTTCTGAAGTTCTATGATATGGCCCAAGGATAGAAAGGAATTCATTATGGGAGTTCCTTCCAAGAAACTGTGTTTAAGATGACTGCTGAAGTAATATTGTAACATTAGAAATGTTCAAGTAGAATTCACAAATAGGGGCATAGCGAGCCAGATTACAGTGAGTGATTAGAAAAATCAACTGAAAATGTTAGCTCAGAGGGTGCACTGCGAAATCTAATATAGAATACATTCAGGTTGTCACTGGTTCAGATGGTACTGTGTTTTTGAGATGACAGAGTCCTCTCAAGAGCCAGCAACAGCTTTCTCAGTGGACTAGTCATACTTAGATCTGGTGGCACAAATCTCATTACATTTTTCCACTGAGACATCTATAATAAAGTCCACATGAGTGTAGGGCTGCTTGTTGGAAAACACTCAGCATCCTTTAGCCTTGAAAGCAGTTACAGAGAATGTGGGAATAACACAGACCAGCTGTGGAGCTGCATTCTTGTTTAAAGCAGATGAAATTTGCAAACAGGGGAAGAAAAGGAAAGAGAAATACATCCAACCCAGCACGTCTCTCCATTTTTATTTGTCTTAATCTCCATCTCCTTCTTTCTCACCGTAGAAATCTGTTCTCTCAAGAAAGATTGTGCTTCAGTTATGAAATAGCCTACTAGTGAGTAACCTCATTTATTTTAATGAGACCACTGCAGAGGCAATGGATTGAGAATGGGTGTTTATGTCTGTTTTGAACTCATTTTCACGTGGATGCTTTAATCATTTCCTCTGCTTATGTATTCCATGCAGGCACAGCACTTTTATATGTGCCAAATATTTCAGCTGGGGACAGGCTGTTATTGCTAACAGGCATGTGTCTGTGTGTGTGTGTGTGTGTGTCTGTGTGTGTGCATTAATGCCTCTTGATTAAACAGAGGGGTAAAAACACTTCAATGGGTGAAGAGTTTGAAAAGTTAATCAATGTGTCTCATTGCTCCATTATTATGGGGATCAGATAATATATATTAATGGGAAAGGAAGCTTGAATATGATGCATGTACCTGAAAACAAGGGACGCGGTGGCGCTGCGGGTTAAACCGCTGAGCTGTCGATCGGAAGGTCGGCGGTTCGAAACCGCGCGGCGGGGTGAGCTCCCGTTGCTCGTCCCAGCTCCTGCTCACCTAGCAGTTCGAAAACATGCAAATGTGAGTAGATCAATAGGTACCACTTCGGCGGGAAGGTAACGGCGTTCCGTGTCGTCATGCTGGCCACATGACCCGGAAGTGTCTATGACAACGCCGGCTCCATGGCTTAGAAACGGAGATGAGCACCGCCCCCTAGAGTCGGATTCAACTGGACTTTACGTCAAGGGAAACCTTTACCTTTACCTTACCTGAAAACAACTTTGTTTACTTGCCTAGCAGAAGCCATTCAGTTTTCCAATTATTTTACAGGAAAGGGAAATAAGCTTAACTGTGGTTTGTATCACTGCCTAAGGATTACTATATCAGTTTAGCATTAGCTCAAGAGAAAGATCTCTCACAGACATGTTCACCACTGAGAAGCACCTGTCTTGTTCAGAATGAATGGATTGTGCCCCTAAATCACTCAGGTGCTTATGAAAAAGGCCATCCTGATTCAACTTAATCAGGCATTTAAATTTAAATCCAAAATAGGAATGGTCTTAATTGCTTCCTGAGTGAATGCTTAATTAACATAAACAACAGGCAAGGGGGGAAGGAGGTATTAGCCTTATTTTAAAAATGAAAGGCTGGAATGGATAGATGAAGTAATTTGGTGAGCTCGACAGTCAATATGAGCTCAGGACCTTCAGGAGCCATTCTTACTTCACCAGAGATGTGAACGAGAGCTTCAGCAGCCTTCTTTGTGAGCCACAGACTGACTCTTATAGAACTTAAGATGTTACCACATCGGGGATCATACCAATTCTCATCACTAGCATCTCTGAGCTCCTGGTTCACATAGTATCCACATGAAAGACTTTGTGATTTAGAAGCAGCCATAAGAGTAATTTCAACTTAATGCCACACAGACGCTATTCCTGGTGGATGCTCTGCTCAGAAACCACCTCCTTCCAAGTTGTTATTTTCATTATTTTTTGACAGGGGAGGGAGGGAGAGAGGGAGGAAATATTAACCCTGATTTTCAGAAATATTTCCTATTCTGGTTTGTTATTAGTTTTTGATTCAATTTAAATTACATTCTTTTTGTATCTATTTATATATCATCTATTTGTCTGTCTGTCTGTCTAAGCCATCTATGTTAATGAGAGTCCATGTGTTTATTTAAAGCATTCCATTTGTTGGCCAAAGATGTCCCAGTGAGGTTCACATGTAATTGGGGTAGGGTGGTGTCATGAGTACTGATGGCGAGCAGGAGGGGGCCTCGATCCAGGGTGGAAAACGCATGTGTAGTACTGAGGTATTAAGCAGCCATTCAAAGAGACACAGATCAGACCTGCCTTAGCTTTTAGGGTTTATATGTCTGGGTTTTTCCCACGCTTCTTCAGTTTGTTAGGATTCTAATGTAGCAGTAATAAACACTAGAGACCTACTCCTCGTCTCAGCGTGATTTCTGACTGTTAGGACAGGTGGGGTGGAAGGACACAAAAGGGGAAAAAAAAGAAGGAAAAAGACATGAAGGAAGAAAGCATGGGCATCTTTTCATAACTTAAATGTTAGTCCTTACAGCCTGATACAGGGAGAGGCACATAATGGACTTTTTATTTTTATTTTTAGGAAGAGTGATGGAATAATTTCAGTGTCTCACTGTGATGTCCCCCGTTGCAATGTATACATACATCACAATGGGAAACATGCCTTCCCGGGGAAGGGGAGGAAGGAGGAAGGAATCAGTGATAATCTCACAAACACTTAAAGACAAATACAAATAAAGGACGAAGGAGCCATACCTTTGTCCTGACCTGAAAAGCCATCACCCAATCTCCCTGACATCTCTGCATTACCATGGGGGACACACCTGCTCCAGACACAGGAAGAGGACAGAGGCAATTGGTGCTAATCCCCCGATCGCCCATCAAGACTCCGGAATCGCGCCCTGATCGTCCATCAAGACTCCGGATCAGGACTTTGGGACAATAGGGGGTGGGGAAGGATCAGGTCCACACTGTGGGTATTTACCGGATACCTCACACGCCATGTGCTCATTCCTGTCTTTTTTCGTGTATGCATTCTATTCCCAATAAACCAGAAATCCTTAGCCCTAACTAGTGAGTCTGTGTTTCTTTGGGAATAAGGCAACCATCACATAAAGATGGGAATCGAAAAAAGAAAATTTCCACTAGCACCATTCCAGAGTTCGTCTGTGAGGGATCAAAGCTGGTGATGGAAAGACTCAACCCACGAAGAGGTGGCTACCAGAGGACCGGCGACGGGGCACCCGACTCCACGGCATGGGCGATCGGTGAGAACCCTATTCCCAGATGGTATGAAGTCCAGGAGGGTTCGGGATCAAGCTCGGAGGAGGAGGAGGCCAGAAGAAGCAGGACACTTGAAGCCACCAGAGAGTCGCAGGGTGAGTGGGTCACCATGGACGAAACACCGAGATCCCTGCCAGGGATGCTCGGGGCGTCTAGGAAGCCACAGGACTTGCTGTCATCATCGATCGCAGGAGCCAAGGGAAGGCGCCAGATCGGACGATCCGAGGAAAGCCCCCAGACAGCTGAGAGGCTGAGGATAATGGAGGCAAGGCTTGAGTCAATTGAACAGCTGTTCCTGAGATGGTTGGTGGCGTGGGAATCCCGAGGAAGAGGTGAGCTGGAACCAGGCACCAGAAGTTCATCACCCCCCCCTCTCCCATCCCTGAGACGTGACAGCCGGGGCGAGGAAGGAGATGGCAGGAGGCTGAGGCAGCACTGGGCAGAATTCACCTTGCGGAATCCGCCAGGAGGTCATCTTCCCCCCCTCCCACCCTGGGGACGTGACCGCTGGGAAGAGGCTGGAGTCGGTACGAAACGGAGGCAATGCCGCCCGGAGTCCGGCTTGAGGAATCCCCACACCGAGACCAGAGAACCCCAGCAGCCCGAGGTACGTCCAGATGACCAGATGTGGTTTGGAGCCCACCGGGAGTGGGGGTGAAAGACTTTGGGGTCAAATTCGACGGGGACCCAGCAACATTATCCTTCTTCCTGACAAATGCAAGGAACTACATGGAAGAATTTGGGCCATATTTCCGCTCAGAAAAGGGCAAAATTAATGCCATTGCAAACAAACTTAAAAGAAGGGCGGCTGACTGGTATGTGCAGCTATGCCAGGCAGATGCCCCAGAGCTTGATAACTTCGATGAGTTCCTCTGGGCACTAGATCTGCACTTCAGAGATCCCTTGGAAAAGGAGAGAGCGAAGAGATCCCTAAGGGAAATCAGCCAAGGGCAACGATCCGTTGCAGATTATGCCATGGACTTTAAAGCACTGGCTGGAAAGTTGGTGGACTGGTCGCAGTCTACCCTAATTGAACGTTTCAAAGAGGGCCTGAACTTGAACATTCTGAGATGGGCATTATCCAGAGATGACCCAAGCACTCTACATGAGTGGATACTGCTGGCCGGTAAGGAGGAAAATGCCCAGGAAACCTTCCTACAAGCCAAGAGGGTGGCGCAACAAGAGGCGACGGTAAAGGGACCCCGAACCGCTGCAGGACTGGTGAGGACAACATCCCAACCCTGGAGAGAGGAGAGGGAGAGACGGTTCGCCAGGGGGCAATGCCTTCGATGTGGGAAAGAGGACCACAAAGCAGCGGTGTGCCCGAAAACAAAGGTAGCTGACAGACCAGGAAAAATGCCAGGCAAACCACCCGCAGTGCCCCAAAAAGATGCCAGCGGCCAGGGGAGAGATTGGAGCAAAAGAACTCCAGTGACGAGGAGGAGAATGACCAAGTAGAACTTGCGGGAAACGCCAGCCACCTGCCCTAAGAAGTGCCAGAGGGCAGGTGGAGGAGGAGAATGGGTGCAGCGACATCTGGGTGAGTGCCAACTGTCCCACCCTGTACGTAAAAGTTAAGCTAAAGTCCATTGAGAAGTCGATTGAAGTCTGGGCCCTAATAGACTCGGGCTGTTCTAGGTGCCTAATGCACCCGGACGTGGTTGCCGCTTTAAATCTCTGCTGCTGTCCACTTCAGCACCACATAGTGTTCACACAATTCGACGGTTCGGCAGCGGGAGGGGGCCCGGTCACCCAATTCACCGAAGAAGTGGCACTGCAGTTAGGCAGTCACCAGGAGAGACTGAAATTTGTTGTAGCACCAGTGGGCCAACCCTTAATCATCTTGGGCATTCCATGGCTGGTACGAAGGAACCCCTACATAAATTGGAAAACCAGGACGATCACGTTTACAGATGGCTTCTACCAAGCACCCACAGGGGACCGAGTTCCCCGTGCTGCAGTGGGGAGGGTGGCATCTACAACCACACACCTGGCTGCAGCGGCCCTGGAAGGCTTGCCAGACAGGTACGTGGAGTTTGCAGATGTGTTCAGGGAGAAAGAAGCAGACAAACTCCCACCCCACAGAAAGACTGACTGTGCGATAGAACTGGTCCCCAACACACCCTTGCCAAAGCCCAAAATTTACGCAATGACCCAGAAAGAACTGGCAGCATTGCAGGAGTTGTGGACAAGAATTTAGCATGAGCCCGCAAACTCACCAGTTGGAGCCCCAGTGTGTCATGTCCCCTGTTGCAATGCAATCATGCATCACAACGGGGAACTTGCCTTTCCGGAAAAGGGAAGGGAGGAGGAAGGAATCATACTAATCCTTCAATCACTCAGATACAAATGCAATTAGAGGACAAAGGAGACATACCTTTGCCCTGACCAGAGGAGCCATCATCATATCTCCCAAACATCCCTGCATTACCCCGGGGGACACACCAGTGCCAGACACGGGAAGAAGACAGAGGCGATCAGCGCTAATCCTCCTGATCGCCCATCGAGACCCTGGTATCGCACCCCGATTGCCCATCAAGACCCCGGATCTGGACTGTGGGACAATGGGGGGTGGAGAAGGGCCAGGTCCACACTGCGGGTATTTACGGGATACCCCGCACGACATGTGCTCATTCCCATCTTTTTCCATGTATGCATTCTGTTCCCATTAAACCGGAAATCCTTAGCCCATCTAAGTGAGTCCGTGTCTCTCTGGGAGCAAGGCAACCATCACACAGTGTTGTTCAGAGAAAAAAAGGATGGGACATTAAGACTCTGTACGGACTACCGCGGATTGAATGCGACTTCCATATCCAACAAATATCCTTTGCCCTAATCAAAGACATATTAGCACATCTGGCAAAGGGGAAAATATTCTCTGAACTGGACTTGCGAGAAGCCTATTTTCGCATACGCATATGGGAGGGGGATGAGTGGAAGATGGCCTTCAATTGCCCACTGGGATCATTCCAATACAAAGTGTTACCGTTCGGTTTGGCAGGGGCACCAGGGGTATTTATGTAATTGATTAACGAGGTCTTGCACGAACACTTATTCAAGGGGGTCCTTGTGTATTTAGACGATGTATTGATATATTCTGAGACTGAAGAGGAGCACGAATGCTTGGTTAAACAGGTGCTCAAGAAACTCCGCAAAGCCGAGCTATTCGCCAAGCTTTCTAAGTGCGAGTTTCATAAATCTCAGATAGATTATCTGGGCTATAGAATCTCTGAGAGGAGCATCAGAATGGACCCTGGGAAAGTCCAGGCAATCCTGGCATGGGAGCACCCGCGCACCAGGAGGCAACTACAAAGTTTTTTGGGATTTACTAATTTTTACAGGTGGTTCATCAAGGGACTAGCAGAAATCGTTTTGCCCCTAACTAATTTACTCCGCACCAAGGGTTTGGGAGACACGCGCAAAGCACGAAACCCAGGAGCGCTACTTAACTGGACACCTGAATGCCAAAGGGCTTTTGATCACCTCAAAAGCCTGTTTACAGCTGAACCGGTGCTACAACACCCCGACCCCACCAAGCCCTTTGTAGTACAAGTGAATGCTTCCGATTTCTCAATTGGGGCGCTCTTGCTTCAGAGGAATTTAAATGATCAGCTGAAGCCCTGCGCATACCTCTCCTGCAAGTTCTCTGAAACAGAACGGAGATGGCATGTATGGGAGAAAGAGGCTTTTGCTGTCAAAGCTGCCATGGCGACACCTCCTGGAAGGGGCCACTTGCCCCTTTGAGGTCTGGACGGACCAGAAAAACCTGGAAGCGCTCAGTACCCCGAAACGCCTCAGCCCCAAGCAGGTTCGCTGGGCTCAGTTTTTCAGCTGCTTTAATTTTAAGCTGAAGTTCATACCAGGAAGAAAGAACTTCTTAGCTGACGCTCTCTCTAGGCGGCCCCAGGATGCCAGTCAGGCATCTGACATTATAGGTACTGTGTGGACCGACACACAGCTGGGTTGCCAAGCTGTCACGCGCAGCCAAAATGGAACGCAGTGTACTCCGGCACAACTGCCTGCAAGGGGATTGAGACGCAAGTCAATTTCATCGCAATTGCAACAGCAGTTTGTACAAGCCTTAAAAACAGATACATGGTTGCAAAACAATAAAAACAATGTTTCTCTTGATAATGATTTGGCCTGGAAACAAAATAGCCTGTACGTGCCGGAGCAATTGCAAGCAGAGGTTCTGAGACGTTCTCACGATGACAAAATGGCAGGGCACTTTGGCTTTGTGAAAACGTTACATCTAGTAAGGTGACAATTCTGGTGGCCTACACTTAGGAGGGATGTAAAAGATTATGTCACTGCTTGCCCTACATGTGCCATGGCCAAGCGAAAAGTGGGGAAGCCCCAGGGACTATTGCAGCAGGTGGCAAGTCCCTCCCATCCTTGGGAGGAAATATCGATGGATTTCATAGTTGACTTGCCACCCAGCCAGCGGAAAATGGTCATCTGGGTGGTTAAAGACTACTTTTTGAAACAGGCACATTTTATCCCATGCGCCTCCATTCCCTCCGCTCAACAGCTGGCATGCCTCTTTTTAAATCACATCTACAAATTACACGGTACCCCCTCCCGCTTGGTCACAGATAGGGGTACACAATTTAACTCACAATTCTGGAAAGCATTTTTGAAGTTGATTGGCACCAAGCAGGCATTGTCCACTGCTTGGCATCCCCACACGGACGGCTCTACAGAGATCCTTAACTCCACCCTGGAGCAATTTTTGCGCTCCTTCATAAGCTACCAGCAAGATGATTGGGTAGACTTACTCCCCTTTGCTGAGGTGGCATATAACAATGCAGTGCACCAGAGCACGGGCTACACCCCCTTCCGGGTAGTCTATGGTAGAGACTTCGTTCCGATCCTGGAGTTGCCACAGCCAACTGCCCCGCCTTGTTCCCCAGATGACTGGGCGGCCCAGCTAGCCAACGTTTGGCCAAACATTCAGCTGGCTCTCTCCGAAGCCCAAGCAACCTACAAGCATTATGCAGACAACCACAGGGCTGCGCAGCCAGACTTCAAAGTGGGAGATAAGGTCTACCTCTCCACTAAGTTCATTAATTCGCCACAGCCCTCAAAGAAGTTAGCCCCCAAGTTCATTGGCCCTTTTCCAATAGTGGAAATAATCAACCTGGTAACTTTCAAGTTAGAATTGCCACACAACTTGAAACGCATACACCTGGTGTTCCATTGTGCCTTGCTGAAACCGGTTACCTCCTCAAAGTGGCACAACGAAACCTCCCCGCCTCCTCCCATCATGATCGATGGGCAGCAACACTTTGAAATAAAGGTGGTCCTAGATTCCTGAAGGCTATGGGGCACCCTTCAGTACCTGGTCTGCTGGAGACATTTTCCCCACCCTGAGTGGGTGCACACCCGGGATGTCTCAGCGCAACGGCTTGTCAAAAGCTTCCACGCAGCGTATCCTTCCAAACCGGCGCCTTGAAGTATTTTTGGGGAGGCAGTATGTCATGTCCCCCATTGCAATGTATACATACATCACAATGGGGAACATGCCTTCCCGGGGAAGGGGAGGAAGGAGGAAGGAATCAGTGATAATCTCACAAACACTTAAAGACAAATACAGATAAAGGACAAAGGAGCCATACCTTTGTCCTGACCTGAAAAGCCATCACCCAATCTCCCTGACATCTCTGCATTACCATGGGGGACACACCTGCTCCGGACACAGGAAGAGGACAGAGGCAATCAGCGCTAATCCCCCCGATCACCCATCAAGACTCCGGAATCGCGCCCTGATCGCCCATCAAGACTCTGGATCAGGACTTTGGGACAATAGGGGGTGGGGAAGGATCAGGTCCGTACCGCGGGTATTTACCGGATACCTCGCACGCCATGTGCTCATTCCCATCTTTTTTCGTGTATGCATTCTATTCCCAATAAACCAGAAATCCTTAGCCCTAACTAGTGAGTCTGTGTTTCTTTGGGAATAAGGCAACCATCACACTCACCTTGTTGTCCTCTGTTGTGGCCTATAAAATGCCTGCTATCTATTGAAGATTAAGGGAGGAACCTGTTCAAATCAGGACCTTCCGTAGCACTGATGGAATCTTCCTGGCTCCAAATGATGCTTTTCCTTTTAGTTTTACTGGCTGCAGATACATCAGTAAAGCTAAAATTTCAGAGTTTACTATTGCTGACATTTAGTGCATCTAGTCAATCAAACCTTAGGTTAATGAGGAGACGTATGAATGAGCTTTTTGGCTTTGCATGCAGACCTTGAGCTTCTTTTTTCACATGGATTAACTTTCATTTCCTGATTTGTCTAAACTGAAAAACTATGGCTAACAGCATCATAACAAGCCCAGATATCAAACTGGAGCTTGAACCTTGCATAATATTCTGGTTTATTATGCAACAGAAAATTCTAATCAATGAAGATTCCCTCATTTTTTCCCCTTGGGAGGGAAGAGCAAAGAGACTCTGTGCAATCAAAAGGGTCATAATAAGGGTCAATTTATTAAGCTAAAGAACGTTGGTCCAAATTCTCCAGTTGTTCTGGAATCAGGCAGTGCCAAATTGGATACAGGCAGTCCTCATTTAATGACCACAATTGGGACTGGCAGCTCAGTCACTAAGTGGGAAATCATGCAACTGTGCTTTCTTTTCCCCACTCCCCTGCCATTTGGAATGTTCACCCCAGCACTGGGACACCCAGCCTGAAACTGACAAGACTAATCAGTTTCACACCTTCCTTTTTGTTTGCCTCCTAACCATTCCCCCCCGCCCTTTGGAATGCTCACTGGAGTGCTGGTATAATTTGCAAGAAGGGAATTAATGTTTGTATTTACACTCATTGGAGAGGAAGGGATTACAAGAGAGTAAGCAGGCACACAATGGGGAATACACATCAAAAGCAATGTGCTGGGAACTGAGTGTGCTACACAAACAGCCTGGTGTATTCCCCATTGTGTGCCTGCTTACTCTCGTGCAATCTCTTCCTCTCCAATATCTCTGCTCTATGAGAGGGGCAAGGAAGAAAAAAAAATAAGCAATTTCTGTAGGCAATCTCTCCTGTGTCTGACCTATATTTTTCTAATATAGAATGCATTCAGGTTGTCATTGGTTCAGATGGTACCATGTTTTTGAGATGATAGAGTCCTGTCAAGAGCCAGTAGCAAAACCAAGTGATTTCTGTAGGCAATCTCTCCTATGTCTGACCTGATTTTTTTCTTTCCCCCTCACAGAGCAGAGAGATTGGAGAGGAAGGGATTACAAGAGAGTTAGCAGGCACACAATGGGGAATATACCAGGCTGTTTGTGTAGCAGGCTTACAGGCTTACTGGGGGACACAGTGGCACAGTGGCTTAATGATGCTGGAGTTTGCCAGCCAGAAATGGTCAACACTCCAACAGTTTGAGCCCAGCTCCATGTGACAGAAGTGAGCTCCCGTCATTTCGTCCCTAGCTCCTGCCCACCTAGCAATTTGAAAGCATACCAACTGCAAGTAGATAAATATGTACCCCCATTTCGGTGGGAGAAAATGCTGGCAGCGCTCTGTGTGGGAGCAGGAACCAGTGCTGGATCTGCCTGGATGTGAACAGTGGAGGATTGGTGGAGAAAAAGCCCCGGATGAGCTGACTTCCCTAGGAACACTGCTGGCCAGCTGGTGCAAAGCTAGTTCACCCTCTTGTGGTGCACTGGTGCAACAAAGAACTAGCAACTATCAGCACCAGAACATCTACTATGTGTAAAAACATTGTAGACTCCCTGGCGTTGTATGCCATATGCTAAATAAATAAATAAAATACTGCTGCCTGCACCAGTGCATTGCTTTCTATGTGTATTTCACATTGTGTGCCTGTTTACTCTCTTGTAATCCCTTCCTCTCCAATCTCTCTGCACTGCAAGGGGGAAAAAAGAAAAACAACAGGTCAGGCACAGGACAACATGTACTGACTGTAATGGCAATCACATGACTGAGGGGTGCTGCGAAGGTTGTAAATATGGGCACTGATCATAAAATTATTTTTTCAGCACTGTCATAACTTTGAATGGTCGCTGAACAAGGCAGTCAGTAAGTGAGGATTACCTGTAAATAAAGACAGCCAGTTGGTGTAGTGGTTAAGACACTAGAGCTAGAAAACAGGAGACTGTGAGTTCTAGTCCCACCTTAGACATGAAAGCCAGCTGGGTGACTTTGGGCCAGTCACTCTCCCTCAGCCCAACTCACCTCACAAGGTTGCCATTGTGGGGAAAATAGGAGGAGTATTTAGGTTTGTTTCCTGCCTTAAGTTATTTTAAAAAATAATAAAGGCAGGATAAAAATTCTAAAAAAAAAGCCCAAATATCCATATGCCAAATAAAATATCCTCATGAGAAGTGAGAAAATTCCAGTGAGAATGTTCCAACTGGTGCCTAAACCTGCTGCCTACAAACCAGCAGGATGGACATACAGAAGAACAATATTCATTATCTTTGCCCAGGCCTTTAGAGAGGAGGGCTAATGCCCCTTTCTTCCTTTGTGTTTCCCTCTGCCATTGATGTCCCTTTGTCTTGTGCTGTTTTTATGTTTTCTGTATTGTTCTTTGTTTTTTGAATGTTTTAACAATTGTAAACCATCCAGTAGGGCAGCATATATCTTCCTCCTCCTCCTCTTCCTCCTCCTCTCTGTTTTTTCCTCAGATCCTCAGTTATTCCAATCCCAGCTATAGTCTCTTAAAGCCTTCCCAATTTCAGAATCTCTGCCACTGGAAAAAAATAGCTTTAGAGGGCATGAATGTTCCAATATCATCTTTTTTCACCTGAGGCTGGAGCTCTGCTTCTGATCTTGGAAAAGGAAAATCTATATTTAGGACTGAATTCTGAAAATTTATAAAAGAAAAAGATTCTTCTTCTGATGATTTAGCTGTGAAGAAGGAAATATCTGTTCTGGGACATTATAGCAACTTCCTGTGCTCTATATTATTTACCGGTGAATCTCAGGTGAGATACACTTGGTTTTATATGAGTAATTCGGTGCTGCATTACAACAGATTTTCACCACATTTGCCATTTCTGCTTATTTATTGCGTCTTCTATCAAAATTTTGAAACTTTGAGTCCTCTTTCAGCAAAGTAAGGAAATCAGATCTGCCACTGGTTTCACAGCACTCCTGGTGATAACTATGATTCTCTATAAGCTATATTGAGTGAATTATTATCATTTTGGGGGAAATATCTTTTATTTTAATGTAGCAGTTTAATCAGCGTTCCATCTGCAAGATCTTCTTTTGGATAAATGAAATTTTCCTTTAGCCACAGCAGTTTAATTTACTATACACAAGAGTAAAGGGGAGGGTTTTTTAAAATATATTCCTTCAACATACAATGTTTGTGTCAATGGCTGCATATACAGATTTGTAGAATTTTGTTGATCAGATTATAATATACTTTCCACAATTCCTGAGAACTCCTGTTTAGAGTTACTGTGAAATGAATTGCAAAGATTTCTACACCAATTAGTAGTAACATGAACCACTTTCGTAAACGTTTTCAAACAAAACAATACAGCAACTTTTCCCAACCTTGCAAGCCCCAGATATGTTGTACTACAGTTCCCACAATATCCAGCCTGCAGAGCTATTGTTTATGCTGGCTAAGGATGATGGAATAAGGGCAACTATAAGCTAACTAAACAGGCAGTTCTTTGTTCTGAGATTCAGTGCCCAGAATTATTGGCTTCCATGTTGTTTTACTCTTAAATTAGTAAATGTCGTTTCCCCCAGTGCACTTAAGTTATGAACTATGGAATTCAGCTGGGGTTCATTCCAGAATCTTTGCTGAAAGGTAGAGAGAGACCCAGTAGTCCCATTAATCTAGTACTTTGGTTTGCGTTTCATATGTCAAATTATAACTCAGCATGCCACTGTCCGCTGGAGTTCATAATAAATACACCTGGAATCTAATGTTCAAATAAAGCCTTCAGTTTATAAAACACTGCTTTCAAATATCAGCATGACTCCATAGGTGTACTGAAGCTAGTTATGCCATTCTGCCTATATTTATGTAGAAATACTAAATACTTTTTTTTTTGCTGTCAGTATTTTTTTTTTAATTTTGGCCTCTCTTAATGGAAAATATCAAAGGTTTATTAGGTGCTCTGTAGCTGTGTTCAACCTTCTGTATCTAAAGAGCATACACATGTGCATGATAGACAATACCATTATCTTTTATTGTGTACCCCCACTATCTAGTGGTAGATTCCCTCTGAATATGGGTTTCTTTTTCAACTGTCCATAGTTCTTATACATCAGTCTCTGCTGCACTCTTTCTATATTTTAGTTAAACTTTTGGGGCCCATTAAATGTTAAAGCCTAAAAACACCCCCATTATATTATTACACTTTTAAATATCTACTAGTGATGGTTTTAGAAACTTGATATCAGCGAGTGAAAGCAAATATCAATTTAAATAACATTTAAAACCCAACAACAGATAGTTGAGCATCTGAGACTGCTATGGTTGTCTTGGTTGATAACCTATGCAAGAAGCTAGATGAGGGAACTTAGTCATGCTAGTTCTCCTGGGCCTTTTGGCAGCTTTTGATACCATCAACCATGGTATCCTTCTGGGCTGTCAGGTAGGATGGGGCCTTGGGGCCCCTGTTTTGCAGTGATTTCAGTCTTTCTTGTCAGGATGCTTCAAGAGATGGTGCTATGGCACCACTGCACAACACCAGGGTCATTGACCTGTGGAGATCATTTGGAGCTTTGGAATGGATGCCATTAGTATCCTGAAACATTGAGCTATACTACTCCCTACTTTCTAAGGAAGCAATCAGTACTCTTGAACAATACTCTCCATGCAGTACTCTCTGGGAGAGAATAGGATGAAATTCATTCCAAACTGTAATGGGCAGAAGGAATAACCTTAAGAAACAGAAGGAAGAGCTACTACCAAGAAAGTGGTCAGATAAAAGAAATCTGAGTCTGGGCCAGAACTGTAACCTGAGAATGCATCTCAGACAAGACCCGCCCTAGTTCTGACAAAGATTCAAGGAGGAAGTGGGGGAAGCTCATTCAGACTTGCGAGATTCTTTTACAATATCTGTATAATAAAAGCAGTATTAGCCAGCATGACTTTGGTTTCCAAGTTTGTTCTGTATTGGGTTGCACTCCCCCAGAAGGGGAAGGCTTCCTCAAGAGTGTCCCTTGATTCTTAGCTGCCACTGAATTTGTAAGTGGCATCTATAGTGAGAAACACACTGCAGCTATTGTGCCAACCCACCTGAACTATTGCAATGTGCTGCACATTGGTGTGCCCTTGAAAAGTGTCTGGAAATTGCAATTGGTGCAAAGTAGACCTCACCACACCAAAGTCTAGACTGCTGACCAGATAAAGATAGAGGGATCATTATAATTCCTGTACTGAAAGATCTCCTGCTGGCAACAGTTCAGGGCATTAGTACTGATTCTGAAAGCCTTAAATGGCTTATGGCAGTCTCAGGACTGCATCTTGCTATGAACCTACCCAAGTACTAAAATCAACAAGGAGGGACCTTTGGAAGGTATCTTGGTTACCACAATTTGCTATGTGGGAAAGGGCCTTCTCCTGTTTGGCTGCTAGAATATGCTCCCTAGGGATATGCATCTGGCCCCCACTCTCCCAGTATTTAGGAAATTCGTAAAAATATATTTCTTTCACCAGGCTGTTTAATTGCTAGTTTAATTTATTTTCATGTTTCTTTTCATATGCATTTTACAGTAACTGTATTAATGTTTTAACCTTTGAATTTTTACTGTTGCAAGTTGTCTTGGATGGACAGAAAAGTAGGGTATAAATCCAATAATAAACAAACAAAAAATGTAACAAATGTCCTTACAAACATTGCTTTAATGACATTAAAATAATTATGGTGTTAAGTTGGAAAAGGATGTTACAGATATCAGATTACTTCATGATGTGCCAACATTATATATTTTGCATGTACTACTAATATGATGTTTCCAAAGTCTGAATGGTCAGCAACCATCCAGCTAACAACATGATTCTGTAGGAGTCTCCTTATTTGTGTAGGGGATGAGGCTATTTTATAATCAGAGAGAAAACTGGGAAGTAAGAAGGAATGGTAGAAAAATGCTTGTCAGCTTAAAATTTTCTGATACTGTTTTTCTTGGCTTGATCAAGTTAAATTAGGAAACTATTGCTCAGAGATCTTGTTGGTTAAGGGCACTCCTGTTGACCAGTCCATCCTGTCATTAAGGAGTTCACCTTTGTATGTGCTGAACATCCCCCAACTTCAGATCAGTACTGAAATTATCCTTCAATCATTCATGAAAAATGCATCTTTAGAAAAACTTCTAGAGCTATTGTCCTACAGAGGCTTTCTTCCTAATGCAAAGCCTTGGATTCATGAAACTTTGGCAGTAGAATTCTACAAAGAACCTTTTCTGACACGTGATAATATATTTTAAAAATGTAAAAATTTACTATAACAGTAAATGTAAATGGTTCTCCCCATTGAAGCTTCCTTATCATTTCTGGGAACAGTTCTCAGCAATTCCAAAGAGCTATGTTGCGGTTTGATACTGGGTCATCAAAACCTTGTGGATAACGCAAAGGCATTTTAAGATGTGTCATGTCATATCTCAGGGCTGATTCCCCCCCCCCTTATTTTCTTCTCTTTGCACATTTTTCATTTCTATGGCCAATTTTGCCATTACCGTTAGATCAGAGCTACCTAAACACTTCAGGGTTTACAGATTGACCTTAATTAACTTGAAAGCCTATTAAAAGCACTGACATTTAACTGTTCTTTTAGTTCGAAAAGACTGACATCTTTCCATTTAAATTTTGCTTTACAAGATTGAGATCTTTCCACTGAACTTTAAATGTATAAGATTTAGCAGATTCATTTGCTGCCAGGCTTCATAATAAGACAAGTCACTTAAGAGCTCAGCTTGCTAGAGCACAGCAGAGCATTTCCCCCAATGTAACTCAGCTCCTTTACAGGATAATTAGCTTAGCAAAAGAGCAACACTGTGTTGCAAAGTACTTACTAGCTTGCAAAGCAACTGTGCAGTACAATAATCTCAGTACTTGGATCATTTACTTTAATTGGCAATAACTTGGGAGGTAAAGCCAGAACAAAGCAAAGTCATGAGAAACGATTTTAAAAGTGGGATAAGACAAGTCAGCCTTACACTAAGAAATTTACGCAGAAGTAGGTTTCACTGTGCTCAAAGGGTTTTTCTCCAAATGAGGATGTGTAAATTTCAGCGTTACAAGTGGGGTTCATTTTACGAGGAGAAAGTGTTTGGACACAGTCTAAAACAAAAGTGCCCTTCAGATATGGCCATAGGGCTAAGTCAGGGCTTCTATATCTGGGCTGCAAAGATCTGGAAGACTGCTAGATGGTAGCAAAACATTAGAGTTTTCTGTAACCCTTTGTTGCCATCTTGTGTTGACCAGTGATGGTAGCCCTAATCTGAATTCCTTCCCCACCCCCTTCACTCTCTTTCCTGTTTAATTTTAAATATTACATTCTTTTGACTTCCTTAAAATGAAATATTATTTAATTAGTTTAATACTGAGGTCTGCCATACTACTAGTCTTTACTTTTGCCAGTCATGCACAGCAGATATTAAAACCAGACTGCAATTCTTCCACATTAACTGCAGATCTCAAATGCTTTCAGCACGCTATTGTCTATATACTTGTGAATCTTTAGCTCACTAATAACACCTTCAACCATAGTTTGTACTGTCAATAGCTGAGCCAGCAAATTAGTGCTTATTGTTTTTGTTACATATTGTAACTGATATATTGACCAAACCTTTCGGTGATCTTTTAATGAATAAAGTATCCTTAGCTTTCCATTGACAAAACTGAAACAAGTAAATTTCTTCCTACCTCACACATTGCATACACATTTGTCCATATGCATGTACCTTTGTCTTATGTTCTGGTAAATGTTCATCCCAACTGGCTGCTTTGGGGTGATTGTGAAAGAATTTTGATTTTTTAAACAATTTTAAAATATTCTGGGAAGCCTCAAAAGCTTTCTGTTCACCATAGCATCAGATCTACATTGCTACACAAAGGCTGAGAAGGCTAAATTTTAGCAAGCCCTGTGAAATGCAATGTTGCAGCAAAGTTCGGCATGCAGCAAACGTCAGCATGGAAGGCAGATGTTCACAAACGGAGGATGGACTTGCTAGATTATGGGCTTCATCTATTTTTGAAGCAAAGTAAAAAAAAAAAGAAATTGTTTGTTGGAAGGGCATGAAAACCAGAGCTTTTAGAAATTTGCTTGTCAAAATCAGTGTTGCATGACTGATGGATATGTACCTGGAAATGTCCTCCTTTGATCAAAAATCTTTGGCTTTCAGTGTTATCTTATAATAAGTAGCTCCGTCGTCTTTTTCCGTATGTTAGCATGGAATTTGACATTCATATTCTCAATAAAATACGGGCAAAGCCTGTATCTTTCAAACTAAAAAATACCTGCTGAAATATTCTTATTTTCGCATTTCAATACTGGCAAAATGTATTACACATTTCTTATATGGGATTCAGATTTCAGATTTTTATTATTACATGAATGGTTTAACAAACCCTGAAACCCTGGCGTTTTATGATGATGGTGATCATAAGCAATCTTAATTAATCAAACCATGATCTCCCTTTAAACTTTTCTTGTCTTTGTATTTATTCATTAATCCTAGCTGTGCATTTTCTGTCCTGGCCATGCTGAGTTTTCAGAGCAGAAATAATGGCCTGGCTTCCATCTTTAAATTCAGCACACGTGCAAACATAAATAAACCCATTACATTTGGAACTCATTAAATTAATTGCTAAATAATGGCAGCAGGGAAGGAACTGCAGCATCAACCATTCCAAGTAGCTTTACAAATTCACCTAACCTACATCCAGAGTTAACATTTTAGAACATGTTTGTTCTAAACTGTACTTTCCTGAAGATTTCATTTACTTTTTTTTAATTATTTGAATATGACTTCATGGGAAATAAATAGCAGATAAAGAGAATGAAAGAACCTCTAAGAGTACTCTTGGGTTACTGCTAAGAGTAACTCTGGCTTGCAGTCCAGCCCTAGGTAAAACAAGGAAAGTCACCACATTTATTTATGCCATTTATATAATTTCTAACCTGCATATTCATAGCTACAAAAAATACAATAATGAGAAGCAATAAAAAACCAATTTATAACAAGTTAAAAGCAGTAATAATAATCTGTTAACTAAAACAAGAGTAGCAATAATATGTGAGCTAATTATCATATCACAACAAATATAATAACATTCTATTTATCTTCTCTAAAAATTGGATATACTGGGTTTCCTTTCATGCTGTATGTTTCATACGCTAGGTTTCCTGTTTGCTTTCTGTATGTTTTCTTTCATGTTTGCTTTCATCCTTTGAGAGAACATATTTAATTCTGTCTTCATATCCAGCATATGTCTGACTTGATTTATACTTGCCATCAAGTAACTATTGCTGCCACCCGCTACTAGCTATGCCCTAAAGCAGCTCTTTGACACTAAGATGTGGGCTAATATTTACACTAACTTTCTTGAATGATCACTGCAAATCTTTTTTTATGGTTTTTTCAGACTATTTCAGCCTCAGCATTCCCAACTTTAAAGGTGTTTTCCTAAACCCTTGATTTGCAGTCTGTGATTCTGCTCACTTTCTTAAGTTATTTGCTTTTGCATTGGGGTGGTTTTCTCTCTTCTAATTAAGGCACCTTCAGCAAAGGATCGTTACCTTGTCGTGGTGCTGGAGCTTGAGCACCTCAATGATGCCATGAGCTAAACCGTGAAGGGCCACCCAAGACGGGAAGGTCATGACAGAGAGGTCAGACTAAATGCGATCCCTGGGGAAGGTAATGGCAACCCACCTCAGTATTCTTGCCGTGAAAACTAAATGGATCAGTACAACCAGAGATATGTCGGTATACCATCGGAAGATGAGACCCCCAGGTCGGAAGATGGTCAAAATGCTACTGGGGAGGAACAGAGGATGAGCTCAACTAGCCCCAGACGTGATGACGCAGCTAGCTCAAAGCCGAAAGGACGGCTAGCGGCCGACGGTGCTGGTGGTGAACGGCGAATCCGATGTTCTAAGGATCAACACACCATAGGAACCTGGAATGTAAGATCTATGAGCCAGGGCAAATTGGATGTGGTTATTGGTGAGATGTCAAGATTAAAGATAGACATTCTGGGCGTCAGTGAACTGAAATGGACTGGAATGGGCCACTTCACATCAAATGACCACCAGATCTACTACTGCGGACAAGAGGACCACAGAAGAAATGGAGTAGCCTTCATAATTAATCGTAAAGTGGCTAAAGCAGTGCTTGGATACAACCCAAAAAATGATAGAATGATCTCAATTCGAATTCAGGGCAAGCCATCTAACATCACAGTGATCCAAATATACGCCCCAACCACAAATGCTGAAGAAGCTGAAGTAGAGCAGTTCTATGAGGATCTGCAGCACCTACTGGACAACATGCCTAAAAGAGATGTTATTTTCATCACAGGAGACTGGAATGCTAAGGTGGGCAGTCAAATGACACCTCGAATTACAGGTAAGTATGGCCTGGGAGAACAAAACGAAGCAGGACACAGGCTGATAGAATTTTGCCAAGACAATTCACTCTGCATAACAAACACTCTCTTCCAACAACCTAAGAGACGGCTTTATACATGGACTTCACCAGATGGACAACACCGAAATCAGATTGATTACATCCTTTGCAGCCAAAGGTGGCGGACATCTGTACAGTCGGTAAAAACAAGGCCTGGAGCTGACTGTAGTTCAGATCACGAACTTCTTCTTGCACAATTTAGGATCAGACTCAAGAGATTAGGGAAGACCCACAGATCAGCTAGATATGAGCTCACTAATATTCCTAAGGAATATGCAGTGGAGGTGAAGAATAGATTTAAGGGACTGGACTTAGTAGATAAGAACTTAGTAGATAAGAACTGGAAGAACTCTGGACAGAAGTTGGCAGCATTGTTCAGGAGGCGGCAACAAAATACATCCCAAAGAAAGAGAAAACCAAGAAGGCAAAATGGCTGTCTGCTGTGACACTAGAAGTAGCCCAAGAAAGAAGGAAAGCAAAAGGCAACAGTGATAGGGGGAGATATGCCCAATTAAATGCAAAATTCCAGAGGTTAGCCAGAAGAGATAAGGAATTATTTTTAAACAAGCAATGCGCGGAAGTGGAAGAAGACAATAGAATAGGAAGGACAAGAGACCTCTTCCAGAAAATTAGAAACATTGGAGGTAAATTCCAGGCAAAAATGGGTATGATCAAAAACAAAGATGGCAAGGACCTAACAGAAGAAGAGATCAAGAAAAGGTGGCAAGAATATACAGAAGACCTGTATAGGAAGGATAACAATATCGGGGATAGCTTTGACGGTGTGGTCGGTGAGCTAGAGCCAGACATCCTGAAGAGTGAGGTTGAGTGGGCCTTAAGAAGCATTGCTAATAACAAGGCAACAGGAGACGACGGCATCCCAGCTGAACTGTTCAAAATCTTGCAAGATGATGCTGTCAAGGTAATGCATGCTATATGCCAGCAAATTTGGAAAACACAAGAATGGCCATCAGACTGGAAAAAATCAACTTATATCCCCATACCAAAAAAGGGAAACACTAAAGAATGTTCAAACTATCGAACAGTGGCACTCATTTCACATGCCAGTAAGGTAATGCTCAAGATCCTGCAAGGTAGACTTCAGCAGTTCATGGAGCGAGAATTGCCAGACGTACAAGCTGGGTTTAGAAAAGGCAGAGGAACTAGAGACCAAATTGCCAATATCCGCTGGATAATGGAAAAAGCCAGGGAGTTTCAGAAAAACATCTATTTCTGTTTTATTGACTATTCTAAAGCCTTTGACTGTGTGGACCATAACAAATTGTGGCAAGTTCTTAGTGGTATGGGGATACCAAGTCATCTTGTATGCCTCCTGAAGAATCTGTATAACGACCAAGTAGCAACAGTAAGAACAGACCATGGAACAACAGACTGGTTTAAGATTGGGAAAGGAGTACGGCAGGGCTGTATACTCTCACCCTACCTATTCAACTTGTATGCAGAACACATCATGCGACAAGCTGGCCTTGAGGAATCCAAGGCTGGAGTTAAAATCTCTGGAAGAAACATTAACAATCTCAGATATGCAGATGATACCACTTTGATGGCTGAAAGTGAAGAGGAACTGAGGAGCCTTATGATGAAGGTGAAAGAAGAAAGTGCAAAAGCTGGTTTGCAGCTAAACCTCAAAAAAACCAAGATTATGGCAACCAGCTTGATTGATAACTGGCAAATAGAAGGAGAAAATGTAGAAGCAGTGAAAGACTTTGTATTCCTAGGTGCAAAGATTACTGCAGATGCTGACTGCAGTCAGGAAATCAGAAGACGCTTAATCCTTGGAAGAAGAGCAATGACAAATCTCGATAAAATAGTTAAGAGCAGAGACATCACACTGACAACAAAGGCCCGCATAGTTAAAGCAATGGTGTTCCCTGTAGTAACATATGGCTGCGAGAGCTGGACCATAAGGAAGGCTGAGCGAAGGAAGATCAATGCTTTTGAACTGTGGTGTTGGAGGAAAATTCTGAGAGTGCCTTGGACTGCAAGAAGATCAAACCAGTCCATCCTCCAGGAAATCAAGCCAGACTGCTCACTTGAGGGAATGATATTAAAGGCCAAACTGAAATACTTTGGCCACATAATGAGAAGACAGGACACCCTGGAGAAGATGCTGATGCTAGGGAGAGTGGAAGGCAAAAGGAAGAGGGGCCGACCAAGGGCAAGATGGATGGATGATATTCTAGAGGTGACGGACTCGTCCCTGGGGGAGCTGGGGGTGTTGACGACCGACAGGAAGCTCTGGCGTGGGCTGGTCCATGAAGTCACGAAGAGTCGGAAGCGACTAAATGAATAAACAACAACAACAATTAAGGCACAACGGTCATCTGGATTCTTTATTATCTATAGGGGAATATTGATGACATTGCTTTGTTTTCTCATGCACACATAGAGATCCTAGAGCCAAATCTGGCCTCTCAAAGCTTGAGAGTAATCCCAAGGGTCCTTCAAAAGTAGCCATCAAACTGCTATTTCTAATGGGACAGAATGGGAGCAATCATCTATCTATGTACTACTAAAACTCTCCTATTTGTCTGTTTGTGACCTTTAATTGGGCAAAACGGTGCATCATAGGGCAACCATTTTTGAATCAACATACCTCAAATGGGCTAACTTAAAGAATGCATCTGGGACCCATTACTCCCATGGAATTGAAATTTGTCAAAGTTGTGGCCACTTCAGCACTGGCTACACTTTTCAGAAACCCATAGGTTGCATGGTGCAAGGGAAGATGGGAGGGATGTATCCCTACCTTCTTTCCCACCTCCCTCCGGCCCCTGTGCCCAATCGGCTGGTGGCAAGGCCTGATGGGCAAGCAGCAATTGGCTGCTTTGGAACCAAGGCTGAAATTTGAAAACTCTTGGTGGCAACTGCGGTGGCGCTGCGGGTTAAACCGCTGAGCTGTCGATCGGAAGGTCGGCGGTTCGAAACCGCGTGGCGGGGTGAGCTCCCGTTGTTAATCCCAGCTCCTGCTCACCTAGCAGTTCGAAAACATGCAAATGTGAGTAGATCAATAGGTACCGCTTCGGCGGGAAGGTAACGGCGTTCCGAGTCGTCATGCTGGCCACATGACCCGGAAGTGTCTATGACAATGCCGGCTCCAAGGCTTAGAAACGGAGATGAGCACTGCCCCCTAGAGTCGGATTCGACTGGACTTTACGTCAAGGGAAACCTTTACCTTTACCTTTACTGGTGGCAATGGGTGTGAGGGAAGGATGAGGGAGCAACTTGGATGCCTGCTGGTGAGGTAGGGCTGGCTGGGGGACTCCAGCAGTTGACAGATGAGCCCTCTTCCTCCCTGGAGGTAGGGGGCCCTTGGGGGCATGCCAGGATCAGGAGCAGGGCTGCAGTTTTCTTCATGGTCTGCAGCTCCCTTTGTTCCCCCTCTTTCCAGCAAAGTGGCACGCAGCCCCACAGGTCAGCTGAGGAGGAGGAAGAATGATTTCCAATGCTCCCTGCCAGCTTCTCACAAGATCTCAGGCACAGCCCAGGAACTTCAGGGAATCAATTCAGCTAAATGTCAGTTCTTTATTTGCTTACACCATATAGACAGAATCTTGCCAGACTAAAGCTACTTCACCTAACCAAAGGGGAAATAACCTGGGAATGCTCTAGGGTAGGGCTGTTCTGAACCTCTTAGTTTTCCCACATTCATTTTCTAGACTCTGTCTCCTCTTATCTTGTCCTCCTCCTTGGAAGCTCCCACCTTCCTGAGAACCAGGAGCATTATTGAAATCCACCACATCAGCAAAGTCAATGGGGAAGCCAGCAGGAAGTCGGAAGTCGCTCCTGCTCCCGCTGCTTTTTGCCCGCCTGTGGTCAGTCTGTTTCTCTGTTTAGGTAAGGAAATATCTCTGAAAGGATGACCCAGTGGGTCACAGGTTGTCTAGTATTAACTATTCATAATCAGTGTAATCATATTTCAATGTTAAATTAATTTTAAGGCAGTTTACTTTTTGGCCTAGTGACCCATTCCAATTTTTGGAATGCAGTGTGTGACTCTTTGCATGTAATAGATGCATATAGGATTTCTCACCCTCTTAGATCCTACCTAAGCATAGAAAGTTTGAATTTTGGGAAGTTCTAGATGAGGTTCAGACTGCACAGACAGAACCTATTGCATCCTTTGTAAGAATTTAGTGCTAATCCGATATCATGGCATCACTCAGCAGCCTCTTGTAGCTTGTTAGAAGGTTGGGAGGTTAATCTGTGGTCCACCAGAAAAGAAAAAAAAAATTCCTATCTTTGGATAGGAAGTTGTCGGATATAGTTTTGTGCCTTTGCAACTGCCTCTTTCACAACAAATTAAAAGTTGAATGCATGCTATGTATGACAATATAATATATATGTTGGTCCTACTGAACTGATTTTCCTGGTTCCTATTTGAATATAACCCAGAGAGGTAACTACATAGGCTGTCCTAACAGTCAGGAACCACGCTGAGACAAGGAATAGGTCTCTAGTGTTTTATTACTGCTACATTAGACAGAAAATCCTAACAAACTGAAGAAGCGTGAGAAAACCCAGACAGATGAACCCCAAAAGTTAAGGTGGGTCTGATCTGTGTCTCTTTGATGGCTGCTTAGCTCCGCAGTACTACGCATGTGTTTTCCCCCCTGGATAGGGGCCCCCTCCTGCTCACCATCAGTACTCATGACATCGGCTTTATTCATTGCAATAAGGTATATTAAATACGAATTTAAACTCTCATTTGAAAATATCAACAGTTTAAAGGATGTACTATATAAAACATCTGCAATCCATTTTCTATTCTTTTAAGTATTTCAGAATCAGTTCCACTGAAGCCAGCCCAATTTTCCAAAGCCAATTTTATGGTGAGGCAAAGCAGACCAAGATGGCAGCTAGATGGGAAGATTAAGTTGTCTTGATTTTGTGCTTGAATTTCTCTACCTGCCTAGGAAACCTAAAACTGGTGGAAAACTGGTGAAAGGTGAAAGGTCCCCTGTGCAAGCACCGAGTCATGTCTGACCCTTTGGGGGGATGCTGCTTTCCCAACATTTTCTTGGCAGACTATAGCGGGGTGGTTTGCTATTGCCTTCCCCAGTCACCTCCCCCAGCAAACTGGGTACTCATTTGACCAACCTCGGAAGGATGAAAGGCTGAGTTGACCTGAGCCGGCTACCCAAGAATTCACCTTCCTCTGGGATTGAACTCGGGTTGTGGGGAGAGTTTTGGTTGCAATACTGCTGCCTACCACTCTGCGCCACACGAGGTTGTTGAAGGTGGAAAACTACACAGGAATAATACTTATATCTTTAAAAAAATTCACACAAGGAAAATGCAAGGTAAGAAAATGAAGCATACTTTCTTCTACAAGACATAGTAATAAAAACAACAATAAAAACAACAGCATCCATCATCCTTTCTATCTTCACAGTTTTCTGTGAAGAAGCCTAGATTATGCCCACTGCAATTTGTTTTTAGCAGTCTGGGATAGTAGCCATACTATTTTTTTTTCTAATTAAAAACATGAATAAGAAAGGCACTGCTCACAAAACGCAAAATCAAATGCAAGTGCACAGCGCATAATGCAATCAGAAAGCTATGTGATGACAGCCAAGAGAGCATTCCCCTTAGTCATCTCTCTAATAAGGGAGGAATCTCTGTGCTCTCTGAGCAAAAAGTTGCTATGTATTTTCTTGACTATGTGAGTGAAGTGCAATAGTACTTTCAGGGTACTTTTTACTATAATGCCCTTTAGAGTATAACACCCAAGATTTGATTGACAGATTATACCTATTTTCTCTTAAGTATTTGTCCTATTGGCTGGTTGGTTGGTTGGCTGGATGAACTTTAGGTGCATCATTTCAAAACGTTGTGCTGGCTGTTGTGATTTCTGCATCAGCCTGGGAGAAACACACTTGACATTATGTTACTGTTGATCTAAAAATTCAAGTTGGATTGGAATGAGGTATTTAGGCAGGGTGACTTAAATCAGGTCTGTCAAGAAAATTCAGTATCTTCTGAAAACAAGTCAATATGGGCTTGAGTTACCCCAGTGTTATGATAAACATTTGACAGGCTTATTACTGCAAAAATATGCTTTTAGGTGATTTTATACCACTAGCGGTTTACAAGATGGCCATAGCCACTTTTGGTATTTCCTGGAATACATGATATTTCCCCAAAAGCTTTCATTCTCTCTTTTGAAAAACAGTTATAAGCATGGGGATAAGCATGGGCAGTGAAGAAGACAATTAAGCTTAGCGCAGTATCCTGAAGTGTCATTTGTGGGAAAGTTCATTCTGCCTGCATTTTATGCTCATTTACCAGGACTAAAGAAAGCCGTTATCTTGTGATGAGGAATCCATGCATAATGGGCGAATGTATCTATTTTAATTCAATGTTTAGAAGCAATTGAAATTCTGTAACTATTGGCCTTCTACAGTTTTCTCATTGCAATGAAGGGGGAAAATGTTGTATCCAAAATGCATATTTATTTTGTCAACCTGCATTTGCTGTTTATTCATTTAGTCGCTTCCGACTCTTCGTGACTTCATGGACCAGCCCACGCCAGAGCTTCCTGTCGGCCGTCAACACCCCCAGCTCCCCCAGGGATGAGTCTGTCACCTCTAGAATATCATCCATCCACCTTGCCCTTGGTCGGCCCCTCTTCCTTTTGCCCTCCACTCTCCCTAGCATCAGCATCTTCTGCAGGGTGTCCTGTCTTCTCATTATGTGGCCAACGTGTTTCAGTTTTCATATCATTCCCTCAAGTGAGCAGTCTGGCTTTATTTCCTGGAGGATGGACTGGTTTGATCTTCTTGCAGTCCAAGGCACTCTCAGAATTTTCCTCCAACACCACAGTTCAAAAGCATCGATCTTCCTTCTCTCAGCTTTCCTTATGGTCCAGCTCTCGCAGCCATATGTTACTACGGGGAACACCATTGCTTTAACTATGCAGACCTTTGTTGTCAGTGTGATGTCTCTGCTCTTAACTATTTTATCGAGATTTGTCATTGCTCTTCTCCCAAGGATTAAGTGTCTTCTGATTTCCTGACTGCAGTCAGCATCTGCAGTAATCTTCGCACCTAGAAATACAAAGTCTTTCACTGCTTCTACATTTTCTCCCTCTGTTTGCCAGTTATCAATCAAGCTGGTTGCCATAATCTTGGTTTTTTTGAGGTTTAGCTGCAAGCCAGCTTTTGCACTTTCTTCTTTCACCTTCATCATAAGGCTCCTCAGTTCCTCTTTGCTTTCAGCCATCAAAGTGGTATCATCTGCATATCTGAGATTGTTAATGTTTCTTTCAGCGATTTTAACTCCAGCCTTGGATTCCTCAAGCCCAGCATCTCGCATGATGTGTTCTGCATACAAGTTGAATAGGTAGGGTGAGAGTATACAGCCCTGCCGTACTCCTTTCCCAATCTTAAACCAGTCCGTTGTTCCGTGGTCTGTTCTTACTGTTGCTACTTGGTCGTTATACAGATTCTTCAGGAGGCATACAAGATGACTTGGTATCCCCATACCACTAAGAACTTGCCACAATTTGTTATGGTCCACACAGTCAAAGGCTTTAGAATAGTCAATAAAACAGAAATAGATGTTTTTCTGAAACTCCCTGGCTTTTTCCATTATCCAGCGGATATTGGCAATTTGGTCTCTAGTTCCTCTGCCTTTTCTAAACCCAGCTTGTACATGTGGCAATTCTCGCTCCATGAATTGCTGGAGTCTACCTTGCAGGATCTTGAGCATTACCTTATTGGCATGTGAAATGAGTGCCACTGTTCGATAGTTTGAACATTCTTTAGTGTTTCCCTTTTTTGGTATGGGGATATAAGTTGATTTTTTCCAATCTGATGGCCATTCTTGTGTTTTCCAAATTTGCTGGCATATAGCATGCATTACCTTGACAGCATCATCTTGCAAGATTTTGAACAGTTCAGCTGGGATGCCGTCGTCTCCTGCTGCCTTGTTATTAGCAATGCTTCTTAAGGCCCATTCAACCTCACTCTTCAGGATGTCTGGCTCTAGCTCACTGACCACACCGTCAAAGCTATCCCCGATATTGTTATCCTTCCTATACAGGTCTTCTGTATATTCTTGCCACCTTTTCTTGATCTCTTCTTCTTCTGTTAGGTCCTTGCCATCTTTGTTTTTGATCATACCCATTTTTGCCTGGAATTTACCTCCAATGTTTCTAACTTTCTGGAAGAGGTCTCTTGTTCTTCCTATTCTATTGTCTTCTTCCACTTCCACGCATTGCTTGTTTAAAAATAATTCCTTATCTCTTCTGGCTAACCTCTGGAACTTTGCATTTAATGGGGCATATCTCCCCTTATCACTGTTGCCTTTTGCTTTCCTTCTTTCTTGGGCTACTTCTAGTGTCTCAGCAGACAGCCATTTTGCCTTCTTGGTTTTCTCTTTCTTTGGGATGTATTTTGCTGCCGCCTCCTGAACAATGTTGCGAACTTCTGTCCAGAGTTCTTCTGGGACCCTATCTAATAAGTCCAGTCCCTTAAATCTGTTCTTCACCTCCACTGCATATTCCTTAGGAATATTAGTGAGCTCATATCTAGCTGATCTGTGGGTCTTCCCTAATCTCTTCAGTCTGATCGTAAATTGTGCAATACGTTCGTGATCGGAACTACAGTCAGCTCCAGGTCTTGTTTTTACTGACTGTAGAGATGTCCGCCACCTTTGGCTGCAAAGGATGTAGTCATGATTTTGTCTGTCTGGTGAAGTCCATGTATAAAGCCATCTCTTAGGTTGTTGGAAGAGAGTGTTTGTTATGCAGAGTGAGTTGGCTTGGCAAAATTCTATCAGCCTATGTCCTGCTTCGTTTTGTTCTCCCAGGCCATGCTTACCTGTAATTCCAGGTGTCAATTGACAGCCCACCTTAGCATTCCAGTCTCCCGTGATGAAAATAACATCTCTTTTAGGCCTGTTGTCCAGTAGGTGCTGCAGACCCTCATAGAACTGCTCTACTTCAGCTTCTTCAGCATTTGTGGTTGGGGCATATATTTGGATCACTGTGATGTTAGATGGCTTGCCCTGAATTCGAATTGAGATCATTCTATCATTTTTTGGATTGTATCCAAGCACTGCTTTAGCCACTTGACTATTAATTATGAAGGCTACTCCATTTCTTCTGTGGTCCTCTTGTCCACAGTAGTAGATCTGGTGGTCATTTGATGTGAAGTGGCCCATTCCAGTCCATTTCAGTTCACTGACACCCAGAATGTCTATCTTTAGTCTTGACATCTCACCAATAACCACATCCAATTTGCCCTGGCTCATAGATCTGACATTCCAGGTTCCAATGGTGTGTTGATCCTTAGAACATCGGATTTGCCATTCAGCACCAGCACCGTCGGCCGCTAGCCGTCCCTTCAGCTTTGAGCTAGCTGCATCATCACGTCTGGGGCTAGTTGAACTCATCCTCTGTTCCTCCCCAGTAGCATTTTGACCATCTTCCGACCTGGGGGTCTCATCTTCCGATGGTATCCCGACATATCTCTGGTTGTACTGATCCATTTAGTTTTCACGGCAAGAATACTGGGGTGGGTTGCCATTATCTTTCCCAGGGATCGCATTTAGTTTGACCTCTCTGTCATGAGCTTCCCGTCTTGGGTGGCCCTTCATGGTTTAGCTCATGGCATCATTGAGGTGCTCAAGCTCCAGCACCACGACAAGGTAACGATCCTTTGCTGAAGCAACCTGCATTTATAGTTCCATATAAAATCACTTATTGTACCAAATGATTGCTTAAAGAGCCTTTGATAAGCTGTAATAAATACAGAAAAGATAAACCACTTTCAGTCTAATTTTCACTATATTGGCAATAACTGTTGAGTTGTGCCTTACTACTGATTCATTATATTAGCTATGTTTAATTTATTGGTAAGACAACGTTTGTATAGAATAGAAAAAGATACTGTACTACAGGTATAGGATATTGGATTTTAATTACCTTTCTTATAAAATATAAATTAACATGGTTAGCAGTTAACTTGAAGTCTAATTAACTTGCCTCGGCTATCTTGTCAGATGTCTCTAATACAGATATATTCCTTACAAGTTTAACGTATTAATAAGAATATGATTATGCAATTTTGCTCTTTTAGTTACATTTTAAAAATTGGTTAGACTCTCAGATGAATATCAAACAACAGTTCAATAAGACCTCTTTAGCACACCATTTGGTCATTAATTTATAAAATAAGATGCATCCATTCTTTATTAACTATTAATTGCTTTTATATTTAATGTCCACTTTGAATTCTTCTGTCAAGTCATATAAGGACTTTCCTGGATTCTTTTGTTGTTGTAGTCCAAGACCACACACACACAAAAATTTTAGGTACAAAAAGGAATGAATTTTATTTGCTCGTTATCAGATGGTAGCAATCTCCAACCTCTCAGTGTTTGGGCGATGACATGCAGAAAGGAGGCAGAAAATAAGAAATCTGGCCTAAGAATCTCTCAATAATATGCTACAAGAGCAAGTAGAATAACTGTGGGTAACACAATGCCCATGGGCACTGATGTGACTCAAGATATTGTTCCGTGCCCACCAGGATCACTATTCCATCTGACTTTTAAAAAATTGAATTTAAAAAAGGAAAAAGTGTGACAGTCAGAGCACCAGACTCTAACATCCGGTTTACGTTCAGCAATGCCTTTGGGCCCCACAAAAGTCCCAGTGGGGTGGGCAGAGAGTACATCTGGGAAGGTGACACTGTATCCAATGAGATGGTATTTTGTGCCACAGAGGCATGACTATTCTTATTGTTCCCGCTACCTCATCTGGCAGATCCAGGGATCCAGTGGACTACTGGAATTCCTGGAACAGACCTCTACACATGCCCTGTGCCTGCCTTTCAGGTAACTTCCCATGCTAAAGATGTCACAAAACTGAATCAAAGCACCCTTGTAAAGCTCAGCCCAGGAGAGAACATTCATCTTTGGATAAATGGGCATGTTTTGCATGACCATGCCCACCATGGCAGCCATTTTGTTAATTGGCAAGTTCCCATGACAGTCATTTGTGAATGTGGCTGCTAAATATTCTCAAAATGTCAAATGTCTCCCTAGCCTGGAAAAGTTGCCTAGGTCATAAGGAAGCATACAAAATTGTTTATTGATTTCTTTATAATGGTATCACCATGAAAAATAACCTAAAACTAATAGGCAGAGGAACATTAGCAGTTAGTTACTTCAATTTTCAGAATTAGGAGAATTACATTCCAGGATTAACTGCCCATGTTAAATGCCTGCATTTCCATCCTCTACTTGTGGTATCCTAATGAGGCATCAACATCAATATGGGAGAAGTGACATGACCTTACATCTGGCATTACAGCTGTTAGGCAAGCACCATGAATTCGGTGTAGATCCAGCAGACTCGTGCTTTTGTCTGTTAAACCTCCCATTATATAAATGTGTGTTTTTAAGCTACAATACCATATACTCTTACCTGGAGTATACTTCTAGTAGACAAGGGTAGTATTATTTTGTTAGATGACATGGTGCCTTCTGCTGTTTTAGGATTTTTCAGATATCTAACTTTGATCACTCCTTCTATACTATAGTAGGTGGGATTGCAAACCAATTCCTTCTTCCAGAGAACTGCAAGCAAATATTAATATGTGGAATGCATGCCCTGAGAATCCTGGCAAGTCACAGCTTCTTTCAGAAAACTTACTTCCATCATCTGTTGTTATTTTGTCCCCTTCCCAATAGCATTCCCACTGAGCACGTCTTAAATCTGGGGCATCTTCTGATACCTCCTTCTTGTGTTTGGGTTAGAAGAATAAGGGTTTTGTTGTTGTTGTTGTTTTTGTATATAGGATTACATTACCTACAGTAGGTACCATTGCTCAGAACAAAAGCCCACAAAGTACAAAAGACTGTGTATATATGTTGATAAAATCAAGGTCAACAACTTTCCCTATATTCCTCTATAAAACTGTACTTTTTATTTTAGATTTAACTCAAGGGAGAAAAATATTTCATATATGAACATTCAAGAGGTTTTTATGCCAGTCCTGGGTTTAAAACTGAGTTTACAGGACCTACAGGAATAAGGATGGACTCACAACTCCATTATGAGGATATTTGTTTCAGCATTCCAAAGAAATGTAGTTTATTATCTATTTTAGTTGTCAGTGAATCAGATGTTTTTAGTTTCGCCCTTCATCCTGACTATGTCCAGGGTAACTTTAAATATGCAAACCTCCAGATACAAAGTAGAACAAATTTCAACTTATTAAAATACCAATGCCATAAAAAGAATAACATTGTAGATGACAAACCAAATTCAGATGATATAAAAGCCAAGGGGACATAAAGTAAAAAGATTTTCACATAGCCCTAGGAAAGTATCCGGGTAGAACCTGGCAAATGGGGATCTTAAGTAAAGTAAATCTTTTTACTTTATGGGGAACAAATCATGGGGAAAGGCCTCCTTTTGGTCATTGACTGCCATGAGAAACCTTTAAAGAAGTCATATGAAGGAGGGTTCAAAGAGTAAAGGAGACAGGGGGTTATATGCAAAAGGAAGTCCTCAAGGTATAAGGGCACGAGCTGTTTGGACTTTCAGAAAAAGATCTAGAAGAATAGATGCATAGTGGAGCAGCAGGAAATCGATAACCAGCAACAGTGAAGTGGAACAGTGTCCTGGTTCCTCAGTGGTGCAAGCAACATAACAACATAACAACACTGGAGCAGGAAGAAATTAGGTAGTGCATGGCTGCTTATTATGTGGCAAGAGTCTACACTAGCATGAACAAGTGACACAGCCCATACAGCTGTTCATCGATCCCACCTTTGCTGCCTCCATCACTGTTGCATAATCAGAATTAGCTCAAGACATTTCCTTGATTGAGGAGAAAAACAACATGTACCCACTTCCATTTCATGGACAAAAGCCATACTTGAAGACAGCAGACTAGCTTGTCCTATGTGGGGTGCAGCTCTTCAACTTCTTCTTGCTCCTTTCCAGCATCTGGCAGGGCTGGCCATGCACCCAACTGGCAAAAGTGAGGACATGGACTTAGCACCCTTTGGTTGTTGCTCAGGAGCCTCAGCAGTTACAATCCACCTGCCCTTCCTTTTCCTTGGCTATTGAAGCGTTTATAGGCGATAACTTTTGACATTTGCATTTGAGGCATATATTCTACAAAGGAGAGAGGTTTCTTTCAATAGTAATTGTTTGAGAAAAACTGCATTGACACAAAAATGACAGACTATATGTTGTGACATTATAGCACAAAACCCAGCACATTGTACTTGCCCCAACATTGTATACAACACAGTCTAGTGGCTTCTACTAGGATCTTCACTCTCCCTAACCTATGGTTATTCATACTGCAGTATAACCATATTGCAACCTGGTTGGTGCCAAGTGATTTATTACAAATTAAGGAGGCATGCTACCAAGCAAAAACCAGCATGAATTGTCATCTTTCTTTCCAAGTTTGATCTCCAGAACGTCCCCACAGGTGTTCTAAAACATCAAAACCAACAGGTGGCTGCAGAAAGTGCACTGTTTGGAAATGTATTCTACCTCATTAGAAAAAATAAGGAGACTATCAGGAGAGAAAAGATGGTGAAAAACATGTTCACCAGTTTGCTTTTCAGTAAACTGGTATTTTATGACTAGTTATGACTATCATGGCAGCCATTTCTAATGTTCCCAAGGTTTGGTCTCAAAACACAATTTACATACAAAGATGGAAAGATTTGGCATTATCCACAATGGAGATGATGGAACTTGTTGAGATGGCTAAATTAACTTCTTTGATCAGGGAAAAGACAGTATCTATATTTCTTGCTGACTGGAAACCCTTTATGGAATTTTTGCAGAAAACAGAAAAAAATGAACTTATGATTTGTGGTTTTGATTATTAGGCAGGATAGCTTATAGAAAGAAGAGAGTTACGTTGTAACCATAGAGTAAGAGGTAAATTTATAACTGTACATATAACTGCTGTAAAGAAGATCAGAAGCTACTTCTTTGTATCTTTTTTTCTTTCTTTTCTATTTTTCTTTTACTATTTCCCCCTTTCTTGCATTTTTGGCTTTCTCTTTGATTTCTTTCTTTTTCTTTTCTTTTTCATACTTTTTATTAGTTTGTATTAGTTTGTATTAGTTTTTAATCTTCCTTTTTAAATTTTTTAAATAAATATATATATACAGAAATATAAAAATTCCCTTCTCACCCCTATAGGTGGCATGTGTCTTCCCCAACCTTGGGTCCTCTACCAGAGGCCTGGAAGTTTGAGGGTTCTGCGCAGTATCTTGGCTGCTCCTAGCACTGCACTCTTTTGGACAGAGAGCTCTGATGTTGTTCCTGGGATCTGTTGGAGCCACTCTCCCAGCTTGGGGGTCACAGCCCCAAGTGCCCTTACCACCTCTGGGATCACTTTGGCCTTCACTTTCCACATCCTCTCTAGTTCCTCCTTCAGGCCACAGCATTTCTCCAGCTTCTCATACTCCTTCTTCCTGATGTTGTTGTCACTTGGCACTGCTACGTCTATCACCACCGCTGTCTTCTGGTCCTTGTCTATCACCACGATGTCCAGTTGATTGGGCAGTACCTGCCTGTCTGTCTGGATCTGGAAGTCCCACAGGATCTTAGCCCTGTCATTCTCCACAACCTTCTGTGGAATCTCCCATCTGGACTTGGGAGGGTCTAGCCCATATGCTGTGCAGATGTTCCTGTACACAATGCCAGCTACTTGGTTGTGCCGTTCACTGTATGCTGTTCCTGCCTGCATCTTACTCCCTGCCACTATGTGTTGGACTGTCTCTGAGGCCTCTCTGCACAGTCTGTACCTTGGGTCCTGTCTAGTATGGTAGACCGCTGCTTCTATGGATCTGGTGCTCAGTGCCTGTTCTTGGGCTGATATGATCAGTGCCTCAGTGCTGTCTTTTAGTCCAGCCCTTTCCAGCCACTGTAGGATTTCCCAATGTCAGCCACCTCAGCAATCTGTTGATGGTACATCCCATGCAGGGTCTTGTCTTGCCATGGCACTTCCTCTGCTTGATCTGCCTTCCATGTCTGCTGCTGCCTCAGGCATTCTCTCAGCAGCTCATCTTTAGGTGCCATCCTGCTGATGTACTCCTGGATGCTCTGTGTCTCATCCAGGACAGTGGCTTGGACACTCACCAGACCCAGCCCTCCCTCTTTCCACCTGGTGTACAGTCTCTGGGTGTTGGACTTGGGGTGGAAGCCTCCATACATTGTGAGGAGCTTCCGAGACTTCACACTGGCAGCCTCCATGTCCTCCTTTGGCCAGCTCACTATACCAGCAGGGTATCTGATGACTGGCAGGGCATACATGTTGATGGCGTGGATCTTGTTCTTCCCATTGAGCTGGCTCTTCAGGACCTGTCTTATCTGTGAAGAGCTTATATTTAAATTGTGAATTTAAATATGTATATGTATATATAGTGCAGTAGCATTCCTACTACTACACTAGTAGTAGTAGTTTGGTAGTAGAAATGCTACTACAGTTTGTGTGTGTGTGCGCATGTGTATATGTGTGTGTGTATGTGTATGTGTTTATTTATTTATTTATATGTATATATATATAAATAAATAAATTCACAATTTACTTCTGTCTCCCAGATATTGGTGACCTTGCCCTATTTATTCCCCAGCATAAACAACCCTTGAACAAAGTTCCATGCATGAGGTCTGGGGATTTATTACCCTTTGGGTAATGTACCCTGTACTTTGTGACATTCTTCTAGTTTTTCTTACACAACAGTAATGCCGTTTCCTTGATGGTCCTGTGAAATTGCTTCTTCTCCAGAGAACAGGGTTCTTGAGAGTATATCATTTTAATTTTGAAATATATGAACAAAGGTCTTTAATACAAGGGAACATTTAGCAATTACTATTCATGAGGTATTGATAAAAGGAAGGTTCACTCCTCATCTCTACAAAAGAAATTCTGCTGGGTAACTAGAGAAATCAACCATACCATTAAAGAATTAATTTAATATAGTCCCCCCACCTCCACCGATAGTTCCTTAGTAACAGAGAATTTGCATCGTGTCCTTTCCACCCAGTTTCATGATTAATATGCATCATTAATCATTAAAATAAAAATTGAGCTTATTATTTTCATGCACAGTGAGACATGTGATTATTAATACTGCAAAGGGACTAGAAGTTTTCATATACGCTTGTTGACAATGATTTTAATTAAAATGAAGTATCCTCCATTCAGGGTCATTAATTTGCTGATTACGTTTGAACTTATGCATTTGTAAGTCTGCTTTCATTAATTTAATTTGCACAGAGGCATGTCAAAATCTTCAGCATTACTTGAAGGATTTCCTTTCTATGGAGAGTTATACTAAGACCTACATGAACATCCAACATTTGAAAATTAATGCGAGAGACAGTGCACTGGTTATGGGCTGAACTGGGATCATGAAACCCCATTTATAAATCCCCACTTGATCTTGGAACTCAGTAGATAACTTTGGGCTAGTTAGCTGTGATAGAAGGTGAGGGTGGTCTTGGAAGACTGGGGGAAATGATGCCTCCTGGGGAATGATCAGATAAAAGAGAAAGGAGTCCACAACAGAGTAACAGTCAGAGGAAGAAACTTAGGAAGGGCCCGCCCTTTAATCAGGTGGTAAATAGGGAGGGCAGGAGATTTGTATTTACAAACTTGCAAGATTCTGTTAATGTAGACTTACAATAAAGCAGAATTAGTTTACTGTCTGGTTTACCTGGGAGGGCTGACCTCAACCCAACCTACCATATAGAGTTGCTGAGGGGATAAAATGAAGGATAGTCCCTTGTGCACTCTTTGCATTCTTATTGGAAGGATATGATAATAAAAGTAACTAAATAAATATAGAAAACATCTGTGATTCTGAATTTCTATTTGTTGTTGTTTTTCCGTGATTCAGCAACATATTAAAATTTTTGCATAGCAGGTAACATCAGTTAGCTGACCTTGGCAGATCATAAAGGTCACATCTAATTAGTCCTTGAATGGAAAGAAACCCCAGGCTGGACTGGGAGGTCAAAAAATGTCCCAGAAGAAGACAAAGGGGTTCTTCTTCTGTAGTGTTGCCAAGAAAATGGATGTGCCTTTTCAAAGAATTCAGTTTGACCTGTGGGACTCTTTACCTTGTACTTAAACATGCATAAACTACTTTTATTACCAGATACTTGCAATTTTGGCTTGCAGTTTCCTATATGAGTAGTGACTGGTCCATCCGCTCCAACTTCAACTCAAAGAGGGAGTAGGGAGTAGAAGTAGGAGCATGTTAGCACAGCTAACTCCTATGGAAAGTAAGTTCTAACAGACCTGAAAGGTCCTATGCACAAAGACAGCTAGCTCTGCAGTTGGGGAATATGGGCAAGGGAATAATTGTCTTAACAAGAGCAAGAATTATTTCTAAATTTGCATACATTCACACATGAATTAGCATATATAATATGTAAGTCAGTATTGCCTTTTGTCCTTTGTTGGACATATTCTATTGTTACTGTATTATAGAAAGAAATAGCTAAGGAATATGGGTGCCGCAGCTTTCATAGAATATGACGGCAGGTAGAATTGGCCCAAGAATTTAAACCAGGTCTCTGAGAAGTGACATAGATCACTTTACTTAAGGGGTTTAGCTATGGAGCTGACCTGGTTCAGTTCACTGAAGTGAAAAGGACTCTTGAGTCACCTGGGGGGAGGAATTCATGTGACCTGGAATCACTTCAGGGCTGTGCTGCAGAAGGTTCTTCTCAGCCTTCTTCAATACTGGCTGAAGTACTTCCATGCTGGGTGGCTTCAAGATTGCTAGCAATGTTTGTTGAAGCCATTTGGCTTGGCAGACTTTCAGTGAGCTCTAAATGACTTTAAGGCCTTCAGCACATATTCTGGGCAATCCCCCAGGATTTGCCAAAGCCATTCAGAATGGAAGCATTTCGACTAGCACTGTGGGAGACAGGTCCTCTCGGCCTCCTTCCACGGTGCTTGCCAAGAAATGTTTTGGCCTCTTCAACTCTTTTGGACTGGAAGAGACCAGTAGCATGAAGGTATATGCCCCTTCATGCCTCCCCATGGACTCTGTCAACTGCTCATCAACTGGCTAGTGCTATCAAAAAGGGCATTTCCTACAATGCTAGCCTCTCTCACTGGCAGACAGGAGAAAGCAAGTGGCATGAAAGATCTGCTGTCTACCCATCCTAGGAGACAACTTCTACACATATGGGATATTTGTTCTGGGTCTAGGGCCCTGCTAGAGGCCCCCAACCCAAAGTCTCCCTAGGATATCCCAAGAGGGTTCCAAGAGTGCCATCTGTTGGCTGGAGGCAGCTGTACTGCTCTCCTTAAAAACCCCTCAGCAATGCCCAGTGGCTCTGAGGTTGATCAGCTCACCCAATGGAAGCACACACACACCCAAGTCCCCTTCAGCACATACAGAGACTGGTGAACTACAATAGAAGAGGCTTCTGTATTGCTCTACATGTTTTTTATTTCTGACATGTGTCCCAAAGGGACTTTGGGCAGGCTACCACCTAAGTGAGCTTTGGGATTTCCTGCAGATCACTCTGGAGCCACCCAGCTTGGGAGACCCCCTTGGTCAGCACTGCAAGAGGTGGCTCATCCCAGCCTTTTCCCATTATGTATGGAAACTCAATATTGTGAACTATATTACGAACTCAAGGAAGAAGGCTGGGATGATGTGGTGTGGTGAGTTTTTCTTCACTAGAAGTCTTCAAACAGAGGCTGGATAGTCAGAGATGCTCTAGTGGATCTTGCACTGAGCAGGGAGTTGGACTAAATCACTTTCATGGTCCCTTTCAACTCTATGATGCTATGAGCAGGGGCCACTGTTACTTTGCAAAGCAGCTCAAGAAGTTGTTTCATTTGAAGCTTCATCAAAGCAGAATATTCTTTCAGTGCTTCAACAGCCCTAATTAATAATGTTGACATTGTATATAACATTATTTCTGAAAAAGGAGAGCATGTCTACAATCTGTCTCACTGCATCCAAATATTATTTTAACAAAAAGAATAATACAGTAACTACTAAATGACACAGTTTCCATTGCTGGTTGATTCCTTCAGTATATTGGTGTGTTTACAGAAAGAGCACAAACAAAACTAGTTCATCTGTGATACGAAACCAGTCGCTCTAGCAGACTGTCACTTCTTCAGCCATCTCTGAAAACCCAGATGTGAAAAATCAGATTTTTTTTAAAAAAATTACCCATCCATCCATTTTTCAAAGCTTATTCCCCTGAGACAGAAAATCTATATGTAGTCAATTGGGTTGAGTAGAGCCAGAAGCTAAAAGGACAAAGTCAGAGACCTCCAGGACAAAGTGGAAAAGGAAACAGCAAGCTCCATCTGAAACCAAAACAGTGAATACAGCGTAGATACCAACATAGAAGAAGCTTTGGACTTTTAAATCAGGTGTCCTCAGAAGCTTAATCTATCTCCTATCGCCAAGTAATTTCAACTATTATATGACTGTTTAATCTCTTTTTATTTTGGTCTTTCCCAGATTCATATCTTTGGTAAAGTAAACTCAGTTATTTTTATTTCTTCGTTGTGTTTAAACTGTTTTGCTGTTTATAGTAAATGCTTAGTTGCCCACCCGCACTCCATAGACATACTACGGGGTTAAAGGAACCCAGAAGCTCTGTTAAGAAAACTATACACATAAGGGAATTATGGAGATATAATTTCATTTGTATATGTTCTAATCTGTATCTTCTGCAGAGCTGAAAAACGCAGAAGTTATTTGTGATACATTTAGGACCTGTGGATCCTGCAAGTCTCCACTGTAGTAGTAGTAGGAGGAGGAATATGGGAAGAAAAACGTCCACAAACTTTTAATCTCTGTTTGTTGTGATATTCATTTATTCATTTATTGGTGCCTTCAAGTCAGTCTTGATTCTTGGCAACTGCTCAGACATGTCTATGTATTTTCTTGGCAACATTTTCAGAGGTGTTTTGCCATTGCCTGCTTCTTAGGGCTCAGAGAGGTTGACTGGCTCAAAGTTACACAAATGGCTTTGTGCCTAAGGCTGGACTAGAACTCAAGATATCTCCTGGTTTCTAGCTTGGTGTCTTTAATCACTACACTACACCATCTCTCAATTAAATATTACTATTTCTCATTTTCAGTTAAGGCCATTGTTAGAGAACTGGATGTTATTATACATTTAGGATTTTTTTTTATTTTAATATACTATGTTTATTGATTAAACAATCTAGAGGAATGTTCCATAGTTGTTTCTTGCTAACTTTTAAAAATTATGGTCATTGGTAGAAGAAACAGAGAGAGAGGGAATTGGCTGGAGAATTACCACATGTAAGTTTCAGGGCCTTATTGACATAAACAAAGTAAACAAGCAAGGGACCTTCTGAGACTGGGAAAATGGGAGACGATATTGTGAGTGTGATTACGTAGATGGATTAATTTAAACATGCTGATTTGAACTACTCAGCCATTTGTTTAGCTGTTGGCGTTTACTTAGTTTTATTCATCTAAATGTGATTATCACAGAATCCCAGCTACTGACTTACAATGTCTTCTAGAGCAATTCAGTTATTGTTGTTCTGATATAACAATAATGAGGATAGAATTTATATGACCTCAGCAATAACTAGGTAATGCTAAAAGACAGTTTGGGTCACTAATGTAGACATGGTCATTGTGCCTCTAGAAAATAGTAGGCTTGTCAAATTTAAGACACTTAGATGTATCTTCTACCTCCAGCATAGCAGTCTTCAAAATGTGGATTTTAATTTAGAACTCCAGAATGCTTCATTTTCATAGATAAATAATGTAACACGTATGACTGTGTGGTCATATGAAGTCAAGCTCCATTATTTATTATAATTATAATAAATATAAGATTTATTATAGAGTTGCTTTGTGCAAGATGGGCAGTGATGAAATTTGAAATATAAATAAAAAAATTAAAAAATATTGCATGGACCTTTAAAGCCTTGACTTTGGAGGGTTTTTAGAGCAGATGATCAAAAGAAATTTGGTAGCCAATCTGTCTTTTTCTCCTTAATGTATTTTCTAGGAAACAAAAAGAAGCAACAGTGAAAAAATATGGAAAATAAACTATAAATACTGTATGTCTTGAGGCCTGTAAAATTCCATGAATTAGAAAATGTAACTGCATGACTAAAAGCCATATCTGGAGCCCCTCTTTATCTATATCCATGCAGATGAGGATAAAAACATAGTCAGGAATTCTAATATAAGAGACAGATAAAATGTTATAGCCATGAGATATTTCTTTCATATGCACAGAAATAACTCTGCATTCCCTATATAGTGATGCCCAATCTTTAGGAAGCATCTTGGATTCTTTCCACCATATTTCTTCATTTATCATATACATACATTTTTATGAGCAGATATAATAGGGATTTCATCACTCCTCATAATGAGTAGCAGCAGTGTTGGCTATACAGGGGCATTTCCTTTCCTGCTACCACTGGTATACAGACTGAAGATGCTGATAATGAGTACAAAGAATATCCAAATGTCCAATAAAGAAAGACTTTGTGTTCCAATGCATAAATATGCACAAGGCATTCTAGCCATAATTCTGAAGGGATTCCTCTGTAGACATGTCATGTCATTGTGTTTCTTTTCCAAATTCTTAACTGCATTCCAGGTTGTCTTTCTGGATGGTGAACTCATCCATCATGATTAGCATCCCAAACTGACAAGTCTAGTAAACCAGATTTGTTCTGCAGCCTTCACAAACAAAGACTAGTGTGTGTAAGAAAAGAGTCATATACTGGAGGATGCAATAAGAAGATCTAATTCTGTATTAGGCCATTAGATCCAACATAAGATGCTACTTATTTCTACAGATGAATGGTTTGTCCATCAAATTTGATTCTTTTCCTCCTGTTGTCATTTGTTAAAGGCATCAATATGTTTTATTTATCTGATATCTAATCCCAACATATTAGCAATAGCAATGTATCAAGCCCATCCAGCCATGCCATGGAGTTATAAAAATGTAATATGAGTTAAAGTGTAATAAAACAAAAAGGTAGCTGTTTTCTGGATTATTTTTATCACTGTATTTACTCACTTTCTCAAATGGTGAATGCCCATATGTGTTAATGCAATCAACAGTTTCTGAAGGCTTTTGCTGGCTATTTTACTAGGTTTGTGTGGTTTCAGTAACTTAAGAAAAGAAAATGTGTGATGACAAGTAATTTAGTACCGTACTAAGACATATTACTTTGAAATGTTCAGACAGCCTTTTCCTTTCTGATACCCTTTAGATATGCTAGAACATGCTTGCTTCAGCAGCACATATATTAAAATTGGATATGCTGGATTATTACACCTATAATCACCAACCCACTTTCTCCCAACTGGGGATGATAGTAATTACAGTCCAACATCAGCCTGAAAGGCACTTGCTTGGACAAGGCTGCATTAAATAATGTTTCATACTATTCTAAGTCTGGTGTTAATAATATTGGGAACTCTAAGAATTCTTTTGAAATTATTCTTCCCACAATGGTGACAGATTTTCAGTAGCACCAAAATTCAAACTGCTATTCATTCTTTTGCTTGTACTGCTCTATATAGCGATCTGCTTTTCCTTGAGAAAGAGCATATTAGAAGCAAGTAAGAATAAGGTGATTTCTGCTCTTAGCAGTAGTTTACATCTGCTTTATAGTCTGAGACTTGGATTTTTCTGCTGAACAATCACTTTGCAGCCAATAAAACCATAATTCTTGTGGAAGCTGTTTTATTGTGGCTTGCTTAAATGTAATCACTTAATCCGCTGGGGGGTAAATTCAGCCTCAGTCTGTCCTGCACAAGGTTGAACTAATTTTACTCAATCTGTCTGGTTATGGAAAGACCTAAACCCAGACAATTAACTCTTTTTCCCTGCCTTATTATGTTCCATAATCAGGTCCTAGCTGACTTTTGGTGACTATATGGCTAAAAACTGTCCTGCTTCATGCCACATTATACAATTCTTGCAGGTGCATTCCTGTAGCTTCCAGTACTCTGTCTAGCCAACTTGTGTGCATTCAAGCTTGATTTCCTCCAGTACTAAACTTGGTTGTCCAAGAAATGTGAAGGAGCTTCCTGCAGCACCATAGTTCGAAGGAATACAAGTAGTCCTCACTTACCAACGCCCTTGTTTAGCGACTATTTGAAGTTATGACAGTGTAAAAAAAAGATGGTTTTGTGACCAATCATCACATTTACAACTGTTGCAGTGTCCCACAGTCATTTGATTGTTGCAGTGTCCTGCGGTCATGTGTCCTGCAGTCACTTGATTGCTATTTGTGTGCTTCACAACTGGCTTGCAACATGCAGAATTAATAAGGTGGAAGTAAAATCGTAAGTCATGGACACATGATGTTTCACTTAATGACCATGGCACTTAATGATGGAGTTGCCAGTCCCAGGTGTGGTTGCTAAGCAAGAGTTACCTGTAACACTTTCCCCCACATCTCTCTTGTGCAGAGTCCATCTCTCACATCCACACATCTTAAAGAGAAGTCCAGTGAGTGGACCATTCTCACTTTTGTCTTAATCGATATGTTACAATTTTCATGAGTTTTTATAGGCTCCCAAAATGCCTTGTCACCCATCATTATTTGCCGACCTGCGCCTCCAAGAAAAAACCTCAGAGAAAAAGCAGTCAAAAAAAGTCAGTCTCTCAGCTACAAAATTCATTGCCAGACCCTGATATCATAGAACACACCTCCAGAATGCTCTCCTTGAAACCATGAAACTCTTCCAATGATGATAAGTAATCCCATCTTGCAAACCTATTATATGAGACTGCAGAAAGTTACTGCTGCTTCTGATATCAGAGACAGGCAAGCAAGCAAACTGGGTTTCTAAGCTAAGACGGGTTATTCTGTCATTGTCATGGCATCCCCTTGGAATACAGGAAAAGCAAGGCTAGCTCTAGAGCCAGATATAATTTATTTCTGTCATTAGAATAACCAGGAATCAAGCTTGAAATAAAACTCAACATTTTAATGCAGTTATTTCCTTTAGTTTCCCACTGAAAATCCAAGCAGTGTGAATCATGCCTTCATTAATTTCCAATTTGCTACTGAATTTCAATGATGTGATCTTTGGGGATGCAAAAAAAGTGTGTGTGTGGGGGGGGCTGTTTAAAGTCTGAAAGCTGTGTGTTGCCCATCCCTACACTAGCCATTCCATAGAGAGCGTTTCTTAAACTACTTGGAAATTTAGTGATGTTGATACCAACATAGGTAAAGGGAGTTGTGAGTAATTTGGAATGACAGATGAAGTCTTGACCTATAGAGCTGTGAGGAAAAAATATTTTCTTCACAGAGCTAATCAAAAGCATATCATTGGAGTATGTCAGAGGTGATATGAAAGTTGATACACATGTTTTCTGTGAAAGCTTGATTGCCTGTGTATGTGTCAAATACAGTAGGTGTTTTCTGATACATCACGATTCTGCTATTCTAGTCAGGCACAGAGGGCACACAAGAACCTAGCTTTCAGGTATTTCAGTTTGTGGGAAGTTTTTCATAAGAGATAAATTTGGCTCCAAAATTGTAGGAATTAAATCCCACAGTTAAAAGATTATCCCGGTGAAAGGAACCCCTGTGCAAGCACCGAGTCATATCTGCCCCTTTGGGGGGATGCTGCTTTCGTGACGTTTTCTTGGCAGACTATAGCAGGGTGGTTTGCCATTGCCTTCCCCAGTCATCACCTTCCCCAGCAACCTGGGTACTCATTTTACCAACCTCAGAAGGGTGGAAGGCTGAGTCGACCTGAGCCGGCTACCAGAGAATCCAGCTTCCACTGGGATCCTACCACAGGCCATTTTTGTTCTCACCATGAGATTCCGCTGATAACTTGATGTTGCTTTTGGAAGATCGTTTAAAGAGAATTGAAACATTAATGGGAAAACTAAAAGAATGTTGTGCATTAGCAGGTTTTAAGATCAACAAACAGAAGACAAAGATGTTAAGAAAAAACATGAAAATAAAAGATCAAACAGAATTGATGAATAAAATGGGTTTTAAGAATGAGAAGAATGTAAAATATCTGGGTATCCCTATGACAAATAAGAATTGTATGTTATTTCAAAATAACTATCTTAATACATGGAATTAACTTTAAAAAGATATATTAAGATGGGTTGTTGTTTATTCATTCAGTCACCTCCAACTCTTCATGACTTCATGGACCAGCCCACGCCAGAGCTTCCTGTCGGCCGTCAACACCCCCAGCTCCCCCAGGGATGAGTCCGTCACCTCTAGAATATCATCTATCCATCTTGCCCTTGGTCGGCCCCTCTTCCTTTTGCCTTCCACTCTCCCTAGCATCAGCATCTTCTGCAGGGTGTCCTGTCTTCTCATGATGTGGCCAAAGTATTTCAGTTTTGCCTTTCATATCATTCCCTCAAGTGAGCAGTCTGGCTTTATTTCCTGGAGTACGGACTGGTTTGATCTTCTTGCAGTCCAAGGCACTCTCAGAATTTTCCTCCAACACCACAGTTCAAAAGCATCGGTCTTCCTTCGCTCAGCCTTCCCTATGATCCACCTCTCACAGCCATATGTTACTATGGGGAACACCATTGCTTTAACTATGCAGACCTTTGTTGTCAGTGTGATGTCTCTGCTCTTAACTATTTTATCGAGATTTGTCATTGCTCTTCGCCCAAGGATTAAGCGTATTCTGATTTCCTGGCTGCAGTCAGCGTCTGCAGTAATCTTTGCACCTAGAAATACAAAGTCTTTCACTGTCACTACATTTTCTCCCTCTAGTTGCCAGTTATCAATCAAGCTGGTTGCTATAATCTTGGTTTTTTTGAGGTTTAGCTACAAGCCAGCTTTTGCACTTTCTTCTTTCACCTTCATCATAAGGTTCCTCAGTTCCTCTTCGCTTTCAGCCATCGAAGTGGTATCATCTGCATATCTGAGATTGTTAATGTTTCTTCCAGCGATTTTAACTCCTGCCTTGGATTCCTCAAGCCCAGCATGTCGCATGATGTGTTCTGCGTACAAGTTGAATAGGTAGGGTGAGCGTATACAGCCCTGCTGTACTCCTTTCCCAATCTTAAACCAGTCTGTTGTTCTGTGGTCTGTTCTTACTGTTGCTACTTGGTCATTATACAGATTTGTCAGGAGGCAGACAAGATGACTTGGTATCCCCATACCACTAAGAACTTGCCACAATTAAATTAAATTAAGATGGGAGAAACTACAATTATCTTTGCTGGGGAGAATTTCTGTGATAAAATTCTGTGAATGTCCTGCCTAGAATGATGTTTCTGTTTCAGACAATACCTGTTTTGACAACTGATGCATCATTTAAACAGAAAAAAATTGTGAGGTGGGGAAAAAAACCGTAAGTTAAATATAAGGATGCAAAGGAAAGAGGAGAATTGGGTTCACCTGATTTGAAATTGTGTTTTGCGGTTTGCTCTTTGGTTTGGAAGGAAGGAAGGAAGGAAGGAAGGAAGGAAGGAAGGAAGGAAGGAAGGAAGGAAGGAAGGAAGGAGTGGTGGAATATTCACTGGTGGAAGAATGTTCCGCATTTACTGGATGAGGTTTCAAGTGTGCCTTTGAACACTTAATTTTTGTTTATTTGAGCAAGCTAATTGAGAAAAAAAATCACCATATACAGCTGCAAAGCCCAGAGAAGCAAATGTTGCCTCATTTCTATGCCTCCTCTCTATAGCTATCTTTGGGCTGTAACTGCATGCTTAAGTCAAAAGCTGCTATTTTAGTCCTAGAACAATTTTCTGCCTCCTGCAAAGAAAAACGTTTTGCTGTTTCAGTTAAAAGTAAATTGATACTTTAGTTGCTCTTTTAGTGTGAAACTACTCCTTTTGATGCTACTCAGTTACATACTCCTTGGATCTTTAGTTGTGTGTAACTGAATGATTCTCTAAAAATTTGCTACAGCATTTTCTCCCTCCTCAGATGCTGAATTTTCAGTTCAGCATCTAGCCAAGATACTATTCTGAAATTCTGAAATACCTATATATCCAGTAAGGTCAACTCTAAGTATGGCTAGGAACTCAGTGGCCTTCCAAATGTTTGAAGCACCCTTCATCTTTGGTCCTATTACCTAAAGTTGCTGGAAGTTGTGGTTTAGCAAAGTTTGGAAAGGTACTATACCCTATTTCTGCTTTAAGGATATATACTGCAACAGCTCTTACTGTTAGGAAATTCTTCCTGATGTTCAACCAAAGACTATATCTTGTTTTATTTATTGCTTTTTAAAATAATGACAGAAAAAAGAAAATATATATATATACAAAGACACATATGTTATAAAAAATACATAACAGGTGCTTTAAAAAGTAGGAAAAATATAACTGAAAAAATAAAATAAAAATACGAAATCTCGGAATTGAAGAACCCCATAAAATTTTTCTAAACAAAGAATTAATTTTCTGATAATATTTTCCAGGTATTTGAACAGGAATTCCTCTCAGAGTATAAATTAATATTAATTATAATTTATAAATTAAGAATACTAATTATAATTTATAATTAAGAATATTAATTATAAATTATAAATTAAGCTATGTCTTATAATTTAAACCCATTGTTTCTTGTCCACTCTTCTGGAACAGCTCTGAACTATCCACTACAATTGATCTAAGCCAAAAGACTGAGAAGTGATAACTGAATGATTTTGCCCTATCTTCTTTATGACAGCCCTTCAGATAATTGAATAGAGCTATCATGTCTCTCTGAAGTTGTAATGTGGAAGACCATTGTTATTTCGAGGCATTTAAGTGACATATTTTGATTTTCTCCTTCACAGGAAGAAGCTTAGAGTCTATTTTGAGTTATACTACTGTTTAGCTGGCTTGTTTTTCTCTCTGTTTGGAATGGTGGGGGAGATAAGAGAAAACCCCAAGATTGTTTTTGTTAAGCACTAGCTTATCTGTACAGCCTCCCAGGCTCCTGGAAACAGGTGCTTCAGACCCTGGGAACCATCCTAGTCAAAGTCGGGTCATGCAACCTCAGTACCATGGAAACAGGGTCATGAGGTTTTAGCACCAGACTTTGATAAAACTCTTAGGATTGTCTGTTGAGTTTGGGAGCTTCTTCACAGACCTGAGTGCTGGGTGCTGTGGAAATTAAGCCATCCTGAGGTACCTCCACTGTCTTGGTCAAGAGGCTCCTGAAAGCTTAAGGGGATAGGGTTTCAACTTGCTTGGTATGTTATGATTTTTCCTTTCTTTATGCTATGCTTTTTATGCTTCTGTTTAATCTGCCTAAACTGTGTTTCTGGTTTAAACTGTGTTTCTGTTTAAATTTGTTTGCTTACGTTTATAATAAAGCTTAACATCTCTTTATCCACTGGTGTGCTTATTGTCTCTGGATCTAGAAGAACCAATTGTCTGAGCACTTGGTCACTGCTTGGACACTTGGCAGAACAGAAGTCTTCTCTTCTCTAGGCTAAACATACATAACAATTCAAACCATTTATTGTATTTTTTCCTTCCAAGACCCTATCATCTCAGCTGTTGTCTCCTGGACATGTTCCAGTTTGTCATTGTCCTTCCTAAAATGCAACATCTAGAATTGAATGCACTAATCTATATGTGGTCTAACCAATCAAGAATAGAGAGAAATGGTTCTCCTCTCTATTAGGGTATTCACTCTTGAGAATTTTGTATTTGAGGAGGTTAGTGAGTTGTGCTGCAACTCCACAAGGCTTTAACTCGAATTTGAAATTATGATTATCAGTTTGGGGAATAGGATTCACATTGGTACTTCTTTAGAAACTAGCTACTGATGATGTGATTTACCTTGTCCATCAATTCTCTTCTAAGGATATTTTAACAGCAAGATTAGAAACAATGAATGGAAATTGTGAGGAAGCAGATTTTGGCTAAACATTAGGAGACACTTACCAATGATGGTTACTGAACAGTAGAACAGGTGGTTCTACAGTATTGCCATAGGAGGTGGTGGGCTTTCCTTCATCAGAGATATTCAGACAGACATAAGATGATGGTTTCAGAGAAGTAGAGCAATTAGAGATACAGTACATAACAGCAAATCCTGACTCCTGTCTTGAATGAGGCTTGAATGAGAAGTATCCATAAATTAAAGTCAATGTCTTCTGAAATAGACTGAACATAAATTGAATTCCCTCAGTGCTTGCTTACAAATCAGAAAGACAAAGAGAATCTCATTAGTTATACGCAAAGTCAATGGGGCAGCCTGGCACCACTATTTTACCCCTTGTCCCCATGATATTGGCCTTATCTCTTCCCCAAGTCATGATGGACACTTACCCTGCAGTTTTCCACATGGCAAAACATCCAGCAACTGCAAAACTTGAAGGAGAATGGACAGTCAGCAAAATGCTTCATTCATCATGCTGTGAGCTTTTCTATCACAACATCAAGGGCTAGTAAAGAAACATTTGAAGATTATCTACCTAAATCAAAAACAGGAGTGGCCTGAAAGCCAGTGCTAGCCTGTACCTATTGCTACTTTTTTAGTATGGTTGCTTCTGACACCAACTCCCTAAGCAAGAAAATAATGAGCTAAACTTCTCATTCTAAAACAAAGATTGTGAATGATACCCTTTGTCTACCAGAAATATTATTGTGGGCAAGTTTTCAGAGAAATTTTACAGGAAAATAGGATGATATGATTGCATGATTATACTAATATTGTGTGTGTATGCGTATGAGCACACAATAAATAATGCAAACAAGAGTTGGTAAAATATACATAATAGAACTTCTATTATGTTGTTTTTATCTTGGTTGTCCCAAAGAAATAAAGATGTGAAAACAAACTCCTTTGGAAAATCTCCAAACTGGGAATTATGCCCATGTTTGAAAGCCATCGCATCTACCTATTTGAAATGAAACAACAACTGAATTGTTTAATGATGTCTTTGACTTCTGTCTAATTCTAATTTTAAAAAATGGGGAAGAGGATCTGTATATGCCACTTTGAGCTCCTGAATGAAAGATGAAATCTAAAGACTTACAAAAATATTTGAGAACCAGTTTGGTGTAGTGGTTAAAGTGCTGGGCTAGGAGTGGGAGATTCAATTTCTAGTCATCCTATAGAAGTGTTTCTCAACCTCAGAAACTTTTCAAATTCCCCAGCTGGCTGGGGAATTCTGGGAGCTGAAGTCCATACATCTCAAAGTTGCTGAGATTGAGAAACACTGTCCTATAGGAACAAAAGCCAGCTGGGTGGCTTTGGACATTTATACTCTCTCTGATCTTGACTGGAAAGCTGAAAACATCTATCTGCCAACCCACACTGGATCAGATTTAATCTACAGCTATTAAAGCCCCCAAATGCCACACTATTTCTAATAGCCAGTTGGAGCCAATTAACTTGAGATTTCCAAATTCAGATTCAGCACAGAGTTAGACAGATTTGAAATTGGTTTCCGCCCAACTGTGATTTTTCTTTTGCACACTTTGAGAAACCATGACACAATGTAGTTACAAGAGCACACACACAAAGACCCCTATCTTCTACTGTGTTTTTTTATATATACATACAAATAACTTATTCTATCCAAAAGAGAAGCCTTAAATAGCAACGATGCATGACAGAAATTGCTGGACATTTATCACTCTTAAAAAAGCAGCAGGAGCAGTAGTCATTGACTTCAATAGGTTTTCCAATTTTATAAAACTCTCACAATAACTGTCTGCAGACAGCTATGTATATATATCATCAAGCGTCATGACTGCCTGCAGTCTAAGTGCTACACCAGGAATCAAAGAATGACATGCCTGAAGAAAAGAGAGCTAAAATAACAGGTCATCTGGTTCAAGTCTCTAGTAGTGAATTGCAGTTTCTTATACAACCGTACATTTTCTGTTCCTTCCCCTGCTCTAATTTGGTATGTGTCAGGAGCAACACTCCCCACAGAAAGACATTCTGTAATTCATTAATCTTACAGTTTGGAAGACAATTGCTCAATTTCTGGGGCAATGCTGAAACCTAAGCAGATCAGCACTACTTTTTTTTCCAGAATGCTACAAAACCTTCCAAACACATGTCCCTTTTAAAAGCCCATTCCAATTAACTCTTAGTAATGAACAGATACTGTTTTTCTAATGTCTTGAGTAGATGAAGGGAAGGAATGGGAAGGTGCGGTACCTACCCAACCTACCCACTTTTCTTCGTCTGAAGCTAGCTCCCTAAGTAAAAGCTAGGCCCAAGTTCCTCCTAGATATTCCAGCAGTTCGGATGGAACATTAGATCACAACGAGGATAATCACCTTGAACACCCAGGGATGAACAGATCAAAGGAAAACTAGAGCTCCTCTTCAAATTGCCAACAAACTGAATTGTTTTTAATGTGTTGGAACAACAAAGATAAATACATGAGAAGTAATCTTATTTTTATATTGAGTTAATTAATTGAATCAAACTGAAATCACATTTAGATTTGTCTTTGCCCCAGCTTCTTTTTGGACTGCAGCCCCTAATATAAATGCAGCCTTCTGTCAAAGGAACATAAAATATGTTTTTGACCAGATCAGGAATAATGAAACAAACCTTTCAATAGAAAACTAGGACCACAATTTCACCTTCATAAAACAGGATCTGCCGTAATCATAGTACTTTGCAGATTATGCCTAATACAGGAACTGCCTAGCAGGTACCCTGTCTTAGAGCAGAACAAGCTATAGCTGCCATGATTCAGGGGTTGAATCATTTCTTTACTTATCCTTCCAGCCCCACAATTCTTGATGGATGAAATAGGTCCTTCCAGTGGAGTTCCATACCCCTCCTATTTCAATCCCACTGCCCCGAACAACAAGACTCAGGATACTCCCCCCCTCATCCCACCCCCAATTACAAACTTATTTCAGAATGCACACCAATATTCTTTCCTGTGCAGCCATGACTGAAGGCAAATGTTGAGGTAGTCTTGGCTGGAATCTTCCAGTTCATTCACTGGGATCGATATTTAGCACAGCAGATTCGTGGGAATAGAACCAACCACTTAAAGGTTGAATTCTAGTCCAGGCTGAAGGGGAGAGTCTATGATCATCATGGGCAATGCTTTCCAATCCAAGGAGAGCAGAGATGAGCAGAAAGTGGGCCAAAATGAAAAGTCCTTGCTTGCTCTCTCTACCCAATGTCAATACTGTGATCAATACAAGAAAAGGTACAAAGAGTTGCTACTTCTGAAGTTGTACCTCCAATAGTATTCGTGTTTGCCCAACACTTTAACTGATTACAGAATTAACCCATTTTATGGATTTGCATAATATATTGAACCATAAGGGCTGGGTTCCCACAACATGCTAAGGCATTAAAAAAATGAACCAGGATAAAATGATCCAAGCTGCACTCATAGAGCAAATGAAACCATTAAGTCTTTAACTGACCTGGTTAATGGTGCTGTGGAAACACAGACAATAATTTGCCTAACAAATATTGATCAGTCACCAATTCTCGCACCTTGCTGTGTATATAATTTAGAATACACAAAGATAGCTATTCTTACCAAACTGGAAGCAGATTAGGCTTTCCTGTAATTCCATTGCAAATACTCCCCCCACCCCCAAATAGCCTATTTTCTACTGCATTGCTTAGTGTAACTTTATATGAGACAACTAGCTGTACTTTCCTAGGGGAATCATTCTACAATCTATTACATCTCATTATTAGCAAGCAATTGTACCTGCAAGCACATCTGAACTAATTGTCCATAAAGAAGAAGCTAGTTTTATGTACTATTTATTTGGGAGGGTGGCTGGGAGTTGTTGTTACAGAAATCTCCATTTACTTTAAAATTGCTATCCATGATTTCAGTATGGATTTTATCAGTAATGCAGCATTTGCTTCCACATGCTATAGGCCATGACTCCCATATTCCCAACCACGAAATCTGGAGGTTGTAGTAACAACACAACACAATGTGCAATAGTCAGCCAAGCTGCCTGGAAATTCTTGGAATTCCAGAAAGACTGAATTACACTGTAGTATCCTTGTTATTCTGCAGAGGTCTTTGAAGTTTCCTATAATTGAAAAGCAAATGACTCTTTCATTCAACCAAGGGTTGCATTTGGTCAGATGTGTTCTCTTTCAAGGATGGTTCTAAAGCAAATAATGAGTTGGAATGTTAACCCACATACTTGGCCTTGACCTATTATTGTTGCACTTTAGGCTGACATCGACAGGATGATCAGTATGACTCTGAATCAATTCATCTATGTTAAAGATGCACTTGTTCTTGGCTAGAACTCCAGAATTTAAAATTGTTCAAGACATCAAGAATTGTGGATTTTGGGGCACAGGCTAAAAAAATTTTTTATGCAACACAAGAGGGATAAATATACAACTGACTTGCAGCAATAGATTGTTGATATGTCTTGATTGCCAGCATTTGAATTACTCTCTTCTTCCTCCTCTTCCTCTTTTCAATAAAAGTGCAAAGCTAAAGTTTTGTTGTTTCTGATGTAATTTCCAGAGCTGTTTTTTTTTTTTAATGATTACTGTGCTTATTAATTTCAAGGTTGCTTTGTTATATATATGTGTACTTCTGTTTATTAGTTTAGCACAATAAAATAATAACTGGATTAACAGCAGGTTAGCATATCATGCAAACATTAACATCTAGTCAGCACTGGGGCAGAAAATATTTACTTTAAGTGGGCTTGTTTGAGATTTGTTCAGGGTTAAATGAATAAAAGTCAGTCATGTTATAAGAACACAGAAAAGAGGTCTAACTTAGGTTAACTCTCTCTTCTGGTTGTATGTGACACTTAGAGCAGCTGTACAGAATGTAGGCATCCCATCTACCAATTTCATTTATTTTCACCTTCCACTGGTGCAGAGGGAGTACATAACTGGGGGAAAAGTTGATGATGGGGAATATATTTCTCCCAGCCTGATTGGGCCATCATGTTTTTATATTTCTTAAAGAGTTAAAAATAATTGGTCAGCATGTGCACAGGAGACTGGAATACAAATGAAGATGCTCCACTATAAATATTCATGTCATTTACAGTGACATGAGACACAGCACTGTAGATAAAAAATGTCATCAGTGAAACAAGAAAAAGTATTTATGACTCTTTATGTGTGAGTATGTGTGCATCCATAGGTAGTTAATTTGCCTGTAGCTGCCTGCCTTTGGTGTGTTTGCTCAGACTTCTGACAAATAAGCATTAGCAACCTAGGATAAGGAAGTCATTGAACAGTCTGCTTGTAGAGAAAGTTTTCCAATCCAGCAAATGTATGATGAGTTTTAAAAAATAAATCCAGAGAAACTTACCAGATCAGATCCAGATATAGCCAAGGGTTGCACTTACTTCATGTGCTTTACAAGGTGGTGGTACATCACCCCATACAACATTGTGTAATCCTATGACCATTCCATGAAGGGCTCCAAAAAATTGCTCTTCAAAGAGCCTGATCATGGTAGAAACATACCATATTAACATGAAAGTCAACGAGAGAGAGAGAGAGAGAGAGAGAGAGAGAGAGAGAGGTGTCTTGATCACTTGATAAAGCAAGTGGAATCATCATATACACCACCATAGACATTTTGTGGGTTTTTGATGAGCATTAGCTGGATTTGTTTTCCTGGTAGTGTCAATCCAACCTAGGACTCAATGGAAGTGAAATTCCTAAATCTGTTCCCATCAGCATTCTGAGCAGAATTTATTTTATTCCCTAGTTAATAATGAAACTACAAAAGAAATTGACAAGGCAAAGGGAGATAAGTATGAAATAAAGTCTGCCTATTTCAAGAAACATTTACTTGTCAGTTATGTCCTTATAATTTGTGTCTAACATGTTTTTAAGGATAAACTGGCAAATGATAAAAGTTCCATTTGCACATTTTCTTTTTTGTAATCACACATTTTAGTGACAGGTCATTTTAATGATATACGTGTTTAATAGCAAATAATAGTACAAACTATATTCTGCCATCTTTATTTACAGAATTTGCTGGCAACCATCAATGTTTGGGTAACGCTATAATTTAATGTAGTAATTGAAAAAGTCATCAAATGTTGTGCTTAGTCATGCAGCTATGAGTGTTATTGTGTATTCAGCACAATTAAGGATTTAGCCATTAAGAGCATACATTTAATCTATGGATTCACCATGTCTGCCTAAACCTTCTGTTTTTCTCATCTAAGCTGTGATGAAAACAAACACATGATTACAAACACCATAAAAAGACTTAATTGATACACTGTGAAATTGGAGAATGCTTTTATATCATGGCAGTTTAGAAAACAATGTCTGGCATTTTTAAAACAGTAGGTACAATTTTCAGATAGGTAAACACATAAACAGTCAGCTTCATAGTTCCACATGTGTGATTGTTTTAGGAGGGGAAAAAACACACTTCAGATAAGATAATCTGTGCTATAATAACTAGAAGCTTGCCATAAAGACACAGGGAAGGGAAAGCCTGCAGAACGTGACTGCCACTCTCTTTCTCAGCAAAGGCCATAGGAGGCATCTATATTTTGATCCTGATGGCATGGCTGGTATATTAGACACTATGCTGCCCCCTCTGGCCTGGGGGTAGAATAGCTGGGTCAGGGGAGATTAGGATGGGGGGGGGGGTGAGCAGGTGAGGCTATTAAGTGGTGACAGGCAGAGGGAGACAAAGGATAGATCCGTCTTGTGGAAGGCAGCCTTGATGTTTAGTATTGATGTCACCTTCCAGCCCCCCATTTGGTGATGATACCTAGCTGTACATCTCCACCCTGGGCTGACCAAGTGATACCAATCAAAGTGGAAAAGGATAACACTGCCATACATCAGAAACATCTCAGAAACTACCAACAGACTGTTACAACCGCATGGCATCACCGTAGCACATAAACCAACTAAAACTCTTGAAAACATATTAAGTAAGCCAAAAGACCCAGTAGCCCAAGAAGAAAAAACAGGAGTTATTTACAACATACAGTGCAAAGACTGTAACAGCCACTATGTAGGACAGACAGGCAGAAGACTAGCAGAGCGCATCCACAAACACCAACTAGCAGTCAGAAGACATGATGAGAACTCCTTAATCTCACAACACATGGACAGACTCAATCATACTTTCAACTGGGAAACTGTGATCATCCTAAACCAAGCCAAATCCAAAAACACCAGAGAATTCCTGGAAGCCTGGCACTCAGACAAAGCAGCCATCAATAGACACATAGAGGTAAACAACATTTACATACCATTCAAAAGAGACAATAGAAAAGCCAAAAGACCAGTACACTCCCTTGCCATCAGTCAACACCCAGATATGCAAAAATCAACACTAGGATCAACACCAGTTGAATAATCAAACAGCACAAAACACCCTAATCAAGGAACTATTAACTCAGTCAATCAACCAAGCAGCAAACAACAGCCCAATCAAAGAACTCCCAAGGAGAGAACAACACCCATACCAACACAGGCAGGACAAGCCACTACATATAAACAGAGAACAAGACCCTCTCCCTGTTTGCACTGAAGATGTTGCCTAATCTGGCAATGAAACGTCTGCAAGAAAACAACAAGGCTCAGAGAACACCAAGGACTCCACTGACCAAGTGATGCCACCACATGATGCCACCAAGGTCCTTTCCTGGTGCCTGGAATCTGGAAGGGACTGGCTGTAGGCTTTAAGGCCCCCTGGCTCTGGACATGTTCCATCCTTAACACTGCCTGGGGTTATGCACTTCCCTAGTGTGAAACTTTGGGGTTCTCCTGGACTCATGGTCATGAGCAGGTAGCAGCCATGGGGCGGGGAGGGGAGGGGGGGCTTTGCACAAGTTCACTATTTGCACCTATTACTGGGCCAGGAG